>NC_140667.1:16660000-17870000 GCF_054131305.1 Coturnix japonica | reverse complement strand
CAGTGTCAACAAACATTTCTCCCTCTATTTACTGGCTGATTTAAGTAAACTGTAGCTTGTGACACAGTATAGTAAATTAATAATGGCTGAGCCATGGAATAAATACAACTTCACAAGTCTACTTAGAGAAATAAATCATTGTAAGGAATGATTTCTTTGTTTTCTAGTGTGAAGAGACTTGTTCAGTTATGAACATGTTATGAACTTGATTTGAGATTTGTCTTCTGCTGCAGATTTTGCCTCTCACAGGGATATGAGGAGGCTGGAAGTCAGGCTTGTGTGCTCTTGGCTTCCTTTGTTTCCATGGGTTAATTCATTAAAGTCACTGTGTCTCAGTTTCTTCCTTTGTAAAGTGCAAGGGCTGGGAGATTTGGTTAGTAAAGGAGAAGATATTTTGAGATTTGTGGAACACGAGAAGTTGCGCTGATTGCCAAAATATTAGACTGCTTCAAAATAACTCAGAAAGGAAACCCACAATGGAGGCACCTGTTCCAGAGGTGCCACTTCCAGCCCTGTCCCCCCCCTCCTCTGAAAGGAGGTGACAACTTGCCCCAAACCTGCCTCCTTCCTGCCTGTACCTCCCTGCTGGCTCCAGGTACTGCCATGGTGCCTGACAGTCTTGCCCTGCTTGAAGCAGCTCCCAAAAACCCCAATGATAAAAAATGATTCAGCAGAAAAATAACTGAAAATGCCATTGCTTTCTTCCTGTTTGCACTCCGTTTTTATCAGGGCAAAAGTACAGTGATGGGCACTTCCTCTGTTCCTGTCCCCTCAGCCCCACTCTGTGTGGTCATGTGAAGGCTTCAGAGCAGTTGCTGTGGACTGATTTGGGCTGGTAGAATTAGCATAGAGCCTGTGCCTGCTGTGCTGGGGGTCTTCTGTATTTGGATGACCCCATCTTGTTCATGACCTTGCTCTGTGGGAGCTGCTGGACTGCAGTGCTTTGCCAAGTAGTAACATAAGAATCCATGTTCAAATTAAAACCTAAAACTGGTTTTGTTTCTCTCTGTGTGTTTGATTCTTCCCAGAATTATCATCTGATGTTAGCACGTTTGCCAGTTGGAGAAACAAGTTCTGTAATTTTTCTGAAAGTGCTTGTCTGTGTAAGTGAAGTGATCTCGTTAGTCTGAATTGGCTAAAGAGGAATAGGTTAAAAAGTAAAGAGAGGAATACATATAGTCATTAGTACTCAGAGTGTGCCTTACCACATTTTGCATTTATCTTTGATGAGTGGTTGAGGAGTATTATCATGGCATATGATCCACATTAATAAAGTAGTGGTAGTAAGTTTTTCACTGTAAACACAGTCATTTCATTTGCAGTAGGGCCCAGTTGATTTTTACTATGCCAAGAGAAGTTGTGAGGGCTACATCTTCAGCTGAATAAAGAGGTTTCAATTAACTTCAGTACAGCTGTTCTGACTTACAGTATCTGAGGATCTGGACCAAATTTGAAAGTCTGCAACAATTCTATGCTTGTGTCATAATTTCTAGATTAAAAGATCCATTTCTTTTCAATTTTATTCCTATTTGGTTTAAACCACAGACGTGGGACTGTTTCGTTGGTGGTACGTGGTAAGGATGTTGGCTGTACCAACTGAATGTCTGTAAAGCTATACGTTCTGTATAGTAATGCTTTGCTAACTGATAATTGAGCTATCAACAAGTATGCACGAGAAAACAAGACTGTTAGATTTTGTTAATAGAATAGTCTGTGCGTAGGACGCACTGTTTGCGTGTCTATTATAAATTATTACCAATAAACATAAGTGAGGAACTGTTACAAAATATAGCCGTGAGCAAAAATTGACACTGTTTGAAATGATGAGACTTCTTTACATATGCATATCATATGCTTTATCCTTAAAACATAGGAAAAAATGGGTCAGAGATGAAAACCACAACAGAGAGCTGTGTATTTCAATGGTAAACATACTGCATCACAAGCTATAATAGAATATTTCAGTGTTTCAGCTAAAATCATTTCTAAGGGATCTAATTGAATTTAAATGTTAAGGATAAAAACCTTTACACTCACTAACAATATTTTAGGTTTGCATTTTAGACATTTGGGGTTTTTTGCTTTCTAATTTTTCTAGGAACAACTTCAATGGATTGGATCTTTGCTTCATGTTCTGGTTTTTGGGGTTTTTGGTTTTCTCTTTATTCTCATAGTTGTGCTTAATGGTATTCTTTGGCACACAGAAATACTAAAATGGAACTTGAGCACTAGGAAATGTGGGGGCAGTTGAGAGCTTGGGCATGTTTCACCTTTCCCGTTGCGACTGATTTTACTTTGCATGTTTCCTTTTACTTGTTACAGATCAGATGAAAATTAGATAGTTGATAATCCTCAGTTACTGCAAATTATTTCTTCCTAACAATTTTGTGGCATTTTGTAGATCTGAAACCAGAAGACAGGGAAATTCTGTAGCTTCCTTTCTAGATGATTCAGTTTCCAAGCACTGTATGTAGACTCTGCTAGCTCTCTCTAACCTGAATGGTGGTGCTGTGTCAATTTTACTTGTGGCAATTACTTTTTAAGTGTCCTCTGTTTCTTTTCAGTGCATATGCAAACACTTTAATGGAGCCCTTAAAAATACTAATAAAAAGCTGTGTTTTGGGAAGCTGCTTAGTATTAGAGTCTGATTTGATTTTAGTTTTCCAAATTATGATGAAAATACTTGAAATTGTTGGTTTAGTATGTCTTACTAAGACTATGAACGAACTATCTCTTTGTTTTTTATTTAAGTTGCTTTAGAAGGAAAAGTCAGTTAAAAGTGGTGTAGATTTCATCTGTGGACCTTGTGAAAAGGATAGGAAGTTCAAAGTCTCAATACACTGAACTTTAAATTGTTTACATTTCTTAATGACAACTGATTAGTTTAATTAATAGAGGATATAATATTTTGTTTTATTTGTATTTTTAGGCTGTTTCAATTATTTCTCTTTTTGTCTTAATCTTTTTACACGGAAATAAATTCACATTAAAAACTGGTGTCCCACCTGTTCACACTTGTGCAGCCTAAGCAGTGGAGGGCTGGTGGGAAGAAGGAGAGAATTACTGTGCTGTTGTACTTGAGAACAGTGATAATCTGAGGTAGAGATCTCTGAAATACTTCCCAGGTAGTTTCAGCTGGGCATGGTATCCCCTGTAGTATTCTTCTAAAACTTATCCTTTATCCCAGTAGTAGCTGCAGCTAACTGGTTAATCAGGTGGTTTCTGTAAAGGGTCTGTAAACACATTCTAGGGTTCCCATTCTTTGCGTATGTGAAGATCAGATTGTATAAGCCTTTGTTCAAAAACCAAAGAAACTCTGCACAGTGCTGCCTCATGAGAACCTGTTTACAAGGATTCTGCCAAAAACTTCACCTTCTCATTTGTGGAAAGGAAGGAGGGCATTTTTACTAGTTCGGTTTTATCTGATCAAAATGCCCGTGACATCCTAATTTTCGCGGGTCTTCACTACATTTTTCCCTCTGTTCCCACTGACCCATATTCCAATCCATGCTCCTGTTTTTGCTGTGTAACGCCTTGCAAACAATGCCACAATGAGGTGAGAGAGCTGGAGTCTATCCAGTCTTGAAGGTAGTGGATGAGAAAGTGCAGTGTTGTGTGATGCAACATAGTGCACAACAGCGAGGATCACTGGCCAAACCCTGCATTCAGGTTTTAGCTGGAAGGCCCAGCCTTTTGGTACTGATGGTGCCAGCTGAGAACCTTGCAGAAGTCAAGTTCCTCTGCACACATCACTTGTTACCAGTTGCCAGCGGTGTTCTTGGGTACATGGAGCCTTACCCTCTTCTGCAGGGCTAGTGATGTACTCCAGTAGCCACTGTGCTTACATTCTCTCCAAGGGTTAGGACTGCATATGACAATGGTACGATTGGGCAGTGTGGCAAAAAGCTTCTTGTCCCTTGCTGCCCTTATTGAGTGGAAAACCAATTTCAATTGAAATTTCAATTTCAGTGGAAAACCGATGTCCAAGGCAAAGTCTTCAGTTTGCATATTTTCTCCATTTTTTAACTCCAGCAATTCTGGTGCAACTTCAGAAGTATCAGAAAGTGATGTGCTTTTGCATCAGTGAATGTTCTGTGACTAGAATCTTAATATAGGAAAATATAATCCAAAGTATCACTCTATAATGCAAGCTGTTCAACTAGAATTTAAGTTTAGCTTCATTTCTGTGATCTAGACGAAAATGTTTTTTTTTTTAAGTATACACCCTGCCCTGGATACTCCTTTATATTTTATAGGGTGCCCAGATCTACTGTAGATATAAGACAGTTTCTGGTTGAGTTCTCCATGTTACCAAAATTTCACTCCTGACTATGAAGCTTGCTAAAGAGTCCAAAATAATCTGTAGTGAAAATGTTGGTTCTCATGTAGTCAGATTACCCCCTACAAAACATTTTCTTTGGTTTTTAATATCCTGAAAGCCACAGCTCTGAGGCAGTCTGCAGTTCAAACTTCATTTTCAGTTCTTAGAGTGAAGTCATTTAAGTAAATAAACAGAAGTGGCACGTCATTTATAGCTTGTGCCAAAGTATGCCATATGCCAGTCGGAATTAATTTGTATGAATCCTCATATATGTGAGCTTATAATAATCATAATGCAGATACACACTTATGCACACTTGCAATACTTTAAATGTGGACAGGTACCATCCTACCATAGCTCTGCTTACTTTTAGTGTGTCTTGAATCACCTTCCTTAACTGTTTTTTTTCACTTAATGAAAGGCATATAAATCTCATTGCTAAATAACGCTATGATATTTGATAGTAAAAATGAAATCCCTCCTACTTTTCTTTGTGAATAGCCAGATGGATGTGTTTATCCTTTAGAGAAATTTAGACTTGATATTTTTGTTACGTTTTGTTTTCTTGCTGGTAATTATGTTGGCACTTTGCTGATCCCCAGTTGCGCATTATTACAATGGAAGGTGACAATTTGATTGTCTTCAGTTGGAGAAACAAGTAATTTTATATTCACCAAGCTGTCAGGTAACACTACCTCCCAGTACTAAGAGCTCCTGGCAATATGGTTTGGCACCTATATTTAATTGCTTTGATGCTTGCATAACCTCTACTGAATCAGAAATAGTTTGTCTGCTAGAAATGTTTTTAGATTTGTAGTGTAAGGTTTTGATTAAAAGGACTGTTGTTTTGTGTTACATGGAGGTAGTAATTAGGTGGTTTAGTGCAACTGGTTACAGGAGAGCCTGAAACTGAGACTCCTCAGTGCCTGCCAAGCTGATCTGCTCGACTGAGAACCCAGAATTCAGAAGACTGGGAAGAGGGAGGGGCAGGAAATCTGACTGGGGACAAAACGTTTCACTTCTGTATTAGGCTGTGCAGGGGAATGGCACGTGACCTTGTGTTTTTGCACCTGTAGGATGGTAAATTTAGTGTGTAACTTAGCACATGGCATCTTAGTACCTCCTAAAGATTATATGGTGGAATAAAAAAAAGGTCAGTATGCTGTATTTTACCATTGAAGTTGGTGTCTCCTAGAGCAATGAAAAGATTTAGGGAACCTTTCAGGAACTCCTTGCCCTCCAGGTTCAGGTTTGGTCAGAAGAATTTTGAATTATTAGAACGTGTTCTTAACAGGCTTTATTAGGGGAAAAAAATAAATCTAGTCTTGAATACACTCTCGAGTCCAAGTCTAAATGTGCTAAAATAAATTCTTAGTATTTTTAGTCATCCTTTATCAAAATAATTTATGTAATCCTTTATCTAAACAATTAAGTTATTCTCTTCCATGTGAATTAATGCTTATTTATAGCAACCATTGTTTTTTAATTTTATTCTTAACAATTGCTTTTATTTATATTGTCTATTCTGTTACTTGCTGCCTAAAACAACAAATCCTAATAAGTTGCTGATGGATAAGTTCTTGGCGTGTTCCCCCTTGTTCCCATAGTTATTGGTAAAGATAGCTGAAAGTCAGTACTGCCTTTTTTCTTTTTTCCAACAGTAGGAAATTGGATATGCAGAGACACATGGTGTAGTCATAGGACTTTAAAGGCAGTCGTCTCTGAGAGGCCAATACCAACCAATTAAACAGAGGTGGTTACGTGATGTAACATTATCAGGAGAAACAATTCATGAGTCAAAGCATTCCAGGGCATATGAGCTCCAGTCCAAAGAACAGTCTCAAGCTGCTTAAATAAAGTGACAGGAATATTGTCAGCTAAATATAAACTATAGAAAATATTAACTTCAGTGACTGAAGATGAGCACAGCCCAGGTGCTAAATGATTATTCTTTCACTGCCCTTTACTACTTTCAGTGCGAATTCACCTTTGGCATGTTTCAGTGAAATCTCCTGGCAGTAAATAGAGAGAATGGAACAGTTAGCCTTCTAGAAAGGTAGGTTTATTTTTTGCGTTTTATGACTCCAAGTAAACACTTGAGATTTTCACTGAAAATCATCAGGGGCTGCGAGGCTGTTTAGCTACATCCATTTTAATGTTTTCAACAATTGGATGGATAGCCAGGAACTTGTTCCCCACCCCTAATATTTTATTGTGGCTACATGGCTGGAGCAGCTTACTTTAATGGCAGAAAGAGAAAGGCTTTCCAAAAAATTTCCGAAGGGCTGTTAGCTCTCACATTGTTTGACTATGAGTAAGAAGTACTGTAAAAAGTTGTTCCAAGCTCTGTGAGCCTTGAGGAAGTTTGAACCTGAAGTTAAACTTTGCGACTTGCATTCATATCTATTAAGAGAAGTGTAATTTGGCTGGTTTGGAAAAACAAATGCAAGAATAGCTCTGCCTGTATATCTTGGAAGCTGTGGGTGTATTGCTTAGCTTGATGCTTATCTTAGAGATTTGGGTGCCCAGTTAACATACTGCTGTCATTTCTTGAATTATATTTACTTCCATTTTCACAGACTTTTTTCTTTTTTTTTTCCCCCAAGGTAATTCCTAAAACTACCTTAAACTGTCTAATATTGAAATATTGTTTATGATTGATATGTGACTAATTACGATAACTATAACTAATAAACTATAGTGTTTCTGCAAAATGAAACCTAGGAAGAGCTTGGGGGAGATGAGCTGATTTGTATAAGGCCTTGCTGTGGCTTTGAACAAGAAACAGAGATTGGGAGACGTTTTTCTTTGCTGTGTTAGATATTGTACAGGGATTTATGTTAGGCTGTGGGGCCCTGGGAGACCGAAGTCTTTTACTGGTCATTCATTTGTGTTACTAAGGCTCCTTCAAATCAGATATGAGATTTCATAATTTTTGGAAATAGCTGTTTTTTTCTAAAATGGCAGGCAGATTACAGCATTAGATTTACAATGAACTGTGTTAGTGTGTCCACATAACATTGTTTTCCAGAGGCAAAGCTACAAAATGTTTGGGCTGTCGGCAAAGCATTTTCATTTTTCTTTAAGTCTTTCTGCCCACTGCTGTAACTGCTATTTGTATAAATAAAAATTAAAGATCAGTCTTCCTGAATATTTCAACTACAATAAACTAATATTCAGTCAGAAATAAACAAAGTATTCCAGCAACTAGTATGCAGTGATGTCAGTTTGTCCCATGCTATATCAGGCCCATACTTAGATGAACTTCCGTGGCAGAACAGTTTTCATAAAGAGTGCTCTGTGGGCATACACTTGTGTCTCAGGGGAGGTCTGAGAATCCATGAAAAAAACAGGGTTATTGACTGCTAAGCTGCTGGGCCATAGCTGCTAAAGAGGATGCTGTGGGCACTGCAGGCAAAGACAAATATGCAGTGCATTTATTTTTTCACAAATCTGAGTGCTGACTTTGTAAGGGAGGGCCCTGCAAGTCGTTTGCAAAGTTATAAGAGAGGTGTGAGCATTTGTTGCTCTTTTAGAGCGCGGGGGGCGCATGCTAAGCTACTGGGGCTGCTTTTTACTTTTCACTAACCCCAAGTTAGCATAAAAATTCAGAAGGAAGTATTTAAAAGGTTATGAGTACTTCTAAAAATGGTTTATTTTAATTTATTTAGTTCTGGAGTCACTGAAGCACTTAGACATGTGCTTAACTTTTTGAAACAGAGTAGTCCAATTTGAAATTAGTGGACTGCTTGCATACTTACAGTTAATCATGCACTTAAGTACTTTAATCTGGCACTTTGGGGAAAAGGAATGGAGACTGTTCATAAAAGCTCTGTAAGTGAATGTATTTCTAATCTAATCGGATTCCAATCTACTGTTGGAGCTGTAGACCTGGGTTATGTCTATACTGCAGTCAGTAAAGCAGGATGAATTAGTCCATCTGAGTACCACGCTACTGTGCTTGGAGTGCTATCAGAAATGAGCCTGTTTAAAATTTGTTTGGATATTCTACGATTACAAAGGCGTCATTTATGTGTCTGCAGCGTAGTCATGCCTTTACATTTCTGAAAGCTTTGAGAGGGTGGAGCAGAGCAGAAGTTCATTGCTGGCCAAATACAGGTCTGCTTTGTCATTTACCTTGTTGTTATTGCTTAGTTTATATGCTTTTGAAATAGTGTCTGGTCTACTGTGCTGTTGTTATGAGTTATCATTGATTCTAAAGCATCCATCAAAAAAAGAACAGGCAAGGAGAAACAACAGAAAAGTCTTAGGAAAAAAAAAAGTAAAGGATAAATGAAAAGTATAATTGTTTGCATTTAGGAATGTATAACAGTGTCTATAGAAAAAAAGGAAAACTGATGCTTGAGAATCTGACTGATAGTCTTCATTGGAGCAGAAACAGTTTATTCTCTAGATTAATGTATAAGTTATATCATATATATTATACACTCATCCATTTAGTTTTATGCAGGTGAAACCACTTAGCCCTTCAGTTTTGGTTTTAATATCTTGATGTTGAGTCTGACTGAAAATGCAGTCCAATCCTTGCCTTTGATAAAAGAACCCACTCTTTTTCATCTTCAAGTTCAGAATGAGAATTTATTTTAGTTTTGGAAAATTAAAGTGCAGTTTTTTTCTAATTCTCTAAGTTGAGTAAATGAAAGGACTCCAGATAATTAGGGCTCTTTCTAACTTTTTTCATACCCACTAGGTACATTTTCTACCTTTAGTGATTGCAGTGTTCAGCTAATCTGTCAATTTAACCAAAGCAACAATTTCACAATGTAGTTTTCTTTCTGATTGTGTGCTGTGTAATCAATATACTGATATAATGTGAGTGTAATTTCCTCTCTTATTTTATCTCCACTGCACAGTATTATAAATAAACAGCTAAAAAAGAAAAAAGAAAGAAAAGCACCAAACAAATCTGTTGCATCTTCTTTTAAGATTGTACCACTGTAGACACTTGTTCTAGTAAAGTAGAATTGGACCCACTTGATTGCATTTAAATTTTTCATGCTTCAGCAGTTTGTCTGGGAGCACAGTAAAGAAAACCCCCCGAGCGAGGATAGTTTAGAATAATAGAACTTGATTTTGTGTATTATAGCGGCACCATTTGCGCTGCTGTAGTTAGGGTTGTGTCAGCACTTCCATTATAAACCCCTGTTTGCAGGGGTTATAACTAGGGAGATATTTTTTATCAGAAACTTTTTTTTTTTTTTAAATCATTTGAGTGAATTTAATTGATAATAGAAGGAAAAATAAATTAGTAAATTTCAGATACCTTTTACAAGCCATACTTAATATTGAGTTTTTGTTTTTTTTTTTCTTTCACCGGAGATTTTAAATGTAAAGTTGTGAAGTTAAAATGGTGTAAAATTAGGCTGTTTTTTGTGCTCGTGGTTTAACATTAAAATGTTTAAACATGACCTCTTCTATGGTTTGATGTTACTATAAACTACTTGAGTGATCCAGATCCCCCTCGCTTCAGTCTGATAAAGTCTTGAGTTATTGGCCGAATTCTGCCTTTGGACCTTATGGACTTGTATGGAATGACTTATCCTGGTCAAGTAAGATCAAATATAAAGAGTACAAACCTGCAGGAAGTCATTGACTGGATGACAGCCAGTCACACAATTTATACGGTTTGTACAGTTTAACTGGTCATAATCCTGCCATGATCAATATTTGGAGCATAACCTGGGACCCCTGGAATACCTGCACAGGTGAGGGTATTGATTTAGTTAATGATTGTGCTGCAAAAAGCAGCTGGAGGCTTTGACCTATCCGGGTCCTGCATCTCTGTCCCTTTTACCCTAGTGTTTAAAATCTAGCAGTCAAAGGCTGGAAAGGAATTATGAAGTGCTTGATCTCTGGCCATGATAGCAGCACTAGCTACTGGAGTTCCAACAGAGCTATGGAGAGAGAGGGAAGGAAGATAAACAGGCCTCTGAAAACCATGATGAGGAGAGTGGGTGCCTGGGGGGCTCTGCTGAGTTCCTCTTTGTAGGCTTCAGGCCTACAGTTAACAGTAAAATCCCAGCATGAAAATGTGTCTGACCATAGGGTAGTAGTGGAGAAAATGGGTTGGAGGAGCTCAGAAGCACCTGATGTCTGCTCTTTACCCATTCTGCTAGCCTAGTGCAGAAAAGAATTGCCGGGCACAACTAGAGATAGGTAGTGAATGTGACTTTGTCAATACAATTTTATTTTTAAGGATATCTCCTTTTCTAGTTGCAATGAAATTAAGAAGAGAACATTATACAGCTTTGTGTTTATGTGTTTAAAACACAGTGAAGAAGAGGGAAGCCTATTAGCATACATGGCAGGGGAAAGGTGCTTCCACTCGAGCACATTACCAGCAGATAGCTTTACTGAGTGGTCACTTGAGGAAATACCAAAAGCCTGTTTACGAAATAGAGGTGAAGCCTTTCTAGACTAATTATATTCAGCATGTAATTTCTAAACTTCAGTCTGAATTTTGATTTTCAATTAACATTCCCAATTTGAAGATAATTTTCTATTTAATGTAATTGCAGGAAATAATTTATTGGCTGATTAAGACTGAGGGCCCAGCCTTCCTTAAGAAAACAGTCCCTAACAAACCAGCCTTTAAAGCCAACTCGTAGCTTTGGACAGATTCAGCCTATTTTTGCAGCTGCAGAGTTGTGTTTAATTAGGATTGTGCACTATTATTCATCGGTGCAGTTAGTAGTTGAAATTATTCTTAAGAGACATTTTCATTTCGAGTTTTGTGTCATGATTAATTTATGGCGAAGAAACAGCCATATCTATTGCTTTTTGCAGAAGCTTGTTCGGTTTGAAACGAGAATCAAATCTGTTGAGAAGGTGAATGCAAGGAAAATCCCTTATTGTGACTTTCAGTTTTAATGCCTAGTTTTCAAATCGTATAGAGTGTGGTAAGATTACTTTTATTTTCATGTGAGTGATTACATTTACATGACTATTTTAATGAGAAAAAGGAAAGTAAACCTTTTATTTCATCTTGGATCACAGCAATTATGAGCCAGAACCTTTTGAAGTACATGCAGTAATGCCGGCTGCTGAACTCTTGGCATGTTCTCTGCAGCATCAACACGAATTCTTTAGTGTAGTACGAATGTAATACACGGTTTAAATTCCTCAGTTCTGCTTATTGGCAGCATTGATATTAGACTGCCACTTACTCTTAGGCTTCCCTAAAGAAAATGCAAATGTTTTTTCCCCCACCAGCATCGAGTTTAAGAGGCAGGATTATCTCTATTTACAGAATTGTTATTCTAAATAGGTATCAGTGTTTTAATATGTTTCAAAGCACTTCAAAGCTTGTAATACTTTTATATAGAACTGCACATAATTAGATTAGCTGATCCTATATTAATTTTTTTTTCACTGTAGGATACTAAATCCAAGCTCGCTCATTAATTGTGAGAAATTTAGCATTAGCTGTTAAATCCTATGTGAAACATGGGCTGCTACATAAAAACTACTTTTTAAATTGGAATTAACTTAATTATTTTTCTTTGCACTTGATATTTCCTTCGCTGTAATATTCATGAAAGCATGTGACAGATTTGTAAATTTAACAGTTAGTCTCAGATTTCCAGACCCTTTAATCAGTATTTATTTGTCTGTAGAAACAGTACTAGCAAGTTAATGATTTGCTAATTTGAAAAATGCTCATGTGGTTTCCCATGTTAACTGATTTGTGCATTTTTAAAGAAATGGTATGAAATCAATTATTGTTAAAAAGCAATTAAGGTGAAGATCTTATTCCTTGGTTTCTGTGCAATTTCAGTGTCCAGGATATTCTGAAGTTACTAAAAACTGGGAAAATATCTAATATATTTTAGCTGTCTACTTTCAGGTTTATTAATGGCAGTTTTAACAGTTGAAGTTAATCTTATTAGAAATTTTAAACAAAGTGTTTTAAGGTTTTGTGTTGAAGTCAATTATATTTTCATGTAAGCTTAGTTATGTTTTCATGTGGTGAAAGTGGAGTTTCCATATGTGATACTAGTAAGAGACCATTATTAGAAATAGACTTTTAACATAAATCAATGCATTTATTCATCAGACTTTTAGGTCATTTAAAGTAAATATATCCTGTACTCTATGCTAATTATTTCAGATTTTTAGTTCAAACTGGAAAAGATTAATCACTTATTATCAATCCATTTGATAAACCCTTCACTTTCCCCATGAACATCACAGCATTTTCCAAAAGTAAAAATAGATAAAAATTTAAACAGGTAAGGATTGGGTACAGCTTTAAACAAACAGCAAAAGGGCTGATTTTGAAGAATCTGAAATGGATTTGAGAATTCTCACACCTGCAGAAAATAACTTCTGCTTGCAAAGAATGAGATTAAAAAAACATGTGGGACCTTCTCTAAAAATTTGCTTATAACCTTCAGATTATTAATGTGACTGAGAGTTTAAAACTTGAAATCATATGGTCAATCAACATGAAAATAAAAGTAAGCTAACCTTTTATTTATTTATTTATTTATTCTGACTGAAGAAAGTTACATTGTTTGACAAGTCTAAATGAACAGAATACCATCCCATTAGTAACCCTGACTTTGGACATTAGCAAAAACTTCATCTCAGTGGTTTGGATTTGGTTCCCCAAACCTGTGCTTTTAAGAATACTTTCTTTGACTGCATATTATTTATTTTAATTAATGTAGGCAAGTGTACCTTCTGTACCTTCTGCCTGGTGTGTTTAGAGGACTGTTTGAGTTTGATTTTTTTTGTTTGACACAAATGTTTTCTTTTTGTCTTCTTATTTTGCAGAAGAATGTCTTCCAA
Source organism: Coturnix japonica (assembly GCF_054131305.1). Lineage (NCBI taxonomy): Eukaryota > Metazoa > Chordata > Aves > Galliformes > Phasianidae > Coturnix > Coturnix japonica. The sequence continues at coordinate 17,856,865 of NC_140667.1, read as the reverse complement.
GCAGGCTACCTCTCCATTTGCATGTGCAGCTGATGGAGAGGAAACAATGACCCAGGACTTAGCATCACGAGACAAGGAAGAGGGCAACAGTGATCAGCACGCGACCTCTCATCTGCCTCTACACAATGTAATGCACAACAAACCTCACTCTGAGGAGCTACCAACTCTAGTCACGACCATCCAACAAGATGCCGAGTGGGATGGAGTCATCTCAGCCCAACACAGAATGGTGAGTTTCACAGATCTTGAACTAGCTTTCTAAATTAGTATCCTAAGAGGCTGTTCGCTTCTGGTTTGAAAGACATGTTCAGTGGAATCATTCAAGTGTGTGAAGCTTTTTAAATGTTAGCGTTAGCAATAGATCAGCATCAATATGGTATAATTGTAAATTATAACTGTATAGTCTTGTTAAGTATACAAGTCTATATGAATGAGGTCATTTGATGAGTTCACCTTCAGAAAGGAAATGCATCTATTTATCATGTTTTCATTCATACCTTGATTTATGTCATAACCTCTCTAGATCATATATTCAAGCATTAATTTCTGACAGGAGGGTATAGCTCACAACTGTTTGTCATTTGCAAAGTGTTGCATTGAAGGAAGAAACTTTAATGTATTTTTTTATTTCTCTCTCAGAAAGGGAATTCACCAAACCTACAACGTTATAGCTTCACACTACAACAAAGAAGCTGGCATTTTAGTTGACACAATCATCCTGCTATATTTATAAGAAATTATAACTTTTTGTGAAAGGGAAATGTGTTTGAGTAACTGTCATGCTTTTCTACTCTAGATCATCTGTTTCTATACAAGTGACATTAGAAATGATCAGAGTTTTTGTCTGTATTCTCTTCAGTAGCCCACTTAAAATTATTTTGCGGTTGTAATTCTGTCCTTATGCATCCCCCAAACTCTGCAGTAAACGAGTAGACTGAATCAAGACTGAATGGGCACAGCATCTCATTCAATTTGTTTTCCTTGAATGTGTTTATGAGGAACAGAATTAAGGTATGTGCAGCACCCAGATGTGCTGTAAATTTAGAACATAATAATTCCACATTCTCCATAAAGTGACTTTCACAAATGCTGAGTTCACGCAGTTAATGTGTTTTCATAAAAATTTTTCTGCATTTTCGTTAAATATCTATGAGCAGATATTTACTGAGGAAGTCTTGATATTTTTCTTCAGTGCAAATCAGCAGCTAGCATAAAAAATTGTAGATTTTTTTGACATTTCTAAGTAATATTTCAAATTTGTGGAGAAATTATAATTCTATTTCACTAATCAACATAGAGGCTGGAATTCTTCATGCAGTTTGTGTTAGCTACAATTCAAGTGTTAAAGAAATAATAGCACTTAATCTCTGTTATGTTAATACAGGTTTTTGTTTCTTCTCAACATAGAATTGATTCAGACTATCAGACCAAACTAGAGAAGTGTTGCCTAATCTGTAGTGCACCATCTAAGCTATTGCAGGCCTAAGCTACTTGTAAATCTGTGGGCTACTTTTACAAAGAGTTTAAAAGATGCAAATGTAAAAATGGCTTAAAAGAAGAATGGTTATAGATTACTAATTTTGCATGGGCGGTTTTAAGTAGTATACATGGCTTCTATGCAGAATTTTCAGTTGGACCCTTAGGTTGGATGGAAAGTCATTTATTTTTGCACAAATAATGCATAAGTTCATCAGAAAAAATTCAGCCTCCCTCTGTGTTTTCAGGAGGGCAGCCAGGAGATAGAACAGAAAGTGTTGATCAAATCTGCTGATGAAAAATAAATCTGTGAATTCATCAGTTACTTTCCTTTCCATCCAATGAGGCATGTGCATTCTGGGAATTTCAGTCTTAGGACGTTAATACCATAAATGAAGTGACTTTATGTCCCAGAGAGAAAGGTATTTCTAACCTCTGGGGAGCCCCTCAAAGCATTTGCTTTTTATTCAGGCTGTTCTTTTAACTTGAAATAGTAGTAAAAGTGATACAAGCTTGTGCTGTGTGATTATCTATGCTCATTGGCATTGCTCTAAACTAAGCTTATGCTTACAGTACCAGAGTGTGATCTCTGTTTTCCTTCTTAATGCTGCACTACCATGTCAACGCTTGCTGTACCTCTGGACAAGCATGAATCAATACCCAGCTTATCGTGTTTCAGAGCAGGTGCATAAACTTTGCTTGAGTGACTTAGCACCCTGTTTTTTCTCCCTCCTTTTTTCAGTGAACACTCCATCATATACGTAGATGAATGTCCTGAAAATCATTAAAAGTTTCCACAATTCCCTTGGGTCAAATCTTGTGGTGAATGTATGTCATCCTTATTTAGGTAGCTCTCAGCTAAACCAAACACACACACACACACACACATATATATATATATATATATATTTTGCCTAGCTAAAAGCTGGGTGTAATTTACAAGGTTTGGTTAGAAAAACTAAGTTCTTGGGTATTCTATTTGGTTGCACTTACATGAGATGTAAAATGTAAGCAACATTCCAATGTGTTCTGAAGTTAGGTGAGTTAGATCACTGCTGTGAAGTTGTATAAAAACCATTTTTTTCTCTGTAGGGTAACCTTTTTGACATTTTCCCTTACTTATGTCCTTTGTCTGAAATCCTTTAAGCCTCAATTATCTGAAACACTTCAGTCTTCAAGCAGGCATTGATACTGCTAGGAAAAATTCAGAATTTTCCTGATGAGATCAATTTTGTACTCCTCTAAGTGAGAGGATAGGAGTTTCTTTCCTGAGAGGTGAATTCTAGAAGGTGGGTTGGACAGTTTTGAGATAGCAACCTGTTTTCTTCCTAATAAAACCAAACTCCCAGAAGGTAAGTGCTTGCTGACCTTTCACAGACAGATCCTTTCAAAGCAGATTTGAAGAAGCACCTGCTCCTTCCATTTATGCTAAAGGTAAAGGCATTGGTGCTGTCATTAAAATGCATCAATAGTGTGTGCTGCCTGGTTAGAAGATAGCAAATTCACAGAATGCTTTGTCGACATATGGGGAGGAAAAAAAATATTTTTCAAGTGATACCTAATTAAGGGCAAAATTCTGTTTCCTTTGTGCCCTAAAAACTTCTGAGGACGTCACTGGAATTTGTGATAGCACACATGCTAGGAGAGCTGTACAAAGCTAGGTGAAAAAAGATACTATAGCAGGGCAATTCAGCTGAAAAATATCACTGATTTTTTTCTCATTGCTTATGGTATGCAGCGCTTTCTGTAATGTAAGACACCTTTAAACTGCATTGTGTATTATCATAAAAAAACCCCACACTGGCTAGAAATGTTTTCAAACTTTCACTCCCTTTTGATATCAGGCATTGCTTTCCACTGAGTCCTTTGTGTATTCTGAATGTCTGGAAGCCAAAATATTTTGTTTTAACTCCCACTCTGTAGTATTTCCCAGCTGTGTACTTATATGGTGTAATAAAAGGATTTAACAAATGGGAAATAGCAGCTGCATTTGGAAATTCCCTTTGTGCTCCCTTTTCATTTGACAGATTCAGCAATGTGTAACAACTGTAACGTCAGACCTGTAATGACTTACACTGCGAGTATCATATCACCAGCCAATTTGATGTTATAGTGGGGAGAAAATGAAACAACTGAAAGATTTGGGCCTGTAATCTCTTATTGCTGAGCTGAAAGAATTTGTGTGTGTATTTCTAATTATAACTTAATATGAAAATACCTGGACATGTGGGTATTTATTGTTGCCTGTAGTTCAACTAGAATATAAGTGCTATTTTAGGCTGAGGATATTGTCTTTTTGCTGCAGTGAATTGGAGTGGGGAGGGGGGTGGGGGGGGATGTCAAAGTGTTACTAAGATAACAGGGAAGCAACTCTTCTGCCTTCTGCCATGGACACTGAGTAACAGACAGGAAATTTCCTAAGTTGCATCCAAAAACTGTCTCCCTTGGGGCAAGAGACTGAGAGAGGATGAGAATGAAAAGCTAACAGAACTAACTTATGCTAAATTTAATATTAATTGTTGTATCCCAATTATATGTTAATTGGTAGCTATATAAAGAAATGGAGAATCGTAATTTGTGCTTTATTCACTGGAGAACAAGTGATGCTCCGTAACTTCATACAGAGCCTAAAACATCTTGTGAGGTAAATTATAAAGATTTTTTATTTTTGCCGTAAGCTATCAGGAGAAAGCAGTGCCAACAACAAGCTACAAAATCAGATGGACAAGTGGTCTGACCCACTTAAAGGAAAGAGATGGGTCAGTGTGTTGCCACGGCTGTTGTGGTCCTTCTTATGAACAATAAATGTAAGCAGCTTTACCATAGTGAAATAACAGAGGCATAGAATAGCTTGGGTTGAAAGCCAGAATCTTTCTCCAAATTGCAGATTTTTAAAAATTGTTTTTTTGTTGTTTTTTTTTTTTTTTTTATTTTAATTTTTTTTATTTTTTTTCTTCTGAAACTGTGAATAAAGGAGAGAGGCAAATTGTGTTCCCAACCCTAATCCTGTTACGACAGTCTGGTAAAAGGCAGGATTTTGGAAGATCTCACAGACACTGTGAAAATCACTGTATGTGGAACACAAAAACAGTGGAAGCCCTTTTCCTGTTGGTGTTTTTCTCCTGCCCACCACCACAGGCAGTATGCAGACAGTGTGTGCACAGAATGAGGGCATCCACAGCTTCTCCATCTACCATTACATGAAGTATTGTGGCAAGAGGTTGTTGGGAGAATCACAGCTGCAAGTATAAAGAATGTGTGTTATTTCCCTATGACTGAGGAAAAAACCACAAATATACATATGTAAGTTAATTATCATCAAATAAATACTATGTTTCCCTATATATATATATTTAACATTGTTCAAAGACCCTTTGGGTTTAGAAATGAAATTTCTTTAATTGGGTTTTATGTCAGATGGGAACATTGACATGTATTTCATAATTATGTCAAGTCTCCGTCTTCTGTTGACTTCTTGCCAAAAAGTGAAAAGCATGCTACCTTTCCACTGTCTCAGCACACCCGTTTCAGCAGTACTGATGGCAGATTTGCATATGCAGGAGGAAAAGAGATTTGTGACTGTATTTGTTACTTTTAAATCACTTTAAATTGCCAACTATCAAGTTTAATTTTCTATATCTCTAGCAGAACTCCTGGTATCAGAAAGACAGAAATGGGTGGTATTCAGGTGTGTAGCCTCTGCTATAAAATAGGCATTGTTCTGTCACTCGCCCTCGTGGGCATCCGTGCTATTAACTTCCTCTGATGAAAGTGCTTTCTGTCGGGAAAATAAATTCATGTTTCTAGGAAAAATCATTGAAAACTGTTTACATGTGCTAAACGCTGTGAATTTGTTGCTATATAAATTCATGGCTTCAAATTCTTAAAAGTTATAGGTACAATTACATGTTTTGAATTTTTATTTTTAGTTCATTTTTGACAGGATGTGAGCATATAAAATGCATCAAATATAAATGCCCTAAACTCTAGCAATTCCATATCTGCTAAATTGCTCATGCAGCTGTTACTTGCTTGTACAAATCTGAGTTTTGTGATGATTGAAAGCAATTCTATAGTGCTTGTGATATTCTTTCTGGATGTCAGGTAGCGCACTGAAATTTTTATCTAACTAGAAAGATAAATTATTTTGCATGCAATAGCACAGTGTTTTGATTCAAAAAGCATTCAAATATATGCTTAATTTGGCTTCGTTAGGACTACCAACAACTGTCGCGTTAAGTACATCTAAAGGTTGGAAAGATCACGTACTGAGTTTTAGTAGTTTGAACATAAAAGTGTTTACATTTCAAATTAAAACAGTGAAACAGTTCCCTAAAAGCATGCAGGGGATATTGCTTAATGTGGTAAATTTACTCTAGGAAGAATCAGGAGATTTTTCATTTTTGCATTTGTTCTGCTTTTCATTATTTTTATTTTGACACTGTGTTGTTTAGTTTTGTTTACAAATGTCTGGTGTTGTGGGCTGAATTCTGTTTGAATAGAATTGATCATCATCTGATTTCTTCACAAAAGCCTTATAACGTGTTAGTCTCTAAACCTGTAGACATTTTATTCCTTTCCCTTATTTTGAAATTCCCATCTTTTAATTTTTTTTAATAAAGGAAATTCTGAGAAGTTTTAAAATCAGTTCTGTATATTGACACAATTTTTTTTTCCTCCCAAAAGTAGCAGCATTAACATGCTCTAAATTGTTAAATTTTTTTTCCTTGGGCAAGAAGGAATCAGGTATGCATGCTGATTAACATACTCCAGTCATTAACATGTGATTATGTGGGCTGCATATTGAGCACCTGCCAAAAGATAAAATCCAACACTTTACTACATCTGTGCAAAGACTTTTTGCATTTCTTTTGTACCTTGACAGCTCAAGAAAAAACAGACTTTGGTATCTCTGTCCAGCATTATAAAACTGTGTACATAACATGTCTTAATGGAGGAAGGAAAGATACTACTTATATTTATTTTAATCTTTGAGGCCATGAAAAATCCAGTGACCAAGACGTACAGAGCACCAAGCGTAATATGAATCTCCTAATGTAGAGTATCACTGACATTCATATACAGTTTACAACATTCCTGCATGTTTATAAGGATTATCTGTTCTGGGGTTCAGCCAATGTTATTCTAATTCACAACAGTTTCATGTGATACCTTTATGTCTCATAAATGTCTTGTTTTTATTTCAATCTTCCAAATGTTTCATCAGTGTTTACCTTAAAGAAATACAAGTACTCTTTGCAGCAGGCTGGTTTCCTGCATGCATTCCTCTGCAAATGCTAACAGGGAAACATAAAACATGTAATAGATGTCATGTAACTATATACAGAGAAGGATTTCCATGTGCATCTGATATTGCTAAAAACATAAATACAAATTTTATTCTGATATTTCTAATAGATCTAGCTGTAAGTTGGACAGCTATGAAGACCTAATAGGAGGAAGTTGGATATATACAAAGTGGTCTGGAATATCCAAGCCACACAGTCCTTGTTTGATTTGGCAGCTTCTGGCAGCACACATCATAAAGTATGTGTCTTTATTTACTGAAAAGGTAAACAGTGCTAATCAGCTGGGACTGATCACAATGCATCTTTAGTTTCAATTTAGATGAGAACATAAATCTAAATACTCATTCTACAAATGGTTCTTCCATTACATTTTACTTAATGTGAGCATTTAACCAAAATCCAGGGCACAAAGTCTCAATACTGTTGTGTTTTATTGCGCAGCCTAAACACAGGGAGCTAAAGCATATGGTATTTGGATGATTAACAAAATACTCAGCATTTAACTCTTAAGTAAGCACACAAGTTTTGTGCATAAAATTTGATAGCAAATCGTATGCTGTCTAAAAATGACCAATCTATTTATCTAATGATTTTGAGGTGATTTTCTGTTCTGGAATGGGAGCAAAATGTCTGCCAATATTTTTATAGCTTTTCTTATTTGTGAAGAGAAGATTTTTAAACTGTAACCTTGTTTTCAGAAATCTCTCTACTGAAAACTTGGTGTCTGGATTCTCCAGATGCTCCAGCAGCTGAGTTTGAAGGGATTGTAGTGATTAAGTGGCTGTATTATACATCAAACAAAGAATTTATGCCTATTCCACAAAAGTATATCTAATCTAGCACTGACCTGTTCATAAGATCATGTTCATATTGCGTATGCCTGATTATCGTCATTCCATTTTTAAACCTTTTACCTAAGTAAGCTTTTTCTTTTTTTCTTCTTTTAATTCTTTAGTATATCATTACTTGGGCTAGAGCTAATGCTTGCTGTTGTATTAGTTCTTAATGAGTTTTAGATAAGCATTAAAGGTGAAATGCAAGCTGTTTAAAAGACTGTATTCAGCCTATATTCTGGCAGTGAAATCAATGTAAGTTATATCAGAGTAAATGCTGAGTTAAAGACTTGAGGTTTTATTCCATTACTTGCCATTTACCCTCCCACTAGCATAATTTGCCGAGACTTTACAAATCATATTCTCTCAGTAGCTCATAGCAGCCATTCTCAAGCCTTAGATTTAAATAAATGTTCCTTAATAAAACTCCTATTTTTTTAAGCAGATCAGAATTGGAAATTATCACTTAGATTTATAATTTCTCTTAATTCTATTTAATTAAATTTCTCAAAATGGGAAACCTTTTTTAATGTCCTGATTGGAAATGATTTTGTAAACATTTGCTTTCATTATATGTTAACTCCAGACGAGTTCCAAGTGCCAGCATGCGTCTAGTACTTGGAATAAAAACCACTCTGGATATCCAACTTTCCTGGGGTGTTTACATGTGTCCCATTCAATACAGAGACAGATAAATATCCCTTTATAACAGAAAAGCCTCATCCACATGGAAATAAGCAATTCAACTAACACATTTTATGTTAGTAATATTTGCTTTCTGCTTCTTTTTGGCCATTCATCCTGCAAATTCAGTCGAACTCACAGAAACAGCTTTCACTTTGGCTATTGGGTAGGATTACAGTTGTCAGCTTTCAATCAAAGTTTGACGGCAGTTTTTCTTACTTTGCTGACTAACACTTTGCTGACTAACAGAGTGACCCTGCCTTTGTACAGCCCACAGTTTCAGTTACCAAGTTTTCCTCTTTTCTCAATTTCAGAGAGCAGCTCTGAGGCAGAAGCTATGCTGCCTACCCAGAGTGACACTGAAAAGATTCAGTGATGTCTCATTATTAAAATCCAGAGCCTCACTTACTCCTGCATCTGAGGCTCCCAATAGAGGACTGATTCTGTTCAATAGCTTGTTGATCTGTGCTTAACTTTTCCAAAGAGAGACCTGTCCCACACTCAACTGCAGTGTCTCTTCTCAGCCCTTAAATATGGGGTTTGTTTGTGCTTAGGGCATTTCAGGGAAGAAGAAAGCATAGTTATTTGTGTTCTAGCCTGCAGTCTGTCACCTATGGAACTGTTATTTTATGTGTTTGCTTTATTTTGCAAGTGAAAAGGCTTGAAAAAATTTGTTGCAGGCTGGGTTGTGGTGTGGTGTACAGATATTGCTATAAACATTAGCTTCCTGATATGAAAAATATAAGGTCAACTTTTAATACCCTCATTTATATGGGTTACAGCAGGACTCCCTCATTTGCACTGTTAAAACTAGTGGACCCACTAGGGGTGGGAGCTACTTGAGCTGTTAAAATCTAAATACCCCCCAAAATATAATTTATTGTTAGTGTAAAAGTAGTGATTATTTGTTCAATACCTTTTAACAGAACTAAATGTTTAACATGTACCATTTGAATCTTAGTGAATGTTCATGTTAAAAAATCATTGTGTCAGAGCAAGGGATGTATCAGAATAGACACATTATCTTAATGTAAGAAGAAAATAACGTACATTTGGACAGAGATGGTGCCCAACTTTATTTGTCTGTTGTTTGAAATTATTCAAACATTATATTATATTATTATTATTGCTTTATTATAATCTTATTATTCAGAATAGTTTCTGCCATTAGTAATACTGTACTTAAGCCATTCAGAGAAATGCTGAAGGCAATGGCCAACTGGCCTCTTGCAGTGTGCTCCACACAGTCTGGAAAACTGATAATGCCACTCATGTTGAAATATCCATATTCAAAGTAGCATTGTGCTTGGTTAAAAAAGAATGCTGCCACTAATAAAAAGGCCAAGTATGGATGGAAAACTTTTACTATATTGCACTGGAAATACTAATGTTTTCTCATTTAAATGCGACTAGATGGTAAGTGGGGGTCTTAGAATTAAGTAAAAGCATGATTTCTTGCATTAGCTGCATATCTTTTCTGATGGGTAGCTAAAAAATTTATAGCATATAAAATTTCATTTTTGCTACATTTTATTTGTAGATTAAGAATGGGAATTTTTTCATTTCTTGTAAATAACTGTTATTAATTATACAAAACTGACATTTTTTTCTAGCTGAGTTTTGCTTTTATTACATAAATTACTTATATACACTGGACTGGCCTACAGTTTTTCCATTTGCCCAATTAAACTCTTGAATGACTTTCAGTTTGTGCAGTTCTCCTGTTAAGCTACTTGCCACTCTTTATAACCATTTCTGATTTCAAAAAATATGGGGCCCCAAAAGCCATCCTTGCTGGGTTTCTGAAAGTATCGGTTACGACACAGCACAGTGCCAACCTATTAGCCATTTAGTGATCCCTAACAAAGCTGCAGAGATGAACAATTGAAAATAGTAGGGATACCTTGTATTACTTTATTTTTATTATGTTTTAATTATCAACAAAACTGATAATGTAAAATACTCTTTTAGTTGAACAGATCTCGTTCTTTCAGAGATCAATCATCATTTTGCAATAATTCCATAAATATTTGTGATATTCACAGAGTTTGAATTTATCTCATCTCTATTACGGACATTTCAGGCTTTGGGGCAAAACAACATGTTTAATGTTCCTTGCTGAGAAGTGAGCCTAGTGGGTTTGTTTCTTGTACTGTAAGAGGATGATATGATGGTTTCTTGAGAACAAAGTCATTCCAAATTATTTACGATGCTCTTATGTTGTGGTCTTCAAAGGTGTAAGATGCCATGTGACATAGTGTTCTTCATTAAGGAAATGTATTATGGAAAATTCATGTGTCAAATTACAAAATATTAGAAGATGTTTTCTCATCTTTGTTACAATTTCTAACAAATTTTAAGAAGAGTACAAGTTAAGAAAATCTTCCTTTTGTTAAAGAAAATAATTCAGCATTGTACCAAATGCATCTGAGCTATAATTTTGCTGTGTGATATCTGAGTCTTTATTGAATATGAATGGCTGGGCTGAAAAGTTTAACTGCTGAAATAATGAAGTTAAAGTTTTAGTTCTGTGTCACCTCTCTGTCTGCTCTTATGTAATTTCCTCCACTACTGTTATGTTGACAGTGGTGCTGTCGCTTCTCAGATGCTACAGCATCATCTTAGTGAATAACTGCATTTTCAGCTTCAGTAGCAAATGCTACTTTCTTCACCAGTGGCAACAATAGTACTATGCTGATCACATATTGCTGTGCTTGATGATGATTTGTTGCCACTGCCTTCTGTGCAGTTCACAGCCCTTAGTTACCACACTTGCTCATGGTTAGTGAGCACTTTCTGCTATATTGCACAAGCAATTCATAATTCCTTCACTTCATGACTGAAGCAAAAATTTATGTATGACATTGTTGCCAGTGGTTAATGCTTTCTAATCCATCTTTCTTGAGACCTTCTTTCACCTGAGACTTTTCCCACCACATGTTTCTTCGGCACTGTAAATGGGTAATTCTCAGCTCATGTTACTAGAAATGTTATCATGCCCTGCAGGTAGAATGCTTTTTGATAGAACTATTAGTTTCTATTAATTCCTAAATATAATGCTGCTCTTATTCTAAGTACTTATTTAGAAGAAACATATTTTATGGCTAGGCTTTTAGTGAAGAAAAAAGCTTGATTTTTTTACCCAAATTTTTTAGCATTGCAAGTTTGATATCATTAAACATTATAATTAGAGTAATTAGAATAATGTTGGAAAGAGAAGTGTGTAAAAAATCCCCGTGGTTGATTTTTTTAAGGGCAAATAGAAGGATTTGTTCTTTTTTAGCTAAATTCAGCAAATATCTGTGGTTGTGAGGATGAGAACTCTGAGGCAGAAAATTTCCTGTGGGGCTCAACTGTTGGGTAATGCTGCAAAACAAAGGAAATTTGGACACTATTGGTTGCTTTTTGGTTCTATCTATTGGCAAAGGAGATGAACCATTTTTCTTCACTTTTTGTTATAACTTTTTTGACTACAAAATACATTTTCTGATATGTGTGGTCCTAATACATGCATTTCAGCATGCATTACTTGTTCTGATGTAAACTCATCTGTTTCCTCATTCTTGTCAATATTAGTCTAAAAATTAGTATCTGCTTTTGTATATGAGAAGCAATATAACATTCATTCTTAAAGAAAAGTATATGATCTGAAGAGCAGTAAATGAGCGTGGATGGATAATAAGCTTTGTTTAACTTGAAATGTATTCAAATGTTTTCCCTTGTTTCTCAGTCATTATTAGCCTAACTTTTCAAGTTTTAAAGTTATGTTGTTTTCCATTAGCCTAATATCTATCCAGGAATTATTTGTCCTTGCCTGTATTTTCTCTCTCAGTGCTACCTGTAATACCTTTACTTAAGTCACTTAAGAAATCTGCAAATGCTTAACACATTCATCAAATTAATGTTGAAGTGGCTTGTTTCTGACAAGCGCAATCCTTGATGAGGAGTATCTCAGGCATGAAATACAATAGTAAGAGCCATGGAGAGGACTGGCCTTAAATAAAAAAGAGCCCTATGAAGCACTGAAACTGCAAATTTCAAGTAATAACACACGCTTTAGAAAACAGAAGATATATATTGGCTCCTTAGCATGACAGACTAATTATCTAATGCTTTCAATTGTTACCTGTTTACGATCCTTCTGATGTTAAGAGAATAGCCCACATTTTCACACTGAATTGTTTCTTTGCAGGAATCGGAGAGTAATAAGTTATGTTCCCTATATTCCTTCCGAAATACCTCTACCTCACCACACAAGCCTGACGAAGGAAGTCGTGACCGGAGTGAGCTAATGACCAGTGTTAATTTTGGAACGCCAGAACGCCGCAAAGGAAGCCTTGCAGATGTGGTGGACACACTGAAGCAGAAGAAACTAGAAGAAATGACCAGGACTGAGCAAGAAGGTATGTGCTGAATATGACTGATATGGTTTTCCCACCCCCTACAGATTTTATGGTATAAAGAATGTGTTGGGTATCTTGAGCCAGAAAATTGCATAATTGGCAAAGGCTAGGATAAAGTTATTCACAGGTTACCATGGCAATGGTAGTTTGAGATCCATTAGGGATTTAAGACAAATATATCTGTTTTATAAAACTTTCTAAATTGTGTTGGTTGTCTGTGAGTAAAAGCAAGAATGTTGGTTTAGTTGAAAACTCATTCTTACTTGAGAGGTTATGATGAATTTTTAACTGCTTGTAGAGTCGTGAAGGATGTTCTTCAGTGGAATTTGTTCTTTCTCTTTTAAAAGACAAATGTTTATTTGAAACAATAGGAATGAATAAAACATAAGCTATTTTATTTTGCTTTAGAAATACTCATCTTTCATCACCTTAATGACCCGGTATATGTGGCTAGAAGAATGGGAAACAGCTTTAAGTGTTGTAGTTTTGACCTATATATCATATCTAGATATGCAGCTGAACAAATCTTTTTTTTCTTTTTTTTTTTTTTTTTTTAACAGTCTGCTCAGATATTGTTACATGTGTTAAAAGAGAGATAAAAATGAGGACAAATCTTGGAGCTGCAAGGCAGTTTATACATTCAGTCCTTATTCAGATATTTTCTATATTTTCATTGGCTATGCTTGGGCTTTCTTCTTTGATGGTTACTAAACTGAACTGGAGAATGAGTTTATCGGTATATACGTGCACAAGGTCAGGGTCAAACAAGAAATACTTTCACAATGTCAAGCAGAATGAAGTCTTGTTTACTTCTGTAACATCATCTTATGATCTGTAAGCTCATAAACAAATTTGAACCAGGGAAGGTGTGGGAGCAGAAGGCTTTGAAACAGATATAGAAATATAGGGATACGTGTGTGGATTCTGTTCTGTTGCCAGTGTTGTATTGTAGCATTAAAAATAACCCAGGAGGAATATTTGTAGCACAGTTGATCCCAAGGTAGTAGAACTTTGTGATCTCTATTTTTCTTTGAAATATGAATGAGTTCAAAATGATTTTTGCTCCCTAGTTTCATGATATGGTCGCAGTCTTCAAACAGTATGTGTTAGGATCCCTTGGCTCCGTTTAGTAAAGTAGATTTCAATTAAAATTGATACTGAAAAGTAATAAGTATAAATATGGAATAAAAGCATGTAGAGATGGAAGTAGGCTTTCAAATTTCTTGGCACAATTGTTAAATGCCAGCACATAGATAAATGTGTTCTCTATAGGTGTCCTTTCTGAAGCTGGTGAAACATCTCTAAAGAGAGAATGTCCCAGATTCTTTACTACCATCTGTCTGTTTTCAGCTGTAAAGATCACTCTTTTAAAAATTGCTTTCTTAGATTTGGTGGTTAGACTAGGAAAACTATTTTAAATGTTAGTTTGGCAAAGTTGTTTTTTACAGTCAGTAACAGTCGTTCAACACTCCATGCTAATCAAAGGTCTTGGCTCATACTTTGCTGCGGGTACATACAAGTTGCTGTTGATTGTAGCGACACCACAGCTAAGACTTCTCCAGGATTATACTGAATGGTGTACTAATAAAAATGTACATCAGAGGGTTTAAACAGTTTAAAATCATATCTTAGAGACTCAAGCATTTTGTAGCTTTTTTTTATGTGAATTCTTGAGAGCTTTATGTGCTTTCTCAGCATTGCTATATGCTAGCTATTTAAGATTGGTATATACACAGCAAAGAGATCCCTCTCACCAAGTCTGAGCCTCTTGTACTGAGTATTCTCACCAGCTGTGAAAAAGGTCATTTGTGATCTGTGAAATAATCTTGCCTTTTTTTCGAGCACAGTATGCTAGAAAACTATTGTAAAGTCTCCCTGTAAGTTCAGAGATCTCCAAGTTAAGTTCTTTTCAATGCATCTAGCTTGTTCTGTTTTTGTAGGAAAAAAATAGACAAACATCCATTTTACAGAAAATTTTTGAACATCTGACTGGTACCACATAAACCAATATGGAAAAATAAATAATAGAAAGACTGGAATTTCTTCAGAATTTTTCACTTAGGTAAAATGGTTTTAAAGTTTTGTGCTTACTATAAATATCGAAATTCTTATCTGTAACTATTTTAGTATTCAGAAGTATTTCTGAACTAAAATGAAGCAAGCTCACCATATTATTTGATCTGAACAAAATAAAGTGTTAAGAGTAATTACTGTTTTAAGGTTCTGATCTTTGTTGTAACTGTGGGTACTTCAGTTGATTCTGCCTTGGGTTGGAGGAATGAGGTACGAACTTACAAATATATTTTGCCAACATTCTGTTTTAAACTACATTGCCTAATAATACGTATATAATAAGAAGATGATCTTTACCACCTATCATTTATATGGGTTTGTTTGGAGTTCTCTTCTTCAAATGATATGCAGCCAGTGCTGTTGAGGAGTCTTGATCTGTCACAAAATTAAAAGGCACCTGTTGACTTTTAGAGCAAATAGAGATCTGTAGAGATAACAGAATATAGTTGATTCAATCAGTGTAATGGGAAACAAATATCTATTACTGCTGTGTACTTCTGTTAGTTTTGATGAGCTTAAAATCGTGCATCGTTCCTTTGAATAAAAGGATAGCTTGTGTTAGCATTTTGTAGGGTGGAGCTCCATGAACATTGCTGTAGCTGTGGGAAATGAGCAAACGTGAGGTCATACGTCAAGTTAATTGTACAGTTTGAAGTGAAATAAGAAGTCAAGAGTTCTAGTCATCTGCTCTAACCCCTACATGAGCACAGCAGCAGTCTCTTTTAATTATAATTATGGAAGTTCCTAGTCCATCTGTAAGATCTGAATATGATATGAGTTGCTAGTGAAACAAACATTTAGTGGTACACCTTTAGACAGTAAAGGTCTCTTATGCTCTCTGTGTTACCTCATAACACTGGAAAAAGAAATACATACTGAAAGACATTATCCTGTCTAAACAGATATATTTAATCAGAGTCCTTTAGCTTCTGAAAATAAGTTGTCTAATGAGAATTTTATCTGAGCAGCTGTGACTGAGGAGGTCAGCAGGCACTGCCTAAGAGAATATGGCCCAGCTGGTTAAATCTGGTTGTTGTAGTGATTTAAATGGTCAAGTGCTGCTTGTAATCCAGGACCGTCTGTTTATAAAGGAAAGAGTGAGTGCTTCAGCATAATGTACAGCTGTTTTAATCTCTCTTTAATAATAGTGCTTCAGCCAGTGTCATGTCTTGTGGGTAATAATGTGAACATGAGAGCTTCACCCAGACTGCATATACCTTAGGTCAATTTTTAGCATTTGCTGTAGCTTGAGCTGAAACCACCTACATCACAGGTCTAGTGCATTAAGGCACTCTCATGTCCTAATTCGTAATTATTTGGAAATTAGAAAGTTGATAACAGTAACTATTAAATAAAACAAAACAGAATGCAACAAATATTTAGAGTTGAGTATGTAAAGACTTTTCTGATATGTTCTCGTAAAATAGAAGAGGTCAGAAATAAGAAGGTATTTAATTTAAATAACAACGCTAGACTCTAGAACCTACAGGATAACCTCAGTATACATAGTCTCAGTAGTTCATTGGTGAGCAGAAGGATTGTTTTCCTGGTCTTTTTTTTTTTTTTTTTCTTGGAAACATTCTCCAGTAAAATTAAGTATTAAATCTCTTCAGCTCATATGAAGAGTGTGTACTAGATAGCGTGGTCAGACCACTGCTCTCCCTTCCTGTACCCTTCTTTCAGAATCTTGCTTATATTAATTTGGTGAGACAGATTTACGTTGCCTGGACTGAGGCTAAGAATTGGCTTCCAGACAACTATCCTACTGTACTTCAACATAAGCCTCTGTGAGCAGTAATTAGTAGTACACATCTTGTCTGTAGCTAGGAGAGCAGATTTCCCCCCTTTCGGATCTGGAATGCTAGGTTGGCAGGTCAGCTGGCACTTCTGTGCTGGAAACTGGGCATGTCATTTCTGCTAAGTGCTAAGCCCTCATTACTCAGGGCCTGGATTCCTAATTCACTTTTGACCTTGATTCTCTGCAATGTATACAGTATCATTTTTCAGCCAAGCTCAGCTCAGAATTCTGGCACAAGCTTTTTATAAACTGCTTCCCATTCTTGTTTCCTTCTTGAAGACCATAGCTGAACATCAAGAGATCAAAGATATTTACGTATGCATGTTGGAATAATGAACATCTATATAAAGAGCAGTATATTCATAAATTCCCATCTATTCTGTGTCATGTGCACCTGTTTGTACTGTCTCTCAGTGGATGGATATATGTAACTCGTTGAGATATATAATACATCTGAAGATGACTAAAATAAAAATTAAAGATTCATATGTAATATTAATTTTATATGCAATAGGGAAAACCATATAACACTATTCCATAGCAGTCGTTTTAGGACTTTCTGGTTTTGCGTGGTTTGTTGTTTTCTACTTTAATGTTCATTAGCTAATAATAATTGACAGCTTACTTTTACATTGGCATAAACTAGATTAACACTTCCCAAAGAAAATCTTTATTTTGGACCAGTAAGGACATTATACTTAAGTATTGCACAAACAAATATATATGCATTACTTCACTGACAAATAAAGAAAATTAACTTTCACATACTGATTTATTTATTTGCTTATTTATTTATTAACAGAACCTGTGTGCTACATCATAGTATAAGAATGAGGAGTTTCAGTTTGTGTTACTCATGAAATATCATGACAACTGCTGTTCCTTTCAGCTAGAAACAAATCCTTTACATGTGAGAAAATACACCTTCTTCATATGCCTTTCATTTCTTTTGAAAAACCTTTCCATCTCTTTTAGGTACCGGGCTCATTGTGCTTCCTTTTCTTCTTTAATTCTTAAAAATAATATTTAGTTAGCAAATTTGCAAGTGATTAGGTAAATAGTCAGTGTAGCCAGTGCTTTGAATGCCATATTTTTATTTTATTTTATTTTATTTTATTTTATTTTATTTTATTTTATTTTATTTTATTTATTTATTTTTTTTTTTGTTGGAAGCCATTTGTGGTAACATTCAGGTCCTAACTGAGATCCAGGAATTCTGCTAAACTCCCAACCAGCTTCCAAAAAAATCACGGCTCAGAAGTCCACACAATGAATAGATGACTTGGATCAAGTTAGAGGAGAGAGATGTGGCACATTTTCCTAAATGGTTTCTTTTGCTTACCTCTTTTCCATATAATTATATGCAACTCTCTCCCTCTGTCTTTTTCATTCAGTGATGCTTGTAAAATCACACTTGTCACATCTTTTCCATGCAATATATGGTTCTGTTTTAGAAAAAATATATTCCTTTTTTCACGTAATATTAAGGGTAGCTTTATGGATTTAAAGTTTTGTGGTAGTTCATTTATTGAAATGTACTGCTAATTTCTATGTCTTAATAGGTTAAAGTAATTTAGGAACAATAATGCAAATACAGTGGTTTCTAAGGTTAGTTCCCTGGTAACTGAAAGAAGATGCAGCTTAATTTCTTTCTGAGTTGCTTGCATATTCAGTCAAAAAAATCATTCTTCTTTGAAGCAGAAATAACTTCAAGGAACTTGTTTTAATGACATTTATAACCTAACGTATGTTTAGGTCATTATTATTATTATTATTTTTCCAAAAAGCAGATCAATCTTGTTTAACAGTATCTGGTTGTTAATAATTTCTCTAAAATTTTTATTTACTCTTCCAGCTATATAAGATTTCACTCCTTTGTTATAATTTTCTGTCTTATGTTACTTAAGTCCTTCTGAGTTCTTCATCATCGTTAAATGCCATTTCACAACTTTTATTAAAGAAATTGACAAGTGTCTTCCTTCCACCTTCTCTTCACGTTTATTATCTGGTTGTCTACACTACATATTATTCTTCACCGTTTTTCAGCATGTCTCATGCTACATCTGAAAATTTTCTTTTGGTTTTCTTTGTTCACAAAATTTATTTATGTACAGAAAAGGGAAACAGTGCGGGCTTTTACGCAGGTGTCATGAAGAAGTTGAAGGGAAATACTGCATGTAGACCTGTCAGGCAAAACTATCCATTGGTTTCCTTCAGACAGTATTTAGATTTATGGTCTATGTCATTTTATTCAGCTTCTTGAAGATTCTCTTTCCCAAAGCAGATTTTTTTATTTTTTTTTCTTGTGTAAGCTTTGTACCTCCACACCTCTATAAATCTACTGCTTTTGCCAATTCGCAGAGTTGATCACAGTCTTGATGCAGAAGAGTCTGAAACGCAGCTCTCAGTTTTGATGATTGGGACATCCCTTCCAGCTACAAATCTCTAAAGTATTTCTGGGTAGATGTTTTGTATCACCATTTAAAGATACTCTTATCACAGTGGGGAAATGCCTTTATTCAACCTTGAATATCTGAGATAAGTAAAATTCTTCCCCTTAGAACAAGGGCTTCCAGCCTTTCCTCATTGTCTCCTAACTTGAGCTCTAAGCTGGTCTTGTGGACAGGGGCAAATTAAACAGAAATAGACTAAGATCTTCTCAATTCTAGCATCTACTGACCATTCCAGCCACTTTCTCACCAGTGATTGTATTTTCTTATGTGATTAATTTCACGACTCACGTCATCCTTTTCTTTAATCCCACAGTGCACCTCAGTCCTGGACACAATTTAATGTAATTTTTTTTTAATGTGTGATAAACTCTTTCCTTGTTACAATTTTATATAATTTTCCACAGTGTGCTCATCCAATTTTTGTCTCCTTTAAGGACATGTGGTATAAGATCTTCTATCTTTATACTGTTTTTTTAATTTTGTTGGGTTTTTTTTTTTGTGTTATGAAAATCATGAAATCATTGTAGAGAAGCATAGCTAAAAGCCACCTTTTCCTTAGGGCAGCAAGAAAAGCAAGTTTAGTATGAATGGGTACAAATAACAGTGGGCTCTGTGGCGAAGATTACGAGTGAGTAAATAGCTGTGAAAATATGGCAAGTTGCTTCAGTTGTGCAATGTTGGCAGAAGATGAATTCAGACTCCACTGGTTTCTGATGCACTGTGACACAACGTTATGATCAGATGGTGCTTTAAAACAGAAACTGAAATACTCTTTGTAGTCATCAGATTAGCAGTAGGGACTAGATGGCAATAATTCCCTTCTTTACATTGCCAATGTAAACATAATAAAATGAAGATAGGGCTCAAATGTGACTGGTCTTGTATGCCATTGTATTTTTAATTTCTGGAGGGGGAGTGACCTCAGGTTTCTTTGGTGGTGAACTTTGTTTTTTGTTGGTCTTATCTGCTTTGCCATTCCTGCTGTTTAGCAACAGGACCTAAAAGTGCTTTAAGTGCTTGTGACTGGGGTAATGAATGAAAATATCTTTCCAGCACTGAGAGTATTGCATTAGACTGAATAGTCACCTTACTTGTAAAAGCACTATTAGAGAGGGGCAGCTGTAAGTAAGGATAACGATTTGTGTCCAGTGCTTATTTACTGAAAATTGTAAATGTATTATTTATTGAGAGCTCTCCAGACAGTGCTTGTCAGAATAAAAATGTCAACTCTAAGCAAAATGTTATAATACATAATAAAAATGCTAGGTACGCACTTTAGAGATACAGCTAATTAGATCTGCTTTTCTTAAAGAAATGACAGTAAAAATGCTCGGCAGCATATACATTTTAAATGCTGATATATTCCTCATTCTCCTATATAGTATTTGGTTTAGATACCTTATCATTACTTAAAAATAAGGTTGACAACTTTATTTGGCTGCCACAAGAGAGACAGAGGCATCTGCTGCCTGGCTGCATGAGGCAGCCCTGTGCTCAGTTCCCTAACGGGAAGCACAGCTACTCTCACCTTAGTGTTTCAGTCTGAAACTCCAAGAGGCCACTTTCATGAGGGAAACCCGCCTCCACTGGAAAAAACAAACAATTATTAAGATTAGTCTTCAGCCGTGCTAATTAATTACAAACAAATGTTGCATTAAGGAGACTAGATCCATCTTTGTTACTTTCATGTATTAAGTGCAAATCAGCATTGGGGTAAAAATAACTGCTTTTTTTTTTTTTTCCATTTCAAATAGTACCTTTCACCATTTCTGTATCCTACAGCTGTTCTTATTTTCCCTGAAATTTCTAATGGGAAGAATCTTGACATTAAAAAAAAGAAAAAAAAAAAGAAAAAAGGAGGAGTGCAGAGTGGCTGAGGAAGACCGGCACCTCTGGCCACTGCTTTGGTCCAGGTCCTGGCAGTTGGGAGGTATCTCAAAGGATGGAAATGCCACAGCCTCTCTGACAATCTGTTCAGTGTTTGGCCACCCTTGCAATAAGAAAAGTTTGTCTCATGTTTAAATGGGATTTTCTGTATGTTCATTTATTCCCATTGTCTCTTGGCCTGTCACTGGGTACCACTAAATAGAGTGTAGGCCCATCTTCTTTACTCCCGTAATCAGGTAGTTCCATTTATAAGATAGCATGGAGACATCTGTTTTCTTGGTTAAATGCTCTCAGTCTCTCCTTGTATGAGGGTTGATCCAGTCACCTGGACATCTTTGCAGCCTTTGCTGGTCTACTGTGCTGTTTGTACTGGGAAGCTCAGAGCTGGGCGCAGCACCAAGTTGTGGTGTCAGACATGGTCTATTTTAAAGCCTATAGGTCTGTGCTTTAGGACTTATCTGGCACCTTTAAAGCCCACAAGGTTTTGTCCTGAGCCTCCAAAGTGATAGTTCAAGCCCTCTGTTCATATGTGACATGCATATAATTCAAATCCTAGCCCTGCGTATGGGCTTTCACTTCCTAGTACATAACGAGGAAGTGCAAAGTACAAATCAGGGGCAAAATGCAATTATGTGTTCTGAGTGACATGATTCTTAAGGTTCATAAAGTATTTTGGATTGTAATGAATCCTTTAAATCTCCATTTACATGTAGGTTACTTTGAAACTAGTGCCTACGATTTATTTCCATGAAAATTACAATAGATACAGAGACCACAATAACACTCTTTGATAGTGTAAATTCGGAACTACAGAACACTTTTCTTTTCAAGGCAGTCACCACCATTAGCTGTACTTTCTCACCAGTGATGAACAAGAGCTTGCATGCTGTGCTTATAAAATTCTGCAGCAGTGGATGTGACCCACTGTCACTGTTGGCACTGCTGAAATGCACCATTTACTGCCCCACTGTGCTCACATCCACTGGTCGGTCTCCAAAGACGTTCAGCAAGTGTCAGTGAATATCCGTAGGTGCCATTTTTTCCTTCTTGGAGGAATTCAATGATACACCTTTGTTTCATCTGCACTTCCATGTCAGCTGTCATTTTGTCATATTGGCCCTCTGCTGCCATCTGTCACATGACAGCAACATGTAATGGGATATCGGTGGGGTGGTTCAACTTCTGCTGCTGTACTGACATCATGGGCCAACATAATGAAATAGGAGGCATTACTTTCAGAGCGAGCTTTGCATTAAGGCATCTCCCTCATATAGTGATTGGCACATTGGTCTCCAAAATGAAGCAAGACACGTGTCAGAATCTTCCTCCTTTGCTGTGTATTTAATATCATAAAGAATTACTTGTGTTGCTAGAGTTCAGATGGTGAGAGTCATGAAGAGGAGCGCAGCAGCCTTTGTTAAATACAATCGTAAGGACAAGTTCTGTGTAAACATCTGCAGGTAGCTCCTGTTCACACTGCTCTATCCCAATTGGCAGCACCCATTACAGTCTGTTTCTGTCCCGAGTCCACACTAGCATGGGCTGCCAGTCAGCAAAGCAGTGCCAAAATATCTTGTTCTACAACATAGCATTTTGGAATGTGCCTAATAGCTGTTTTCTTTTATTAATCATAATGTATTTTTAGTTTTACTTACATAGGTGCCCAGAGCTCCTGGGCAAAGTGCCCTATTTATGAATGCCTGTTTATTTTCATCTTCCTTTTTATTAACTGTTTTACCTAATGCTTTACAGAACCATTTGCCATATTTTGATGTGTAGCAATCTGCTGCCTGCTCATGTTTCTTAAAGAACTTGTGACATCACCTTCTGTGGTGAATCATGATTGTCACTGAACCTAAAAGAAAACCAACAAAAATCCCCAGCCACCCATATTGAATGCTCTTCTGTCTTTTGTTAGAAAATGTTGAAGCAAGCAGGCTTTTTCACCCATCTGGAGGAACTCTGAGCACACCAGTCCGGAGAGCCTGCAGTGGCACCAAAAAATTGGAGAGAGAATTTCTTGTTAGTCTGACAACACTCCAGGACTGAATCCTGCTTACATTTGCAATTGTACTGTGTGTGACAGGGGCTACGTGTGAAGGCAGGGCTCTGGTCTTTCTACTCTTCAGATTTACCTGTGATTTTCCCATTTAAAACAGCACTCTGTGCCTTAAATAGATAACAAGCAGGTTGCTTTTAAATAGTAACAGTGAAACTAAAACTAACACGTTAGCTGGAGGTTCTTTAAAACGTCATATCTTGTCATAGTGAAAAGTAAATATTGAACCACATTCACTCCTGAGGTGACTATTAATTGCAGTGGAATTACTGCAGGAGTAATTCTTAAAAAAAATCTGCTATCATGATTTTAACATTTTTCACAGAACTCTGAATAGCCCTGAAGTGATTTTATAGATGTGGCATGCACATGTGTTACTAGTTGAAATATACTTCCTTCGCTTCAGTTTCCTCTGTGGACTGTTTGTATTTTTAGCTGTTTAAATGCAGCTTTATTACTGGGTTTTGTTACATCTTCAGTGGTGCCAGCAATTAATAATGTAGCTGGAGCATCGGTTCCTCCACATTTCGGTATCTCTGTCTTGTTTGCCTGATAGGAGTCAACAACACACAGAGTCTGCTGCCTTTCAGCATCTGTGTATCCCATAACACAGCAGACAGCGACCGGACACATAACCTCAAAAATCAAACCAATTTGTTAATGAACTAATACGGCAATATAATAAGCATCTCTATTCAGTCATTTCCCCCAGCTTTCAGTTATCCCTTTTAGCAAGAGCAGCTAGTGCTGTATCAACAAATTATTTGATGACAATAATTTGGCTGATGAAAATAGAAGGAAAAAGACCCAATCTAATTAGCAAAGACTGTATATTAGGTGGTGAAGCGTGGCTAATATTTTATTTTTTTATTGTCAAACTGCAATTTGCAACTTTCTGTAGTTAATGATTTTTATGTCTCCCCCTCCCACTCCGAGCCCAGTAAATCATGAAAAAAAAAGGCCAAGAAGGGACTACAGGACTTGAAGCACAGTGGCCCTGAAGTGATGGGAAAATGGCCAAGGTGTCACAGCTAATTTCTGACCCTGCTTTATGAGTTCTGCTGTTCCTTATTCCCCTTGTCAGTCTGTGAATCCCTGAGGCTGTACAAACTGGCCTAACATCACTCAGCTCCAGTTTTATATCCTCTTTTAATAATGTTGAGTCTATTCTGTCCAACTTTGATTCAGACAACCTGCTTGTCTTGAAAAAGTGATATATTTAATCAGTGGCTCTGTCTCCAGCATAGCTCCCACTGCGTGAGACTAGAGCCAAAGAGTAGTGCAGTGGCCTGTCACTTCTGTTTGAATAGGTAATGTGGAGCCGCTCAGCCGAGGAGACAGGAGCTGGAACTGCTTGTTAGGACACATGATCAAAAGCCACTCTCTGCTTTCTGCCAATCAAGCCTCATGTCGCCTTGTGGGGCAGACATTAAATAGATTTTTCTGCCGTACGCTGTGGGCACTTTGCCAGTTTGACATGTGAACTGTTACAAAAGATACCAGAGTTTCCACTGCTTGCTGACTGCTTTTAAATATTACCAAGCCCTTGCTGTCCAAAGTAGAATATTTTAAATAATGGATTATGATAAATTTCCAGTACTCTGAGACAGGCTCGTCCTGCTCTCAGCAGTTCAAAGATGTTTTGAAAACCAAAACTTTAAGTTGGTTTCTGGAAGGAAACAGGCAAACAAAAACTGTTGAATGGCCCTATGGCAAATAGATTTGAACAACACGATTATTGTCTGAGAAGTCTGGTGAGTTGTCTGCTTTCACTGGTGTCCTTGGGAATATTGTTTCTATTTTTGGTCTTTTTACGTTATTTAATTGGATTTTCCTAGTTGAGATCATAGAACAATTTTATTCTAATGGTGATGTGGAGGGACATTATACTGGCTTGTTTTGTGAATGAGGTTGAATTTATTTATTGTGTTTATTGGCTGCTGGTGCTAATGTAACGGTCTTGAAATGGCTCTGTGGTTGTTTTCAGTTATACTTTCCCTTGTTTTTTCCTCTTTGTCTATTACCCTTCACAACCACCTCAGCTCTTGTGCCCATGGCAACAACACTCAGTGGTGGAGGCTAACAAAGATGACATTTAGGCTTTGCCTAAGTAATGAATATTCTTTTGTAACTTGCAGGGCCACTGAATTTGTGCCATTTTCTAGAGGTCTCCAGTACCTAGAAAGCCGCTTCAGTAAATGTGCTTGTGCTCATGTTATCCAGATATTTGCTCCTTTGTGACTGCTGTTCCTGATACAATATCTTTTTTTTTTTTTTTTTTCCCTTCTATTTATTTTTTATTTTTGAGTAAAACATTTTTATCAAAACACACCATGGCAATCTAGTGGAACTCATTTAAACAGTGAGCTACACATAAACAGCTGCTCCTTCAATAAGACATTCTTTATAATACCCTTATTACCTTCTAGTGTCTCAAATTCTGATTAGTCAACAGTGCTGATTGCTGCATGGCATTCCACTGCCCATCTTCCTTCTGCTCAGCTGCTCATGTCTTAGCTGTTATGTGATTACAACACAACTTGTGCATTGTTTCTCCAAGTTGTTCTTCATATTGTATATCTTTAAAAAAGGAAGGAAGAAAGAAAGAAAGAAAGGGAGAAAGCAAGCTCTTGAGGAGATGGAAAAAAATACTTCGAGTCCTCAGGAATTCTCTGAAACCTTGTGGATTGTTTATGCACAACTGTGACCTTTGCAGTCTGCATGCTCTGCCGCTTTGCAGAAAGATATGTAAGTTCTTTAGATTAAGAACACGGATCATCTATAAATACAATTGACTTCAAAAAACTTTAGAATGATGATGATTAGTTATTGTGAAGCTTGTAAGATGGCAGAGTTGGACACTCATAATTAATTTGATTTTTCTTTTTCTTCTCCTTTTTTTTTCCTTCTTTAATGATGCAAAGCACACAAAGCTTTGGCCTTGGTTGGCTTTTACAAAAACCAGTAGCTCCAAAAATCAGTAAGAACAGAGCTAAGTCACGAGGAAGCAGTGAGGGAAACCCGCCCTCAGTCATGCATCCTGAGGTCTGCTGAGGTGTGCTTTGGGGTGGGAATTGTGCCTTTGGTGCTCTAGGGCCAAAGCAGCAAAACCTGAGGTTTGTTAAGGACATTAAAACTTTGTCGGCTGGTTTTTAGGTAAATAGTGCCATAGTGAGAACACCCTTGCTGTGGCTCTGTAACCACCCCCAGCTTCCTTTGGTGCAACCCCTTAGAATCAAGTCCTGGTGAGTATGAAATGCTGACACACTCAAAACGCAACCCCATTAAAGGCCTTAAATCTGTCATTGTGCTCCGGAGCCTGTTCTGAAAATAGCAAAGCTCTTTTTGTAAATTAA
Source organism: Coturnix japonica (assembly GCF_054131305.1). Classification (NCBI taxonomy): domain Eukaryota; kingdom Metazoa; phylum Chordata; class Aves; order Galliformes; family Phasianidae; genus Coturnix; species Coturnix japonica. The sequence goes on along the minus strand of NC_140667.1, from coordinate 17,830,534 downwards.
AATCGGTGTGAATGGGAACAGATGTTGACATGCTTTACTTTATCTGCAGGGATCCCCGTCGGGGGGAGAGGGTCAGTGAGGTTAGATGGTAGGAATTACTGCAAATGTGCAAAGGACAGGATAGTCTAATATAGACATTGTCTTTGGCTTTATGTGGAGCTGTAATAAGAGCCAGTGGTTACTTCTGTATGCTGATAAGTCTGTACGTAAGGAAAGAGGATTGTGTAATATCTTTAATTCCTTGGAGAATACTGTCCTGTTTTCTATCTGTTAATACAAGGAGAGGGATGCTTTCCCTGCTTTTCAGAACTTCTTCACTCAGGTCTGGCTTCCAGGAGATCTGGAGTCATCTCAGTTCCCATTTACTTTGGCATCTCCCAGGCCCAGGCTCACTAAGGACCTCTGGGAAGGTGCTCAGCATACCCTAGGATAAAGCTATAGAAAGTCTGCGCTCAGGCTGAATTTGCATAGTGCTCCTGGTATTCCAGTGTTACTGTCTACAGTTTTGGATGAACTCTCACATTGCATTATAGCCATCATCAATTTCTGATAGTTTTTGAAATAATAACAAAAAGAAGTCATCTTATATATGTGCAATTTATTAGACAGCTTTGCAAGTCAGTAGAAATAAATTCTTGTTAAAGATTTTTCCTGATTAAGAAAAAAATAAATATATATATATATATAGCATAGGATGAATTTATTTATAAGAAGTGTAATAGTTTCCCTCAATTCCTTTTATATTTTACATTACCTTATAATTTTCTAAATCTACATGAACAATAATGATCAATTTTGTCAGTATTATTCACACCTTTTATTAATTTAGCATAGATGAATAAATGTGAATGTTGTGAAGAGTTGATTGGGAATAGATTTTAAATCTGACAGTTAGATTACAGGGTACCTAAGAAAAAATGGCTCTTTCACTAGGTACCTAGTAATTTAATTCTTGTTTGAAATTATTATAATTTATTACAGTGTGTGGGTCCTAATGAATGTCTACTATTAAATGAAAAGGAGAAATTGAAATTATGAAATTCTTTTAACTTGTATCTTAAAAATCCTCTTAAACAATTCAGCAGTTATTAATAAGCAATGTGCTTTTCTTTCCCTTTTATGTGAGTGCAAACAAAAACATTTTTGCCAGTACAGAATGACATATCAGGAGTACTGCTGGGAATTTTTATTTACAAGCAGGACTGCCTTAAAATAGAATGGAATAATTTTACGTGATGAAAAATAAATAAAATTTACTTGTTTTAGCATGTAAAACTTAACATACAAGTCTGTCTTGAAAGAAATACCAAAGTCATGCTGTAGAAGTTGTGTGCTTCTTAGAAATGCAGATATGTGCGTGCTGAGAAATTAAAACTTCATAGCTACTAAGGGAGTAGGTGTTTACTATCCCTGTATCAAGTTAGTTTTCTGCTTTCCTTAGTGACCTTGTGAAAAATGGGTGGGGGAAACTTTGGAAAATGGGTAGATTTTTCCAAATAAACACAAACTAGACTATGAAGACATTTCAGATATTGAAGTACTTTTGTTAAGAGACTGGACTCTTTAGAGAAGTCTTAGATACAAATTAGCTCATACTGCTGTAGCTTGCGCAAAATGAGGCCACCAGTGGGGTTTTATCATGATTAAATCTGCTTAAAGAATAGAAGGTCTCTAGTTTTGTCTGAAACATACCATTCTGTCTCAAATTATGTGTTCATTACATGAGCCCCTGATAAATAAAAAAGGGCTTCAGAGGCAATTCTGTTTGTAGTTACACCATACAAGTTGGTAACAGTTGTGGCCATTGGAGTTTACAGATTTCATAATGGCTCAAGTAAAACCTCTTTTGTGCTCTGTACTATTTTTTTGTGTCTTTCTGCAAGTTAGAAAAATATCTTACTAAGCTGAGAAAGTCAATATGGTTGACTGCAGTTTCTTGGATTATTTTCTTTAAGTGCCCAACAATACAATAACTCTCCTTGGTCACACTAAGTCAACTTACTAGGAGAAATTAAATATTACCTCTGGCTACTTGTTGCTGCCATGTAGCTGACAGATGGAGCACCAGTTGGATACTCCATTTTCAGGTACCAAGGTAGCATTGTGTGCTTGCATCCTTTGAGATGCCTGTGTCTTTTCCTCTGTTAAAAGCATGTGTGATATTATTCGACCCTGTTTCCTGCTGTGTTGTCAGAAAGGAAAAGGGAAAAAAGAGAAGTTAAAAAAAAATAATAAAATAAAATAAAAAAAAAGATGAAAAGAAAAAAAATAGAAGTGAGGAAATAAAGAAAAGGTGATAATAAAAAAGAGATAAGGTGAATAATTTTTGCATTTTCATCAAGCAGATGTTTCTACCTTTAAGAGGCTATAGATGAAGCCAGTATTTTTCAAAAGTTACATGGATTTGAGAATATGCATTCCTTCCCCCCCCCCCCCATTCAGAATACAAAGAACCCCAGATCACTGTATTTGAAAAAGTCATTAGGCAAAAAACACAATTTATGTTAACCATTTGTGCTCTTTTTTACTGCAAACAATTGCACTGTAGAATCTGATTAAATGTGAGCTCATCTGTCTAGCTGATGGGATCAGTTTCGTGCCTCTGGTGAAAAAATGGAGACTGAAGTGAATTTTTTTCTTTTCAAACCTCTAAAAATACTTGGGCCATTCTCACCAGTTAGGAATTTTAATATGTTTACTGTTCTTCATGTAACCAATTCCACAACTGTGCTGTTACAGTTTAAAAAATAAAAATAAAATAGGAGCATGCTAAAACATGAGTTGAAATATCTTTAATAGCAAAAAAAAAAAAATCAAAATATAAATATGACTTAAGACCAGAGTCATTTTTTTTCCCATTTCCAATATTTCTTAAGCATGTTCTGGCTAATCAAATAATCAAAATTTATTTTCAGTAAAATAAGTAATGTGGAATTATTTACTTTATCAAACTTGTGCTGTTGTTTCTTGTTTAAATCATAAATGCGCATGGAAATCTGAATGAGAGGAGATTAAAAGGTTTAAATAGCTTTAAAATTATATTTACAGTAGTGCAATCTGTCAGTTTTAATACTAATCTGCTTTTTTAGTTGAGATTGTACTGTTAAAAAAAAAACAACAAAGCACACAAAACGCCACAAAAAAGCACACGCAGACTGGGCTAAAATAGCCTGGAATATCTGCATGATGAAGCTTGCTTGTTCCTTTCTTAATCACTCAGAGTTCTCAAGGAAAAGTTTGGTTCAGTGTTTCGATATTAGCTGTACTTCTTAGAAATGACCTTGTGGGGTAGAGAAGCATGGCACAGTGGCACTTTCCAGCTGTACACATGGTATCCGTCGGGGTACAATCATGCTCAGTCCCAGCACCGCAGGCTTGGACATATGTTGAGTTTTATTTCTTTCTTCTGACATTAATCCTATTCACCAGCTGTTCTGCCAGCTGCCATTCTTCAGCTTGGAGATTATATTTTGGGGGATACCAACAATCGCCTAGTTGACCAATGTTCTCCCCACTTAGTTTAAAAAATGATTGGAGTTCTGGGTTAGCATTACTCAGTCTTTTTTACTTCTTCTGTCCTTAACTGTCTTTGAATTCTAGGCTTGATTTATGATTACTTTGAATGCACTGCAGAAAAACCCTCAAAAGGGCTTTGATTTCTACCATACTGGTAAATCTGTGTGCACAGAAAAAAAATAAAAAGGTTTGCAGTTAACATTCTGAAAGCTGTAATTAATGTTACATGCACTATTATGTAAACAGCATTAATTAGTGCCAAATTCTTCAGATAAAAATCATATTTTAGTCAAAAGAATGTCTTAATTTTTCATTTCTACATGTGCCTATTTTAAGAAGTTGCATTTTTTGTAAGAAATGGTTTCACTAATCTAGTTTGAACAGACTATTAAATCTCTGTTACACTCATAACATATACTAATAAGTCGTATAGATTTCTCAGTTCATATTCCAGATGATCTGTCCATAAGCAGGATGTTAAACATCTGTAGTTTAAGCCTTCTGGGACTAACAAATGCATTAATGCTGGAAAGAAATGTGGCCTGAACAATAAGGTTACAGACCATGTGGTAAAGAAACAGCCCCGATATCATCAGCTCAGCACATACGGCGCACTATGCCTGAGTTGTAATACAGTAATAAAAGAACAATGAGAGTCTTAAACTGTATCCATTTATAGCATATATTTATCACATTCATATCAGTAAAGACCGAGAATCCCATACTCAATGTAATTATTTCATGTGGCAATTTAATGATCTTTGTTGCACATGCTTCACAATTGAGCAAAATTGGCTATTAGCTGGATAAGGTTAAACTAAACTATAACAGTAAATATTTATTATGGGAATATTCAATTAATAACACATATTCTGCATGTCTTTGCACAGCCAGTGATTACATTCAGATCATGTAAAAATCCTCCAGCTCAGATCACACTCTAAGGAAACGAGTAGCTACATTAATAAAAACCACCCACCTCGAGTCCTTTTTCCCCTGTACTCTTTTGCAGAGTTAAGACAATGTTCTTTTAATACAGTTTGAGACTTAAAGTATCAATATTTATCCTAAGAAATATTTTCCAAATAGGAGTTACTCTTGTCTTCCATTGTAGTCAGGAAAAGTTTTTCGGGGGAAAAAGGGAGGGGGATTCCTAAGAAATATTGTCCATGAGATGATGTTCCACGCTCACCAGTAGTGAACCCCCTTTACTAAATATGGCCATTCTATTTATAGAAATATTCATATTTTCATTGGTGGCCAAAGCACTGCTTATAGGAAAACCTACAGGTGACTAATAGGAGTTGCTCACTAAGTGGAATAATGAATAGTATTAGGTGTCAATTAAATCAAGCTTCCCCGAGGTGCAGGTGCTCCACAATGTACTGACACATTTCAAGTAGCAGCGCCACTTCACCCATGCATATGAACAAGCACATTTGCATATTAAAAAGCTGAAAATTATTTAACTGAAGCAAAAGTCTTTTAGAGATGATGGAGGTTATTAAAACTGTTGACAAGAAAGAAGGTAATTGCCTGAAAATGAGAGATGACATTCTGCTATACACAGGGAACGTTGTTTTTGTTGTATTGTGCAGCAGTGCCTGGGTGTATAACCTATTACATTGAGATTGCTCCTATGCAATTAGACCCTTTTTGTCCTCACTTCAATAAGGCTATGATTATGAAGGATTGAAGAACACTTGGCATATTGAATGTCTGTTGTTTTTATAACTTCGTCAGAAATGACAAAACACGTTTTGTGTCCTGTTTTTTCTTTGTAGGCTTATTGATTCTGTGATTATAATATTCATAAAAGACAATGTGTTCATGGTTGAACACTCTGTCATTTATACAGGTTTTATTTTTTTTTTAATTTTTGAGTGTAGTACTTGTTTGAATGCCAAGGTGTTAGTCAGAAAGATGGGCATATAGAAAGTAAAAAAGATGAATAGGTGAGAAATATAGCCCTTTAATAATACCAAATATTTCTACTAAGAGAGAAATGAAAAGCTCATGTATTTCAAAAGAATTTGCTCACAAATACCAACTTAGAGTGGATTTACTTTTTATCTCTTGGCAGTGATTGTTTTCCTCTGTGCTCTCTTTGTCCTGTCTTTCCTGGTGATGCTCTAAAGAAACCATTTGTACTGCACCTTGCAAGTGACTTGAAAAATTGCTTCCCTGGAAGCCAGGAGCGAGACACTTCAGTTAGTTCACATAGGATCTGACAAGGAAGAAAACAATGGAGTTTCATTTTACATAACTCCCCAAGATAAAGGTGCTTGGCAGGCAATACTATTTAATGCTCACCACCTAAATGGTCGTTTGTGGTGGGATTTACAAAACTGCCTAAGAGATTTGGATGCCCAATTCCCATTAAAGTTAATGAGAACTGGCTGCATCCAAATTCCCTTTGCAGCTTTGAAAATGTCAACCAGCCTTCCAGTGTTTGTGATCATCCTGTATGTCAAGACAATGTTTCCTACAGGCTCTGTTTTTTGTTGGGTTCTCTATATACCAGGAGTTGGCTGAGAGTCTGGAGAGAAGCACAGTGGTTTTAGTGACTTGCTTTGAGTTTGGGCAAAGGTGTAAGTTACCCTTTCTGCTTCTGGTTCCTTCTCTGTAATTTGGAGATGCTGGCACTTACTAGAATTTGATGTATGCTTAGTATCTTCTGAATGAATTTATTTATAAGTGTCAATGCTATTGAATAAGATGGATTTTTTGCACTTCTAGGGTGCTGGTCTGTTGAGGTGTGTAAGGCATGAAAGACCCTCATCTGTCTAAAACAGTTTTAAATGGATTAAATCACAGAATATTGTAATGATATAAATTATTTATGATATAATTGATGTACTCAAATACATAATGAGTCATGAGGATAGATGATCGAAACTCAAGTAAAAGTATGTCATTTATTAGTATTAAGTATCTTTTCAAGAATGCATGATTTCTTTCAAGTTGTGGCGTTTTCGTATGTGATTGCATTTTAATCTTGTCTGCCACTGCATGCTGTGTACTTCCAGCTGACCCTTTCATGAAACCATTTATTTGAACTCCGAGATGCTGAAATTTTCTGCTTCCCTAAAATCGTGTTGGTCACAATTTGAAACAGTAAAGTTTAAAGTTCGTGGGGTCAGTCCAGTAGTTCTTGCTTAGATAACACACTGTTATGTGCAAGGTGAAAAATTAATGAATAAATGTGCCATATTGAAGTTCCCAATTGGACTGCTGAGATAATTCCAATGGACCAGATTTTCAAATGACCCTAGCATTAAACAGCTTTTATTTAGTCACAAAAGAGGTCATTTATTAAAATTCTTGGCGCTAAGAAAAATGGGAACCCTTCAGAGAAACTGTTCTCTCAAAATCTTTTGGGTGCTTGAAAGAGAGTTCAACTTTCTGGCAAATGGAATGACTTGCTTTTTGGTAAACATATGAGAAAAGAGGAAGCCCAGCAGTTGTCACACAGTTCTATTCTAGTGTCGTGCTCGGTATGATATGCAGCACGTTTCTGCAGTCACATAGAGTATTTGGTATTTCATTGCCTTGGCATCTAGTATTCTTTTCAAAGAAAGAAAACTGATCCATTTGTTCCAAGGGAGTGCGCCACTTACTGACTGTAGAGAACATCTATGGCATGATAAAAGAAGCTGTAACTTCAAACACAGTGGCTTGCATATTCATCTAAAATATACTGTGGGAAGGTTTATTAGCCAAGAGATAGATGACTGTTATGGGCTAAGAAATATCATTTGACAGGTCCTGTGCAGAAACCATTATGGAAGTCTTTTCAAACTATAAGTAATCTCATAGATTTTAATAGAAGATAAATCAGTTTGCATTCTATTGAAAATTAATGTTTCTGAAATCTTATTTTAACCAGCAGAGTTTTTGGCTTTGACCAAAACACAATCACAGAATGTTCTTTATGCCATTAGTGAGGCAGAGCATATGTTTTGCTTTATCGGTTGCTGACATTATACATACTGATTTACTGGTTTGAAAACAGTAGCTGGGCCACTAGGATCCATTTAATTTGTATTAAGCTAAAATTTTATCCTGCACTTTGAAATTCTAGAAAGTAGTGCCTTTTTTTTTTTTTTTTTTTAAATAATATGTATATATTTTACATTCCTATGTAAGATCTTTCTTTTACAAAGCCAAGCGGTCTCTCTTGTGCTGAGGCATGGAACAGCCGTGAGTGGTAGCTGTTCTTACACAAGACTGTCAGTTGGTGGACAAGTGGGGAAAGAAAAATGATGCTAACCCAAGCCTGCAGAACTTCTGCTTCATAACCGCTCTGAAATCAGAACCACATTCATTTTGAAGTGAGTAGCCACATGGAGCTTGGTGAACCTTGCAGACTTGCTGCTGATTACTACACCCTTACTTGCACTTAGCTAGGATAGGCAGGGCTCATGGGTTCAAGAGATCCCTGCTTGATGGGGTGGTTGCTGACAATTTTGACATCTTCTTAGTGGCTTTTTTTTTTGTATCCCAAGCTTGCAGGAAAGGAGGTGCAGCATGGGCTTTGTGAGATGCAGTAGCAGCAGAGACTTTGAGGGGGCTGTCTGCAGTCTGACGTGAAAGGGTTGAGGTCCTGCAAAAAAATAGCTGACTACCCCCAAGGAGGATCTAAATCCTGAAAACACACTTGCAGCCGCTAGCTCCTGTATTGCTTTGTGTGAAATATATTATAGAACCACATTTTTTTAATTTTTTTTTTTTTCTGGTGGAATTGATATTTGGCTCGTAGTGTCTTGACCTTGTAGTTGCATATACTGAGAACATACTTTCTAGTGACCCAAGCGATGAGTTGTGGCTACAGACTGACTCTGGATGTCTAACTTGAAATGTACAGGGAATGATTTTTTCAGATACATTCAACTTTACAGATAAAACCTCAACTTTCCAAACTGCTGGGCCCAGCAGCTCTAAAACTGAGGTGTGTTTTGATTCAAGCACTGTACCTAAATTTTCTGACAGTTCTTTGAATGCTCCAATTGTGTATGTCTCTGTATCTAGCTATAAGCGCACAGATGTATAAATAAGTTTTGTGAATGTTCAGTGTACATGAAATACAGGAGTTCTATGTATTATTCCAATTCATCTGGGCAGTAAAACCCAGCTGTCATTATACAACACTTTCCCTCTTTCAAATGACAGTTATGAAAAGGCAGACTAGCTTTTCTTTCAGAGACCCAAAAGCATCTGTTGGTTTTCCTGTGCCTCTATTACACCAGGCTGAAGGTGTTGTTGATAATGCCTTCTGAACAACCTTCAGTTTAAACAAGGATCAAATTCTCTTTATTAGCATGAAAAAAAGAGAAATATTTATTGTTTGAACTGGATACAATGTTCTTCAAATCTCATTAAATGTTTCTGGAGTCACACTGGTCAATACTGGTTCTTTTCCTCATATTTGGGGATCCTATCTTCTCTGATAAGAACAAACCTGATAAATGCAAACCTGTGCATATTTCAGTGCAAAAAAAAAAACAACAACAACAAACACCCTACCTTTTGTTCTGTCTATATTTATGTAAGCAATTTTTAATTTTTCTCTTCATTTTATTCAGTTTTGTCATTAATGTAGCTTAAGAATTGAATGGTTGAGAGTGATTTTTGGTTTTTGGTTGGTATTTTTTGTTGTTGTTGTTGTTGTTTTGGTTTTTGGTTTTTTTTTTTTTGAGAGCTTCAGTAACAGAAAATCTTACATCTTGGGAGAATAAAGACACCCAAACTATTGTTTAGCTGTCTAACTCCCTGTTACACTAATGGCAATTAGACACTTAAATCTTATTTAGATATCTGAATAACCTCGAGGATTTGAGCTACTAGATCTTTGTCTGACACAGTTCTTACATGGAAAAGAAAATTAGGGAAGACAGTATGGAAACAATAGTACAATGTAGGATTAATTGATTCCTAGGTGATTTGCCTGCCTGAATCTAGACAGCTTTTTGAAGTATCAAACAATTTTGAGTAAAAACAATCAAATGTTTAAGAAATTAGCCTCTATTCTAATTAATCAAATTTTGAATTTTCAGACATTGGGCAGATACAGTTGAATTTTCCAAAAGATGAGTTAGAAAGAAGAAAGTATTTCATGAAGGCCAGATTCTGATTTAGTGAGAGTCACAAAAGAACATAAATTCTTTTTGTACCTTGTTTCCCTGTATGATTCAAAACAATTTATTTATTTATTTATTTGCATGGCATCTATGGTCAAATCTGAACATTGCTGAATAAATTCCATTCAGAAGCATCTTTCTGAATAAGCATTTAAAGGAATGCCTACAACTGGGTTCTATGGCTTTGGTGGTAGTTTTTTTTGTTGTTGTTGTTCGGTTTGTTTTCTTTCTAGTTCTACATTGTACAAAAACTAGGAATAGGACTTGGTGAGCAGGAACTGTCTATTGGCCACTTTTGGGTGATGGTAATAACTAAAATGAAATTCAGAGCCTCACTTGGAATAATTAATTATTACATTTTCCAAGCATGAGTATTTGGGGCACCTCTTTTCTGTCACGTGTAATCATTTAATACTCATTATGAAATTATGGTCAGAATGAGCTTAATAACCTTGCATTGTGGTGTTTTCAATTCTGTTAGCTGTTACACAATGTTATTTTTCAAGTCATTTTTTAAAAAATTGTCGTTTGCCAAATTTTCCTGTTTATGAACTATTCGGAGATAATTGAAATTGCCTGTTTCTCACATGTATCCTATTCATGCCATCTGCTACCTGAAATTTGGTTTGGATACTTGCCATGCAGTTGTAAAGTGCTTTTCATTTTTATTTATTTCTTGTTGACCATATGTTGTGCTTATATTTGGGTTACATTTAGTGTCATATGTATATCTAAAAAAGAGAAACCATACATTTGTCTTGATGTACCCACTTTACAGTAGTTTACTTATTATCACCTGATGATGTCTCAAGCCCAAAATTTAATTTCATAAAGGTTGGTATTCATTCATGTTGGAAATTTAGAAGTGCTTTCTCAACTAAACTTAAAATTATGAAAAAGTTATAATAGTTATCTGGGGAAAAAGAATCAGTGGTAGTATTGAATCTATCGGTATTGCAACATTTCAAAAGACATAAGTTCTTTAATAGCCACGTGTGATAAAACCTTATTTCTATCTGAGAAACTGAGGCATGAATAGATTGTGACGCTGATTTTTCCACTACTGATGTTTTGTAAACCAGTCTAGTTCACAGGAGTGTGGTGATAAACTCTGCTATTCCTTCATTCCCCTTTCATTCTAATGCAGTGGGCCAGACCAGGTAGTCATCCAGGAGTTAGCAGTTATTGCAGCTTCTGCAGGCTTGCATGGTAGCATTACAGTACTATGAGGTTTCTTTTTCAGATAGCCCAAGAATTGTTAGATTTTCCTTAGCATTAGTCAACAAAACCAAATCAGTGATTATGTACGTAGGTGTGTGGAATGACTGAGATTTGATTTGTTAAGATGTTTATCTTCTGCGGTGAGGTAGTATAATTTACTTCTGACTATGTCAGTGACGAGTAATGCTTTCTCTGTTTGTTTTTGGAAATAAATTTTGGAGCAAACCAACTGTTATACAGCCTTCAGATTGCTTCAGAAATGTATGTTTGTATATGTCTGTATATTTAATATACATTTTGCCTGTAATGAGAGGCTAATCAAAATGGCTGGGTATGTACACTGACTGCTCCTTCTCCTTCAAGAGTTCCTGCAAGCAAATTGTTGGAAGGAGGTCAGAGAGGATTCGTGGCTTCCCCTCCTGTAGCTCAGCATGTGCAAAGATCTGGCTGGCTAAAGAGGACTGCTAGGCTCCATTCCCAGACGCACTGCTGAGGCAAAGCTGCTCTGAGAGTCTTGCTGGACTCCTGTGGCAGTGATGCTGCCTCAAAGAGCTGTGGCATGCATTTCACTTGATGTTTCTGACTGCTGAGCTGTCACACTTTGCCAGAGAGAGAATGGAAGAGATGGGAAGTAGAAAGGTAGAGCTTCGGTTTGCTCTCCAAAATATTTGAAACTCTTGCATGCATATGTTCTGGAAAGAAATCCTTGAAGCCCAGTATGAAGAAATATTTCATTCTTTGAAAGCTCTTTAATTATTCACAATAATCCTTAACGTGGCTTCTGGGAGACAAGATTTCAAAATCCTGTCTTCTTTGGACTCACTGGCCCAAGCCTCTTGATCCTATTGCCCTGAGTTTCGCTGAATCTATACTGGGCTCAGGCAACTTCCTGAGAGCATGTCTGAGCAAAACGTGTCTTCTAGGCAGAAGATGAAAGTGGAGAAGGAGAAAAGAATGTGTAAACTTAAGGACTAGATATCTCTATGCAGTGGAGAAAGGTAACAGAAGAAACCAAAAAAGAGGACAGAAACATTAAGGGAGACAGAGAAATTTTTCCCAGTCAAGTTTAGAGTGTAAGAAGTGAGCATCTGCAGAAAAGATTTAGTCTTACACATGGCTTCAGTATTGGAGATCGCTCTGTTGTGTGCACAGGTCTCATCTTTCCACTTTCAGGTGTGCAGAACCCCAGTCCCTAAAGCCCATGTGTTACTTATGGTGATTAGAACTAATTCATATTTGCTCTCTGGCAGTTAGCCTGAGGTCAGCTGATAAAGGTGGCATTTTTAGCGAAAGGGCTATTATTTTTCCAGGCTCAGGGTTTACTGTTGTCATTTGACTTGGAAAATGTGGACTAGATGAATGGACTTGTTCCTTTTGTAGGGGATTACAATAACACACGGAAGCTTGTGAGTCTTTCTGACAGATGTGTTGGCGGCCTGCCACTGCATGAAGGGTGCGGCCCTGACTGACAACTTGCAATTATATGATGATGAATGGTTCTGATGTGTGTTCAAGAGAAAACCACTTTCTAGAAAGTGAAAGTCGTGCATGCGGTTCCTATAAAGTAAGACTTAAGAAAGACCCTAACTTCTATTTTTTGTTGGGATAACTGATTTGGATCCCCTTTTCTGTCAAGCTTTGTCTGGTTTGGATAAATAGGGGCCAAACCAAAGTTTATGTGGGGAAATTTAGCTTTGGCCCATTTTGGCTTAAGAAATGCTTTATCTGCGTTTTTAGTCAAACTGACATCATCATTGTAGAAATACACATGCACACACACAGAAAAATACTTAAACATATACACATGACTGTGCAGTAGCCAACAAGTTCATCAAAGAAAATCCATCAAGCAAAAAACCACTTTTCTTTCAGGGGTATAATTCACCCATCAGTAGGCCTGTGTAGCTCATGCTAGCGTTAATGGGAGTTTCAGCCACACAGCAAAGACAGAATGTACCCACAGATAACTTACAAATGATCTCTTTCTTTACTAGATTTAGTCCAGATTTTTACAGCACAGTACTGTTAGAATCATAGCTTCTGAGCAACAAGACGTAGAGAAGGTCCAGTGTGGAGTACCAGTGATCTTGACCCTGGCAAGGTACTTCAGAAGATAGTTGATGTTTGTTGTTTTTTTTCCTCCTGGTGCAGGGACTGTATCTACTGTCTAGTATAAATTGTACAATTTCAGGGAGCTTTTGGGGATAACTTTGCTTGATAGAGTTATGATATTGTCAGTTAAAACTAGAACACCTGCAAAAGAAGAAAAGTTGGGCTTTTAGATAAGGATATACTATCTAAGCAAGGGAAAGGATGATATAAATGTAGTGTTTAAAGAAAAATCTGATGTTTGCTTGATTTGAAAAAAGAGCATTCTCTTATTATTCTTTTGAATGCAGAATTAATGGCTGACGGGTTCTTTACATATGTCTTTCAGTTTGGTCAGTTCTACTGACTCTTCTTGTGTAACACTGATCTCTATCTATTACAAAGAGAAGGAAGCCTGGTAGGACATGGTGATTTTTGCATGATTTAGCAGTGATTGAATCTTTTGATTTTACTGTTTGTTTGTTGGCAATATTTGTTCTTATTCTCTGATCAGCTACTCAGTATGGCAGAAAGTTACACTTTTAGGGCTGGGGTCTGTCATCCATCTTGTGAAACTTCTTTCATCAGTGCAAATAAGATTAAAAAATACAATCAAAATGAGTAGGCAAATTTTATACTTATTTGATAAATATCTGCATTAAGTAAATGACTGTGGCAATTTAAATTCTTTAACCTATGTTCTGTGACTAATTGCCTGTGTAATCGTAGGTGCTGAGCAGGCCCAGTTAAAAATTTTTCAGAAGCAAGATGTTATTGTCTTTGTTTCAAAGTTCATGTTTAAACGACTGTTTATAAGACAATAAACTCATTAAGAAGCTGCATTTTGCTGAGGAAGTAAATACATTATTTCCTGTCAGCTGATAGGCTTTTGGACAGTACCTGCTCATGCCTGGATATGGGGAAGTTCACCTGAAGGAATTATTTTTCCTAAATCCAAAGTCTTCTCTGAATTGTTCCTACTTGCATAAATCTGGAAACTTCTCATAACTTGAGCAATCTGAGCAATTTTGTTGCAGAGAAAAAGAATTCCAGGTAGTTTCAGTGCTCCTGGAGTATACTTGCAGCTCTGGGATCTGCAGTGACTTATCTGCCTTTTGGAAAAGCTGTGCCTGTGCATACCACCTGCTCCCTTGATGGAGATTATATTTTCACGCTTGTTGACCACTGGCTTAGGTGGAGTGCTAGAAGTTGTACTGGTTGAGATTGTAAGTTAGATGACATTTATAACTGTGGAAGAAAAAAGGAACAAAAGTAAACAAATTCAGTATGCTTAGACCAGTGAATTCTGGATGTTTTATGATTTTCACTCGGAGTAATTAAGATGATTCTTTATTTTTTTCCAGGACTTCCATTAGGAAGTGCATTAGGTCCTGCGAATATACTGGTAATAAATGCAGTCCTTGTCACAGACAGCTCTCAGTCAAGTCCTGTGATGAGAGAGAACAGGTGAAAATATGATTGGTGGAGAGAAGTGGGCACTGTAATGATGCTAGCATATTTGATACAAGAGCAGCAGTCGCAGTGAACCACCTGCCTAGCCATACATAAGGTGGTGTAAATTATACCTCACCCATAAATAAGTGTTTAAAAAAAAAGCTTTAGGAACCAGAGTCATGTAACTTGCTATGTTTGAGACTCTGCCTTCTTATGCCTAAAGTGCTCATTAATATACAAACAGTGTGAGAGTGCCAATGTGGGAGTACATCTTAGGCAGGTTTGCAGACTCAAGATTAGAAGGCCGATTGATTGACAAAAAGATTGCATGACTATCTAAGTGCAGTGAGTTCTCTTGTTAGTGTTAAAAAAAACACATCCTAATAAGGTAATTCAAATGTGGAGTAAAAACAATGAAAAAGGGTAGTACATTCATTTCACCTTTAACATGTGTAGACACAAACTATATGGACCAAACCATGAGCATGTGGTGAACCTGGCAACAGCCCAAGCTGCTGCGTTTGCCTTGATAGAAACTTTTGCATTGGTATCCTGAGTTCCTTCAGAAGACAGATGGCCAAGGGACATGATTGTCCGCCCCTATTCAGCCTTCATGAGGCCCCAGCTGGGGTACCGCATCCAAGTCTGGGGCCACCAGCACAAGGAAGATGTGGAGCTTTTGGAGAGGGTCCAGAGGAGGATCATGAGGATGATCCAAGGGCTGGAGCACCTCTCCTTTGAAGTCTGAAGGAACTGGGCATGTTCAGCCTGGAAAAGAGAAGGCTGAGGGGAGACTTAATTGTGACCTTCCAGTATTGAAAGGGAGTTTATAAACATAAGGCAAATAAACTTTTTACACCAGTAGATAGTGATAGGACAAGGGGAAATTGCTTTACACTAAAGTCAGGGAGATTTTGATTAGACATTGGGGAAACTTTTTACCAAGAAAGTGGTGTGGTGCTGGAACAGGTTGCCCAGAGTTCATGGATGTCCCTGGAGGTGTTTAAGGCCAGACTGGATGGGGGCTTGGCCGTCTGATCTGGTGCTTGAACTAGGGGTTGGCAACCCTGCCTGCAGCAGGAGGGTTGGAACTTGATGATACTTGAAGTCCCTTTCCAAACCAGCCGTTCCATGATCAATTGACTCTAGATGACTTAACAGATGACACAGCACATCCTGCTGTGACATCACTTATGAGCAGGCAGGGGAGGTGTGCAGGTCTGTTGAGACATGCTCTGCCAGGAGAGCACAAGGAACTGGGCCAGCCCCATTAGGACAGGGTGCATTGTGCACTCTTTTAATTGGTGAAGCCTGATGTGGAGAAACTCAAGCCCATTTTTTGTTCACCCACTCTGTTATTCAACATGATTACCAGCTAATTACCACTGTTTCCAAATCCAGTTCACTACTGAATGATTTTCAGTGAATGTGAAATTGTTCAGTGTTATCTCCTTCCTGGTCTATCTGAAACCCTGGTGTCTGTTCTTTACTTATTCAAGCCGGGCTCTGAAGACGTAAGTATTAAGCAATAGTTTTTTTCTCCTAGCAAAATCTGTAAATGTAGTGCACACATAAATCATCTCAAAGTCTTTGTGAAGAAGAAAGAAGGGTAGTTAGTATACCAGCTTGTGACTAAGAGTGTGACTTCAAAAACGTCATTGATTTATTGGCTGTTTAGCGTGAGGTGCTTAGGTCCTGATTCTTTTCCAGAGGACTTTGTGTAGAAGTTTATATATAGCTATATATATTATAGCTTCAATCTTAACACTGACTTTACATTGACACAGCTGCAGCTGTGAACGTTCAGCAATTCCTCAAATACAACCCCAGGTTTTTTTAAATTGAGCTCCCAGAAAATGAAGTACCATAAATGCAGCCCATCATTTCTCTCTTTGCAGTTCCCTCCCTAATTCAGTTCATTTCTTTAAACTTCTGCAATGAAACGTGGCCAGTGTTTGTGAGGACAAGTACCTCATATGCTCTGCAGCTCCAGTTTCTGCCTTTGTGTCGTTGTTGTCCCATGTGCTGAATGTAGCAAGAATCCTGTTTTGTGTTTAATTAAAAAAATAATCATCATCATACAGGGAACAAATTAGGATTTCCTGGAACACTTTATTTCTAGTTCCCCCTGTATCATTCCAGCACTTGACTTTGCTAAATAAACAATGATCTTTTACAAGGAAAGAAATTGGTGGCTGATTTCCAGATGTATATGTTTAAGGAAGTGAATATTTTCAGATACTATTCTTGAAATTAAGTATTTTTCACAGATTTATAATAAACCAGCTATTATTCCTGAAATATATATCTATGGCAAGTAACTTGTTGCTTGTGAGATTTGTAAACCTCCTAAGACTCAGTTTTCTGGGATTAGCTCAAGAAAGTCTTGTTTGTTCTGTATTTTTATTTATATAAAATGTGATAGATTAAGTCAAAATTTTAGTGGTATAAAGGAGGCCATAGAACTGATATTGTCAGTGTATTTTAGTGTACCAGAAAAGACTACATCATCTGCCATAGAGATCTTCAGGAATGGTAAATAGAGAAGAGATTCCAGCTATTGTTTTCATTCCTTTGCATCCTGGTTTGAAGTCATTTCAAATCAAGAGCATATTATTTTGCTTTCTTTGTATTATACTTTACATACAAAAACGCTTAAGGGTTTGTCATGAAAAATTCTTTTTGTTATACAATTGTTTTAATTTCAGAATATTTTATGTAAGAGCTGAGTTCAGATTTTTATACACAATATTAAGAAGCCTTCAAGTCATTAAACAGATGTTTATTACTGCATTATTAGGGTAATGAGTAGAATATGATTTGGGAGAACAAAATAGAGGTCTTTTTGAATCATCACCATTTTGTTCATAAATCATCTGGTGGCACAAATTTTATGAGGAACATCAATCAGTTTAATAGAAATGTTTTCTTGCTTTCCAGGAAGTTCCCTCCATATCTCCCTGACCAAAAACTAACATGGTATGAAGGATCTCACCCTTTTATTTTTGTATTACCTTTTATTTAAGATGGTTTTACTCCTCAAAACTTTTACTATCATTTTCATAGCCATTTAACAAAATTTCTTCTTTACTAAAGATTGGCATAGAACTTGATAGGAGAAAACATAATATCAAAAACACCTACTTGTGTTATCAAATCATTACTTCAGTTGAGATGGGACCCTCTGCTTGCTTCAGCTTGGGATGAGAAGCTGGAATAACTGTGCAGTGTTGAGGGAAAAGAAAATCTGACCCCAGATTCATCTTAAAAAGAGCCCAGAGTCTGGCTTTATGGCTAAACTGACATGCAGTCTGCAACTTCTTGAATTACTGGGAAAACTCTGTTTTAGAGGAAAGGCGCTATGTATTTCCAGAGCCTGTATGATGTGAGGTTAGTTCCAGAGCAGTTGAACAGACAGATTTAAAGATTAAATTCTCCTTAGTCTGAATAATAATGAGAAGGATGTCACTTCAACTCACAAGTGTTTGAAAAAAGTGGATACCAAAGATGAAAGTGAATTGTTTAGGGTTATAAAAGGATTGTGTCAAGGAGTTGGAGGAATGAGATTAAGAAAGAGCTAGACTGAATTTTGGAAGAAATTTCAAATCTGTTTTAGACTTGAGTAAACCTTGATGGAACTATGCTTGTGAGTTCTAACTGATATAATAACTCCATCTGTTCTTTTCCTCACTGAGGAAAAAAAGTCCATGCAGAAAAATGTGTAGATTTGGAAACATGGAAAATAATATTTTGCAGTTGGCTTCCACCAGCAAAACTTTCTTCTTTTCCAAGGAAACAAGTATTGCAAAATTCTGTTGATTTTGTTACTTTGCAAATAAACGCATACTCAGAGACAGAAAAGAAAATAATCACTGTCCTTTGATATCCTTTGATAAGCTTATGTAATCTTTTGCCCAGGGACTGCAAGCAAATTTGCACTCCTCTTTTCCTGATGAGACCTGATTGCAGTGTGGAAAGCTTCAGACTATCTTTTGACAATACTATATCTTTGCTTGGGAAATAAATAGAGGTGCACGTACTTAGGGAATAGGTGATTACATATAATATACAGCATGCTATCATTGTAATGTAAATAAGGCAATGATGTATACTTCAGTGAATGCAGCCAATCTAACAGTAGAGTATGGCTTATAATGGATAGGAAACTGTAAGTGGAGGAATGAATTGTACGTGTAATTTTGTCACACTTAAAGGATATTTCTCTTCTACTAATATGCCAAAACACTGCATCCAAGCAATCACACCGACATTTCAGAAAGCTCCCTTTGACATACAGTGTATCGTCTAGTGCAGTGTTCATGAAATTAACATTTTTTCTGGAGTAATCACGTACAATTAAGTGACCAAATAGTTCTGAGGCAATACAACTGCATTTCACAGGAACTAAATATATTTCTTCACACGGATCCTGCATGTTTTAGTTGAGCCATCATTAGCATGTTTATAATGGTTCTAATTTAGCACAACATTTTCTGAATTTTATCCTTGAGTCATTTACAAATTGTTCATATTGAGTAAACAAAGGAAACAGATTGCATTTTATACTTAGTAATTTATCTGAAAGAAGAGGGGAGGGTTAATTGTCTGAAAGTTTTGCTCTGTTTGGGGAAGCGATTCTACTCTTGCATTGCTTGGCGCACAATGTCTTTTTCCCTCTGTTCTGGAAAAAAATAAAAAGGAAGGAAGAAAGAAAGGAGGAGTAAGTAAAATGAAAAATTAGGAGGACAAGATTGGCCACTCCCAAATGGGAATGTGGAGCAGAATTGGAGCTGGCATGAGATTATCTAAAACAGTTGGTGCATTCCTTAATGATCAAGTGCTTGAGAAGTCCAGCTCTCTCTCACAGAGCATCTGTGTTGATGTTTATATCAGTACCCTGCTGTATGGGAAAAGCATGCTTTCTCTTGTTGCTTTTCTAAAAATAGTGTGGCATATAGCATTGTAAGAGTTATTTTAAGAGAACAAAAACATTTGCAAGGTTAAAGGTTCTGCTTTTTAATAAATAAATGAAAATAAAGGTCAGGACTGTATCTTGGCATATTTTTTACATGGAATTCAAACTTCTTTTTATGTAGAGTTTTACACAGAGCACAGTGTTCTGTGCAGATGCTCTTTGCACTGGAGAAGTCCTGTTGAAACAAGCCATCTTAGGCAGAATTGGTACAAGCATCAGACTACAGTTTTTCTCACTAGCCACATCATAGAAAGCAGGTCTGGAAATCACCCCCACAGAAACACATTCCAGTGTTTCTGTTTAGAATGTCTGTTGGTTCGTGCAAGATCTAGACCATTCAAGTGGTGCAAATGAATTCAGAGGAAAACCAGAACATTTTAATGCCTAATTATTTTTAGTGAGCTTGGAGAGTTTTAATTAAAAGTTAAGAGAGCTCTCCAAGCTCTTACAGTTCTAATTTTGTCATATTGTGGAAATCTTGTCACTGTGAAAAAATGTACAGCAGTTGGCAGATTCACTTGGTTCCCTGGTCTAAACAAAACTGTAGTGCTAGGTAGTCAGATTGCAGACATGCTGCTTTTGCAAGAAAACTTCTACTGTGGGCTTACTGCGCTTTTGCTTATAAACATAGCTAGGAAGACTTATTTGCACTACATGCACTTTTTGGTGTTTTTTTTCCTTTTTTTTTTTTTTTTTTCCCAAATGGAGAGATCTCAGTACTGCAGGTTGTGTTGAATCAGGAGCAAGTTGTGATTCACAATCAGAAATGTACTGAACAAAATGCCTGAGAGATAAGCAGTCTGTGTCGGAGATGTTACAGCCTAACTAGCCAAGGCAAAGATGTGGATAGAACCAAGTCTGTATGAGAAAAAGGAATAAGCAGTTGGCCATGATTTCTTAGCTCCTTTAGAACAGGAGCAAGTTATAGAATTTAGGAATAATTCCTTTCTAATTTGTGATAAATGTAACAAAAAGGATTAGCATATTTTCTTGTTCTAAATGTCAGGTTGCTTACTTTTGTGTTGTGACTGTACTTCCATTATCCAAGAATTTGGCTTTTGAAAAGTTATTAAATAAAAAACAAACCAACCAACAGCACTCCCTCCCCCTCTCAAAAAAAACCAACAACCCCACCTAACCAAACTAAAATCCACCAACAAACAGTTGGCAAAAGAAATTAGTTTGCTACCTAACAGCATGGCTGAAGTGCCTTGTATTTTAATTTTCTGTTAGACCACAACAATTAATTACTTTAGGAGAAGAGCATGGAAATTGAGAAGGATGAGATGAGATTCCCCTGACCTGCCTTTCCACTGACAATGAGATTGGAGCCAAGCTGCTTATGAGCAAGAAACAGTGCAGTATATTACAACTATGGATTCTGAGCCTTCAGGCCGATTTTTGATTAGTTTTGTATTGTTGCTGTCTCTCTCTTTTTTTTCCCCCTTTTTTTTCTTTTTTTTTCCTTTTCTTTTTTTTTTTTTAATTTAAAGTTTCTTGAAACAGAAAAACATAATTTGTGTTTGAAAGAAGAAAATAAGTAACTATGGCAACAAAGAATCTATTTTAGTAACATTACAAAAAATTTACGTCCTCAAATGAAAGAAAGAACAACTCTAGAAGTAATGCCTCTTATTTTCTTTTATTGACCCACAACATTAGAGGTGGACATTGGTGGTATGGCAGTAGAGGTTGAACCTTCCCACCTATCTTCTGTTACATGTTGTTGCTGTGTGACAGATGGCAGCAGAAGGGCAATCTGACAGAGAATAGTGCCTGACATGGAAGTGCAGATGAAACAAATTTGTTTTTGAATTCTGCCATTCATTGAATTCTGCCATGCAGAAAAAATGGCACCTATTGACATTCACTGACACTTGCTGAATGTTTACAGAGACTAAGCAGAAAATGTGAATGTAGTGAAGTTATGAGTAGTGTGTTTCAGCAGTAGCAAGAGTGATATGAAAGACAAGCTACATTTTGGATAGCCATGCAGATTTTTACAAGTATGGCATGCAGGCTTTTGTAGCTGAGAATTTTTTCTACCAAACAGTGTTATTGTGCTCTTTGCAGCTATTGTAGTTTCCAATGAAATAAATAAGAGGCATTACTTTTGGAGCAACCTACATAATAAAAGCAATGGACCTAATCCTTTAGTTAAGTTTTTTCTATTCTGCACTAGATTTAGCACTCTCTGAAGGTGAACAGTGGTTTGTATTCTTGAGGTTCAGATGGCAAGGCTTAAGCTTTGTGAGCTTGAGAAACACAGTGTTACTTGAGATGTGGAAAGTGATATGGAAATGCAGAATAGGGAGTATGGCAACAAAATGCTAGGCACTGTAATGTTTATTTGAGGGTTATTTGATTTGGGGGGAAGAAAAACCTGCTCTTTTGTACTGGGAATCCACTATGGTATGCCTTGTAAGCACAGAGATGTGTGTCCCTAGGTGTTCATAATCTCATTTAACATTCATGAAACAGTACCTTTTCTCTAACAAAGATTTCATAGGTGCTGACAGGGTAATTCCACTTTTGCTGTTTTTTCTCATGATTTAGGCTTGATCGATGCATTTGAACTCACTTGACAAAGACTGTTCTGAAAGACACATTTTCTCCTGTGGAGATGAAGGCAAATAAATGTAATGAGAGAATGTAAACATAATGCTTAGAGAATAACGAATGTTAGCGGGGGAGGAGCTTGCAAATTGTAATTTAGTCTCAAAGCTTGCACAAACATTCTCTTCTCATGTTTAGCGGAGACATAGATGCCACTGGTTCCAATACTGTTCTTTTAAAATGTGGATGGTAAGCTTCTCCTCCTTAAGTTGAGCACCTGATCATGTTTTTGAACCGTTTCCCTTGTAGGATGTCTGATTTCTCTTCTAATTCCTCTACCTTGTCTTCTCCAGGGCCTTTTTCCAGGCGATGTAACAGTTCAAATGCATATAGGAAAATGTCACCTATACCTTTGATTGAATTATATTTCTGTATTGTTTATGAACTTGATGTGCATTTGCAATCATTATTAATAAATCAACATGCTTTTGTCTTCTGTCACAAAGTAATGTATATATTCAAAAAGAATTGTATGCAAAACAAGTCATGTTTTAGAACTCATATCATTAATAATTATCAGTTTTCAGTATTGTTACAACATGTTTTCAGGGAAGCTTATTATAAAAGAAATAACAAGGCACTGCACAGTAGCAAGAATAAGACAGTTCAGTTGATCGCTGGTATAGGTGTTATAAATATGCCAGTCTGTACTATAGTGTTTTATTAAGTCTCAAAAAGTCAAAGCTGATTTGAAATAATAATGTCTGACAGTCAGTGCTTTGAAGTTTTGCTGCTGCACTCTCACATTTAGGCTTTCTTTTATGTATGACTTTACCATAAAAAACAAAAACATACACATGGCATGAGCACTTTTTTTCTTATCTGTATTTCAAAGAAAGTAATAAGAGGCTACTTCAGTGAATTAAAAGGGAAAAAACAAACAAATAAAAAAGGAACCCTCCCCCACCTCCCAAATCAGTGAGGATAGGTGCAGGCCATTGTGAGATCATACAGTATTAGTGTAAGAGAAAGTTGCTAATTTGTTGAAATAAATAATAATAATAATTTTAAAAAATTACAAAAAGGAAGAGTAAGGAAAAGACAAGAGGGAAAAGCTATCCTTGATAGGAACAAGATGACTTTCATTTAGTTGGAAGAACTTGAGAGCTTGGCTGTGATAGCTAACACACTCGTTCTTCATCACCGGTTGTGCTACAAAGAGCTGGATTCCATCCATTCCATGACTGATTGATTACCCAATGGACAAATGTTAATTCTTTTCATTGATGCTTTGTCATTGTGGAGAGATCCTTTTCATCTAACACCTAGGCTTTTTTTTTTCCCTTGTCTGTCTTTTTTTTTTTCCTGCTTATTTATCTTTTAAAATCCTCATTCACCTCTGCTAAGCTTTTGTGTATAGTAAGATCCTCACAGCACTTTAAAATCCTTTACAATTAAAATTGCTACCTTAATATGTATCAAAGTGTGCTATTAAATAACACACATCTATTTCATTTAGTCATCTCACCCTAATGGCTGTTAACCTGTTTGCTGCCCTCAAAAGAAACAATAGGGGAATATAAAGGCAAGAATCTCTGTGTTGTTAATACAATAAATTCCTTCAGTGCAACTTACGTGTGTTTGATCCTACACATGTCAGTACAAAATATTCTACTTTGCAGCATAAACTCAACTGTGGTTTATAAAGTCAGTGAGAAGAGCTAAAAATGTATAAATGCTAATTTCTTTGTTTCTTTTATAATTGCCTTCAAGAATACCCCTGAATTTCACAAGTGCTGGGATCTGCAAGGTTTTATACTGGTTCTGAAGCAGAGTCTCAGTGCAGGGAGTGATGCAGTGCAGATGTGAATTCGGGCTTCATCGATGTTCAGTGCTGGATTCTGAGTCGTTGTTTGGTTTCTGTAATGAAACAAATCAGAAAATGAATCCATATGGATGAAGACAATTTACTGATGTCAGAAGACATCTCTGTAGATTTTATATCTGTGTAAAAATTAATTTTCAGCACACAAAGAAGAAAAAAACCCTTTCTTATTCTCAAACCTTTTCAAAATGTGTGTTTGTGAACACTGAATACAAAACTTGAAGGGAGATGTGCCTTTCAAGTATAAGCCTTTATATTTAGGTTTCTGTCTAATGCAAAGGACCTCCAGAGAGCTTGAACATACACCACAATTTTAAATTCTAAAAATTATGCAGGATAACCCTGGTAATTGAAAATGTACAGGAATTTTAAAAAAGCTATTTTTACAGTGTTACTAAATGCTCGTTGCGTGTTCTTGTAATCTTCCCAGTAACTGAATACAATGCTATAAATTGTGTGGTCGGAGATGTGATGTAGAATTTGAACAGCATATAGGTGTTGAAAGCAAGTCTTAAATATTTTTTTCAGTCTTTTGTCAAAATAAGAATTGTAAGTAGCAACATGATTATATCTTTTCCATTCCAGCTCTTTCCTGTCTGTCTTTAGAAATATTCTCTTTGCCCTTTTACAGTATAGTAACTCTATGGATGAACAAGCATATTCTTAGGCAAAATAAGACAGGGTATAAAGTAAGTGGTTCCAAAGGAAGCATTTTACCAACTCTTGTGATATTTTAGAATCGTTTCTCTGAAATGTAAATGATTTTCCACATTTGTATGAATTGAGGAAAACAATTAAGTTAAAAACCAGTAGTTTATATAACCTATAGCAAACATTACAGTAAAACTCCAAAGCTCCTTTGTCGTTTTTTTTTCCCTTAGGGATGAGGGGTCTGAGATTTTTGAAGGGGAGAAATGAAAACATCTTTTTAAACTAATGGTGGTAACACAATTAAAAAAAAAAAAAAAAAAAAAAAAGACAAATTATAATGTTGTATTGGTAATTGATGTTTATTTCTTGATACTTCTTTTATCAAACAAGAACTCATAAAAGTAATAAGTGCTTGTTATTGTTAAAAGTTAATTGTTATTATATAACAAGTATTTTAACACTTCCTATTGCAACTTAGAGCTCCTTAATTTTGTCACTTGCATATAAAGATATAATTAGTAAATAAATTAGCTTTTCTACTGAAATATTACTTCAAAAACGTTTATGAGCTGTGTTGTCTTTACACAGAGGCTTGCACTGTGAGAATGTGTTGCAATTAAAACCTGATCTTTGATCTTGTGATGGTTACAGTTTGGTTTGCTTTCAACTGGTTTTGCTTTTTTGTTTCTTTGTTTTTTCAAATGGGTGATGCTAATGTGATCTATTTTCAGCTGAAACTATTTGAATCTTAAAACTTAAGCAGCTGTATGACCTTTTACATCTCCCTAGACCTTTATGGCTTCTCTGAATGCTTCTCCTCTCTGATACTTTTTGGACTACCTCTGATCTGGAACACACTGTTTTGTACTGTATTGATGCTATTTCTGTTGTCACTCTTCATCTGGGCTTTTTGCTTTTGTTGTTACTTGTGTGAGTGATTCTAGTGGGACTGGTGACGTGGAAATTTGAGCCAAAATTTGGCCTTAATCTGTCAGTAACTTAACAGAAGATACAATAGGCTAAATTCTACCTTCTTGTTCACCCATTTGTCAGTTCTCAAGTGGCTGGCATGCTACCAGTGCAAATGCTGTCAAAATTTGGGAAGTTTGGAAATCATTTTGTGAATTGATTTCTTCTTGATGCAAATGGCATCTTGCTTTGAGGATTTCTAACAAGCTAAAGTGTGAGGGTAGTCTCAGTGTATTCAAGTAAGAACAATGTGCTTGGCACCCCCAGGGTGGTATGTGGTTTTACAAGGAGGGCTCTTTGCAAAGATTCATTTCAGCAAAAGTGCTTAAATAATGCTCTTCATATCTTGATAAACTGAGCCTGATTGATTCCAAGGATTTTAGCATTGGCTTTGTTCATGAACCTTTCTACAAATGAAAGAAATGCTTGATGTTTAAAGGACACTTTATTATTACTAATTGGGGAGGGAAGATAGGTGCTCAGTTGTGTTGAAAGTTTTCTCAGTAACTATTAATAAAGCTGAACTGAGGTTCCTAAAATCATAAAACTGAATCGTGACATTGCCATAAGAATACCCATCTTAAAAATCAACTGGATTGTTATGTATGATTTTGACTTAAGAGTCAGTTCAGTTTAAGAATTGAAAAAGCCTTGAGATTTTAGTGAAGTGTCTGCTACATTCGATATCTAACTTTGTAGTGGAATTGCGGTCTGAACACATGAAATTTACTATAGACAGTCTTCTACTTGCTCATAAGTGTAGTGACTTCAGTGACAGTTTTGCCTAGTGAAGGCCTATCAGGCTGGGACAAAATTTTGAAATATATTCTGAACTTCAAATTATGAAAGCAGATCTTCTAATCATTGCATGTTGTTTATAGTGTACTGAGAAAATTTCTGATACTGTGAACACTGAATATGTAAAATGCTTTTGTAAATTCCATGGAGATATTATATGAATAACTTTTGCACTGACATGGGTATAAAAATGGGTTTCAGATGTCACTGTGTGCCAAATTTCCAGAAAACCCTTCTAAATCTTCATGTATAATTTGGAGTGTACAATCATTCTCAAATGAAAAAGACAGAATTTGTATATACATTGGCAATCTATGCATGTAAATTGGCAGTTAGCATGCATAAATCCTGAACAAATTTTTTCTTTCAATTAGGCTCTTGTTAAATCCATAGTAACTCCATTAACCTCAGAGGAATTAGTTCAGATTTAAAATGCAGTTAAATGGGAACTCTGGTTACAAACTGATTTCCCTTTGAAACTGTGGTCCAACAAGAATAAGGGGAAAAGCTTTAAATGAAGATGGCACCACTTTTCCTGATGCATAAGAATATATTTGATGTTTCTTCCTTTTTTTGAACAGATTCATCCTGCATGGAAAAACTACTCTCTAAAGACTGGAAGGAGAAGATGGAAAAACTAAACACAAGTGATCTCCTTGGAGAAATTAAAGGTATCTCACTAGATCCAATTTGAAACATTTACACATTTTTTTTTTAAAGTGGGTTGACTCACTCTCAGAAAAATAGTAAAAAAATCAGTCAGTTGCAAACACTGGGTTAACTGCATTACTTTACTGACATCGCCTACATATTTCTGTGACCAGAGGAATAAACATCTTCAAAACGTGGAGCTACTTGCTCTTGGAACTGTTTCTTCCTGGTTGCATAAATCACTTTCAGGATATAAAAGGGTAGTCATTGTGTAATTACAGTTCTGAATATTCTATTCAAAATAGGATAAAAAAAAAAAGAATTTTTTTTTTTTTTTTTTTAATATTTATGCTATTCCTGGGGAGGGAGAAGCCCTGGATAAAATTCTGG
Source organism: Coturnix japonica (assembly GCF_054131305.1). Taxonomy (NCBI): domain Eukaryota; kingdom Metazoa; phylum Chordata; class Aves; order Galliformes; family Phasianidae; genus Coturnix; species Coturnix japonica. Next base: position 17,803,239 of record NC_140667.1, on the reverse strand, counting down.
ACCCACTGAAATCAGTGGGTGTTTTATTGCTTATGAAGACAAAATGTAACAGTATTTTCAAGTTTTGTTGTATCAGCACTCTAGTAAAAGTGAAACTCTTTGACTATTAAGAGTGTACAGAAAACTTAAAAGTGTTTTTTCCATACCCATCAATATGGATTTTCATTTTTCTTTTGGAAATGAATTTCAGTATTATTGACTTAGAAGCAAATTTTAAAGGTGATGCTTGTTTGTTTTTTCCTTGTACTGTAAGAAAGGCTCAGAAGACATTTTTGAAGAGCACACAAGGTACCTAAGATTTATTTCTTTTCACTGGAATATTTTTATTAAATATCAATTACAAATATGTGGAAATAAAGAATAATAACCATTGTATTAATAAATCCTAACTAATAGGGGGAAAAAAAGATACTCTTTTATGACAGTAGAAGCTTAAGGCTTTAATTTTCCTTTAGGGAGGCTTAAGATAGTTCAATTTATTTTTTTTTTTAATTATGTAAAGAGTTGGAAGACTAGCCCTTTTCATTAAATAAATTTTAATTGGTTCCTGCAACTAACTCAAGATCAGTATCTGTTTGGTTTGCCTGTTGGATATTACTTGTAGAATTGAGACAATGAGAAAGAGACAGGTAAGAAATCCTAGAGGAATGTAAGTGGCAGAAATATACAGTTTTACAGAAATGTGTTAAAAATTCTCAGTAACAGATAAAGGCAACAAAATTTTGTCTCGACATGACTATTTATTTAAAGCTGTATTGTCTCTTCATAATGTGGAAAACCTTGAATGCTGGTTGGTCCATTAATTGCACAATATAGCTACTTAGTCTCTAAATAGAAACTGCTTGAATGGTATTAGTGAATCAAAATTCAAAGATCTGGGATCTCTAACAATGCTGGATAATGTTATTTATTCTTTTAGATGGCACAAAAACCTTTTCCATGAGCTTTCATCTGTTAAAAATAAATAAAAGACGGAGAGCAGTTCTGCATCTATGTTATTCCTCCTATTTTCTTAGCATGTATGTTCACTGCAGAGTGAACTGGCAGTTCTTGCTCCAAACTGTCGTCTTATGTACCTATAAAGCTTTCTTACTCACACTTGGAAGGATTTTCAACTCATTCAGATACTTTGTCAAGGAGCATAGCGTGTTATCTGTATTAAAACAAATTACCTAATTCACCACAATTGCATGTAAGCAGTCATTCAGTTAGTTTCACAATTAATGTCCTGCCTCTAATCCCTAGAAACTTTGCCTTATATTTGCCTTATGTGATTTTAATGTCTGCAGTATTCCTTTCCATTACTAGATGACTTCCAGTAAGACTCAATACTGAATCTTTGCTAATGTAACTGCAGTTTTCCTGAACTGCCAAATGGACAAAAAAATCCCAACAACAACAACAACAACAAAAAAAAACCCAGACACAAATGTGAAGATGAATAACGATTGCGATTGCTGTTTTGTAATGCTTTCTGCTTACAGTATCCAAACCTCCATGCAAATTTAGGAGAATAAAAAAAGATGCAGAGTTAGATAGCAGAACAGTGGCAGGTCTGAAGGTGGACTCCTCTATGCTTGCAAGCCAGTAGCCTAGCCACTGTCTCCAGGCTGGTTAGTTCTTTACTACTAACATTGCTGTTACTGACCTAATTGCCTCATATTAACTCCTAGTAGCATTTGTCTGCCTTAAATAATCTCAGCAAGAAAATAAATTCAACCAGCTAGCCAGCAGCAGTGAGAAAACCAGATACAAAAAGGGAATAAAGGAAAGCACAGGAACCAGAGAGATGTTTTAATCTACCAAAAGAAATGTACATTTAAAAAACAAATCTTTACAGTGTTCAATGTGGTAGATTTCCAAAGTCATTAAATTAATTTTCGTTGTTCTGAATGAGTTTCCAGTTAGATAATTGGCATGCTAAAGTCTAAAAGAACTGTTTCTTAAAATGTATCTTCTCTGGGATATCAAATATCTTGCTTCTTAATTTTCATTAGAATCTAAACCAATGCATTTAACTGGTGGATGTTTTTGGCTTTTGTGCAGACTTTCAATTCATATTACTGAGAGAGCCTAACTAAAAGACGAGTAGCAATGCAGTAAATTAGGTCATTAGGGAAAAAGTCTTGATTATATGAAAGTGAGGTGTGGTCCTGTGAGGAGCTGCTCTTTGCACTGACTGTTACTGGGAGTTGTTTATTTAAGAGAGAAGGCGTTGTTCTTGCTGTGGATAACCTGAGCACATAGTCTTCCTCTGTTTCTGCCCGACTACAGCCCTCCCCCTCAAGTGAAAGACTTGCATCTTGATTATGGAAAGGCAGTTTGCTTAGAATCAGTGCCAGAAAAAGGGGATGAAAGCAGGAAAAAAAAAAGTACCACTGACACAAACTGTTTCTGTTTGTATTCAAAAAGCACATAGATGAGAAGTAAAATAATTGGCTGGGAGAAATAAGTAAAAATGGTATTTTCTTGTTTTACCTCCTATATTTAGAACACAATAGTGTTAATTAGGATATAATTAAAGGTCCATCTATTAATCCAAACAATAGAAGCCAATAGAAAAGTAGCGAACAGTGACTCATTTATTTTTTCTTGAAGTGGGATTGTTCCTGTTCACAATTAGTCTTACATAGTGTGCTTCATTTATAAAACTGCCTTTTCTGAGTGTCCTTACTAGGATTTCATTTATTGATAATGGTCCAGATTCTTCCTTGAATTCCAGCCAGACAAGCCATTGACTTCAGGGAGGTTGCATGAAACTCTGAGGAGCGTTTGGCAGAATGCTTAGTAGCCAAATTCCAGTGGTTAAATAAGTCTGCTTGTTCATTTGATATGTTTATAAATGAAACACATAGGTCAAATATTCAAAGGTCTGTGAAGCCACTGAGCTTGGTTAAATGACCTGCTCACCTGGAAAAAAAGAAAAAAGCAAAAAAACCAACACAGCTGCCCTTTGCAAATCATTTGGTTGTATGCTATTTGCCAGTGTGTGCATGCAAATTCATTTGTTTAAGGTATACAAGCAATTTATTAGGCTTATGTTCAACTTCTGCACTGTTGGTCTTTCAAATAACAATTAGCAACAGGAAATGCTTTTCATTTTAATTTTCAGTATCGTGAAGTTGAATAAACATAGTGGTTTAGGGCTCTTCTGAATTTCTAGGTATTTGGGTACACAGAGTTCTGCACACAATCTTCCTCTGCCCTCGCAGCTTGCATTTCTGTTGCTCAGATATCTAGTTTTCCTTCAGCAGCAGTGTCTAGGCAGAGTACCATCATTTATCACCATGCAGAGTCTGTTTTAAGTTTTCTGTTTCTGTTTCAAATATAAATCATTGAAATAGCACAGTCTTGCATGCATCAGGCAGTTGTCCCATTGAAATAGCTCACAATGGTCTTTCTCAGCATGCAGGGTCTTTGAAGATCAAATAAGAAAGGTCAATCCTTAAGTAACTTCAGCAGTGATGTTCTTGTGAAAGGGTCAGAATTGGTCTAGTAGTCTCACAGAAGAGTGACTTGTGAGTCATCGGCTACTGTGTAACAGGGTAGTTCTCTGATTTACATCAGTGGTGTTTACAACTGGAACTCTCTATATCTATAGGTACCGTGACTTGAATGTCACTGTCTTTGTACAGTATCCTCTGTTTCAGGAAGGACTGTGATAGACATTCATAGTTTTATCCAATATAACCAGTGCAGAAGTCTGTTTGCATGATTACTTGTTCCGTCTCCTTTCGTATTTGTTATTTTGTTAAAAAGAGCCTGTAACTCCTATTACATGTGTCATGTACACATTATACACATTTAAATACTTCTGAATATTTGCATAGGTGAGGAGGATATTCGTCCCTGGTATTAGAACACCAGGCAGACTGAAGGAGGTGTTTTCTAGGAGCATTTTGTGTATGTGCACTAATATCTGGAAGAGAACAGTAAGACACAACCATTTGAATCTGGCAGTTTAACACTATCCATTTCTGTGATAGTCTTGGGAGAGTGTTCTGTGTGAGTGAATCCTCGAAAAAACTATAGTTTCTGTGATTTTAGAGTGAATTAATATTTTTTCTTAAAACATGCAAGATTTACAAAACATTTTAAATGCCATTTGAGCTTCTATTTCGTAAAATTTATCTTCATAGATAAGCTTATGGGAGGTTTGTGGTGCACTATATCAAATATGAAGACTGTTTAGAGGAAAATAAATCTGAGGTTTACTGCAGCTCTTGCTGAGTACAGTCAGGATTTGTACAAATTATTCCTCCATATAATTGCTGAAATTTCTTTTTTGTGAATTCTAAGGGTATATAACAGTCTGCTTTATAAAGATGTATAAATAAATATATATGTCTTATATCAGAGAGGCACTGAGAGGCTTTTAATTATGTCAGTTTGTATGACTGTAGACATTTCAAAGCTCCCCTTTGTGCTCTTTTTATAAACATATTTTTTTTTCTTTTGAAGTCAGTGTGATATACATACTGGCAATTAAAAACTCAGCTCAGGCTTTGAGACGCAAGGTCTTCTTAATTAAAACTCAAACAAAAGCTACAAGCAAAAGACCCACTGTACGATTAAGGTCTAAAGTGTTATGATACATTAGAATCATTGTTAACTCTAGGATTTAAAAAATCAATACAGAGGATAAAGAATCAACTGGTTCCAATTAGTGAAACCAATGAAAGCATCCAACAAAACATAACAAAACAATTCAACCCAGAGACCCTACACCCAAATCCTTAAGAAACTGGTCCTGATTGAAAATACATCACAGCCTATGAAGTTTTCTCGTAATGTACTGATTTCTGTGATCCAATAATGTGCTTAGCTCTAAGTTTTAGATCTCTAAAACAGACAGGTATATTTGTTTTGCCGTTTCTCAAGTCTGTAACATTACATATGATACACCTCCAGGTCTAACCTCATCTTCTAAATGGTTACCTTGTTATTTGAATGCCTGAATATTTCATAAGCACTTTCAACAGTCAGTGCTTGCATACTCCTTTGTCTGATTTTCTAGAGGAAGGGAATAAATTTTTATATATATATATATATATATATATATATATATATATATGCATATATCAAATATTTGTATTTGTTTTAGTTAAACTTACTGAGCCCCATTGTACCTATTTCTTTTGATTAAGATATTATGATACTGATATAATCAGTGAGACCAAACATGTAGCCTAGATTAAACTACTTCATTTTACATCATCTTGACTTTTCTTACTATGAAATACTTTTTCCCAGATGCTGGAATTAAATAGCCTGAGCTTTATGCATAGTTTAGTTCTGTGGAAATGGATGAGACTGCTCACTGTATGTATGTTATTATTGAAATTATGTACATGTGAGTCTTGGCAGGATGGAAGCTGTACTTAGGAGAAAAAAAAAAAAAAAGGAAAAAAAAAAAAGAAAAAAGGAAACATTTTTATTGCTGTGGTCTTTTGTTCACGGTGTCATATTTCAGCGACACCTATCACAATCATGCCATCATGCCTGCTTCTAGTGTTAAAAATTATTGACTGTTACCATTTCTAGTTCTTAAAACTCCACAACTATAAATTACATTGTAATTAACCTTTCAAATAAATCAAGTTATTCGTATTGTTGAAAACATTTTATAAATAATATTAAGAAGGATGCATGCAGTATATTTCCAGACATGCAGTGAATTTGTTATGGCAATTCTGTAAAAGTAAGATATATCCATGTACACACATATATATCATATACATTATATACCTGACTGTATATTTATAAAACAAGATATATATATCTTATTGTAGTATGATTCTAAGACTAACAATTCAGAACCAAATGTATGAATTATGCACTATATTTAAAGAAGGGGGACAGCTCATTTATACACAATGTTCTGTGGAATTGTGGCTTGAATATCATACTATGAAATAGTACCAACTGTTCATGAGAACATTAACAGAAAAATAATAGAATATAAACTAAGAAACACAATAAGGTTTTCTTTTCTTTTTTTCCAAAAAAAAAAAAGCATTTCTTTTGGTCTGCTGTACTGTGCATGATATTTTCATTATTCATTTCCATTATATGAGTAATTATTTTCTTTAAGGAATACAGCTTCTGCCACTGTAGTTGAAAGGTGTCTATGTTGAAGAACCTTACCACCGCTTGGAATTGAAGGCTTTCTCTTTTGATACAGGATGTTGGTGACAAATTTCCTTTAGACTCAAGTCCCAACTTGCTGTCTCGCTCCAATTTAGGAGTGAGGCAAGGTTCTTTTGATATGTTATGCCCGGCATGAGATTAAGAAGAAAAACATTCAAATGTTGATCCGACCAGTTTATTAGAAATAATGGACAGCTGAGGGGATGGGGAAGAGAGAGCGGCGAATATCAAAATTAGGGTGATGGGGATGGGAAAGTGGGTGATAGAAAAAGTGGGAAAAGAGGCAAGAATTGCTTAAAAGTGGGGAATAGTCACAGCAGTGTCCCGTTGCATGTTGTTTTGTTGATCCGGAGCAAAACAGGTATAGGGGAGAGCAGAAGCAGAATGGCAAGCCAAAAGCAGTAGATCAGTAGAAAGGAGCAACAGGGTCTCAAGGAGTAGCGAGGTCTCATGAAGTAGTGAGGTCTCACGAAGCAGTCTTGATCAGTAGGCCCAGGAGAGTCCGTTGGCGACAGTAGGACAACTGAGGAATCTGAGGTCAGAAGCCTAAAAGGTTCTTCAGCATGCAGGCATCTTCTTCAGCATACAGGCGTTCACATAGTGAGGCATCTGATGACAGAAAACCTCCTTGTTTCCGTAGTGAGGCATCTGGTGTCAGAAAACTTAATTTTGTGGTTTGTCCGTGCCCTTTTTATCCTACTTCTTTCCAACCTTCGAGACATTCCTGGAAGCTTCGGTCTGAGTTATGTGAGTACCTTGGAGATTGCCATCTTCCTTGAGATAAGCCCACACAAAAAGACAACTTTAGGGCCATTCATCTGCATTTTATCTCTCTCTCTCGTGTCCCCTGGACTTGTCCATCTGTTACCCTCAGACAAAGGATTTCTCATCTCCTGCCCAGGGCTTATCCTTCTGTGTCTCAGACAAAGGGATTTCTGGAACCTTGGTCAGGACTTGCCTGAACTTGTCCATTTCAGCAAACTTTTGAGGCAATAGTGTAAAAAGCATGGACTTTTACAGTTGCTAATGGAGATAATTACTTCTAGTGAGATAAAACTCCTAATGAAGAAAAGTAAGATCATTCGAAAGAGCAAGTGCATATGTAGAATTGGGCCTTTAGATTTTTGTTGCTGTAGACCTATGAAGTAAGATTCTAACAAATGAACGAATGTTACCAGTTATGTAGAAAGATGCATATCGACACCATATTGAAAGGATTGATGTTTCCTGATCAGTGTGGATTCTGCTGAAACTATCAATCTTTTTTATAGAAGTTTCATATTAAGGAAATCTGATTTAAGTGTCAGATATAAATGAACATATAGTGCTATACTGATATGTTGTCTCTATAGATTCTGCGCAATCTGGGGAAGGGTGTAAGGAAAGGGCAAGCAATATTTCCTCTATGTACTCTTCCACTTTCCCATGATCCCATGATAATGGGCTTCCTGATTCAGAGGCGGTACATTTGGGTTTAATGGCCCTTGATAGAATTATCATCTACGAATACATCCAATCACTCTTGAACATTTAATTGACAGCTGCAGAGTCTATGGGGATAAGTTCAGCAGTTAGCAATATGCTGTACATAACAGTATCTCCTTCTTTATAGTTGAACCTCATAGGTTTCCCGTAGAACTTGTATTATAATGGATGAGGAAATGCTGTTACCTGTTCATCTTCCCTGTTATATTCCATTCAGTTGTCTCGTATCCAGGTTAAAAAGTGAAAAGTGTATTTATTTATCCTCATGTGAAAGTGATTCCGTACCTCTCACTATCACCACTCTTCTCTGCTGAAAAAAAATCCCTATTCTGAGCAACACCAGTCTTTAGTACTGATTAATGAGATCCTTTGTGGCAATCCTTTTCACCTGAGTAAAATCCCTTTCTGATCAGGGGTTTTGAAGTAGGGTCTTGATTTGTGGATGTTGTGGGATGGTGGGAGCATCCTGATGTAATCAAAGAATGCCAGATATTTTTTCTTAAGAGAGGTATTAAACACATTAATGGGAACTTCACAAAATGCAGAATAAGAGGTGACTTAGAAATGCCATCTGTAAAACTTAAGGGACATAGCACTAGTAACAAATAAAGTATGAATGCAATTGGAAAACTCATGAGGAATTGAAAAAAGCAAGAAAGTAAAGTGCAGCCTGACACAGTTGCTGCCTCAAAAGTTCAATGAGGGGTAGAAGAAGAAAGAAATATGACAGGAGATATACTTCCTAAACTATCTGACCCTTTGGAAGAAGGTAACTATCAGCAATTGTTATGAAATATCTTGATTTTTCTAACTCTGTCACCTCATTTCAGGTCTGACCAATGATATCTGACAGTTTTCTGCCAGAGGGCAGATTTTGTTAAACTGGGCTCATTTTCCTTCTTTTCACCACCTTGTGCTGACATTAAAATGAGGTCATATTCAAGACCCCCTTGCTCCCATTAGGTCCTTCCTGGTGCCACCCCTCTGCTTAACTGTTGAGACCAATTAGCTTTCTTCCTTCTCTGTTCCTCCCCCTCCACCCTGCAATATTTTGGATTAAAGTAAATTCTTCCTCTTTTTTCAGCTCCCTACAACTTATTTCAGTTGTGACATGATTTGCCAGGAGAGTTTCAAAATTACTGAAAATGTAGCCTCTTCAAATAAAATAAATATGAAAATGATAAAGCAAGTTAAGAGACCTGTATTGAAATTGATTATCTAGAAAATTTGTCTGTACAGAGGAAAGAAACTGAAATCTGATAAGGACATAGTCTAACCCAAATCCTGTGAATTCATAGCTATGAGTTGATCATAGGTATTAGCCTGTGTTAATAAAAGCAATAGATATCTGAAAGCAGCTTGATCAGACGTGGTTCTTGGCCATTAGCTGCAATGCTTAAATCTTACCATTGTATACATACATATATTTATAATATGTACTGTATGTATGTATATGTATCACACTGTGGGAAAGATGTCAGGGCTCTGGAATGTGTTCAGAGAAGGGCATTGAAACTGGAGAGGGGTCTGGAGCACAAGTCTTGCGAGGAGTGGCTGAGGGAGCTGAGATTGTTCAGTCTGGAGAAGAGGAGACTCATAGGTGACCTTATTGTTCTCTAAAGCTGCCAGAAGGAGGTTGTGACAGGGTGGGGATTGGCCTCTTCTGTGTAACTAGTCATAGGACTGGAGGGAATGGCCTCTAGTTGTGCCAGGGAGATTCAGGTTGGATTGTAGGAAATGCTTCTTCTTTGAGAGAGTGATCAGCACTGGAACAGGCAGTCCAGAGAGGTGGTGGTGGTGTCACCATCCCTGGAGGTATTCAAGTAATTTTTAGATGTTGTACTGAGGGATGTGGTTCAGTGGGAAATACTGGTGACACTTGTGTGGTTGGACAGGGTGATCTTAGATGTCGTTTCCAACCTTGGTGATTCTATGATTCTGTACTTTTTCTTATCCTTTTTAACTTATTGGTAGTTTCCTAATATTTACCATGTGCTGTCAATATGAATTAAAGTTTAGTATTAATCACATTAGTCATAAATGTTCTTTGAAGGTAATACATGATTAAGCTGAGACCTGTTCAATAGTTGTTTAAAACCTGTTGCCCTGTAGATAGCAGAAATGGGAGGCTAACACACTCATGTCTGCAACGAATCCTCCTCTCTATTAAGATTTGTTTGAATAGTTTTCCGTCACAACAGGTGCACAATTATTTTATGAGTAAAATATTATCAGCCTTCCAAATTAGCCAGGGCAAAATGCAAGTTGTCTGATTAAATAATCAAACCCCATGCTTAAAATGCTCTTGATTTCCACAGGAATTTTAAGATGCTAAGTCCCAGTCTATCAGTGAAACTATGATTGTTTGCAGCATGCAAGTAGCAGCTTGTAGAGTATCCTGTGTGGTACATTTTACATAATTCATCCTACATTATACAAGACAAAACTGCTAAAAAAGCATGTAATAATAGGTTTTACTTCCAGTCAAACAATTTTGATCTACCAATGAAAGTATTATACTGTGCATTAAATCAGCAAAAAGTGGGCTTCTAATAGAAACTAGTATGAAAGTGTTCTGCATTCAATTAAGAAGCACATCAGTTTAGAAATCCAAAGACCTCTGTTGTTTTTTAAATAATTTGATTTATGAAAGGGGAGAGAAAAAAAGAAATATCCTCTGAATCTGAAGTGCAGCTTGCAGTGTGAAGATCACATATGACACCAGTTGTTGAATAGCTTAGTAAAATACAGCAACTTGGAGATCTGAGCAATGGCTAAGCTCAAGAAACAGTATGAATAGAAAATTTAGCAGTAGCTGACAGATACAAATATACCCACGTATTTGTTTATTTTCATATCTGAATCTGTTTGTCAATCAAGGAATGCTATGAATCAGGAGATAGGATCTCAAATACAAAAACCACAAAGTCAGAGACAGTGTCTGGAGGAGCTCCAAGCCACAAAAATTAGGGAAGAAGCAGAGAAGGAACAAAAACTATAAATGTGTTCATGGATCCTGCCTCTATATGCATTGAATTTAAATAATTATGTTCATAGATCAATAAGAATAATTGCTGATAAAAATTATAGTCCTCATTTTGGGCAGAAATATGTATTACTAAATGTGAAATTAAATGTAGTTTATATTAACTAGGGATAATAAGAAAGTGTGTAATGTAAATGGTTAACATTTCCAACATTTTTGAGCATACTAGTACTCTGTGTGAAGGTACATCTTTTGCAATTTATTTGACTTGGAAATATGGTAAATTTATATTTGCTCATAGTATGTTCTATTGAAATAAGATCACAGTTCTGACCTCTAAGAAGTAAATGGTTTATAGACAAGTTTCATAATACTTTGAAAGTCAGTTATATCAAAGTCAGTTGTATCACTGATATAACTGTTTACAAGACAATATCAATTTTCAGTTTTATCTGGAAGGTGGAATACGGTATTATTATAGGTACTAAAGCAAAATCTCTTGTTCATATGCTGGTGTTGTATTCAAGTTACAAAATTTCAGAAGGCAGTGTAACATATACAGACATTTTAGATAGGTTTGTGCAACTTAAATTTCTCTAAATCTGGAAAAGCTTATGGAGATCTCAAGTTCTGATGAAGAAAACAAAATGGGCATAACTGTTACAGGGTTTGTTTTTCAGACCCATTAAGAATCATAGAGTTCCTTTTAACTTCATTTCTATATTGTCATGGCAGGATCTGTTTACTTACTGCTGAGATCCTGCAAATCACAGGACGGCTGAAGATTTTCTTAATATAGGGTTTTTGGTAAATAGAGAGCTCCTACCTCAAGATTCATTTGTAAATTATTTAGCAGTGTTCACTATTTTGATGTTTTCTGCACCTCCGAAGGTGTAATTTTGGGTCTCTTGGACTTCAGCTACAGATGGCGGTGCCCACTTGTTCTACAAAACTGTATGGTGATAATCAGGAAATCAGTGGAGAAAAAAAATATGGATGCTAATTACATGTCTGCTAAATCTGCTATGGGAAATTTACATTATGACAGTTATGCCTATGTAAAATACTTCGATATTTAAACATATAGAAATTAATGTCAAGTTCAAGTTTGGAAGTGATGGAACACTGATGTATGTAATCAAACTGAAGACTGTTTAACTTATTTTGATGAAACAGTCTTCCCAAAGGAGAAAAAGTATTTCTTGCAGTAGGCCCACTCCAACTCTTGCAGCATCATCTGTGAAAGGAGAGTGCTGATCTTTACTGATCAAAGTCAGATCCTGTACACCAGCTGGAATCACCAGAGCCAGGGCTGAGACTGCTGCTACTGTCTGAAACTGTAAAATTTATAAACTCAGTTACTGTGATGATTCTGAAGAGACCATGAGAGGAGCGTGTTTTTATGTGCATAACACACGTTATTAGCTCCTAAAGAGTTTCTTTTCTGTTGAACTCAGGATATCTTATACTTGTTTAGTGTTCATGACTGACAGAAAATAGTTAAGTGATGTGAGAACTGGGAGGTTAACTGATAAACAAGGTAATGATTTTGGAACGCGTGCCTTTACAAGCTTTCCTAGTAGTGCTTTTTTTGGATGGCAGTAGCTGTGTTGTAGCAGGTGTTTAGAAGTCATGTGGTTGAATAAGCAATTGAGAAAGTCACTGTTCTCAAAGTGTATAAACTCAATTAACGCCTAAAGCAACACTGAGTACTTGAGATACTAAAAAATATATTTTTTAATCTGGGAGGTAATTGTGAATAAGTGCATGTGGCTGTTGCCTTATAAATGCATTTTCTGTATTTTTACTTGTCATATTCACCTTATACAAGTTGAGCTTCTCAGATAGACTTCTGTCTTGTATGTTGAGTACATGGTATAACCGAAAACAAAACATTTCATATGTACAAGAGTGGAAGAACATTATATTTTCTATTGTATATCAAACCAATAATGGAAGAGTTTCAAGGAAGACATTTAAAATTTGAAAACAAATGCAGTCTTTCATGCTTTGAAGTTAGCAATGTGCCAAAAGGCTCTAGGAAGTGATATCTAGGTAGTTCTGGTCTTTCAGACGTGGCTTTAGTGTCTAGAAGTGACAGAGGAGAATACTCAGAAAAAATTTTTGGTGATATTCTATGACTTAGACACATTTCTCATTTTTAAAAACAGTGTTAGAAATCATTCCATTTGATGGGCATTAGATGCTTAAAGTACTCATGAAAACAGCCAGAGATCTGTCTGCAATAGTAAGAGACCAAAATCCATTTAAACTGCTAGTCCCAGGGAAACCTAGGGTCCAAGAAACACCTTGGAAAACTGAGAACTTTTCAGATACAGTCAGATTTTAGTCTTGATGTATATTTAAAATTCATAGAAGGCAAAAGGCCACTAAAGGAATTGCTTAACTGAAAAAAGATATGTTTTGCAGTTGTAATTAGCCTTCAACACAGCTGACAGTATTTCGGCATCACAGGTCACTGATGTAGGTGCTGTGTGTGTCACACACATCACGTTGAGTTGCAATAGGTGTGTTGTTTCGAACATAGCTCTTTTTTATTTTATTTATTTTATTTTAATAGGACACTTTAAAGGAATACAACTTTCAAGACACTTCTCAGTAGAAATGCTGCTTACTTCTGCTTTTGTTTTTCTTTGTTAGGGAAAGAAAAACAACAAAAAATGTAATTGTGGTCACTGTGGAAATGAAATAATAAAAATGCAACTTGGGCAAATTTTTGTTGTTGCAAGGTGAGAGCAACTGTTAGGGCATCCTGATTTGTTAAATATATCCCAGGATTATTAATAAGGTTATCAATATTCAAGTGACATTGTAATGGATTTGAGAAACCTCTTGATGTATTTCTTACATGCAGCTTTCTTTCTTTTTTTTTTTTTCCCCCCAACATCAAGCATTTTTTTCTGTATTATCTGTAGGTTTTGCCTAGAAATTGTGCCTAAAGTTCAGGCCTTTGAATAGTAAATCACACTAAGGCTTTGGAACAGGCAATATTTATGTTTTTGTTCAGAGTGATTCTGTCAGAGTGTTAGAATTTCTGTATTTCAGGTTAGGCTCTGGAACGAGTTGCCCTGGGGGGTGGTTGAGTCACCATCCCCAAAGGTGTTGAAGGAGTGTTTACATGTTGTACTGAGGGTCATGGTTAAGAGGGAGGTACTGCTGGTAGGTAGATGGCTGGACTGGATGATCTTGGAGGCTTTTTCCAACCTTGATGATTCTAGGATTCTATGATATGCAGAATGGAAGAAAATGATACCACTCTATGGTTCTGAGACTGTGAAGAGTTTCATTACATTCCATAGGGAAGGGTTTTATTAAATGTTTTGTTTGTGATCAGCTAGGTATACAAATAAATTGAAATAAGAAAATATCCCAGTGTGCTTTTAGTTGCTTGTAAGAAACATCTGGCTAAACATGCTTGTGGTTAGTGTATAATTATTCCAGTACACTGTTAGAATATGGGTAGAACTTCAATTTGTAAATTTAGGTCACCTCTGGTTAATGTGATTTAGGAGTTTTTCTGCCGTTAGAAAGCTGGGATTGATAATTTTGCAGAGTATTTCAAAGAAGCAGAACTAGTTTTTCATAGAAATCTAATTTGTTCCAGAATGGGTTCATTTTATTTGTTTGCTTGCTTATTTATTTTTTAATTAAATCATGAGGGACCAACAAGCACTGCTTACTTTGTTTTTTCCTTCTCATACTCTGTGGTTTTTACAAAAAAAAAAAAAAAAGAAACAAAAGTGAGATAATCCATATTTGAAGCATTAATATGCTCTGCTAAATGGGTTTTCCAGATTAGTAGATTGTATGTATAAGTAGCACTTTCAATGTAAAACTATTTAGTTACAAAAGAAATTTAAAATAATCAGTTTTACAAGCCCTAAGCTTCCAGTTTTGACCAGCTAACACTGTTATTAATGAACTTATCAGTGGACTTGTTTCAAAGCTCACTGAAATCAATGTAAATCCTTCAACTGACTTCTGTGGGCATATTCTAAATGTATAAAAAGTTGTTGCTTTGCCATACATATCAAAGGCTTTTGACTAAATTGTCTCTTCTCAAATGAAGCAGGAAGTTTCTTTTTTACAGCTTCCATGATCGACAGGGTATGCTAATGTCCTTGTTTTGCAATAAACTTTGCTTCTTCATTACTTATCACCAGAGGCAATAAAAATCTTCAGAGGCAAATATAAGTTTTTTATTGATACACTTGTTTGTATTTGTAAGACATGAAAGATGAACATGTAATTAAGATCAAAATTAAAATTTATATTTAAAGGATATAAATCTTGCAGTACTAATACTCCTCATATTTATATTTAGACATTTTTGAGTGGTGTAACGACTAACTAAAAAGTCATGGAAGTAACTTATTTAAGAAGATATATAAAAAGTAACTGCTACAGCATAAGTCAAAATACATTTCACGGGGGCACATATCTCCTGTGTATACTATGCATTTTCGATGCAATAGAAGAAATGTGTTTGGGTAATAATTTTCTATATAGGAAAAGAGGCAAGATTACTAAAGTATTAGGATCTCACTCCAAAACAAGTAAAACTGTTGGCTTTTTTATATACATATTCCTGTGAAATGGATCTTGTCCCTTCTTGCACTCACAGATAAAAGAATTAATTACTGTGTTTGTTCTCACCTTCTGTGACAGAGATGCTCAGGTTCCACCTAAGGTACCGCTTCATTCTCCAAAAAACTAGGTTAGCACCAGGAGAATGTACAGTAATTACATTCTAGTAGATGGGTAGATGGGTTTTTCTCACCTCATTTGGCCATGTTGAGTTGCAGATGTACACCTAAAAGCTGAATAGACTTCAGCTCTCACTTCTTGCCATCACTCCATTTATATATTACCAGACATTACAGTTCAAAAAGTTCCACACTCTTTTGAGAGAAGAATCACATTATTTCTGAAAATACTGTGACAAAAATCAGAAAAAAAAAAAAAAATGCTATTCAGAACTTTTTTCAGTTGAAAAACTTGCTGATTAAAATGGGAAATCTAATTAAAACATACGATTCTCCTTCGTCTTCGTTGTTAATCTGCAGTTGAGACAATGTGACAAGACTGAAAAAACAAGCAAAACCTTGATTTACATCATGAACTTTTTTTCATGAAAGACAAATAGCAGCTAAGGAAATCACAAGTAACTGCAAGTCCTGTTATACAAGAAAATTAAAGTCATCTAATTCATATGAGCTCTACTCATCAGATGAGATATTAAACCAACTTCCTCTAAACTCAACTTCCTTCTAGTCATTTTTATGAGTGTACATATACAATTCTCTTTCTAGAATAAGATTAATGGAACAGATATTTAGTTCATTCCTGTGACTGAAGATACAAGTTTTAACTGGAGAACTCTTCCTTCCAAAAAGTGTGGGTTTTTTTTTTTTTGTTTTGTTTTGTTTTTTATCCCACAACAGGAAGAAATACAATTTTGAAAAGAACAAGAACAACAAAATATGTATAGATGATTTGGAATTGTATCATGTTTACATAATACGAAATTAAGCCTCATTTTGAGGAGTACCATGATACCCAGAAATCACTTGTTAAAATTGAATATGGAAACAAAACGTTTTTTTATCCAGCAGTGCTCTGTTATGAAAGAACAATCAATGAAATGGAGCAATTTCAAAATCAGTCCTGAATTCTCCATTTACATTTCTTTCTTTAGCAGACTCTTAACCTTTGCATGTTGGTTGATAGGATCCTACTTATTCCAGACTGTCATCAGTTGTGACTCTAAACATTGTAATTCCAAAGGAGACACTATCTTTGATTACATATAAGCAAAGCATCACATCTTCCAACTTAAATAGGAAGATACAAAAAATATATTTCTATCACCTTTTACAGCAATTTTTATCTGAATGTTAGAAATAGCTTAGCATTCACATGCCAGACCACCCATCACTCCTCAAGACACAGCTGCAATATTCATCCAGAACTTAAACAGTACAGAAAAACTCCATTCAGTAAACTTTCTGTGTGTCAGAAGAGACAAAACAAAACAAAAAGGTTAGAAAGCATAATCCAGAAAGGAAAATAATGTTAAAGACAGAATGCTGTTGTGTTGGAATTCTTATGAAGATGGCATAGAAAGCAGAGCAGTATTTCACTGCATAAGCATCTCATTCTCAGTTTCTGTAGTTTCACATTAATCTATAAGCTACTCATGAGGAGAGTTAAGAATTTTGTAATAAAGTGTATTTACAATTTCTAATACTATGCATGGATTTGTATGTCATCCTCATGTGATGCTGTCAACACAAAGCATTCTCAGACATAAAGAAGAGATGTATTTTTAAAGAATTCCTTGCTAACCTTTCTCCATACATAATGCAGTAAGCTGTATAGAAATTAAGAAATAGAACATTACAAATAATATTTTTCCAAAATATTGAATGATTAGTTATTTTGCTTTTTTAATTTGATGTATCTGTCATTCATCCTTTGACTATTCTAAAATTCAGCCAAAGCTGATGAAAGGCCTGGTACGTTTTGAATCAGGTTCACAGAGAAAATGGTTCACTGTATGTATGGGAATATAATGATCAGTTTTTGTACTGTAGAAAATATAAGGTATTTCTAGATTTCTAGGCATCCTGTTCCAGTGTGTCACCCTTCTCTGGGTAAATAATTTCCTTCTTAAGTTGAATCTATACCTACCCCACCCTTTTAGTTTAAAGCCAATGTCCCAGCTGGAATAAAGGAATTCGTTTCACTCTACCTTGCATTTTATAGTTTGTCTAATATAGGGTGTAGCATACTGTCATTATGCTCCCTGATAAAATGTAGTTTTTTCTACAAAAGAGAAAATGTTATACAATTACATAACTGAGTTTTCTGTATATCAATTTTTTTTCACTTCAAATACCTCTTATATTTTTTGTTATTATATATATTTTCTTAATACCCATTTCTTTCTGCTATATGGCCCACAAATACAATCTGAAATATATACTGTTCCTATCCTCAGAATAAACTCCCTTCTCAATCTAAAGAAATTCTGTCAGTGGTAATTAATGAGAAAAACAGAAAGTGATGGTTAGGAAATTTTTCAAGTCTCACATTCTATCTGAGTAACTTAAACAAATGGACCATCTTTCTTCCTCTCTTGTTTGTAATCTTTTTCCTTTAAAAAGCATTGGAATTGAGAGTTAGAGTCAATAATAATAATAATAATACAAATTTTGCTCTATAACACCACCATGTTCATTTTATTTTGGTGTGTTGTGCCCTGGGCTACAGTCTCCTCAGTTAACAAAATAAAACTTCTCATTTTTCTTTTCTCTTTGCATCATCTTTTAGTGTTTGTATTGCTGTACAGATTAGTCACAGCCTGTGGCCTCTGCTATATCGTTATATTCTATTTCAGTAAGAACAGGTTGGCTGTGAGTTTTTAGTTGGAATGCTAATATGTATTTCCCTGTTTATATCCAGTATTATCACTTCTTTTTCCCCCTCCATATAGTCTTAGCAGATATTATTGAGTATATACGAAGCATTTCTAAAACCACTCAAAGCACTAAAACTGGATTCTCATCACTGAATCTCGACTTGCTGCTGAAAAACCCTAGAAATAATTGATTCAAAAAATTGTCTTCATGCACATGCATGAATTAACAGTTAATATGTATTTCTGATATTATTTAGAATATGAGGTGACAAGTTATGGAATTTGAAAGTCACCCCAGGAATAAAAATAGAATTGTATATATGGAATAGTAACAATATTTCTCAATATAGTTAAAGTCTTCCAATGCTTATGTCAGATACAGTTATTTTCATATGTTTGAAAGACAGAGAAGTGCAATCAATTTATTGGAATTTATCTCCTTCTTTCGTGGGAGCTGTTTTGGAGGAGGGGGAGGCTGAAGCTCTGGCTAACATCACATTCTTTTGTACATTCCTGAAGTGGATTAAATTTTAGGACTCAACTGTGTATTTAGCACATTGCGAAAAATGGCACAAGGTACCATTGTGCTGCTCTGTGGACTGACCAGAAACTAATCGATCCAGTCCTATTCCTAAGCAGAAATCTGTCAGTTTTGCAGCTGCTTGGTAATAACTTGTGACTAGTTTATGTTGATCTGGTCACTGCAGTGTGATCTTGAATGTCCTCTTGAATGTCCTACTTTAGTTTGATTAGAGCTATTGTGAAAAAGAGTCCAGCAAGAGAATCTGTGAGTATAAGGTGTTTCTCCAGAAACACTTAAGAATTGCTAGAAGATGATAATGGAAAAAAAAGAAGTCCGGGAAACAGTTGAGATTTGAGACTGGGAAAAATAAATGAATAAATAAATAAATAAATAAATTAAAGGCTTAGAAAGCGATATTATCTCAGGAGAAGACCCTACTAAAGTTAAGGT
This sequence comes from Coturnix japonica, assembly GCF_054131305.1. Taxonomy (NCBI): domain Eukaryota; kingdom Metazoa; phylum Chordata; class Aves; order Galliformes; family Phasianidae; genus Coturnix; species Coturnix japonica. The sequence continues at coordinate 17,784,201 of NC_140667.1, read as the reverse complement.
ACAAGCATTTGTTGAGAAATGCTGCCTCAGTTGCCATCGGGCAATAGCAAATCTTTAGGGGAAATATTCAGCTGGAGTACTTTGTACATTCCTGTGAATTATTTGTTCTTAAAGAAGAATAAACTGCTCTTTGATTTGTGAAGTCTGAAGGAGTGATAAACCCTTCAGATTCTTTTGAGAAGGGAAAAATAAGTGAGTGAGGCTCTTCACATGGTTGAATTAGGTACAGTAGAGCATTAGTACTTGGTGGTGCAATGAGAAAGGGTACTTGCACCCAGGTACTCAAGTTTGCCTCTTGCCTCTATCCCAGCTTGGTGTCAGGGAGCGATGTGGATGTGCACTGCTCTTCTGCACATGTGCAATGTCCCCTGGCTGGGCAGATGGCTGGTGGGGTGGACGAGAGCCTCAGTGCCAGCCATACTAAGCAATAGGTGCAGAACCCCACTAAGGGCCAGAGACAGGCCTGCAGCTCAGCATGCACAGCGCTGCAGCTGGCCTTTGTGACGGCAGCCCTGCTGTCACTGCCCCAGCCCCCTCCTGCTCCTCCGGGTGGGCATGCTCACATGGAAAATGAAGACTTGTCCCTACCTGGCTGAGGCAATTCATCTTCACTTTGCTCCCTGCAATTTATAGCTTGCCTTGGAAAGAGTTTATCCTGTGCAAGATTGTAGCTGTTTTTAAACTCTCCTGTTCTGTAAATCGTACTTAGTTTACAAGTTTCAGACCACTCCTAGGAAATGGCTTAAGCATATGAACTTCCATGGTTTTGAAACTAGGATGAATACTGCAGATCAACAGTTAAGCATTTTCATCCTTGTCATAACAGTAAAATGCTTTGTGCAAACTGAAGACATTTTTTATTTCTCTTGATGACAAACAGCTTTTACTCTATTGAACATCTTCAGCCTTTCCTAATGTTAATTTGCATTGTTGTGTGTGGGCACAGGGTGTTAATTTTTCCTTGCTAAAAGTTTAAGTTACAGAATCATTTTGCAACATATGGGTGGGGGGAAACTCACACCTCTGCAAGAGAAGCTATCCAGTTTGATTTGCATGCTGGACATGTTTGCTGCGCTGCCTTCTGCGCTGGGATGCTACAAAGCACAATGGAAGCATTTATATGACTTTTTATTGACTGAGGACTGGACAGTAGCATATGGGAACATCAACAATTGCTAACTGATAATGAAATAAAGAAATTCCAGTATTCTCATGTTATAAAAAGAAGGGGGAAAAAAAGTCATTCAGAACTTAGTCATATTGGTTCAGCTGTTGTAACCAAAGACTGATAAGATAATGGAGGTCTTTGTGGCTGTTTTCTACTGAAATACTTTATCTTTATGATGCACTTGGGGCCATTTAGAGTAGAAAGCTTTTTAAACTGCTGTTGGAGTTAGAACTCAAATTAGATGCTATTGCAATGGAAGGGGGTTCCTTAGTGAGGCAGCCCTCACAAAGTGACTTTTATCTCTAAAGGCCTTCCATTACATTGTTACTTTCTTCTGTTTTCCCTGTTTATTTTTGTTGACTTTTGCTGCCCTATTTTGTGGCATTTAAAAAGTGACCCAATCAAGAAAGGGTAAATGCTAAACGCTGGACAGAGCCTGTGAAGTAACGACATCACAGCCTATCTGATGTGTGTTGCAGACTGCCGTGTTAGACAGAATGCTTTAACCAGGTTATCTCTGGGCAGCTAAGATCAAATACACTTTCTTTTAAGTCTAGCATTGTGGTTTTGCTTTCTTCTCAAACAATGTCCATTAAAAAAAGGAAGAAAAAAAAAAAAAGAAAAAAAAGAAGAAAAAAAAAAGGGAAACAGTAATTGATTCATAGAGGGTTTGGTTTTGTTTTTTGTTGTTTTTTTTTAATGCTGAAATTGCTTAACTTGATTCAAAATCATTTTTGATTGTTGGTTGGATTTCTTTGGTTGGTAGTACTTTGGGTCTGCCGTTATGTGATTTAAAGCCTTTCTTAGTTTCTGGCACAGACTGCAGTTCTCTCTTGCTTTGCTGTCTTGTTTCGTATAAGTCATGCTGTGTGTTCATTCTGAAAACATAACAAAAATAATCATTTGTGATTCATTAATTTGTATTTCCTGTAGGTATACAGGATGAAAGTTAGTTTAGATGCAGTACGTAAACAAGGATGATATTTTTAATGCTTTATACTCATCGTGGAATTTGAGAGAAAGGATAATACTTTGCAGCTGTGCAGAGATCCTGTGCAAAGATCCCTAAGTGCTTCAGCAACATCAGCTAGCCCTGCATGCACACCTCTGCCTGGTAGTCTTTTATTTGGGTACATGTTGGAGGACTAAGGAAGTATATTCAGGAACCCACAGTAATTTAGTGTCACAGCTAAAAATCTGACTTCAGCAAGCTTTGGATCAGGCCTATAAATTTCTGGCTTAGTTATGACTACATTACTTTGTCCTTTATTCCCAGGATAGAATATGTAGTTATATCTTGTTTTCTTTTGCTTGGTGTCAAAGAGATTAGTTTAGAAGTCTATTTTTTGTTATTCCTGCTTTTTTTCTTTTTCCTTTGCCAACAGTTATTGCTCTGCTTATATCTCATGACAACTTGCCACAAGGACTGTTCCAAATCCAACTCTGAAAAGCCTCCTGTGTTTGTTAGCATGTAGATACGTCAGCATATCTCAATATAGTCTAAATATGCAGTAATAGGTAACGGGAACGCGGTAAGGTGGTAAATCAGGGATTAATTTAGGATCTATAGTTATATTCTCTCCCTGTAGTTACAGCATACATGATTTAAATATTCTTTGAAACACTTTAGAAGAACCCAGGTAGTTATAATGCAAAACGGTGCTTCTGATTTTTAGTAAATGCATCTTATTGTAAGACGTGCAATCTTCCTATTCCTTTGTGTCCCAGAAATAATGTGGTGCTGTGATCAATTTTAAAAGGCAGGTCTTTGCCACAGACAGAATTCTTTCTGAATGTAATTTTAGACCACAAGTTGAACTCTTCTTTCTTTTTCAGTAGATTTATAGCTACTTTTTATTTTCTTAGTCCTGGTTAGATTGACCTATGACCAGAATTTCTCAAAAGTTCTCTTTGATGCTTTAGTCCTGTTCAGTCTAAACATTTTATCTCAATTTGTGCTCCAGCCTACACAAAAACAATCATAGTCTACTGAAAAATTAAAAATGCATTATTTTTGGAGCTTGCGACAATAAGCACAAAGTCAGGAATGTATATCCAAAGAATTATCACAAATAAGAGACCTCTTTTTTTTTTTTTTTTTTTCTTCTCTCAGAACTTGTGGTGAAAGTAATTGTTATATTTGCAGTTATATTTGTTGTACAAACAGTCTTTGAACACTGTCGGCTTCTCAACAACACAAATTTTTAAATACTGCTGCTGAGGGGAGTCAATGGATCAAATTCAGTTTATCTGAAGTCACTGAAATAAAGGCCCCTAAGAAAAACGTGTCAAATTTAAAGGTCTTTCCTAACTGAAGACCATTTTGTGATAGAGCCAAAGGTTAATAAAATCAGTAGTGAATGTAGCAATTTTACAGATAAGCTATTCACAACTAGTGTAGTTACTTGAATAAAAAGCTAATTCAGTTCTAAAATGCCACATGCAGTAGCAGTGAATAGCTGCTTTTAGGTGCTTTCTGGAGGAGGATAAAATACAGAATCACAGCACTCTTCTTTTCCAGCATCCCTGGCTGCCTGTAAATTGCTGTGAATGGGACTGTAGGCTGACAGGCTCTATTAAGACAAACTGCCTTTCTCATCGGAGAGATAAAATAAATCAGGTGTTTAGTCAAATTAAAATACTTCAGATGGAGCAGGCCCTGGGGAGCACTGATCCACCTGACAAATCTGAGAGAAACTCAAGACAGATGTGTTTTGGGGATAAGGAAGACCCCATGGAAAAAAAAAATGCACTGCTGTATTTGGAGCAGGAGAATAGGATTAGAAAAGAGAAAGAGAACTGTGATATATAATATTTTATGGATGCTGGCATATTTACTGTGTATTTTTTACTAAGCTTTTTGTTTTATCTGTTTTTATGGCAAATACATTTTACAGAGAGCTATACTTTATTTTATTTATAGGTATTTTTTAGTCAGCAGAAGAAGTTTATTTACTGGTAATGAGTTTAGGAATCTCATTGCTTACTGCAGTAAGTGGATGCAAAACAGATGATGATGGCACACAGCTACTGATGACCTCTCTTGGCCCAGCTAGATCAGCTCAATCTGGTCTGCATTCTGAGCAAGTAGTTTTTATTGGTATTTAAACTGTAAAATAATAGTTGGGATTTTCCACTCCAAAATTAAATTATACCTCCCCCCACACTCTTCATACAACAACATTCTGCATCTTATGTTTTTTCCTGTCTTGAGCCGTGTTCGGTTAGGTGTTGTGCAGCTTCATGGAGGTCTCCTTATTTTCCAGAAGCACAGTGTACTTTTTGTGGTCATCAGTCCTATCCTGTTGTTGAATTACATAGCACAGTGCAAATTAAAGAGTAGAGTGTTTTAAAGGGGGTTAGTCATTTTAGATGTGTTTCTCTGAGGGGAAAAAAAAAAAAGACAAACAATTACTACGAGTTTCTGAATAGAAACAGTTATTTCTGCTCTCTATTGTATAAAATTAAAAAAAAAAAAAAAGAAAAAAGAAAATGAAATGACTGTATAAACATGCTACAACTGTATCAAACAGTTCTGACTAATCATAACAAAACAATACAATATCATAGCCTTAACTGGTACTCTTTATGGTACCTTTCTGCTCATGATATGAAGCAAGCAGGGAGTGTACAAAGAATACAGGATAAAATAGAAATAGAGCAGGAGATGCATATCTGCTTTGGGTGTGTAAAATATTTTATGACTGTAAGATTAGAGGTCCGCATTACAATGCCAAAGCTGCTTGACAGATGTGAAAGTCTCGAGCTGTGGTTTCCCAGGTGGCAGTGAATGGCAATAAGTATCATTTGAGGCAGCAGGTTGCTTCCTATTGGCTTTCTAAAATAGGTGGACTGATTGATCTCTTCCTGCCATAATAGGCAAGTAGGGTTTTTTTGGCAGAATAGTCCTTTCTCTCTAAAAATAAATGTCAGTGTACTATAACATACTCCAAAGCAACAAACTAAGCTTTCATTCATGGTGCAAAATATTCAAGACTAAATCAAATGAGAGTTTGAGTGGATTAATGTTAGTCAGTTCAGAAGTCTTAGACGATCAAAATGATGTCAGTGGTGTGGAGTTCAGTACAAGCTAATAGATCCTGGTGAAGCAATATCTTCAATGCAGGTATTTTCTCAGCCATGTACCTGCCTAGGCTTATTTTTAGCTTTTTGCAGAAATAGTCTTTTCTTGTTTCAGTTGTATGTATCATCCTAAGGATTTGCAGTAAGTTCAAATATTTCAGTGTCCTGCAGCTTTAACTTCAAGTAGCCATTGTATTTCTAGGGACAAAAAAAAAACCAAACCAAACCAAAACAAAACAAAAAAGTGCTATTTCTAAAACTTTTACGTTAATATGAGAAGTTACTTGTGTTTCCCTGTCAGAAGCCTTTGTCACTTGCATATTGAGATAGATTTGGCATTACAGAATGCTAAAACATCAATATGTTGCAGACTTAAAAATTGGATAGTTAATAGTGTCCAAGAGGTTGAATATTTTTGGTACTATATATAGTAAAATGCAATTAACAGCTGTACATAAGAACAGGTACTTTTTGTATCTGTGACTTTGACTGTTTAAAGTGAGAGAGTTCTATCTTTTGATAGAAGGCAGGTGTAGACGGAGGCTTTTTGTGTGACACTTGTGCAAATGAAAGCCTGCCTAAGAGCATTACTGGTCCTGTCACAGCATGATGTAAATGGTTGAGCATCTTGCGTTTGTGACCTGCTTAGCAAGAGTCTGTTTTGTTTTCCCTCTCCTTATGAAACCTGTCAACCTCTTTCTTCTCTTCCCTAGAAGATACCCATCTTACTCCTGGGAAGAAGGTGGAGTCATAATTTTGGTGACAGTTTCTCCATTTCCTCCCAGGTCCTGTTCCTCACACATTTTCTTCCTCTTCAGAAAGCCCTGTGAATTCCTTATCGCAGTTGTGAATGGAGGAAAGGAAGGATGCTAATACCCTCTCTCTTATGCTGCTTATCCCATCACTGTGGCAGATAACAGACTTGACTGCTTCTCAATTTGCTTAGCTTCTTCTCTAACTCTAGGTTCTCCTGTATAACTTACAATTGGTTCATTTATGTCCTTTCCAACTGTGAACCTCCTTCATGTGCTTTTCCCATATTCCCAAACTGCTGCCTCAGCTTCTTATAGTACTGGGGATCTGAGAAGCTTACACAGGGTAATGCAGTGTAAGGCACAAATATGGGAGCTGACATTGCTGTTTGTGACAGAGTAACATGTTCATATGTAAGATGGGATATTTTTGCATTGATTTGCAAAAGGACCCTGTACTCTTTACTTAGGAGACCCATGCAATTTACCAATAAACAGACCATTAAGCATCATTAGCGCAAAGAAGAAATGTACCGTAGTTTCATATTAATTAAGCGCTCTCTATAGAGTAAACTTTGAAAGTTAAATGAAAATTTTTAAGCCGTTTTCTCAGGTTAGCCATTTCTCTTAGGGACAAGTAGAGCTCATTTTAAATACATATTCCATAACTAAAGCTTACATTTACCCTAATGACCCACCAGATATATGGGCATTTTAGAGAAATGATCAATAAACTATTAAACTTCTTCTTGGATGGAACAGCAGCCTTTAAGATTTTCTTTAGCATTCTTGCATAGTTAGGAAAAAACCCCAACAACAAACACCTAATAAAATATATAAGATGAAGGAAAATTATATCTAATAAGCACTGGGCAGATTTAGATGGAAAAGAGATCGGGATTTGTACACGCTGCATCATTAATTACTCCTGTCAGAAAAAGAAAAAAAAGTACTCTGTATCTTTCTGCTTCCTTTTTTGTTATGTCCTCCGCTTCTAAGAGCATAGCAAAGCTTTGTGCTACATTCTTTTGGGATTTTTTAGTAAAATATATTTTCAAGCTGCCACTTGAAATAAGCACGTTGGTGATTCAGCCAGTTCTTTTGTGAATATTGCTTGGTAACTCTCGTCTATCTCATATTTACAGTACATTTTTTCTGCACATTTAGGTACACCAGAAAGCCTGGCAGAAAAAGAGCGACAGCTCTCTACCATGATCACCCAGCTGATCAGCTTACGGGAGCAGCTCCTGGCTGCCCATGATGAACAGAAAAAGCTGGCAGCCTCACAAATTGAAAAACAACGACAGCAAATGGATCTTGCTCGCCAACAGCAAGAACAGGTGAGGATCCAAAAAAGAGACCTGTGAAAACCTGTGAAAATGTGAGAATGTTTCATGTGAAATGCTAAACATAAATATTGCTATATTGTTCTGCTCCCTGTTTCCTTTTTTTTTTTTATTATTACTTTCTTTTGTTGTTGTTGTTGTAGTTGTTGTTAAACGAGCTTACATATATTCAGAAACTGCTGCTTTTTCCATGAAGAGAAAAATATTACAGAATCCTAAGGGAAAATGGTGTGGAAATTTGAATGATTTCTTTCTTAGAACAAATTGAATTTGATAGATTTCACAGTTCTTACTTCTGTACTGAGATGTGGTTTAGGAGTTACCAATGAGCCACACTGCAGGCATTATTTAACTCTTTCTCTTTTTGACAAGAAAAGAATTGGACAGAAAAATGTAACCCCAGAATGTAATGAGATACATTTTATAAGCAACATTTGATTTGTTTGTTTGCACATTTTTTGTTGGTTTATTGTTCATTTATTTAAAGAAATGCCATTGTCCAATGATCCCTCCTTTTCTCACTGTACATAAGTGGGACAACAGTGATCCCATACAGTAGTTCCCTAGGCATTAGATCAGACAGATCCAAATGAATGTGTGGTTTTTAGGAATCTGACATTATTACTAGAATTATCTTTTCGGTTAGAAGTATTTTATAGGATATATACAGCAATATATGCTCTGTTGATTTTAATGAGTTGTGACGTCTCGTATTTTATGTGCTTGAGTATTTGCCCACATGTAGGAATATGGACTCATCCCCTAATGGAAAATAACATAAAGGAACACTGTAAAAAATCAGAAGTTAGAATGTCATTTAGCCATCCAGAGATGACACAGTAATTAACTATTGACACTTGTGAATAAGCTAGCACAAATTAATCTTGACACATTTGCAGACGAGTGATATCTTACAGTGAACACTTTGTAATTATATTTCAAAATGAAAATTAAATGACACTTAAAACTAGGTTGTCATGCTCAATGAAGCAAGCATGTAGCTCAACCGATAGGCAAATAAAATTCAGAATTTGAGCCACATGGTGCTTGTGTACCCTGCTTTACTGTGTCAAGTCTGTACATCAAGATTCTGCTATGGTAAATTGCATTGTGGGATACTGGATACATCTTCCATCAGAGTGCTGTTCTGTCTAAGAGGAACCACCAAGATGAGCTGCTTCATGGTATTTTTCTGGGTTTCTTCAGGAAATGCCTATTCAAATGGTATTATATGGTACATACAACTACAAAATCTGTTCACAAGCAATCAGAACTTCAGTAAGTCAGTGCCTTTGTATGTGTAAACAAAGGTCTCACTGTTGCCTTGGCTATAGATTACTACGTGCAGTAGCAGATGGGTCACCAGCAGCTCCAAACAAACCTTGACATAGAGTACTGTGAATCTGTGAAAAAAGATATGTCAGAAAGAATGACCGATGATGCAGCTCCATTCAGTGTCTGATTTCAATATGAAACTAAAGAAATTCTTTTCAGGAACTCGGTATCATAATAATCCTTCAGATACCTTCACTGACATTTTAGCAGCATGGAATGTCCTTGTTTGGGAAATTGGTACTCACAGCCTGAACCTCTGATTAATCAGCTGAGGCAAGTGTCGGGTCAGCTATGGGAGCACAGGTGAGAGTAATTGAGCTGTGCTCCTGGAAGGGTTGGAGCTTGACTCCAACTCCTGTAGACCTCATTTAAGGGCTGACCACCCCTAAAGCAGCATCTCTTGGAGGCTGCTCCCCAGTGGAGATTGGCTCAGCATTTCCTAGTGAAGGTGTCCATGTTGGTGAGTTTTTCCTCATAAATAGCCTTTTGAATATCTGTTACCATCTTTGTATCATTCTACCTTACAGTCCTACACTGTGAATGGAAACACAGCAGAACTCACCTTTAGTGATGAGCAATACAGCCCAAATGTGTAATAGCACAATTGATGTATTACTAATTAAAATAGTAACACAAGCGCTCATGTAGGTTTGTTAAATATACATAAATGTATGTAGCACAGGGTTGCTTTTCCAAGCACAGATGGCACTGCTGACCACTGATAACAGGTGACTTGAGGTGCTAAGAGCTGCCTCTGGGCACACAGGCACCTCTGCTTGAGCTGCCGTTTTAACTAACAGAGTAGGGCCTGATTTTTCAGTCTGCGTTCACTGTAATTTTATTGAATTTACTGGGAGTTTTGTCCAGAAATATTTGACCACCAAGCACATGAAGTGAGTTTGATCCCTGTTTCAGACATTGTTGTTCTGTGCTTTGGTAGTTGCTTGATTCTTCTTATGTTGCACTTTGCTTTGATCCAGCCCCAGAATCACAGAACTCAGGTTTTCTCTTTGAGGCCATGTGCAAGACTTAGAACGTATGGATTTTTTTTGTTGGTCCCCCATAGAAAAGTGAATCTTAACTGTAGCAGTGGAAAAAAATGTCAGTTATTTCCAGGTAAAAAAGTGAGAGATTGAAGGAAATGACAGACTTGATCTCTGTGAGCAGTTACGAGCTGCTAATATGTACCTGCAGGTTCCTTATGAGTTATTCTGAATAGTTTGCACTAAGACTGTGTGATTGTTTATTTCCAAATCAGTCTTGCTACCTTTCATTCACTTTATTTTTTTTTGTAATCACAAAAATATTTTATTCAGCTTTCTCTGATTACAACAGAGCATGCCTGAGTTTTTGCCAAAATGGAAACAATGGACTTCAATGATCAAACTACCAGTGTCACCAAATTTGTACTGTTTTATGGGGTTCCTCTGCTCTAGATAAATATTGATAGGAGGGGAAATTATATTTGAGAAATGAAAGCAGAAGTGCTGAAGCTGGAGTTTCTAGGAAACACAAATCTTGCCCTTGTTACAGTCTGCTGTTCAGTTTGCCTCCTAAAGCAGCTGTCCAGTTCCCCCCACTTCCCATGGCTTTTCCCTATAGCTGCCAGCTGCCTAGCCCATCACGAGGAGGAGGTCTGAGGGCAGGATTCCCTTTCCCTTCTGCCTTTGTGTGCTGATTTTGGAGGGTGTGTAGGAACAGTCAGGGCAGGGCATGAGAGTCCTCTCATGAGTCTTTGTTCTCCCCCATGCTTGCTTCTCTCCTCTTAGATATGTATTGAACCTTTACTCTCAAGATCATTTACTGAATCTACCAACCAAGAGTGGGAATATGTACTTATTTCACAGTGTTGTGTTGAGGATAACCTACTGAGCATCAAATGCTGCTTTTATACTGTGTAAGACCCTACTTCCTGGAGTAGTTTCAAGGAGGACTTTGAGATGCGTAAGGGAAGCAATGTGCTGCTTACTGTGAAGGAAGTTAGGAGAAGCTTGCCCTAGGATCTTGTGCTGAATAGTGAAACATCTATAAATACTAGCTAAGGCTCCAGTTCAGCAAAGCAGGAAAATGTGTGTTTAACCTTAAGCACCTGAGTAATCCCATCCCCATTCAGCAAAGCACTTAATTTTAAGCATGTGTTTCATTCCCATTGTAGCTAACAGTAATGCATCATAGACAAAGTTCACCACAGGCTTAAACGCTTTGTTGAATAGCAATGAGATTATTCACATGCACGTAGCTAAACCTCTGTTTTTATGCTTTCCTGATTTGAGGTCTAAGTGCTTAAAATACATATTTCTTGCAGGATAGCTACACTTTCACGTTGCTTCTAAGTTTAAAATGCTTATATCACATGCACGGATATCTCTATAATGTATTCCGTGTAAAGAAAAAAACTGATCCTTGATAAAAATGAAGTAAAAAATAACAGAAAACATTTTCACTCGATAACATTGAAATTTCAATATTACTGTTTTAATTTAATGGAAATTTTATTTCTCGTAGATTGCAAGACAACAGCAGCAACTTCTGCAACAGCAGCACAAAATCAATCTACTGCAGCAGCAAATTCAGGTCAGTGTGTTTTATTGCTCTCTTCTGATTATACTTAAATTCCATTTATGGAGTTGGAAGGGACTAAAATAAAGCAGCCACATGCTTTACTAACGTGCCTGAGTAAAGGAGCCTTTTAGGAAAGGTCTCTGTGCCTTCAAAAATTATTGTAAATGCATTTTTGTTGGACAGAGATTTTCTTCAATGAGCAGAGCGTTTGTGGACAAGGGGAAATGGCTTCAAGCTAAAAGAGGGGAGATTTAGATTGGATAGAAGGAAAAGGTTTTCTTTTTTTCTTTTTTTTTTACAAAAAGGGTAGGGAAGCAGTGGAACAAGCTGCCAAGAGAGTTGGTGGAAGCCCCATCCGTGGAGGCATTCAAAGTCAGGCTGGATGGGGCTCTGTGTTGCTGATCTTGCTGTAGGTATTCCTGTTCATGAGTTTAATCAATATATAAATGTATTGATACCTGGACTGAGAGATACAATTGAATTTTAAAGCACCGTGTTTGTCACTGTCTATAGGAAGAGTACACATTCATATGTGGGATACGTCAAGGGTGGAAGGGTTGTTAGAATTGTGAATGGAAGAAGGATGCCATCTTGTTCCCTAAGGGAGCAAGAGGAATCATACCAGCTTGTTCTGTCCTTGTTTAGAGAATGTGAGCATGTGTTACTGGGAGGTGTCCTGCTCTCTAGTAAAAAGTTTAAAGTCACTTTATGATTCAGTTGAATCACTGACCAGTAGCTTTATTCATGCCAGGGAAATGCTGTCTTAGAATAGCTTGCAGATTTGTTTTCTTGTTCACTCCCCAGATTCCTCATATGTAGTACTGAACCCAAGTTGGTTTCTTTTTGTGCATATGTCTTTTCCTAGACATATATGCTACTAGGTCTTCTAATGATTGTTTTGTTAATGCAAGCTGAATTATTTCTCTCTAATCCTTCCTTATCTTTGCTTTAAAGTTCCTTAACTCCCCAGGAGTTTGGGTTTTTTAATTTATATTTGCATGGAACAAATGATATTGATGTGGGTCAGGTGAGTCTAATCAGTGTTTTTGAGACAGAGAAGACCATCTCCTCTCCTAGATTGTTAGCTAGACTGGTAGTGCATTTCTCATTGCCTGAGGAACATTGTCAACTTCAGTGTGAAACACTATGTATGTTGGACAGATGCCATCTCAAAAGCTTGTTAGGAGGTTGTTTCCTGGGCGAAGCACCTGCTTACATAGTCCATTTGTTTGTAAGCCATGTGATTCCTCTTTGTTTATTGGTTCTTTCTTAATTCTTTGGCAGGTTTACTAGCCAGGATTTGCTTAAGAGAGTTAATTGCTAAGTCACCTTGACAGTTCATAGTAGGTTTTCTTGCTCTTAAATTGATTTTGAGGGTTGCAGTTTGTTGAGACCTGTAGCTCTCTAAGGGTGGACTTTAGGTGGGATGGAACTAAATGAGGGGGCAAGTGAGAGATGTAGCACTGGGATGTTTCTCCTGTATTCCCTCCCAGCATCTTCTCAGGAAAACCCAATACTGAGATGCAAGTCTTACTACTTATGCTAGACAGAATTCATCATATCAAAAGTAGATAACTGTGGTATATATTGTCTCAATTAATTATCCAGATTGTTTTTACAGTAAGCAGAGAGAAGCAGAGGGAATAGTTTCAGGATGTAAATCATTTCTCCTTAAAGTAGACATTTAAAATATATCAGATGAATTGTTCCCTAAAATGACAGTTTTTTTTTTTCTCTCTTAACTATAAGGGATGTGGGTGCTGATGCCTATAGTGTAGAGGTCTGAAGTGAGATGAGGTGAATCCTGCTCTCTGTGGCTTGGAGGGGAAAAACAGTTTTCTAATAAACATTTACATTCTTAGCTTATTTCTTTGGTCTTGGTAGAATATGGGACTGTACCCTGATAACCTTCTTGATTTAGAAGGTCTTTTTGTTTAAAGAGGAAGCCTTTTAAGGAAACAGCAGTTACCCACATAATATGGTGTAGATTTTTAAATATACCTTCTATGCAGGAAAAGACAATAGCACTATTTCATGCCTCTCCCCTTTACAAGAGATTACAAAATGGAAGTAGACCAGGTGCCAGCTCAGTCTGGGCAGAGCTACTCAAAAGTGAGTACAGCATGTTCTCCAGTGTGCAGCAGGGCATTGCTATGCAGTGTTATCATCACAAGACACATAGTGTACCACTGTCATCTTCTGAGGTACAATGCTAATTTTTAAACAGCAGTTTACATGAGTAAGTGCATCTAGTTCATTTAACCCTTTAAACAATTATAAATAACTATAAATTGAACTTACAACGTTTCTGTCAACAAAACAGAAAAGTGGAAATCATTCATGTTAAATAGAACACATCCTTCCCTGGATTCCTACTGGAATTAGCATTTATTATTTATGATGTTTTATGCTATTTAACCATTGTAATACCTTAATTTATATTAGTTTTTTTAATACTCTTTACTTGGGCACCTTACTCCGGACGTGTTACACATCCAAAACCTTGTGAGCGATCCATGGGCAATTAGCCTAGCTTAGCATGTGAAAACACCGTAGCCATTTCAAGAGAACAAGGTCATTAAATATTCAACATTTTCTCATGTTTTCTAAGCAAAGCTTATGCTACTTTCAAGGTGTGCAGTGTGGGGAGAGCAGTTGTGTGTCTGCTAAAGGGACTGGGAATCTGGAATTGCTCTCAGTTCTCTCGGACTATTGGAAATTTCAAAAATTGCTTTCTTCTCCTCCATTTAAGTGTAATGTTTTGGGAACTTAAACAAAAAAATCAATCAAGTGCAGTATATTGCTACTTTTCAATTCAAATTATTCTTAGGGAAGAGGAAAAACTCTCTTCTACAGTGGAGTCTGTAGAGGTAGGCTGAAATCTAGTAAGTCAAATTAAGATTATTCTGCAAAGCTTTCAGTGAAGGTCACTTTAAGTAAATGCTGTAGGTAAGTCAAAGCTCTCTAGGTTGATTCAGATTCTTGAAAGATCTTTCTTTTTTTCTTAAAAAAAAATTTAATTCTTGAAGTAGAAAGAACAAAATGAAGCTATTTCAAGGACATCTCTCAGTCTGAGAAAATGAAAACCTAGAAATAAATAACAAAGCTGTTTAGAGGAGGGATTTGGTGGTGCATCATAAAGAGAAGACAACACCAAAAGAAGTGAAGGCTTGTGTCCATGTAGCGGTTCCAACATTGAAAAAAAAAAAACTGGCAATGAGTATTACAGGGAGAGCTATTCCAAACTACTTTCATCCATTTCTCTTTGCCTTATTCCTCTGTACCATACTATGTTGAATGTCATTGCAAGTCATTTCCTTTTCTGTTTGAATCAGGTATGAATTCCACAGCATAGAAGAGCTGGCTTCTGCTCTCATATGTATTCTGTTTTAATTTGGCTGTTAGAAATTATTCCTAATAGTTGTCTTTTTTTTTTTTTTTTTAATCTATACATTCATGCTGTTGTAACTTCATATTAATGTATTTGCACTGTCCATTTTAGTAAAAAAGAGTGAACATAATTGCTGTGATAATAAGCAAACAAAAGAATAGTGGCATCAAATTAGAACTATTTGAACTGTCCTTGAATAGGAATAATTTGGATCATACTTAAGAACCAATGAGTCTCTCATCTTATCCATGATTAACTACAGACAACTCAGGTACCTGGTGAGCTGAATAAGGATTATCTCTTTATGTGAAGTACATGTCTAAAGATCAGGAATAATTACATTCCACATTAGCCTTCCTGGCCTTCCTGACCTGCTTAATTAATTTTTTGCTAGGATAATAATAGTAGAAATAGATTTAAAGATATGCTTCATCATTAAGTTTGTAACTGACCTCCACTTTTAAGTGCTAAACCTTTCATTTATTGCCTTTTGGACACAGGTTAAAGCTCCTTGCAGTGAGCTTGCTGAAAGTGCTCAACCTGGAATCTTGTTATTGTCAGTTCAGTTGTGCACTCTTAAGATTGTCTCTCTTTGTAAATTGTATTCAGCACTGACAAGCAAAATGCAATTGCAGTGCTACTGTTTTGGCTCTAGAAAATAATCTTCCCTCACCATTTTTTTAAAAATTGTTTTTCATTTTCTTTTCTTTTACTTTTTTTTTTTCCCCCTCTCTTTTCTATTTTTCTTGTTGTTATTGATGATGAAACTGATCCCCTTCTAGCAAGCTCTGTAAAGGACCAAATAAAGCCATTGAAAGCAATTTGATACTTCTATTGGCAGGGTACGCAGATCAGATACTCCCTTGAAAGAGAACAAGAGTTATAAACAAAGCTTAGAAGTCTAGGAATAGCCCCCAGCTTTAGCAAACCCTTAAAATATTTTGTAATTGTATCTTCAATCATGAATTAGCCAGGAAAAACAGACCTTTTTTGCCTTTATATTTCACTGCTGTATGCTGTTTTTAATTGCCCACAGGCAAACTGTTGTGATCTTCTTTGGAAGTTTAAAACCATGATAAAAATGCAAATCTAATTATTTCTTTTATCTAATCTAATTAACTTTTAAAAGTAATGATAGATGCACTGCAGCCTGCATCAAACATTTGAATAATGATGTTTCTGGATTAAAGAATAGGTAAAACTACTGTAATTTATAAGCAGTCAAGATTATGCTAGTTGAAAATGTAAACTGTTGTGGTGACTTTAATAAACTATAGCAGTAGCTTATTAATTTATAGTAGAAGAGATACATTTCCTACAAATTCCAGATTCTGAGTTCCAGCTCAGAACTTGCTCAGCAAAACTGATGCAAGAAAGAAAGACTAATATGCTCCATGTTTCATATTTTATTAATTATTAAGCAGTCATTTGTTAATGAGTTCTAAACTCCTTATTTTATAATTACCTAAGCAAAAGCTCTGTTGCAGCTTTTACCACCAAAAGCCATCTCCTTGGCTGGCTGTCTTGGGATTTCCTTTGTTGGTAGGGTGTTAGGAGAAGCAATGTGTGATCCTTACACTCTTTCAGCAGCCCCTACTTTAATAAATACTCCATTAGTGCTCCCTATCCTTTATCCAGCCTCAAACATACTAAAATTGCGTTAGTATGACAACATAGTTTTAGCTTAAGCAAAATGACACATTGGCTAAGGCTTCATCCTCTCATAAGATTCTGGTCTCACATCTTGGATCTCCATTTGTAAGGCTTCTGCTAGCTGCTGTTGGAAACAGGAATTGATCTGGAAAAGCAGAATGTAATTCTGGATTCCACTCTTAACATAATCCCTTAAACTGTTAGTCTTGAGGTGGTATGGATTTTTTTTATCATTATATTTTACTATGGCCTTCTAGCTGTTAGAAGACGAGACAGCTATTTTAATTCACTGTACGTGTCTGGTTGTTGTTGTTTTTTTTTAGTAGCTTTATTTCACCTACTCAAGTCTAAACAAATTGTATTTAATGCAAAAATTAAGCCTTGTGTATCTCTTTCATATGACTTCTCTAATTATAGAGCAGTAAATGGTAAAATAGCATATGTTAGCAACATGAGCAGCAGTCTATGAACTGAGCTACAAGTTAATAAAATGATCTTGTGGTGGTGTTGGCCAAATGTTAGCACACATGTTTCAGAAAGTGATATTTCAACAGACTTGAAGAATAGAACTTTGGCACACGGGTGCTGAACATGATCTGATGTGTGGAAATTTGTTAAACCAAAGTAAATGTCATTGTTCCTCAGCCTCATGTTGGTGCAGAAAATGATAGTATCTGCCCTCCTACTTTCCCTCTCCCACGTCTGTTTTAAAGTTGGAAATGTAGGCACAGGCATCCGTTCTCCCCAGTTCAAGTACTGTTGCTTCTTTTCCTCTGGGTGTGTTGTGTTGCAATCTTGCCAGTGACTTAAGGGCTTGTATTCAGCTGTGACTATGCTAAAACCAGGGCCGCAGTCTCACTAATTCTGCTAGGTCCAAACACTCATTCAGCCACCTGTGCTTACAGGTTTGAACTGTGATAATTATGGGTAGATTATAGTCAGCTCCTGGATAGCAGAAGATCAAGCAAATATTTGCTAACTGCCTGTACTGCTGCCCAGGGCTAACTCTTAGCTGCTGGTCAGCCTATTCCAACCAAACAAAATTCTCTGGCAGCCACAGTGCTTTCAGGTTCGTACACTCTTGTTTAGCTACCAAAAAGCTTGGCAGAGATTGTTCTTTAGAACCCTTCCGATGCTATTCCTACAATAGTATGGGTCAGCATCACCCCCACTGTCATTCAGTACTATGTAGTAACTGCAATATTGCAGTATTTGGCATAGTGCAGTTATAATGCAATATTAGTTCCAGCAGAGAAAACCAGTTTCCTTCCTAAGCGACGTGCACAAACTAAAATGGGTAACTGGGAGCAGAAACAGAGCCAACTGGCTGGCTACCAATGGGGCTGACCCTGTGAAGTCTTATTTGCTTGAGTAATACTTGCCTAGCCAATATTTGGTGACTTGTATCTAAGTGTTACTCACATAAGTAGGCTTTTAGGAATTGGGCATCCCATATGAAGAGGGACTTAAAATACTAATATTGTGGTCAGGATATCAAAGATATAAATGAGGCAGGGCTCTTAAAGGGTGTAATTTGTTTTTCTAGTTGAATGTGTAGTTGGAAAAAACAGACAACCTTTTGGGCACACAAGTTCTTTTTGGGTCTTAATGTCTGTGTTATATCGAAACATATCCCATATCCCCCGACGCAGAAACTGCCGAAGATATTGACCTTTCCTATCTAATTAATTACTTTTTCAATGATTATTTGTGATTGACAAGCATGTGATGGCCAGGAGGGAAAAATATCAACAAAAATAACAACAAAAATAGATTTTCATGACTTTTTTTTTTTTTTTTTTTTTTTAAATCTGACACATTCATCAGGAGATAGTGAACAACGAAAATGGTTAATAAATGTTAGTATTGAAATGACTTGATTTATGGAGGTATTCAGGTATACAGGCAAGACTGGAATGTGATGATATCAGAGGTCAAAATTTCTGTCTGCCAAAGCAGGTATTTGGACTAAAATGATGAAGTACAGCCCCACATAAAAAGGCCAAAAGCATTTAGAAAAATAAATTGCAAAGTACTTTTGGAAATCTCACAGTAAAATCTTAAATTCACCAGATGGGCTAAACCCTGACCTAAAGGATCAAAATTGTTTTTCACTAGTTATCCTTAACAGTATATAAAAACTATTAGAAAACGTGATGATTTTGTTGTTTGATCTTTGAAGTAACTGTGGGAATTCTCAAGAATGCAGGGGTATTATGGAATCAGTTTGAGCATGAAAACTTATTTAAAATATATTTAATTTCAGCAAGGAAGAAGTAACTGCATTGCTCTCTGAATGCTTCAGTAGCTATGAAACATGAAGATAGTAGCAGCACATGCAAACAAATAAGTAGACCAGGTGCTGTTTAACATTTACTATACATTTGATGGCATATATTTAGAAGTAAAGTAAATGGATATTTCTAATACTCTTGGCTCCTAAGCAACAAGTTAATCCAGATACTGGCAAAATTATCAAAGCATAGTTTTCCATGCCCTGGCCAGGTATTTTGTCTCTAATTTTAAACTCATTGTTAAAGTAAGGAAAAGTGGATTAAAGATTGCAGTTTACACCATCTCTCTTTTTCTTTTTTTCTTCTTTTTTTTACATTTTTTTCCCATCGCTTCATTAGAGCCCCTTCTCCCAGATAATTAGA
Source organism: Coturnix japonica (assembly GCF_054131305.1). Taxonomy (NCBI): domain Eukaryota; kingdom Metazoa; phylum Chordata; class Aves; order Galliformes; family Phasianidae; genus Coturnix; species Coturnix japonica. The sequence continues at coordinate 17,765,254 of NC_140667.1, read as the reverse complement.
TAATATAGTGGGTTAGGTTATATGAAAGACTTTGAGTTGTTTGAAAGAACGAGTCTGTTATATAAACCTTATATACATCATCTTCAGCAAGTTAGGCATTCGCACAGGTTGGGTAAATTATGTGTATATTGAGAAACTAAGAAGTTACACAGTGTGCTTTCCATACTTGAGAGATGGGGAATAAAAATTGATATACTGTGCGACACATGATATAACACAGTGAAATATCTTTTAAATTCCAGAGGGATGCACTGAGATCACCACACTTAATTCACATGCACTAACTCCTACAGAATGTTATTAATTTTAAATAGAAGTTTGTAATCATAATATAAAAAGAAAATAAATGAGGTAAACAATATACAATAGTGTATTATGAAATGCTGAATTCATCTAGTTTACTCACCTAAAGTGACAGTATATAAGAAACCGTTGAAGTTGCAACACCAAATAATAAAAGCAAAAAAATTCATAGTTGATGGTGGTGAAATCCATCTTGAGACCTATCGCTGCCCCACATTATGGAAGGGTACTTCTGGGCTAGGGAACTTTATGTTAAACTACAGGTAGCAAAATAAAGCTGATGATGCAATATATACTTAACTGACTACACACAGACTGGTACTCCTGATCTGAAAAAATAAGTTATATTATGTAAATAAGGACAAAACTTTTATTAGAGGAGGGGAGTCAGGCACTTGTTTTTTTGCTGTGATGAGGAGTAACTTGTATGGATGGATTCTACTATCACTGTTCTGGCTTTGCCTTTTCCATCTCATTGAATTTTATTGGTTGCATATTTTCAGGATACTCATCTCCTCTATAACTGCATATCTGAGTTTCATAAGCTCAAGTGTATTATCCTCACAACACTCTTTTGAGGCAGAATAAAAAGCCCATAGATATTTGGGGTATCTAATTTTAGATATCTAATTTGGATGACTGAATTAGGATTTTAGACTCCATATATAAAGCAGTCCAGGTGCTTTGAATTACCTTCTGTTGATTAGACAGGGAGGGTAGGCTCCTAATTTAGGTATCTAAGTTAAATCTCCTGATTGACTCGCACCAGATTTTATAAAAAATTTAACAGACCTGAAATCTGTGTATTCAGAATTCATAGGGTGGATCTCTAATGTCTCAATCATCCTTTCTCTCATGATTTTCTGTCAAATTAGCTCTTGCCTTCATTTATTCTGACAGAGTTTTTTGTTTGTTTGTTTTTTGTCAGAGTAAATCTGCATCAGCCTGCCAGAGAAGTATTTGTTTGTCCCTTTCAACCACACTACTGCCTCAAACAAAAAATATTTCAGATAGTTTGAATCTCGTGTGGTCATGATGCTGACCGTTGTCATGCACAAAAAGCCAAGTGGAGAGACTCAATGAAGCAGCCTACTGCTTCCCAAATCCATGTATTTTCTGTATAGATATAAAACAAATTTCACAGCTATGAAACATTCTTTAGAGGCTTACTGGGGAGAGAAAGTAATTTTTTATTTGAGGAATGCCTACACTTTTTGCTGCTTCTTAATATTCTCTGTAGGACATTCAAGAAACATACTTGAAATGTGAAATCATGTTTTTTTATTTAATCAAAATGGCTGCTTCTAAATAGAGATCTTCACTGCTGCATTTCAGGCCAGAATATACTTTTATAGGCAAGTTATAAACCTCTGCAAAAGGAGGCTTATAATGGAAAGGTTGACACAACATTAATTTTAGTGTTGTAAACGCAATGGTATAATTTTGGAAAAAAAGCCTTTATAGCTCTGCTAAGATATTAATTGCAGGAAATTACAGCATATCCTATTAAAGTATTATGTCAGTGGCATACATAGCATATAACACCTTTGCATATTCTCCCTTGTTTTCACGGCAACGTTTTGCATTTTGATCTGTAAAGATTAGGTGGATAAAGTGTCTCAGAGTTCTTGATCGTTATTGCTGAAGGGGAAAAAACAGCTTGGATAATGCTTCTTTATGGCTATTCTAGAAACAAATATTCTGTTACTCAGGTAAGTTCAGTAGGAATACTGAGGAATTAACCAAATTCTGCTGAATTAAAAATCTTACATGACTAAAGTCATCTTTTGGACCAAGGATTTGAATTTGGACCTGATCCTTGCTCACAAGTTAGCTTTAGTTAGATTCTTTCCAGAATTACAACAGCCTTTGTGGCAGACTTCTTTGTAATGCGTAAGGGCTTACTTTTAATTGCCTTATGCTTACAGAATCATTCCTGACTGTTACTACATGGCAGACCTGGTCTCTTACCTTTCTAATTTCTCTTTATTCCATTATTTAGTCATTCATTTTGAATATAAATGATGGAGGAGAAGCTGTAGATCCCTAGGTTCCTTCTAAATTAAACAAAGCTCATTGCATCGAACCATTTTAATTATTTATTTAATATTTCAAAGCAGTAGGTTATTTATTGTACTTTTGTCACCATTAAGATTGTAGGGGCATGATATAACAGTATCATGTTACGGAAATTGGTACTTCTTTGGTATTTGTTTGTTAATTTCTTCGTGTTAACAGGAGCTGAACTGTAGCACTTGGGTGCAGCCTAAGGTTGACTATGAATTCACTGTGGTTGAACTGTTGTTACAATGGCCTCTTTTGGCTGTCAGACCTTTCACAATAAGGGCTACATCTTACATTTGTAAAGCCCCTCATATAGACATCCCTTCTCCTCAGAGGTTTTGTTACATTGACACAAATTGGCAGTGAAAAATATCAGTAATAACAATATGGATTTTCTTGTTTAAATGTAAGTGAGGCTTTGAGTCTTACTATTTTATTTCTTTTCCCTTTTGAAGTCAGTGGAGCTTACATGATAGTTTTACTCAACAAAAAACCCACACCCATCCAAAACATCAGGACTGTTGTATGGCAGATGAATACCTGCTAAGAAAATGGGAGAAAAGACCATTTCTAAAACCCCACTGATACGCTGGTTCATTGAACTGTTGATATTTCCCATTAATTGTAAGACTTTAACATATAGCCATTGACTATATCTAGTTTTACTTATCAAATCCAGAACTGCTTTTTCTCTGCCTGCTGAGCAGGGAAAACTCCTTGCTTTACCAGTTTCTTTTTACTTGGGGCTCCCAGTATCATCAGGATTAAAGCTGTCAGCTCTCTTTATTGTGTGGTTTTAAATACAAAGTGGAATACTGTTGCCTGAAAAATGGCATGCTTTCAATGTATAAGTTAAAAATTGCTGAGTGGACAAAACACAAAAGGATCCCTGTTAATAGCAGGCATTGAAATATTGCTTTCACCATTTTGGGGAAAGAAGATAGAGCTCTTCACTTTAATTTGTTTTTATTCTACACCACTAACTTGTCTTTATTGGCTTAATCCTACACTCAAGTAGAAGGGAAAACTCGTGCTTAAGTTAGTGAGAGTTTTGCTTCATTGAATGCTGTGCAGGGTGCCATTTCCTCAGCTGGTGTTGTTCATTTTCTCTCCACTTATGTCAGTCTAATACTGGAAGTACAGAATTAGGCCCGCTTTTTAAAAACAAAAAGAGCTCACGTGGAAATGACAGCATTTCATTTGGCTTTTTTTATTCACTGTAAAATATTCCTCTGCTGTGTGTGTGCATTTATATTTGGGGATAATTGTGCCTATCCGCTCTTGAATGCTCAGAGGTAGCTGATAGGTTTTATATGAATATTTTTTGTCTTGTAGGTTGCTTACTTTGGTTATTGCTTTGTGCTATTAATACTTCTTAATCATCAGGGTCCTTTTTTTATATTTATTATTATTATTATTTTTAATCCGGAATCTTATAGATGCATCTTTGCGATAAAATTTTATAATGAACAAAACCAAAATGGTTTCCTCATTAAATTACTTTCCTGTTTGGTTTGCTTTAATTGAGAAAAGACTTTCAAGGCAAAGCTACACATCTGTCATTTTATTTGCCCTGTTGTTTTACTGTCAGTTGAAATATGCATACATTTCAGATGTAACTTTAGGAGGAACTGAATATACTAGTAATTTATACAATAGCCGCTGATGATTATTGACCATTAAAATGTAATAAAACATTTCCTGTGTGAAATAGATGTAGCATCAAATGTCTTTATTTCTGACAATAAACGTTTCAGGTTTACTACACAGGCATTAATGTTATTATATAAATGTAAAAATCTGGCTATGCTCTAGCATAGGGTCACCTCTTATAAAACAAATGGCATTGTAAGCAAAAGAAAAAATACTTTGAAGAAAGTCTCAGGCTCATGCGTATATTAACCAGAGCAGATGAAATGATTTATTGGGTTTTATACACAATCTGTAAAGGGTAAGCATTGCTAACAGAATGAGTGGCAGCCTCAGGGAGCTGAGTAGCCCCCAGGGACCAGCCTTTGTTCCTCTGGACTTGACAGGCATGTGTCCCTGTTAAATGAGGGCTTAATTTCTCTCATATGTGCACAATTTCCAAGCTCAACAAAGGCAGCCAGGACTGGAGCTATTTAAAAGAGCCAGCTCAGGAGGAAGCATTCCTAGAGAAAAGGGATGCTAAGGGGCTAATTACTCACTGTAGTTCAGTAACTGATATATATATATATATATATATATTTCCCTAAGCAAGGATTATTAACACTAAACTGCCACTCATTTTACACAAACATACACTAAAATTACAGGAGTGCTATTTCTCTTTCAAAAAGATCTATTTTAAAAAGGTCTATCTGACCAAAAATAAAGCAAGAAATGTGTTCATTTTATCTCAGTCCTGCAATGAAAACCATCACCTCTTAAGATCAGGGAACAATTTCCTCCAAAAAGTACAAAGAAATTGCTTCTCCAACATCTTCTTTTTCTTTCTTGATCTCTCTCTGTCTTGTATATTGTAGTAGGGATCCTCATTTCTTACTGCATTCAAGTAAATATTGTCATTAAAATTGTCCGGATTAATGGTTCAGCATACGTAAAGATTATTTGTATTTACTTAATTATATGTGTAGTGTGCTATGCTTTTTATAACTCTCTTGCTACATGTTTAAAAATGTGTTTAGACCCAGTAGACCTTTTTGGTACCTTTGAGATAGTCTAATGACACTTCTCTGTACAAGAGGCAGGACTTTTTCCTCTCCTTTTCTAACGTTTTTAGGTCACTTTTCAGTTACTTGCTGATGCTGTGTTCTGTGTAGAACAGGGCAGCAGTTTGATAGTGATGCAGTATTTTTAAAGCATGGAAAACAGTTATTTTCTTTGGACAGTGATGCCAAGTTTGCTTGCTGTTACCTTGAAAGAAGGATAAGCCACTCTAGTGTAGGAGGTTTGAAAAATCTTGTGGTTACCATTAGCAAACCAGCTTGTGAAGAAATACTATAAGGTTTTGGGCTTGTTTCCTATTCTGAAACAAACAGGAAACCTCCTTGTAAAGCAGGCAACACATCTGATTCTTCTTTGTCAGAACATTCTGACCCTCTCAATATCAGAACATCCCATCCCACCCCGTCCTGCCAAAAACGCTCTCCCAAAGCTCAGTGAGGCCTGCTCCTGTGTGGGGATGTGCAAGCCTCAAAATGGCGGCAGAGATGGCTTTTGGATATGAGGCCTCAAAGCTCATAGCTGCAATCAGGGCTCAATGAAGGTACACTTGTGAAAACAGAGACAATAGCTGCAGTGACCTCACTAGAAAATACTTGCTTATTGAATCAAGAAAAGCCTTTCAATGTGAAGGGGATAACATTCAGAAATAATGGAACTGGAGCTTCTAAGGAGGTGCTGCTTGCAACTGAGGTAAACTAAGGAAAGCTTTGTTTTTCCTTGCATGGTTTCTTTGCCGTTATCTCTCTAATTTGCATTGAAAACAAAAATCGTTACTCAAATAGTAGAGAAGTGACTTTTTTTTTCCTGCCCAATCCAGTTTTCTCACCTGAGCAATGTAAATATACATCCTGAGAGAATTAATGTAAAAGTCATGGGGATTTAAACTGTGAGCTCCACTTTAAATGGAGAAAGATAGTGAATGTGCAAACTGCAGGTTGCAGAATGCTAAGAATGAAACTGGTTGTAAACTTTTACATGTTTTAAATCATCCCAGTGTAGGCAGTCCTCTAGTACTATGAAGAAAAAGAAATTTCAGAGATATTAACTAAAACACAGAACATCCATTATTTCTTTCTGAGGAAAGGATAGACAATGGATCACTGTTATGGTAGGTAGGACTGTTGCAGTTCATCTGTTCTTTCCTTTGAAAGCCTTGTTCTCTCATGATGAAGAATGGAATGATAGTAATAGGAAGGCTTCATTAGGATTTAAGAGATTTGTTTAGGCTATTTTTTAGTCATTATTTAGTCAATAAACTTATTTATGTTCACTAAATAAATTAATTGTGATAGGATAGAAGTTGCAAACCTGACTCTCATCCTTCTTATGTCTGCGCAAATCCAGAATAACTCCACAGAATAGAAGCAGTACATCTGCTTCCATCTTAGTAATAGATTTACAGCTGTCTAGGCTCAGAATCACCCATTTATTTCCTTTCTCCCCAGAGATGACAAAGTATATAACACTTGATGTACTGCAGCTTCCAGAGATATTCAGACATTAATGCTACAAAGGCCTATATTGCAAGTTGAAATCTTGCCTGGATTAAAATTCTGCTTTGGATAAAGTCAAGGATCTACATGTATGCAGGGGCACTTGGTGCTGATGTAAGGCTGAGGGAAAATAATTTAACTTGAATTCCATGCAGATTTTGGCTAAGATTTTCTGTGAAGAATTGTTTCCATTCCTTGGTGGAGGAGTTCCTTACTAACAGACTTTCTTTCCATCCGATTAAGAGAAAGCACCTCTAAATCAGAAAGGAAGGTCCCACACAGATTACCTTCTTGTCATGCTATGACAAGACCCAGATGTCACTGAGGATTTGTGAAGAGCTGTAGAGAGTATTAGATCCGTGGCTTCTAAGTACTTAACATTTGTTAATTTGTTTGTTTGGTTTTCCTAAAGAGACCCCCAAAACCTACCCCACCCCACCCCCCCAAAAAACCAAAACACAATAGAAGAAAAAGGTTACTAATACCTTACTATTCATTTACTATTTGTTTTAAAATAATATTTTATTCCTTTGCTGCAGTTAGTTTACCATTATGAAATGTTAATCATGTAAAGGTAGCATTTCAGAACCTACTGGAAAAAAAAAAGGAATAACTAACAATTCCTTCTCACATTCCTGGTACCTGACTGTTTTCACTCAGTGCTGCACTACTCCTCCCATCTTGTTCTGTATTTGCAAGTTGCCTTCTGTCTCTTGTGCAAGATTTATTGCTATATTGCAGCTTGCCTCAATCAAGTGGTAGTAATGAATGCAAATTTCAGTCAGCTTGCCTATTTTTTCAGTGTTTTATGTAGCATTTTGTTAAACCAACAAAACAAAAAACAACAACAACAACAAAAAACAACCAAACAAAACCATACACATTTTTTTCCTTTGATTTCCTTAGAAAAGAACTTATAAACTGTGCTGCCAGTCTGCCTAGCACAATTCAACTTGAATAAGTTTTGGACACAATAAGTAATTTTGTTCAAGCTTGAGATGATGGAAAAATCCTAAAAAGTACTGCATTCAGTTAAGTGCCAAGAAAATTAGTGGCCATGGTAAATCCTTTCAGATTGTCCTGGTAGGAAAGGTTTAAGTGTAAGTGATGTTAAAATGCCCTAAATTCAGGAAAAATTTTGATTAGAACTTATACTTCAATAGGTATAAAAGGAGCAAAAAGTTGAGCTTGTATCTCTTGCACAGCCATCAGAAACAAATATTTTCAAGTTTTGTTGCATACAAAAGTACTTGTTCTGCATATGCAAACACTCCCTTTAGAAATAGAGCGTTGGGTATGGAACAGAATACTTCCTTTGTTTTTTGCAGAGGGTCTGTGCATCTCAGGGAAAATGGAATGGGAAAAATTTCATTTCTGGTGAAATGTACCCTACATGTTCTCAGCAGACCTACCAGCTGGAATGTTGTCTGAAGTTTCAGATTTGCTTTGATTATTCAGCACTGTTTGAAGGAATATCTTACAGGAGATTTTACTCTAAAAAAAAACCAACACAACAATACAAAACACCAGTCTGACATCTGCTGTAATTCCCAGGTTCTTCCCTCTGTTGTGTTTGTTATGTTGAAGCTTACTTACGTATTTTTCCATTTCACCCACAAGAAGGTATGTGGATGCTTTGTAAATTTCTGGGGTGGAAACACTATGAATTCTGTTGGTTTTTTTTTTGTTGTTGTTTTTGTTTTTTATTTCTTTTTTACAATAGGAATACCTAGATTAAATTGATGGAACCCACTAAAACAGCTGAGGTTTAGATACTTGGAGACTTTATTTTTGGAAATTAGTTTCATCTCATCCCTTTTCATATTACTCTGGGAGCAAGAATTCTAACCAGCAACAGAAGTACCTTCATTTCATTAGAATATCACTAAAATAGGAGAGTTTGGGAGAGATCTGCGGTTTCTGCATTTAATCTGTGAACTTAATTTTTTTATTTTTTTTTTTTCAGTAGTTCACAGCCAGAAATGATTAGCCTTAAAATATACCAACATATTTCTATTGGTCCTAGGAAGGAAGTATAGCCTGTGTCTGAACAAAGTCTGGCACTGTAAAGTACTTCACTATTAATTTTTTTCTCTGGTCCATAATTTTCTCCTGACAGTTTCTACTTTTTTCCATGTGTTCACTGATAGGTTTATGGTCAATCCTGTTTCTAATGTAAAAGGCTTCCTAGCTGTATAACCACATCAGTCCAATTCATCATAACGACTCACCTGCATTCAATGATCTTGCTACTGGGGAAGCTGGTAAACTTTCTAACCAGAAGTGCTTGAAAAGTAAAGTGTAGTTAAGGAATGATATAGGGATCTATCTGGTTTTTTTTGATAGTTAAAAGGACATAATGTAAATAAAGGATTTTAGAAATCAAGCTTATAATGAACATTGCAGTTACCTGAGCAGGCATGTCCGCAGGTGAGAAAGCATAGCTGAGAACTGCATTGAAGATTTGTGTGAAAGTCTGGAGGTAACACAACAGATTAGCAATGCCTAGAGGAGTAATTCCCGCTTCTCTGTCATTCTCTGTACCCTCTGTAACCACACAGAAACTTCTGCCAGCTTACTGAGTAAAACAAGTTCACAGGAAAGGGGGCATCAGAGCAGGTGAGAGAAGGGTTGCTGTGGGGAGGACTGCTGGGGAGTGGACAGGGAGCAGAAAGGAGAGGGATGGAAGAAGCAGTGGGGAAAACCTCTTATTTTAAGGAATGAGCTGTTGCACTATCCAAGCTGCACCGTAAAGATAAGTTTAATATTGAGGAAGCTCTAATTATTTTCTCTTGTGACACTTCTTGTTTCAAATGCTGTGCATGGCACTATTGTCACTATTGTGAAGAAGCCTTGTATGTAGCAACAATAGCAAAAAACAACAACAACAAAAAAAGATTCAATTTCTAAAGCTGTCAGTTTTGCAACTGAGCAGAAAAGGAGGATAGCCAATTTATATTGCCTGGTCTTCCCTAGAAATGAGCTCTATGCAGCTGTGTTGTGTATGTGAATGTGCATATGCCCCTAGCTTTTCAACTTATTGGCTAATTTCAGTTATGTATTACAAGATAAGTGTTTTGAAAAACGTTGAGTTCCTGCAGTCTTTGTGAAAGCAGGGCAAAGAGGTGTTTGTTGTTGTTGTTGTTTTATACAGATATATATATATATATAGGGTTTTTTACCTCAACAGGAAAAGTTGCTGAGTTGCATTTGTTTGTTGGATTTAGAAGAATCCAAAATGGGCAGGATCTGTACATACCCAGCTACAGGAAAAGCTTCAGTAGCTTTCAGCTCAGCACACAGTGCAGTCAAATGACTAGCAGTCACAAATCCATTGCTTACTTGCCCTGTAAGACCAGCCTATATTTGCTCTTGAACTTATGGAAATTGTTGTCACTCATTATTTTACTAGTTTGTGTTCAGAAGCCAATGGAGAGAAGCAGAGCTGTTCTCTGTCATTGGTTGATCTATGAACTATGGGCTGACAGAAGCTCCAAAGTAAAAGCTTCGTAGAATAAATTTTGCTGTGGAAAACAATTGAGAACTAAAAGACAAGGGAAATCCCTGTCAAATTATAATCGCAGTATGTTTCCCTTACTGAAAGTCATGAACTGAGAATGTCTGATCCTTTGGTTTCCATTCAGTACTTCAAAGAGGCAATATTGGTATTTTAGAGAAGTATTTAAAATGCATATGTGAATGCACAGGGGTATAAGGGAAAACATAGGGTAGCAGTATTAAAAAGTTTAACACCCTTGAGTTTGGGATAGCTTCTTTAAATGAAAAATCACAAGTGGATTATACACAGATCATACCATCAAAGATGCTGGATTTGTTCTGGCAAAAAATATTTTTAAAATGCAGAAATATTAAGCAGAGTGGTGGGAAAAACTGGAGAAGTGAAGAAAGTTTTGAATAATAAAAAATATACTATTTATATAGGTCATTCCTTTATGCTGACAGGAATTTTTACTGGCAAGTAGTTCCAGTCTTATATGGTTATAAGAACGTGAACTGCCTCAGGCTAATTATTTAATTAATAGGAGTCCAATCTTAGGTAAAAGTGTGATAAATTTGCATGTTTGATAGGTAAGTCAAAGGTGGGATGTCATCTGATATGTGTGACAACTCTGTACTGGATTTCATTGAGAAATCAGCTTTCCTATCTTAGTCTGTTCTACCCTTTCTCTTTTGTTTCCTTCTTTCCACTCCATTCATTTTGGTTTGTTGTGGAGAACGGCTCTTCTGTACACATAATAATATCACAGTAATGATCCTTCTTTAAAAAAAGCCTTACTACATAATACAGTATTGCTTGAATTTAAGAAATTACTACAACTAATTTATTAAATCAAACCCAAATTGCAGCAGTTTCCTTTTACTGGGTACACTGGTTACCCTGGGTGATACCACTGCACATCTTGCCATGTTCTTGCTGTTTTCACACACACACCCTGCTTAAACTCTGCCCAGATGTAGAATATCAGAATGTGCTTTTATTGGGTATAATTGGTGACATTGTAAACCACGAGGAAAAAAAGGCTCATGTTGTTTCTCCATGTCACCAGAAAACCAAGATTAAAAATACAGTTTAACAGTGTGTGTAGTTCTGGTGTTGCTAGCTATTTGTAGAATGTGGGCATCCATGACAGGACACAGGCAAGAAGAGCAAAGGTTTGCAAGTTTTGTTCAATATACTTGAAAAGCTGAGCAGTCATAGGAAATATAGAAGATACAGTCCAATGCTAAAATTAGCAGTTGAATTTCTTTTAAAACACATAATCCTTTTGTTTAAAGACTTTGCAAGATGCCAGGCATGCTTTCCTGGATTTTTTTTCTCTTTGAAATATCACTTATTGACCACAATCGAGTGCACTGATAAACTGAGAGTTTTGTGGTATTGGAGTAGTACAGTTGGTCTGGTTCAATGTTTTGGAAGTTTTGTCATGGTATGGATGACTTTTCAGCTGTGATTGCTTCTGAAAAGCAAGGGATGTCCCTCTGCCTGAAGAAGCAAACAATCTTGCTAGATAAGTCTCAAAAGAAGAGTTACAGAAAGGAAGTTTTATTCATCCAATTTTACAGGCAAGAAAGTCAGACGCTTAAGTGGCGTATTCAGAGTCTCACAGGAAGCCTGGGTGGAGCTGGGAATTGAATACAGATAACCTGAGTCTGAGTGCCTGGCTCAGAAGACCATTTCTTTAAAAGGTTTTAGAATGTGGCTTTATTCATCTATGAAGTAGAGTCCAAATGATGTGGAAGATATGAACTGGGGAACAAGCTAGGTACATAATACATATTTACTGCTCCTTACAGTATTTTATAAGAGTATAAACTTGTTGGTTGCCGTTTCAGGCATAGGTTAATATCACTTACAGTGTGTCTCAGTACACTGAACATACATGGGAAAACAGTAAAGAAAGGGAGTTTTTGGATTGCTAATGATTTCCTTTTAAGGAACATGTGACTAAGGGCTGAGAGAATTTGCTGCTGAAACTGCTTACTACAAGCCTTTGAAAATTCCCTGTCTAGTTATTCACATAGGAAATATCTGGTTGCAGGCACACTTGGCTATGCAAGCTTCTATGAGTACCCCGTATTTATAAAGCCTGTTCATTCAGGCCTTTGAGTGTGAATAGTTGACAGAAAGAGTCATTTTTGTGAATTCTTTTTAAGTATATAGTGAACTTGCCTCTTGACTTTTGGGTTTGATGTTTCATTGTGATTCATAAAAAGCACAGAAACCACATGCTACAGAGGTAGATAAACACACAGACAAAATATTGCCAGTTCTTTTAACTTTGTAGAATCACAGTTTCTTTTATTTATTTATTATTTTTGATGACTGATAGTAATATTTTTACCATATCACCTCCTTTAAGATTTCTAGCTTGTAGTCTGTCACTTCAGTATGTGTCATGAAAAACTCTACTCCTTAAGGCTATATTCTCAAAGGCTTTTGGATACTGGCCTGGAAAAACTGTTTGCATGCCGGTTTGCACTAGTAAAATCCCAACTCGTGTCTGTTAGTGAGTGCATCTAACCCTTCAGTTTGTTTGTGTATTTTCTGCAGTGCTTGAGAAACATTTTATCAGTACTATTCTTTCAACTGATCACCAATAGCGCTGATAATACAGAATCATAGCTGGAATTCTTTTAACTTCACTCTTAGCAAGATTAATTTCCAAACTTTAAAGTCAACTAGAATGTATCTAAAGATCTTCAAACTGATTTTCATGTGAGGCTGGCATGATTTCTGAATTTGGATCAGCTGGCTGTTGTTTCACTGTGATTAATTCAACATAAGCACACACAAAAAGTGGTTGCACAAATCTTTGCAAAATGAGATCACCACATTTTCTTAGAACTTTGCTTTCTAATTATTCCTGTTTTTGTTTTTTTCCCACCCATGAAATCATTGAAAATAAATTTAATGTAAGATCAACTATTCTGCATTTCTTCAGAGATGCATGTTCAATATGCCACAGACATCCAGTTATTCCTTTTAAAATATTATTAAAATACCCTGAGCATCTTGCTGCCAATTTAAGGTGCTGACACTTCTCAGACTGACCAGGTTGTACTCCACCAATTTTGAAGGCACAGCTTACAGCTGGAGCTGTTTATTTCAACCATTTATTTTCAGTTGAAGTTGAAATCAAATAGATATCTAATCCCAAAGTGAACCTGCAAATGCAGTACCATATTGTCCACCTTAAGTAATTTGTGCCTTCATTTTATTTCACCTGAGGTATTTTCATTGTTAAATTATCAGAAAAAATAACATTTTAAAAATTAAATTTAGTGGGAAAAGATACACACAATTTGAAGTATAGTTTCCAAGTGAATGCGGAGATTGAGGTATCCATTCTTCTGCTACTTGCATGAACAATTTTGAATGTAAAAGTTTGGAAATCTTCACATAGGCCAGTTGTGTCCATATTTGTTGACAACTGACTGCTTGCGTTTAGGGAAAATCATATGTAAAAAAATTGCCAAGATAAATTATAAAAAATTTCTATAAATAGTTCATGTTTCTTACCACGTTTCCTCTCCTGTCTTCATGTAGAATATTAGATGCTTTCAGAAATTATTTTGCTAACTGAAGCACAAAGGCAACTATATCGGTCTCCAGCAATTCAGCTTGTTACCTGCATAGCTCTGAGCTAGAGAACCTCAAGTATCTAGTATGGATGGAGAGGGGAAAAGTCTCTTGAAAAGGAAGAGCTAGCACCAGGAAATTGACAGAAACACAAGCAGCTAATTGCTATAGGGTCCCTACATCTTGGAATGACCTAAGGGGATATCAACAAATCACTTTCCACTGGGTTATAATAACAGCAATGGCATAACAGTGAAATCACTGGCAAAAATCTGGGGGAAAATTCTTTTAAGGTATTGGCATTAGCATGTTAGTGTGCTAATGGACAAGTCTTTTTCCGTTTTAATGGAAATGTTACTTGTGTGTGTGCTTGCATTTAACTTCTACAAACCCTTCCTTTTCTTTTTTATCTTCCCAAAGACTTGTGATGTTAACTGGACATTTTATTTCTATGTCTTGTGGTGCTGGATAATTTCTTCTAAGATATTCTGTTTTTAAACTCTGAGAAACCAAACTTATTTCTTGATCACATGTTCTTAGTTGATCATTGCTAAAAAGCAGAAATGGTCAGAATTTAAATGAATTACTCCCATCATTTTGCAATCAGTGCTGAAAGACAGTGTATGAAAGAATGTGGAAATATCCCAACTAAGGGCTATTCTTTTCTATTTCTACAGAATGTTCCAAACCCATAAGCTAAACCAATTTTTGAATGTGATGACAGATATGCTTCCCAAAAATTCTACTTGACCAGTGCTAAGTATTTAGCGGTAGATTTGGTGTTATTTCTGTGTTTTGTTTTATCATGGGCAATACTGAATCTCAAATATATCACAAGAATCTTTGCTAGGTAACTTAATTTAAAAAAAAAAAAAAAAAAAAAAAAGAATTCTCCATGATTTATCTGAAACACTGCTCAAACAGTGCTGGCTGGATATTGTTTAGAGATCATCCTGCCTGATGCCAACAATTCTCACTGCACTCACTTACCCTTACATTTTGCTGACAGCTGTTGACATTGTAATTGATCGGAACTGGAACCTTTTCTAGATCAAACTTTATTTTGGTTGTTTCAACAGTGTTCAACTGTTTATGAACACAGCTGCTGCTAGTAGTTAGAGCATGATTTTGGGACTACTGTGGGTATATTTTGTTGCAGTCATCAATCTCACAGTATTAATTCCTGTGCATCTTCAGCATCATGCTTGAAACTTCTTTGTAGTAAACTCAGGCAACAGCATAATTTTATAACATGGTCCTAAACATTCTTTGCACAAAACTCCTGCATGCTTTGCCAGGGAACTGTGGCTGACAGAGTTGTAGCACAGTTGTGTTTTCAGTCTTCATTTGAAAAGATTACTCTCTTCTCCAAAAGCTGCATTTATTTATGTAGAACTTTGACATTCATATCAGTTTTTTTCCCCAAGGAGTCTAAATGAAAGAAAATCTCCATACATTCAATGACCGGTCCTACTATCACGTAGTTTAAGATTAACTACGGGACTTTTTGTTATAAGTCTGAATGTTTAATGAATTTGAAAATAAAGAAAATATTAAGCTACAGGAAATACATCAAGACAGTCCCCTTTCTGTCAATGTTTTTAGGTGAAAATGGCTCAGTATTAGTACACGCTCTTCAAATGATCTTTTATTTTTAAATGATCTTGTGCCAACCACAGGTACAGCCATATTTGCGGTTTCCCCCAGATCCTGAATGATGTTCTGTAGTGAGGTCAAGCACTCTCGTGACATTTCACCATTGGAAACGAAAGAAAACATTTGTGGTGTGAAACAACAGCACATACTTGACCCTCCAAAGCGTATCCATTTATAAATGGATAAAAGTGACTATTTAAAGTTGTTTTATAAGGGAACCACTGTACCCAACGAAAACCCCTAATTTACTGTTTGAAAAAGCAAATGATGTGTGGGTACAAGAACATGCATTTTTAAAAAACATCTGTGGTGTTCCTTGTGATGCATTTGATCTTTGTGGTAAAACAACAAAACCAAGGGACATTAGAGGGACATTGCTGCCATCCTATTTTTAATTCATCATTATGTGTTAAAATAACCATTAATTTGAAGTGAACAATCACAGCCTTGCTTTCAATGGTTACTCAGGTATTTCTTTTAAGCTAGCTTATAATTTTACAGTTTTTTCTGTGTAAGGGTTGCAGCCCTGGAAGTTGATTAGGGAGCTAGTGGTGACTCAGTCACATTCCTGCTCCCTGTTTGCTGTGGGGATGAATGAATGGCAGAAAGTGTTCTCTCACTGTCTTTTCTCATCTCCTTGTGTGTAATTGTAAGCAGCATCAAAAATTTAGTTGTTTTAGTCAGTCAAGACTCTCCATTCTGTACTCTGTGTACTTAGGAGTTTGCAGGAGCTGGTTGTAATTTGAGAGTGCTATGGCAAGAAGATGTGATCCCTGTTTCTCTACTCGAGCAAAGATGAGCAATGGCACTCAACTTCTTTTTTTTTTAATTAATTTTTCCTTTTCAACACCCTTTGACTTCATGTGTAATTATAGCTTATAAATATCAGTAACCATAAGAACGCACTTGCCTCTGTGGAGCACTCCAAAGGTTATAAAATATGAGAACTTGATTGGGCCTCAAGCAAAGTAAATTAGTGGCAAAATGTGTTTTTGAGGCATTCAGAATATTTTGTTTTTTAAACAATCTGGGCATAATCAGATTAGTTGAAGACAACTTCGGTAAAGATAGCTTTCTTCAACCATCTACAAGCATTTTGTCAAAGCAAGCTGAACTATGACTAATTCTGTGAGTGGTATGAATTATTAGGTGATGAATTTTAAAAGTAGTGTCCAGATGTAAATAGTGAAAGCATCCAAGATATTACTCAGCAGCTGCAAGAGCTATAGGAAAAGCTGACATGACAAATTTAGTCATTTCTTAATCACTTTCGTTAGGCAGTATTGTCAGTTCCAAGAGGCAAATTTTCATCTTGATTTATGCCTATAATGGAAATGGCTGAAAACTAAAATGTTCTTGAAACTGTTTACATACAAAACACCTTTTAGGTCTTTTTTGAAACTTCCTGTGACCTTGCATTAATGTTCTTTACACATGGAAATTAATAAAATGTGTAGCTTTAGACAGTTTATATCAACAGAGCAATTTTTTCCACCTAGCAAGTGACCTTAACATATGTGCACGTGGTAAAAAATGGCTTAAATATATTATTTACAGCTATATCAAAATTTATTAATTAGTTACCTTTGGTTTAAATAAAATTGATTGTGAAAGCAGAAAGTAGAGGATGATATGAATTCTATTCTGCAGTAGCTTTCACATAAAAGAGGCAGTGACCCAACTCATTAGCCCTTTGATTTAATATATTGACACTTGGGTACGAATAATTCCGTTTAGTGGCTTTTGCTTCCCAGGGATCAATTTAATTAGTTATAAAATGTGACTTCATGTCAGGAGCCAGAAGAAATGCTGACGTTAAATAAAGTCATACGCAATTTAAACAATAAAGCTATCGATGCCTGGTTAAAAGTTAATGATGCACAAAAAATGACTTAATAGAGACAACCTCAGCAATGAAAGTGATGGTAGGAAAATTAAGCTAAGTGGATGAATGAGAAATGGTGATGTTGTTGGATTGTTAAAACAAATTCATGGATGGCCTGATGGTTCATTTCATAGTACTATATGTGTCTGATTTAAATACATGTTTGAGGGTCACCCTTTGCTTTCACATTTCAAGTGGCAAGAAATTGTCTGAAATAGTTTTCCTTCATGTTGTAGAAATGGACAGATAGGTTGCCTGTACACATGCATTTTTGATGTAACCCCCTGCAATTTCTTGGGATGACCCAGTATTAGCCGTAATGACATCCTATTATAATATTTGCAAGTACTAATATTTGCATAGTTGGTTGAGACCCCATTCAGGATCAGTGTCTTATTATGCTCAGTGCTATTTGTACTGAGCAAATAAGAAGGGACATCTTGTGCCCTGAAGAAGAATAGAAACTAATGTTATGGCACCGTATCCTTTCAAAACCTATTTAATATTGTGGATGTGTTGACTTGTTTACTAAATAGAGTTAGAAGGCTTAGTGAAGAAAATAGCAGCTCATAAAATTGTTGGAGGGTACAATTCATTCTTCGTTGTCCCTTCATATTGCTTTATATGAAGAATCAGATGGACCAGAATGCTTCAAGAATTTTGTTTCTGTTGTTTTCACACTTTCTAGCCTGCCTTGAACCTATGAAGGTAAAATCCGTGCTAGATGTCTTAATCAAATACTAACCAGGAAATCTGTACTCAGACATTGGACTAAATTCCTAGGAATATTTCTGGTCTTTTTATAAGAAACGTTCACTTTTTTTTTTTTTTTTTTAATGTCACAAGGGATTGTTACAGTAAAACAGAGCTCAAACTGAAATGAATTGTTACTGTAACCTTATATAGAGATGTATAGATGTCTAGCAAAATCTACTGAATAGATGCTAAATCAAAAGAAAATATAGAGAATGATTCACTAGCTTAACAAAAAAAAGTATGTTGGTTAAATGGTCTCTGGCATAGAAATGACTAAAAAATTAAAAAAGAACAAAACATGAAGTGATTCTTACTCACTTGTAATTTCTCAGTGTCCATATGGGTTTGTAGTCAGGTCACCTGTGAGAAAAAGTGCTATCAGTGAACTGATGCATGCCTAAACCACATAGCATTTTCTTCTCTGTTAATTCTTTTTGGGTCAGAGGGATTCTGATTTAGGAAGTCAAATTGTGAAAGGGGACAGTAGTAAACCAGGTAGTTTGCTAATAATTTTTAGCAGTTGTACACAGTCAGGCTCATCTATAGACTTCTATAGAGCTTGCAGCCAAGCAGCAGGCAGCAGTTAATACCTGCTAAAAGCATTAACAGTAGCTACGGTAACTTGCCGAAGGATAGGAGGGATATGCCTTAGAATAAAACCTCTGTGTGTCAGAGGGATTTTCAGACTGTACGAGAGTTATGTTTTTTTTACTAATGTTAGGCAAACTGTTTTGTCTTTGCATTGACTTTACATTGGCCGCAGCCTACACAGAGAGAGCTGGTGGAAAAAAGGGGGGCATTAATACTTTTTACTGTGTGCGGGCCAGCCAGTAGTTAGAGAGGGGGCCCATGTTTTCTTAGGGCTCAGATGGCAAAGCTAAGCATTCAGCCTACAGCAGGAAAAAAGTGCCTTTTTTGTTTTCTGGCTGGAGAGTCCAAGCATTCCCAAAGGAACACAATGAATAGCCCATTTTGTCTGACACTGTTTCATAGACATAGAATTCTTGTTTTTTCATAATTATTCTTGCCCGTCACTGGGTGTGCACATGACATTTGAGCGTGTTTTAAAGTCTTAACACACTCATGTGCCTGCAATAAAGTTACTCATAACAATCCAGGCTTTCTGCAGACAACAGAGCAGGGTCTGTTGTTTTCACAAGTCACAGCAGCTGGGAGGCAATTGTGAAGACAACAGCTTAATCTAGCTGGAAAATACAGGAAGAAGAGAATATACACTCAATTTCCTTCCATATTATTGCAAACAATGCAGAGGGCTTTTTTTGTTGTGGTTTTTTCTTTTCTTTGCTCTGGGTGGTCTGACTAAAAATGCGAGTGGCATAAAATGTGCTATTAAATATACTCTGAATTTTCAACTTGTTGCATTTCAGTATCCGTGCTGATGTGCCTAAATCGGTTAAAGGGTGAGAGTATTAATCTCCAGGAGCACTTTAAAAATTGTACAATAACAGCCTTATTTTAACCTCATCTATACAGTGTTTACACTGGTGTTGGTTTACAGCATATGTCGAGATTGCTTCTGAGTTACACTAGCATAAATGAAACTGGAATCGGGAACTTGGAAAAAAAAAATGATTGCTGAAAACTTCTGTTTGAAACAGCATTAGTTAAAAAATAAAGCTGCTCAGTCTTAGATGTTTGAAAGTTGTATTTTAGCTTCTGTGTAAAAAGACAAGGGCACTCAGTAATTTGTTTCTTTATTACTTGCTTCTGAATCTGTAGATTAATCATATTTGTAAATGCCTCATTTATTTCAGAAGCACATTTACAAACAAAGCATGCAATAAATTAACATGCAAACTCACTTAAAAAGCATCATAAGTAGGCAGTAATCAGATAGATCTTACCCCAGCTATATTTTCTGGTGAGGTTTTGTGAAATATTGGGAGCAGCTTTTTTCCTTGATGTAAGGCATGAGAAGTGAAGAGGAACATTCAGTTGTTATGTCAACTGAAGAAAGACTAAAACGCAATTTAACATCATTTTGATTGGAGAGGTGGGGGCATTAGCAATCACCATTAGCTGTGGTTTCAGGGAGAGTAGATGTTCTCTTTAAAGAAAAGGCGATATTTATCCAATTGCAGCAAAGGTGCCTTCCTGTACTGCTCTTGGGAATGCTATATACAGCAGATTTCCAGTAACCATGGCAGACAACTCAGATGGGAAGGATTTTTATTATGCATAGCACAGAGGTTATAGCAGCGACTGGTAACAGCAAGAGCCAGTCATACAGTAAGTATGGAAAATGAATGAATGATTTGAACACAGTCCAGACTTCCAGGAGAGAGAATTGAGATCAGATTGGCATATACTGAAAAAGTACAGTATGACTGTTGAGATTACTTAGATGTTCACTCTGCTGTTTGTAAGAGCTGCAAACAGTACAGCACCAGAAGCACCAGCCAACTCTGGGGCACTGGTATCAGGGATGCACACACTGCCAGAAATGCTGTGGATATTCTATTCAGCCACAGGCATTAAATCATTTAGGCACACTACTGACCTAACAGTAATCAAAACCTCTCCTCTCTGTTTTCCTTAAAATGCAATACCACACCTCTCCCCTGCATTTTCCTTTGTGTACAATAGCACCGTTGTCCCAAATGAATTTACTGATTAGTTGATCTGTGCATTTTGCATTAATCCCATTCACCCTCACATCTCAGGAATCCTATATTAAAATCTTATTTCCTTATATTTTCTTTTGTCACAATTTTGGAATTAGACTAACTTGAGAACAAAAAGGAAAAAAAATAATTCTTTTGAATAAGGCATCTAAACTAAAAATGGAAACTTATCTCATGAAAAGCCTTGTATAACTGGAAAGAAAGTGGAGACAAGAGCATGTGTGAGCCAAGAAGGAAGTTTGAGGAAAAGCCCTGATTACTGTGAAGACTCTTGCCTTCATAAGGAGGTTTTAGAAAAGCATGGTTTTCACAAAGATGTTTGTGAGTGTCCTTATGCTACTTTTCTATCTAAGCTTTTATTGTATTTGTGACCATCCCAATGCCAAGGAAGCCAAATGTACTTTATTATAGTCTTATGATGAAGGTCTACTAACAGCTCTTGGGCAGGACTTTTTTGGTATCTGTGGCCTAGAGAGGAGAATTAACTGCTAGACAGCTGCCTCCAAAATATTCTCCAAAAGAGATGAAATGACAGTGAATGCTACAAGTTTGGAGAGGAATGAGAAGATTTAATGAAGGAGGGGGGAAAAAAGAAAAAAAAAAAGTTTTCATAAATAGCAGAGTCAGAAATAAATACAACATTATTCAATGAGGGTGATGGAGTGATTTCCAAATATGTTTTTCTTTAACTGATGTTGTCTACTGCTATGATTAGCAGAGCTGGCTTACTGACCTCTTCATTCAGCAGAGAAATGTTAAATGTATCATCATGATGAAAGCAGCTCCTTAAGAGGTGGAGGTGGTCTTCCCAGAGTAAGCTTTTAGGAAGCATAGGTATTGTGCGTCCAATCCGGTCACCCAAATGATTACTATCCAGGTGCAGCAAGTGGTATAGATGAATGGGTCTAGGAATGCTGAAATACCAAGTGAGGGCT
Organism: Coturnix japonica; assembly: GCF_054131305.1. Classification (NCBI taxonomy): domain Eukaryota; kingdom Metazoa; phylum Chordata; class Aves; order Galliformes; family Phasianidae; genus Coturnix; species Coturnix japonica. Next base: position 17,743,706 of record NC_140667.1, on the reverse strand, counting down.
TTGGAAAACAAGAGGAAAGCATAGCCTACATATTTACACACATACATATATGCATAAATATGCATTTTGTATATATGAGTCCATGTTTGTATATATTATATATTTATGCACATATATATGAGTATTGTTTTCCCTTTATACTTAAAAATAAATAAGCATCTCTATGTATGTATGTATACATACATACATATACATATATGGACATGATTTTGCTATTACTTTACGAAAATGTTTAATAGGGAAGTTTTTGTGGCTCTATAATGGCATGTTAATACACACTGACTTCCCTAGTGAATGCTGGTAGTACATACTTTAAATAATAATCTTCTCCTAACAAGTAAGCAGAGTTCCACAAAGGCACATTCAATGTATTCAAACATTATAATGTATAAGAGCTAAGGTGCTACAAATACTGAATTTCTGGGCAGTTATTTCCTCAATAGTTGAACTCAAACATCTTCAGAATGGAGCACAGTGGCTGACAAATAAACACAGATGTAAGACTTTATAAACAGATCTGTCTTAAGAAGCTTTTTGTCTTCTCTTATTTTGGTAGTCTGTTTGGATAGGCATTTTTGCTGGGTTCCTTCTCTTCCTTCATGTTGGCTGGCCAAATGACCAAAATTAGTGTAACAGCTACTTACTTCCTGGATCTGACTGTCACTTGGGCTTGACTTCATGGCTCACAGTTTGCATGATATTACATTAGGCTGGTAGGTTGCATTCTTGATTGTACCACCAAGTCAGCCCTCTTCCTTACTCTTGTTCATTTTCTTCCTTTTTGTTCTGCATGCCTCTTTCATACCTGTTTCAATGTATGTAAAAAGTGTCAGCACTAACTAGTTCCTACTTTGGAGGGGAAAATAAGTAGCACTTCAGCTGCTCCTGCAAATTCTTTCCCCCTCTGAGCAGTGATTAATATACAGGTTTAAGAAGAATTTTTAAACAAAACCTGGAAAAAAAGGAAAAGAGCAAGTGTGCAGGCTAATGGTGTACCCTGAGGTGAGCAAAATGCATTTTATTAACAAGCCAAGCATAGCAAAAAAGCTATTTTACAGTGAAATTAATAATTACCAAAAAGATTTGCTAGCACTATTGTTGTATCCTTTATGAGAATATCGGCAACATGTTTAAAAAACATGGGAAGTGTGAATCAAAGCCCAAAGATTCAAACTGGTCTCAAATTTTTAATGTGAATTCTATTCATATGCCCCTGGTGCATAGACTGAAATATAGTCTGTGGTTAACAACTGTCTTCTGAGTTGTGCCACTTAACCTGAAAATTGTATCTGCTCCTCTGACAGTATGGATTTTTAATTTTCTTTACAATCCTGTTTTAACAAAGCTTTAAGGTAGAAGGGCATCTTCGTGCCAAATGTAGTAGGTGCCTGGCTATAATACATAATTTCAGCCCCAAATATTTTCCAAAGGCAAGGTTTGTTTATTAACTGAACCCCATGCTGAGATTCAATCAATCTAATACGGGCAGAGTTTGAAGTTGAACATTCAAACGTATACCCATATATCTTGGGCATATATCTTACATAATGATGTTGGCCCCAGACATCTTTCTGGGTTTGTTTATGTCTGTTATGGATTCCCCTCATTATCCATTCTGTTTGAGGGATTCCCAATGGATTCAGCCAGTTTATTGCATACTTTTTTTAATTTTATGCCAAACTGAACGTTCTGAGTGGCAGCTCGTATGGTAGCTCTGTACAGCTTCCTCTCAACTCAGGAGATGGATGTTGTGATTAAGGTTAAATAAAATAATAAGGAAACCAACGTACTGCAAAATGGTATGTAGAAGAATGCCCCAGGAGAGGTGAGAGAGTTATAGAAATAGAATGAATGATACAAAAATTAAGATCGACTACCTTTCCTATTTCTATTCCTTTTGATTACAATTAACAATTAGAGTGATAATTCTGTGATTTACAAGATCTTCCTTATTGAGCATCTATAGTGATAATGCTGGGAAAACTCATTGATTAAATTTCGTCTGAGTGAAGGGATGCTTTAATGTGCCAGTGGCTAAGCACGTGTATGCACACAGCTCCTGGTAACATTAATTGGAGTGGCATATGCAGATCAGCTGGAACACAACCTTTAATACAGAAAACAGAGATTGGTGTGGGCCACGCTCTGCTCTCAGGAGTGGGTGCTGCTGCACTTGAAGTAAGGAGAGTTTCTGGGGCTCTTCTCCCAAGAGATGAATGCTGCCCTTATTGTATACAGCATATAGTATCCATTTATTTGGAGTAATATATAGCCTGAAGAAGCTGGAGCTAAAAGACAGGTTTTTCTTATAAAGCCTTTGCATTATGAAAAAGGTCATTTTCAATCTGAAAACTAGGATTTATAAACACTTAATTCATCAGTTCCCTGTGCCTTTCATTTGAAATAAACAGCCAGCAATATTATTTTAAAATAAGGCAGAAGGTGTAACAAAAATGAAGTAATGTTTTGAGAAATATGTGATTGATGATTAAAAAACAGAGAGTGAAGGGGGGGGGGGGGGGGATCTGTCCAGCATTCATTAGTCAGGCAAAACTTCTATTTGAGTGTGCATTAAGTCGGGAGGACCAGACAGTGTGTCTGGAAAATTATTCTTTCTTTGAGCATGGTCTCTCAGAAATATCCCCTTGTTTCATAAGCTGAAGGCATCCTTTCACCGATGTAGTTATTTTATATCTATTGATGCTAGAGAAAACAAAAGAAACTTTAAAACCTGGAAACATAAACATCATTGAACGACTGACAAAAAAAAAAAAAAAAAAAAAGAGGGGGGAGAAGGAAGGGAGAAAAAAAAAACGAGGACAGAAAGAAATCACAGTGGATGTTTTCCAGGAGAGAACATGCTACACTGTGCAAAGGGGGCTAGTGTAACAAGAAGTCATCTATTCTTGATTTCTTTAGACAGCTAGAGCTTTGTGCCTTGTCTAGTTCCTACGTTTTAAGAGCTTGTTCTGTGTAGCAGAAATAATACAATAAATGGGTTTAACCACATTTGTCTCAGCTAGACAGTCTGCTTTGTCAAAGATTGCTGGTACAACATAAACAAATTATGTGTTTGTAGTGCCTTTCAATGAAAGCCTATCTAACAGAGTGGAGATTGTGTTTCGGCAGCTGTAGATTTAATCTCCTACCTGTCAGTTAAAACAGGCATTTCCTGAGCAGATAAGGCCTGGCTGTGGAGGGGGGACAGCCACAGCTGGACAAAGGGCCATTGTTGCTGCCTGATAATGCTATGTAGATTTGCCCGTGCGTTTCATTGCACAAACTCCGGGCATGCTGCAGTTGCAGAACCAGCTCTTGAGTGTGGATTCGGCAGGCAGAAATTGTACTGCAGCTCAGCTCCATGCTCCCGCTTCCTACCGACTGCCGTGAGCAGCTGAAGAAAATAGCCCCACTAGGAGCGAGAGTGCGAGCGGAGGATTCATGACAGAGATCTGTTGGCAAGGCAAAAGCACGCTTTAAATAACGCTGGAGTTCTTACCGAGCGGAGAAAGCCAGAAAATTGGAAGGCTGGCATTCCTTCTTGAATATCGAGGGTAGCCTGCAGAAAAGGCAGCACAGCAGTGTGGATTTGGGTTTGAAGGATAGCTGTTGCTGGAATTCTAACACCTAAACTTGGATAGGAAATACCTAATGCTCGTTTTAAAATGAATTTCCTGATTTTCTGCCTTATTTTACCTTTTAAAAGATTTTATTCTCTCAACATGTTTTTATAGATGAATCATAAATGCTGTAGGAACTTGAGGAGCCAATATAACTGACTTGAGCCAGACACAGTTGGTGTAGGAAGGAAGCAGGCTGTGTGTATGTCACTGGGATGTAAGAAGCTCTCTGTTCCTTACTTCCAAATCTGCAATAATTACTGTACACCTAGCAGTAGCAATCACCTCAGTCACTGTAGGCAAACACACCAGCTTCTTGGAGCCTTTTCTGAGCAAAGATGGTCAGATTGTGTCAGAATCTGAGGGATCCTAGGAAGAGATGGAACAAATTAATTTTTGCATGCAATCAGTATTCTGACTTGACTTTGATCTCTAGACACAGGAGTTTTCTGCCTTAAACCAGTTCTGCACATAATTGCAGATAACCCTTTGTGTTTCTATCTAGACATTCCATAAACATCATGTGATTTGTGGAAGTTATCTAGGTTACTCTCCTGCATTAAATCTCCTTCAAAAATATATCATAAATATGAATATTTTCACTGGGTGTGAATAACTCCTTTGACCTGGCCTGTTGCATATTATCAGGTTCGGCTTCAAGAAAAATAGCAGCACTGTCTATGTGAAGGAAGATGGTAAAGGAGTGTAAATTCACAAGAGGACTTAATCCCTGAAGTAAGCAGCCACAGGACTGGGTGGGATGGAAAAGATGGAAAAGCTCCTTGTCGTAGCTGTGACTCTCCTCCACCTCTGTGTCCTGCCAGCACAAAACCTTTCACGGGCTAAACTTTGCCACTGTCATGTATCTGCTCCAGTGCTGCCTCATTCTGAGTTTCCAGCACAGTGTGTCCCTCATTAGCTATAGCTTTCAACTTTGGGTAGCCCTTTATACAGTTGTGCAATAGGATATAGAGGTTACAAGCTGTGGATTATAAGGGGATTGCTTTATACTTGCTCTGTGTTGTTACCTCTGTGTTGGAAAAAGAGACTAGGGTCACTTTGTACCAGTGTCCTCCAGTGTATCCTGCAGACATAACATTGTCTTTGAGCTTGAATTAATTAATGTTTGTATTCAATAGCTGTATGTGCTTTGAAAAATACAGTTATAATACAGAACGGTTACAAAACCTTCGTATGTATTGTCAGAAACATAGAAAACTAAAAGCAATGTGATGATCGTGATGAAATTCTTCCCGTAGCGAAGTAAATGGCATAACACCTATTAGCATCAGTTAGTCCTGGATTTAAGATACGTCCTGTATTTTGTTTGTATCACTGACAAAAACAACCTTGAATTGTTGATTGGAGGCACTAAGAAATGTCTCTGTTTTCATTCTCACTTCTTCTGGAGTTGTTTTTTTAGAGCAAAAGGCTGTCCTTTAGCAGTCATCAGCATTGTAGAGTTACATGATTTTTTGCACTGCACATTGCAAACCCTTCTATTGAGGGAATTAGTTTCCCATTAATAACTAGTGATGGCTACTACTCAAAAAAAGAACTCCCTCTTGAAAGGATGTGGGGGGAAATCTCTGCTTGAAAGCACCAATATGAAATGCAAATTTTAAAGCATCTATTGCTCTAATTTTTTCCATCAACAGAAAATTTCAGTGTACTCCAAAAATCTTGCATGTTTTGAAATCACCATATAAACATAAGCTAATGGGGAATTTCTGACATAATTTATATTTAGATTTGAGCTCAGGTAATGGAGCTTCTGTATATAAAATATCAACAAGTATCATTAAGCTGCAATATTTTTCATATTTTGGCAAGAATAAGACAAGGTGGAAATGAGAAACATACATCTTCACTAGTCTTTGGAAATATCTGAAATAATTGACTTGCTCAGTCTTCTGTGATAGTTTGGTGACCACTAACTGTGACAATTTGCATAATAGTCAACTCTTCACTTCTGTAGAGATAACTGTTTGTATCTGATTAAAATTAGGACTATTTTAGTTCTCTTGACTTTTCAAGAAGTTGCAAAAACAGAGATTTGCTGTTATGCTTTAACCAAACAAATGCACACATGGGGATAACAATATGCTGAGTTTATGCAGATTTTACAACACAAATCTGAATAAAATACCCACTAATAGACCCTTAAGGAGTAATAAACACACATGAATTTTCCTTAGTTGCACTTTAAAGTGATTTTAACATACTACTAGACCTTAACAATAATATTTAATTGACAAGATTATGCATTTGTATGGATTGAAAAGGTGGTAGATCTCTAACTCCAAATGAACTATAAATTCACTTTTGCATAACATGTTTTATTTATTTCTGTACAGCAGAGATGTTCTCCATCCCTCCTAGTGAGAGTTTCTTAAAATACAGACAATTTAAATAGATTTAATTACCATTTATCATACTCTTCATGAGATCATCTTCAGTTGAATTCTCTACTTCCAGGTAGTCAAGAAAGCTGGATAAAAACAGGGCAATACAAGAAGAAGCTAGTAGAAAGGAAACAGGAGCTAGTGTTCTAAAACGTTTTGTTTTCTGTGTGGTTGGAAGCACTTTTCTGTTGCTCCCCTCTTTATTTCCCAAGCAGATTGAATTTATGTTCAGCTCATTTCAAGTTTTGAAGCAGAGAGGAAGAAGTAATAAAAGTAAGAATGCTCTGTTTCTCTCAATGATCATGGCCACAATTTTCACATTAATACTGTGGCCAATGCAGTAGGCTTAAATCTCCAAATCACGCCGAACTGTTGGGCAAATGGAAGGAAGAGAGGGGGAAAAAGAAAGAAAACAGCAGTTAGAATTCATTCACAAATTCTGTAGCAGATTACTTATTTTTCATACTGTTTCCTATATGAAATGTTCTCACTTTGCAAGTCTACGGTATCTTTTTTACAGTTTATTTGCCAGCACTTCCCCTGGGATCTCATTGGCAGACATGTTCTTTGTGGCTCATGTACTTCACTGAGAGGAAATATTTTTCAATTAGACTGTAGATAATTAGATGGCAGATAAATTAGAACATAATATACCTCCCTATATAGTGATATAGGCTCTAGTGATTCTATATTGCTAACAGGAGCAGAAAGCAGCTGGTGTATAATTTTCAGTGTGGGAGCTATGTCAATGCAATTTTGTGTCTCTTAGCTATGATGCAGTGCCTGCGTGATCACTTTGGGCCGGCTGGAGCACGCCTTCCATAGGTTATCCTTCCTTCTATGCAGTGACAGATGATTCCCTGGGATCATTTGTGCTAGATGAGCTTTCTCACTTAAGTGCTCAGGTCCGCTCTCACATATTATCTTAAAATTAGAGAATGTTGGACATTGATGGTGCATTAATTCAAAGTCTTGGTAGTTCATCAGCTACATTTCTGAGCTCAGAACAAAAGGCCCAGCCACCACTGGCACACAAAGTAGCCAAGTCCTTTAGAACTGTTAACGCAGCCTGACAGTCACTTTGTTTCATCAGAGTAGCACAAATAAAACAGCCAGGCCATTCAATTGTAACCAAAAGACCTTTTCATTTTTTTTTAGTACAATTCTTCTGCAGTTTACTAAATAGATCGTTTTGGGGGCTGAAAAAAGAACTGTGAAAAAGTCACAGCATGATTTCATTTGAATACTGGCAGAGCTGGGAAGGAGATTAGGACACAAACCTGCACAAATCTTAGCACTGCTTTGAAGCGTTGTGGTCCCTCTGATTTTCACATACCTGAGATCTGGTAGAAGTCTTTATATCTGTGTGCCCCGGTGGCGCAGTGGTAGGAATGCTGCTTTGCAACACCGGGGCCAGGGTTTGAATCCCCTGTGGCGCAAGTGGTAGAAGTGCCGCTCTGATACACAGGAGGCTCGAATCCCAGGGGTTGGACTCGATGATCTCTAAGGTCCCTTCCAACCTGCACGAGACTATGATACTATGATGATATCTGTATGCTTCATGAATGATGATATCTGTATGCTTCATGATGTTTACTTTCTTGAACTGTCACCAATATAATCTAAGAAAAATAAAAGCAATTTCACATTTTTCCCCCTTTTTCCATTACAAAGATTTTTCTCTTACAAATAACAACAACAGAGCCTTGTTCTTAAATAAAATTCCAGTGACATTATAAAAAACCACAGAGTTATATGTCATACACAGAGCACTTAACATAGCTGTGAGGAAAGCACGTATCGTATGCAGGGTATTTAAAATTGTGTACTGGGGGTACTGTGAGAATAATCACTGCTTTCAGTGGCAGTAAGATTTTTGAAATGAAGGAACCTAGAATGTAATTTACTGACCGAGCAGACATTACAACCATTATTTTCCAAATTCTGCTATAAGAACCCTAAAATTTTTAAAGGCGAGTGTAGAAAACTTTAAATATTTTTTAACTATAGAAATTAAATCTTACTGATTACCTAGAAAGGATGAAGTTGTAGCCTGGCCCTGCCGTCTAGTTAAGAAATTCAGAATTCTTAGAAATTCAAATGTTAACAATGAAAAGCTTAGGGATGCCTGTGAATGCATTAGGTTTTCACAGAAATGCATCGCAGCTCTTAGCTCATACACTAAATGTGCTGACTGACTTTTTAAAAAGTCAGTTCAGTAAATGTTGGTGATTGTTACTGAGGTAGCACGTGCTGGATTACTCCTTTCGATTCAGTACACGTCACGGGATTTCCACACGTTGAGAATCAGAGTGAAATTGTTCTTTGGTGGGAGAATTCAAAGGCTGTGGTTTCAAATAGTTGGATGTTGGACTGTTCTAGGGGTTAGAGTGCATTTAGCCTATCACATTGTTTTATATTAATACTGCTTATAATGATAAAATATTACAAGGTCTGTGCCTGCTTTCAGTGGCATTTTATTCTCCCCTTTCCTGAAGCTACTTGCATAGGAGAGGCAGCTTGTCAAGTTTGATCCTGAAAAGCTGGAGAGGAATTCAGCCACCAGGATAGGGTAGAGTTTTTTCCTACTGTTGGAGTCCGTGGTCGGCTCAGCTACACAGAAGTGTGTGAGCTGCCTTTTTTGCTTGCACTGCTGCCATCATTTTCTCTGAATGCCTTTGCTTTTCTAGATGCAATGCTAGTTGTTTTAGAAGCAGTTTGTTTTTTAAAGACAGAACCCTTCCTGTTCTTTAGATGTTCTCACTAGTTGTGCTGTTCCTTGTCCGGAAGAGGTCATTTTCATTCAGTGTAATTTCCATTGCAGTGGTAAGCCGTATCTCTCTGGCTTCCATTTACCCCATACAACCCTAAACAGTCCTTTCTAACAAGGACTGTCCAGCCTAAGACTTCTAAGATTAGCATTCATGTGCCTTTGGGACAAAGCACTGCAGATTTGCTCAGCTTATCAAACGGGCCACCAGCTTGTATCATTTCAGGGAGAATCAAATTGGAAGTTGCTTCTTGAACTAATCAGGGCTGATTTGCTCTAAAGTTGCTTCCTGACTTAGATCTCAGGCAAGGAAGTGCTGTAATCAGTTCCCAAGGGCTGTCAGAGTTGTGATGGGATATTAAAGGAATGGTACACTACTTTTTAAGAGTTTCCTAATCTTGGTGACTGCTCATGTTTAATGCCATAAAACCTGAGCTTGTTGTATAGAAACAGGAATCAATCTTAAATCTTTAAAGGAGAAAAAATAAGAAATCTTTAAATAACAGAGAATTAGATTTGAGGCTGAAGAACTGAATTTTGGAAGGAATATTCTCAGTATTCTGTCAGGGTTTGCTGCAATTCTGTTAAAGGTATAGACTGGCAGAATTGTTCAAAACCAAACATTTATTACATGTCACCAAAAAAAACCCAAACCAAAACAAAAAAAAAAAAAAAAAAAACCACCAAAAAACTTCATGAAAGAGAAAATGAGTCCCCCTGAGTGTCACTGTTTGCATATTAGCCCATAGTATGGGCTCTGCCAAGTTACTCTCTGACTGACTGCTGCAGATGCTCTTTCTCAAGTATTCTGAGTGAGATCTTTAGTGCAAGTCTTCGGGGACAAACAATAGCACCTGTTCCTCACAAGATAGCAGCCCAGTTAGTTCATTCATGTATCTTTAATGAAGCTCTAGGGCAGATGGCAAAAAATGGCATCATCAACAACTTAGCACAGAGGAGACAAAAGGGGAAAGTGCCGATCCAACAATACTCTATTTTTACGAATGCAAAGAGGCAGAGTCAAAGTGTTTCTCGGGCATCTGCTATCGTCTTGCTTTTCAGAAAGACCTGAAGAACATCTCAGCAATTAAAATTTCTGGGCATGTAGCCGAATTTATGAAGTGCACCAATCAGTCCCTCCTCCCAGTTTTTCACCACTCAGTAAAAAGAAAATAGGGGGGGAAAAACCGGCACCAAATCTCCCTGGAAAAAAAAATTGTATCTATTGTATTTTGGATATTCATTTTACATCTAACACTACAGGTGTCTGTGGTGCTTGTACAATCACTGGCCTTTTAATGCTTATTTGTGCTTATCACTTGACCTGTGCTGATAATGGGCATGTATGGATAAAATAATTCAGCACTGACCTAGGAATAATATTTAACATGCATCAGTGGAAGGGAAGGATTGCCGTTTGGTATGGGTTTTTTTCTGTAATTCTTTTGGTGTAAGCCGCAGTTAGCACGCTAAATCTAAGACCCATTTAGTCAGTTATGTTGATTTATATAGGCTGAGGACTTGATCCCACGTTCAAAGTACCTCATGGAAGGGGAGCAGGTAGGACACGCAGGTAGAACATGCAGTGGTAATTCTCCACACTTGCAGAAAACATTTGATGGTCTTAAAAAGTCTTTTTGATAACAGTGGATACAATTGCACAGCATTTCATAGAGAAGAAGCCAATGACCATTTTAGGATTTGGTGCTAATAATATGTTTGAAATCATTTGTATGACACTATGATGTGAAGAGTTGCTGTGGGTGTATGTTTGCAACGTCATCCCAACCACAGCTCCCTCTCTGTTTTCCTGAATCTTCTGAGTTTGTGTTGGTGTCTTGTACCTGTGCAATTTCCCTTGAAATACCAGCTGTGCTTGGTGATTGAAGGGGATATTTGTGAAACCTTGGGTCCATTGATTAGATGGCATTTGGAAACTATGGAAAATGATTGTTAATTGTATTATGTTTTAAATTCTACAATATCCTGCAGTTGTTTCTATCAGACAAAGACTGGGTTTTCATTTGCTGGAGTCCTGTAGAGCCAGTGTAAAGTAACAACATGCAGCAAAACGAGCACCATTTTATCAGAGGTAAATGCCTGGTCTGGGCACGTGGGGATCAACTCCAATCTAACCAAGTTTAACTCATAACCTAAAATGCACAGCCAGGCTTACCTCAGCTAAAATGAAAGAAATAGCTGCTCAAAGCGAGTTTCTTTCACGCCCCAGTGCCGTAGCAGTAATTGCACAAAGACCTTTTTATTATAAGTTGATTTTCTTGAGAAATGGATTTTAAAAAAATACTGTAAAGTGTTTATTTTTTGTTTGACCTTTATTAACCTACATCTTAGGGCTTTCCCAAGAGGAGAGTTGTTGGTAAATTAACCCTCATAGACACACACAGTAGCATTTCTGCACTGCATCAATGGTTATGAATGTAATGGGGATATGACAAGAAAATTTGGCACTATTTAAACAATGTCATAGGTCACCATATGGGATTTGACAAAAAAAAAAAAAAAAAAAAAAGTTTTTTAGGAATTAAAATGAAAACAAAAATGCTTGAAGTGTACCTTAACTTCTTAATAGTATTTGATACCATCGATTTATGACGGGAGGAAGGCAGACTTTTTTCTTCTGTCTAAAAAACCAGTTTCTTTCCATCTTTGATACATAAATCATTATATGTTTACTTAACTGCTAATCAGACAAATTATAGTCAAATGCTTGGGTGGCTGTGGGGTTCAGAAGCGATGGATAAAAACTCTTAGTGATCTTAGCCACTGTCTCATACATAGCATAAATTAATGTACTAGGAAAAAAAGTGTGTTTAACGGGCACAGTTCTGTCACATCTCCTGTTTTCTACATGTTCATTGCAAATCCTAATATAAAGTGAAGAACGTTCTGCTTTTGTACATTTGTACTCTTTGATACATTTATTAAGGTCAAATTAAATTTGATATAGTATGTTTTATTCTGAAATGCTCTGTGTATGCAGCTCCATAATTGCCAAGGTACATGATAGTGCATAAAACTATAAAACTGCTTAGACAGATGAGCAATTTGTACATTATAGTGAGGTGTGTATGGCAAAGGATGTTAGTTTAATTGGGAGCCAAGATGCTGGAGCCTTAAATCTTAAGAGCTGGGGTATTGTCTAGGAGATTATTTAATACTGCAGTTAGTTTTTGAGATGACGTACCTGAGTTGTTGGTATATATATGAAAAACACAACATCGTAAAATCTCAGAATTAAAGTTACCCTAGGGATACTAAAATTTGAACATTGGAGTGGTTACTGCAGTGGTGAGATTACTTCTGAAATACTTGTCATTCTGCTGTCCATGACCAAAGATAAAGAGCCTTGTGAAAAATTAACGGAAATACACACCATTCTTCTTTTTAAAGAATCTATGGTATGTTTGAAAGATTTTATACTTTTTACCTCATGCCAGGGCAGAGAATGTTAACTAAGAAAGAAAACAAAAAAACTAACAAGTAGGAAAATGTGCAGTTCACTGAGACTGCTACACCTTTGACACTGAGGGAAAACAATGTTAGTTGAGGGCTTTGATGTGATAATGTGAAATTGGCAGGGATTACATTAAGGAGAAGGTTCCGTGGGACTGTGTGAACACAAGAACACTATCAGTACTGCAGAAATACCTGTCAAGACAAATTTGTGCTATTTCTGATCAGAGACTCTCTTCTGTTTAGCAGGTTCAGGGTCACATGCCTCCGCTCATGATCCCAATTTTTCCACACGACCAGCGGACACTGGCAGCGGCTGCTGCAGCCCAGCAGGGATTCCTCTTCCCCCCAGGAATAACTTACAAGCCAGGTAAGCTGACAGGGATGTGAAGCTATTTAACATTTTAAGATATTAACTGTAGCTTCTTATGCAATCTATCTCATATAGAGGATACTACGCTACTGGCTTAGCTAGTTGGAAATAGTGTGAAGTTTTGCAGCTCTGCTTCAAAAAGCTTCTGGTTTGAAGGAGGTAGAAGGAATATTAGTTATTGAAATGTTGTGTCTTTTTTTTTTTTTTTAAACCATAATTTCCCCAGAAGTCATTTTCTCTAAATATTGGCCTACTAGTCTGCTAATTTGCATCTGCTCTGCCCTGTGCCATTGTACAAAAGCTATGTATCTGTAATTAATTGTGTTATCTTCAGTATCCTTGTCTTGTGCCAAAATTGTTACTCTTAATTACTGATAAAAGTCAGAGTGAGCATAGTTTAATTATCAGGCTTCAAATGGGCAACTTTTTGTTTGATTTCAATCTAAATAATAAAAGGTTTCAGTAGTTCACTCCTATTCATCAGACTTGTAACAGGTCATATAACCTTGCAGTGAAATATGTTTTGAGATGATTTAGCAAATGTTATGATTTCTTTCTTTTTTCCTCTGAGTTTACAGGACTCCTGGGGAATTCAATTAGGGATATAATGGTTTGAAGCTACTTTCAGAGTCTCCTTGTAAACAGGGCTTTAAATGTTTAAAGACACATTGCCAAAGGAATTCAATGTAGGAAGATAGTTAAGTAAATACGAGTCAACCTTATTTTCATTTGTGCATTCTTTATAAGTGACATCAGTCCAGAAGAAGCCACCTTATTTTGCTCATTAATTCACTGTCAAGCTGCCTTTAGCATATTAACCTGATAATAACTACAAAACATAAATACCAGTTTCTTTTTTTGACATTAAAAATGAAATGTACAAAGTAATGCATTGATCCTGCTCCCCCTGACGTTAGTGGTATTTCTACAGTTGACTGCAGCAGGAGCAGGGTCCTATCCAAAGTAAAACCTCATAATAGATGATATAAACAATGTGCTAATTAAAAGCCAGGTTGAACCTAAAATCTCTTCTAGCAAGTTTACTTAATATTAGATGAAATGAGGCCAAACAGGATTTCAGCAAGCATTTCCGTTTGTCCAGCTCAAATCTGGCTCTTTAGTCTAGAGACATTCCTCCTTAGACACCAAATGTTTTTAAACACTGAATCTTTTAATTATCTTATCTGCAGTCTTAAAACTCCCAAAGTTCTTTTCTAGTTTGTCTTGCTGGGGCACTATGTGCAGGAACCACATAATGGAGCTCTGAAAGGCAGCTGGCTCTAGCTGGCAGCACAGGCTGATGGTCATTCACACATATAGCCACCTCACAAGACTTGGGGAACAAAGCGAAGAATATTTTCTCTCTGAAGATGTGATAAGAATTGCCAGTTGTAGAAACTGTCTACAGCATCCTGGCTAATACCTAGCATCTTGCAGATGTGAGAGGGTCTTTGTTTTATTTTCTTGCTTTCCTCATTTTAATTGAAGTTGTTTTCTGAGTCACTCTTAGTGATTAAACTGGTAGCTCCTTGCCCCACTGAAAGGTGATATGTCAAATCGCTTCATGTCACTTTTGGCTCTGTAGGCTACTTGATATGGCAGTGATTCTGGAAGAAGAATACCAGCATGATTTTCTGCACAGGAACAGATCTTGCAGTTATCCCAAGGTGTTCCTTACAGTAGCTATTCTGACTCTTTATCAAGCCTGATCTGCTTTACATGTGACTCTGTTGACCTCACTGCAGAAGTGATAAAACCGTCTTTCCTACCTGTTGGAATGCAAAAAAATTCGTACATAACAAATGTTAAAAGACTGAAACACAGACAGAAATCAAGACCTAGATATCTCAGAACAGAGCTATTGGGAACAGAGCTGAGCTACTTAATAGTATGTTAGTGTTTTGTATCCAACTGATGCTAATAAAGGACCAAAGTCACAATGATCTGGCTATACTCAGAGGCTGGCAAGAAAAGAGAATATTTATATTATATGTATTAAGCTCTACACCGTGTGGCACAGGGAGCTAGACAGGTTAGTAGTTTCTGTTGGAGAGAGGTCATGATTTAAAAAAACACACCATAACTACAGTTTCTATTGATTAATTCCTATTTTTGGCACTCTCAGCACAGTAGTTTAGGAATTAATGAAACTGGAGATTAAGTTACACTTTTCATAGAGAGGTTCTTCAAAGTCATTTCTGAGGAATATTTATGATCTTGACTGCTACTACCTGTACTCTTCTACTTTTGTGAGAAATGAAAGTTTCACCTCTAGAACTGTCAGTTTAGACTCAGTTATACTACTGAGGAAAGAAAGGAGGTGCATTAACCCTTCAGAGAACTACAGTTTTCTTTCTGCCAGCCTGTTTGTTTTTTGCCAAAAAAAAAAAAAAAAGAAAAGAAAAATTTTTGGTTTTACTCTAGATTGATGTAGGCAAGACTAAGTTTTGACAGTGGTGATTTTCCATGACATTCAGAAATGACATTGAAAGGGATTTCAGTATAATAGGAGTTGTGGGAGATGGGCACTTTTGAAACTCTGTGTCAGTTAGGAAATGTCTTATTGTCGTGTACACACATTTACTTTCTTAGCCCACAAAATGGGCTAGATATAAGCCATCTCTGATTTGGAATCAGCGTATCCACATTAGTGTACCATGATGGCCAGGATAAGAAACCTGACCTTGATGCACAGGTAGCGTTATGATTATTTGTGTTTTTCCGTGCAGATATGTTTTCATGGGCTCAGTGGGAACCAAGTTCATGTCTGCTTAGCTCAGTGTTAAGATATCAGCTTGCGTACTGTTGCAAATATGAATTAAAACTCTGCAGTTAAACTAAAGAAGGAAAATGTAACAAACTACGGTAAGTTACACCATCAATGGGAGGAATTCTAGGAAGGAAAGAGAATTAAACGGATTCTGAGGCCCTTCCAGAACAAGCCTGCTGAACTCCTGGGCTCTAAAATGCTGTGAATAGGAAACTCAGAATTTCTGATGTATGGCTATTCTTTTTATCTGACCAGGGCAGTTTCCTACTGCCTGGCTGGATCTATAATATCAGGTGGCTGTAGCTCTCTTCCCCTATGTTTTGGAACTCTAGGTGGTGAAAGAGCCAGAAGTTAGCAAGAGCTCATGACAAGTAATAATTACATTAGAGAAAAAAAAACCCCAAAGTCCCGTGCTTCCTTATGTATCTCAAAGTCATGTAATATAATTTTCCGGCATGGTAAGTACTAATTGAGAAATCAGAGCTGCATAGACCACCTAATTAATTTTTTATACATATTTCAGTATTTATAGTGTATACTGGATTAATTAAAACTTTAGGGCGCTTGCATCTCAAATGACTGTTGTGACTATTGACCTGCAGGCACTCGACGAGCCTTGCAGAGTACCTGGTTATGGGGTTGCCCCTTATTCCAGTGGGAAACTGAGAGAGGCAGCTGTTAGGAAGCTAATACTTGCCCAGAGGTGCCACACAATTATTATGATTATTTTGCATTCCAAGTACTGCAAAGCAACTATTCTAGCTTTCTGACTGTGACCATGATACTGCTCAGAACTGCTGGGTAACATAAGTATCATTATACATTTTCTTCCAGGGCATATTTCCCCTTATTTAACTAACTGCAAGAGTCCACAAAAAGTCAGTGGGCTGGAGTGTTCTTGAATATGATTAGAGTTTCCTCTTTGGTGCCCTGGGTAAAGAAGCACTGAGAGTTATAAGGAGGAAAATAGCTCCTGCCCCTGTTTTTCAGTGCCTCAGGAGTTACTTCTTTCCAGGTTTGTGTATAGGAGGGAATGGGGAAGTAGGGTGGTGACAGAGGAAGGATAGAGATTAATGCTGGGCAGGAGCCAGACCATGCTAGCTGTGTAGCAATGCATTAGGTTGACTTTAAAAGCACTGACCACTTGTGCTGCATAGTCTTCTACAAGTGTTTTGTGTTCTGTCAGTTCTTCATCAGATGTGGAAAGTACCTATGAAATAGATTATTGAAAACAAAGACTTTGAGGCATGGAGAATGCAAACATCTATTTAAATGGATTTTCAGAGTAATATGCTGCAATGTATTTTCAAAGCATATCTTCTTATTTAATCCAGAAAGTATATAAAGATCATGATTAGAATGACTGAGAAATAACCCGTCTACCTGCTTAGGTCATTCTGTTTTATATACTAAAATAATATGAGGGAGATTTTTGTATGCTAGCAATATAATGAAATGTGAAAATTCAGACTGTTTTCCTAGGCCAGTGGCAAAGCTGATGGGAAATGAAGTCAAACTGTTGTCATTGTTCTGTTCTTGCTGTGAAGCAAATAAATAGTAACTACTTTGAAATCATTGAAAAAGATTGGATGAAACATGACAAAAAAAAAAAAAAAAAAAACCCAAAACTGTCATACTTATTGTCATCTGTCCAGACCTCAGAGCATTACAGCATTGAGATATTTATCAGAGATCTAATTAAACTTGGTCGATACAATAACTAGTGTGCACAGCTAGCATCTTCTTAGATCCATTGGGTTACACTAATATTCATCATTGCCATTTCCATTTGGAACAGGCCTGTCAGAAGTTTTTCCCAAAGCTGAAAATGGCTCATATTTTATATAACACAGTACTGTGTTTCCAAAAGCTGCTGTTCCTCTTGGCATGTGAGAACAGAATCAGCTGTGTACTGATTTGGACATGTATCTCTACATGGCAGAGGTGCTGCACGAGTCTCGTTTCTGATGGAAATTTCCCAGCACTGACCTAGTCTGTCATGTGTTCCTTGTTGGGTTTTAGTGGTTGCAACAAGGAATCTGAAGCCTTCAGGATCTGTTGCTGCAGTCTGTGTGTGCCTCACTCCTAAATGTTGAGGTGGGAGTAGGAAGTGGTAGTAGCCAGCTGAATATTTTTAACTGGGATTTGCACTAAAGTTCTTTACCTGCAAGCAGGCAATCATTGAGGCAACTGATTTTGCTGTGCTGTGAGGATGGCAATAAGGCAGCGATGTGCCTCTCAGATCCCACTCAGATCCTTCCTGTTCAGGAAGAACTAATGTGTCATCAGGCAGAGGAGATGCTACATAGTATTGCCTTATCTGTTACCTCTGTAAACCTTTTCTTCAGTCCTCGAGAAGGGGTAGGCATCTTTATCTCTGCTGTGTCCCAACAACATTGTGTGGCGTAGTATACTCTGCTCTGTCTGCTTACTGTGCCTGGGAGGGGAGGTCCTGCAGTGTGTGATCTGGCACAGCTCTTCCACCCCCATTTCCTATTATTCTACGGCTGCATAAGGGTAATGTGCAAATGGCCATTCAAGATCCATGTGGGAAGAGACAGGTTTAAAAGACTGGTAATAAACCAAAGTCTTCCCCTACTGTGAATCTCACACAAGAGCTGACTCTTCTGTTGGCCAGACTTACTTCTTTTCCTTACAACTCGCAAAGCTGTGATCTGGAAAGTAAGTAAGTCCATACATCCTATAAATAAAATCCAGTATGCTTCATCCCTTAATCCAGGGCAAACAGATGAACATTTACGTTATCTCTACACAGAATAGCATGGTACAACTTTATGCTGCTTTTATTTGGTTGAAAATGTTGCACAACCTGACAATTGAAACAGAAGTCTGGTGTGATTTTCTGTAGCTTGTAAACACCAATTTATACATAAACAGCAGCAGCCAAATGTAAATAGACAATCAACACAGCAAGGAGATTGAAGAGATCAGTCTGCAAGACATAACAGATTTTCTTCTTTTGGCATTCTGCTTAAGCCTGGTCATGAAAGGCCAGCACACCCTGGTACCTAAAGCAGACTTGTATGAACATGCTCTGTCTTCTTTTGTTCAAATTTAAAATAATGGATCTTCATGCAAGCATTCCAAATCGAGGAACAAATTTGGAAGAGAAAATGCTACAATACATTGACTGATTTCTTGCCAAGACAGCTACTGAGAAGCTTCTTGATCCATTCTTGCACTGAGAAAGTTAGAGGGGGGAAATATGTACCTTCTGTAATTAAAAATTTAAACCAGTCAATTCCCTGCATGCTCAGTTTCCTCAAGGGAGGAAAAAAACCTAAAATACCTTTGCTCTGCTTTTACTGCTTTGTGTCAGCAAAGTCTTCCAAGGCTGACAGAGTATTAATTTTTGTTCTCAGCGCACTGACGCTGCTAACACACCAGGACTGAACTGTAATTTAGGGTATTAAAATAAGGACAAAGAAACAAGGAATAGTATGGTACGTTAATAATAAATAAATTGCATAACTATGAAATTATATTTTCCTGTAACAAAAGAAGGAACTGTAGCCAGCAGGTGAGCGAAAGAACACTATAGGGTGTGGTAGAGATACTGTTAAATTAATTGTGAAGCTAAAAACTCCGTGTGTCTGCCTGTGTGTGTGGGTGTGTGTGTGTATGCCTGTGTGTAAAATATCTGGCTATTTCAAACCATAGGAGCGTGACAGCTGTGAAAAAGGAGTGCCGCGGGGAATTCTTTTAGAGTTTGATTTTTTTAAAAATATGTTTGACATGGAAAATGTTTTAGTACAAATAAAGCAACTGGTATTGAACTTAAAAAGTATACGTGGAGGGGGAGGGAGAAAGAAGAGATTGCTGTGTGGAATAGGAATGAATTATTCATGATATTTAAAGAAAGAATGTCTCCAAAATGTTCTGAAAGAAGGTCCATGCTGATGACTCGGAATGTTATTTCCCCCCTCACCCCTCATTTAAAGCATCATTAATTTCAACATCTTTGTGATTTTTTTAAAACCTTGTGAAATATTTCTGAAAGAAACATTCTTTAACTTAGTATCTTATTTATTCAGATAATTTCATAGAAATATGAAAGAGATGAGTAGAATTCCTTAACCACAGAGACAGCTTTAGTAGTTTAAGAAAGGAGCTAGATTTTTTTTGTTGCTGTTGTTGCCTTTTTTTTTTTTTTTTTTTTTAAGTAAAAAACCCCCAACATCTTTGCAGACTAAAATCAACCTCATGGAAGGGGGAAAATAAGAGAAGATATTTTGAACATTACTCCATAGGACACCAGTTCAATATAGTGTTAGTGAATGCATTGTAGCAGAGCTCCATATGCAATCAGAAGCCAATTGTTACTGGACTGTGTACAAGCGCATACTGTGCTCAATGGTCTGATGAGGTATTATGGATATGATGCAAAGAGGCCTTGTGGATTAGACATGTACAATTTATTAAAAAAGTGAAACAACTGAACGTTTTAACTGAGCTGAACACAATAGCACCTCAGGTGGTAAATAAAAAGAGTTCTGAGAAATCCGGTGCCTGCCAAGACTTTGGGCACTGTTACTTACTTTGAGGGTGCTGACAAAAATAATCTAACTCCTGCAATGTCCGGATTATTTCATTTTGGATGTGATATTTTCCCTCATTATTACATTATGCTTTCAGCATGGAAAAGTTAACACAAAACAGGCTGAATATTATAAATCTCAACAATGTACAGAAGAGGAGTCTGTTAAAATGTAGACTACAGATAGTACATAACTCTGACTTTCAATAAGAACCTTGAGCCAAAGCGATATTCCATGAAGTCATAGTTACAGTGTAATTTATCCATCACTGTATTAATTTTTACATTACAAATTCCATTGATAAACTGCTCCAGCATTCCTTTGCTCTTTACATGGACTAAGAGTCTCACTGGCCCTGTGTGACACCATGTTGCACTTATTTTTGATCATTAGTATCTCTTATTTTCTAAAGTATTTGCTGTCCTCTCTATGCAGAGGGCGCACATTTCCAGTTCCCAGAAAATAGAACACAGAGATTTTTGGGTCTGGATCTTCATGTAACTGAACAACTGCTTCATCTATTAGAATTGAGTAGGGTCTCAGCGGGAAGGGATATCTAAAATCATATTTTCAGCTTTTTTTTGTTTGTTTGTTTGTTTGTTTGTTTGTTTTGCTTTTTAGATGATTTAGCTTGATTTTTGTCTGAAAGGAGTTGTTGAAACAAAGACAACCTCGGTCTCTTTTAGGTCAGCTAGGTGGCTTTCCCAGGAAAGAGCTACTTCGTACTGAAAGGAAAGTACTCTGCATTAATCAGGACTAACATTTTTTGGGTTGCAGCAAATTTATCCTGTTTTAGGAAACGTGGTGGCATTATTTTCCCTTTGGGATCCTCTGGGGTTTCCTAGAGTCTTGTCTGTGTGTCTGTGGACTTAAGTCCCACTTTGTGCCCAAGTTTACATGCCTGATTTGAACGTGGCTTTTGAAAAACAAAAATGTTTTGTTACATTTTGCCAGTTTGCCTACGAGCTATCTGCTAACAAAGAAGTTCCAGGGGAGCATGGCAAGTCCGTGCCCAGCAAAGCCTTTTGTTTTTGCAGATGTTTAGGCTTAGAAGAGTGTTGTGGAGCACAGGCAATCCTAGGTCCATGTTTGCACTTGTCTGCTGCTATTCTCTGCTCATTGTCTGAACCTGCACGCATTGTTCTCCCGACAGGTGATAACTACCCTGTGCAGTTCATTCCATCAACAATGGCAGCTGCTGCTGCTTCTGGACTCAGCCCTTTACAGCTCCAGGTATGTGCCAGAACAAAAAAATGTGGGATCGAAGCCAAAATTTTAGGGGAAAACTGCTAACCAGCTGTATGCTAAATAATAGCCTGAATGTTAAATATTTTTTGAGCACAGCCCAGGAGGATTAACACCTTATGTACTTGTGGTACAGCAAACACAGCAACGTGCATTCAACCTTGATACTCCAACTGAAAGACACCGTTCTGTGTATTTTACATAAGTAGAATTAATGGTATTTTCTTAATTATATGACCAATCGGTAAGAGACATGTTCAAGGGTCTTTTTCCACTTTATTTTCATTTAGTCTTTCCCCTGTGTTTGCACAGTACTACCTGTATTTGGGGCAGTGATTGTATGAAAACCAGTCTGCTACTGAGGCTTTTTTCATGGACACTGTGGGGTTGACAATACAATAAATTGCAAACTCTTTTGGCTTATGTATTTAGGTAATCTCTATCATTCTGTGCATTAAGCTGGTCAAATGCCAAGCATAGTCAGGATGTTTGGTTGGTCATTTATGTTTTTTTGGCATAGATGGACTGAAATGTTGTGAAAGGAAGATTTATGTGCCATGTTATAAGCTAGCTTTTTGTGGCAAGAAGTTTTTAATTTCACAAGAAAAGACACAACAATGTCATAAATAATGAAGAAACAGTCAAAAGCTTTCAGAGTTAAAATGTGTGGAAAGGAAGTGACAGTGAACATGAGAGGAGAGGCCATTAAAGATGCATGTAACTATTTGCAAGTAAACCTTTGAAACCCCTGTTAGAGTTCAGTTCACATACAAAGTAGGAATAAATTGTGCCTAGAATAGCGGTGTACTGCCACACTAATATCCAAATATCTACTTTGCTTACCCTTATGCAATTATACCTTTTTTCCAGAGGGACCAAAGCAAATTAAAAAACCCTCTCATCTTTACCCATTGCTGATATTCTTATTGCAGAGTTAGCATAAGTGAGAATGGGACCAAAACTCACTTTTCACTTGTGGAACTGTCAGAAAAGACCCCTTGAACTTGTAGCTGACCAAACCTAAAAGCAGAACTTAGAAAGGGAACACCCTGACACTTCAGAGCAAGATTTCCCAGAATGTTTCTGGGTCATAATAATATATTAAGACTGTCTCTTAGACAAACTTTAAACTAAAAAGTGTTTCAAAAGGAAAAAGAGCACATACTCAATTTTAGCTGGTTTCCTTTGAAAATCTGTACTTGCATACTTACTGAAGGAAAAGTCCCATTAGCTGTTATAGATGGGACCCACAGATCTATTTGCACATCAGCCTTGACCAGAACCTATGCAATACTGCATTTTCATTAATTTTCAGAAATTATAGGCCAAGCTGACAAAAATGATATGCACAGATAGAGAAAAGAACCATTGAAGAAAGTGGTGTTAATAAATTCAGAAATGTTTGAGTGCTTGAGGGTATAGAATTTCCCTTCAGAAATACTTATTGTAACAGAGGTTTTTGGCTTATTTCCCTCCACCCTTTCTATTTCGTTTGAATTTCACTTCTATGGCATTTGAAATTCTTTAACGTTTCACATTCATAAGGACTTAAATTATAGAGTACTTGGCCTTTCCTTGGTATCTGCTCATCTGATTGTTGAATTGGCTGAAGTTTATTGACTCTTAGTATTGATGCTTTCTTTGTCTAAGTGTACCCTAAAATAAAATGTTTTTTAGGTATGATTGTGGGATGGAATTTGTTGTTATGCATGATGCATCATGAAGACTGTTAAGGGTGTAGCATTTCAGCTCCTTATTTTTTCATCTTTGCTTCCCTTCCCCCTTCTTTCTCTGTTTTGCTTCCGTGCACCCCACCCACTTATTTATTTACATAAATATGTGACCATGGTATCTGAGTATTTCCCAAGTGCTTAAAATACTGATCACAAAACCAGTTTATGTTCCTTTCAGCCAGCGGGAGAAATAGCTAATTAATGTGCAGGTTTAGTTTTGTTACTACATGTGAGTGTGTGTACAGTATCTATGTTTGAAGAACTTGTGGACTAGAAACTATCACAATTAAACAAGCTTTGCAGGAGCCCTAATGATTCAGTTTTACTATAACATTACTGTTATTCGCAAAATCACATTCCCAAATCTATATCTAACTGCTGTGGAAATTCTTTATCTGCTTCAAGGTTGTAGCTTCCTCTTTTTTCACTTATTCTGTTGGGGATGATCAAGCACTGAGTAAGAGATACCAGCAATTTTGTGTTCTCGTTTTCCTGTGTCTTAGGACAGCTTCAATGGAAGCTGTGAATCTGCTAGCAGAGAAAACAATTTACTCCCAGGTACATTGTGTAACTGTAGCAATTATTGCATTGATGATGTTTCTCCACTGACAGAGATTTATAATTAATGTCTTGTCTATTTCATTGGAGCTCTATTTAGCCTATTAGTATCAAAATGTGTTTTCTCTGGACACCCATGTCTCACCTGCGGATAATGTATCTCCTGGAGTTGAAGACTGTAGCTGTAGTTACTAAATGTCTATACCATTCAAGAAGTAGTAGAATGTTGGCTGCTCTGGGTTGATGTCAGGTAGCTTGTTTTCATTTCATACTGATCTCATGGAGGTGACACTGATGGCAGCATTGAAAAAAAGATACAATCTGTCTCACATTTCCCATGACAACTCAGCCTTGTTTCATGATTTTCCTTAGCAATTTGGCTAAGATTTAAATAATGTGTTCTAGAACCACACCTTATTAGAACCTTGCTGATTAGGGAACAGTTCTCCAGTTGTTGTCTCAGAGAAACAAAACTGCTTCTGTTTACTCCTCCAGCTTCAAACAACTGGGAGTGAATTCCACCCTATCAACCTTGTGCTAAATAGTTTAAAGATACATTACAGAAATAGCTGTAGCAGAAATACATAGAGGTGTGTGAACCAGTTCTGATGCATATTACATCAAAAGTTGGTTGTTTTTAAAATTGATAAATAAGAGCAGAAAAAACAAACAATTAAACCAATAATTTTCATTCTTCTCTTTTTTTTACCAACCTTCTGTTCCATTTTTCTCCTTTTGCATTTCCCTGAATTTTGTCTTAGTTCTCGAATGATTGCAGTGATATTAACTGGTTGTAGACATGTATGAGGAATAATCTTGCTAAAATCTTGTAATCTTGCTATTGGGAAGTCTCAGTGGTGGCAGATGGAGCAGCTATATATCCTTACTTTCAAACAAGGAAGATTACTGTGTGCTCTTCGTGGTTTAAAAATCTGCCTTCATTCCTGTATGCTTCTACAAAGCAGTCTATGTGCTAAATAAGGAAATGTTGCAACTCTCTCAACCACAACTGATAAACTGTTGATAGAAATGGAAGAACTACAATGATACTAACTGGAGTTATTCATAAACAATGCAAGCCCTAGAAAAAAAAAGCCAAACAAAAAAGCTTTAGTTCATAACTTCTTTCCTAAACTATTTGTGTAATTTGTCCTTTAAAATTTATCACTTACAACCCTAATGAACCTTGGCGAGTCTTAACTGTAGTTGCAGCTGTGTTCTTGAGGCCTGAAGTTTTTATAATTGATTTTAAAAATGTAAGTTTTAACTAAACATGTATTTGTCTATTTCTGTTCTCCCCTCCCTTCTCATCCTACCCTTTCGTACCCTCTTTTAATTGCAAACAAAGTAAATGACCTTTTGTTATACCGCTGGGTGTGGATCCAGCACACCGCTGAAGCATTGCATAGCCTGCCTCAGGGGCACAATATGAGTAGAGTGAAGGCCAAAGAATGCTATTTTTAGTTGAACAGTTCGGCAGATGGAGGCATGAATACTCATATATCTGAAGGTTGAGGGGTTTGAACCATTAATTTTGATAATGTATTTAACCCTGGGAACAATCAGAAACTGTAACTCTAAGGTTACAATGCTTTTGACCTTTGGAGAACAGAGGGCACTCAGTACAGTAAACAATATATTACATTCCTACTTATTCCAATTCTCTCACACATATAAATTTCAGGACACAGTTGACATTTGCTTTCCTCAGCTATTTTAGTGCTGGTTCTTAAAGTAAGTAAAGAAGAATGTGCAGGAAAGAGGCCAATGTAACGCGACAGTCATGTAAATACAGCCTTTAAATAGCTAAGATGTTAAATGTGGCCTTTTATGAAGAAATATTATTCTCAGAAACTAGAATCTTGGTGACTTATTATTTCAATGAAAAAGTTGTTTCAGTGGACTGCTTCTCTTATTGGAGTTTCCTCTATGTGCCGTAACCTTAGAGTAATTTTTAGTGGGTCTAATGTGATCTGATAGTGGTAGCTTACACTCAAGGTGATTTGGTCCCACTCTGGTACCACATCATGCAAAGTGATGTACCTGCCTTATGTCTTATTAAATGATGCATGCTCCTCTTCAACAAATATAGCAGTTAAATATCACACAGCTTAAGTATTTCTAATTAAAATATTTCCATGTGTCAGCATACTGGTAATGTATTATTTTAATCCATTTATTTTGTTTATGAAACAGTGACATATGTTTAGATTGTGAAATATATGAGCCTTAAAAATCACTTTATTGAAGAAAATTAATTTCTACAATGCTGTCTCAGTAATGTGTTCACTCACCCAGTCAGTCACTGGCAGGGCTGCCAGTCTTAATGTTGGTTAGACACAGTTTAACAGTTTTGTCTGACATAACACTCTCGGATATAGAAGGCAATAATAATTTTTTCAAGTGCAAAAACGATAAGATTTTCCTTTTTTTTTTTTTTTTTTTTAACACAGTGAAGAATGGGGATTGGATAATTGTGAAAGAGATTTGGTGAGACCAATCAAAATTAAAAACAGCCAGTTTCCTTCTCAAAGTTAGACACTGTAATTTGTTTGTCAGCAGGTAGACGTTTGGGTCAGCACTGCAAGTGAGTGACTGTCAGCGGGAATTCCTACAAGACAAGTAATTTCCCTCAATGTATTACTGACAGATTGCTCACTTCTTCGAATCACTAGAGAAAACAAACTTAATATTGTTACAGACAGAGTTTCTGTCTTCATTAGCCTTACAGAATGATTTTATCTAGCATTCAAAGACTACTGAGCTCTAGGTGGGCATAATTTAGCAGAATTTTCCTTATTATGATACAGTGAATAGTGGCCTAAATTAAGGGAATGGTGTGCGCAAATTTCAGTGTATGGAAGTAGTAAATTAAATATTTTGGTCCTTTTCTTATGTAGAAATGTAGGCTGTAGCATGGGAAAGAAAGGAGTTGAAAGAAGGTTTTTATTAGGGCTCTGAGAGAACAAGCAAGCCCTTTAATGAAACTAAAATTAAAAATACGCCAAGCTTGCAATACTTAAGAAAATTTAATTAAAATCAATGAAATAGTTATACTTATGCCTTTCTCTGCTTGAATGTTTATGTCTAAGTGTAATATCTGTGTTATCAAGTTGAATTATATCAGTGACAGTATCAATGAAAATGATGTCATTGAGTCAGTATTTTATCATATAACTTCAATTATTTGCAGGATCTCTTAATTCTCCCTCTTTTCCTCCTCCTCATCTTCAGCCCTGAATTATCTTACAGATTCATTTTCATAAGGAAAGAACAGCCCATCAAAATCGAGACCTTTGCAGTAAGGTATCAGTTCTGATGAAATTGTTGCCAGGAGGATTTTTCTGGCTCCTCCAGTAATGGCCTTCCTGGTAAAACAAGAGGGAATCTCCCTCCTTTCTTTGGTTTTGTAAAAACAGGCAAACAAAGCCATTAACTAAAGTCATCAGCCGCCTACAGCCAGCAGCATTAATGCTGCAAGACCCTTTTCTCACCTATTTAATGCCCTGTATCTTCCGTAACTTCTTTAAACTGCAAATCTTTGTTACTTTTATTCTTGCTTAATGGAATAGTGTTGCATTATGTAATAAAAAATTTACAGCAGTGTTTAAGAAAGAAGCTATTTCCACAGTCTGTAACAGTTCTAGTACTTCCCTTGGATGTGGCAAGCCTAAGTCTTGGGTTTTGTGCTTCCCCTGTTGCAGGAAGAACACTGGCTGCCACACTGCCACCCAGCCTGGCAAGGCCCTCTTTGTTCCCTTCAGATGGCAAAGCTCTCCTCCATCCAAAGTCCTGCACCCGTTCTCTTCTCCAATGCATGAAGACTTTTCAGTCTGGCAGCTAAGGATCAGATAGGCTCACATCTTTTGTACCTCTAGATCTTACCAAATAGGACAGCTGACTTCCAGGCCCTCACGCTCTGTTGAAGAGAGGATTTACCACTGGGATCACAAATGGCATAGAAGTAAACTCTCTTATCAGGAAACTTGTATGTTTAGAAGGATGTCATCTTTATAGCCTGGATTGCAGGAGGTTTGCAGTCTCCCCAGTCTGTACGAAGGCAGAAGAAGCTCAACCCCAAGTGACTGGAGGAGGTTGAGCCCAGAGCATCAACAAGACATTCTTGCTTCCTTAACCACTGGCAGCCCCTCACTGAATGCCCAGGCTCTATCTTAAAGTAGTTGTGCTTTGCAAAGCGTGCTCCCTGGGGTGCCACTTGGAAGCCAGTAAGAAGCAAATAAGTTACTGCTGCATTTACTGATAGAGCACCAGCACACTGTCAGGGGATGAGCACGTTTTTTAAAGCTCTTTTAAAACTGTGGCATCCCTTTGGGGACCAGGCTGACTGTGAGGCATACTCTGAGCTAGCAGTTGGATTCCTTCTAACTTTCTAGAAATGTATATGGTGTATGCCTTACAGGAATTAGCTGCAAGTGTATATGTTTCGAGAATTTATAGTTCTGATACCTATAGAGCTTAATTTGGATACAAATTACAAACATGAAGGATTCTTTCTGTGAAGGTGTTAGCATATTCAGACATATAGAAATTAGCAGCAATCAGATTAATAACAAAGATGCTTTTACATTGTCAGCTCTGTACTCAAATGAGAGTACTCCTCTATATCACCATTCCTTCCTCTCTGGTTGCTATAGAAAGAGAAAACAAACCACCTTTCATCTGCAGTGAAATTTGTAACACTAAGAATAGTTAGATGAGGTATAGACACGCAGACACGTGCAGTGTGTGTGCTCACAGGAAATGAAAGAATTTTAAAGATTTGTGGACTGGGCAGATGTCGTCACATGCCTTACTGTGGAGGGTCTTTGATTATAGAGTGGATCACCCTCCACTGACCCAGGTCAGAATGAGAGGAACACAGAAAATGAGTTAGAACTTGCTAAATGTAGTGTAGTTGTTGCTATTATGGAATAGAGTAGTAGTGCATTTGGTCTGTGATGTTTTCAGAATCTTTATGAGTAAGAACGTAGAATATGTCCCAAATCAAAGAAAGTGTTGGAATCATCTCTCTTCTTAAGGATCAACATGAAGGTCACATATGACTATGGGGCACAACAGAAGGTTTGTGTATCAGTCCTCAAAGAAAGGCACTGGAGGGAGAAGAATGTTTAAATGTCATTATTAAGAAATTATTCTAGAAGCAAAGAAATCATTCACAAAATTTGTTGAAGTCAATACTATAAACTATGGAGTTGTGCTTGAATTACAATGAACAGGTAGGCATGAATAGAAGTGAAGAAGCATTCCCCATTCAGGAATACTGAGTGTATGTTGTCACATCCACTGGTATTTTACAAAGTGAAGTGAATGATGAAACTGCACCTTTGATGGAACTGCACCTTTTTTTTTTTCCACACACTAGGAAGAGATCAAGTCAACAGTTTTAACTAGTTTATAGCTTAATTAAATAGCGCATCTGAGAATTATTTACCATAATCCTGTACCGGTCATCTATTCTACTGCAGTCCTCAACACCTAGGGGAGGGCTAAGATCAGGTCTCATAACCATTTTAATCTGGTCCCAGCACTGCTGTTGAAATACCATCATACCCAGCACACATCGGAATGTGTGACAGGCTTATTTGAAATATACATTTACTGATATAAAACACATAAGTGTACAATGGATTTGTAAGAATAAATTCCCAGTTACCTGGTTTTGAGTTGTAAATGTGACTTTTTTTTATATTTAATTTTTATAAGCCTATTTGAATACGTTTTGCATAATTTTGTGTGCACTTCCTTTAAGGAAATTATTTAATTTTCCTTGAAGGAAGTTCTAAATATACAGTAAATTTCAGTGTGAGTGATCTGCTAAGCAGCCTGTAAAGCAGTCATTTTTAATGCTTTAAAATATTTCTAAATGGGGCTTGTTTTCTGCTTCACAAAGAAAATGTTTCACTGTTTTCTGCATTTAAATATACATTTAAATATGTTGACTTACCGGGTATCACAGCAGGCTGAACAGGGAAAAGCCATTTTTAATGGTATGTTAATTGAATGGGATGCTAGAGATGCACCTGAGTGGCTTTTTTCCCAGATGTGCCCCAGCTGACTGATAAAGGTTCTCCTGATCAGTAGAGCCAGTATATATTTATTATATCCCTGTCTCCTGTCCATTTTTGCTTGCAAAAATAGGAGAATGGTTCCTAGCTACATATGAACTCTGTGTATCTCTTGCAAAAATATAAAACCACTTCAGCTTTAAACCCCAACAGCGCTTTTGAAAATTAATTGTGGAGTTGCCTTGGCATCTTCTCACAAGATGGGGATTTGGACCCAGGCATTATGAGAGATAGTGCGAGGTAAAGAGAGACTCTTCCTTTTTCTTGCCTTGCACCCATTTATTAGTGGGATGATGTCTCATTATTCTGTCATGGCAGCCTGCAGAAATCTAATTGCAGTGCTTTTGCCTCTTGGTATGATTAGCAGTAGTGGGTGAGCATTCAGTTTTCTTATTCTGTATCTGTACAGTACCATACAGGGAAATACTGCCATAGCCGTATATGATGATTTCTCTGTCTGACTGGTCAGACAGTGAATGCATGTACCAATCTATGCCAGATCTTAAGAAGTTTTATTGCTACTTATTATTCCCATGCTCTGATTTCTTTTTCTTTTATTTAAGCCTCTGATTATTTCTTCATAACCATGTTGACAAATCAAGAAGGCCCAGCAATTGCACAGCCATCTTCTGTCCTGAACTGATTTAAGCCCTGTTGGATTATGCGAATAATTACCTTTTCAGACCCCTTCTACCAGGGCTCTCTAGACTGCTGGCAATTGTACCAGTGACATGGACATGAGGAAACTCATTTCATACAGCTCAACAAGCAGTTCTCATAATTGCTTATAATCTGCTGACATGAGCCAGGATGAAAATCCTGACTTCTCTCACAAAGCTCATCCATTTACTACCAGTTCCTTTTCAATGTACAAAACATATGATTTCTGGAATACTGGATATTTGAAATAAGGTTTCATTCTTTTTTTTTTTTTTTTTTTTTTTTTTTTTTCTCCTTTTTTTACTCTTTATTTCTTTTTACTCCACATTTCATTCCTTTTCCCAAGCAAATACAGTTGCCCTTTGTTGTGCCTGGCTTTGTATCAAAAGTATTTGAGTTTAAAGTATTTATATTTTATTTCTGTATTTAATTCTATGTCAAGTACAGGATGGTTTTAAGCAAGGTATGTTGAGGTTATTTTGTGGAATCATAGTTAAGAATTTTTTGCCAATTTCTAGGATGTGTGCTACAACAGTATAATCTGGCAGTATCACACAGATAAGCTAATTGTGTTATTTCCTGTCTGTAGTAAGCCACAGGAGATCTGTGATCAAAAAGTAGTGTATTGGTAATCTGACAGCTTTAAGTGAAGGAATTCACACCCTCGTGCTTTAGAAGATTTTGTTGATATTTGTGCTGTCCTTTGTGCTGAGGAAATGGTGGTAGACTTTTTATAAGTTTTTGTATACTGTTAATTTCTGTTGTTTTTTTTTTGTTTGTTTGTTTGTTTTCCTTGATATTTTACGTATTATTCCACAATAGCAGACATTTACTGATGTTCACACCTTTTTTCTCTACTTTTAAGAGAGGCTCTTTATAATATTTACTCAGCTATACCTTGTTCAGACACTTAGATTCACAGAGAGAGGGCATGGTTCAGTGGGAGCACTCAGGGCACAGTTCCTCACTTCTGGGCACAGGGGCTCACCCCACACAGAGGTGGAACACACAAGCTCTGGTCTCTCCCACAGCCTGTGCTCCTGCTTCTTGGCACACCAAGAGGAGATGTGCTCTCAGGCTGGGAGAGAAAAGACAAAGCCAGGAGGCTGCAGTGTGAGCATGCTTCTGCTCTGCAATGGCAGAGGAAGACTCGTGGTTAAGCTACCTCTCATTAGGTCATCCTCTTGAGAGAAAAAGACAGCTAAAAATGTACTCTGTTTTGGCTTTGATCTTGCTTTCATAAAAGACTCAAAGAATTTGCATGGTAGTATGCAACTATTCCATTATTGTTGCTAGCAAGAATGCAAGAAAATAGATATTCTAAGTGGGAGAGATGAGAGCAGTTAGCATTCCTTTATTATCAGAACTTAGCCTGGATCAACTGAAATACTTTCTGGTTTTGTCATGCACCCAGATAAAATGTCTGTGCTTACTTTTTCCTGCTTTTTTTAGTCAAAAAAAAAAAAAAAAAAGGAGTTTCAGAACTCTTGAGTTACTGTGTTTAGGGAATTATGTAAAAGGCGAAGCTCACCTCATTTAATAGTACGTTCTGTGAAAGGTGGCTGTTATAACTGTGGCAAGCAACGCAATTTGTGTGTAACATACTTCTATGCTTTTTCTTCATTGTCTTTTTTTTTTTTTTTTTTTAAATATAAACAATTAAACCAGGGGAAAATTAGTAAGATGAGCAAACAAAGGTGCTATGGCCTTTTCCTCTGTTAGGAGAAAGTGATGAGTACATCTATTGCGTATAAAGGATTTTTTTAATCATCGCCTTCTTATTCCTGCTACTTGCCTCAACTTTTCTCTCTCAGAGAGGTCATAAGAAATGATCAAACTCCAGTTTTGGGGTTCCAAATGTTTTATACTAATTTTCTGTGTGTGCAGTTTTTTAGTGATATGAACACTGAGCAGTGCAACTGCAGTATTTCACTTCCACCCTAATTCAATTCCCTACTTTGTGTGGCAGTCTCAGTGTATTCAGCAGGTTGTACGCCAGCAGATGAAACAGATGTTTAGGCCATACTGGAATGGAGCAGCATGCTGCATCAGGACCTGGATATTCCTCTTGACATCTGGATGCTGCTGGGTTGGGAAGTCTGCCTTAGGCCAGGAGGCAGTAGGAGCCTTGTGGCAGTGAACATAGGGTCCTTGCTGCTCTTTAAGCGATTAGTGCACTGAAGCAGCAATAATGCTGAATTATCGCTTGGTTGCGTTCTTCTAAGGAATCTTGGGACAAAGAGATAGTCAAGGAGGATTATTTACAGTAAGTCATGTTCAGAAAGACAAGACTAATTGCAGTATTTTAAAAAAGCATTCTTTCAAACAATTTAATAGTAGAAGTGTTACAAATACTTTAGGAAACTTTTAACAATGCAGGAAATAAATTGCTTACAGAAAAATCTCCCTTTCTCATTTAAAATCATTAGGTTGAGAGAAGACAATTTCAGCTGTTTTCCAATTTCATGGTCTGGCCAAACTGTATGTAACAGACAAAATGTGACTGAATACATGAAACTGAAGGTATACGAATGCTCATGCCTAGTGGAGACAAAACTGTGAACTTCTAATAGCTGCAAGGAAGAATATTAGATGTGGAAGCTGTCTGACTTATGCATTGATTCTTTATAGTTTCACTTTATCAAGTTGAAAATTGTGCTGCTACAGCTTAAATTGTCTGCTGCAGCACTTTCCTTTATGATGTGCGCTATTTAAACACAATATATATGGTATATTGCATGGAAATATGTGTTTAATGTTTTGTGATTACAGACTGACAGACAAAACAGCATTTTGCAAGGATTCTCCCTACCCCAATAAATTTTCATTGCTGAGACTATTTCGTACTTAAATGTGGGTCCTCCCAAAAAGATTACAGCTTTTTGAAGAACATCAGGCAATATTCTAAAGAAGAGCAGTTTGTTGCTCTCATTTAACCTCCGGTATTCTAAAGGGGTTACATTTAATTAACACTGGCTAAAGGCCTGACCTGAGGGGCAACCAAAAGTGATTGAACTGCATTTTCAGATCCAGGCTGTAATCTGTTGGGAGAGAAATAATAATAATAAAAAGAAAAAAAAAATTAGAAAGCACCATTTAGTGACATTCTTTCTAACTAAGCTGTATTTCAATGGGCCATTTAATGCTCAGATGGACAAAGGTATTACTTCAGTCATTGAATTGTAACAAACCCTTTCTCAGAGGCCCAGTTTAAAAACTCTACAGGAAAAGTGGCTTAGCATCATATTCTCAGCAGACCAACACTCAGTCTGTTTGGAAAGGAAGAAAAAAAAAAGTGAAATGAGGTGAGACACAACCGCCAAGTCAGTGAGGGTTTTTTGTCTCACTCTCCAGTCAGTGGCTTCACAAGGGAACTGCTCCTCAGAATGCAGGAGCTCCCTATTCACTACAGAAGGCTTTAATATATATATTATATATATTTAAATATATATATATTTAGTAGCTGTTACATTTTTTCCCCAGTGAGCTCTTGGCCTGCCTTTTTTCTTTTCTGACACGGCAGAAATGTAGTTTTCTCTCTGAGGGCCATAGGACCAGTACCTACAGGGTTAGATTTTTGACTGTCATGTTGAGAAAAGAATTAAAAGTCTAATTTAAATATCACAGGCTTGGACACTTGTGAGATGAGTAGTTATTTTATTCCAGTGGAGCCAATGTTGTCTATATTCTATGTTGATGTGAGATGCCTAGTGTACTGACTGAAGTTTAATTGTATAAATATTAGAATAGATCTTTGAATTCATACATTTTTTTTGTAATTTTGATACTGTCTCATTAAAAATTCCCAGTGGACTCTTAGGGCGATGCTCTGACATTGCCTTGAAAACTTGTGAATATGCTATAGAACTTGTAAACAAACTAACTGCTTTACTTTCTAAGGGGAAAAAAATATGGTATTACAGAGGCAATGACCAGGTGCCAAATCAGATAGTCTTAGCAACTTGCAGTGATTGATAATTTGTTTCAGCTCTAAGCATCCTGTCTTGGCTTTACCCACAGCTTTACAGTGAACAGGTTCTGAACAGGCAGTTGCCGACAGATTGTATTTAATTGTCATAATTCATTGTAATCAACGCCATTTGATTTCTAAGGATCATGATCTCAGGAATAATGCATAAGCGAGATTTTCCTGCATTTAGGCAGCAAAGCAGAGCGAGCTGTTTTGATGGACGTTTCTACTTTGTTATGTCAAAAAAAGATGAGGTCAAGGGAGTGAGAAACGGAGTTTCAAAATGAAACCTAAATGGTTCTAAGAGCATCTTAATGCACATGTGCCTGAAGGCAGATTAGATCTTTATTGCGCTGGTACAAGTATTTTAGCTGTACAGTGTTCTCCAAATTTACATGACTATAACTGAGAGAGACTTTGGTATTGGATACCTATGCTGTCCGGC
The DNA here is from genome assembly GCF_054131305.1 of Coturnix japonica. Lineage (NCBI taxonomy): Eukaryota > Metazoa > Chordata > Aves > Galliformes > Phasianidae > Coturnix > Coturnix japonica. The sequence continues at coordinate 17,709,038 of NC_140667.1, read as the reverse complement.
CATGATGATGTGTGGGAAAAGAGAGTAGGTCTCTAGACATGAATCTTGCAGCACATTTCTTCTCATTTCATTTTCTTACTTCTTCCCTTTTCTCAAGATATCAGCATTATCTTTGGGACCAAAATGTGTTCTTTGTAAATCCTTTATTTAAATATAAGAAATGTTAATAACATTTAAAGAAAGATTAATCAAATGGTAATTTCATCTTCAGTTTACGTTTGCCATTACACTGAAAATTGAAATGGATATGTTATAGTTGACAGCACTTATTCAGGCTCTTTCAGTATGAGTGCATACTATGACAAATAAAACCAAACTTGTAGTTCAGTCATGCACCAATAATAATACAGGAGCTGTCGCACTCAGGAATTAGTCAAGGACAAAAAAGTCTATCACTTCTATCATACGTGCCAATGGGTCTCCTAGTTCGTTCATATTTTGAGTAGGACTTTTATACATACTGTGGGACCGTTCCCTATCAAATAATGGCATTTTGCCTCTGTAAAAGATGAAGCAAAAACTGAAGATCTGTGAGGAATAGATACTGTCTCGCTAATTGTTTTCCCCAGCAGAAGTCTGGATCTTTGTCACTGACTTATTTAACAGATCCTCTTAACATCTGTCCAGCAGACTGTGGACTTTATTAACAGACAAGGGACCCACCAGACTTCAAGCCTGCTGTGTCCGTCTTCATCTTCACAGCTGTGGATTAACTCAGACTTTCCAGAAGAGGACAACCATATGGGATACTTGGTGTCGCTGGGTAGCTAAAAAAAATATGAAGAAACAAATGTCGTCCAAACACAATTCACTGTTTTTACAGCCACAATTACTAGTCTGTTTAAGAAATAAGAAAGGCAGCATTGCACTAAAAAAAGAAAATCTATTCATATCTGTGTGGGAACCTAATCAGGCTCTTGTTTCCAATGACGATGACTCCACAGTCGCACCAGGTCTGCGACAAGAATGCTCCTTTTGTGTGCCGATAATGTGGAAGCGATAAAATTTCCTATAAGAGACATATGTGTTTACATCATGAGATGTGTTATTTGACAAAACGCTTTGTTCTCTGCATATTTTCCACGCAGAGTTTCATGCTGGGTTGTTTTGCTGGAAAGCTTTGATTAGCTAGAATTAGTTGCTGAAGTAAAATAGACACTTTTGTTTTATGAGTCCTCTTGCTGAGCTGTAAATTATAGTAAAACATATAAGGAGTGACAGAAAGAAGTGCTGATTTGAACCTCTGACCCATGATCGGCATAAAAACATAAGATAACTCTTTCAAAGGACTACTGAGAGCCATAAATATTCCACGGTCCACTTAAAGTTAGGCCCTTTTAACAAAATAAAGCTGTTATTTTGCATAAGGCGATCTCGACTCTGCAGTGCTACAACAATACAAGCTGCAGTATCTAAAAAGTGTAGAAATTCTTTTATCTTTGGTATAGATTGGCCATTATCTACAGCAGGGCAGTAGAAGCTATGAGAGTGATTTTTCTTTTTCTGAACCAGTACAAAGAAACTGTGGTCAGTAAAAGAAGTTGGAAACCAGCAGGCACTTGGTGATGAAATTCAGGTATCTGTTACTTTGCAGTTTAGAGAAGAGCGAAACAGGCATTTGTGTCTCCTAAGGAAACAGACATCATGTGGAATTTAGGGCCAAATTAAATCTTCCCATGAGATTACATAGAATAGCAGTGACAGAGACTGAAAATACTTGTGTTAATAGTTCAGCAAAGAAAGAGAATGATCAGGAATAACAGATAGAATTATTATTTTAGTATTTTTTTTCAGTAAATCCCCACCAGAACGTATATGGAAAACTGAAGTCTTGTAACTATGCCTCTGAACGTGGAATGTATTTGTATTTTCATTAATTCAAGTTAGTTTGTTTGCCCATACATATTAGGCTGTAATAAATCTGAGAGCACATTAGCCAGCAAGTACATAAATAATCACTGCAACAGACTTTGTTAGTGTGACATTAATTATGATAATTCATTGGCTGCCTGCTTGCGTTACACCTTAAGGCCTTTTGCAGAGGTATTTGGTGCAGTGTTATAAGTAGAGGCCTTTCACACTCTTAACAATGAGCAGACACTGCTGTAGGGTAATGTTAAGTGTTTTAAAATCAGAATGTTACTTCCACTATGGAGATGTTAGGCCTGTACAAATAGGGAAAGAAAAAAATGATGCTGTTAAACAGAAATTACAAATATATATTTAAGCCACCTGTTCTCTAGAGATAAAAAATAATTTTTTTTGCAGTGTATTGTTATTTATTCTTTCTGAATCAAAGATACTTTTCCTAAATGTTATTCCTACTTCCTGTATTTGATCAACATCATTTCAGTCAAACCCAAAGAAAGAAAAACAGTTCTGTCATTTAGCATAGATGTAGGAGTTAAGTTCTTGTTGGTTCTTAAACAGCAATCTACTGTACTGTTGTGGCACATGCAGACATGAGAAGAGAGATTTTCCCTCTTTTGCACTGTACTTGCACGTCTCTAAAACTCACTTTGTTTTTATTTTTTAACATTATAAATATTATATATATAATAATTTATAAAATTCACTCTTTTAGCAGGTAGCATCTACACAAATACATTGCAAAACCAAAGAAAACGTGCACTTTTAGCATAAATGCTTAATCTGATAACTTGAAGGGATCTTGTTTTCAGCAAAAACATAGGGTTTTTTTGGTTGTGTTTTTGTTTTTTTTACAAATAACAGTAGCTTTCATATCTATGTACATGTGGATTTTTTTAGTATATACACCTTTCCTTCCTTCTCCTCTTCCTCCTCCTCCTCCTTTTGTATGGGGAGCACTCCCCAGAACACAGATGCTGAGCTCTGGAAGGTGTTTTTCTGGTGATGGCATCTGGCTTCTTGGCAGACTCTACAGGCTGTAGCTGGCTCCAAGTTGCCTCTGGGTTTGTCACATGGTTAAGTTGCTGATGAGTTACTTTGGCTGTCTCGTGTTTCTGGGTGCCATTTTCTGTTAACCTACCTCTCACTTCATGGAGCTGCATCAAAAGGCATCTTCATTCAGACTGCAATATTTTTATATGCAGAATCCAATAACCCTCTTTTTTTTTTTTTTGTTTTGTTACCCTAACACAGAGTCTTCAACTGCCATGTTAGTTTCTGAAAAAATCTGATGTAGAAAACATCTAATTTATTATTTTTATAGCCATTTATTTTAAAAATAGAAAGAAACACTTATAATTAGCATTACTTTAGAAACAATTCTTGCACTTACATTAAGATGTGTGTGATTATTTTTTTTTTAAATTAATATAATTATGCTTTTGCGCTGCATTTTGAAAATATTGTTGGCCTAAACTGCTGGTGGGTGTACAAGTGACACTGGGCTCAGATCAGCAGAGAACATTTATTTCTGTAGTTATTACCTGTGATATCCAAAACATTGGTTTAAGTGCCAGCCCATTCTTCAAATAGAAGAAAACTGTTCAGAGACTCTGTTTCCTTTTGCCTGTTAGAAATCAAGATTATTTTAAGCACTTCTACAACAATAATTGAAAATAAAATAAATAAATAAATAAAGAAGAAGAAACAGTCCCAACAGAGGTGGGCTTTTTTGTTTTGGATATATTCTTTTCAGAAGTGAGTGTTCAAAATAGTAAAGATGTTGCTGATTCTAGTGAACTTGTAAAGCCCTTGATTATTATATGGTTCTAAGCATTATTATTGCATGTTGGAAGGAAAATTCTAGAATTACAGCTTTGCAACTCTTATGTACTAAATATACTATGGAAAAAAATAACTGCATTACCTCTTGTAGTGCAGGATTTCGACAGCATTTGCAGTCACTCCTTAGAGTTTTTCATCTTTGGAAACCAAATTACTCATTGTCTAAATAGCTGAACTTTCATCTCTATAAATAAGATATTTCAGCTTTGCACAATTCATTTAAAATGCTGACAAATAAGAAATCGCACTTGATTTTCAGTAGTTTTATTGTTCAGTGTCACTTACTGTAGCAAATGTATTTGTTGAGATTTAGCACAGGATTTACATTTTTAGTATAGAAGACTTTAGACTTACTCGATGTCCGTAATATTTAGCATCATTTTCTGAGTAGAAAAAGAAAAGTCTAGCACCTTTGGAGAAATCTTGTACAAGTACAGGAAAAGGACTCTTTTCATTTGGTCATAAATCTTTTTGTAATAGAAAATTTTAAGATTTCTAGAACCAATCCCTTCTTCCTCCTTGGATCAAGCTACCTTCCACTGCATTGTTTCTCTTTAGGACATTTTCAAGTACATCCATTGCGATTCATTCTTCTAGGTAAGCCCTCATCACCTGCTCTTTGACTCTCCATTACTCTGGTTATTTCTTTCTCATTCTTCCTTATCTCTGTACTTCTCATATTTTTTATAGTTTCTTCAGATTTGTGCTGCAAAGAATGACATATGAATTAACACTCCACTGCTGTGACCGAATTTTCCCTCATCAGTGCATTCATTTGAAATGTTTAGTCCTTGCCTTTTCACTCTTGTGCATATAAGTGCAACTGCTGTGCTCATTTCTTTCCTGGGCTTACCTACCTGAGAAAAGTGCTTCTCTCTTATGTGCAGTTAATCACGTTCTCTTTATTGAAATATCTTATTTTTCCACAAGGCCTGCCATTGACATGCCACTGGTAAGAAGATTATGATTATCATAATTCTGTGTTAGGTGGTAAAACAGCCTGTCACAAAGTTAACAAGTTGTTGTCAGTGTAAATCTCCTTTAACTGTGTTGATTTAAGGCCCATTCTATTTTCCTCACCATGTGTTACATCTGTAACATTCAATTCTCAAAAATTCTTCACCTTTATTCATCCGTTTAGACACAGATGCTACAGCCCATGAGGTAAGTACCAGTGTTTCTGTTTAAAAAATGACATTTAGTGCAGAGGAAGCTCATTTGCTTTGTTTTTGTTGTCATTCAGCAGAGCAGGTGTGGGAGAAACATTACTGGCCTATGTGGAATCAAAAAGTTGTACAGGAAAGGGACCTGAGATACTGAAAGAATTTTGATTATTGAAAGCTACTTGAAAAAGCTGGTTGATGAACTATTGAAAAAGTGTTGCAGAAACCTGGGAGAGGGATGTTTAGGCCTAAGGCTTTTGTCTTCTGGCAAGACATGAGTGAACATTGACGGTAAAGGCAATTATTCATGTGCATCGTGAAAGTATCTCACAAAGGTGTTGTGAAACTTAGATGATAAGAGAAGTTTTAACATTTTGATAAGTCAAGATGTTCTATTATTAGCTCATAGTTTTGTCTGACAAATTTTAGATCATGGATGATTTGTTTAATAGAAATTGTGTAGTGGAAATAATTCATCAAATGCCACAAGCAATTTCTAAAGCAGGGAATGTTCCCCCTCTTTCTCTACCCCACCCTTCTTCCTATTATTCTATTCCTTACTTATTCTTCTTGAATTGTAGCAATATGCTATGAAAAGGGATTGACGTGAATTTTGCTGTTAGCAGGGTACAAAAAAAATCAGTATGTAATTGTGGTGTGCTTTTTGCATGCTGAGTTACACTCAACTGTTCTTTTTCTTTTGGTAGATGGACATCATTCCAACTCACAGTGTCCTCCACTTTTCATAAATTGTCCTCACATTTTTAGTTGGTTAGGATTGGAATAGAATTTTGGTAACAAGAGCTTAAGTCAATAAGCTTTTAATTGCCCAAGTGTGACATTTCACTTGCCATTGCCTAAAGAGAGACGTGCAGCATTTCAAAGTTTTACTCATCTGTGTCAGATCATGATATAACAAAAAAATATGGTTCTGTAAGGTGTAAAATTACATCCTTGCTCACGTCCCTTAAGCAAGATGATTTACAAAATTATCTATGCAGCAGCACTCAGTAACGCAAAATCATCCCTACTTATATTTGAATGCTGAGAACTGGATTGTAAGAATCTAACTTAGTGACCTTTAAAAAAAAATAATCAATCAATCTATATGTATTTTAAGGCTTCTTAAAACAATCATGAATACTTGATGGTTTTGAATATCTAATTAGTAATCAAGAGCCTTCTGAGTCAGTGGTTGGCATGAGGGTTATATAAAACTGTTCTCTTTATGTGCTAGAGATATAGTGGAAAGAATATATGCTTCAGTGTTTGAGGTAGGTTAATTTTTTTAGACACTACTCAATAGCTGGTGGGTTTGAATTTCAATGGAAAATTTTCCATTGAAGATTTTCCTTTTCAGCATTAAAAGCCAACAATCAGCATTCATTCACTGTTGGTTTTTTTTGTTTTTGTTTTTTGTGGTTTTTGTTTTTGTTTTTTTGGGGGGGGCATAGGGGGGTGGGGGTGTTTTTGTTTTGTTTTCTCCTTAATTTTGCAAATACAAGCTTCACAACCTCCCCATCTCAATGTGAGGTCATAGATTTCATGTCACAACACTTGTATTTGCAAAAATATCCATTTTAGCCCTGCAACACAGGTTTTCCAGGTTGGCTACCCCCCCCCCCCCCCATACAAATTGGTATTAACAGAAGTTAATAAGTTAAGTCCACATGCTTTTTTGCTAACACTGGTGTGAATTCTTGCAAGGTTTACACTCATCTATGGGATAGTTGTACTTTAAAGTCGAAGCAAACCGGAAGGATAAGTAAAGTTACTTATTGTTACATTTGCTTTTATTGTGTAAAACGAATTTCTGGAAATGCCAGGCTAAATTCAATCCTTTGACTTTGGAGTAACTCAGTAATGTTATATAGCCCCTCAGCATAGTGCCACATGGAAAACGTGTTTCAGGGAGGGAAAAATCCTGCATGGCAGTGAGTGAGGAATAACTCTGTGAGAACCAGCTGTGGATGCACCCAGGGCAGGAGTGGAAAGGGAAGGGGGGGGCACTGGAGGTGGGAACAGGCCATGAAGAGGAGCTAAGGAGGGACATGCTGGAAATGAGCTGTAGTTTTTCTGTGTTTCTCATCACCTGACTCCGTTGTCAAAGACATTTAATTAAATAATTTTTTCCTAAGTTGAGTCTGTTTTGCTATTGTGGGTTACTGGTTAATGACCTTCCTGTCTTTGCCTGTGAAAATCAACTTCTTATTTTCTCCCCATTCCTGCGGTGGAGGGTGAGGGTGAGAGCAGCTGGCAGGCTCGTGCAAGCAATGCATCCAGGTCAGCAGACAGGGTTTTACCTGCAGTTTATGCCACTAATTTATAGGCCACTGCCAAAGTGGTACATGCCCAGCAAAAGGGGCTGGGACAAAAGCATCTACTATACTTAATGCATTTGCATTCTTTAGAACTGGGGAATTAGTTTTATGGCATGGGGATTTTTTATCCAAAATATCTAAAATGTTGGTTTCAAAATGTTTATCTGTGATCCTTTTGTAGCCTGCACGTGATGTTGAAAAGGGCTGGCAGGAAACAAACAAACAAACAACAGCTTCCATTTGTCACCCAGAGCTGTGACTGTGCCCCTCTTTCACATGGTTGTCTCGCCACTGAGTCACTGAGCTTACAGTATTGTGTAACTTTATTTCTGTGGAGGCTTGTTACATTAGAAAAATGGTTCCAAAGAAAGCAACAATTATGACATAAGCACATCTGGCTCTTGCAAATTATTCTTTATTAAGCTTTCATTTAATTACATGTGCTGAAAGGTCTGCTTTTGATTACTGTAATTTTTTTTATTTGTCCATCTGAATGATAGTGATGTTAGAAATTACATACAAACCACCTGGCTTTTTTTCTCACTAATAAGGCAAAGTTTATATAGATATATGTGTGGAAGAGGGATTAGGATCTTCCCTGCTTACGTTAGAAAAATTATTGCTGATGCTAATTCAAGGTGAGGGTTTAAGTTTGGTCACTGGGAAAAAAAAAATTTAAAAATGACCTATTGATTTTGATCAGCAAATGCTTTAGTTTGGTGGAATAGTTAATTTTGATGCACAGGTCTTTTATTATGTTCCAGTGAAACTTTTTGAAAAGTTGGATGCATATCCCATGAGGGTGTTTCTGTCTGTTTATCACTGTTTGCAGAATATGTTCAGGTCTGTATTCCCATTAGATTTTATAGAACAATCATTGTACACTGATACACACCCTGTTGCCTTCTTTAGCTTTCATTGACATCTGGAGAAGATGCAGCATTGCCTTTTGGTCACAAAGGTTTCCCATATCAGCTCCCAGCAGAGGTTCTGTAGTTGATGTTCTGTGGAAGGGCTGGAACATTGACTGTTTCTGACAGGGGCTGATCCTACTTTTTGATCCTACTTTATCATAACCAGTCTTATAAGATTGCCTTTTTTTTTTTTTTTTTTTCATATTTGGATACAGTATAACACTTTGCTCTTTACCATCACTAAGGGAGACGGTATTTACTAAAAGAGGAAAAGAAATCAAATAACAGTCAAATTTAAGAAGGTATCAGTGTGTGGGAGTTTGCTAGGTTTTTTTGTTGTTGTTGTTGTTGTTGTTTTTTAAACTATAATGAGAAGGGAAAATCTAAAAGTAAGAAAGTACTGAAAAAAATCTCTCATTCTTTCAACAGAAGAAACAGCAGGGCAATAAAAATTGCATACATTTACAGCTTTTCTTTTAGGAATTTTGAAGGAATATATTGTATATTTTCTTGTCTTCCAGCAACTGTATGCAGCTCAGCTGGCAAGCATGCAAGTTTCTCCTGGAGCCAAAATGCCATCTACTCCGCAGCCACCAAATACAGCAGGGGCACTCTCACCCACTGGGATGAAAAATGAGAAAAGAGGGACCAGCCCGGTAACTCAAGTTAAGGTATTTCTTAATAGGAAAAAAGTTAATCTCTTGAAGTGAGTCTAAATGATCTATTTAATTGTTCTGCAGCTGAAAGTGGAAGGACATGAAAGCTTTACAAAAATACAATAAAATATTCAAGTTTAGTACTGCATTATCAGTAAAGAGAAGGGAAGAGAAAGTGTTCAGTTCATGCTTCCAGAAATATCAGACATCCCTCTTCCTACCTTAGAGAGCACAACGAATTCATTAGTAGAATGAGATATTTTCATTATTTCATTTTATAATCTAGTAATGTGTGTAAATGACGATCATTTCATGAACTGTTTTAGGTCAAGCATTTGAGCATCTTAAAACATGATGCTAGTTTATGTTGTCAAGACATGAGAGATTGTAGATTTAATTATTTCACAAATCTCTTGCTTTATTTCTTCAACAATTTTGGAAAAAGCTTCATATAAAAAGAAAATGTAATTTGAGACTTCAGGTAAAATATTGTGTCACTGCAGATTGCTTTGACTTTTGCTGATTTCACCCAGCTACTGACAACGGAGCTGCTTCTCTTTGGTTTTGTGCCACTACTGGGTTCTTGTGCCTGCTTATTCTCGCTTGCAACCAGGCAGCTACAACAAGGCAATTGCCAGCAGTGTGAAATGAACATTGGGCACCCCTTGAAATCTGTGGTGGATCTAGTATCATTGGGAGGAACAGGCTGGCTCTAATTGCTATGTAGACCTACGGCTGTTCTGATTTTCATGAGACCAAGCATGCTTGAAAAAAATGTACTGCAAACTGGAGAAAAACAATAAAAGATGAAATAAAGCCAACCTAACTGTAATCCACAAAGAAAAACCACATTCAAATGTATTATCAATTTGAATGATAGTGCTATAACTGCAGAATTATTACAATAGATCTAAATAAAGGCGTATGCCGTCTTTGTGTTGAGAGAGTATGCATTTAATGCGTTGAGAGAGTATTCATTTAATGCTAACTGCTAAAACCTTATAGATGCATAGTCCTTTAGCTTCGAATCAGCCTGGGAAGATTTTACTCGCTTGAAGTGGCAGTTTCTTTTTTTCTTTTCTTTTCTTTTTTTTCTTTTTCTTTTTCTTTTCTTTTTTTTTTTTTTTTTTTTTTTTTGACGTGAGAGTAAAATATCATTCGTTTTTTCATTATCATCAATCATTGTGGTAAAGTGTGGATGAGTAGATATTTCTGCCTAGGCTGATAAATTTCTGTGACACTTTTTTGCTAGGCTGAGAGTACTAATAAATAAAAACTATTCCATTATGGCCAGATCTAGGGTTTATTTAGCAAAGTATTCACTTTACTTAACTGTAGACGTGTATTAGTCTAATATTTTACCTCTTGTGATCCAATGCCAGGCTTGAGAGCAGTCAGTAAAATTTACCACATATGCAGAGTTTGTTATGGTCAATACAGAAGCCACCAAAAGCAAAGCCCAACTGTTTCAGCAAAGTTGCCGTGGTATAGTGACACCAGCAACAGTGATTTATGATATTGAGAATATACTGCCGACTACTTTAATGCAAAAATGTAATTTCGTAAGTGAATGAGCCAAATGGATCTACACCAAACCAAACCCTTGCTATATGAGTCAAATTTTCCCTGGTTAAATTTAAGCACATATCTCCTTGAACCAAGGCCAATATCATTCCAGCTTTGTGGCCAGCTGAGTCCTATTACACACTTGACCACATGCAAATTCTTGGGGGTTTCCCTACATAATTTAACTTGAATGGACTGAAATATACCTTAATAAAAAAAGAAGTCATTTTGTTCTCATTTTATTAAGCATACTATTGCATTGAAAATATTAAAAATAAACTACTGATAATTAATATGGACAAATGCCAATAGCTAATTTAAAAAATAAGTTGTTAATATAAAATATATTTATATAAAGTCTAATGAACTGGTAACTGTATGCTGTCTTTGCAATTTTTTACCTATATAGAACATGACAGTTTTGATGATCACGCATTGCTTAACAAATCCTCCATGTATTCTCTGTATTTAAACAGTTGTTTGTATATACTATATGCATTATTTATAGAACTAATGGGATTCTTTTACAGTAGTCAGATCTTACAAAAAAGAATGCTGGGTTTCTCAAGTCAGTGACCAGAATGATTTCCAGCTTTTCGGTTGCCTTACAGAAAAGAGAATGCTGTCTATGAAGTACAAACAAATGGTATCTGGCAACATTCAGACTTTTTTTTCTCTTTTTTTTTTTTTTTTTTTTTTTTTTTTTTTCAATCAGTAGTAGGCAGAAAATTATTTGGAAATTGAACATGGTCACACAGGTTTCTATGCGTACGTGTTTGCTGGCTCTAGTCCAGCAAACTCCGTAGTCTGAAAGGGGCTCAAACTTTCACAGAAATTTATTGAAGCCAGTTCATGCAATGAAACAGTTTGCACATAACATGACCACAAAGCATGACACTCTTCTGTATCCCTTATACCTTTGTGTTTTTGCTTTCCCTTGGACTCTGAACATGTGTGGGCATTTGTGTGCACTGCAGGATCAGGAAAAATGAAAATGTCATGCATTTTATAGAAATAATTTAAAACTGGAGGTATGATGACGTTATAAATACCTGTTAGTTATGTTTTCCTTTTTAATGTTTTGTATATGATCAGTTGTACTTTCCTAAATCACTACTTGATGGTAAGAAGAATGGAAAAGATGAGATAATGTGCTGTGTTATTGTATTCTGACACTTAGGTTTAAGCTTTGAAATGATTGGTGCTGTGTTGTAGTATATGGACGATATTCTCTTATATCCATCCCGACTCTACAATGGGCATGTTTTAAATGAGAGATCTGTCTTTCTAAGCTCTTTAAAATGTATTAAGTGAAAGGAACAATCCCAAAGAATAAGAATAAGGTTACAATGTATCTACTCCAGTTGAAAAAATTAATATTGTGAATGGGTCGTCTTCCAAAAGTAAAGATGTTTCTCAAATAGTCTTATCTCATCTCACATAGCACTGAATCGAGATGTATGCCAACGACAGAATTTCTTTCACAATGCCTATGAAAAGTATAACAAAATGAGTACTGATGCTAGATTTGCATATCCTTCAAAAAACCATTCCTTTTCTTTATGCAAATAAGCGTACAGGCACAGTAAAGGTTGAATGCAGCAGAAATAACTACAGAATATGGAAATAATTACAGAAGTATGGAATGATCAAGAAGCAGAATTGCTTTATGTGAAAAAAAAAATCCAGATTCTACATAAATCTGTCAAAAGTACATTACATATTTGGATTAAAAAAAAATAGCCAAAATTGAATTCTAGAAAAATATAAAATATCTCTAAAATGCAGAAACTGTACATTTTTTACCATAGTAAGTCAAGGAATTTGAATTCACTGAAATACTTTTGTTATGAGGGAAGAGCGTAGATGATTTACTAAACAAAACATGCACTCTAAATAAGATGCACTGAATGTATAAGATAGCAGCAGCATTAAATGTGGGCCAAAGAACTGTCGGGGGCTTCCAAATGATTCTTTCATGGAAGTACATTTGATTGCTTAGTTTCTAATACATATAAAAATAAGCTACATAACTTAATTTTATAGTGCCAGGAACTTTTCAAACAGAACCAATGCAAACGCATTACTGAGCTGCTGGAAATTTTAAATAATTCTTTGTAAATGCCCTAGGTTAATTTAGATCTCTGAAAACACATTAGGAAATTAAGCTGTAATGTGAGCTAATTCAAATTTTAATTTGGCAAAAAGAACGATCCAGCCACATAGTTAATGTAAATAGAAGCATAACACAGAAATTAATGAGATTTCCTTTCACTGAATCTTAAAGGAGGCAGATAATTAGCTTCTTTTGTTATTATTGCAGGAGAATGTGGTATTGTCTTCGAGGTGTAAAGTAGTACTTGCTTGCAAAATTATGTGTTCATTTGTCTTTCCCTAATAGTTACTTACATTAAACTCTTGTAGGATGAAGCAGCCCAGCCACTGAATCTTTCAGCCCGACCCAAGACAGCTGAACCAGTCAAATCACCAACATCTCCAACACAGAACCTCTTCCCAGCTAGCAAAAGCAGTCCAGTGACAGTGACAAACAAGAGCAGTATCCCCAGCCCCCTTGGTGGATCTCTGGGAAGAGGATCCTCTTTAGGTAATTAATCTCTCCTCGGGAAAGAAGAAAACTGGCAAGTTTTCTGTGTGTGAAATGCTGGCTTGAATACACTCACATTGAATTAAATAGATACTTACATCTACATTTCTGTTTAAAATGGAGAGAAAATATACAGGAAAGATTTTCAAATAATGTTTGAATGCCAAGGATTTACAGGAGTAACCAAGATGATGCAGCAGTGATATGCATCTACAGGAAATACAGCAAATAAATATTTAACACATGCATACAAATACATATACAAAAGTAAATAAATATGCATATATGAAACATATTTAAGAGAGATTTCTATCAATATTTTCCCCACAAACATCAAATAGAAGTGTGCATGCAAAGTTAACTCTTTAATTTTGGCCTCTGTATTAAAGAAGCAAAAAATAGCTTTTCATGCATGTAGGGCCTGCTTAGATACTGGAGAGAAATGATGTTCCACGTGGTTATTTCATTTCAATGCTACAATTTACAATACTTAAAATAAGTTTTCAGTCACTTTGTTGAACCAAGGCCGAGGACCATTCATTGTATCAATGCGATATGATAAACCAGAAGTCAGGCAAGAAGGCAAATCCAGATATGCTTTTCAGCTGTTTAGCTCAAATGTACCCTTCCCAGAATATGGAATTTTTGGACCCATATAGAAACTTCTTTAAGTAGTAAAGCTTATTAAGTAATGAAACAAAATTGATCTGAAATTTGTGTATGAAGACTTCCTTAAGCAGTCAAGAAACTGAATCGAGAGCTGTAAAATCTGTTATCAGTCCTAAAGTTCAGATAGTAAATTTTAACTGTGACTAAATGCTACAAACCACTTACTCACTATCTACAGCTCAAGTGTACTTGTAAAATATATAGAAACACTTGTGAAAAATGAATAGGTATGTTAAAGAAATGCCTTAGATATATAAAAATTTTGATTTGTTCAGTTCTGAAAACACTTGAGAGCCTCATGATCTCTAAAAGATCAAGTTTCTGCAGATAGCTAGCTGGCTATTCTACCTGTCAATATAATTCCAGCTACCACTACACTTGCTAATATTAGAAAACATCATACTAGTTTGAACTCAAAGACCATTCTAGAGAGATAGATACAGAAGATATGCCTAAAGTGTGAATGTTTTTAATATAAGCCATAAAAACATTTCCCCTTGCTCCTGAAGAAGCCATTGAAATATTATAAAAAATTGTCATTATACTGATATTAATCTGATAATATGCTCTGTCTGCCAAAGTAACTGTAAGTGCTCTTTCAGAACCTATGCTGTCTGACAGTCACATCCAAATCAGATTTCTTTATCCTTCTTTGTTCATTTTGTTGTTACCAATACTTTAAAAACTTCTCTCTTAAGCTTCAGATAAATTTTGTGTTGAACATGTAAATTTGAATGTTGAGTCCATGGTTACACTCAGATACCTCCATATCAGGCTGTGCCAAGACTTCAGTGGTCATATTTTTAATGAAAGAAGAGAACAGGCTTATGAATCAGTTCTATAGATTAATTCAGACAAACAACCAGGACCAACCCTCCTCCTTTTGAAGGGGTTGCAGTTTTAATAGGATGAGAACTGAATGATTATACTGGATTCTAATTTGGATGATTACCTAAATAAAGTGTGTTCTCTGTTTATAGATATTCTTTCCAGTCTTAATTCACCTGCCCTGTTTGGGGACCAGGACACAGTAATGAAAGCCATTCAGGAGGCTCGGAAAATGAGAGAGCAGATCCAAAGGGAGCAGCAGCAGCAACAGCAGCCACATGGTGTTGATGGAAAATTGCCCTCCATGAATAACATGGGTCTAAACAACTGCAGGAATGAAAAGGTAATGTCTCCCATTGCCATGCAGTGTGTCATTCATTCTTTTCCCTGCAAATGGCTTCTTATTTTTGTCTAAAATCGTTTTACAACTGTTTGCTATCTCCAGTTCACATTAAATACAGCTTGTTGCTTCACATTTCTATTCTACAAACTTCTCTACAAAGTACTGAAAAAAAAACATTTCTATGCACAACATGTGATTGATGTGTAAGCTTGCCTACACCAATGTGGAAAATGAACTGGTTGAAGCTACCATTCTTTGTGGTTGCTTGATTTTGAATTGTGCTTTTGCGAATTATTGGATTTATAAATATAACAGAAAGGCCAGTTGCATACTGCCATGGTGAAGCATTACAGTGCTTTTGCATATACCTAAGTGTATCTGAATCTGTGACACACATTCAACAAAGTATTTAAGATCAAATCAGTGCTTTTCACTCTTGATTTCAGTGAAAATTCTTTGTTGAATTTTGATGGTATTTCCAGATAGTAAAGTGAAGTGGGGTACTATAATGAAGTAGAGAAGGTGGTGAGGGAGCATAGCCAGCGTCAGACTGAGAAGGACAATATTCAGTGTAGCAAATAGCAATGTGAGATCATGGAACAAAGATGAGGGACAGTTTCTATCACACACATTTTAAGGACCACTTAGACAACAAAAACTCACTTGGGAAATTCTTTACATCTGTGCCGTCCTTCTGTTTAGTCTTTCCAAGCTCTGCAAGATCTGCTCTAAGAGCAGATCTCTGTGTGTAAAACAGAGACAGTAAACACTGAATCAGGTAATAGGCTGAACTGTAGAGCTGATTTTCTGGTGAATGCTGCTACTCTGTTTACTTCTCTAGAGGTGGATTATACTGCAAAAGAAAAAAGAAATAATAATTAGTTTTTTTCCAGCATACAATTTTCTTATGCCACTGGCACAAAATCAGTTATATACCACAATACTCCACATTTCAGATAACTAGAAGCAGTTATCATTATAGCACTGGGCAAATAGGAACTGTTATTATTTAACTTGACAATGAACAATTAGAAAACTGGTTGGTTCACTTGTCTATAAGAATCATATACCGTTTCAGAGTATTTGCTGGAGAAAATCAATTATACAAATAATTAAATAAATAAAAAAGCAGATGACTTTTCAATTCATTTAATTCATTACTGAAAATTCAGTTGTATTTCTGTTTTAGAGGGTAGGTTAAATATATTCTGAGGACTAAAGGAAGAGGCTATTATTCTTGAAGGAGTAAAGAATTTTTAGTCTAAGCTGATTATAAGATACAGCAGAATATTAACTATATCCTAAACTGTGAGTTTGATGACTGTATGATCTTTTCTCAACTCACAGGGGAATAAGTGGTGAGTAAGCAGATTGTCAGAAGGTGGGGAAAAGAAAGAAAAGGAAATTTTATAAACAGAACTGGCAAAGATTGATTAATAACTTTTTATCTACATTTTATATTTTACATTTTTGCCAGATTCTTGGTTCCTTACAGTACTTATAACAAGAAGAAGGTTTGGCATCTATTGAAAAGATTTGTTAAACTAACGCTACACAGGATTAAAAACACTTTTAAAAGGCAAATTCAAAGGCTCATTGAAAAACTCATTTAACACAGATTGGTAGCATGAAAAGTAGAGAAATTAATAACTGACCCAGCAAGCCATATTCAGACAAATCTCTCAATGTAGAATCAGTGTTTGTCCCTAACTGAGACATAGAGTATTAAAGTTATAAAATAAATGTCACACTTATAATTAGTATTAAGAGTGTATAAAATATGCTTGTTTGAAAATGTATTTTATGAGTTTCAGTTGCTTGACATTTAAAAATATCTAACACAGTACAAGTGTTATTGAAAGTATTCTTAACATTTGATTTAACTTTGAAAAGTAAGTATAAAAATGGCATCCACTTACTTTTCAGTTACTGCTCCCTGAGTCTTTTCAGTATCGTGCTTACTTCTTGTATTGTACAAAGTAAGTTTTTATTTAAGATGGCAAAAGAATAGGTTATAAATTTATCTTTTAAAATTAGGATAGATGCTGACACTCTAACATAAAGGAAAAAAGAAGAATTGAATTAGAGTCTTGTATTCTAAGGGAAAATATTTATGCTTTGTAGCATGTATAAAATACATAAAGAACAGAAGCATCCTTTGAACAAATAGAATTCTAGAATACTCTTCCCATCCCTGCTCCCCCTCTTTTACCTTGTGCCCTTTCAATTTTTATATTATGATGTATTTCTTTTAGTCTAAAAATTACGAGTAGGATGATCAAAATGAGGGGAGGGAATGACAGATCACTTCAATAAAAAAACATAATTTTGAAATAATTGTATGCAAAGAACATGGTGCACAGTTTCTGTCATAATCCCGGTGAAGCTTTGATAACAGAGTTGCAAGTCTGGATTGGTTTCTTTTGAAGAATGGGGATGCTGTGTTTTCAGGACCAAATTTTCAGAAATTGGCTTCAGGTAATTAGACATTTATAAATGAGTAGTTAGAAGCTGGCACCAGAAAAAGATGACAAATTAATTGCCTGCAGATGGTTTAAAAAAGCTATTGAGTCTTGGTCAGTTACTGGTCTTCAAGTTCAGATAGCTGGTAATAGTTTGTTGTGCAAATGATTACACTTACAAAATGATGCACACGGCTTCAAAGCCTGGGCCTAGGCTTTTTTGAAAACGTGTCATTTAAGTCTCAGAAAACTTGGTATTTGGTTAGAGACACTGAATTGAAAATTGCCTGTTCATATTCTGCCGTTCAAACAAAACCTCCTACAAAGCTTTAAAAGTGCTCACAGATATTCACTCATCAGAAAGTACAAAACAAAAATGTGCAGCTCTCTGGCACAGTCAGACTTTACCATTTGCTAAAGCATTACAGTTTGGGTACGTTTAGAGATGATACTATTCTGAGGACATCTACAGTTACAGAGTTATTTCAATTTATGTACTCAAGGCAAAAAGTCATCAGTGCAGAGATGTTTTTTTTCTACCTTACCTTACCAGATGCATTTCAGGTGCAGATAGACTGAGGAAAAAGGGAGAAGCAGATGTGTCAGCAGCTTCACAAGTAAAGAGAAATACTGGGGAAGGGGGAGAAGAATATCCAGAAAATACACAGCTCTCTTTCCACTTGACATGGCAGAAGTAAATTTGTCAGAGAATTGTCTTTGTTCAGTGGATATGACTTTCATCCATGTTTACCTTCAACAAAAATGAGTGCATTAAAATACTTAAACAGAATTTGCATTCTAGAGCTATTATTATCTTATTATTTTGGAGGAGTATGATTTCCTAGATTTGATTTGATTTGATTTAGGGCTTTAACTGAACCGGAAAATACTATGTAATCTGTAATGTAACTGATGGTGTATGTATTAAGCATGAAAACACTGACAAAAACACTTCAAAACTCTTTGTAGAAAAAAAGAAAATACAGTTACATGCTAATCTTCATTGGAGAAAAATATATTAAGTCAGAATAGAACATGCCTACTAAATTCTATTTCTATTCTACTATTCTCATGTCTGGACATGGTCCTGGGCAGCCTGGTTTCCAGAGGTCCTTTCCAAGCTAAACCATTCTGTGATACTGTGAAATAGTGACCTTATATCTGCTGAACCCACAGGTATCCCCACCTCCCCATTTTCTTACCCTTGAAGCAGATTCATTGAGATTTGAGAAAAAGGAGAATTTAGTATGATATTTTTATGTTCGTATTCCATTCCTACTCTTTTGTAGATTTTCAGATAGCTGTTTATTTGCAGTAAGAAACCAGAGTTAGTCCTCAAAATAAATGATGTGAGTCACCACCTACTTTCTGGGAATTATAATATTTTAATACCTCTTACAATGAGACTTTTATTGCTTTCTTATTTCTGAATCAAAGTTTTAAAATTGGAATCCACATAATTTATCCTAAGATAGGCCACAGTTTGTATATAAAATGTGAAAATTCTTAAAAATGTATATTATTTACCCACAGAGATGTTATGGCCTATTGATCAAATCCATGTTTAGGCATTTGGATTTGACTTGATAAGCCATAACGACCCCTTTGGAGGTGATACGCTCTGCTGTATTTAGGGACTGTTAAATATGTGGATTACTGACACAGTGGAGTGTAACAACTCCTCTGGAGCCGCTACGCTTCATCACGTATATGAACCTACTGCACATGCGTGCAAAGTTTGCCTAATGAAAACACTTTATGAAGTCTTTGTAGAAAAAGTTACTAGTTATTTGTGCATAATATTCTTTTTTTTCTGCAATGGCTCCAGGACTGTGTTGTTTATTTTTCAGAGTACAAGCAGTATTGGATTACATAGGTGACATTTTTTCCAACAGCCTTTTTCTCTCCATTCATGCAGACTTACAGAGTAACTGTGGAGGCAGGAGAACACTGAAAACGTGAATGAACTGGTCTTAAGGGCCTTCTGGATTTTTATAAATCTTTCTGAATGAGTAGTTTAGATTTGCAAAGACTGGTCTATTATTATTTGCTATGAGAAAAGTTTTTTTCCCTCTTTGATTTCCTATAAAAAGAATGACAATATCCATAGAAAATGACTAGCTTTGCAAAGTTGTTACTTTTTTTATGGTATTGTCTAAAAGAGACATTGTACCAAGTACTGTTCTCACCACAGCTTAAGGAAGGTCCCTATAGCGTACTCTTAGGTATAATTCAGTGCAACTTTAAATGAACATTTTTAAATTCTATATTTAAAAATGTGAAACTGTATAGAGGGCAAAAAGAAAGCAACTGCTTTATTTAGCTCTGAGGGAATGTATTCCATCTGTCTAATGAAGAAACTGATTTCGATAGAGACGCTGCAACTGGGAAACTATTTTTCCTGAATACATCATCCTGTTCTGTTAACAAAGCTTTACCTGGGGAGTTTCCTAGATGCAGAAGGATGCACTGCACACATTGCCCTTCACAGTCCCATCATTTTACAACAGATAAATGACTTGTGTGAGCAAGGTGCCCCAGAATAGGGAAAATTTCAAATACAAATAGCAGCAATCCTCTTCATTCTTAAAAATGTCCTTCATACACTACTATGGCAAATTTGGCCAATTTAGTAATCTTATGGCTGTAAATAATATGTGTAGGCAAAGTTTTTTCATATACTGGGTGTTCAAAGTTAACTTCCTAAAGCTGTATTTGAGTACCACTATTTTAGAAATTTAAAAAATACTTTTTTTTTTTTCCCCTTCAATTTTTCCCAAATATTTTGAATTAACTTTTCAGTTTCCTTTTGTGGCTTAACACTTATCCTGGCTACATGAAAAACCTGCATTAGGTATAATGCTTCCCTAATAGTTTGGAAAGAAAACTATTTCCTCCAGTAAAAATGTTCTGAAATAGCTGTAGTGCAGGAAACCTGACGATTTTCCCTTTGGCAGACGAGCAAGTTTGTTAGTATCTATGTATGACTGTCTATTTTTAGTGAAATTCAGTAGTTTTGTATCCTTCTCCAGCACTATTTGTGATTGTTTGGACAATTCAGAATTTCAGCTGATGTAATACTGCCCCCTTTTATTAGAACTGGAAAACATGTGGGACTTCAAGCATTTAGCTTTGTAGCTGGAAAAAAATCTGTTTGTTGATGCTGTTGTTTCCAATATTTGAAACTGGATGATAAGATAAAGCATGAAATTAATGAATCAATGAAGGAGTGGGAAAAAATTAACAATGCCAGGCAACTTTTTTGCTGAGTGTATTATCTGTGTAATGACTGGTCTTCCTAGGCAGTCTATTGCACCAGGGAAATCTGTGCTGTGTTTCTGAGAAGTTCTGGATGTTGATGGGTTTTTCTCTTATATGAATTTCATATATGCTTGCATTGCTTTTCTACATCAATATATTTCTAAGATAACAATAGGAAAAAGTGTGCATTGTCTTTTTCCTCTTGTAGAAATCATTTATTCTAAGGCCTGATGAGGAATTAAACACACTGTTGAGGAGCTGGGTGAATTTTAGATCCCTCAGACATGGGGAAGTGTGTTAGTGAATTTATCTTTACAATTAGAACTTCAAAATATAATTGGAAATGAAAAGCAAAGGAGAGCTTTGTGGAAAAAAACCCAATCCCTACATCTCCAACCATATTTTTTAAAGAGAAATGTTTCCATTAAAAACAAACAAGGATAAAAATAATTACTTCTGATCTAACACTGAAGCCTGTACTATATCATTAGCTTTTACAGATATCACAGGAAATAAAATCAGCCTTAGAAATTTTCCCAGTGTTTAAAGAAATGTTTTATCTGATTTGTCTGTATGTAGTGAGGAAAGTGATGGAATTTGTAACTTCAGATGCACAGAGGGGTCAAATACATCCCTAACACTGGTACTCACATCATAAGAGTTATGGGAGGAAAATGCCACTGCCGACATTAGCCCCTGTGTAAGAACATAGCTCCATTATCAAGGACGTGTTTATAATGGGAACCAGGTGCAGAGTGCTGTGGGTATGAAATCTTGTCAAGCCTGTTCCTCAAACTCGTGAGATAGAAATATTAAAGCTGCACGTGGAACACTTCCTCTCTGTATGTAACGTTAGGATTCAGTCTGTAGTGGATTGCACACTCCTACTCAAATACTGCTATTTACACGTACATCAATAGATTTGTACTCACACCTACCAATATACCATTAATATATTTTTTCAGGTTTACTTTGTATGCTATGTGTGGAAAGACATAAAAATAATGTATTTGCAATTTGCACATTAAAAATACATGTTCGCTCAAACTCTGGAATTGACAATGAGAAGACAAAAAGAAACAGTGTAAAATCTCTGGCATATGTAGGTCATCTAAATTTACAGATAAGTTAGCTTTGGTGCCAGCTTACGGTGGATCCAGTTTTGCACTGAATGAAGCATTTACTGTACAGATCCATCTTTTTAAGCCTCTTACTCAACTTATTTTCCAGTATTACCTTGAGTAGGCAGGTTGTGCATTTGCACTTTAAAATATTACATGTGCAATTAAATGCTTGGTTTCTTAAATTATGTAGCGTCTGATTAAAATAAAATTTACATTATTTGTCTACTGATCAGTTAAGTGAGAAAATGCAGTCTTTACGAAGTATAAATAACTGAAACTTTATTGGACCACAAATTTAAAAAAATGAAAAATAATAATAATAAAAAAAGAATTGACCAGTAATGATGTACAGAGTTAAGAAATTAAAAGGAAATGCACCTGAAGAGCCAGTATGAAACATAATTAACTATACACACACAGACACGCACAGTATATTAAATAAAGCTCCCGTGTTAGCTGAAGTTTTCAAGCTTCTGTTTGCTTTCAGTTCAATCACAAAAGCACTTAGCAGGAAAGAACTATTTCCAGGAAGGAAAGATGCTCTTTTGGTATGAGTTGCTAGTTTTGTATTTGTATGTTGACTAATAGAGTTATTAGTTATTAGATTTGTTAGTTATTGTGGCTGAACACAACCGTGATGTTTTACTTCTGTTGTCAGAGCTACTTGGAGAGCTGCATAGCTGCATGTTTTAGAACTCATTAATAATGATGATGATAATAATAATAATAATAAAAGGAGTGGCTGACCCACTTTTATCCATTTTCTATCACAAGGAAAAATGTCAAGTACATTGCTTTCTCCCTTGCATGGGATATTTCCTGTGGAAAGGATAAAAAGTTTGTCCTCATATGGTCTTCTCCCTTAAATCCTGAAGCAGCAAAAAATCCCAAAGGAGGAGAATTTGATGAAAATGGGTCCCAGTGTTGAATGCTGAAAAATTTGCTTAAATGAATAGGGAGAATTTTTCCAGTAGGATGATTTTGCACCGTAAAGGATATTATAACAGCATAATGATTGTATCTTCTTATGTACAATCCATTTTTAAGTGGCTCGGGAGGCTTGCATATATATACTGAAATATGTCCCATGGTTTTTACTTTTCCAAAAACAATAAAGTTAGGTTGAAAATTACTGCTCAAACATAAATTCTCTGGGATAGGAATATATTCATTGATTTAAGTTGTGGATCAGAGTGATGGCTGCACAATCCTATCATATCACTTCTTCAGATGTCCTGAGAAGTACAGAATACATATTGCATTTGCATATTATTTCACACTTATATATGAGCACAGGCATCCACAAAGTTACTGCCATTTATTTCCAAGCTTTCTGTATGTATGGCTCTAAGTAAATGTACAGCACTGAATACATTGCCAATATAGTTCTGTTAACTGCAGCAGATTAAGCAAAGATAAATTAGGATTACTTTGTCTGATGCTCATTACTTTCTAAAATTGAAGATGCCTCCTATTTCTCAGGTGTCACTAGGCTGCATCAATAGATATGATAAATAGAAATACATTCACTGTTGTAGTAGGATATTTACTCAGCTGCCTGTCTGTGGGATTATATGCTACTTTGTACCGATTTAACTCTTTTGCTGCTAACAAAAGAATAAGAGTGCTAGCAGGTAACATTTTCATAACCTCATGAAGAGATGAGCAAGTAATGCTGAAACGGTATCTGCAGATCTGATTAATGGAAATTGGCCTTGCTTATTTCTTCATTTATTTTTTTTTTTTCACTCCCTGTTCATTAAAAGAAAATCAAGTAGGTTTTGACTGAGCACACATTCCAAACTCCATGTTGACCAGATGGGTATGACAGTATCAGGGAAAATTTCTATTCCCTTGTAAAGTCCTGATGCTATTTAAAGGTCTTTATGGCAGCTCTCTGAACTTTGTGGAAGTTTAATGTAGGGATCCTGCAGAGCTTGCTGCTTTGTGCCTTTCCACAGTTTTTTTCCCTACCAATGGTATGCCAGAGGCAGGTTCATCTTTTTTTCCTATGAAGATGAAGGTAATGGATGCAGGAATTGATAGATACAAGTAAAGGCTTTCTGCTACCTGAGAGGCCTTCTAGCTGAGGGAATTCCCAGTTGCTTTTTGCAGATAGTTTAAGGCAATGTTGCACTATTTACCATTGAGGCAGGCATCAAAAACAGTGTAATTTGTAATAGGTGACCAACTAGAGCATAAATCACAAGCAGCCCACTATTGAGTGCTTAAGTGAATAGTTCATGCATAACTCACAACTTAGATTGTTTGAACACTTATGATTTACTTATACATGTATAGAATTCGCTGGTCCTCCAGGAGTACTTTGAAAAGAAGAAGGATTATGTTTGTTGAGTTAAACTGTTCACTTCATATAGCTTGTTCATCTGTAGTCACATAATACTAACTCCATAAACAGGTCTATCTCAATTGGAAATGTGTAACAGGATAATAAACGATATTCAACATCAGATTACTCATACTAAAATCATGTTCAAGTCATAGTAAGCTGTTATAACACTGCTTAAGACCTGAAGTATGCCACAAGCTGAAATTGCCCAGATTACATCCTGAAAATCTATAGACAACATTAATTTCTCTGTATTTCAGTTTTATGCCCGTGGCCTCTAACATTTTGCAAGTGCTTCAATGAGAAAGGCTGGAAAAACATATCAAATTTCTGTTCTCTTTCACTTGCTGACATTCATTAACTGAGGGAGAACAATGAAACAAGCTTTTGGGAAGATCTCCTGTTTGCCTGCACCTATTCCAAAGCAATTTATTAACAGCTAGTAAGAGAAGTGGACACTTGTGATTTAGTGTCAGACCTGTGTTCAGGTAGCTTTGTGTGTTTTTGCTCTTGTTTTGTCAAAAAGCTTCTTGGAACAGCAGGCAATAGATGCATTCTCACTGCCATTTTTTTTGCATCCCTGAGTTAATTTCTTAAGAGATTATATGATTGCTATTCAGATGAACTTTATTTTATATACATGTACATTTTTGCTTAGTGCATCCTATTTTTATATGCTTCCTCCCTTTCTAAAGCCCGGAAACAGTCTTTGCAATATTTCAGATGCCAGTACAAATTGAAGCTATCACTGGGAGGATGTGCATTAGAACTGTACACAAAGTGAGTCATTGACACATCATATACTGTAAAACTTTGTTCCATTAAGGCTTCATCCAGAGCATATTCAGTTGCAAGCTCCTCACCAAAATTCTCTTCCTCACCTGGTACCAGTCCATCTCTTTGAATACTCATAAGTAAGATTAGGTTGTTTGTCTGCACTCTTCCTCCCAAATAATTCTTCTTTATCAAGGGATTACCTTTGTGCCCTTTTTTGCATAACTCATGTATTTTATTTCTCAGACTCATGCTACAGATCATGCTACATCATAGCTGCCAAACACCTTATTGATAAAATATCAGCGTTTTATTTTCTTTTAGAAAATACAAGAAATATGTTCTGCATTTTTGCTCCCATCCTCATTATCTCAAGCATTATTTCACTGTCTTTGCAAAGGGGAGTCTAATAAGTTAATATTCTCAGTTTTAGACTCACAATGTGTAGACGACGACACCTATCAGTCCTTTGCACTAACAAACAGCATACCCTGCTACAAAGGATTTCCATTCAGTGCAAAAACCATCTGTAGTTTCTTGGTATCTACTCACCAGCATGGAAAGGCAACAGTAATGAGCTGCAGTCTGAGAAATTTGTAGTAAATATGTGAATTATCTATCAGAGAAGAAGAGGAAGTGTACTACTTTTGTTTATCAGCTGAATTTCCATTTGTTTCCATTTGTACTATGTTACTGTAGCTATTTGGGAATATGTGTAAGGACAATATACCGAGACCAGTAAATGGAGAATAAAAAAGAAGTGATTTCCTGTTCATGACCCCTACTAAAGCAATCTTAATGTAAAGCATTTGGCTATACTGAGGGTGGATTTCAACATGGGTGCCTCTCTATCAGGACCTACATTACTAATTCATCCTTCAAATGTTTTGAGATTCCAGTCCTCTGATATTAGGGAGTATTCCTGGTGTGATGCAGACTATAGTTTAAGTAGTGGAAATCTGTTTGGTTGTCATGAGAGAAATGGAAATTTTCTTGCAGTGTTTGCAACGATCTGCCAGCTTGGGTCTCCTTTTTTCATCTCACTGCTCCTGATCTTCTTTCCTACTGCTTACCCTCAATGTGCTTTTGCTGGAACTCTTGTAAAATCTTAACAAGATAACATCTTCATATTGCTGTTGTGTGTCACATCTTAATAGAATAGCATGCAATTTCCACAGTAGAATTCCCACTAGCATCTTACATGGTGGAAAGTGATGATTGTTTCACACATTTTTCTGTACAGTGGGTGTGTTCTCTATATAACTATTCTTGTTGTCAGAAAATCTGCCTTTTTCTTGGGTTCAGGACTAAGATGAACACAAACCTGTTCTCATAAGCAGAATACACATTTTGTCACTTTTCTGATTGCTTAGAGATAGGAAAAGAATAGAGATAAAATGGAAAACTGCATTATAAGATAATCAGTCATTATTTTTTTTCTCTAATATTTATATTTTATTTGTGATGAAAGGCTTTAGGCTGTGCTTTTAACCAAACTAAAGCATGTAATAGTTCTGACATGAAGAACGTGCAAGGCAAGAGCAACCAGATTCCACATACTGCCTCTCCAGTGCAAGGAGTTTCTCCAGCCTTGCACTGGGCTGCAGCTTGCTGACTCTTCAAGGACAGAGTAATATAGGCAATTCTGCTTTGAAAGCAACAAAACACGGCTTCAAAAACATAAAGTCATCCTTTGCCTTTTTTCAAGCTAGAACATTTCACTGTTTGAATTTTCAGTGTGACCCCACAAACAGCTTAATTGGAAGAATTAAAGGTTTATGGATTCTGTGTGTCAGAAAGCAGTAGGTTGGAAGATGGATGGAACAACTTAACTGCTGCAGACAGTGTCTCTGAAACTGTACTTTGTGTGCAATGTAAGAAATAAGAGTAAGGGAGAGCACAGGTAGAAATATGAAGATCCTATTGCTTGAATGGTAGATATACAACCAGATAGCTCCAGAGTATATAGT
Source organism: Coturnix japonica (assembly GCF_054131305.1). Lineage (NCBI taxonomy): Eukaryota > Metazoa > Chordata > Aves > Galliformes > Phasianidae > Coturnix > Coturnix japonica. The sequence goes on along the minus strand of NC_140667.1, from coordinate 17,682,318 downwards.
TCCTTCCTTCCTTTTGGCATAATCCCTTTCGGTTCTCCCTGTATATAATAATTTGCAATTCCTCTTATGTCTCTGTTTCTAACCCTATGAAGAGGCAAACTCGAGCCTTTCTGTTTGCATTCTTCTGATATCAAAGACTGCTATCCCACTGGGGCTCTTAGCCATAGGAGAGGTTTGAGGGAGGGGAAAGAGATGTTTTTCCTCCTTTGCAGCTTCACAAGACTGGAAGGTGGGGAGAGGCGAGGGAGATGACAGTAGATTTTAAGGTTCAGAATGGAAGCTGGGATGTGACTGATGCCTGAGTCTAGTGTGTATTAGCTGCTTCTCACTGCTACTCTTAGTAGCAGGTTTGGAGTTGAGTGGAGGCTAGTAGCTGATGATGCAGAGTACCCATCCTCTCTGGGAGTTAGGAAGATCCCTGGTCATTCTATTTTCACAGAAGTCCACACCACAAAGATACCTTCTCCCACCTAGAAAGCTGTGTAAGGATATTTTTCTTTATGTTTGAAATCTGTCTTGCAGATTTACAGGAAGTATTTGTTTATTTTTCAAATTAGCTGAGCAGGAAAATTATCTAGACTGAGATGGATTTGGAGATCAGCACAATGCAGCAAGATTAAAAAACCCTTTCCATCTGATTTAATGAATTTGAGACTGCTTTTCATAAACTAGTTTTTCAGAAGTCATTTGTGAAGGCTTGTATAAAGAATTTTTAAAGGTAACTTAATGGGATGGAGAAAAGGTTTAAAATTATCTTCGAGGGCTGTTGCGGGAGATATTAAATATTGATTTATCTTGGAGTAAGAATCTTACTAAAGATTGAGGCTTGTAGTCAGATCAATTTATCTGGAATACAAACTCTATCGTTGTATTTAGTACAGTGTCAACATGAATCTTAAACAAATGGATGTGAAAGGTTGAGCATTAAATCTAAATCAATTGGCTCTCAAATCTTCAATTAAAAAATAATAATTTGTAACAGTTCAAAATGAACTGCTCCTAAAAGCTGCAGGTGGTTTGTGTTAAAAAGAACAGCTTCATTTAGTAAGTTCATACTCTATCATACCCCTCTCCTGTGCATCATGTGGGAATAAGAATCTGCAGTTCAAGGCTTTTTCTTTAGTTTTTAAGGCTTTTTTCTTAAGTTTTTAATACTCCAAACTCTTTTGAAAAACCTGATGTAAATCATTCAAGTAATCTGGCAAATAACACTGCAAGCAATTTTCTGCTACTTGCCACTGCTACTGCACTGCCAAGCTTTTGGTCATAATATAAAATTTGGCTCAGCACTTACTTAACCAACTAAAACTGATTATGTTCCCTTCTCACACATAAATAGATGCCAGTATGCCAGCTAGTGGTGTTGGCTAAAATATTTTTCAGAATGTATACATGTACATAGGCCTGCAGTAGGAAACCCGTTATCCAAGTGTGACATCAAAGCAGCGCTTCTCAGATAATTCAAGTGTTACGTTTGCTTTTGTTTGTACTGTTTTCTTTAAACATATTCATTAGACAAGAGCAGAGGCTTTAATGTTCCATGACTGAAAAATCCATCAAATAGATTTACGATGGAGGCACTGTGGCATAACAGCCAGTGGACTGGCCTAATGTTCAGTAGTCCTGGGTTCAGTTTGCAGCTTAATCATTGACTTTCTGGGTAACCAGAAGATAATAATTTCCCCTCTCGGTGCCTGGAGATACTGTTGCCAGCCTTTTTTTCTAAACTGGTGTGAGTTCCATGGCTGCACAGTGGTAGGTATTGTGATTGTTTACATGTATAGTAGTAAAAGGTTCCAAAATATTGATTGCTTCCCCAGGACGTTATTATTCTCTTTCCTGCAAGAAAGAAGTAGAAAATACGAACACAACTATGAAGTATACAAATATACAAAGAAGTAAGGAAGGTATGAAACAGAAAATGGCCTCTTAATCATTGATTTCATTAGGCTTCAGAGTAGCAAAAATCTTCCATTGGAATGAGGTGTTGGAATGCTCTTTTGGATAATTATATGAACTTTTCCATATATGTCATCTTACCTGGATTAATGAGGACAGGAAAAAAGAAAGAAAAACATCATTTTAAATGCTGTGAGATGTATGTAGGACCCAGTCTATGCTGATGCTGAAAAAAAAAAAATTGGTCAAAAATAGGTGGGACATAAGAGGCTTATATGCTCAGTGCTGTTTTTGAAATGCCTGTCCAAGATGCATCGTTATAATAAAAGAGCATTTTCTAAATTGTCATTGTTGCATTGATCTGAAGAGCACTTTAATAGGTATTTTATGTGGGAAATTTAAAACAAGCTTTTTATGATGAAAGCAAAATAATGTTTACAAAATCATTCTACTTTAAATGAAAAGCTAGAGAATGGATTTTTGCCAGTAGCATCAGCTATAGATAACTATCAGTTTTGTCTTTGTATATTGCAGTAGTAAAACCACATAATTTTTTCAGCCTGTAGGTAGTCATTTTGCATTTAAGATGGTTTCAGGTGTAAGGGTTCCTGGACTCTGGATGAAAAAATAATGCGTAGCCTTCAATTACCCTTATATAGTATCTTCTCTCTTACTTTGATTTTTTCTTTCTGTATGGAAGAGTTGCTTCTTCCATCCAATGTAAATCTTGACAAGTTTCCAGGAAGTAAATATTTGCATGTATTTGCCTATTGGGTATAAAAATTGGAACCTTATCCTGTTTGTTTAAAGGTTTTGTGTGTGTGTGTGTGTGTGATAAATTTATAGTCTTCAGGAATTGAGTTTGGGTTGCTTTTTACTAGAGTATAAATCATAAAATCATAATTTTTGTATAACTTAGCTCTGGTTATATTAGAAAGACAGGCAAGTAGATAAGGCAGTTTCACTGACAGAATTGTTCCTTTGCCTTCAGCTAGGCCACTGTGGATGCAAGATATTGTTTGCTAACAGGACTGTGTCCTTGATTTCCTATTGTTTTACATCTAAACATGAATAACTATTCTCCTCCACACCTAAAGGCTCTCAGCCTACCTCACTCAAAGGGAAAAAGGAGCAATCAAAGAAGAGGAAGTATCTTTCTTAGCCTGGGAAGAAGTTGTTTATCATCAGTTTTAGTGTAAGCATACAAGAACTATACAGTTTAGCCTTTACTCAGTGGAGTGCAGTAGTCCATGCTTAATGTAAGCATGTAAGTATTTTCCTGGAGTTTAATAATGTCTGTCCATGTACACATGGCCTGTGTTGGAATGAACTAAAAGTGCTCAGTGCCTTATGAACTTAAGGACTATATGAACCTGCAAGAATTTGCAATTTCCTGGTTTTTTTTTTCTCTTGAATGAAGATTAAAGACAGGAGATGAGGAGATGAGGTGTACACCTGTATCATCACAGTCATTATACACATCACACTTGATATTGTAATCTTGCAAACAGTAATCTTGCCTTCCTGACATAAACAGTAACTGCCACATTTTCCTGAGGCTGAAATAGAGAAAAACATGGCATTGATGGGGTACAAGAGGTAAAACACTGCATAATGATGTTATTATCATTGTTCCATTGTCACCCGTCTTTATTTATTCTTTAGTGATATGTTTATTTTCTCTCTGAACATAACAAAATATGATTGAGTATACATAGAGTAATATATAAGCAGCAGTCATAAAAAGCCTCCTTGAAAAAATATGCCTAAAATGCTACAAAATGGAGGAAAAAAACAGATTGATAGAGAAAAAGCTTTCATAATCTATATATGCATGATATGCAATTATATATTTACATATAGCATAAGCCAAGGCATATATTTGAACACAGTAGCATTCAGTGGGATTTTAACTGCCTTGATTGCATTTCTAATTCTAAATATGAATATGAACATTTAAGCCCAAGTGTCTTGTGCATCACCAATTTAAGCTACTTCAGGTGTCTTCTGAAAATGGAAGGGAAGAGCCCTGTCTAGGGGGTTGCACTGTGTATAAAGATAAGGAAAAAGGTTCAGTACTCCTGGTAGCACATTCAGTGCATCTAATGGAAGAGCTGGCATTTGTACCTGCAATATACAACATCGTTGATGTGAAGATAATTCTGTAATTAATGCAGAAAACTTAGGTTCACATTTTCCCCTGAAATTTAGTCCCTTAATTTAGAAATACTTGAAAATAGAATATTCAGAGTATTTGTTTTTAAATCTTTATGACTACTACTCACATAGTAGGAAAAATGCAGAGTAGGGAGAATACATTTATTGCTGCTTGATAACTGCTTATAACACCATTTTATCCATTTTTTTTCAGTACTGTTGCATTATGTCACAAAATCTGATGTGCACCTTGCATAATTAAAATGATGGAATGAAAGTATCTGTGATGACAGCTGCCATGCTTTCAGCCTTTATAGGTTTTTAAATCGAACATTTACATGTCTGTTTTCTTACACTTATTTTCTATATTGTTTATAAAAGAACATAATATTTTTTCTTCAGAAGCCTGACCAGTGATGTATGTATGTGTCAGTGTACTGGATTTTTTAAGATTTCTCTTTTTCCAAATCTGTCTGGAGGGCAGCTGAGTTTCCTTTCTTCTGTTGAGGTTTGCAGTGACTTCTTTTTTTTTCCTTCCTTTTTTCTTTTTCCATTAAAAAACAAAACATAAAACAAAATACAAACAAAAAAAACGATGTGCTGAACTTAGGATAGTTTTGCCGGTTGTCGTACTACTGTGGCTTCTTGCTAAAGCTGTGTTTTCAGCCTGGAATATATTACTACACAATTAAGAGAAAAGGGAATTTGCAGTTTTGAGGCCAGAAATCAAACTTCTGGTCTTCTAAATTCTGTCCCAATTGTAATGCATGATAGTACTTTTAATGAAACTTTATGACAAGCAGAAAAATGGCACGGGAAAAACAACTGTGCTGTTTTCTGGTAGAAGTGTATGTCAGATGCCATTTGTGATTATTGTCATTTGTCTGTCTCAGAAATGCACACATATATCTTAGTTTTCTAAATGGTTTCCCTCAAATACTTTGTAGTTGCAAGGTACATAGTCTTAAACTATTAACCAGTTCTCCCTTAGACATAGTGGGCAATACCTGATGTTATGAAAGAAAATTGACTTCTCTCCCTAGGTTTCCAGTTAATCATCTGTGGATGTTGCTGAGGAAGGAAGGGAACGGTAGACAGAAAAAGGGAATTTCTCTTTAACCCTGACAGTTGAACAGCTTACACTCTGGAACATGAGATTTGATTATCTTAGCATGTGTAACTACAAATGTTATTAACAGTCGTAAAATTATCCAGCTCTTTTAAAAACAAGTGACAGCCTAGGCTTTGGACTCTTTCTGACCTCTGATGAATTCTGCAGTGTCAAGCAGTAACTCTTTTTGTTTGTTTTTCATTCGCCAGCTGTTAATTTAATTGATTGTCCTTTTGTTTTTCACAGACTAATTACTTCTCATCAGTATAAGGTAGAATTCCACACTTTCTGTGATTTAAAAAAGAAAAAAATCTTTACATTTTGGTTGACATGTAATTTTACTGTATCTACCACATAAATTTGCTGCTGAAACAAAGAGTTAATCAAAGAGTTCTCAGATACAACCATGCATCATGCCTTTGTGCATGAATAAAAAGTTGGAAACCGCATGAAAGCAGTAGTTGGGTTACCACACAACTGGATATGCTTAAGTCTGAACGCTTCATAACTCTAACTACTGGGGAGCTGCAAACTTATAAATAACCTTGCAATTGGTAAAAGCCATATTAAAACCATATGAACAAAGACATAAAGCATTTGGTTAAGGGGGCTCAGTAAGTGCAGTAATCCTGTTGAAAGTAATCTAACCAGGGCAGAATGATAGCTTAGGAGTGCCTGCAAGTGCAGCAATAGTTAAGAGTACGTCAGAACCTCACGAGTAGGAGGGCATATTATCCTACTTGGGTGGAAATATTTGTTACCTCTATTTTTTTGTTGCTTTTGAAAAGTATCTTTAAATTCATACACTCTTTTTTTTTTTTTTTTTTTTTAAAGGGAAGCTTCATTGCTCTGAAGTTTCTTGGCTTACTGGTATATGTTTCCAGTTGTCAGGGGATTCATCTAAATCCTTATTTGTTTTCAGAGCTCAGGATGGTTACTGCTTGCACTATCCAGAGACTCTTGGCATTCTGTTCCTTAAAATCAGATTTCCAAAAGAATTAAAGAGACTTTTTAGAAGTGGACAGTTTGGGTTTGTATTTATCTGATGCTTTTTTGGCCCTGAGCACTTCAGTTTCAAACATTTTTCTTGATGCTTTAGATTCTGGTTATTTTGCAATTTTTGCAATTTGCAGGTGAAAATACACAGAACTCTAAACATTCACCATGAAGTTCTCAGAATCCTCAGGCCTCTCCATAGGGTTGCTGTTCTTTTAGTTGTAATAATACTGTAACTATTGTGTTTATCTACTTTGCCATCAAAGGAATTCCAGCAGTTGCATGCCTGTACACCAGTAAGATGATTGACATTGTTGTAATAAGGTTAATGTTTAAACTTCCCACCCATAATAACTAAAATACCCAGAGATAAGGGTGAAAGTCAATTTGTAATTATCCCTGCTGTGCCAAGATGTTGCAAAAGATTCGAAGTGGAAGGCAATTTAACTTTTCAGTCCCAGCTGTTAATAAGTAGTAAGAATAAGCAAAAAGATTGGGATGTTTGTATATTGGCTTTCCAGGATAAAAAAAAAAGTCTTGTGCTTCCTCATTACTCAAGCCAGCAGTAAACTTCTCTGTGTTGTGCTGAAAATGTCCTTTTCGTATTTTGAAAATAGTAGGTTGTTTGCCTGTTGTTTGCAAGTGTTGGTTGTTGGTGTGTAAAGAGAATAGATAGCAGTTAGCAAATAAGCTGCTAGAATATTTAGTGTGGAATAACTCAATAGAAATATATTTTACACATAAAGACAACACGTGATAATTATTTGTAGTCATTCTAACTAAACTACTGTCCTCAGAAGAAATAATATCCCTTCAGTCATACACTCTGCGGCTTTAGTGAACAACCCATATTAATTCATTTTAGAGAAACTGGCTCTTTAAATTAATGTTGGCAACTGCTTCCATGCTAGACTATTGAAATAAAGGTTATTACATCATTGTCCAAACATGTCTACTTAAATAAAAAGTATTTGTTTGCAAAAAAGATGTATTTTTAAAATCTTTCACACAACGATCAACATGCATGCCATTTTCCATTTCAGTCTGAGCACACATTTCAGATGTGGAAAAAGCAAGCATGTTGAAATAATTTGAGGCATGGGTATAGTCGGATCGGTCTTGGTAATCCAGAAGGGAGGGGTGCCCAGTGTATTATTACATTTCATATATTATTTTTCAAGAGATGGATGCAATCAGTCATCTTCTCGCATATGGTTTGAAAAAAAATTGACTTCCTGGCAAGTAAACTGTTATTTAAGTACACAATCCATAGTACTACAGAAACAGTTTTGCCAAACTTGTCCAAGTATTCTCACATCCTTAAAGATGGTATAAATATCATTTACAGCAAGCCGTTTACTTCAGACTATATGGAATGCCTTCCTGCTCCCCTGATCTAAGTGTCCCAGTTTGCATTATGGCCTTTATTGCTTCAGTTTGATGGAGTGATCAGTAAAAATTTAATGACACTATAAAATAATAAAAATGTCGTTAATTTACCACGGATCTTGGATGCAGTGGTTGTAAAGTTACATTAATAAACAGAATATTTTTTACAACAAAAAGCATTGTTACGTGGGAACGTATAAATAACACACATAAATTTAAGAGCAATTTTACTGTTAGCACACACATTATTATGGAATAGCCAATAAGTGTATAAAACATAGTATATAAAATTTTATGAAAATATACTGTGCGCATCAAAAATTCAGCTTTTATCTAAGTGCAGAGAAAAGCCATTATTGTGTGCTTACTGTTTCATTGCTGTTCTTTCATGAGATCACAATTTTATATTTGTTTCTAGTCATTTGAAGTTCACAGCCTTTTCAGAGGAAGGGGCAACTATTCCTTTTTCCTCTTCTCCTTGCTTTAGTAAATCATTCTTCTACCTTCCACTTGTGAAGAAGGAATTGATACTTTCTGCCAGAACATGATGGAAAATTGCTAATTTAATGCAAAGCTAAAAATAATGCCAAAGGGGTTGATAGGCTTGCTTGGCGACTCTGGAAATAAGGGATAACTATCTAGCAGTCTATCTGTCATCACTGGGGCTGCTCCATCACTGACTGTGATAATATGTGAATATGATGGATGCCACAGCCTTGTGGCTCATAACATTTAACATTCATCAGCTCTCACTAACGGGGGCTTTATAATTTAAATATCTTTATTTAATATGCAACATCTACCTCATACATCATAATTTCAAAGCACTTAGAGAACCAACAGTCCTGCAAGACAGTTGAGCAGACTTTAATTTTTTCTATAACTTTTACATTTCCTGCATGTTTGTGACTGGCAATGCATAAATAAGTGCCTAATAGTATCACAGAATGGAAAATTAAGATTTGGATCTTAAGAAGAATCTTGTCTTTTTCTCATTTTAAAGACATGATCATTTTCTCACAGTGTTCAAAATAAACAGAAGGACAAAGGATTTGAATTGTGCTTGAAAGAGCTTTCGGTTTTCTATGTGAACTCCAAGTGACTGTGTTGGTCTGGTCACATGATAAAAGGTTGTCAGTGTCATGTCCTAAACCCTTTTGCCTGGATTTTAATAGGAAAACTTAATGTAACTAACTATATAGTATGAAGTCCAGAGCCAGTAAAAGCAAAAAAGTAAAAAAAGAAAAATCCAAAATGCTTCTTCACAAGAAATAAAACACTTGCACTGTCCGTAGTGATTCACTTTATTGCAAACTCATCAGAATTTTCAGTTAGTTCAGGTAGGAGGAGAGTAACGATATATCCAGTAGTGATGTGTGCAACAGTAATCCATGTGTGAGGAACAGTAGGTATTTATTTTAAGTTAAAGTGTCTATCTTTTGGTTCATAAAGGAATACTACATGCAGAATTGATCTTCAGATAATTATTCTTTTTAGGACGAACTCAAATTTCAGATGAATTTGTTGTATTTCACTGAATTGTGAATGCATCACAAAAAAAAAACAACCACATTGTTGGTACTGAGGGACGTGGTTCAGGATGGTTCAGGATTTTTCTGGATTTGTCTAACCCCAGTGCAGATACTGACTTCTTCTGCTACAATTGCTTATGAAGATTATTTTTAGTTAAAAAGGGCAATCAAATAGATGTTTTTAAGAGATATTCAAAGATTGAAATATACTTAGCTGTGTTATGCCTTTTCTTGAACCAGAAGGAAGAGCTTATGCAGTAACTCTAAGTACATCTTTGTTTGACAAGAGCAGGTATTTTTATGATATAAGCGCTTTTGTTCTGCTGTTCCTGAACCTTATCATTTAATTATCCTTTTTTTTTCTCCTTCTATGTCAAAATATTGATATTCTTTCAGTAACTTTTTTCTTTTTTTCTCTTTTATTCTCTTCTTTTTTATTTTTCTTTCTTCTTCTTTTTCTTCTTCTTCTTTTTTTTTTTTTCTGAGAGAATATTTTCTGGTAAAATCAAAGAGAATGAATGACTAGAAAGATATTTCAAATGTGCATATTGATATGTAGCAGGGTCTGTTGATTTTTATGGCAGAAAGGTATTTCTTCTGAAATGCATTTAAAGGCTGCTCTTCCAAGAGTACTGCAGGTGCTGTGTTAACATCCTTAAGAAAAAGCTTTTAGTGCAAATATTTTGGAAGAGAAAATGTATATGTGAAGAGCTGTTTTCTTAGTACTGATCTTTGTTTTTATCTCAGCTGCAAATCAGCCTTTTGAAATGGAATGCAGAATCTTTGATAAACTTCTTTTTTATTCTGTCTAACTGTAAAACAGATCCCATCCTGATGATTGAGGATGTATTGTTACATTGCACAGCATAATTCAGTACAATATTAGGCCTCAAGTACTACAGGGCATTTCTGCGGTCACATTTCATTTGTAACTCCTTTTATTTTTTTCCTAAGAGTTCCATTTTATACATATGCTCCTTCAACAGCCACAGATTTTACAGAGGAAAATAAGTTATTAAGTTAAGTGAATATCAATTGTAGGGCAGTTTTGTTACGTGATTAGAAGATTCTGGTAAACTTTTAGAATTCCTTATAGAACTTATAGAATTTAGAACCTGAAATACCTCAGCTATGTGTTGTAGAAAATCCAGCATCAGGGTTTGTGTTTTGTTTTTTTTTCTTTTTTTCCCTTCCCCTTCAAATATAAAAATAGCAATAACAGTCTGTGATTGGAGGAATCAGAAGAATGGAGAATCAAAATAATTCCTGATCTGTTTGGCCGATAGGTCTTATTACTGAAGCATATTATTAAAATGCAGAGATAATAGAAATAAATATTTGGAGGTGGAGCATCTGAGAAGTCAAAGCCATCAAGCATGTTTGGTCTCTAAGAACATTTGCAAGTTTCTGGCCATGTTGCAAGAGATAAACTCAAAATCTTTTCCTTTATGTCTTGCATACACAGCACGGAACTAGGTCATTGAACAATAGACTGAACAGCAATCAGCACTCTACTTCTGCATAATGCATTAAGTATAACATGGAGAAACTGTTCGTAGAGCTGAAAGCTGGTATTTCATGTCTGTAAATTCAAGCTGACATGACATTTAATATTGTTTCGTAGTAATGAACAACAAGGTATTCATTCATTCACAAGTACAACATAATGCCAAGTTTAGTCTGAAGAGGTAACAACAAGGCAAGAGGGAAAACATGTTATGTTCCTTCAAATGAGAATGCTAAATTAATGATAAACTTTGAATGCTTTGCTACTGATATTCAGCACTGCAGAGACTACTATTATGGGACGGTTCTACACTATCAATTGTAGCGACCTTGCCCAGTAGTTGATAGAAAAACTAACCGGGTTAACAAATAAAATACCCTCTCAATTTCCACTTTCAACTTTCCTATGGAGGTCTCCAGCTTTCAAAAGCTTTTTGTATTTTATTTTTCCTATGAGTTTGCACTTCTTTCCTTTTTCCTTCCCTTTTGCTATCCATTTCCTTTCCTCCTCCAGTTCTCTCTCACTTTCTTCTCTTAACCCCTTAAGTTTCTCTTCCACTGAGGTTCAATTTAAATTCCCAGACAAAATAATGCTATCACTTCTGTCATCTATTATTATTTCTATAAAATACTTATCTTTGAAAAATTCACATAAAATTTAGACTTGTGTTTCTTTAGGGTACGATGGCTAAACTGATTCTCAGTGTGGAGAGAAGTGTTGTTTTTTTCTTTTTTTTTTTTTCTTTTTTCCCTATTAAAGTAGCATTATTTTTTAATACAAATTCCTTTAATTTCTGAATTTTTACATCTCCCAAATGTTGACTGTCTTTTTCAGTTTAAGTTAGAAATATGTGGTAAGGCAAAGTGAGCAGCATTCATCGGTACTGTTTCCTGCCAAGTGTGTTTTGTATTTGCATGTACAATCATCTATGCATTATGGCTGTACAGATCAAAATAATTTCAAAGCTTCTGTATATGTTTCACATTTAAAACTGATTTTCATAAATGCAAACGTTCAGAATCTGTAAAAAATAGTCTCTGAATTAAATTTCTAATTAAATGCGCTCATTGTTGGTGTTTAAAAAAAAACAAGGCACATGTCACTGCATACATACATGCACAAGCACACAAAGAGAACTAACATACATAGAGCATTAAGACTATTTCTGTTCTCTTTCAGGATAGAACAAGATTTGAGAATTTAGGCTCACAGTTAACGGGGAAACCCAATGAAGATGGAAAGCTGGGCCCTGGTGTCATTGATCTTACAAGGCCAGAAGATGCAGAAGGTGAGTTGCAGTTTTTACTGTGGGTTTTTCAACACTGCATCTCAGAATGGTTGTGGAGCTGAAATGCTGCCAGCATCATATCTGTTCCAGGGAAAAATGTTTGTCTTTTTTTTTATTTAAGATTTTAGTAACTACATGGCAAAGGGTAGATCCATTAAAAGTACTGCTTTGCATAAATACAGACAGCTGTCAATAGATAATGTAAAAATATTTCACATTTTCTATAAGAATATCTTGTATACAATATAAAACTTCAGTGAATTTGCACAAATTTTATTGATTTATTCAATATGTCAGGCAGTGCCAGGTGGAAATCAGTGTTCTCAAGACTGATTTTAACCTCAGAAAGTGTATATCCTATAATGCATTGCAAGAAAGCATGTAGGTAGATACGAAACCTACCAGTTAATGTAGTTAGATTAATCTACTACTCTGCAAAAATGCCATTTTTTTTTTACTTAACAAGTTCTAGTTAGAACACTGTTTGTCAGGAAAAAGTGAAAATAACTCTATTTTCTATTGATATCCAAATATTTGACACTTTCCCAATTTAGTTTTGTCTTGGATGAAAAGTTAAACTTGTGACTGTTGACAAACAGGCCTCAGAAACTTTCATTTGGAAGTCTGAAAACAGTGACATCTGTAATTGTTCCCTTTTCTTTACTGTACAAGTAGTGATATGCCTATGATAAAACAACTTAAACAACTTGATTGCCAGTTCACATATAATGTCCTTAAAAAGTCCCTCGGCAAATCTAAAGAGCCTAGGACAAGTACATGTACACAATGCAGAAATGTTGAGAGCCAAGACGTTCCTGTGTTGACTCCTCCATGGAGAAGAATAGCAACACTCCAATTTATTTCAGCAAAATATTCCCAATTATAGGCTTAAAGCTTGACAGGTGGAACTGCCATGTCCTATGAGCACAAGCCTTCATGTCTTTGCTTAAACAATTAATGTTACCATAATCAAGCTTTCTGGTGTCTGTGACAATAAGATAGTGATTGAAGTTCATCAATTGTTTATTACAAATAATATTAATTGAGACGCTAACATCTTACTGAAACATTTCAGATGTTCTCTGTGTATGTATATATATGTATATACATATTTTTTAATAGAGTTTTATGAAACCAATAATTTTTCAGATTGTTGTGTTGTGGGGTTTTTTCTTCTTCTTCTGGAAAAAAAGACTTTGGAGATGTATGGACTTTAAAAAGTGCTTGATGATTCATTATTTATTTATAAACTGAATTGAGAAGGAATTCCCATCCTTCTGCAACATCTCATGTTACAACATCTTGAAGGGTATTTTTTTCCTCAGATGGAATGAAAAGTTGCAACAGGATACTTACAGATACATACACAGTTACTGGTTCCAAAGTATCTGTCAACTGTTTAAGTTTAAATCATTTCTTTCAATCATCCTCTTTCTGGTATTATGAATTCATTATCCTTATAGGCCTCATGATACCATCTTTTTACTGGATAGTGCTCAATGAAGCTCTGACATATGTACCCCAGGATACAGTGGTGTATGCCATTTTAAGGACAGTGTCTTTCTAGAGCTTGTGGGGCAGTTTTGAGGTATGGTGTGTTGCCACATGGGAAATATGAGTTCATGAATGGATTCAGATTTCCATACTTTGTTTAGCAGCCAAGAGATTTCTCTGGAAGGGAGGTGCTGGGCCAGGACCTCTGCTGAGATGTGAAAAACACTGGCAGGATTTCAAACTGAGCCAGTCATTTGTCCTTCTAGTTATAGATGAGGTGAACTTAGACATTAGCTGGATATTAAAAAGACCTTCAAAATACCACCCAACTTCTGCTTCTTTGGCAAGCTGGTGAGGTGGTGACACTTCCAATGTGGCATCTCTTGGAACAGGAGCCTATTTAAAGCAGTCCTGCTGAAATGTCAGCAGCTACACTATTGTCTCTCATGTGATGTACCATGCTATGGGCTCAGTTCTTTTTCAAATATAACAACTTCTTCCCAATTGCCATGAAGATACTACAGAGCTTTCTAGGTCTGTTACGTTACAGAGAGTACTGTATGTTGCCACTATTTTGTGCTTGTGTATGTGTGTCTGTTTCAACATCAGATTACTAAGGAACTTGAAAACTTTTCCTTCAGCCTCCTCTAAGAAGAGAGTTTTGTTGCATTGTAGTGTGTTGCCGAAGTCACAGTCTCAAGTGCATGTCAGAGATTCCAAATGATTACCATTATAACCTTCTAAGATTTGGTGGATTTCACACACCTTCCTTTCTGTTTTGTCATTGTTACTGAATCTTGATCTTTTCTATACCATTTTTAAATATATATATATATTATTTGAGCACACATTGCTATAGACCTCTTTTAGCTGATACTTATTTCTTGTTTTTTACTTTTATGCAGTCATATAGAATATTAACATTTCCTAAGTAACATACTGGCTACCAACTCTAGATTCCCTTCCTTTTTTCATCGGATCTATGAGGTCCAAACTAATTTGTGACAGTGAGTGCATGGCAATTAGGCCTTTCAGATGGTTTACTTCAGTCACCAGAATTTTCAAACTTCAAAACTAAGAAAAGACAAATTATCTGTAGAGGGCTTTTATTAGGGGGGAGGGTACAGAGAATTTCCTGAGCCAGGGTGTCCAAGTTTAGTTGCATTGCTGGCAGTAAACTGCAAAAGAAAAGCAGTTTGAACTGCATCCTTATCCCTTGCTGGTGTGCACCGAGGGACCCGTGGGAGTGCAGTTCTACAGTGGTACTCCATGTCTACCTGCACACTTGAATTTCCAAAGGAAACTTAAGTGTGCAGAGACATGGTACATGTCTGTCTCGTCTCAGCATGCAGCCGAGACAGACAAGATCTGGGAAGTGCTCCTGGGTCTCATAGCTTTGACACAGCCTTTAAGGTTCAAGTAATTTGTTGCAAGAAATATCAGCAAGATTTTTTGGTTTATGGAATTCCTTTGTACTAGTATCTAGCAATGATTCCTGTCTATTCCTTAATTTTTATCTATAATGCATGGCAGAGATCTGACAGTATCTGAGTCACATTTCCCTTTAATTCTTGTATTGCTTGCAGTATTTGGTTATTGATCACATTTTGAAACTACATGTGTAATTTTTTAAAACATGAATTATAAGAGAAGTCTTGAAATTCTTTATATTTGACTTTATGAAATTATAAGACATGTATCTGAAAGACACTGCAGAATGAATGTCAGGCCCTGTGCTTGTTATCCCTGACCAGCGTGTGAAACACTTTTTAGACTAATGGCAACCAGTTGTTCTTTCAGAGATGAATTTGCATATGAGTCTATATTCAAAGCTTGTATTATTCTGAGTGACCTGTCATCTAAATGGAGGTCTGATAATCATCTATAAGAATTTTGTATTAAATATTAAATAAGGCAACATCTCTATTACTTCCTTAGTTACCATCAGGACTGGGCTACTTACATTAAAAATCGTGTTCAGACTGTATACAAAAAACATTGCTGCTGACTGTGACACCATTTGATGGATAACCCCCTGCTCTTAGAAGTGTATCATTACCTGGAAATCCAAGTTGTCATATTAAAGTGTGTAATACAATTGTTGTTGTCAAAATTAAAAAACAAACAAACATGATTTGAGACTCTCATGTTTGGCAACTGGTATGTGAAATTATAAACAGCCAGTTAAAGATCTAAGCAAGATTTTTTTTTTCTCCAAACCTCATAATTTTTAAGGAAATGTTATTTTTGTAGGCAGCTTCAAATGTGACTGAGATATATATCAACTGACCAGAATGTGGGAGAATATATGCAAGAGGTCATTGTTAAATTCCAGGTGGGGGAGACTAAAATGTTTAGTTATTTTATCTTAGAACCTTGGATGTTCTGAATACATTCTGTCGATTCATGTTTAAGAAAGAAATTCATTTCACTGTTGGTGATAGTGCTGCTTCTGTTGAACCACATATATCTCATGCATGTGTAACACACTCTATGCTTAACAATCCTTCTACTTCTTATGCTTGTGGTGAAACGCTATGGAAAATCTGTAGGAAATATGCTAAGATTTTGCTTAGTAGTAGATAGTAATCTGCAGAATAGACTTAATGTTTCTGTTGACAATTACTGATTTTACCTTATGTTGTAGTGTAGTTTCCTTAAGCAGTTGCAGAGATTCAAATTCCATCAAGATCTGATCGTCATTCTTGCCAAAGAATTGGATCTGTTTAAATATGATTTTCTTGATTGGATCCTGGGCTCAGGGCAACAACATCTGAATGTTATTGTTTTGCCACTGCCTCACTACGTGATTCTGTAAAAGAGAAATAACTTCTCTATGCCCCATTTTACACTATGAAAAAATAGATGCATTGTGAAGCCAAATTCACTTTCAAAAAGCAACTAGAAACAGATGAAAATGCCATATTAGCATTAACATTTTGTTCCAAGTTCAGTGTTCGTTTGTGTTTGTACATTAGAATCAGGGGCTTACTAGTTAAATATTTCGCCTCTTAAGATGGGACAAAGTACACAAAGCTCTTTTCTTCTGAGTCCTGTTTTGATATTTTCATTTGTTCTATTTCTTATGTAGTAGTCTTTCTGAGTCTGTAAGCTTTGCTTAGCACTTGCTGCTTCTTCTTTGGATACTAATCCACTGGACTGTGTTAAGCAATGATCCACAGTTAGGAAGAATAGGTCCATCCCTACTAGTTGAGAAAAAAAAAAAAAAAAGGATTTTATAATAAGATTGTTGGATCTGCCAGTACACTTTATCAATGTATTTACTTTATTCTTGTATTAGAATATTACTTTTCAAAATCTCCCAAAGGTCTCCTTCACTAGATAGATACTAAATGTTAAGTCAGTCATTAAGATGTATTTTGGATCCCTCAGCTTGGGCTTGGTACCAGCCCATCTTCTAGTCAAATACATTTCTTTAGTGCCTGTGTCCTCTTTTGCATATGTCCAGCCTTTCACTGCATGCTGTCTCCTACTTTTATGTGTAGGTCCCCTGGTTTAAAGACAGTGTTTTTCTATATACCAAGTCACTGTTCGAAATGTAGCTTTAAGACTTACATGTTTGATCGAATTTTTGACCGTTCCTCAAAAAGGCTGAAGGCAAGCCAAATGGAGATAGTGTGCTGCATAACCATTTGTAACAGGCTAATTGCAATAGTAAGTCCTAGCTTTATTTTATTAATTCCTATTCAGATATACACAGGTTTTGGTCTGAACCTGATTTTGGAGCTGAATCCAAAATTGTCATACAGGAGCATGAAACTTTATTTTTATTTCTGCTCAGTAGTAAGTGTGAGAATCCAGTTCTGTAGCATTTCAGATAGTGCATTTGCTGAACAGTGTACAAAGTCCAGGATTTGCTCAGAGTTGTCATTATTGCAATTGCTCTTTTCATGTCCAGAGGATGCTGTCAACTTCCCATACAGATTTGACTTTAGCTAGCCACATTACGTAGTATTTTGTACCACAAGGAGAGATAATGCTAGCCCAAAAGCAAGGGAAATTGAATTAAAGAGAGGGAAAGAAATTGTGTTAGGAATCCTCGCAGATACAACCCATTTTCAGAATGTAGTGAGCAGATGAAGGGTTTCAATGGCAGCAGAGCAGCATTGAACATGAAGTCATTGATGGAGGAGAGGAACGAGCTAACTGGGGGAATGCAGGGAGACTTTCCAAAGTGGAAGGTAGTTTCTTAGCCTTCTGAGGAGAAAGGCACGCACAAAAAAGAAGGATTAACAGAAGTAGTACCAGGCTGATAACCTGGGTAAGAAGAAGCTGCTGCCTTGTCCAGCTCCCAAAATGTCCATTTCTCAAAACTTAATTTCTGCTGTCCTGGTGGTAGAGCTGGCATTATGACAAGTGCCTGCATTTTGCAAATCTCTTCAGAAAAAAGCACATCATTGCTTCTTAACGGAGTACCTCTATCATATACTTAAATCTCCAACATGCTCACGTATGCCTGACAGAAAATAACTGCTTATACAAAAGGACGAGGCAGTTCCTTCTTAACTCCAAAGGAGGTTGGCTTTGATGGGCTGAAGAGGTAGGTGAAAGGGAACCGCATTTTTGCAGGCAGATCAATCCTGGCAAGCTGCCAACACAGTCCAAACCTGTGAGGTAACTTGTTTAACAGGCTCCTATGCAGAGGTGTAAACAGAAGGTAGTACATGCATGACAAAGCATCGCCTACTTTTGTGACAGCGCTTCATAAATACTGGAGGAAAGAATGCCTCTCCACGCCAGTATTTGTCGCACATAAATATTTGTAATAGTTGCCATGGCAGTTGAGAAGGGAAAGATGAAAATCAGAAAACAGTGAAAGCTGTCTGAAAACAAAGAAGTGTTTCCAGAGAGAGTGCAGTAAGCTTAAGCACTGGAATTTTTATTCCTCTGAATTCTTGTTATAGGCCTTTTAAAAAAAATTCTTTTAAGTATATCTTTATTATTTATATTACAATAAATTATTAATGTTTTAATTAATTAGACTAGATGCTAAATGTGGCTTTCATTCATTGTGGTTGCCACATTTAGCACATATGAATCTATTTCGTTGTGCCTGAAATTTCAGTGATACGCTCATATTGTTCAGAACAACTCATAACAGATCAGGGCTCTGTGTTAAAGAACTTAGGCATGGAATTTTGGTTGTATTGGATGAGGTTCAGTGCCTCAGCTCTGGAGTAACTCAGTGTCTGCAAACGGGATAGGAATAAGACCTTCTGTTGTTAAGAACCATCCCATCACTTTTCTGATGGCATCTGCTTTATGAAGCTTGTTGCTAGCATCCCCATAACATTTTACAGAGGGAACTCCCACTCTGAGTACTGAAAAATCTGAGCTGAGGGTGTGTGAACTGGTTTTTCCTATTGCATTGAAACCTACTCCTCTCAAGATGCTAATATTAAACATGTAGTATGCTTCTCACTTTCAGCATAATAAATCTGGATGTTCTCCGACAGTGTTACCTTTTGATTTTCAACTGTCTGAGGTATTTTTTCCGACTGCTAAAGATCAGGCTTTTTCATTTGCTGTTTCTGTGTTACAGTAATTGATTCTTTTAGAATAGCGCTTTTATTTTAAAAATTCTAATTATCATTTCTAATGTTGTACAACCACTGTTCCAATACTTGGTTTTATTCAGGGGTGCCCATTACCACAGATACAGTTAAAGCTTGTCACAGTTTCCATTCTACAGTACAACATTTTTTTTTCCTCAGGAATTAAGAACAAAGCTGTAAAAGTAACCGTGGGCTGCAATATTGTGCAAAAAAATCTTTGCCCATGAGAAGATAATTGTCACAAATGCTGAAAGCATCAGTCAGCTTGCTTAGCTACTTTTAAGTGGAGTGAATGAAAAATTAAATATAGTAGTTCAGTTGTTTAAAACATTATTTCACGCTCTGAAGTCCATGTACAGCCACCACAGGTATCAAAAAACCCATGGTCCTGATTCTTGTAGCTCTGTATATATCTTTGTTGTGTTCCAGTACTGAAGAAGGAGATTCAGGCTGCTTAAAATAATATGAAATTTTCAGGCACAAGTTAATTTTCAGCTGATGGAGAAATCCACTGTTGTGCTCTTATGGAAGAGGAGGGAATCTTGCCCCTTTTTCTTACCTCCTTGAGTAAAGAAGCAGGGTGGGGATATTAATACATTAAGGAAAGAGCACTGTACAGCTTCCAGACAAGTTCTCTTCTTTTTACAACTCTCTATTTTTCTAAATATAACCTGTGTGCCATTTTCTCCTCCAAGAACCTTAGTATCTCAGCAATAGAAACATGTTTAAAAACATCTGCTTTTCATCCACATAGACATGCCAAGTATTTAAGCAAGTCTTTTCTATAAAACTAAGTAGCAAGGGGACAATATTTTCTTCATTTGTAGTTTAATTTTAGAGAATTTGTGGTCCATAATGTCTGTGGGTTGGGCATTGCAGTACCTTCACAGCTTCAGCAAATGTTAAATGATTATGTTTATGATTGAATAGTTATAATAACTCAGGAAGTGCAGCTTTTCTGAAAGGCCATTTGTAATTTTTCATGTTAGTCCCTATTTCATGGCAAATCCCTCATCTTTTTAAAATCCAAATCAGATAAATGTGGCAGCATATTTGGACATGCCTTGTTTGTGAAAAAACATCTTGGCTTCACTCTCATGTCCCAAATATGCAGGTGCAGAATATTTGAAAATTTAGCCTTAAGAGTTTTTTATAACATTCATTATTACTCATGGAATTACAACTTTTATCATGCTGCTTTTGCCTCTCTCCCTTTATGGTATATTATTTACTAATTATATTATTAATTATTATAATTACAGCACTTCATGGGAAAGGCAAGAAGAAATGGCATATGCATACCCACGTCTTAGGTCCTTGCAATCTAATTACTGACATGATATGACAAGCAAGAACAGCAAACACTGGGTGGAAGGGAATTAGTTGTATTGATACAAAGAATGATTTTGCGTATTCTGGAAGGTGCCAAATTCAATTACAGATTTAACCCAGGATACAGGCCACAATTGCAGTGATTCCAACATGTATTAAAACCTTTTGCAAAGTTTTCTGTATTTCATGAATATCACACAATTTGAGGGATGCAGCTTTTTAAAGCTCTCAATGTTCAAGATAAATCCATTTCAAAAATCACGTTGTACCTAAGCTTTTGAAATTCATTGTTTTGCTACAAAGCAGCAAGCAAAGTTGCTCATTAACAAGTGTTCAGCCACGCCTTGAACAATGCATACATCAAATATGAAGTCAGGCTTTTTTTTCCTCTGTGGTGAATTCCTGTCCGTCATTTCTCCATCCTAAAACAAAACAAAACAAAACAAAGCATTGACTGAAATATGAATGGATCTTGTCCCATAGCCCTTGTTCAGGCAGGATTTACTTTAAAAGTGCTAGGGATGTCTGAAGATTACAGAATTTAATCTCTGTGTTTTAGAATCAGTTTTTTTAGACGATCTAGGTGACACTGCCATGTCAGGGGATATTTGAAATTATGTAACATCTCCACTAGCAATAAATCTGCAGCTCTTATGAGAATGTTTGTGTTAGAGACTGTTCTTTGGCAATAATTTCAGAAAACTCAATTTGCAATATCAATAGATTTATTCTTTTTTTCCAGACAATAATAATTATTAGCAATATTTCTCATGATAGTTTTGACTCTTTTTATCTCTCTGTGGAACTTTACTTTCCTCACCTGAGTTCAGAATGAAATATCAAAGGGACACAAGAATGGTGTTTATGGGGATGTAAATGGTAGTTAGACATGATGACTGGCAACCCTGTGCTTCTGATGCCATTATTTAGGCTGAGTAACCTTGAACTTACATGTGTTTCAGATTTTTTCCTGTCAATAATATCTATTGTTTGCATTTAATTAATTATCTGTGAAGGATCTTGAAGTCTGCAAGTGCAAATGATTAAAAAACGTTATGACATTTAAATTTCTCCCTCAATCTGTAGTAGAGGTTGCTGCTTCATCCCACTTTCGTGGATCTCCAGAGAGTAACTTCTCATACTCTTGCGTTATAGTACAAGTGGGGCTATGCTGGCCATTGAGGGCTTTTAGGTCAGTCCTTACACAATAATTGTGTTAATATTCCATGAAATTTAAGATTGTTTTCACTGTTTCAGCTGTACTCTCCTTGATTTCTATGAGGGTTAATTTTACCATCAATTGTGGTCAAGAAATCTAAACTGTTTGTGTAAGCCATGTAGAAAATAGTTGCATTTAGTGGCCTTGATTCATTTAGATAATATAGATTTGGGCATGGCTGGCTGCACAGCATGAATGTGATAATAGCTTGTTTAGAAATATTGTTTCAGCCCTTAATATGACCCAAGTAACAATTCAGCTCTGAACACTGGTGAGTGAGCTGCTACTGGTATGCCTAGAACAGAGGATTTGATTTTATACCCAGAATGTGTTTCACTATTAATTTTAGCTCCTGACTTTCAAATGGGGGAAGACTACACACGGGTTCCGAGGGTGGCTGTGAAAACTGTTGCTGTATTTTAACTAAGATCAAGAATTTTGCTTGCATATGTAAAACAAATGGACTAAAAAAGTAAACTCTCTGTCACCAAAACTGAAAACAAGGCACTTTGGAAAATATATGCTGATATATAACTGGGTAGAATTTCCTTCATTTTGCAAAGCCACGAGCCACATGCATCAGCTCACCGCAAAGTCATTAGGTCTTTTTAAACTCAGATGAAAAACATTAACAAATACCACAAAAGGCTTTAGTATGGCCCCTTTGTTCATTCACATATGGCAGTTTATAACTCCTGCACCACTTGGGTCGTGTGTTTGTTTAAGCTGCCTCCATCAGGCCAGCCCTGAAAGAACAAAAGACATCTTGAGCGATCCTAAGCAGGAAATGGGCTAATCTAAACATGGTTTCTGACACTATAAGTAGAATAGAAAGGGGAGGGATTGATTAGTCATTAATGTCCAATTGACTCCATATGGATGTTGCAATAATAAGGCCTTTTTCAGTGCAGTAGCAGAGTTATTGAATTAGAGGTTTATGTTTCCTCAGAGCTGACCTTAGGGAGTTCCCTCTTGGTTCTTCTTGTTGATGTTTTAAAGAGAATGGAGTCTCTTAACAGGAAAAATAGAAGCTTTATCATAACTGAGTGTTACATGAATGTAGCTAACCTCTGCTACATTATATTCTCAACTATTAGTACTCACTTAGCATATTTCAGAAACTTTACAGGTTAATAACTTTAGAATCCATTTAAATATTGCACTATTTAATGAATCACTCATGTATTTCTCAGTTTTCATCCCCTCCTTATTCACTGACATGCAGTTTATAAGACATTTTGGACCCTCAAATCTCAGCTGAATAATATTTGTTTAGCATTTTGAATGCAAGCAGCTTGATGAACAGAGACTTCCCTGCAAAATATTTGTGTCTGTGTGTCTACAGGCATCCCTGTTGGGCAGCTGGTCATGTTCCCACATGGGTGTTAGTTTTGCACAGTGATGACAAGACATGCCAGTAATGACAATAGTTCATGAGATACACATTTATTTTACCTCTGTTTCTGATAATCCAGAATCAGAAAGACTTATGAATATGGGTGAGGATGTAAATAAAATTTAGAAGCAGGCAAGGGACAAAACAAATGTAAATGATACTTTAACCCTGTTAGGAGCCTTAGCTAACAGTGAAATAGTAATTTGTCTAACTTGGAAAAAGCTTTGAGCTTAACAGCTCAAAAAACAGATATGTTATTAATCTTGTATTCTAGATTTTCCAAAGTTTTTGGTGAGTGTGTGTCATTCTTTTCATTTTTCAATTTGATTTGAAATATTGCTGTAGCTTTCAGAAAGGCTGCATTTGTCTGTCCACTTGCTAAGAGCTGGAAAAGGGCTCTGCCAAGCTAGGTTTTCATACTTCCTGCTCTTATTGCATTTCCATGTTTATGAGTAATTCATCTCTAGTAGCAAAAGAGTGGCTCTTAATTGCATGTTTGTTAGGTTTTAGTTTCTGACATGCAAGCTACTAGCAGTGCTAGTTTTATTACCAGACAGAAGCATATTTTTTGAAGACAGAATCATGGAATCATAGAATGGTTTGGGTTGGAAGGGACCCTTACGGTCATCTAATTCCAACCTCCCTCCTATAGGCAGGGACACCTCTCTCTAGATCAGGTTGATCACAGCCTCATTCATCCTGGTTTTGAATGCTTCCAGGGAGGGGTCATTCACAGCCTTGTTGGGCAAACTGTTCCAGTCTCACCACCCTCACAGTAAATAATTTATTTCTGAAATCTAGTCTAAATTTTCCCTCTTCCAGTTTAAAACCATGTCCCGTCATCCTGTTGCTACCTGCCCTATCAAAAGTCCCTCCCCAGCTTTCCTGTATGCCCCCTTCAGGTACTAGTAGACCACTGTAGGTCTCCTTGGAGCCTCAACTCTCTCAGCCTGTCCTCACTGGGAGGGTGCATCAGCCCTCTGATCAACTTTGTGGCCCTTCTCTGGACCTGCTTCAACATTCCATGTCTCTCTTGTGCTGGGGGCCCCAAAACTGGATGCAGTACTTCAGGTGCAGTCTCACAAAAGCAGAGTAGAGGGGCAGAATCACCACCCTTGACCTGCTGGTCCTGCTTCTCTTGAGGCAACACAGGATATGATTGACCTTATGGGATGCAAGTGCACATTACTGGCTCATATTGGACCTTGCATCATTCGATACCCCCAAATGCTTATCAGAGCTGTTTTCAAGCCATTCTCTACCCAACTGGTCATGATCAGTCCTTTCTAAAGCAGACAAAAATATCATCTCAGCTTAGTGAATAACATATGATTGGTTAGCTCTATTGCTAAACAATAACTTTCACATTAGGAACGTAGGAAGATTGTCTTCATTTTTGTATATCCTATGTGGATATATATATATATTTATGGAAGATGGTATGCAGTATATTCTCTAGAGTAGCCAAATATTCATTATATTAGGGGATTCAAAGGAAATGTGCTACTTTAAAGGTGAGTCAATGGCCAGAGTGTGAAGAGTAATTAAAGAATAACCAAGGGACTGGTTAAACTCTCCTTCTTTTTGCTGTCAAATCTTTTCTCAATCTCTCATCTTTATTTCTCAGTCTCTTTTGTTCCTCTCTGTCACTGTGATCATGATTTGTGTTTTGGTGAAAAGTAAAGGCTGGATCTGAGGTTTTGTTTTGGTAAGTGACAGATAAAATGGAGGGTAAAATCCCATCCCATTAAATATATGATGTTAAACTCTTATTCAGGGAAATGGTGCCTGTCCTAAAATTCTTGTTATTTTACAAGGTGAGAAACTAAGATAAATGCAGGAATTGATAAATAAATAATATATCAATTGTTACTATGTTTTTCTTAGCATTTCATTCATGGAAAATGTTTATCTTTTCCTTGTCAATGGGCATATTTCTTTCCCTTTCAAAAGCCTTCAATTCTTGCATATGCATTAGAGAACAGCCAATCTCTTTTGGAAGAAAAATATTGTTTGAGATTACTTTAATGAATCTGTAGCATTTTTTTTTTTTTATTCATTCTGTGCTGTTCTTTGGCCCGACGCTGTCCCCAGATGCTAGTCTGGAATCCAGTTCCCAGAGTGGAGTTGATTGCCATATACCCACAAAAAATGATCATTCTCGTGTAATCTGATTTTATCTTTAAATCATCTAAGTCACGACAAGTTGAGTATATGCAAGGGAGCTAGGAAGCAAGTCAGTCCACACCCTTGGAAACCAAAATTGTCACTTTGAGGATATCTCAAGCCTTTAGGCCAAAGTGTAGATTTCTTTGCCAACTAAGCCATTAGGGCAGCCAAACTGTACTGCTTTTGCAATAATTTTGAATCTTGACCAAACTCTTCATTCTGAAATCTAAACTCTCCTACCACAGTTGCAGTATTAACTGTAGAACTATCAGGTAGAACATTAGTTGCCATAGAAAGACAATTACCAGTGTTGTGCTCTCATTTCCCCCTTCATTAGTGCTATGTTCTTTATTTTATCTAGTGTTTTGGAATTATTATTTATTATCTGTCTCAGAAAACATTTTCAAAAAGAACAGGTATGAAACACATACAACTTTACAGTCATATCATTTTTTCAGAAATTTCAGGCATCTCTGTCTCTGTCAGCATTATCACTACCACAGGAAGAAAAAAAGTCCATACTTTGTACTGGCTGTTTAAATTGTTTATATAGGACATGATGCTGTTTAAATACCTGAATGACAGGATGAAGTACCTAAGAACAACCATGCAGTTTGAAAACTTGTTCTTATGTGTTTCAACTTGAAAGAGCTCACTCAGCATATGTACTTTTTATGTCATTAGTGCTTCATTTCTAACTTTAGAATATACTGAGAATTTCTGGCTCCCCACATGGAATCGCATGCTAACAAAAGTATTTTCTTATAATGCTTTTCAAGCTGAATATAATTCTGTAGCTTTGAGATACTTAGAAAAACACAGAGATTACTACTTCAGATATTTGCAGAAATTCATTTTGCAGATGCTTTTCTGACAGCCTATGGGTCAACTTGCAAATATTCCTCTAGAGATCAAGTACAGAGAACATCAACTTCTTGGCTGCTTTTTCAACTCCTTCAAGTATGGACTTGCTAAAGCAGATGCAGCCAGAGCTTCTTGGCCTTCTTGGGATGATTGTAATTTATTACTTTAAGTAAGAATTGTTTTCTAACATAACCTTTCTCTTAAAATACTTTGCTTATGTGTTTGGGTTTTTTTTCTTCCTACCTAAGTTATATCCAGATTAAAAAATCAGCCTGTAAACTACTCGGAAAAATGCTCTGCACCTCCATTTTTAGCTTATGCTAAAACTTTTTTAGAAAGGGCTAATGACAAATTCCTTTGCCAATATGAATAACAGCCCTTGAAAAAGTCAAAGACAGAAAATCATCCTACAGATTCAAATTTGTCTTCTTCGTTATGAGTAGAAAAGCTGAATATTAAATGAATTTTTAATTTAAAAATATATTTTTAAAACTTATTACCAACTTCTTAATTGCCCATATACTATTTAAAGATATTAAAGTATTTTTTTAAAGATGGAATTACTAGTATGTGATATAATCTTTCTCAAATTATGCAGTTATTTATCTCAGTAAATGCTTCAGTGTTGACTTACATGTTTATAACTTATTATAGTTTCACAATAAGTAGACTCTCTTAAAAGATGATATCTTTGACATGCACATTGCAAGCC
Source organism: Coturnix japonica (assembly GCF_054131305.1). Lineage (NCBI taxonomy): Eukaryota > Metazoa > Chordata > Aves > Galliformes > Phasianidae > Coturnix > Coturnix japonica. Next base: position 17,655,677 of record NC_140667.1, on the reverse strand, counting down.
GTCTGACAAAGAATGAACAAAGCCTTGTGAACAGTACACACCCCTAAAATGACCCGACAGGCATATCCAGATCTTCTGTCACTCGACAAAACTACTGTTTCTTTCTGCAGTAAAAAACTGCATTTGTAGCCCCCTCTAAACACTGAACACATCTTGCATGGTACTTACCTTAGAGTAGTATTAAAATAGTTTTGCATCTTCCATTTGCCACAAACTTGCTTTCTTTCATGTGCACGCATGTTAGTATACAAATTGCCAAATTGGTGTCAGTTGTAAAGTAATGGCACTGGAGGCATCATAAATTACCGTGGTGATCCTCAGGAGAAGACACTGCTGTATATGAATGAGTGTTTTGCTCTCAGAGTAATGTATGTCTTCATCTGGCCCAGTAGTCAGCATATTGCCCTGCGTTGATGGATACAGTCAGCTTGAAATGACACTACATTTCACTGCACAATAAACATGGCTGTCAACACCATGTAAAGCAAAATGAATTTATCCTGTATGGTCAGTGCATTTTAAATTAAATTAATGTACTGTGGACATGGTGGAAAAAAGGTAGTGTATTAGTCATGCATCCTGTATTTTAGGACTTTTCTCTTGTAAGTGAATTTCCTATATAGAAAGTTTTAAATAGTCTATCTGAGATACAGTGTTTTTATAGTAAATTAGTTTTTGTACAATTAAAATCTTTTGAGTCAGTCACTGAAATTATTAGATCACTACTTAGTGTAAAGAAGTAACTTTACTTTATAATTTTTTATATATATATATATATTCAAATATGAAAGAAATGTCTCAGGCTGTAAAAGTTCACAGCAGAAAAAAAAAAAAAAAAGAAAAGAAAAAAGAAAAGAAAAAAAAAAGACTTATTATTGTGCTGATTTGTTATTAAGTACCTTGGCTTTCAAGGAATTAAACTGTTGACCAGTTTGGTGAGGCATAAGATTATGTATGTCACTTTCTTATTTCAGGAAAGGTCTTTTTGCCTTTCTGTTGTAGTGAAGGTCTAGCCCTGAAAATTTATGTTATTATCATGATGCAAAAGTTTTTTTTCTGGAAAAATCAGACCTTATCCAGGCTTTTAGCTCTTTCTTCTGTATTAACCAGCTCTACAGCTCCCACTCCATCCTTTGAACTCTGAATTCCTTATGATGCTTTGCTTCTTGTGGCTAAGCAGCAGGACTGGCTGCACTTAAAAACCCAACTACAGTTTGCATACACAAGCTGAACTGTGGGTGGGTAGCTACAGAACACTGGGGTATAGTGAAGCACTGCACATGGAGAAGCCGGAGTGCTTGTCACCAGTTTCAGAAGTTTTCTCATGCTATGTGTGGTGTACCTATTAAAGGCGAAGAGTTTTGTTATGTATATGTGATTGAATGTTCTATAGCAGATTGAAATTCAACTGAAGCAGTTATGACTTTAAGACATTCAGCTACAAATGTGATCAGGCCCACACAACTAGTAGCTTGCATCTCAGTGTACTACATAATTTATTTTATGAAATGTGTGACGTGCTTCTCTGCTCAGGCAGCATTAATCGTAAGTGACTTGTGTGAACAGGTCTGCATCAGTTTGGATTCTCAGTTGTGACTTTTCTGTGAGTTTTGTTGAGCATTCAGAAAATGTATGCTATGTTAAGATCCCAAACTGAAACTTTTTCAAACCTCATAACTGGAGAAATAATAGTGTAATCTGTTTTTTCATTCAGGTGTTTACAGGTAAGTCTGAGTGGTTACAAGTGAAATTACTAGACACCCTTTCTCTGTCTCTCTCTTTCATAGATCTGACAACAGTGAAAGAGAATGGGGCTAAAATAAACAGTACTGAAAGCACTTGCGTAATCCACATAATAATGTTTTGCATCCATCTTGTTTCTTCCTGCCCTGACATTACAGGAAGTAAAGCAATGAATGGCTCTGCAGCTAAACTACAGCAGTATTATTGTTGGCCAACAGGAGGTGCCACTGTGGCTGAAGCTCGAGTCTACCGGGATTCGCGGGGTCGAGCCAGTAGTGAACCGCACATCAAACGACCAATGAATGCTTTCATGGTTTGGGCAAAAGATGAGCGTCGAAAAATTCTCCAAGCTTTCCCTGACATGCACAACTCCAACATTAGCAAAATCCTAGGTAAGTGCCAGGCAATGAACAACTTGGGAGTGTGTGTGAATCAAATTTAAGGAAAACTCAGAATGCTGTGCTATAGCAGTGACAATTGACAGACATTAACTTTTTCTGGAGGTGCAAAATGATCTATTAGTGAAGCAGGCTAGTAACTCCTTCTGGGATATGCAAATTATCTGATTTTAGGACATACTTTGTCAGGGAGGTCACTAAATTTGGAATTACTGAAAGTGACACAAATCAAAACTCATGCCTTGTTTTCCTTTATTTCTTTTTCCCTTTTAACACTGTCCCTAAATTCTATTTATTTTTAACAGCAGACTGATAGTATGCTTTTAATTTGGCAACATTTGTGAAGAATGTTTTGTGAAATATGTTGCAAGAATCTATCCCAATAAAAGGTCTAATTGCAAGATTCCATTAGAAATTGCTTGAACTACAGATCTCCTGGCTGTAAAATGGTACTTTCTGGAGTAACTACTGGAAGGTTAATGTCAGGCAGTGCAATATCAAGAAACCTGGTGCAGTTTAAAGGACATGTAGATGTATCCCTGCTCAAGCACAAAATATTGCGTGTTTGAAAAGCTAAGGTAGCACTTGCATCATATGACTAAAATATTGCTTAATCAAAATATGCTGTTGTTAATATTTAATTTATATAGATTGGAACAATTGGGGAATACACCATGGATTGTTTTGGCAACGTGCAAGTAAATTGTCTCATTTTTGAGAAATTTTGATTTACTTTTTGAGACCTCTCTAGAGAATTAGAAACATACGTGAGAATGAGTGGTGAAACATGAAAACCTGTATTTACTTTGAGTCTTTGAAGCTGAAGACAGATCCTAAATGTAACTCATAATAAATAAAAGTAAAAATCAAATTTCATCTGTAATCATTTTATTGTAAACTTTGAGTTCAAATACATTCTTACCCAAGTTTGTTACAGAGGCAAGCAAATATAGAAATAAATGTTACTTTGTTATAAAACTTTCAAAATGTTACTTCCTAGTTCTCATATGTTTGTCTACTATATTTGTAAGTCATATGAATAGCCTTTCAGTTTTGTATAAAACCTGCACTGTTTCAGTGCTGGCAGCTGTGGGGAATCTATATTATTTGTGTGCATTCTGTGAAAAAACTATTAGGAGTATAGTAACTGTATTCATTAAAATGTAAACTTTCGGCATAAATATTTCAGAAGTGCCAGCAATTGAGTGTTTGTTAACCATGGAATTAACCTGTCATTATTTTCTCTGCCACAAATAAGTCTGTGTCTGTATCTATGCAACTTTTCCAGGACAATAAGAAAAAAAACCATGAAATATTAGAACTGACACAGAGTATGGCTGGCTATGGATAATATTTATACAACTTTTCCATTTGTTGATGTATGAAAAATCTTGGTAGAAGAATAGCTTCCACCCACATTTAACACAGCTCTAATCATTATATCCATCTAAAAGACACACACAAAAAGCTATTTTCTGCCTTTTTTATCCCATAAAAAAACAAAACACCTTCCCTTTTCAAATGTTTAGATAGCTTCTTATAAACAATACAAAAGATCTGAATTCTTTTCTCTTCCTGTGAACACTGTATTATATTTTTTATGTTTTATTGGTGCAGCTTTCAATGAAAGTTTACAGTACTTGAAGTGGGACAGAGAATTACAAATAAGCTTTCCATTTTTATTTTTTCTTAAAAAAAAATAAATCATGTTTGTTAAGAAAATTAAGTGTGACTTTCTCAAAGTAGTCCTTTCCACTATTACATGTGGTTGGAAGATTATATCAAAAGACTAATAAATTTAATACAGAAAGCAGGGCATTTCTTCATAATATTCTTGAATCTGGAAGGTTTTCATATTTTATCCTGCTGTATACAAAGGTATTAATATATGTTAGCAGGAAGGTATAGCTCACATCTCCATCAAACTATCAAACCAAGTATCCCCAGACAATGTGTTAAACCATACAAGTATGCTTGTAGATCTCACTGAGCTGTAGTACTGTGCATATACACAGGTATATGTTTATTCATAGATTAATGCTCACGTTATTGAGTAACAATTAAAAAATCTGTTTTGTAGCATAAGGATAAGATTTTGAGAAGTAAATTTTGATTTTAAGTGCATCTCTTTAGTAGAGATTTCTATATGTTAGGTTTGCAGCAATATCTGAAAATCAAGGCTCTTTTAGGATCTCTCTTAAAATACAAGTGCTAATGTAGACTGAAATCAGCTTATTTAATTAATTTATTTAAAATGTATTTATTATAGTAAAATGATGAATTGAAATGCATATGTGTAAAACTATACTTTCTTTACCTCGGCACTCATTGATGTTTTTGTTAATAGGATCTCGCTGGAAGTCTATGTCAAATCAAGAAAAGCAACCTTATTATGAAGAGCAGGCACGGCTAAGTAAAATCCACCTAGAGAAGTATCCTAATTACAAATACAAACCTCGACCAAAGCGTACCTGCATTGTTGATGGAAAGAAATTGCGTATTGGTGAATACAAACAACTGATGAGGTCTCGAAGACAGGAGATGAGGCAGTTTTTTACCGTAGGGTGAGTACTATTGTAATTTTTTTCAGCGCATTGCAATGACCATTGTCTTTGAAAACAATTTTACTTATCTGTTTAAGCCACTTATTAATGGAATTTAAAAGGTAAGGATCTGAATCTATAAAATCATATTAAAAACACATATCTCAGAAAATGGAACTTCAGCTTACCAATAAATTCTGATTATAATACTGACAGTGGAATTCTTCAAAAGGAATTGTATCCTGTTATCCTGACAGGTTTGACTCATGTCTCTTGTGAGTTGCTAATATGCTAATAAACTCAGAGTTAATAACAACTCCAAGACAATTTCCTAAAATAAGACAAGAACAAAGAGGAAAACACAAAAAATTATTCCAGTGTAGAATAAGGAGTTGGGAAAAGTGGAAAACAATGAAAGGTACAGGAATAATTAATTGTTGTTAGATTAGGAACAGATGTAAAGGAAAGGTATCATTACATGAGGGTATGAGAATTTTTCTTACATGTTGGACTGTGATAAATAATATTTTACAAAAAATACATGGTTTGGGATGAGTCTTTCAAGTACCGCATAGACAGATCAGATAGACTTCCAATTTGGAGCGAATGGTACAGAAAGATCCTGGCACAATTTTAAGAACATTGCGTGTGGCTGTTTTGCAGTATTATCTCTGTTCTCTAGGATAGAAGGCAGAACTATGGAAGACTAACAGACATAAGACAGCATTAGTGCAGTGAAACAACTGCAGCATAACTGATTTCTCTCTCCTGTGCTTTTTTTTAATGAATTGATCTGTGATGCTCAGTGCTCCAACAATGTTTCTGGTGGTTTACAGAGAGTCTAAATGCTTTCTCCACTGCCAGCCCTTCCAAATTCACAATGTTCTGCTTATTTCTCTAATCACAATAGTCTCCTTTTGTTGGGTACTTTAGTACCAGATAATTGACCTTGACGTCGATTATGTGCCCTCATTTTTGGCTTGGGATGCAGAACTCCTGTTGCAGTCAATTATTCTGTGGTACAGCCTGCAACAATGTGGGCTCTTTCTTCAATCAGTAAATAGAAGTGGTTTTGATATGTTGAAATAACCTTCCAGTCTACAATTTTAACGTTGTTTTTTATTCTTCACTCTAAGGGAAATTGTTTACTAATAGGCTTCCATCAAAATTGTTCTTTGGAACCTAAACAGAAATCTGAATACATACAGCACATCACAAATTATATTCAGACAAAGGGAATGAAACTTCAGCTGTTGTCCAAAGCAGTTTGACAGACCAAATCATATCTATAGAAGAAATACAAAACAAGCAGTCTGGACAATTTGCTGATTGTTTGCAAATTCAAAACAGAATTAAGTAACAGTGTTTCATGCATCAGAAGTGATGGCTAAATATGTAGGTGAATATGGAGGACAGATCTAAGAAACGTATAAAGTATCTACATAAAGAATGACACTGTGACTATTAAAAAAAATATCTATTCAAAATGCAACCAAAATTTGGCATCTTTCTCGTATATCGAATGTTGTGATCACAAAGACCATGGGAATGTCATCATTTTCTTGAAAGTATTAATTCTTATTCCTATTCCAATTTACACTGCTCAATTCACATCAAAGATGATTTAAAGTAACAGTAAATTACATTTTAGTACTTAGAAAGTGATGCAAAGGACTATACTGGAAGCAGTAATTTTAAAAGGTGCTTCCATTTGCTAAAGATGAAATGTGAACAAGGTTGCAGTTCAGTGTGGGTATAAATTCTGATACTTAGGGAACACAAGCTGTGATTTCTAAAAATTATTTCATGCTTCTCATGTTTTTTTGTGACTGATGCCTCAAATTCATTTTTACTCTAATGAAAAAAAAAGATATATATATTGGAAGAGACCAAGCTTCTTGAATGGAAACTTAAAACATATATGGCATAATTTATTTCAGAAGAATAGTTTACTGAATAATAAAAAGTAACATTTCATCTGAAGTAGACTGTAATTAAGTGAAACACAGTAACTAAGCCCATCAACTTCTTAAACTTACTCTTCTTTGTATTTTCTTTTAAATGTCACATTAAACATCACTTGGAACAGTTTTCCTAACTGCCCTCATTTTTCCACTGTTTTGTTGGAGCATAAACCTTCCTTCAGAATTGTACACATGGGAATTGAGATGCAGATTCTTCAACAGAATGAGAAAGGAGACAAATGTAAATTTTTAGTATTTAGTATACTCTATAGTAAATATTGAAACATACAACAGAGAAAAACAAAAACCAAAAAAGAGACTAATGAAATGCTGAATTGTGCTGTTTTGTATTGCTTGGAGTCCTGCTAGTTTCTATTTTCTCTTAAAAAAAATAAAAATAAAAAATAAAAAGAATATACCAATTAAGTTTGGAATGGGTATGTTAAAATGGCAAAAACTTATCACCACAGAATAAAAAGATAAATAGGATAGAGGCAAAGAGAAAGACAGACCATCAAACAGGTAGCTAGAGGAGTCCATAACTGGTAATAAAAATTATATTCTTTCATATTTGTATTTGGAATTCTCTTATACTACATGTAGATATATTGCAGTAGCAATTGAGGAAGGGCTAATTTCCATCCCCAAGTGAATCGTTTGCTAACACTGAATAATCCTGTGTGCACAGTTAAAACACCCCCCCATACACACAAACATGGAAAGAGTTTTATGCTGCTTAAAGTTTTAAAGATGCAAAAAGCTCATGCTGCATTCTTTGATAAATATTTGTAAGATGCAGAAAAATTGTTTAGTGATTTTCAGTATACAAAGGTAAGGCTTTAAAGTAAAATAGAGAAATAAACAAATGATTAGTCAGGTTCTGTTTGGATTTTTTGAAGAAAAACTTCCAGAGAATTGAGCGAGAGTGAAGATTTCTTGGAACAATTTGGGCAGGAAATGCATACTTTGGAGATAGACCATAACAAAAAAATCTAGGTACTGTCAAATACTTTAAGTAGCAGCATGGAATTGAACATGTGCATAGGTATTGTATTGCATTCCTGTGCAAATGAATTTTACTCCAAATAAGGAAGATAAAATGAAATAATTCCTAGTTAATACATACTATATATTAAAAATTTGCTGCTTTTAATCTAATGTGTGTTCAATCTGAAGACAGATATGTCTTTAACTATTAATGGGACATTGTGAATGATAACTTCAGTAGAAGATAATCCCTTAACAGATGTCAAGTGATTTGCAATTTATCTTCAGTACTAATTTTTGTAATGCATAAATAAATGTAAACAAACAAGTAGATCATATATAAGCCATAAATTCAGACATTTTGAGTCTGTCTTTTGTTGCCTTGCCTTACAAAAATCAACCCTCAGTCATTTTTAGTCTTAGTCACTCTAAATATATGTATATGATATATACATTTCTCTGCAAAATGATGTAAGCCGTAAATTTTCTTTTGTTTTGTCAGTGTAAGATGTTTAGAATAAAGCCTTTATAGTGTTTATAACTACTGTAGACACATGTAGTCTGAATGTTGCTAAACTATGGTTTTGAATTGAGCTGTAATATTATATTCCTGTAGCTTGAACTTAAAGTTAGTACACAATGGGTACTTTTGTGAGATTTACTGTTTTTTCATTCCTTATTGGAGTGAGAGTTTCAAGGGGGTGTAGCACATAAGCATTTTTGTTAATGTAATTGATTTCGCTTCAGTCATTTAAAGAGCTGTCAGAAAAATAGTTGGGAATGGATCAGAAAACAATGGTAATTTGCCAATTTAAATGTTTAGCTAGTTTTGCAGAAGTCAAATGTGGAATGTTCTCTAGGAAAATCCCATGAATATTAATACCGCAAGCTTTTAAGCAGGTCAATTGATCTGAGTTTTTAAGTTACCTGCTCTCTTATATTAACCTAACTATTTTGATCCAAATCTTCAGTCGCAGTCCAGATGGACATGTTAGCGATACTGGTAGAGCAGAGAGGCAGGAGACCTGTGGTAATTGGTCATCTGAGGATTTACTTGGCAAAAAGGAGATGGTGGATACAGGGGTGGTTTGAAGCCAGAGTGTAAAGCCATGCATCACCATTACTCAAAGTTACTATTCAAAGATAAGAAGGCTATTGTTGCGTTCTGGAAATCTCAGCCAGGCAGAAAGCATACATTAGTGGACACTGTAAGGATATGCAGTTGAGCTGAATTGTTAACTGTAGCTCAGTTAGGAGAATTAGGTGCCTAGTTAAGGGAACTGTGTAGGTGCTCATGTTTAAGTGCTAGCAAATTTTCACTATCAAGTGGATTGCAGTCTGAGGTAGTTCCAGTTTAGGTGGTACAGTCAACAAATGTTTGGTGAGATAATAGGTAATTTCAAGCTCATAGTTCTTACCAGTTCTTACCCTGCAGGAGGCATGCATACCGCATTTGAATTCTGTTTAACATGTTAAGAAGAGTTGTATTGATAAATGACAAATTCTTTAAGCCTTTAACTTTCCTGTTACACCAATCAAGTTCTTCACCACTTTGATTCACTCTATTGTTTGTTGTACATTTACTCTAATCTCAATTAAAAGGCAGCTCTATAAATTCTGCTTCATTGTACTCCCTTTATACTTTATGACCTGCTCACTTTATATTTTGAAATAGAAAAAATATACCCTGTCCCATTGAAATGTGGATATGCAAAATAGTTTTGCTCACTTGTTAAATGTTTGAAAGAATAGCCGAGTTTCTTAACTTAGTTTATCCTTTAGGTCTTAACATAATAACCACAGTATCAAGATACATCATAGCCTAAACAAGTTGTTTGTTTTTTTTCTCTTCTTGCTACTTGTAAAAAGACAATTTGTTATAATAAAAGAAATGTTTATGGTGGAGTAGGAAATCTAGGTTTCTGATCCTTAGTGTCATCTTTAACACAAGAGCAGCTTGTACTCAGTCATTTCTTCAGTATATTCTACAACACTTATACGCATTGTAAAAAAAAAATAACTCTTGAAACAGCTTTTGGCATTAACATTGTGATATTCTTTGATGAACACATAAGGATTTTCTTTGTTTGCTTTATAAATGTATTTATTGTAAGAAATACCAGGAAAATGTTAACACTAGCAGTTGTTAGAAAGACAGATTGGAGAGAATTAAGTGTGTATGGCTTGGCAACAAATACATAGAAATTTTCTGTGACCATGGGTGACTTTCTTTTTCCTTTGCTTTGTGGAAACAGTCACTGATGCAAAGAATTTCTGTGTCTAAAAATTTGTGAAGGAGGTACCTGTAGGTTTTTAAAAGTAATAATTTATATGCCTGACAACATGCAGTCTTGAAACCAAAATGTTCTCACATGAAGTAGGTGTTCAATTTTATGGATAAAGTATTGAAAGATGTTTGCAGCAAATCACTTCCAAGCAAATGCATTGGCTGAAAATTGTTTTCACAGAACATTTATCAGACCATTTAAAAAGTGAAAATTTAGTGAAAAATCCCTAGCTGTTTGTAAATCATCTGCAAATCATCATTTGCAAACAGGAGTATAATGACTGTGTCAAATGAATTACTGTGATGTTTTTGCTCGCTGCTAGCCAGGTGTACCATACTCATACAACAGATGTTTGAATTTCTCAAGCTGTGCAGAGGCTTTAAGAGTCAGGCTAGTAGTACCAGCAATTAATGTAGTACGTAATGCTATTTGAATATTCTCTTACTCAGTGTTCATGATTTGACTCTCTACTGGTGACTAAATCTGAAGTACATTGGTTTACCAGTAACTGTCCAGTGATCTTTATCAAACCTAGGGTTTGGTCAATGAATGACAAAAATCCAGTATTTAGGGGACATCTTGTAAATAAGATGTACATTGTATGTGTATTGGTTTAGACAATAATCAAGAATTTATGAAAGAATGGTTTATGCAAAGCACTTTTTTTATCCCCTTTTGAATTTTGACATGGAATAGCACAGTGATCAAGAAGTTACAGATTCAAGAGACTATTCAAACATGTCTGATGCTGTTTCTCTTGCTAAAATTATGAAGCACAGAGATATAAAATGCTTGTCAATATTGCTCTAAAGAATGTTGGAAATGCACTAAAATACAGTGTAAAAGTAGACATGTACATCAAATAACCAGTCAATAGTAAAACAGCAACTTCTAGTGCACTCAGGTATTTCTGGTATTGAAATTTGTTACATTTGAGGTATGATGTAGATTCATTTTCCTCCAGACAAGTTCAGTCCCCTCTTTTTCTCTTGTCTTTACTAAAGTTAATGGTCCAAAATTAACATAAGAATATTTGGAATTGTCTTTTAATATAGGAAGTAAGTCTGTTATTATTCAATCCATATGTAAAAAGTAGCTTTAATTAATTCATAGCCAATTAAGGCTTGATCAAGGGAGTTCAGCATCCTGGCCTTACTCAGGAAAGCAATTGAATATGTGTACATTGTTGTAAGAGACATTGTGTCTTCTGGAAAAGCTGAGTTATGTACATACTGTAATCAAGGTTGCATTTAGTTGCTTGACTGTCAGTGATATTAGCCTATTCCAATCAGCTGTATGCCATTTGAGATACTATATATAATCTTGTGGTTCCACCATTCACAATCACAAAACAGAAGTTCCAGTCAGGAGTTTAGAGGATAATTCTGGACACCAGAAGTCTACTGTGGTAGTTAGGCATCACATTGGTGCCTAAAGCATTTTGAAGATTTCTCTCCAAGTGCTACATTATGTAGTATGGTTTGAACAAACACCCAAAAGACATGAAATAATCATGTTCTGGTAGTTGCTAAATAATTTACTCTCCAGTTGCACATGAGGGCAGAAAATAAGGTGAACAAATACCATGAGGACCAGACTGAGAACCTCAGAGGAATGCATGCAGCGCTCACGGGAAATCACCTGCTTTGATTTGGCCTTGCTGAAGGGCTTCTCTCCTCCAAACAGAGGTAATCACGTTCCCATCTTGCTTTTCCTTCTAGACAACAGCCTCAAATTCCAATCACCACGGGAACGGGGGTTGTCTATCCTGGTGCTATTACCATGGCAACTACCACACCATCACCTCAGATGACATCGGATTGCTCAAGCACCTCCGCCAGCCCTGAGCCCAGCATCCCCGTCATTCAGAGCACTTATGGGATGAAGACGGACAGCGGAAGCCTTGCTGGAAACGAAATGATAAATGGAGAGGATGAAATCGAAATGTACGAGGACTATGAGGATGATCCCAAATCAGACTATAGTAGTGAAAATGAAGCCCATGAGGCAGTCAGTGCCAACTGAGGAGTGTTCACAGAATTAAAGTACTCAGACTCTTTTTTTTTCTGATGTTTTTTTTTTTTTTTTTGAAAAAAATGTTCTTAAAGAGCCTGCATGCATGTGTGGCTCCTACAGTTACATCAGCAGAATGGTCTTAAATGTTTCTTAATGTGTGAGACAGATTGTTTCCCTAATTTTTCATGAACTTGGGTTTTTCTGTTGTTTTTGTTTTTTTAAATTTAGATGAAGACATATATTAAATATCAGACATCAGGACTTGAAAACTTATATGAATCAATAGCTGTCTTACAAGTCTTACCTTTTGTCTTTTTCCTTTTGGATGCTGATAAAGGCTTAAGTTACTGTTTTAGATGGGGGTTATACATTCTCACTCAGGTATGCTGTGCCAGCCTACAGGTTGTGAATGTGTTTTTATTCTGGATTATTTTAGAAAACAAAAACTGCAGATTTCATATTGTGAACCAGAACAAGTCCGCAAGTATGCACAGCTGTGCATCATAGCTCATTTTTAAAATATTGTCTCTAAATTCCATTTTTTCCGTATGTATAGCTGAACTTCTGATGTGCCAAACTTTTCTTAACTTTTGAATCTTAACATTTAAAAAAGAGTCTTAAAGGCGACACTGTAAAGTCTTAGACAATCCTTCGGCATCTTAAAAAAAGGATATATAAAAACCTAATTTTTTTCCAGAAAATGGTGAAGTACTCAGGAATCTGGAGACAGGATATTCTTAAGTAGTGAACCTGGTTGCCATAGTGCATGTGCCCAATTGCTTTTGCCTCTTGATGCCATTAGTGTGAAGTTTTAAGTAAGCACAAAAGAGCGATCACCAGCTATGGAAGGGCCTGTCTTAGCAGTGTGAGGCCACCTTTGACTACATTCTTTACCGTTTTGCTTTTAACCCTTGCATTCAGTCTTAACACATTTTCTCTTAAATAATTTATTCATTCCAGAATGTCAAGGGTCCAAATACTTAATATTTATTTTTAAAAGTACTGTTGGTGGCATTACACTTACAATTCCTTACTGATATTATAAAGAGCTCTTTCTTTCTTCTCCCTCAAGTTACACAGGTATGTGAAAATAAAAGTGCACCAGCTACTAAAATGAACATGACATTTATGAATGAGAAATTCAATTGTTTCAATAACCGTGTGTGTTCAAGGAGTGCTTGGAAACACTCAGTTATTTGTAACACAAAATAAAGTGAGTATATTTATATGTACATACAGTACAAATGCTCTAAAAATTTGTGTTCATAGTTGTAAACCTCTATTCTTAGCTGGACAGACAAGGCAGATGTGAAATTTAAAATCCATATAGAATCTACCATGATGAATTTTTAGGGCTTGTAGAATCCTGCAGTGAATCATGGCTCCATACATCACGTTCCTGTTGTCACCTGAAGGAACTGTTTTCTATCTTGAGTATTTGTGCAATGATTTATATGTGAGACTCCTAGTGGAGGAGGGAAGGCCACAAAAATAACTGGCTTGCAAAGCTGAGAAAGTGATGCATCAAAAATATTTACTGAATATTATTCATGTGGGAATGCGAACTAGATCTTCATGTGTGTTTGTAAAGTTCTTTGGGATCTTTGGTGGCAAGATGTACCCAAAGTTTTTATTTGTATTATTACTGGAAACAATGCAATTGCTACAGAAAGGTCTAGTAAATATGCAAGAAAGATATATTCAAAGAGTAAGAGTTTGTTAATGTACAGAGAAGGAAAAGAAAAAAGAAATTGCCAATTTTTTTCTCTCTTTCGCATTCCACTCCTTTTCATGAATATATCTCCATATAAAATGCAGATTCATTGGGCCTGGTGAATACCTGTGCTGAAGATCCTCAATTCCCTCAGCTTTTACTTTAAATTGGATATGTTCAGCGCATCGGTAATAAATTCAAACTCAGGCTGAGAGGTATGAATGATCCTAGGGCAGCTCTTCCCTAAGTCTGAGGGAATCTTCCCATGAAGCTGAATGGGCTTTGCTTAGACTCCCGACAGTGAGAGGACTGTAGTACTAATGCTGGTCATCGTCATGCTATAGCACTATTGTGCAGAAATTTGTGTGAGGCACAATGATAAGATGCTGTATCTGGAGCTGCCATTTTCCTCAGAACCCCAAAAATACCTCTTAGAGCAGAGAGAGCCATTGTTGTCACTGTAGGGATCACATTTAAATGTGCAAGAACAACCCCCAAAGAAGATTGTTCAATTTACAGGACAATTTATAAAGATAATGGCATAGAAACACAATGGTCAGACTGCTCTGACCATTTTGTAATTTGGAACAAAATGCTATATTTTTAATATTTATTTAAATGTGTTCTGAGTCCATGTCTAATAAGCAATAAACCGGTCTAGCCAAGACTTTAAAGGCAAGTGCTGTGTCGTTAGCTGGTGAGCGCCCTCTTCAAGCTGGCTGAGGTACTGATAGAAAGTGTTTTTTGTTCTCACAATTGCTTGGGAATTGGAACTGTTTTTAATACATTCAGCTCAGACTGGGGGGGGGGGGGAAGGGTACCATTATTTCCTAAAAGAAATGACTATTTATTAATGTCTTACATAATTCTTATGTTAGGAGTATCTCTCCCTCCTTCCATGTCACTTTTTCTCTCACACTCTGTTTTTTTTCTGGTTTTGTTGCATTGGTAGAATGCTGTATTGCTAGTATTGTATTTTATGTAATTATTATTATTATTTTTATTTTTTTTTTTGCACAAAGGCAAACATTTAGATTAGTTGGTTAATTTTTTTAAATTTTATGACCATGCCAAAATAATATTCTGCAGGCTTGTGGAGAACAAAGGACTGTTCTTTAGGACTGAAACTTGATTTTGCTTGTAGTTCAAAAAAACACACACTCACAGATGTTGTTTCGTAAGTGTTATAAGCACTGGATATAAATGGTATTTTTTATCACTTCTGACTAATGTGAAACTGTTGTACGAAAACTACATGAACAAAAGTCATCTGTTTCGACTCGTGTGGGCCTGCCTCACAGTTGCTGGATTTGAGTCATTTTTATGTCTTGTTATTTCATTTATTTATGCAAAATACATGTATGTATGAACACTTTGTTTTAGCTCCAGCCCTGCCTCAGTGCTGATGCTCTCTGTTTTAAAGCCACATTCTTGAAAATGACTGGCTGTTCAGGAATTACCAGCTGGTAAAAATTGCATTTATTGGCTGGGGAAGTGGGAGGAACATATTTGAATTTGAGTTGTGCATATGAGCATTTTATTCTATTTATTAGCCGACATTGGCTCTAAAATGTCAGTAGAAGGAAGGACAATCATAAGGATAAAAAACAACTTTTTTACTTTATTAATCGGAGCTCAAAACAAAGTTTTTAATGAATTTACCATCTCATTTTAGATTTTTTTTTTTTTAAATTGTGTAAATATAACATAGGAAATAGAATTTTATTTTTTGTTCATGGATACTTAGTGAAGTATAAGTTATGTATTTACTTTTGTTCTATATCAGTGTATGTTGGTCCATATTAAATGCTGACAAGTCACTGTACCTCATGTAGATGCTGAATTTACAACCGCAGTGTGAGTGCAGTATTGTGAACCTGTAGCTGGGACAGCAAGATGCCTCACTTGTGCTCTCACTGATTTTTGATAGCATATCCCACAAACACAGAATACTTTTTTCTTGTTTTAGAAAGTCGATACACAAAACACACAAAATTGCAGATGCAACTGATAGGAAACACAGTTTGTTTTCTGAATCCAAGTAAAACTGATGACATGTTTTAATTCTTAAGAAGAATGGCATTTGGAAGTCTAAAGCATATCCCTGGAGAGATTATCATGAATAAGATGGCCCTTGCAATGCAATCAAGACTTAGTAATATCAAATCTTTATTTTCGACATTGAGTAAATCACACTATTCTTACATTAGGCTGTAATGTCGGGGAAAAGGTTCACACAAAACACAAGCTGGACTGTCAGAATTGCTCTTTAAATGTTGTTTTTGAGTCCCTCTTAATAACTCTGAGAAAAAATAATAACTCCATTCAGGTAATGCACAAATACAGTAATACTATTTTCTCCACAAATGAACAGCTTATTTAATTAATGCAGATACAATATATTTTCTTTTTGTAAATTAGTTAAATACTTGTTTTCAAGAGAAGAACACTCCTGAAACTGTCTGATATGAGCTAGTATTGTTCACTTCCTATTCCATGAAACAGGGTTCAGGTTTACATGGAGGTGTGACTGATGAAATTGCCTAGTTCTGGTTGATACGTGTGTTCGGGTGTCATCACTTAGTTCATGAAACTGCCTGCTGGGAATAGGTGGGATCACAATGTACTCCTAAATCAGCATACTCAGGTGCAGCACAAGGCAGGGGGAGGGTAAAGGACGGGACTGCTCGGGGTTGGGAATGCAAAACAAACAGTGGCATTGCAACGTATGCAGTCAGCTGAGGACAGTTACTGCTTTGAGCATAAACACAACCTCCGTCCAATGAAACCTGAATCATGGTCCTCTCACTGGGTTGGCTTTCTGGTTTCGTTTTTTGGTCATATCAAAGGCGTGGCATTTCAAAAATCATCTCCTAGCAAAACATACAACAAGGTTAACAACCCATCCCCCCCCCCCCCCTCCCTTAGCAAAACACTTATCTACTTGCTTAATTTTAAGCTTGTTCCTACTTCTGTGGTGGTCACGAGGACCAGTAGATCGTTGGCGTTAAGTACAGCAATCTTTGCTAATCACGGCCACAGTGTGAACAACTGCACTGGAGATGCGGCCAGCAGAATGTATGATAGAGTTCTTCATGTTTTTATGAGACGTTGATGAATGGGCTTGGACCCTAGGTGTCTTGCATGCTTTTTTAAGATTCAAGTTGGCACTTAAGCATGTTCTTTTGAAAGAATAATATTATATGACCTCATCTGATCTTTTACAAAACACTTAACTCTTTTGCTTTAAAAAACAACTTCCCCCAAGCCTTTTTTAATATGACCCATTAATATCTGTGATTTTTCTCAGATCAAACTACAATTTTGATATTCTGTAATGTCCTACTAAAGGAAGAAAAAGAAAATAAGATATAGGTATATGCAAATATATTTCATTTTAATCCATTACCCTTTTTTTAAATACCAGATTTGCTGGAAATGGTGACAAAGAAGTATTCTGAGATTTCACACGCTGGGTAAAAAGGGGGTGGGGTAGGGTGAACTGGGCTGAAGGAAAACTTATCAAATTGATATTTATGGCAATATGAAAGCTATAAAGCAACTTAGTGACATGGCTTGCTTTGTAATTTCCGCTTTCTAAAAACCACAAGTGAGGTCCTTGGTGCTCTTGGATTATGGGGAATGTGCAAATATTTAACTGTTTGTATGCTGCACATTGCAGACCTGCTAGTGTGCATTCTCCGTTTGTCTTCCTTTGTCATATGTGTTTTGCTTTCTAGAAAGCAATGTTGTTTTGGTTTTTTTTGTACCCTTCTTCAGCTTGTAGCAAAATAGAATGCTTAGCATTTATGTTCATTCATTATTGTATTTCCCATGTACAAATTTTTTTATTACATTAAGACAAGCTTATAAGCTGTTACTACATAACTTATCTTACTGTAACTCTTATTTCCTGACATTGTAATTTGTTTGTGATGTATATTGTGAGATTGTACTCTATGTTAATTTAATCAGCACAATTCACTGACATGCTGGACTGACATGCTAGCTGCTGTTTCAAATTGTAAAGTTTGTGTAGAGCTGTTGGGACAACTGAAACTCTCTTGTCTAGGTACTATGCTTTGATTCCTATAGCAACAGTGTGGGTGCAGCTCTTAATGGTGGGGGCTGCTTGTTGGACACCCACTGGCTAATTTCACAGACAGGTTTTCTTTGTAGAAATTCTATATACAATGCAGGTACCTACCTGGGCCCATGGCCGGTAATTATTTGGGCGTGTAGAGGAAAAACTAGTGTCTATTGCTGCTTTGAATATGTTTTAAAGTCTGAAAATGTAAATAGTTTATCAAAAAAAAAAAAAAAAAAAAAAAAAAAGTCTTGTACAGTCCAGTGTAAAGTTTTTAAATGAACTTAAGGGTTGCCATCACATCTCACACTCTCCTCTTGGTACAGTTGGAAAAAAAAAAAAATAAATAAAAAAAATAATTAAAAAAAAAGACAAAGGAAAAAGTTTGCTAAGGATACTGAGTTAAAAAAAAAAAAGAAAAAAATCTGCTCTCAGTTTTAAAAAAGGAATAGTTATTCTTAGCTCTGCTTCATTGCATAAACAGACTTCTTGGATTTTGTTGTGCAGTATTGACGTGAGGTAAATTAAATATTAAATAATCTTTCAGTGGTACTTTTAAGAGTCTTCTCCTCCTCTGCCTCAGTTATTAATGGAAAAGACAAAATTGAAAAACACTGTCCATATACAGTATGTTCTGGTGTACATTGGCACCTTACCTACATGTTTCGGGTGGGGGGAATTTTTTTTAATTTTTTTTTAAGTTTTTTTTTGCACAAGGTGCTTTCCTGATATGTTAAACATGTCATCTTTGGGTGATACAGTATATGCCATGATAGGGGTTTAGACCCCTCAGGGGAGTGTCTATAAGACTGCCTATTTATGCTCATTTACCTCAAGACTGTCCTCTCTACCCTTAATCTATTCACCATCACTCCATCTTTTGTACTGCTGTTGACACTTACAAATTAAAGATAAATTTTGTTTTATGAGATGTGTGTGTGACTTCTTCTATGTATTCTTTATTATTCTTTTGATATTAGCAATAATGATTGACCACGAGGAGCTGATGGACAGGGTATTCAGCTGCCCTCCTTTAAATTTAATGACTAAATCTTCCAGCTCTTGGGTTTTCCACATGCCTTCCCATCCTACAAAGGCATTTAATGGCCTCTGAAATCCATTAACACCATATGCTGAAAAAGACAAGCATGATAACCGACCTAATTTGATAATACTTCACTGTGTACCATTGGTTTTGCAAGCAGGAAGTGCTGTTGTGGTAGTAACATAATCTCAGTAGGATTTTTATAGAGCTGAAATGAGACAAAACAGTTCTCATGTTTCTTCTTTCTTTGCCTTCCCATTTTCCCCACATATAACATTAGACTAACCAAAAATGACAACAAAAACTCCTATAGTTGCCACATTGCCATGTCTGTAAACTGCTACCATTTATGTATTATGATTGGCTTTTGACATTGTAATCAGTCATGGTTCTCACAGGAGAAGAATAAATTACACAGAAGTGTACTGTACTATAATGTAACAGAACATTTTGATTGTGCATTACATCAGATTTCAGTCTAGTTTCAACTATTGCACAAACCACCCTGAAGCATCTAAGTGAGGGTAACAATTCTTACTTCCCAGGAGAGAGCATCATACATGAAGCTATTAAAAATGACGTTCTGCACTATGAATCCATGTGATGAAATTCTTCAGGGTCAGCAGTGAATGGAAGTTGGTGACCAACACATTATAATGAATATATATGTAAATATTGACATGGACTTTTAAGGATTTGGTTTCTGGTAAGCACTCAGCTAGGTACTCTGTTGAACTGCAATGCTGATGCAGGAATGATGAGGAGAAGGCAGCAAAAAAAGCTGTATTTTTGCTACTTAATGTACAACAATTTGATACAAGTTGGCAAGGGCTATACTGTGTATTTGAAGGACAGAATTATGGCACTGGAGAGCAGTCAACCCAGAGTCAAAGAGAGATGAAGCACCATGCCACTGTGACAGAATTTTACTTTTGTACAAGAAGGCTGACGTAGTGCAGTCCTCTGCTATGTATTTTCATTTTGCTCCAATTAAGTCAACTTATGGTGTTTTTTCCTCCAGCCAAGCACAACCTCTGCACAATGGCTGCAGCACCAGGATCTTCCGGAGCCCTTAGGACTCACTGTGCTTAGGGAACTTCAGGATTGCAAGGTTTGGCACCACAGTCTGTCTCCCCACTGGTTAGTCACACTGGGCTTTTCCTGTGACAATTAATTGCTCCCACAGTAACCCAATAGCAGCAGCTTGCACAGGATGGGGGCAGGGGGTGAACAGTAATTGATTTATTTCTTTAATATATGGTTTACAATAGAAAATATGAGCTCCAGGTTTTGTCTCTGAGCAGTTAATGACCAGCTGGGTTAAGGGCCTTCAAATACTGCCATTGGTCATTAACTGCCAGGAAGTATCCTTCCTGTCATCTATTATTGCTTAATTGTATCAAGACCCACTACAGTGAAGGACTGTTAAATCTGTAGATTAATTGAAATCTGACCCTTAGTCATTTTAATAATATCAAGGCCACTGCAGGTTAGCATTTGGGTTCTTGACAGTCCATAACAAATTTATTCAGAGTTGTTCTGCTTTATATTAATGCCTGCTAGATGATTGACATGGTAAACCATAATTGCCCTGTGGAAATCACAGTGGTCAGTTCTATTAAGAACTACTTAGGGTCACTTTAATTTACTTTGACATCACAGACGTTAAAAGCTTCTATACTTCTACTGAAATTTACTCAGAGGCCTGATTGCTGGTGTAGCTCATCAGGAAATGATCATTCAGTAACAGCAAAAAGCAATTATTAGAACTTTAAATAATTATCCTCAAATACTTAAGTAACAAAAGAAATGCACATTGATCATTGTTGTGGAGTTTTTATAATTTTGTTTTTGTTTTCCCACACTTCTGTTTAATTAGTTACCAGCAGGGTGTTTAAAGGAACCCACTCATCATTTTAAGTTAGATTTCAAAAACAGTGGTGTCCTCAGAATCTGTAAACATGAACTACAAAAGCCATTGGATTTCTACTCTTGCATTACTTTTACAACATCCAGATTTAATTTAATGGAAGAGGTATCTCACACTTCAGACAAGTGATGATGTTCCTTTTTAAGTCAAGCCACACAGGGCTACATTTGGAAATTGGAAATATAAACTTTGTGCTACAAACCACAAGTCCCATAGCAGGGCCCTAGCCCGCAAGGAGCTGTGCAAGCAGCAAATGGAAGGGTGACTGCCACCAAGGCCCCATGGTGGCTCTTGGTATCTTTATAGCTGCTGTATGCTCACAGCTAATTAGTTACAAATAAATAACCTACAATTGAAAACACTGTCACTGTCCTATGGATCAGATAAGTAGTCTGCCTGGCCTATTGGTTCTATGTTTAACAGTGGCAACAACAAACAGCAAAGGCCCCGGAGCATGGCCATCCTCTCAGCTTATCCTCTCATTTCCTCCAGCATTTGCAGTCCCTGCATTGGGCTGCTGATAGGTATGTCCCTTCCTGGTCAGGAATGCTGTGTAGCATTTTGGTATATGATCTTTTGCAAGATCTAGTTAGAACAACATGCTTAACTCAGAAAATCTGGGGATCAATGATCTTAATGATCAGATTACTCAATCACAATGAAATATATTTTGTTAAAACATCAGGAACAGCATCCTTGATGGAAGACTTCAACCAGTTCCCCCAGAACATCTGCAGCTGCCAGAAAACCAAAGGGTAAGTGCTGAAGCAGCCCAAAGCACACCCTTACACCATGTAAGGCACTTCTGACACACACTGAGGGGTTGTGCAGGAAAACAGACTTCTGGAAAAACCCTTAGATGCAACTGCCTGTTTCTAGTAGTGTGACCGGAGAGCCCATCAGGCATTTGGTGTTAACAGCTGCAATATGGGTGGAAGGAAATAGAGAGAATGGTCTCTGTGTATGGCCCTGTCTGTATGGCTTTTCCACTAACACTACTTTGATTTGTGTACATGACTTTCCTGTAGCAGAAAAATGCAGATACTCAAGCAGCAATAGGTTACAACAGCTGCACAGACAGCAAACAGCTTGCGAGGTGATAGCCCCTCTGTCACCCAAGGTGCCACACACTTCCACAGCTGCACTGCCCTGTCCTGCAGGGTTAAGATGGCCACAGGAATGTTTAGTTGTTCCTTCTGGCATCATTCAGTTGCCACAAGGTGTGAACAAAATTTGGTATGTCTCAGCTTGGCACTTTAAATTTTGACCCATCTCCATTTTCACTCAGCTGTTGTTGCTGAGCAATCTGCATTAAGTGTATGTGTCCCCTTCAACATGACCCTTTGCTGCTGCTTGTGGAGAACACCTGTGGAGCTGTGCTCAGGCCTCTACTAGAAACGCTTAAGTGGGCCAAGTATCTCCACCTGGCATAAAGTTCTGACCCTTTGGAACAAACCAGCCAGGCAGAGAAGCCAGAGTTAGGTGTTAGATCAGAATTTCTCATATCTTGGGAGGAAATGGGGAAGGTTGAAGCATATTCTTTTATTTGTTGAATTCACAGGAGTTTATTGGTGAAAACAAGAGGAAAGTGGAGTTGAGGTGCAACTGAGAATCTCTGGTAAGCATTCTAAGCAGGGGGTTTAGGAAACAGTATTGTGATGAAGAATGTGTAAGATCCCACTCTTTCTTTTGATGATGAAGTTGGGTTGCAAAAATATGGTTTGGTCACCAGCTCACCAGCTGCAGTAAGTTATTTTAAATTCTCATTTTTTTTTTGTTTTTCCAGACAACTGGTTGCTTCTTTGAACTTCTGATTACACCATGGTGTCCTGGGATGTGAGCAGTTGGTTTTGTGTTGGACAGTAAGTACACGGTATTTTTTTATGATTCATATTAAATTCTGTGTGCCCGAGATAGTAATTAACAAAGCTGCCTTTCTTGATTTATAATTTCTCCTTCAAAATTCTAAGACTGATCATACTTAAAGACAGTACGCGTTTATTTTACTATATTTTGATTTTTATACAGTGCAGTATTTGTGATTGAATTGCAAACTAAGTAGATCAGACAATGTACAGTCTTAAGATGCTCCTAAGAATCACAGGTTGTGAAGGACTTCAAATTGATTCAGTTATTTATTCAATTTTTAAAGGGATGAAATGGTAGATTTCCACAACAATAAGACCATGCATGGAAGCAGTCTGCCATTCCCTTATTCCCCAAGCTTCAAAGACAATGGCTTTCTGAAATGAACTTAAAGCACCCTCAAATAATGAGAAGAAAAAAAAAAAAATTGTTCTTTTTCTCTTTGGAGAATGTTATTCCCATGTGATGCATAAAAGCGAACATTTGGTGGCTCCTATAGATAAATTAAAAATTTGCTACCTTTTCTCAAAGCTTTGTGAAAAACACATGGCTCAGCTGGGTTCGGGGTTTTATAATTGTGAAAGTGTCTAAAACATTTGAAACTCGATCTTAGTATTTGCATCCTTCTTCACATACACTCATTTTTAATGTCTGAATGCTTAAAATCCAGGCATCACCAATTGTGCTTTCTGTCTTTCATTTACTTCCCGACAGCTTAACTTACTCTTTATTGTAAGGATTGCACCTATAAGTAAAACAGGATCAGATCTTAATTTGATCTGCTATTTATTCGGTGTGTTAATTGTAGCCGCAGGGTTGTATTAAGAAAGTCAAAAAGTGCCACTTGTAACTACAGAGTGGCTCTCACCTTTTAAATGGAAAAACACTCATTTTCTAGAAAAAAATAGGTAAAAAGTGGTTATGAGTTAAATGAAGAAGGCAGAAGGATTTCTGTTTTTCCATTTTTAATGTAATTAATATAATATTGGCGCCCAAAATGTGTCTCTCTGGGTACAAGCTTGTTCACAGCTTCTGTTGCTGCTGGGAGCAGATGCCCGATATTCTCATGCATTTGTTTGTTTGTTTTAAACTGCACATGGGGTGCTTGTTAGGTTAATGGATGTTGGGATTTTTACCTTGTTATTCAGGAACTTCATCTGCCTGTATTTCTGAACAATGTTTTCTTTCTTACACTTTCTTTTTTAATTTCTAATGGAAGAAAGAAGACAGTAAGCTATGGTATAAAAGGAAAAATACATTGAAAAACTCATAAGATAAATTCTAGTTCTGCTAGAGCCACCACACTGGTAAATTTCTGGTGCCCCTGGAAGGTACTGAATGAAGGGTTTGTGTAGGGCACAAGCTCGAGAATGGTAAATTAGAATGAAAAACCCTACTTTTACTCTCTTTCAGGGCAGATTTAGAAATAGAGTTATTCAAATGCCACTGAAATGCAATAGGTTTAGAAGTATCGAGCTCTCTTAGGCCCCTTTGAAAATCCCAGCCTTAAGATATTTGACGGTTTTGGAAAACGAACAACAAACACATTCAGTTCTCAGCTTCTGGGAGTGCCTTTCCTTTACTAGCGGCATTTCTGCCTCCTGTCACAGGGCACCAAACTGCACTGCATTCTGAGGTCTGGGACTGCCTGACAATGTGAGAGTGTCACCTTAAGTCTAGTAATTGCTACACTGCAAAAGCAAAAACTTCTGGTGGGTAATTAGTATATCAATGAGTTGAAGCTGTACACTACAGTGAAATGTGACAGAATACCAGAACTGGGAACTCTTTCTCTCTTTCTTCTTTTTCATAAAATGTCACTTTTGTCTGTGATGCCTTTTATAGTTTCTTTAAAGACAAAGTGCCAGCAAATCAGTAGATGTGGCTAGAGGTGCGGGATGAGAACTATCGCTACTCTTCCCCTCCCATCTGTTAAACACTCCACCTCTCATTATAGTCAAGGTGGGAATTTTTAGGGCTTTTTACTGTTCTTGCCTCTCTCCCAGTCCTAGATTTTCAGTGTGAAAAAAGTGTCTGGAAAGCTGGGGAGTGAGTGAACAAGCTCCTTGCAGCAGTGGCCTGGGAGCATCCAGCACCTTGGCTCTCACCAAAGCCGGTTGCCAAAGCAGGATGTATGTAAAGCAGGGCCTGAACACCTGCATAGTTTCTTCACATGGTAAAGAATAGAGAGGTTTGCCTCAGTACTGATGGTAAGCAGCACAGCCTTGACTTTATCTTGCTGTTACTGGGGTTTGTTTCTTAGTGTTGGGATGGCACTAAAGCCCCGATGTGCTAAAATACAGGTAAGCCCAAACTGTCCTTGGTCTGGTAAACTGACTAAGAGCTTTGCACAAGTGAGATCCACCCCACCCCCTGAATCTGTGCATCTACTACTTGGACGTGGAGATGAATGAGGATAAAAGCACCTTGGGAGCTGAAAGGCTGCCATATGTGTCTCAAATCATTGTTTAGAAAATAAACTTTCTTTTTGGAAGGCTTGTCTATGTCAGAAGCTTACACAGATGTTAAATATTACATTTCTCCTGTAAAAGGGACAAGGGGAGAACTGAGACTTTTGTTTGTGTGGAAGGGGAGTTTACATCTACAGGGCTGTGATACAAGCAGTTGGAGATCCTTACACTGCTGTTCCCAAAGCCTGTGGTATCCCAGGTGAGATTTCTGTCCTCAGTATGTTCTGTTTGCATGAAGAAAAGAAGTGATGTAACCTGGTGCTCTTTGTATTCTGACAACCTAGTAATTAATGTCCTTTTCCTTAGTAAACAGATTAATTTGGTTGTCTTGTTCTGTTTTCTTAATGGTGAAGCATGGCATCTGTTGTTTTTGCTGTTTGTTTGTTTGTTTTAATTACTCTTAAAGCACTAGAAATAAATGTGAAAGTAAGATTTCTTCAAAGTCTTGAAGTGGTTCAAAATAATTTGAAGTTGAACTGACTGGCTTAATACTCCTATGATTTTAAATGTGAAGGCAGTAGTTCTACTGTGATACATCGTGGTGATCATCAACACAATTCCTAATCAAACTTGGGAAACTTGCTTTGGCAATTACATGGAAGTTTTCTAGCACGAAGGTCAGCGTTGGATGGAGCTTAGTGACTAATGACCTCTGAAAATTTGCTTTTCTTTATTTACATGTATGATGCTAGTTGGAGAAAGGAATTTAATTTGTTTATGTGCATTGTGAATGCTTTCAAGAAAACTTGTGGTTTGCACTGTTCTCTGTGTGCAGCTGCCAGCAGGTACTGGTGGTTCTCTTTTTGGTGGCTTGAAAATGAAGCCTGGGCCACTAATTGCAAGCATGCCAAAATCACTGCAAGCCTTCTAGTAGAATTCAGTGGATTTCTTGAACAGGAACTACATCCCAGACTGTTGATCCTGTCCCATTATATGTGCTGAGCAGTTACTTAGTGTGCGGTGTCTGCTCTTCTCCAGCTCTTTTGGTCTGTGTAGGGCTATGTCTACACTGCATGTGAAAGCATAGTAACAAGTGCAACTGGATTTCCTCATACCATTTTTATGGGAAGGCATGCTTCCTGGTTTCCTTCTATTGAAACATCTATAAGAAGTTAAAAGAAGCAAGGAAGTGTGTAGCAATCCATAGATATTTCCAGGATTACTATCTGAGGTTACCTCAGCTTGTGTTTTGGTTTACATGATGTGATTCTATCGGCTTCTTGAGACAGATCATGCCTTCCTCACTGTGTCTTGTGCTAAACTGGTATTTTCTGAAGATCTCTTGTTTCTTCTCAGAGGAATGTGGTTTTTTGTTGTTTTTTTTTTAATTATTCTTATTTTATTTATTTATTTTTTTTATTTACATACAGAAGGAAACAAGAGTTCACACAGTTAGTTGGAAGGAAATATTAAAACAATTCTGTGCTAGCAGCAACTTCAGCAATGCATGATTAGTCTGTTGCTCAGGCATAATGCGAAGGCTTCCTAGGCTGCGAAATAAGGGGAAAAGAGGATTGCGGTTATCATTAGCTCTTACACAAGACTAGATAAAGGTATACAGAAAGAGTGTGCAGTTCCCGGCTCCTGCTGTCAGTGGACAGACGTTAATAATTATTTTCTACTGTGCTGAATTCTGTACCCTTTCCTGTTGGCCAAAGGAGGCACTGGCATTAAGGATGTGCTATGTCTAGTACTTGCTTTTGAGTCTAAGTGCTGAGAAGTCTGTCTGGCACTGTTTTATATAATATGCTGTTCCAGGCTACAGTCCGCACAATGTCTGTGTTGTACTTACGATTCTTGAAAGCGTATGTGTGGGTTTTGTTTTTAAATAGCACCTACAGGTATATGCTTTGCTATTTCTGGAGCCATGCTTCTATGTCGGGACACAGAACAGTGCTATGCTGTACAATACTGTGTTGTTTTCTGCATGGGGCAATTCTTGCTCCCCTGCATGTGGTAGAGCTGATGTTTGATTAGAGATCAGAGACGTATTTCTGGCAAGAAACTTATAGCAGACATTTGAAGAAAGCTTGCCTTTTGAGATTGGGGTTTAGCTGAATTCTAACTGTACTTTATTGGGGTTTTTGGACCTTGTTCTGCCTGCGTTTGTTTAACAGCAACCAAAGCTGTGTCCTCTATTCTGAGTCACTGTGGTACAAAGAAAGGAGTCTCCACCTGCTGTTGTCCATATATAGAATTTATAGTCACATTGTCATACAATTATAGAGTGTTAATTAATTGAGTGATGAATAAGATATGCAGACAAAATTAATGGCTATTTTTCAATTCTTTCTGCCCTCTCTGTTCTCCACCCTGGTTTGCTGAATGGTTCCATTTGGACTCATGGTTTTTAATGTGTATAGCCCAAAGGTGTGTTTTTTTGTTTTGTTTTTCTCCTTAAAGAAGAAAATTGGTTCCTTATGTTCTGTACATTAAGTTTCCTTAACATTTTTTTTCAACATGCATAAAATTACAGATCTCTAGAGAGAATGAAATACCACATTGCACATTGTAATACCGCACCCAGTTGCTTGCTGCTCCTCTCTGCTGCCAAACCTTCCAAAAATCATAATGTAGCACTAATACATTTACAGGCACTGGTTTTCCATGGCTGATACAAAGTAAAAATATAACTGAATAACCAGACATAAAAATAAGTGATGTCAGTTTGTGGTGGATAAAAACAATTCTGGGGAATGAAAATATACTGTTGCCTTTAATCTGCTACCTTCAGAGCCAGGGTGGAGGAGAGGTTTGATGTGTGCTGACCGATCTTAACACTGCCATCCCGTGTGTGGCTGTGGAACTACATTGTAGGTTCTAGATACAGAATCAGCGCCCTAAGAGTTTGGAAAAGATGACACCAAGTTGGACAGTTGAAGTAGATGTTATGAGGACATTAAATGGCACCTGCTATAGAGAAAAAGACAGAAAGAAATACTATTTTTAGGCCGTTGCTCTGTATTACAAACTGGAAGCATAATGTTTTATTTGGATGTATGCACGTTTGCAAATCATTGAGAAGAACACTGGAGAAGTTTATGGACTTTGGTGTATTTTTGAGTTTTTACTTGATTTTTCTGAGTGTCAGTTGTGGGCAAATTAAACAATTTCCCCATTGCTGAGGCACAGCAGAAGCAAGCATGGCATGTTGTATGGTGTGCTCTCTTCCCCTCCCTGAAGGCAGCTTGTCAGGGAGATGTGTCTGTGGAGCTTGTCTCCAGTTACATCTCTGAGATGGAGAGCTCAGTGTGTTAAAATGATGTCGTGCTTTGTGTCTCAGCAAGACAGAACCCAGCTCTGTTCTGAAAAATTTATTTACTCTCTTACTACACCCTCCTGCTATATTATTCATCTTGTTTTTCCACTCCCATTTCTTTGTTTTTCTTTCTAACCTTTTCCTGTCCTCAAGTTTTTTCCCCTTCCCTGCCAACTGTTCGTGTTCTGCATTTGGCTCTTGCTGGCAGGCCTGAGTGCCACAGTTTTGCTCTTCTCTCTCACCTCTTCAGGCCTTTGGTTTTCCTTGTTGCATCTCTTCTGCTTTCCCCATTCTTCATCCCTTTATTCTTTTATTTCTTAACCCCGCCTTCACTTGTCAAGTCAGCTCAGCTGGGAGTGTGTGTAGGACATCTATGAAAGCCAGAGGAAGGTAAGGGAAAGAGCTCTCTAGATGGCTGTTTAAGAAGGAACTTGTGTTTCCAGTACTTAAAAAAAAAAAAAAAAGGGGGGGGGGGAGGGGGGGACGCGGGGGGAGGAAAGTGCAGAAGTACTGAGAACTCTGTTCCAGTGAGCTTCTGTTCATTTTGAATCCTGTCAGCAGGGAAACTTACTACAATAATGAGAAATCGTTAGCTGCCTTGTTTTATATCCACTGACTATGACCCAATTTTTACAGGGAAGTCTGCTGGGACTTATCCATTCTCCACCCTCCCCCCTCACCACAAAAACAATTTGGAGAAGGGATGGGATACCAAACATTTAAGAAGTCATTTAAAAAGTCCTTCTTTGTTCTTTTCATCAGCTCTCTCCCTGTCCTCTTGCCAGCATGTGCAGTAAGTTCCTGTCCCTGAGAGTTTGCACCAAAACCACAGTTAAACCAGGCTGTGCATAATGGGCGTCTCTGTTAGTTCCCGCCAACTGAAGCTCCCAGCAGTAGATGGAAAATTAGACATACACCACTGCACAATAAATCTTATTGTAATTCACCCAGCTAGCATCACCACGAAAAGGCCTTGAAAAATGTGTCGTGTGTGCTTGAAATCATACTTGTGCTCCTGCCATTAAAGAACGAAAAAAAACCCTCGTAAAAAAGTTTAATTTACTTTTTTGTTATAAAATGCTTTTTACTGGTGCCAGCTGGAAGGAAAATGACCCAGTTAGATCTCAAAATTATGATGTAGCCTTAAGTGCTATGTTTAGATTAACTGCCAAAATGTTAGTATAAAGTGGTAGGTGTTTGTGCTGCAGATAATTACTAATGTACTGTTGGTCAAGATAGGCCACTGTTCTGTTATTATTGTATGGATCTTATGACTAAACATTGGAGCAAGCCTAGTGGAACAACAATATTTTACTGTGCCTGGAATACTAGCTTGTCAGAACTTAACCAGGGTGCCAAAAATCTAATGAATCAGATGGGGAAGGTGTCTTTTGGTCTGTGCTGATATTTCTGATTTGTGTTCTGTACTGCAAAGGGAACTATAGCTGTCATAGGTATTTCCTGACATGTATTGTCTAAAATACAGTCGGACCCCTTAGACTGCTTCTGAAAGATCATAATAATTTGACAATAAAATGTTTTGTTGGGTTTTTTTCCCCTGATGCTTAGAAGACTGGGTTAAATGTGTTGTATATTTTAAAGGCCCTGGCTTACAGGGAAAAATCAAGGTTAAAAGCACTTCAGAACTCAAGTTGTGCTGATGTGTATGACCTTTGGGCCCAGAATTAGCTATTTTTACTCTGTTGATATAAAACATTAACCTCAGTTGAATGTTTCTTGCAAGAAATGAAAACAAAACTGTGATGTTTAAATACACAATCTAGATGTACCTACACCAGTCACCATGAAAAAGTCAACATTTGCTAACAGACACCACATGGTGGATTCTGTGGTACTACAGTTATTTCTCTGAATAGAAGGTGACGTACCTGTGGGAGAAGAAACATCTGAAAAATCTTGGGCGTACATAAACTGCAAAGCAATCTTCTGTTGTAATCTGTCTCCGATTCTGAGTTTTTCCCAGCCACCCCTCCCTCCACTTCCCTCAGTTTTGCTATACTGCAAGCAATAACCAATATTAGACACTGCTCAGTGAGACTGGGTACCTACATTCTTACCCCTGTGCATGACTTCTGTGTTACTGCTGTGTAGAAAAAATTTGGGAAATTATACAAATTGTAATGATGACTATGGTATTGACTTCTTATCTGAAGGAGAGATGAGGTTGAACTGAAACTGGAAGTTCAACTACGTTTCTTGGTCTAAGTCTGTTACTCCTGAGCTGAGCCTAGGAGAGTACAGGAATCAAAGCTGGACATCAGATTTATTGGATTTCCATGTGGGCCTGGATTGTTTCCCCACCTCCCACCCCCTGTCCTGTCCCTCTTCTTAGGAAAATTACACTGGGACTAATTTGAGTCCGTTAGAAATAATGGGTGAATTAGGTTGAGGGAATGAACTTTAGCCACCGTTGTGAAACAATGAAGCAGATGGGTGTCTGTGTGCCACTGAAGATTGTAGGCAAGGGAACAAGTAGGGAAAAATAAATTTGTAGTGAAGATCATAAGATTTCTTAAGTACCAGCTTGAGTTTCTTCCTCAGGTGTGGAGAATGGCTTACATGAGTAAAGTTAGCTTTATAATGAGGGGGTAACAGAATGAATTTGTAATTTCCCTTTTCATGGTTCTCGGAGAGTTGAGTTTTTTAATATGATGCTGAGATGTTGCTGCAGAAATGCTATTTGAATAACAATATCAATGCTTTTTTAAAAAATACTTAACAAATGTTACTTGCACTTAACTGGAGGTTTGCTATTGCCTTTTTCAAGCCACGTTAGTATATAAAGAACCTTATGCTGAGCTTAGAGTGCGGTATTTGGATTTGCTGGTAGGCCTTCTACATGCTACTTTGGACTGTGTTCAGAACAGGGGAGTTCAGAGTATGTTTTAACTCTTGACTAGTCTGCTCTCTACATTACCTGGAGAAACAGCAGATTTTTCAGGGGACATGCAAACTGCAGTGCTGACTAACAACTTGCAGAAAATTGTCGTGTTTTCTAAAGCCTGCAGCAGAGGGGCTAGAATTTGATGATCCTTTCAACCCAAGCTGTTTGATTGTTCTCTGTCATGGAAGGATATCAACAGCAATATGGTAAGAATAAACAGTATTTTCAGAATGTACATTAAGCTTTCATTGTTCTTCCAGAATTAACTGGCAAATGATCTTGTATTATCTATGTGGAATCCAGTTCTGCAGCTCTGATGCACAATAGTGAAAATGCTGGTTGACAGGTTAATAGTTGGACCGAAATCAGGAAGATAGGTAGGTCATCATGGAAGTAATGTTTCCTATTTATTTCCATGGAAACTACAACACATATAAAGAGCACAATAATACTATCCGATAGAACAGAACTCTGTTAAAAATCACTACTTTTAACACAATCACCATAGCTATGCATTTTCACCAGTGATGAACAAGACCATGCATACCACTCTCGTTTAAAAAAAAAAAAAAAATCTGCACTGGCAGAGGTGACTCACTGTTTCACAGCTGTTCTGAGAGCATAATTGCTAGGAAAACATTGTCCATGCAGTCCAACTTTTACTGGCCTGAACAGACAGAAGTCAGAAAGTGCTAAATTTGAACTATATAGTTTGGTCAGAGAGTTCAGACGAGGTTGGAAATGTGCTCTGTAGTCTTCAAATGGGTATGGGGCCTGGTGTTATTGTGCTGTGGAAGAAAGATTGCATTCTTCTCTATCCTGACTCTAGAAGTTTGAGCCTTCAGCTTAGTCAGTGTTGTGATGTAGTGGTCTGAGCTGATAGTTTATCTGGGCTTAAGAAAATCCAGAAGGTTCATCTATTTTCCTATCTGAAAAGACAGTGTACTTACCTAGTGAGGGCTGCATCTTGAACTTTCTCTTTGCTGGGGAATTCACATGTTGCCAGTCTATGGATTGCTGTGTTGACTCCAGCTTGTAGTGATGACACCACTTCTTGTCACTGTTAATGATGCAATCCAGGAAACTGTCACTTTCAGCCTCATATTGGTTCAGTAGGTCCTGACAAACTTACATATGGTGGTTTTTCTTTTCTTCTGTGAGCATTCATGGCACCCACCCAGTGCCAACTCTGTGTTATTTCAACTGTTTTTTCCATATAGAGGAATTCAGTGACACTCCTTTGCTTCAGTTGAACTTCTGTAGTAGAAGCCATTTTGTGAGCCTCCCCTTCTGCTGTGATCCATCACACAACATCAGAGTGTAATAGAATATTGTCAGCAAGGTTCAACTTCTACTGTCCTACCACCAATGTCCACCTCTGATGTCGTGGGCCAGCAAAATAAAAATAGGAGGCATTATTTTTGGAGTGGCCTTTGTACTTGCTGTCTTGATGTCTATGGCTTCAGGAATGGATAAAGAATAGCTGACAACATTCAAAATAGGTGAAGTAGTATACTTTGAATGATAGTAATGCACTGATGGTTTTATAGTGTTGTTTTCTTTAAATATATGTTTTTCTCATGGAGTATTTCCAGGTATACTTTGCTTTGCTGGGGCGCTAACACTTTTAAGCGTTAACATGTTTTGAGCCTTTTGAATTAGGAGTGCTGTGGACAGTGATGTTTTGAATTCACCAAGGCATTTAATATTTATTTAATATGTTTTCCTAATTGCTTTGCTATAACATTAAATACACGTCAAGTCTTTTCACAAGTTCTCCTGCTTTAATTCATAAAATGAAAGCTTAGCGTCTTAGCCTTTACCGTACCAGGAAGTGATCAGTGGAATGCTTTAGAAAGCGAACACTGTTTAAAGTAATTTGCTACTCTAATTAGCGTTCAATAAGAAAATACTTTTAATTAAAATATAGATGCTAAAAATATGACAGCTCTCTCTTTCAAACCAAGATGTTTAAAATAGTGTTTTTGAAATATGAAAGGTCTGGCTACTTTGAAGATGTGGCAGAAATATTTGCATAGATATACAGCAGTGATTGACAGGGACAGCACCACTGAACTGTCAGGAGGGACCAAGTGGTTAGAGTAAAATGGTGCAGGGATGTTCAAACCTTTTTTTTTTCCTACAGGAGCTTATAGCAGCAGAGGATCTGTAGTCATTAATGGACTTGCACAAAACTTCTAAATACACTTTTTGAACTATTTCCAGAATGTGCTTGGTTCAGAATCCCAGTCTGGCAAGCTGTAATAGAGAGTATTCAGCCTGAAAATTAATCTCTGGATTTCCAGGTTTGGTGCTGAAGTCCTGACTCCCAAGCTATGAAGCACTGTACTCTCTGTTTCCACTGACATCACTTGCTAGCAGTGAGTCTGATTTGTTGCTAGCATACTTCCTTCACTGTGCTGGGTTTTTAGATATGTGACTTGAGATGGGCGAACACGTTTTTTTGTTGTTCAGTCTTTGAGTAGCTTTGCAACAGTTGGTATTTTTTGTTGTTTGCTTATATCTATGTGTTGTGGAGGAGCTATAAGATGAAATGTCAATGATCAACATTAAATGCTGTTTGATATTTATTATTGATATTTATTATTTGTTTTTCTTTGTAATGAGTCTTTCTGAGAAATTAAAAAGATCGCGTTTCTAATTGTTGTTGTTATACATGTGCTGTAGTGGTGATCTGTGTACTGCAATTGTGATCTGCAATTGTGGCAGATATTGTGGCTATATTCTTTTTTCCCCCAGACTTGCAGAAGTTGCAGGGCTGAAACCTTGACTATTAATAGCTCTAGGTTTACTGAGATGGGAATGGCATCCAGTCCAGCCAAGAAACAGCTGAGCATCTGGGAGTTTCAGATGCACACTTATTTTTCTTTTCCTTCGTGTGTGTGTGTGTGTAGCATTCAAAAGGAAGTGTGGGATAAGAATGATATAAAAGCAGGTATCTCTGTCAGTAAGATTTATGCTCTGATAAATGCTGTGTGTTCTGCAAAACTTTCCTATAGACAACACACAGTGTTTCCATCGACTGCAGCAGTTCTAGAATCTGAACCATAAATAACAACACCATGAGTTCATCTTATGTATTCATGGCATATAGCCCGAAGACTGGGAAGGAGGAAGATCATTAAGGAATGCACCAAAACCTATAGCTATAACTGCATTTCTTTATAGTCTAAGGACAAAACATGTAGTTACCTTCTGCTGAAGGTGAATTTACTTTCTAATTACATCCAACTTTGTTTTTCTTTATGGACATTAAACAGTCCAGACCAAAATGCTGCCTGAACAGTCTTCAGTTTCAGGATTTTTTAAAATCAGAATTTGTTCCTATCTAAAATTGCTTCCAAATCTTAACTGTATAGAGTTAAGCTCATTTCTGACTCTTGTGTTCAGCCTGCTAGTTTGTAAATTGTAAAGGTTGTTTTGTGTCAATTGCTGATATTATCTGTTTTCTTCAGATATTCCCTATGATCTCTTTGGGAAAATAAAATCCTGTTTCTGATAGCCAGCAACTCTGTTTCAGGTATTCTTAAAACATATTGGTGAAAACTGGATTTTGCTGCGTGGTGCCCATGGATGAGGACAGGAACACTGGTTACTGATCAGCATAGCATGCCTGATGAGGCCTTTGCTTGGTGCTGAGCAGAAAAATGCTGCCAGATTGCTGCAGCTACTGCGAGTGAGAAACCTTATAGAATCACAAACATGATGCCCAAAATGAATGTTTTAATGGGACTTTTCTGGACCTAACAGCCTGCCTTGAATCTCCTGCACTGTCTTTTACTTAGACCTATGCTGGAGATTCTGCTGGGTCCTACCATTAGTTTCAGTTCTAGGTGGTGCATGTTGTCACGAGTTGCATGCTGTGCTGATTAAGCTGCATACTTCACTAATCAAGCTGCAAAGTTAAGTAGGTGAAATTTAATACACTCTACTAATCAAGGTGCATTCTTTGTTGAGCAAGCTGAATATTTTAAATGCAGAGTTTTTGTGTACTCCGGTAACTGGCTTGGAGGCCTCTATTGCCTACATGTGTGGCTAGCAAAAAGCCACCCATCTATTCCATTACTTGCAATGGAAGGAATGTGAGCTTTCTCTTTGATACATGCTCCAGTGGAGCTTAGGGGAGAAGTAATCAAAATTAGCTCTAGTAAGTGAATGATGCTATTTCACTTTGATAAGTCTCATTGGATTACACTGGAACGCATTCCTACCATAGCACTTCCTTCCAAAAGCAAGGGCATACAAGATATGACTTCAGCACCTGAATTTGCTCTATAGATTTCTTGTTAAACTAGCCAATCTTTTAAAGGCCCCTAATTGTGATCGTCTTTCAAATAATCTTGATTCAGCTTTATCTCTCAAGTTCTTTTACTTCATATCTCTTTAAAGTAATTGAATAAGGTAGAAGATAATAGTTTTGTCTCTGCCATGCCAATTACAAACAGAATATATTGGGAAATGCACAAAGCTATGGAGGAAGAAGCAGTTGCTACAGGGAGATTGGCAGCCGTGTTATTCAGCACTAGGATGGAACATATTACATGTGACCACCATAAGAAAGAACCACATTCTAACAAGTTTAGGGAGTAATGGTAAAGAGGAAGTAATTAAAATTAGATTTTTATTTTATTTTATTTTTTTTTAAGAGGGCTAAGTGAGGCCATACAGGTAGCAATTGAATCTGCAGGCAGCAAAGAAGAAGGGGAACAAACTGAAAATGCTCCTGTAGTTACAAAAACTTCAGTGTTGTGTCAGCATGTAATAATAAGGACCAGTAGATCCTGTCTATATTACAAATTCACCTTGTCTGGCCTTGGTGGTCTTCCAAAACTAATGTTGTAAGGTAACTGTTGAGTCAGGGCCTGAACAACTGATTGAGCACCTGGGGAGAGGACCCGGTCAGCCCTGGGAGCACAGGTGCAGTAATTCAGCTGTGTGATTGGAAGGGATAGAGCCTGGCTGCGCTTCTCTTAGACCCCATTTAAGAACTGACTGGCACTCTGGAAGGTTCTCTGGTTGGAGACCCTTCCCTTGTCTACTCCTTCCTGTGAGCCTCGATCTTCAGAGATGGGTGAGTACTTTTCTTTTGTGCGTTTTCATTGTGCTAGTCCCTTTGTCATTACACCTCCTTTATCGCTGTCCCACAGCACTTATCTTTCTGATTGTTACAAATGTGTTGCTAAATTTTCCTTTTTGCAAAATGTTGATGAACTTGTTTGCTTCTGTGTCAAGTAAAGATCGTATTCTTTGCATCGGAGTCCAGTCTCTTTCCCCTGATATGCTTTGTGTTTCTCTCTGGATTTTAATGCAGTAACAACTATGGTCAGAGTATGCAGTGGGGTTGTTTGCTGAGAAAAGATTTCATTCTGTCTGTTTCAGTAGCTTAGAAAGTGGCACGAAGAATATTATTGCCTGTTTGAAAAAACACCTGTGGTTGCTGCTGTCTCTGTGAAAACGTGGGGAGTGAAGTAAAATGCCCAGTCAATAAAGGCTTCCTGAACTTGAAAGAGAATTAAGGTTGGTGTGAAAACAAACCTTCTTGCAGGTAACTGCAGTGTAGAGTGCTGTTAGAAAGCAAACAGCTTTATGGAAAGGTTGTGGACTTTCTTTGGAAATGTATTTTGCTTTGTACTGTCTGCATGGAGGTGCAGCCCATTTGACTTCAATTCACCAGCTTACTTTATATTGCTATATTTATGCCTGCCGCTTTTTTTTTTTTTTTTTTTTTATGGCTTGTATTGTTTGAATATGATCACGGACATAGTTTGATCTTAAAACTATCAGTAATTAAGCAAGTTGGTGAGGGTTTTTTTTTCCAGTGTTTTCCTAGTCTCTTGTTGTGGAGCAATAAAAACTGCTACAAGAGCACTGTCATGCTCTTTGCCATAGAGTGAATACATTACTTTCTTGTCATCTTAATCTTTATCCTTATGTTGGGGTGTGTAGAGACTAGGGACGAGTTGTTACATGCTCTCTGCTTCTTCTAAGTACTTGGTTAATGGCTGCCATCAGACTACTGAGCTCGCAAACTACCAGCTAGACGTTTTCCACACAGAAAATACCGTGACTCGTTTGTCAAATCAAGACGTTCTCTACCTTTACAATGATTCTGTAAAAGTGCTGTATTAAGTTTAGTAAGAACAACCAAGTATGATAAATTATTAAAAAAAAAACAACAACTGGATTTATTAACAGCAATGAACAGTGTAATGTAGTGCAGTGATGATGGTGTATGTTTGTTGTTTTGTACACTCAGTGATTTTTCCAAATTAGGATTACAAATTAGTGAGAAATAATTTTTTTGAAAATGTTACTTTATTTGAAAAAGTAGGAGAACTGTGAGGTCGTGGCTTGATTTGGTGATTAAGCACCTGGGGAAGGGGTGAGGCTGGCAAAGGGAGCACAAGCAGATTGCTTGCACCTGTGCTCCCCAGGTGACCAGAAAGGGTGGACCCAGGGTTGAGCAACCCTGGCCTCATATAAGGGCCAGCAAATGAGGGGAGAGTTTCTCAAGGCTGCTTCATGCAAAGGAGTGCTGTATAGCTAGAAAGCCCTATCATCAGTTAGGTGAGTTTCATTCTTCTTTCTGTATACAAGTACTGACCTACCCGTGATACCACGCAATGTATTCACCAAGAACCTCTCAGAAGTAATTTTGCTTCTTCATAAGCAGAACAGTGTATGATGTTAAATACAGTGTGCTATCAGCTCTGCAGATTGGAGACTTCTTGTTTCTAGCATAGATATAGACAATGGGTATCTGACCCAAAACTCACTTCCTTGGATGTTCAACAACTGTTGCTACAAGTGACTAGTTGCATGAGAAAACTAGTCAAGTATTTGGCTTACTGGGTCTTGTTTCTCTTTTGATGTAGAGATTTGTTGTGAGGAGTTTGGCTTATAAAGACCAAAACTTGCTATAGGAATTTTCTTTGGGAGTTGTTGAAAGTAAATTTAGATACTTGGGATACTTCACACACTTAAACTGCAAAAGATGAAAATGTCCATTACATACCACACAGTGTCAGAGGAAAGCCTTAAAGAGTACCTAAACTTTGCAAGATGTAAATTCCACTCAGTAGTGTGCCAGCTGATTACGGCTCAACATTTACATAGGCTCTTTAATTAAGAGTAAAGGTCAATAGGTTAAATAAGTAACTTAATCAGAAAATTATTCAGAAGTGCACAAATCAAACACATTATACGACTCTTGAGATCGATATGGTATGCAAATCGATCAGTAAAGTATATACTGTATGACTTCAAGTACTGAAACATGCAGGGTGGCATTGCAAACACAATGGTTGATGGAGCTCATCTCAACTGACAGCCCAGCAAATTAGTGCAGCAAATTTTTTGTAATTTTTTTAAAAACTAGTTTTCCTTCATCATGCCTACTGTTTGATTCCTGGGGAGTTTGCTAACTCATCTTGAGCGCTGTACAAAGCTATGAACAGAGCTGGTGTTATGGGTGAGTGAGTAAAGGAGAGAATTCAGTGTTCATGGTGCTGTATAATCACGGAGGTTGTGTAAGGGGCAAGGAAAAGCAACAAGGTTTCTTTAGCTAACAAATATGGTGTAGGGCCTCTAGAATATCAAAGGAGTGGCATCCACATTTTGCTGTGGTTTGCTTGGTACCAAGGGAGGAGAATAGGGCTGATTTACAGCTCCTTCATTCTACTAGTCCATCTGTGCCAACCATGACCACAGCACAGGATAGAGAACTGCTGTTGCTCGTGAGAGCTGAGGTGAGCCAAGGCATGCAGTGTGTTTCAACCACAAGCATTCCCTGTCCCCATTATTTGACAGGGCATGAGGAGTTAGGCCCAGATGTTCCACATGTGAATGTGGATATAACTTCTGGCACCTCAGTGGACCTATTTGCCATACCCAGCTATTTTCTTTTCCTTTTGGGCTTTGCTTTTATTGTATTCCTGTTGTTTGGGACCAGGGGTGGAATAGGTGACCGCTGCTTGAGCTCTGATACTGATTCCATACTGCATGAAGGTGATGCAACAGCTTTGATGATTGTCTAGTTCAGGAAAAAACAATAAAAATGCTGTTCTGAAAGCCTCTTAAAGAGTAGAATGCATTCCAGATACTTGCAAATGTTGATTTTTCAACTGGTGTGAACAGTTTTTATCATCTGGATGCAGTAGGTTACTAGTGCATTTCAGTACATTACCAAGTCAGAAATGCGCCGAGACCAGAAGTTCTGCACCTTTTCAGGTCAGCAGGAGATGCCGGTATGCAACACTTTTGAAAGTGAAAAACAGGCATGGGAATAACTGGACTGTCCTAACAGCAGCGATGAAAATGCTGATAACATTCTTACAGTGTAGATTTTTTTTTTTTAACTCTATCATGTAGTTTCTGAAAGAAGCCTGTGTTGTTATGGGAATAAGGCAGATGGAAATCCCCTCCTCTCATAATCACTATATGATGGGCTCCTTGGCAAAAGAGCCAGAATTTCCTGCCCATAAGCACAATTACAGAAGTACTGGTGTTTAGCAGTGGAAGTGATAGATGCCCAAGTGCCAAGTGGTATTCTATTGTGCTTTTTTTTTTTTTTTTCCTCTTGCACTGTTACTTCTGTTAGCCTTAAAAACCTATTGCTGAAGGTATTGCAAGTGGCTGCATTGCTGTTAAGGCCCTCCAGAAGAATCAGTAATGCAGTACTACTGAGAAAAGGTATTGGAGCTATTTTTTTGTTTCTTCCAATTCATGGAAATGATATAACTGTATATCTTTGCCCCTTAGACTAACAGTTCATTATTTCAGTGCTTTTTTTTTTTTTTTTTTAAGGTCATTAAGGTTCTGCAGTTGGGCTTCAAGGTCTTTTCCAACCTGTGTGATTCTATGACCTGTTACATTGCCATTGTTTCGTTTTATTTTTGTCAGGTTCTCACTTACGACTCTACAAATTTGAGCTTCTGCATATTTCCAAGTGTAGGATATTGCACATGTTTGTTTTTTGAATGCTATCCCTCTATATTCGTACTGTTATTTCTGCTGTGACCCAAGTCTGTTTCAGTGCTGAAACTTTGTGTTTTAATGTGTCCCAGCATCGCATCTGCAGACTGAACAAGCTCTCTTTTTGTTGTTGTTGCAAAGAGTCAGAATTCCAACACATCTGCTTGCAGACATCTTCCACAACAGTATGTAGCTTTAGCATGCAGGAGTTTGCAAATGCTTTTTGACTTCAGCACCTGTTTCGTGCAATTGTGCTGAGGACTGTGAGGAAAAAAATGTAGGCAAACACTACTCATGCTCTATCCTTATTATGTTGAGGGGTTTCTCTATACTTCAAAAACAGCAACAAAAAAACCCCAGGATATTCAAGCTTAAAACTCAGAAGTAGGCAGACTTTTAAACTTTCTGTTGCTTTGTTGCATAGATTTGGTAGAGCTCAATTGCTGTTACAAATTGAGTAGAAAAACTTTGGAAACGTATGGTAATGGACTTAATCCAAACCTACTCATAGCAATCACACTGAGAAACATTGTTCTTGCTCCTCATGTTCATGTAAATATTTCTAGTTAATTTCTTCTTATGTGAACTTTGTTTTATCCACACACACGCACACACAAACACACGTTATATATATTTGTGTTTCCTGACTATTGCTTTTGGTAGTTAAGAGGGATGAAGAGTGAGGAGGGTGCCGCTTTGACAGTTTAGCAGGTGGGGTTTATTACTTTGAGGATTCCAGAACAGTCTATCAAGGATTTTCCTCTGTGTATGCTGATACTTGTACAGCCAGTGAGTTTGCACTTCTTGCTCTATTTAAATAAAAAACTATTGTTCTTTGGTTCCATTTCTTTTTCAATTTCTCTAGTTGATTCTTGATATATGAATATTCTTGTTTATTGCATGGCCGCTTTTTTAAAGTGACAATATTCTGGGTTTGCTGTGAATTTCTCAGAACAAATTACTTTAGCCTGTATTATCAATAAAAGATAGAATCCATAGGCCTCTTGATGCCATTCAGTCTACATATAATTTTATTAGAGAGGTCTGTGTGGAAGCAATAGCCTCTCTGGGTTGAGAAATATCCTATTTAAAAGGTTGTACTGGGACAATGAGTAAAACTAATGTTTTAATGTATGACATCTATATTGTTTAACTAGTGTAACTCATATTTCTGTTACTAATCTAAATTCTGGGTCCAGCAGAAGAACACAAGTGTGTTGCATTACATAGATGATATATAGTGTTCATATTGCCAAGGGAAAAAGAAAAAACCCTGAACTAGATATTGAATTGCTAGCCCTGAGGTAAAGATTACCAGCTGTCCTTCAGTTCTATAAAGTAATCACTAACAGGAACAGGTTCTGTGTTTCTCAGTGTTACTATCACTTCTTAACTTTTCTAATGCATAAATCCTTTATTGAACGGAGGTGAAAATACTGAAGTCAATGTTTTAATGCCTTTCCTTTTAAGGGGAAAAAATAATGAAAGGGAGTGTTTGTGTAAATTTATTTTGTTTGTTTTATAGTTATTCAACAACTAATGTATTTAAAGCTATTTAGTCACATTAGTAACTGAAAAATGCAATAGGAACACAAATGTGTATTGCAGCTTATCTGTAATTCTTCAGATGTGTAAGATACTGTATATGTCAGTATTATTTAGACCCCTGAGGTAAACCAAGGTCTTCATAGAAGACACAGACCTTGATAAGTAGCAAGTGATTATCATCTCAAGCTCTGGTCCCACAATTTGCTATAGGAGCTGTAGTTCCGTCTGTGCTGAGCCTTATCTGCTTCAAGGTTTCAGTCACATAAAGAGCTCTCTGCAGGAGGATGCAGGGCTTCAATAGTTACTTGTTCTCAGATAGTTCTCTATCTTGGAAGAACTTCTGTGCTAAAGGGCCTGTGATTGAGCTACGGCACAACTGGCATTGTTCTGCAAAGGGATATGGCAGTTTCTGCAGGGCGGTGGGAATGTGTGTGCTCTGTTAGTTGTTTGTGCATCTTCCTGTGCTGCAAAGAGCAACAGAGGAGTTCTTTGTCACAATAAGCTTGAGTTCCATTTTTTGAAGAAATATTGTGTACTATATTTAATGAGGACCCATGTAATCAGGACACCTGCGTTCCTAGTATGTTGCCTGGGGAACCAATTTAGCCTAATGACAGTGAATGACATTTACTGCTGCTTAGACTACTGCTTAATTTAAACAATAGTGCATTAGCAATATTTAACTTAATGGGGATGTATTGGGCTTATGCCAGTGGGTTAAGTAATGTTTAACTAGGTGTTAAAAAGGTAATAATAGAATAATACTTAAATTTGTATAGCGCCAATACATTCTACCTAGAATCTGCAAGTATTACAGCATTGTACCTCATGCTATCCCTTTTGAAAGAGGGAGTAGTTTTCCACTTTTTCTAGAGATACACAGAGCAGCCGAATCTGTTCAGGTTTCCTCAGTTTAACATCTAGGTGGAAATAAACTGATACTACCTGTGGTGTAGGTGGACTTGTGAGTACAGTAAGCTTGTTTCTTCAGATCCTGGGAATGAGATGATTTTTTCTTTTTTTTCACCAATTCCTTAAATTCTTTGTCTCTTCAATGTATTACTTGCTTTCCTTCCTTCTGGAGTTAAAAATTAAATTAAATTTAAAAATCCCAAAACAGTATGAAAGAAAAGCTTTTGAAGATGTTACAAATCTGTACCATGATTATGCTCTCCACAGTTTGATCCATCTGAAAGCATTCAACTGTTTCCATAGTATGCTATCTTAAGCAAAGCCCAGTAACCCTTCTAGCATTGTACTGGAAACTTTAGACAGAGTCCAGTGGCTGTTGACCTCAGGTTGATGAAGACAGCTGACTTAGAAGTTGGAGACATGAGTTACCCTCATTTCCTCATTGTGTTCCCTGGACATAAAGTGTAGAAAATTCACCATCCTGAAAACTGTGTTGTGTAACAGGCTGAAGTTGCTATGGTCATCAGGATGTGTGAAATTCCCAAGTCTTACACTGGTTTTGTCAGAACACTTTGTAACTCTTGTTCACAGTTACATATCACAGGAATTTCTTCCGTTGTGGTGGTCCACAGATATCTCTTGGTCTGCTGTTTCAGGCCTAAATCTGCAAACATCATTAGAAAACGCTGCTTGGTGCTTCTGTTTTGCAGAAACTTCTGCAGCATTACAGCATCTTCTGACATATAAAATAAATTCCCAGGTTAAGAAAGAAAAGAAATCGTAATGCTTACTCTAAGTATTGAAATTAGAAAAACACCCCTTTAAGGAAATTTGAGGAAATGATTTTTAATTTGCAGTCAAAAATCCAAGGTTACTTTCAGTTTGAGGCATAAGCTGTTTGAAGATACTTTCAAGAAACACAAATTAATGAACACTTGTATCTAAAATCAGTTTAAATCTGAGGGCAGTATCCCCCACCTCCCTGGTATGCCTGAAAAAGAGCAAGTATGTTCTGAGTCTTCATACCAGAATTTTAATACAGTTTAGTTTCCGTGCTTTGTTAGGAGAGGATGGCCTTTCTTGTAGCATGTTGGTTTACCTGGGGGCCCTACAGGGATGTCATCATTCTTCTTTACACCTTTTTGCTGACTTTCTTGCCTTTTTGTTCTCAGCCATTCACTCCTCTTCCTCTTTATTTTCTTCTGTAATTGCTCTTTCCTTCTTTGGTTAACTTTCAAAGTTCTTTAATAGGTGTATTTATCTTGAGATCCTTTTTGCTCTAACTCAGTAATAACTGGATAGTTACCCTTGGTCTGTATGGGGAAGACCCCAGTGAAAACTCTAAATGGAAAAAAAAAAAAACAAAAAAAAACAAAAAAACAACAACCAAAAAACAGTAAAATGAAATGCCCATTTTAAAAATAAAATTCTGAAATACTCAACGAAATAGTCTCAGTGAAGTGACTGCTGTGACACCAACACCTGGGATTTAGTTTCAGGTGCTTACAGGTTACACTGTTATGTGCTATTTGTGGCTTTGG
The DNA here is from genome assembly GCF_054131305.1 of Coturnix japonica. NCBI lineage: Eukaryota > Metazoa > Chordata > Aves > Galliformes > Phasianidae > Coturnix > Coturnix japonica. The sequence goes on along the minus strand of NC_140667.1, from coordinate 17,611,466 downwards.
GAATGCCTACACATTTTTTTAGTTTGGGGTAAAGCTTGCTCTTGGCTTTATCAGATTCTTCCTGATGGGTTTTGAGCAAAATTTAACATGGGAGTCTGTGCCCACCTGTGAATGCTGCTTACCTGGGAATATATTCAGTTTATTTTCCCAGTCTAGCATTATTTGAGGTTGGACCTTAATACGTAGCAGGGTAGATTTCTCCTCTGCTTGGTCCATAGCTGGTATGAGCAGATCAACCTGACTGAAAACCTTAAACAATTAACTGCTTGACTCAACAGCTTATCTCACAGCCATTATGTTTTCAAGAAGGGAATGAGAATATTGCTAGTGTTTTAAGTTGTTCTCATTTTCTCCATTCCTGCCCCAGTGGGTAGAATGATCTGAAGAAGATGAAATAAAATGTGTAGAGTTGTGGTTTGTTTGTGTTTGTTGCTTTGTAACACTAAGCATGGATGTTTAAACCTAAAGCTATAGATCTTTCCAATAGGATGAGGGGTGAGGAGGGGCAGGAATTAGCAAACTGATTTACGAAGATGACAGACTGCCAAGAGAGGAAAAAATAATGGGTGGTTGTAGTAAGAGGGATAAAGTTGAATATATGGTAAAAGGAAAAAAAAGAAAACACCCACGTTTTCTTCATAAAAAAGCTGAACTTGAGGGAACTTGCAGCTAGTATTCATAGTGGAGAATTTTTTGGTTAAAAAGATTGACATTTTAATAAACTGATCTTAATTAACAGTACTTTGAAATTCTGAGTTGCATGCTCCCTATCGCAAAACACTAGAACCAGTGGCTTTTTAAATAATTTGCTGCTTGTGGGTGATCTCTTTTTGAAACAAACCCAGACCCTCCAGTCACAATTTATTTTTTATTTCAAAAATGATTTTTACTAGCAAATTTTGCTTTGGTTCAAGAGAATTATAAATCATTATTACACAGCCAGACACTTCAAACATTTTGTAAGAGCTTTGTGCCCAATGAAGCATCAAAGGCAATGCTGAAATTCATGATTACAGCATGGGCGCACGTCCATTCATTAATACATTAAAGTTCAGGACTCTAATGTTATTAATAGGATTTCTAGATTGTCATGCATTTCTCTCTTAGAAAAGGTTGTTCTTCCTGCCAGACAAAGCAAGAGGATGGTTCTTTATTAATGCAAATTTACAGAAACTTTTCTTTTTTGTGGGCATTTTAGAGCTGCAGAACTGAGATTTCTTAGGAGCTTTTTCACTATCAGTTATTCACCAAAGACACATTTATCTTCTGTTTCCCTTCCATCTCCCACGTACTGTTGTCTTTCCTCCTTCCATGTGTAGATGACGGGCAATTATCAATAGATACTTTTATTGATCCCTTTATTTCTGGGATTAAATTATTATTGAGGATAATAAATCTTTTGGCTATTGCTGTAATAAGCTCTGAAGGATGGGAAGGCATAGTTAACATGGGACAATGCAATTTTGCATTTGTTAACTCCTAGAGGCTCTGCTGTGTTCCAGTCTCTATTATATTAAACACTGCACAAATCCATAGTAAGAGAAGGCCCCTGCCCTTCAGCAATTATTGCTTATGTAAATGAGACAAAGAACAGGGTAAATGATCTGCTGTTCAGTTTTTACAGCTGGGAAGCTAAGACTCACAGATGAAGTGATTTTGTTCAAGTTGTGCATCGTGTCTGTGCCAGACTGGATAATGACCTTCTCTTGAGATTCCCATCTAGTTGCTGCTTTCTTTTTAAAATAAATGTCCTTAAGTGTGAAAAGAAGTAGCTCTTTTATCACCAGATAGGCATGCTATTATTTTGGTTTGAGAAATTCATGGCTAGCTTCTTGCTGGAGTTTTTGTTGGTATGAGGGAGTTAAGTCGATGTGGTACTAAATGCATTATTTTTATTCCAACATAAAACCACTGTGAGAGCCTTGTCCCTAGATCTGAGCAGGGTTTTGAAGATCAGGAGGTGATATCTTTTTAGAACTTAGCATGTTCTGTTCTCTTTTTGCTTATTATTACAAAACTTAGTTTTCCCTCCTAGTGGGAGCTCTGGTGTGCCTACACAGAAGGAATTTCTTAGTTAAACCTCAGTTAATTACCATCTTTCAACTTCTTGGTCCCAACTAGCATCCAAGAATGTATTTCTAGGTCCATTTCTTTGAGTTACTTTCCATGTCCTCCTCTTCCACTTCTATCTCTCTGGAAAGAGAATACCACCCAAAATTTATGACCTTGGTAGTTGCTGCAGCTCTGCCTTGTATAAGGAGCAAACATTGTACACATAGTTTACTTTTTTCTTGAACTGCTTAGCAGCTCAATATAAGTAGGAAAGATAAAGGCTGGTGCAGAATGTCACCTGAATTTATGTGTTAGGTGGGTCTGTCATTATCTTGTCTGCCCTCCTTGCTTTGGAGGTGTTAAAAAATGCTGACATTGCTGAACTGTGGGCAAGCCCTTAGCAAAAGAGCAACCATTTTCCAGGGATAATGGCAGTGACTGTAAAGCGTCATGACCTGAAGCTAGTGTGTCAGAACAAATTTTTGATGTAATCAACAACTTTGAGCGGGAAAGCTTTGGCAGATTCTAGATTGGCAAGTGAATTTCAGCAAAGAAAGCTCAGGAGATTGTATTTAATTAGGGGAACGTTTCTCTCTTTAAGCATATTTTTTCACATGTTTAGGGTAGCTAGAGCTGGCTGTTAAGGTAATGAGGGAGATGGCTTGAAATGTTTGCTGTGTTCCTAATACCGTTTTCCTCTATTGTGGAGGTGGGAGAAAGCACCAATTAGACCTCCTTGCTCTATTTCTCTGACAATTCCCTGGAATTCAGAAAAATTAGGAAAAAACCCTCTTGCAGAACTATTGCCTAGTAATGCCTGAACACATGCTTCGTGCTATCTGAAACATCAAGTGAGTTTTAATACTCTTCCTTTGAGTCCTACAGGAGGCTTGAAATTTACTTGAAGGGGAAGAGGCTTTGATCCGCACATTTTCATAAGTATTCATAAAGAGACAGAATTAGAAGCTCCCCTTTATTCCGTTTTTCATTTATGATGGTTTTAAAATACATTTGAAGCTGTGGAATTGATTGAACTTCCAGTGAAGCTTTTTGCCAGAGATGGACTAGACTGAAATGCAGGGTACTGCAGGAAGCAAAAGCATTCTCCAGAATGCTATACCTCTCCACACTCAGCTGGAATGTCAGGATGGGGGATGTTGAAATCTACTGACTCCATAATTGCTTTCTTCAACTACATACGCACTGGAGCTTTCTTGTAAGCATTTCATTGGCTATTTCAAGCCCCTTCCATCTAATCTGCATGTGGACTAGGGACTGACTCTTCAGCAGGTTTTCAACCAATGTGGAATTAATACTTTTGTAAAGAGGTGAAATATGGTTTCTTAGTCATTGATTCTGTTTTATTATTATTTAACATTAGCTTTTCATTCATAAAAAGAAGATGGAAAACTGGGACTTTCACTTTCAATTTCAAATTCTCCTTAAGGATAGAATAACAAAGCCTGAACCTGTGGAACAGATGTTCTTAATTTTATGAGATATCCAATCTGTCAAAGATATTTGTGTTTTTATTTCCCTATTCAGTTTTACAGAACCAGTCAAAGGTTTTGAAAGAGGATCATGTGAAATACTTTGTGTCTTTTTGGCTAGCTCTATTTCTATTCTATAGTAATTTAAATAGGAATAGTTATTAGGAATTATTATAGAAACAATATTTATTAGAAACGATAGCTATTATTAGAAATAATTTAAATCCTGGAATAGGCAGTTTTAAGTATAGCACCTAGATTCAAGGAGATTTTGAATCTCAAGTGGACAAATACAGAGAAAGAAGGAAGGAAGAAATGTCATTATGACAAAGGAAGTCTGACCACGTCAGCTTAGAATGTGAATGTTATCTGGCTGTGCTGACTTGGTTTCTTAAAATAGAATGAATGGGGTATTGTATCTCTAAATTTTTCGCTCAGATACTCTGTGTTTACTGAACTGGACATCTGGGTTGTGTTTTGTTGTTGTTTGTTTTTTGTTTGTTTGTTAGTTTTCATTGTCTTGATATTATTCCTGGGATTAGTATTGGTTGCATTAAATGGATGCAAGAAAATGTGCTGTACATAGGAATGCTGGTATCTTCTTTTTGAGATTCTTAGTCCTCTCCCAGAAATTCCAGTATCTCCCTCAGTAGGAATTTAGCTTCTTAATGCATCAGTTCTTTTCTATTACATGGGAGGAATATACTATAAATCTCAGCAGGTTTGTTACAGAGATTAAAATGATTGAAGTACCACTATAGTGCTTCAAACAGGACTTCACCAAGGAATTATGTCCCTTTTCCAACATCTCTCTATCTATGCAGGTACCTGGAGGGAAAAAAAGGTATTATTAAATGTGACATATAGCAAATCTGTAGCCCAGTCAGTGACCTATCTGACTTAAGTTGGGTTCCTTTATCCTTTCAGGGTCTCTCATCTATCTCTCCATTTGCAGAAGCACAGCAGATTTTGTTTACTTGTTTTGTTTTGTTTTCATTTGAGCCAATGAAATATTTATACACACACACACACAAATGTTTATTAGAGGAAAACAGAACAGTAACTGTGCTTAAAAATAATGTACACAAAACTGCAGTGAACAAATCTTACTCCCAGGTGTTTCCTTGATGCCAGCCATAAAAGCTGGAAAAGTATTCATTATAAACTATCAGTTCTGTCAAGATCAAGAATAGATTCCTGGAGTGAGCAGTACAAAAGACAAAATAAAAGGATTTCTTCCTCTGTTACAGATAGTTCTACATATGCATATGTATGTGCTGTGCATGTATGTTTGTGCATATGCATGTGTAGGTTTATATGCAGTCTGTAAATCAGTAGCATTATCATCTTCTGTTGAAAATATTCACGAAAGCAAACTCTTTGAAATGTGAATATCAAAAGGATTCTTCTCTCCATTGTGAGATTTCTAGAATACAACAACTTTAGTAATAATTTGACCAACCCATCCAAGTTAGTGCCTCTTTCAACATGCAGCTTCTCATTCTCTCTTGAATATATTAAGACTTTGGTTACTATTCAGGCTTGCTTAATCATATAGGTGATGGAGGAATGTGTGAGGGCAGTGTGTGTATATTGTGGAGGGGCTGGAATATAGTTTTGCCCTCTCCTCCCTAGAAATTCAGTGCATCATCACATAGTTGAGGGCCACTAAATAATAAGTACTTGGTGTTAGAGCACAAAGCATTTCATTTTATAGCCTTCAGCTCTGACCGGACAGTCCTTAGTCTTCATCCATTATGAAACATAACAAAGCAAGAATCACATGAGACAAGGAAATGGTGTGTTGTGTTTTGTTTGTTTGTTTTTTTTGTTGTTTTTTGGTTTTTTGTGTTTTTTTTTTCCCTGATAAACAGGCTTTGTCTTCACCGTTAGCAGCCAAAGTGACAGTCTAGAGTCTTAGAAGACTAGCCTGTCAAGTTCTTCCATATCAGGCTATCACACTAGCTATCTTGTATTAGCTGGTGATAAATACCTTTGCATATGTTGTATCATAAAGACTCAGAATGGCTGCAAGATAAAGGAGAAAATTCTGAGGAGATGGGATAGTCAGATTTAGGGAAGTATGAGATAAAGGGTCCTGCTTTGGAGATGTCAGTTGGGGTATTTAGGGGTATTTATGCTGAGGGGCTTGGAACTGTGGCTCAGGGAGGCAGTCCAGGGACATAGCAAGTAGATCATCAAGGCACAAGGCTGGTAAGTTCAGTTCCTTGAAGAACAATTCAGGAGTTCAGCTCTTTTACTCACTAAGAAACTGAGACTGCCTCTAATTTTTGATTTGTTGCATTTGTGTTTTGAAGAAACTTAATTTCTCAGTACTGTTCCCCTATCTGTTCTTTAAAGGACTTACTCTTTTAGTGGGTTAAGGTATGTTATGTCTGTTATGTCTGTTATGCTTTTAAATCAGTGGAGTGTTGCCTGTTGTATTTTGGTTTTGTTTGTAAAGTCTTACAAAAATGGTCTTTTTTCTTGGAATCCACACTGCTCCCATATCCTCTTACAGCTTCTTTTTGAGGTATGTGGAAAGTGTAGTCCCTTGATGGGCTTGCTGGGGTATCAGGACCAAATTAAGCTGATGCCCAGGGGTTGCTGTATGCTGCTCTGTTACTTGTGTCTGTGACCATGCTGTAACCTGAACTGGCAAACAGCCATCATTAGGAAAGAAAGTGAGTGTTCCACGTGCCCCCTGGTCCAGCTTCTTTTCAGTGAACCTGTTTATTAAGTGGTTGTAGTGCTATCACTGCTAAGGTCGTGGCCTGGAACCAGGGTAAAGGGAAAAGGACTCTAGGGGTTTGTTTTGTTTGTTTTTGTCAGCTCTGAATTGAATGTGATACAGAACTATCTTAGTGCCACGCAGTGGAATTGTGTTTAGTGATCCCCCTAGGAGTGTATTTTAGTGCCAGACTAGCTCCAGATGCTTTTGTTAATGAGAAGAGTGCTTAGAAGCAGGAAGCTTGATTTCTCTGTGCCTTGCTCAGATGTTTTCACATGTGCCACAAAGTGGTTGCGCAGCAGTGCCATTCTTATCTGAGCTAAAAAAAGAATAGACTTCCCAGTAAGAGTCACAGAACATCATGTTCCTAAAACCTTCATAAGATTAAAAAGACAGCAACAATTCTGTTTTTAAGAGAGGAAAATATTTATGAGAAGCTTGCTTCTTGACCGAACGTTGTTCAGTTTTTTACCCTCCAGCACATTGCATAGTAAGTTTCACTTTTTGCTTGCTTTTTGGACTTTTACTACTCAGTGTAGTATTTTACAGACATTTGTTCACATGCAGAATTCAGCAGTTTCTGTCAAGCAGTTGTTGCATAAGAAGTTGTTCCTGACTGCTTGTGTGCATGCTTCTACCCTACCATAATTTGAAAGTAAGAAGTACTAGCTTAGAAAATCACAATTCAAGCTAACAACTGGTTTAAAGTAATCTACTTTCCTTTGCAATTGCAGTGAATCAGAAGTATGCCGTGACTGGTAGAACTAATAAGTGGGAATTTATTAAGTTTTGGTAATTCTGCAATCATTTGTCTATATGCAAATTTGCTGCTTTTTTGGCATTCTTTCTTTCCATTGTGTTTTCCCCTTTTCAGGTCTTGGGAATAAACACTCCCTGTAAAGCAGGGCTAAGTTAAGCAATACTTTAAGAAGGGAGTTTCTAGACTTGATTTCAGGCAGTTGAACTGTTCATAAGCATTGGGCATTTCAGAGCTGGCTGGCAGCATAGTACTGTAACAACACAATTCAAACAGATGATTATTACAGTTAAAGTGTGATGATAGCATGTGTGAAAATGTAACCAAGCCATCAAGGAGCATGCAGAATTGAAGTGAATGGTTGCTCTGGCAGTAGAAACTAGTGATCATAAATCATCTAACAACCAGAGTACAGGCAAAGCTGAGGATCTGAAAGCATCCCAAGTGTGTGTAGGAGTCTTTGTTTTCCCTTTTTACTCTCCTGTCACCTTCTTCATTATTGGCTGCAGTGGAGGTAGAATGCTTCGTCTCGGTTTGTTGTGACAACATCTTGGAGGATTTACAAGATGATTTTTGGTGTGAATCTTGTCACCTTGCTTGACAATTTTCATGCATCTTTATAATGTTCTGTAGGGTAATGTAAACTGTATTGGAGCGGTTCTCACTTTGGAGAACATGTGCCCTAAGGGGTGTGTAAAGGCAGGGGATGAAATAAAATATAAATGAAAGGTGCAGCAGCCTGACCAATAGTGGTGGCCGTGGGACTGCAATACTGTCTTAAATTCTTTGTACAAGTGTGTCATGTGAGCTGCTGAACACTGCAAATGCATCAGTCATGGTGGCATGTGATAAAGTTTTTCTGCAAACCAGTTTATTGAAATAATTCCATCTAATTTTACTAAACTGCATTGAGTGAAGGATTAAATAGTGGAAAATTCTGGGGCAACACTAGGTTTTTTCCAGTCATTGTACTGTGAGGAGTGATGGCAGTGCAATGCACTTGAGTTGTTCATGTTTAAGCCCACAGCTTGGCTTTCTCTCCTCTACAGTTCTCTTAATGGGAAGCTTTTCTTGTGATTTCCCCTTATGCCCGAGCCATCCCAAATATGCTCTTCTGTGGAGGCATTCTGTGTACATCTTGGAGCACAAGAATTTATTACCCAGAATATTTTTTATCTGTCTTTCCCGGTTAGTTTCTGCTTTTAAATATAAATTGAATACCCCATATGGCTACTTTTAGGACAGGAACTGTACTAGTTGTGTAGTCATTTATTCTATAAATTTCTTGCCCCATATCCTTCAAGAGGAGAGAAACAAGTGATAAATCCAGCATCTCTGGAAGAATGGTGCATTCTGAGCCCTAGGATTGCCTTTGCAAATCTGGGCAAAACACAGCTTGCTGATAGGTCAGTTATGCTCTTTCCCTCCTGATAATACTGTGTTAGATTTTATGGTTCTCTAATGGGGAAGACGATGTGCCAGAGTGAAGAGGAGGAAAATAATGAAATATGGTAGTTTACTCCTCTGCACCAGACGAAACTTCTTTGCAGCAGATCATGCCTTCCATTAGAATCTCACTGCCTTGCAGTGCTTCTGCCTTCCATGTGTGTATATGCGTTATTCAGAAGAAATCTAAAACAGTGTAGAAATGCTTTGTTTTTGTGGTCCCCCCAGAGCCTCCCCTTAATCTGGAAGTTTCTTGATAGATTCTAAGATCATAGACCATGAAATTTACCTTTAAGTATTATGAAGAGTAGGATATAGTGTATTCTAAAGGAATAGAAGGATGGAGACATTTTCTGTATATGGAAATATGTGGGACTGCCTGTCTGCACTATATATATATAAATATATTATTATTTTTCTTAAAGGGAGCACACTTCTGGATTTCCTTCTTTTTCCTTTTGAAAAGTATAGGGACCTAGACATCCCTATTTTTAATACAGGCAAACACAATGCTTCTGTTGTTATTTGGAAGGGAGCTGGAGATGCACAATGACTGGGTAAGAATGAAATAACTCCTGGGAAACAAAACACATAACTAAAAATAAATTCATTGTGAAAAGTTCTGTGAAAGACCCTTTTAAGTTTATGGCAGAGAATGAATCTGTATCCTAAAAAAGAATAAAGTCAGCAATTGTATGCACTTTTCATGACTGTCATCTAAAACCTGGCAAACAGATTATTTGTTGGCTTAGTAGATTAGACATGAGAGCTTCTGTAAATTAAAAACAAAAGCAGCTTTGGAATGTATTTCACTGTCTCAGTTGGAAAACAAAGATCTCTTTTCCCCGCACCCCTTCTTTTCCTTAGGATAATTAAAAATAAAAAAGTGTTCAGAGCCATATAAATAAAACAAGGGCTGGGACAAAAAAAAAAAAAAAAAAAAAAAAGGAAAATCTTCCTTCAAAGAGATGTCAGCAATCACAGTTTTCATTTGTCTGTGCCAAGAAATGTGCTTATGTGTAGGTCTGAATGTAGTTTATTCTTGACTATTTATGGAAGTTATGCTCTTAGAGACCTTAATATGTAATAAAAAAAAGGAAAATCCTTAATTACAATCTGTTTTAAATGATGCTTGACTTAAAAAGCTATCAAACACCCCTCTAAGCATTACAGTATTTTAGTGCCTTCCTTTTATTTCTTACTGATACAAATACCTCAGAGTTTATGCTCTACTTACATAAGCTTTTGTTGTAATTTATTACAAGAAAGTGTGAATGCATTCTTCATGGGCTAAAGGTGTTACTTTAAATTTCTGGAAAAAACAAAAACAAAACAACAAACCAAAAACCTTTGGCTACACAGCTGCTTCTCAGGTTTGGAACCTAAAAGCACAATCTATAGTAAAGAATATGGAATAATTTTAAAGTATAGTTCACTTAATAATCATTCAAGTGAAAGGAAAAGCACGAGACTGGCCAGAATTATACCTTAACTTGTTCTTTACTACTATGTGAATAATTTAGAAACTGCTATTACTTTCAAAATAGATATTCTGATGAGGAGAACAGCTCCTTAAAGAGTTGCTTGCCTAAGTTTTACATGCGTTTTTGATTTTATGGGATGTTTCTGTCAATCTTTATTCTGTCTCTTTTATTTTGCAATGATTCTTTCAAGTGTTTCTCCAGCTCTTTATCTCTGTTCTCATCTTTAGTTTGGAGCTGAGTCTTGTAGGAGTTGAGTGGTGGGGAGATGGCTACTGAAAGGAGGATTAAGGTACGTTGGTAGCAGCAGGCTGTTCAACTTCAGAAGCAACTCAGAATCATGCTCTTATTCCTGAAATTGCAGAATTTCTTCTTGTGCCTCATTCTACTGGGTTACATTTGGCTTGTGTAGAGGATACATAGGAAATAATAGATGAGGAGTGCTACTGTTTCCCAGGAGCCATTATCTAATCTTGGCACAAGTTTTCATGTGGTAAGCAGTGATGACTGAGCACATGTTTTTCTTAACTGTCTTTGAGAAGATGCTTCTCTGGGACATCAGATGCAGTATATGACTGTACTGCTTGCTTTACCTATTAGTGTTTCAAAGAATTTCCTTACAGTTCTTAAGATAATCCAGATGAGTTTGATGTTAATTTACTGCTTGTGGAAAAGTGGAGTATAAAAGGAGAAAATGTTGTCCTCAAACAGCACGTGGGAATCTTATGAGCACATATGAACAGTTTGCTGGCATCTGTATAGGTTTCGTGTGTGGTATTGTTTATTCCTATTACTTGTCTAGAACTTCTCAGAGTGCAACAAAAATTCATGACTTTAGGTAGTATGAGGAATGCAGAGTCAGTACTTGAATCTGCAGTAGGGAAATATCATAGGCAATTCTGGCTAATGACTATCTGGCCAGCTATCAGGCATGTTCCATTCAAGACAGTGATTCTCAATATTTTCTTGAATTTTTTATTTTTTTTTAAAATTGAATGTGTTTTTTGTTGTTTTTTTTTTGCTGTGAGCACTACAGTCTTTATGTAGAAACTAATATAAATTTCCAGTTCTGGGCCAACTGTCAGATCCAAATACAAATATTACTAATTGGCCACTCAAGTATTTCTGGCAATTACTTCAGTTATAAACAATTCAGACCTTTCTATAACCAATATAAGATCCACAGTTGGTTTATTTTTCACAGAATTATTAAATGTTGGACAAAGATTTGTAACAAACCATTAATGAGAGGAGGAGAATGAGATGATCATAGATTCATAGAAAGGCTCGGGCTAGAAAGGACCTAAAGCTGACCCAGTTCCAACTCCCCCCTGCAGTGGGCAGGGCTGCTATCCACCAACTCAGGCTGCCCCAGCCCCCCCCTCCAACCTGGCTTTGAACACATCCAGGGATGGGGCACCCACAGCTTCTCTGGTTCAGCCTGGGCCTCACTACTCTCTGAGTTTGGCAGCCAGATAAAGTGCTTATGCACAAAAGATGCACTCCGTTTCAAACTTTTGCGTGGTGCATTCTTGTGATTTATCCATGGTAGGCAGCTAAACTTGTACACTTCCCCTCCTGGAGGACATGAAGGAGAAGTGTAAAGGTGAAAGTGAGGAAACTTATGAGTTCAGATGAAAACAGATGAATAGACAAAGAAAAAGCTGGGCATGCAAGCAGAGCAGAATAAGGAATTAATTCACAACTTGCCATTGGTACACAGATGTTGAGCCATTTCCAGGGAGGCGGGACTTCATCATGTGCAATCATTACTTGGGAAGGCAGACACCATAGCTATGATCATCCACTCTTCCCTCTTTTCCCCCAACTTTATTGCTGAGCATAGTGTCTGTAATGATACAGAATATCCTTTTGGTCATCTGAGGTCAGCTGTTTTGGCTGTGTCTTCTTCCAGCCACTTATGCACATTCATCCTTCTCATTGGCAAAGCAATGTGAGAAAATATTTCGACTGTAAGTGCTGCTCAGCAGTAAATGAAACATCAGTGTGTTACCAACATTGTTTTCATCACAAATCCAAAGCACAGCAATATTATGAAAATTAACTCAATCCCAGAACAAACCAGCATTAATATTCTGTCAGCAACTTTGAAAGAATGAGGGAAAAATGTAAGTTCCTAACCTTGGCTGTTGGTACAGCGATGAACCAAATATTTAATAAGTCAGTTGCTTTTACTTAAAATTATGCACCTGTATGCTTGTACATTGTTAGTAGTTTTGCAAACTTCATGATATAATCACTGAAATGGGTGGTTGCATGTGTTTCAACACTGCTTTACTGTATGGTGAAACAGAGCCTCTAATGGAACTCTGTCAGTATGGATCCCATAGCATTCCTTATCAATGCCAAGGAGTTTTATCCTGGTATTCCAACTGGATTTAGAAGTTAATTGCATTTGCTAGTTTAAACTGCCCTACGGTCAGTGTTGGCATGCTGTTTTTTACCAGTTTTAAACTGTTCTCTATTGTATTAGCTGCATTCCAGCCTGTGATACCTACATTTTGGGGATCATTAGGCTCTGATCCATTCAGAGACAATCAGTTTATCTTTGCTTTCTGAATGATACTTCATACCTATTTGGCTTCAGTTCCAAATTTCTCTTTAGTCTCTGTAGCATTTTGTTGCTGGTCACTGTTTATTCTTACTGTTTATTATAGTTCACAGAGGCTGAGTGGAAATCACAGCCCATCAGTGCTAGGTTCATAATAAGCACATATTTGTTTGATTATAAATTTCTGAGTATGGTGGTGTCACACTAATGGCTAACTAAGCTCCACTGTGCTTCTCTCTCATTCTTTGTCCCTATAGGAATTCGGAGAGAAAACATGAAAAAAAAAATAAAAAAATTGGAGTTGAGATAAGAAACAAAAGGTTACTCACTAGTTACTGTCACAGGCAAAAGACTTAGCACAGGGAGATGAGCAGTGTGCAATAAATTACACTAATGACATACTAAAGCAGTAAGAACTAAAAGCAATTAAAATATCTCCCCCAACCAACCTCTCATAATTGCCCCCCACCACCCAAGCAGGACAGTTGAATGGGAGCTTTGGTCAGCTCATAGAGATTCAATTCTTCAGATCCTCCACAGGCACTCTCTGACCCTGCTGCATACGGGGTTCCCTCCCACAGCATCCCATCCTTCCCAAACTCATTCTGCATGGGCTTTCCACAGACTGCAGCTCTTCAAGCACTGCTCCAGTGATGGCTTAGTACCATGAGGCATGGTTCCACTGAGATAACAGCTACCCCAGCCCTCTTGCCCTTTATGCACTTTGCTTGTCAATCCAGAATATACCTTGCCATCTTGCATCCTGTTTTGCTATTTTGTCTCACGTCTCTTTTGTGTAGCTAAAGAAGAAAAACAGCTTCTAACAGATGGGGTTAATCTTCCAAGGTACCAAAGTCTATGGCCCTATATAGTGAAGCATGTTTATGGTGGATTTTAATAAAGCGACAAGGTATCCTGGTTTCAAGGGTCATTCCCAGGGTACACTGTCCATAAATGACAGTGGCATAGTCACCAAAGTGTCAGGGGTGCACATTCCCTTCCATAATAATTTGTTTCATTTCTGCTGTGAATAAGGGAAGTGAATGACAAGCATAGCGTACAGAAAGACTAAGGATGTAAAGAGAGACAGGCTTGGTGAGACCTGCTCATTACATAAACAGAGGTAAAGTGGGAGGCCAGTCAGCAGTAGACACAGGTTTCTGTGCCTTAAACATGCACAATCTTACGCGGTTTTCTTAGACACTGGATTTCACTCTTGCTTTCTGTTTAGTGGGATTCTTCAGTCTGGATTCTTCAGCTTAATATCATCTGTGGTTACTTCTTACAGTCTCTCATGTATCTTAAAGGAATTTTATTGAAGAAAACTTTATTGGAGGATGGGGTGCTGTAGGTGATTGAGAGAGGAAAGAATGTTGCACAGTGTTTTATTCCATTATATTTCTACTATGCAATTGCCTGGAAGACAAAAGGTTACTTCTGCAGAAGCAGAATTGGCTTTGCAGGCCTAATGCAGATATGTTGCTGTACATAGGTGTATAACTAGGTCAGACTAGTGTGAAAAACAAATCAGGATAACATGCTGTAAATACTCAGGTAAATATTGACATTTGCCTTCCTTGTATTTAATTATTTCAAAGAACTTTACAGGATCAGCTTATCCAATTTGTGTCTGGTTCAGAGCTTCACTGTCAAGTTTTATTTTGTTTACGGAAGTCTTTGAGACAGAATACCTGTGTCTCTGCGATTGGAATGATGCCTTATGTTCATCTCTGCACAGATAGTTGGATAAAAACCAAACATTTTTGAGGGTAATAAAATTATGCCTACCGAGGGTTGTGAAAGCCCCCCTGGAACATTTGAGAGAAAAATTTTGCTGGTATTGTGGAAATCCCAGTAGCTTGTCTTAGACGATTTCCTTCTCTTTGGAAATGCTAACAGATAGTAGAGGAGCAGACTGTGGACTTGCTGAGGGCTTTTCTTCAGGCCTGAATTGCTTTGTTTCTTTTTTAAGATATAAATCTTTGAGAGCTTTTCAGTGCAACGAACTTCTCTTCAGAATTGCATAAATACATGTTTGTGTGTTTGTCTAGAAATGGGGAAGGTAATGAGATCTGAAGTCACATTGTAGGTCTCTGGCTCATGGATGTTTGAGAAGTAAATGCTGGCATAACTCTTAGAACAGCAAAGGTACAAATCCCTCAGTAGCTCCCGAGTGTGCCTTATTGGTCCTTTCACAGATAAAGAGAAGCTGTTTCCAGACACACAATTGATTTTAATGTTAACTTTGAGTCACTCAGTGCAAGTTTTTAACGTATGCTTCTACAAGGCCAAGTGTGGCCTCCTTGGCTCATATGCAAAAGAGCTTTGGCACAGTTTTACACCTCTATTTAAGCATTGTTTTATAGTCTGAACTCTAAATCCTCATTGTCTGAACTGTCAGAATGGTGAAGGTGATTAGCAAGCTGCTTAGATTGAAAAGTGGCCTATTTTAGGTACACTGTTTCTCTGCCAACTGTTTTTGTGTTGGTGTTTTTTTGGATTGTTTTTTTTTGTGTGTGTGTTTTGGTTTGTTGTTCTTTTTTGTCTCTTCATTATTTTCTAAATGGACTGCCACGTCTTACTCTGGTGATTAAAACTATGTCAAATTGCACATGACTGCCCAAATCTTTCAGAATTGATTATTAATAGAGTTTTGGAACAAATAAAACTGCGTTAATTAGTGCATCTGTAATCAGCAATAATCAGCTCTATTCATCTATAACAAACATCTCTGTCGATCCCACTGTAATAAAGTAAAAGTGGCAGCAGTTGTATATTAACACAATTGGCATGAACTTTGTTTTAGCATACATTCAGTACTTGGCGTGATCTTTTTTTACTTGCTTCGTATGTTTAATCATATTTCATCATGTCTGTAAGATCTGTTAGCTACACAGCCTTTTGTAACTTTTATTGCTATGGCAGAGGATATACTATAAATCAACAATGATTTATTTATCTAAACCATGGCTGAGATCTTAGTCTCACTAATTGTCCTATCTCTATTAGTCTTATTCACGTTGCTGCATCTTTTGGTGTTTTGTGTTCTGATCTGTATGTATTTATGGCATTTAAAATATTAAGATAAAGAAATGTTACTGCCTGATATCACAGAATGTGGACCAAAATACTGCCTCAGTCACAGGTTCTTTGTAGGATATCCAGGTGCCCCAGATGTGTGTTACTGGAATGTCTCAGAAAGATCTCAAGTGATTCTAACCAAGATATGAAGATATCTTTTTCTTGGTGGTGCACAAAATTCAGAAGTTTCATAGCTATGACCAATGCAGGATCAGGAACCTTGTAAGATGTTATTTGCAAGGCTGTCAGCAATGATTATGGCCAGAGATCTATCTTACCTAGCATTCTTTGTCCAACGGCAGAGGTAAGCCTCAGCACTGAATAAGATCAGGGCAAATATATGGTATATCTAAGTTACCTTTCTCCTAGCCTCCATTTTTCAGCTCAGAATCCCTGGGCCTCATGTTTTGCGCTTGTTTAATAACTTGCAGTGCATTTTTTGAAGTGTGAGGTACTGGAGTGCCCTTGCTTGGAAAGCATTTAAATCATCTGGCATCTGTTTTATGAATAACCATATTTTTGTTGTTTCTTTTTGTTTGTTTGTTTGTTTTTGTTAGACTCTCTTACTTGTATTAGGAAGAAGTGAATGCCTGGTTCCTATCCACTTTTCTGTTTGTCTCCATCTTCTTTGTGTTCTGTGTGACCTGTGTTTAGGTAACGGAAGACTGCAATTAAGTTCCACCCTAGCCTTCTCTTCAGGCTAGATAAACACTTCTCCCTCAGCTCCTTCTTACAGACCACTTGCTCTTGTTCCTAATCGTCTTAGAGGCCTTATTCTGGACTTGGGAGGAAAACTTTAAAACCATACTTGATCTGATCTATTGGTTTGCCCACTTATTTTTATGGACTGCTAAAATTCTGTATTCTTGCTGTTGTAAACAAGTACAGAACAAGCCTTGAATCCTTCTGGATTTTCTGGGGAAACTGACAGAACTGTGTCCTCAGTAGCACAGAATGCAACATTAACTGGTTGTGGCTTTCAGTCAGCTGCCAGAGGAGTAAGTTTTGAACTTAAGTGCAACTAGAAGCCATTTCTAATTAGCTTACTACCTACCTACTGGCTTGTTTTTGTTATTTTCTTTAAGTTGTATTGGGGAAATGCCAAAACATCTGTAAGGTTTTATTTGAAATTGAAAAGCTTTATTAGTTTGGTGTCAAGGACCTTCTGTACTCACTTTTCTGTAACACTCAAGCCACTGAGCACTAGTCACGTGAATCCTGATAGAAAGCAAATGTTAACTTTTCATGCTTGAGTACCTACTGACAGCTAACATTGAGCTTGTAAGCACATGTATTTGCACTGGAAGTGGTATCTGCTCTATGAGAAGGAACACTGCTTAACATTATAAGGTAATGGTCCTCAGATCTTCTTGCCAGAATATAAGAATGGAGACTATAAATAAGATCTGAATTATCCCCCTTCTTAGCCATGACTATTCATGTACAGAGTGTGATGACCATGATTGTGACAGAAACTCACTGGCTAATACAGTCACTACTCTCTGAGTATATATAATACATATATAATGTGTTTGAAGGGAAGGAGAAGGTTTCCCTTTTTGCCAGACTTCCAGCACAGCAGCTGTTAACATAATCTCTGTCAACCGGAACAGGCTTTCACCAGCCTGAGAACAGAGCCCTCTTATCCCTGTGTTCTGTTCCAAATACAGCCTACTCTGAAACCATGACCTAGAACAGATCTTTATTCCAATCCAGTTTATGGGAACTCAGTTCAGCACCCCTTGAAATAACAGAATTTTGGTGTTTCTTTGATAATCCAACTTATTTTCCAAGTGATAAATGAAAAATAAATCAATATATCCAATCTTACTGGAATTTGCCAAGTTTTTATATGGTGCAGGATGGAGAACTATTATAGAAATGTGACTGTGTATCATAATTGTGAGATGGGTGAATACCTTGTGAAATAGTAGGAAAGACTACCTGGCAGATTTCCCATCAGTCTTCAACACTTTGTTCTGATTTGGTGCCTTGAAGCATATAAAATCTTAGATTAATTTCCAGTATGCTTTGGCTATCATTCTGTAGCTAAAAGTTCTTCAGCGGGGACAAAACTGAGTAGCTGGATGACTGATCTCTCTTTTTGCCATCCCTGTCTTGGGGGCAGGTGCTGTTTTGGAGGGTAAAGAAAGGGTGAGACCTCATGCCTCTTTAGCCTTTGTGAACGCATATGGGTTCCAGTCCCCATGTGACTCAGTCACCAGGGAAGGGAAATTCAGGCACACAATTCACATGTATCATTTACAAGGTACCTGATTGCTGTCTAAAATATAGGTAAGCATGCCTTGTCTCTTCAGATCACCAGAACTGTGAAAGAACAGTAGCTCTAGTCCAAGTCTGCTATTTTTGTTCTTTTCTTCCCAACTGAAGCCACAAAGGCATTTTGCATACATGCTGTTTTAATAAGTTTAACAGATAATTGCAGAGAATTTGCTGTAGTGTCTTTAAAGCCTTAGTGACCAAAGACTTTTTCAAGTTGCAGGCGGTTTACTCGACTAACACTGGGACCACGTGTGAGCGCTTTCATACATGTATGTGTTCTGAACATGTAACTGTTCTGCCTTAACACAGATGTTAAATCATGGCCCTATTATCTGGCCATTTTCTGGCTACAGCTAAATTTAATTTGTTACTTTTGCATGAGGCATTAGGTTTGCTGTTGTCATTTCTTCATGGAGTACAGCTCTGTCTATGGATTTAAAGCTGAAAAAAAAAATCATAATCTACTGCTACATGTAAAATATTGCTTCCTAAATCCAAGTGTAGCCAAGTGTACTGTTAAGTTATTTAGAAGGTTCTTAAATTATTTCTACTTCAAAAAATACCTTTATATATTCCATTTTGTTAGGTTAATACAAAATTGCTTTCTTGGCATGACATTGATATGTGTTTTTTCTTTTTCTTCTTACCTCTCTTTACAGAGAGGACAGTAAATTTTGTTGCTTGATATTTAGAACAGATACTTGCTTTGAATAGAACATTGTTCCCTAGCCAGATCAGTAGCTACCTAATTTTTTTCCAGTATTAGCTCAGGACTGCCAACAATACAGCAGTTAAAGAAGAAAAAGTTTGAGTGGCTTCGGAGTTTGCTTAGATTTAATACAATAGCAAACACTGTTAATTTCTTTTTTATATGACATCTATTACCTCTCCTTTACCTATTTGTGGATGTTAGCCCTTAATTTTATTTTGATAAGAATGGCAGAAATAAATCCCTTCTGATAGCTTCTATTTCTCACCAGTTCTAAGGAAGGATGTTTGTTCCTAGTGTGTATTAATCTTGCTTGGAGATGCTTAATCAACTGGTCTCAAAGAGGCCAAGTGTTTTTATATTGCCTGCTATCAGTTTGGCTCTTATGCATTGCTAGTCAGCTGTGTCAGAATGTCCGCTGTTAGCACTAATTCAAACCACGAAAATTCTCCATTCAGACTTTTTTCCCACAAGACTAGAGAGTTACTTTCATTTCACTTTACTGAATCCTATCTAAGAGAACAAAAGGAGCAAATGGCATTTGCATATTCATTTACCACAAATGAGATGAGTACCTTGATTTCTTTGTTCTCTTATGTTTCTTTCTTTCTGAAAAATGCAGCGTTTTGCACACAGCATCCCCCCGCCCATACTTTTTATCCTTGTTTAAGTTGCCAGGCCAAATGAGGAAACAATTACGGGATGTTGGCTTTAAAAGTGTCTGACTTTGCCAAATAAGTTTATCTTTTTTTTTTTTTTTTTTTTCACTGTGGCTTAAAACATGCTAAATTCAAAGCCAAGTTACTAACCTAAAACTCATGGTAATTTCAATTTTTTTTGCATGGGGCTTACAATAAACTTCAATAGTATTTCCACAGCCCCTTTGCCAGTGATTAGTTTGGAAGATAGTATGTTTTGAATTTGCTGAGAGATCTACTGCTCTTAGCTTAGTTTTAGTACTTTTAAAAAGCAATCAATAATGCCCATTTTGTAATAAGCAAAATTTATGAACTGACAGGCAAAATGTAATTATAGTGGGTATTCTGTACAAGAAAAAAGAGGTGATCTTAAAACCATCTCAGCATTCTGTTTGCACTCATTTTCATTCATATAAATGATTAAGTGGTTTTGTGCTGAAACATTTCTCTCTCAAGCCTTAACATGGGTCTGGAAAAGTTGTTGCCAAAGATTTTTATAATGAAGTCAATGACCATTTGCATTACCCTTCTACAGCCTAAATTTTTCACAGTATTATGTCTTAGGGCCCAGCTTTGGTATCTTTTATTTTTAATCTCTGGGGGCTGTACTCAAATGTGTGAATTCATGACAAAAGTGAAGACTGCATCAACAACTAGATAGGTTTTGCAATTAATGAAACTTTCCCTCTGCCTTTCCTCTGATGAGAAATGGCTCCTTCCTGAATGAACCACTGTAAGAAACATTCCAAAAACATGATATAATGAAGAAGAAAAAGAAAATAAAAGAATTTCCTGCTTTGAAATGATTTTGTCTTATGGGGCCTGATCCAAAATTCACTGAGACTTGTGAAAAAATATCTACTGAGTTCAGTAGGCTTTGGAACAATCTCAGAAATAGAGATGTTAATTTAGTTTCCATCAAAAGCCAGGTCAAAACTATGTCTGTTATTTAGCAGCGTGTTAAAATGATATGTAGTTAATAAATATTGTCTATTAATGATCAGAAATTACAAGGAATTTTAATACAAACTAATTTTGAAGTGGACACATTTTGACACACATATAAACTGCTCTTCCTACTTTGCTTTTGATTATACATATTTCTTCATCAGTAGTTTTGGCTGTGCAAATTCTTATCAGATGATCTACTGTTCTATGTATTAGAAACAAACAAAATCAAAACCAACAAGAAATAAAACCTTGGTGTCTTCAAGTCTTAATCTCTTCATGAATTTAGGTAAGTATGCGTCTAACCAGTGTAGGTCAAATCATCAGATGGGACCTCCAACTCTGCCTAATATGTAATATTAGTGTTTAAACTAGTATGGAGTATTGATGCAGCATCTACAGTTCCATAATGTATCCTGCCAACTTGCAGCACAAAGCACAAAGGACATTACTTGCAGCCATGATCAGTTTATCCTGAGATATAACAAATTAATTTGCCAGGTCTGAAATTGGAGTAAGTGAAAACCTGCAAGTGTGCTAGACTTACTGGAAAAATGGATCAACTCTTCTAGAAAAGAAAACCCCTCCCTATGGTTTTCTTCAGTAATAAACTCAAATTGAGAGATTTGTGCACAATCCATAAAGCCCTGCTGATCTTTGTGGGACAGTATGTGGGTAAAGAGATCAGTTGGCACAAATCTTAGAATTCTTAGCACTGGGGCCTAAGACTTACAGTTGGAGAGGATACAAGGAGAAGATGAAAGGAGAAATCTGAGCCTGCTCTCAGATATGCTTCTCAGTGTGGCAGAATAGCACAATGACAGCTATTGTTAAGCTAGATGCAAATTCCAGCTACAAACATTACATCAGTTTTCTTGCAGGATTAAAAAAAGAAGCCTTCCAGATACCCATATTTCATTTGTGGGAAGTAAAATAATGATGCTGTTAGCTACTGGGGTAGAAGTTAATTTATATACTGTGTATGAGACATTTTTTGTTAAATCAAGCTTGGAAGATACTCAAATGGATTTGACTTGTGAGACTAGCAAATAGCATATATTTTATACGTTTATTTCATGTTAGAGAATGTTACCAGTTTTAATAACTAGTTTGCAACCAAGTGGATGATCTGAAATTGGTACCAGTTCTCACATTGTTTAGTTTTTTTTCCACAGAGAAAGAAATAAAGAGGGGGGAAAAAAGGACAGCACTGAGCCCTCAACTTAGTCAAGATTCAAGAAGCTTATCGAGTTAGAAGAAAAAGGTACAATCTGGAGTTAAATTTCTTGACAAAATGTTATGGCAAGCTGACCTGCATGCCAGCCTCAAATCAATAGAGAAGCTTGCTGATTTAAGCCCACATCTGAATGGGAATGTGGTGTTATATTATCTGTATGCCCATGTATTAGTATGGACTGCAGATGTGTTTGTCTAAGCCTGGAACAATGATATTTGAGCTTTGCTCTCTTTGTGGTATCTATCAGATAGGAGGTTCACTTATCTTCAAAGCTGACTGACTGCCAACTCTGTAAACCTTATTTTCCTGTCATTAAAAACAAACAAACAAAAAAAAAAACAAAACAAAAAAACCCAAACACCCCAATATTTTGAATTTTCTGTGTCTGAATTCACTGGGAATTATCCATACGCTTGTTGGCTGCTTTCAGTCTCTAGATGCTTCCAAGTATGCGACCCATGCCAAGCATATACATTTGGGGGCTGGAACTACATCATTTTTAATGTCATTTCAAGCCCTTCTATGATCCTATAGTGAAGCTGCAAGATTTTTGAGGAGTCCCTGTCTTGTTTGCTGTGTTGGTATAGAGTTAACACAGTAGGATCTAATGCATTAAAGTTATCCTGAGGTAGGATAATTCTTAACTGCAGCCTCTTTTCAAACAATGGAGTCTCTTTGTGTCAGTGTCAGAAGAATGATAGTTATAAATCTAATGGACAATTAAGAATGCAAGGCAGATCCACAAATAAGCGTTTATTATACTAGAAACCATTTTGTGTGGTGGAAGGGAGTGGGTAATCAGTATTTCCAATGAACCCATTTTCCACTCTGGAAATCTGAATTCTGCTTTTTGTGTCTTGCAGCCCATATTTTCTCAGCTGGAAACCTTTGTTTGGGTCTACGTTACTGAACTTTGTAACATAACTGCAATTTGATGATACTTAACTGAGATAGAGGAAACAGTATAGCTTTCAAACCTTTTCCTAAAAGAAGAAAAAAGAAAAAAAAAAAAAAAAAAAAGGACAATTTTCAACATTTATGTGATTAGAACCTGTCATTTTATGTTGTTGTTTTCAGACTGACACAAGTGACAGGACAAAGAAGCATACATGGAAATAGAATGAAAATTCAGAACAGATGTCAGGACGCATTCTTCATTCTGAATGTGCAGAGCGGTCAACCAGGTAAGGCAAAAGCATTTTCCCATTTAGGAAATAATTAGATGGCCCATTATGAAAAAAACGGCTTTACCAATTTCCTTTTTCTCTAATTTTCTTACATTCTTATTATACTCCTGTTTGCTATCCAGTTTGCTCTGACTGGAAGCTTCATCATCATCTGGACATGAACCTAGTTCTTAGAGAAATGAATGAACTATTAACTGTTAAGGGAACATTTACTTAGCTGGATATTCTGTTGATGTTATATCATGCTGTTATGTTCAAGGTCTAGCAGCACATCCATTTTGAAGCTCAGAGTGTTTCTGAAAGTTTTTATCACAGTTACAAAATTGAGCATAAGAAAAAATAAGTGACAGAAGACAAGCTGATTTTATCATCTTGAAGAGTATAATTATTCTGAAGCGATAAAAAATATTTAGGAGATAAGATTAAAGAAAAAGAAACAACAAAAAACCAAACAATTGGAGAAAACCAAACCACCACCAAAGAAAGGTGGATGTCATTCTGGGATTTTTGCTTTCATTGAGGTTTTGCTCCCAAATGCAGCCTTCCTATCGAATCCTGCTGCAATGACTTATCTTTCATGTTCATAAAATAATTTTTTCTCAGGGGAACAAGAGAGTAAAACTCTAATTATTTGTGGCACTAACGATTGACCTCTTCAGGTATCAGTCATTTCCATGATGTGTTGGTCTATTACAAGTTCGTATGTTAAATCAATTTGAGAGCAGTAGATAATCCCCACTGAGGACAATGTTAATACTAAAACCTAGAAAATGAAAGTCTTTGGTCTGTAATAATTTTTTCCCATAGCTCTTAAGTAAGACTTGCTGAGTGACTGGCTACAGCAGCAGGCCATATTTCCAAGCCAATGATTTCTACTGTGCAAAAAGTAGAACTGGTCAGTGCCCTTCCCACCACAAACTCTTTTAGTTTCAATGCTTTATGTTGTCACCAGTATTCTCAACATAAAGCTATTTAGCTATTTGTGTGATTTATAAACAAAATAATCTGGTGTGTTGGGTTTTTTTGTTTGTTTGTTTTTAATATATGTGTAAATTTTTTGGTGAGGCTGCTTCTGGCTTGCTCCTTACATGTGGATTTCCAGCATTAGTAATAAAAAATTGAAAATGTCTAAATTAGCAATTGTTGGGACATTACTAATTTTGTTATTTAACAAGATCGACAGTGGTGAATGATAGCAGCTTTCAGAAGCATTGTTCATTGAAAGGACAGATCTTCCATTTTTCAAGGAATTCAGCCTTCAATTACATAAAATGCCTAAGGAAATAAACCTAATTTTTAATGACATCTGGATGCAAGGTCAGTCACAGCTCAGCAAGTGCAATTTTGGTGTCTTTGAAAATGATACCAGCCTTACTTGAGGTAAAGACAGCTAGAGAAATGGAATTTAAAGGTGATACTTTGCTCTCATTTCTGTGTTTTCCCCCACTGTAATCCTCTCACCACCACATCATGGTGCACACAGTGATATGAATTCATGCTAATCAACATCAACCTTGAATTGGAATTTCTTTATTTTTATTTTTAAATTATTTTATTATTATTATTTGCTTCTCTGTGTGTGACACCATAGTCTGTTTTTCTAGGATTAATTATCTGATGTGGTAAGTAAAGGAGTGGTGTACAGCACCCCTTTTTGCAGAGGTCAGAAAATCTTGACGTAAAACTTAAGTTTTTCTCTGACATAAAGAGGATAATTTTGTGCTGGAATTTTTTGGACTTCAAAGTCCAGAAGAAGGGATATGTTGTGTTTTGTGTATAAATACAGTATCTACTACTTTGTATAAGGTGTGGGTGTGTGTATACATGTAGAAGACTGGTATAAGTGTGTATGTGGGTCTTCTGAATATTAGCCTTTTCAATATGCCTTTTCTGTGGATGGAAGATTTAATGGAACCTTTGTGGTTGAGATGATTAACCACACTAACCACCACAGTCTGACCATAGAAGGAAAGAGCTACTGTTTCATTCTTAAATCATGAATGTCTAGTATTAAATGTGAAGAAATATGAACAAGTTAGAGCAAATACAATTACTGATTCCTAGTATTCGCTTACGCTCCTTTTACATGGAATCCATCACAATTCTGCCTAATATATTGTCATCAAAGACAAATTCTATATGTTGTGTTGTTATTTGGCTTCCTACTCACATTTCTTAGGTCATGTTCTTCTGTGCAGAGCTGTTGTTTCACCAAAAGTTTAAGTGGGCTCTGCAGCCAGTTATGTCTTAACACTATGCATATAAATACAGCCTGAAAAATTACTTTGTGCTACTTTGGAAATCCTTAGAGAATCTCATGTAATAGAAAAATCTGTTAAATTTGTCACCTCTGCACTTCTGAAAATACACATTTCCTGCTCTGTCCTGCTGAAGACTTTCAGCTAAAAGGTGTTGTACTCATGACTATTCTTCAGCTTCTCAAAGTTCTGACATTATCAATAGTAACAGAGTTGAAATGAGGTTCAGAATTCCAGGTATTTGGAAATGAGTTCCAGAATCGATAGTAAAAGCTTAGAATTAAGCTTATTTAAAAAAAAAAAAAAGATTTATATGTAATCCTTTTGACGTGCATTCTTCATTCTGTTATGATTAAAAGTCAATTAAATACATTTTCAAAGCTGTTTTTTCCCCATAACCATATTCCATGGCAATATGAACTAGATAGACTATCAGCTAGAACTAAGCCAATAGTTTTGGATATTTATGAGTAAGTTGCGTTATCTCTACTCTAACTTAGAGAAGCTTTATATTCAATTGAGATCTGGCAATTTTGTTCTGTGAAATGAATTGTAAGCTGTATTTACACGCAGAGTTTTCAACACACAGCTTATATTCTGTTGTATTTTTCTTTTTAAAATCTGATTCAGTATAGGAGAAGGCATTGTTCTTAAACAGTATGTCCAAAGCACTCCCATTGTCCTGAATGTGAATTGGTAATACATTACAAATGCAAAAAGGTGCAGTTGAGTCCTGCGTAGTTTTGCAAACATGTTCTGGTTCTGACATGCATATTTCTCAGTATGTCACCCTGACAAGAGTCTGCAAATGTAACAGTAACTGTACAATGAAGACATATTCATTTTGCAGGTAATGCCATGCATCATATGAAGTATACCATATGCCTCCTGTTAGACCCTGTAAAATCAAATAAATAAATACCATAGAATTCAAATACCAAGAATATAGCTTAGTAGTATAATTTAATTTGCAGTTGGTAAGCAAGCCATCCATTTCAAAGCAATGTTTCTGCAACATTAGGGAAGATCAAACAGAGACCAAAAATTGGTCTGTCCTTACCTTTAAGATATCAAGTGTGTGGACTTAGCTATTTAGTTATGCTTTACTTTCTGGTTATCTATTTGTAGGCACACAGATACTGATTTGGCAATAGCCTGTACAGCAGAAGAAAACCTATTGTGGGAAGAGAAGGAGCTTGGTGAGTGTATGAAAATGCATTACAGGCTGCAGGCAATTGCAGTACCAATTGTTGACTACTTAAGAGTTTTCTTTAGAAGACTGTAGGAGATGAGAGATGTATGAAAATCCAGGTTCAGTCATAGATAATTTCTTGGTATCAAGGGTAGTGTAGTATTTCTATACATCCCTTTTTCTGCCTCCAAGGAAACAGGTTAAGTTTATAAATGTATTTTCAAATTCTCAGGGAAAATGTGTTACATATACGCAAAGTATTATTAATAATAGACTCGCTATAGTGTATCAATAGGCACAATTGCATCCTGGAAAATAGTTCTCATATCATTATTAGCATGACTATTCCATGAGGAAATGTTGAGTACAATACAAGAAATTGAGTTGAGTGTATTTCCTTTATTTTTATGAGCCATTGAAAGTAATAACTGAACCCCTTAAAATCTAAGACCTGATTTCCTTTTCAGTTTTCAGTGCTGAAAACACTGGATGCAAAAAAAAAAAAAAAAAAAAGTGATTGTGTGGATCATTCCTCTCTTCTTTCACATAATTTGTTAATGTATACAGCAGTAGAGAATTTTAAGATTCCTTTCATGCGATGTAAGAACAAATTATCTTCATTCAGTCCGATTTATACATGAGAATAACTGACTCTGAACAGTCTTGTGATCAATGCTTCTATGACTACCTTAAATACATTCACTGAATTATCTGTACAGAAAATAGCTTTGTGGGATTGTTATATGTGTTTTTTAAAAATATACCTATATTTTAACGAGTCAAAATTTTAAAATGATGCTGTCATTTAAATGTGGTGTGAAAGTTTAAGTGCAAATCACTCTAAGGTAACCTTTTTTTTTTTAAGAGCGAGCTAATGCAGTATTATGTTTTATAGAGCAATAAAATTATGTACTAAAATTATGCTCATAAATGTAAGCAAATGTAAACCAAGCTATTAGTTATGTTTTCTCAGATAAAAGTGATTAGCATAGCTATCAAACTCTTCTCCCATTTGAATAACAGAATTATGTCTGAAATCTAAGGCTTGTTTGTGAAAGCTGAGTCTTAAAAAGAAATGTAAATCCAGCCATCAATGTTGTATTTGAAAGTGAATGCGGTGGCCTGCCCATCATTCTTTTAACAACTAAGAGCGGAGGAACAGGACCCAAATTGCAGCTAAACATATCAATACGGAATGTGCCTCAAATGCCATTTTAGAAATGATTCCTAGCATTTTATCCTAATCTCCTTACTACTGATCAGACTGATTTAAAAACTATTGTGGTTTGTTTAAACATAAGAGTGATGAAAGAGTCGTTTAGCAACAGTCACTGAGAGACGAAGTTTCATGTATAATTCATGAAGTATGTGGTCATCTACTAGCAAATTAATTTCCATCTGACAGCTATACTTGTGGTAGTGTCCTCTTAGGAAGGCAAATGGTATATAATTAAAATCTGAACAGAACAAATTAATGCTGATTACTTCATAAAGAATTTCAAAGCTTGAATATTGTTAACTGTCTTTGTAGGATCAAAACATGTATTTTGACAATGGATGGATGGATTTTCTTGACCCTTTGTCCAGTTGCCATTAAAATTGCTCCTGGAGAATCCAGCTGTTTAAATAAAAACAGAACAAAACAACAACAACAACAACAAAAAAGCTTCTGGCCAAGATTAAGATGTGGGTAATGCTAATATTCATTGATCCTAGGAAGCATTTAGTATTTTAGATGCAAACCATTGCTCAGGTAAGTGCAGCATTCCCTTTGCTTCTTTCCTGCCTCCTTCCCTTATCCTCTTAAATCAAGTTAATCAGTATCATCTGAAGCATTTAGTGGCATATTCAGTCCATTCAGTTTGCCATGCTGGAAGGTAGACTATATATGACCAACTCTGGTGATCATATAGTTCTCTTCTTGTTTATAATGAAATCCATTACAGTAATTTTAACAGGGTTTTCAAGAAGTTGTGAAATGAAGAACACATTTCACATGGCTTACATGTTATCTTAACAAAACTGTTTTGTTTTTTTTTTTTTCAGTTTATCTTGTTTTCTACTTCTGTGCAGTGTGCTATGCTGATGACTGCAGTACAAACCTTAAGAACACGTTTGCATATGCTAAGATCTGTCACTGCCTCCTATCTCACTCGCCTAAGCTGATGATGCAGATCTTATCTGTCTAGGCAAGGCTTTTTGCTGTTGTTGTAACACTGGTTGGAAAGTTAGAATTCTGATTTGGGACAAGGACATTTTCTGTGTGAAGTCACAAAATCAGTCATCAGTCACATTATATTTCAGTTAATGTCGTCGCTCTGTGGTCTTTTTTTGAGAGACTAAAGATGTAACCTGTAAAAAATGTTCAGTAACAGATACACAGTGTAGCCTTTCAGTATTGCAGGTCAGTAAGGTTTACTGAGAAAGAAAATTTATTCAATTCAGAGAATTTGAGAAGGTGACAAGGTTAAACCTACAAGAATTCAGTCAATCAATGTGCACACAAACACAAGTGTTGTATATGATGTTAAAACATTGCACTGCTCAGGCAAATTGATGTGTATGAGAATTTCATAAGGATAAACTGGTAAATCAGAGACATACAAAAATATTGAGCTCCCAGTAGTTTGAAGGGAGATTTGTCTAACAGTGGCGTTTATTGGTATGTAAAGCAGTTAATACTACCCACTCATTCTCTCTGTGGTACTCAGTAGTGGATGAACCCTTCTTTATCAATAGTCCCTCTTGTCACCTTTTAGAAAGCCTCTGCATCAAATTAATTAACAAAAAAATACTCAGTGCATGCTGACTTATTCTCTTTTCTTCCCCTTTTATGCGAAAGTCTACAGTCCAATAGTTGACTTTTCATTTTACCTCAATAATAAGCATTCTGGTTCATAGCTCTGTTCTTATGCCATGCTTTTCTTATCTGAATTTACTTAATAAATGATTGCTCTGGGCCACAGTCACAAATTCATGATCAGAGATACCATTTAAGGTATTAGGCAGCTGTAGTTAAAGAATCACAGAAAATTTCAGTTGGAAGGGACTTCTTGAGATAACATAGTCCATGTTCTCTCTTCCTTTCCTCTTAAAGCCGGGCTGACTTTGCTGTTAGATAATGATTCTGCAGCTCACATCCAGTAATGTTTTGAAGGAAGAGTTCTGAGGAATCTGTTAATAAAAGTTACTTGCTGTTGGATTTTTTGTGTGGTTTTTTTTTTTTTTCCTACACAAATTGTCGAAAATTAGGTGATGGTAGAATATCAGATTCAGTTGCTCAAGTAATTTTTCAATTCTGAAGCCTTTAAAGAGGAAAATGTGTAGTGTCAGTGCTGAGACATACCGGATGCTGTTTTGTGGTCTTTCAGTGAGAAGTTGTTTTCTGATATTGAAGAACAGGCTGTTGATAGGATAGGAAAGAAATAAGATCTGAAAATGTGAGTGAAGATATGGAATGTGCAGTTAAAGTTGACCAGGAGCAGTGTAAACTACAGTGATAAGGAATGTACAGATCCACGGAAAGTATCTAGGTTTGACGGGAGTGAAAAGTGAATGAGACCACTTGAGAGTGAGAACATCAACAGTGAGATTAATGTTGAGTAGTGGCAGCAGCTGCTGTGTCAGTAGAGTCTTAAGTCTAAAGATGTTTTAAGCATAAAAATTCTATAAGGGGAGACATTCCATGTGGTAAAACTGAGTTTATGCTATCTGCAATTTTGTAAGGCACAGTGGACATTAATTGTATCAAATAAATATTATCAGATGGCCAAAACGTGAGACATAATGTTACATATGCTGAAAAATTCTGTCATCCTGCAGTGTTTAACACAAGCCAAAAGAACAGTATAAACTGCCAGTAAATATAAAATGAAATGAAAACAAACACTGCAGTGCATGACTTCCTGTGGGATTTGATATTAATCCCCACTTATGAGGAGCAGTCTGTACAACATATTTTCCCCAGGGGGCTTGTGAGTTATCCAGCTAATCCTTATTCAACTTGTATAATTTGTATCCGGCAAGAAATCGCACAGAAAATTTTCAATCAGCTTCAAATATGTAGTATTGATAATAAAGTCTGTGTAGTTGGATTTTGGGAGAAAAAAAGGATGACAGCAATGCAAAACAACCGTCTTTGAAAAGAAGGTTAATGTGTGCCGCTACTCAGTGGTCAGTTCTATAATTTTTAGAAAATGATGTGATTTTAAGTATCTGATTATCTTTTTAAGGTCTGCTTGAATTCAGTTGCTCCTCTGTACTTTCATTACTTTCTTATCCTGTTATTACATCTGCTTTTATTGGATGTAAATCACAGATTAATTGTCTTAATTGTTGTGGCTGGTTTTTTTTTTTTGTTTTTTTTTTTTTTTTAATGATTTTGAGTCTCAGTGATAGATGTTTCTGTCTGTAATGGTTTCAAAGTCTCGTGCACTTTTCATCTTGGGCATGGCATTTTCAGATTCTTCTACCTGATATGTTCTCACTTCACATCTTGGTAACAGCATTTGTGGCCACATCCAGTGAAAGGCAAAAGAAGGCAACCTCTCTTTTTGTTTTGTTCAGAAGTAGAAGGTTGTTTACTGGGTGCTGCAGTATAGAGCCTTAAAATCGCTCTGGATTAGCACTTTCACATTCTCTTTAAAGACCAGGCATTCTGTTAGATAAAGACTAGACACTTTAAAAGACATGTTCCTTTGTCCTTTAAATAGGAAGATGCGGAATGAGAACCAAAACTAGCTTCATTCTGTTAGTATGAATAGTGGCATTGTTGGACTGTTCTTCTGTTGCAAGTGACCAAATCTGTGGAGAAATCCACCGTTGTGATGGCTGTCTGCTGAAAAGATGATAAAAAATGCTTGGCTGAAGTATTATTAGCTGAGGTTCAGTTCTTTCACATAGTCCTGTGTCTGTGAGGTGGGAGAATGGCCTGTGTTAGTAATTAGGTCATTTCTTAAACTAAGCCTCACTAGTTAGGCATTGTACTTTTCTTAATGTGTGCTGAGATATCTCATTCACTTCTCATATTTGGAAGCTGAGATACAAAAATGCCTGCTGTGACTAGTTGTTAGTCCTGATAGTAACATGTGTAGTACACTGGCAGCAAATATTTGAAAGACTAAATCTTTGTCTGAGATTACTTGGATGCTAAGTATAGAAATTACATTGTTCAGACTTATGTTTTAAGAGTTTTAATTTGCTATGTTGCTGCTTGTTTAAATAGGCATAAGAAGGTGGAAAGGATGTAGGGATATTTTAGTTTTTTCCAAAATGTTCTTTCTTGCAGCATGTTTTCCTATGCAGCTGACTTCTCTTTAGTTCCTGTGCATTAAAATCTTTGCTGATGAAACAGAGGCTGAGTTTGTCTATTTGTTTGAAAATAACTGATATATATGTATATACATATGTATGTATATGTATATTTACTGAATGTTTTTGACACGGTAAACATAGATAAGTAATTTTGAATTGCTTCAGAAAATATGAGCACCTTTGCCTTTCTGGTGAACACAGAGGCACTCATGACCTTTTGTGAATCATTTAGGGTTCTAACACTTAGAGTAGTCGCTTTTTGCAGTTGTTAAGTGCTGAATGTTACATTCTCAACTCTGAGAAGAACTTGCTGTATGTTTGAATGACTCAATCTGTTTATCTGTTAGTTTCCATGTATATGTGATGGACAACATGGGTTTTTTTTTTTTCCTTCTTTTTTTGATCTACTGGAGCTGTACACAGTGTCTGTCAGCTATATGGGTTCTTTCAGTGCTGGAAAGAATATTTTGAGTTTGTAGCCTTTGATTTTCTCATAGTTGTTTAAGATGCGAGTTTGTACAGAAATTTGTAAGTTTGTTTTTTTTTGTACGTGTACCCATGTGTACCTCCCACTAGTGGCAGAATTTCAGATCCTGAAATCAGTGACTTCCTCAGTCAATTCTGAGAAGATTCCACAGAAATAGAGTCCATAAACCTCAACTAATGTAATAGCTTTGACTGTTATGATATTTGGACTTTTAGTTATGCTTAGCCCTTTCTGCTGCTGCTGCTTATGACAGTCAGTTCTTCACAGTAACCTTAGTTACTTACTGTCTGTACCTTCCAAAATGGGCTTGCAAAAACACTGGTATAATCTTGCCTTCTTATTGTTAAGTAGATCAAGTTGTTACTGGGAAGTAAAATCCACTTACATTGTGTGTGTCAGACATCTATTAACTTGAGTGGAATATCAATTCAGTGTTATGTCTGTAAAATGTTCCAAGCCTTTAGCACTTCTGTAAACCTCAGTTTTGTAGCTGGCTCAGGAAATCCATAATTTAGTAAAAATTGGGAAAGCATGTGTATGCCTACTAGTTTGGTTACTGTTAATTGATGAGTTTATTTCCTGACTGTTGGAAATGAAATGCCATGAAATGCTCTTTGTCTCAGTCCAGGCACTCACTGTGTATATGAGGCTTTATTGTAGAAACATCTCTTTCTATAAGACATCTTTTACATGGTTGTGTTTTTGTTTTTTTTTTTCAGGTAGAAGGTCAAGATGAGAAAGTAAGAGGAAAAGCATTTGCTGTCAGTTTTGAATAGTAAACTGCTTCTTGTGGGCTGATTCCAAAACTGGAAATTTTGTTGCAGGTAATGAGTTGATCGGTGGCATAAGCAAAGTTATTTGCTTTTCCGAGTACATGCAGTACTTAGCTAAGAAATGTTTTTTTATATATCATACACTGTGGTCTTAGTCCCAAATACTTTTAAAAGAGTTCCTCTGATGATTTAACAACCTCTGCAATAGTCAGAATGTTTAAAA
Source organism: Coturnix japonica (assembly GCF_054131305.1). NCBI lineage: Eukaryota > Metazoa > Chordata > Aves > Galliformes > Phasianidae > Coturnix > Coturnix japonica. The sequence goes on along the minus strand of NC_140667.1, from coordinate 17,578,548 downwards.
AGAGAACCCTTTTGTTCTCCACACAGCATCTCTCTAATGAAATAGAAACCAGTAGATGGAAACTCTGAGAACACAAAATTCTTGCCAGTATGAGGTTGGACTCATGGTTAACTTGCTGAACACCAGGAACATCAGAAGTTCCAAGGCTGTTTCCTCTCTTTTACTGAGTAGTAAAACTCCATCAAAAGATTCAAGGAGCACCTTAGGAATGCTTAAGCCTTTTTGTGTTCAACAGATAATCTTGTATGATCCCAAGGACTTTTCATGATTGTAAGCAGGGTTGCCAAATACAAGCTGAAAAAGAGAATAACCTCTGGGGCATGCTATCCCGCATATACAAATTAAACTACTTAGAAATAAGTAGTATAAAGCATAACATCTATAGTGTTAATTTTTTGGCACTTACTTGACTGCTATGGACAAGTTCACTATAATGTGTATCTGTAAGTTTCAGGAGTTTAAACTGTACTTAAATGGCTTAAAGGTAGGATTCTTTAAGTTACAGCTATTGTCATAATCTCTCCTTACTCTAGTGGTAGAAACTCGAGCTTAGTGTTTATTCTGTGTAAGCTACATAATAAACACCTGCATATTTAGGAGCTACCTAATTACCTAAATTTAAGAATCCATATGGGCAATGGATTGTAAAGCAGAGAGCTCCATACCTCCGCCTGGTCCCAGGGTGTAATTAATTCTTAAGGCTCCAGAGCTGTCTGTTGGCACTGCTTTGTTAGAGTAATGCTGACCACTCTAGTGGAATCCTAACAAATTGAAATCATCTGGATGTACTGGCATAAGCCAAAAAGCTGACTTTATACTGCTTTTTCCAACAGAGCAACCAGACCACAACACTGGACCGTGTGTGTGGCCTCACCCACTTGCATATATGACACTTCTGGAAGTGAAATGTCTATGAAATCATTAACTGATTCACTCTCTGTATAAGACAGCTAGTTTGTCTTAGTGACTTAACAGGCTTTGACGAATAATCTTTATGGCTATGATTCTCAAAATCAAAATGAGGAAAAAGTGACAATTTCACAATTACTTTCTTCAAAATACTGGAAAATTACACTTGCAAAACAGTTGAATATGGTCTGTGTCTATAGATGTGGATATGTATACTTCTTAAAAACTTATGTACTTGAACAATGTTTTCTAGAAAAGCAGTATTTACTAGGGTAAGCAATTAGATGAGTCTAGCAAACTGTACTTTGCAGATTTTTCAGTTGGCATAATTCTCTCTGTCACAAAGAGGAGAGTAAAGCCAAATAACTTACTTTTTGTTAGTATAAACATAGGCCCTTCAAAGTTATGTTGAGGTCACTAGAAATTGAATTTATCCCACTATCTTAGCTTACTGCTTAAAGTATTTCTTCTTTAGATTTTAAAGAATTCCAGATAGTTTAGCAAGGATGATTCTGTAGTTGATTGAAAAGTAGACAAATTTGTCTTAGAATTCACTGGGGAGTTGATCTTGCCTGTTCTCTGAGCTCTGATAGTTTGGATAAAATGGAAACTAGATCTTGGCAAACAGAAGCCTGTGGTGTCTGAATACCTTTTAATGAGAAGGAATGAATTTTCTGAATTCAGTAACAACGCCCTCACTGAGTTCAACAGGGAGGGAACTGGAGGTGGGGGGTGGGAGGGGTGAGGGTGTCTGACAAGCTTTCACCAAGTGTATTTAGTACATGCTTTGAAGAATACGTGATGAGTAAGAGCAGCAATTCCTCTGGAGTGCTTTTTAAAGATAACTGATGAAAAGATGGAAAAAAGATGAAAATAAAAGTGGATGCTAAAAGCAGTGGATCAAATTAAAAAGAGATTTATTTTTTTTTCTTTCTGAGAAATATAATATTATAACTAATATTAAATAGTAAGAATGTGAGAGGGCCTCCATTGAGGTACTTTATAAGCACTTGGACGTTCAGTAGCACATAATGAAATCTTGTTTCTAGTTCTTAGGCACATCATAATTTGAGCTGCCAAATCTGTGTGCTATCATTTCTGCTCCTCTGATGACCAAGACTTGTTTTGAATATTTGCACTCTTTGTTTGAGTTTCTTTCTAATGGTTTTTGATTTTTTTTTCTTTTTTCTTTTTTTTTTTCTGTGTTATTTTGCTTTTAAAAGTTAATTTTCATGAACTTGTCTTGAAGTTTCAACACTGCATTTCTATCTATTGTTATTTATGCTCAGGAAGTGTAGCAAGAAGTTGAAGGATAACACCCTGGTAAGAAGAAAAAAAAAGAGGCAAAATGTTGGGTGTGGAGATTAAATCATAACTGCCTTAGGAGTGCTTTGTTTCCTCTTTCAGTAGCAGCCTAAACTCTGGATCATGGCTCAGCCAAGACGTGTCTACTGGCACACAGTGACTGAGCATTGGGACAGTACTGCATTGCTTTTAGGAAAAACAGTCTTTGAAAATCACATGTAAACAAGAAGCCCACATGTTCAGCTCTTTTTTTTTTTTTTTTTTTTTTTTTGTTTGTTTCTGCTTAAGTATTTCTGTATGCATGTAACTCTTTAATTTTCATACTCCTAGAACTGTAGGCAATCTTTGATTTTTCTTTCTAAATCATCGATGGCACACAGACTACCAGAATAAGTCTATACAATGGTAATGGTCTTAATGGTTGCAATTAAACTCTTAATGTGTGATAGCTGTTCTTGCAGTATTCAAATAACTTTGCTAAAAGCTGAAATTTAATGAGTCACTGTGTGTGTGTGTGTGTGTGTGTGTGTGTATAAAAATTTTGATTAATATCAGCAATGATAAAAATAATTATTATATGATCAGGGCTGAGATTATGACAAATTACTATTGAAGCTCTCTACAAACATGCACTAAATTTGCTTTTTTTTCTATTGAAAAAATAGGTACGGTTGTGATTCTTGTGAAAGGATTACTTATGTATACGAACAAGTCAGGCATCTCATTAACTTTTCTTACTTGAAAATAACATTTCATCCTGAGGAATAATGTGTAAGCTGATTGAGTTCAGACAGAACATTATCCCTACTTTATCCCATGGCCCCTTTTCAAGGACCTTTCACTTTGCTTTGCTCAAAAATCCAGTATATGGAAGATGTCATCAGCAGTAGCAGATAAGGATTTGGGAAACCTAGAGTTTGTTTCCAGAACTGACAGTCATCTGATTTACAGCTTAGTCATGTTCCTTTGTTCATTGTGCTTTTGGCTTCCTTGCAATCTTTTGTTTCCTTTGCCTTGCCACATTAATTTATTTATAGTGGACTTTCTTTCCACAGAGTTTTGGGACATTATATATTGCAGTTGGATCCCAACCAGCATTTGGGCCTTAAAGTTCTAGTACTACAAGACTTTATTCCTATAACACGTATATTTTCAGGAAAAGAATAGTGGTAGAAATGAGTCTGCTGCCCTTGTGTTATTGCTACTTTACAACTCCTTCTACAAGCTATTGGAAAGGTTGTCATAAACCGTATTTTGAGGAATCTCATGTAAAACAATGAGAAGCTCCATGAAGCCTTCCAGGATTGGGTAACTATTAATAAGGCATTTTGTTGAGGGATTGATCTTCAGTTGCTGCAGTCTTTTTTAAAGTACCTAGTTTTTTGTTGTTGTTGTTTTTTAACCTTCCTATTAAAAACAGTTGCCTAATTTCAAGGTGCTGCTTCCATGCTCTTACAGAAGTGCCCATTTTTGATTCTGTTCCATACTAAATAACCACTTCAATATTTTTCACAAAACAACCAGTCTAAAATAGTTGGTGTCTCAGGTGTATTCTTGTACGCAATGATAGTAGTTTAAATTCTTTCGATCCAACAAAATTTATGCATTTTAATATTTAGCCTGCTTACCTTGTATTACAGATGTGACACTTTAAGGTCTTGAGTACATTCTCTAAAGGAATGCAGGAAGGATAAAAGCATATATTTTTGGTTATGGCACAGGATTGTTGTCCCTCACCATAGAGTTTTTATTGGTTATCCATCAAGCTATGCTTTTACAGAGTTATTTCATGATATTTATCAACAAAAGCCCAGAGAGGAACAATAATTGAGTTTTCAGTGCCAGGCTTGGACAGTACTCTATAAATAATGTCAGAAGCAGTTCACTGAATAAGGAAAAGGCAATTCTGAATGGTTGCTATACTAGTAGTTCTTTGTATTCCTAGATTTAGAATCTTGTACAAATTTGTAAGTTCTAAGTAAGGAAACTGAATCAAGTTTAAACATTTATACATATATTTTCTTGATTTATACAAGGACTGTTCCAGAAGTGATGCTTCCTATTTTATTATTTTGGCCCAGAACATCAGAGGCAGATAGTGGTGGTAAAGCAGTAGAGGTTGAACCTTCCCGCCTGTATTCCATTACATGTTGTTGCTGTGTGACAGATGGCAGCAGAGGAGCAGTCTGACAAAATGATGTTCTACATGGAAGTGCAGGTGAAGCAAAGGTATGTCATTGAATTTCTCCATGAGGAAAAAGAGGCTCCCATTGACATTCATTGATGTTTGATGAACTTTTATGGAGACCAAACTGTGGATGTAAGTACAGTGAAGCATATGCATTCTTGTAGAAAAATATACAAACAAACAGGCTAATTTGAGGTCATGTCCATGATTTAGGTTATTTCTGTTGCTGATTATAAATTCAATTTGCCAAGGGCATATGTAAAATTAGAAAAGAAAGTCCAAGCCTGAAGTAGCCAAGTTGCTTCTACTGTATTATTTCTACTGTATTGTTGTTGGTACAACTTAATTTTTGTCCAAAACTCTGCTTAGATCCAGTAATGCTTTATGTAATCTTGTATCTCAGATGCAGCAATCTACCACACAAAATGTCTTAGTACCTGCTTTAAATATCTCTGAGGTTCCAAATTCACAATACAACAGCATACACTGTTGTGAGATTCAGCCTGTTGGCCCAGAATAGTTTTAATATCCTGGACCTCAATGGTGGTAAATACTAGACAAGGAGTGAGTGTGGCTACTTAGGGCATATAATAGGATGGAGGGCAAATAGTGGTACGGGATTGATTCAAGCAGTGCCCAGGAGTGAAAAATTCTGTTATTCTGACTTGTCCTGTTGTTGAAATAGGATATTTATTGACACAAAGGTAAGTGCAATTTGTGAATATGATAATAATGGTACAAATTTTAACTTATATAAGATAATAATGAGTACATGTAGACTGCAATGCATGTAAGAGCAAAACAAAGGTGTTATAAGATCACAGAAGGAATTTTGAGTGCCACATTTAATCAGCAGTAGTGTGCATTCTTGTTGGATTTTAAAAACAAAACTTTATATTCAGTCTATGACTTGTTTTGTATTGTTTAGTAAGTAGCTTATCAAAGTAGCCTATCAGTATTCCTGTTTGTATATAAATGTCTGTTGGAAATATGAAGAATGTTTAATGTGATGGCTGTTACTATAGTCTAGAATGACTAATTGTTTGTGTATATGTCTTTTGTGGCAGTTTGCATAATGAAATCAGAAACAAGTATTTGACAAACACTTCTATGCAAATCTTGCTGGTCCTTGTTTTTCTGACCTGATTATCAAAATTTTACAATACAAATAAATAACAAATTAAAATTAAAATAATTTGACACTTGGTTCTAACTTGAAAATAGAAACAACACAGTTTAGTGTATTTTACTTGAAGTTTTTACTTGAAGAAGCATTTTTTTTGCTTACATGCACCATGGCAAACAGAGACAGAATAGATGCTCCAACATTGATCTATATGTCACTGCTGATGGTTTCATATCAGTTAAATGAATAATGTCAATGACAGAACAGAACTTCCTCTCAACAGCAATGTAGTTACACCCAATACGTAGGAGAAAGAACGCTGCTCTCTTCTACCTAAGACAGATGATATTTCCAAAATTCAGTCCTGTTTTTGTAAGCTCTTTCCATTTTTTCTTGTTTCCTTCTCACTCAGTGCAACTCTCCACAATACAGGATGAGACCTTAGTGTCTGTTTGTGTTCCTGGCATGTCCAACACAGCTAAGGCTTTCAAGAGGAGTTTGAGGAGTGGTGCAGGTCAGTACTGCTTTAGATTCTTTCAACAGACTGCAACAGGAGTACAACTTAATAGCTTCAGGCAGTTTCTTTTAAGCACTTTGATTAAAATACAACTGAAGAGGTATTCTGGCAATTTTGCTTTTGTTTCTATTTAACTAGTAAAAAAGAAAAAATGGGAAAAGAATGTTTTGCTGAATTTCATGACCTCATGGGCCGTATTTCATGTTCCTCATTGAAATGTGGTTAAAGTAATCTTGTATTTAACCAGATCCAAACCTTCAAACAGCGACATTTTTTTTAAGTGTCAACTTAAAAGACAGACTATTTCTTTTTTCTTTGGCTGTATCCATCAAATACTTACATATACAAAACATTAATCATTCATTAATACAAGCACTGTAATTCATATAAAACAATTATAGCATTTAGAGTTTTTAGAGGAGCTATTATTGCTGCCTTAGCCCTTTTAAAAAATATACTCCCTAAAGGACAAACTGATCCATTAATATGTATGTATTATTACTTTTTTGTAACTCCAAGATTGCTGATGTCTGTGAATATGGAAGCATTTATAGGTTATGGACGGTCTGTTAGTTGACTTGCTGTTCTAAGTGTAGTATTTTCTAAAACCTAAAAAGCAGTATTAATTACCCTCTGTCTATAGTAACAAATGTAATATTTTTTTTTTTTTTTCTGGAGATTTCACACTTCCTGTGATCCTGCAGTAGCAACACTTGAACTTGTTACGTTATTCAAAGTAATTGGAAACATGGGGTAAAATTTTCTCTTTCACTGTTTATTGCACAAATTAATAAAAATCATTAATCTTATCAGTCTAGCCATTAAGCAGCTTTCTTGCTTTCTCATAATCTCAGTTCTGGCAGACACATTCCAGCAGAAGTTTACCCTCTTGTTGCACAGCCAGCGAAGAGCAAAATCTTCATGCACTAAGGCTCCTAAAAGGAAAAATTGGGCTAATTCAATAATGCACATATTAGTCCCTACCTAAAATGAGATATTTTAATTTTATTTTCTATGTTGTACTTCATTCAGCATTATTTCAATGTACCTTGTGTCCTAGCTGTTTAATGGATTCAATATAAAAGGACTGTTATGCAGGTCTGGAATTGCAGGGAAATGATTGTCTCCTTTTAAATATATTAACTGTAGTCAGTTTGCTTTTTATAAATGAAATAGAAGAACTACTTAAAAATTTTTCAATTCTTCTCCATGATCAGTCTATTGTCACATGCATTTGGCATTCATTATATGTTAGCCCCAGGCGCCTCCAGTCTTGTACTCAGGCCAGCAGTAATTTGGTTTATAGAGATCATATGGCAGGGAAACAGACCTTGAAAGACAGAACTCTAAGAAGCATATTTGATGAATTTCCTATGATTTGAGTCTGGGTTTATTCTTTCCTGTTGTGGAGCAGACACCCTACAGCACACGCGCTGAGGCCCGATGCGCCTGAGCAAGGGGCCAATTAAATGACAATATGCACACTGTTTTTTCGCACATCTCGGGTTGCATTTCCTACCAGAGAAAGGGAAGGGATAATGGTAGGGGGAGGAGAGGAAGAAAAAAAAAACGTGTGTGGGGGGGAACTTGTAAAGGATCCAAATATGGGCAGGAAACCACACAGAGTGAGTGAAGGTTGCCTTTGTCATTAACAATTAATGTAACCACGAATGCTGGAAAAAATATACGCTGCGGCTGCTAGTGGCAGTGGTGTAGTCAGAGTTGCATGTCTCCTGTCTGCCCTTCTTCCCAGCAAGGCTGGCATCCTGGCACAGCCAGCTCCACAGCCTCTGCTGCTTTAGCTGATGAACCAGCAACTGCCTAACCCTTACACCCAGATGGGTCCCAAACTTCAGTTGAGTGTGTAACAGGTTGTAAAGCTGACAAGGAGGGATCTCAGAACTTTCTATAGCCAAATGTTGTCTTGTTACCAGCTCTAACCTTCTTGATGTGCTCACTAGAGTCAAATGATGCTGTGAGAGATATTTTCATATATGTCACTGAATACCAAACAAGGCCTCAACTGTGAAAAACTAAGCTGGTGAGGCTGGATTTTGGCACCCTTTCTTATATTCAGCAACATTTTAATCTCTGGCATCAGTGGGATGCTGTAAATGGGATAGTACTATCCTCTATTAGTGAACAGATGAAAATGTAGCCTTAAGCACACAGTTACACTTCCCTGTAAGGGGTCCTTGGATGCAGTGGGTCTTTTCACCCAAGCATTAGCACAGGCACACGTGTAAGGAAAAGTTCATTCTGGGGTTTATTTCATTTTAAGGCCTTAATTTATTTGATGATGTCCAGAGACTGTCCAGGTCCCTTTGGGAGTTTTTTGATTGATTTTAATTCCTTTTCCCCTCCTCACTTCTCCTCTCCTTTCTCTTTCCATTCTCTCCCCCTGCCATCTTTTTGTAGTAGTTTATAAATGTCACTTTTCATTAATGTGACCAAAATGTCATCAAGTAGTTTAATGCTCTTTAATGTCCTTGTATCGTTTACGTTTTTTGAACAGTGTGGAAATGAATCCCATCTGTGGGTTTGCTAACATCAAAAAAGTTTGACAGGCTATTTAGACGTGCTACTTCACATTGCATTAGCGTGTACAATGTCAGGAAGGCAGGAGCCAGAGTGAGGCCATACCATGCCACCTCACTCCTGACCCCACCTCTAACTGCTCTGAAAGCGACAGAGCACTTACTTCAGAAAATCAAAGTCAATTGTGAAGTATCTGGGCCTGGACAGGAGCCCAGGGGCCCCAGGAAAAGTGTGAAGATTAAATTAATTAAAAAAGAAAAAAAGGTTTCTTTAAAAAGCAAATGAAATCAAACCCATCCTCTCTTCCTTGAGATCCTCATCAGTAGGGCAAATGGATATATTCTAATGTTGTTTGATGGTTCATTTGTGCTTTGTTTTCTTTGTGGATGTTTCAGTGCTTCCAAGATGAGCTGGTTACGTTTTTTGTTTCATTTTTGGAGTTTTATTATTATTTGTTTGCTTCTGTATATTGGCCAACTGGAAAACATTCTTTCTTTGTAAAACAAGAGATGCCATGCCATCTCGCTACGACATATCACTGCTCTTGGGCAGGCTTACTGTGTTCTTTTTCAACGCCCTGATTTTCTGAGGTGATATTTAAAGTATATACGTACCCTATCTGCAGTGCCCTATGTGAGCTGATACTTTCCTGATATGTATAATTTCATAATTTTTTGTTCCATATTTGTGTTAATGTCTCATCAGCAAGGCATAAATGTAACTCTTTAGTATGTGATGAGTGTATTTTAAATTTCTCTGGCTTTTTGCCATGACAGTGATGTGCCCCCTTTTGAAGGCATTTACTATAAAAAGAGATGTGGCTTTTTATTTCAGGAAGACAAAAGCTTCTGTTCTTTCTGAGACACAGGGAACAGCAGAGAGTGCATTTTAACTGTTAATCACTATATATAAATGGATAATAATTTCCACCTCTGAGTGCAAGAGGATTTACTTGCCAGTTTTTTAAACCCTCCTACATAGTGCATTTGCATACACAAATATAATTTAATTTTAAGTAGGAATGAAAATAAATAACCTTGTATGGTGGCTTTAAGTTTTAAAAGCCAAGGTAATCTTTTATAATCCTGAAATAAAAATTCGTTAAGGCAATCTTTATAAGTGCACAGGGCCTTTAAGAATTGGTTTTGTATGAAGTAGTGTACAATCCTGTGACTGGTTGTGTCACACAAACTATGAAAACAGTAAGTAATAAACATTATTGTAGTCTTTAATTGGTGAGGTCAGGATAATTTCATGAAATAGATGACAAAATTGGTACCATTTCGTGCCCTGGTTTAAGCACTACTAACACAGAATCAGGATCTGAATAAAAAGGATCAAGATTACATTTGAATTCTATTAGTGAAAAAGTGTATTCAAGGTGCAGTTCTGATTTTTCTTAAACATATCAGAGGAGACAATGAAGCAACCCTTAGGTTTAGTTTTAAAGCATTTTCCAAGTATGTAATGAGGGCTCAAGTTCTCTTACACTTTTAAAATCTGAAATTTATTTTCTTGTCTGTTAAATCCAGGAAGAATAATAACAGACAAACATTCAGTTACAAAGCTGTAGTTCTGAAAGAAAGATGTGAGGCTTCACTGAAAAAGTAGCATGCAAATTATATATTGCAATTGGAATGAGGATTCTTCACGTACATGCACAAAACTCATATATGTGGAGAGCAAATAGATTCCCCTGAAAGCTAACCCTGCCACAAAGAGATCTCAGAAATTACCACTGGACCAAACAGTCATAAGCAAAGCTGCAGAGCAAGAGCTTAATCCTCAGGAAGTTGTTCATCACAGGTAGAACCAATGAAGAGCTCACGTGTTTCCAGATATGAGCTATGTGGATTTTTAGGTGAGTACTTGCAGCTAAATGTGGGGCAGTGGATGCAAGGCCTGAAATAACACGCTGCTTACTTCAAACTTTCTAATATCATACTGAGCCTCACTCACCACTGCTTTGCTTTCTGTTGCTAATTACACTGCTGTTAGTGGATGTGGAATGAAACTGGGGAGGTTGCAGCCATTAATACTCATTAAAAGTAGCATCAGAGGGGCCTTGAAATATGTCATTAACTGTGGGCTAGCTGGCAAATAGAGTCAGGTAGGATTGATTGTACCTAAACTGCAGCAGGCCTTGGAATTTTGTGAGTTCCTTTTGTATTCAGGTTCTAGCCGACACTTGCTGGTGGAAGATAGTTGTCCCTAATGCCCAATTTGAATCTCCCTTGATGCAATTGAAGCTTGTCATTTTTGTCATATCTACAGTGGTCAAGGGAAAAAAAATATTCCTCTCTGCTGTGAAGCTATCTTTTGTATCTATGTGGAGACTGGTATACATAAATATTAATATTGCCTTCATGCTTCCTCTTGCTCTTCTTTTATGTAGACCAAATAATCCCAGGTCCTTATGTCTTTTTTTCAGTTATTTTGTTTTCTGGATCACTTTTGTTCTCCGCTGAGCCAACATAGACCACTTTATATTCTAAATGTGATGTCTTTGTCCACCTACTGTATTCTAGTTCTGGCAAAATCATGTTGTGAAGTTACTTTCTGATTATGCTTTTTTATTTTAATTCCCCAACAGTGGCACTGCTGACTACAGTTCTGGTTGTAACCCATAACACCCACCATTTTGAATAGTTTCTGGCAGAATTGGATTTTTTTTGACTTTTCCAAATACTTGCTGGATTTTTGCAACAATAATTTAGAGTATCGGGTGTTCCCAATAGGAGATGTTTGTTTTTAGGTCATCTGTTTGACATAAAGATCATCCTTGATTCTAGTTCTGATACCCACAGGCTCTCCTAGCTAGGTGGTAGATCCAAATTTAGAACACATGCTAATTCATCATTAAGGTCATCTTCTTTGCAATGTGTATAAAACTGCCAGGATTTGAAAATCTGATTTCCTGGAAAGTATTCTCAGAGATATATTTTTATTTTTGGAGCACATCCCTTTCTCGGCACGTGCTCTTCTTGTGCCTTAATTAAGCAGAACTGATGTGTAAGACCTCAGACTATACTGACAGTGGGGAGAAATGAAAAAGAGAGCTGAGATGATCTCAAGGAGACTTTTTCTTTTTTCTTCTGAATTTAAAGAGAAACAGGATTATGCTGACCAGAGAAGACTGCACAGATGAAGATGAGCCATTTACAAAGATAAACACAAACCCAGGAAATGATGCATTCACCTGCACTTTTTTATTTGGTTACATAAAACTGCATTGCAAAGTGCTAATGTTTACTATCTGGAATATGTGGATATCAAGATAGAACACAAAGCAATTTCTACCAAAATTAAAGCTTTTACTTTTCTGTTATACTAAAATTTCATAGAAGTGAAGAAAACGTGTTTTGCAGCATTCTTAAACAGATAATATTTGTGATGAACAGGTTGGATAACATGTGAACCTTTTAGAAAAAAACATAAATTTGCACATTAAAATGTTCTTCTTTAAAGTTGTAAAAGTATCCAATCAGATCAGTATTTAGTAAAAAGCACTGATTTTTCAAATGATTTTTTTTTAAATGAAAATTTTCTAATTAGAAAGCTGTTAGAAAGACCTTCTTGACCAGCTCTAACCACACGTGAGGCTTCTGCTGCCATAGAATGCTTGCTGTCAAGAATAAAAACGTGAGAACAGGAAGATGTCTTCTTTTTTTATCCTTCTAGGCTACTGATGAGACATTGTTCTGTGCTTCAAACTAGAACAGATTCAGAATAGTTTATACAGGCAATTTATCTTTACCAGATTAATATACCATTGTGGGAAAAGGCTCTTGAAGTCCAGAAGCACTTTGCCTGTATCTCTGATTCATGGCATACTGTTGAGACCTCTGCAGCAGATGAAGAGGGATGGGAAATTTGTTTTAAAATTAGCATTAATATCAGTAGTCCAGGGGAATAACAAGAGAGTGGAGCATGGTGTTCTCTCCATAGTGTTTGTTTCTGAGAATACAAATTCCTCCTTTTTGTATCAACTGTTAATATTGTAGGTGGTGGTTCCTACTACAGGATGCAGTTTTTGTACCTAGAGTGAATGTTTTCACTGAACATGAAATGTAATAATCTCATCTGAAGATTTTTGTTTTGGGGAACCTGTAACATGTATTTTACTGCAAGAAATTGTTCTGGAAAAAATAATAATTCTTTTTAATTGTTTTAAAGGCATAATAGTGAAAGTGTTTTGATAGCTCTGCAGCTGTCATCCTTGTGTTGCTTTTGCTTGCCTGTTACTGCCTTTTTCTTTTTTCTTTCCACACCATCTAAACTTATGGTTTATTTCACTATGATACAGTTAGCAAAATATTGTGTTAGATGTTATACACTTTACCTGAGTATTCATGATCAGATTATACACATGAACTGTAACCCTAGAATAATCAGGATTTATTATGTGAACAAGGAGGTCAGCAACTGCCAGCCTGACCTCAGTTCTTCAAACAATATTGCTTGATGAAAAACCTTGGTTGTAAAGATAGTTAGGAGGCTGACGTGGCACTAGTTATAACAAGGACAAGACAAGGAAGGTTTAAAGGGTATGAAAAGCAAATGTAAGTATGCAGCACTCTCTCAGCTGCTGTTCCTAACATTCAAGCATAAAAAATAAAATCAAGGAACAAGATGTGCAAAAAAACTTGAAACACTATGTGCAATGTTATAATGTTGCTCCTATTTTACAAAGTGAGGTTTCATATAGAACTGAAGTTATGTATGTCCCTAACAAGTTGTTCGCTTGAAAGATAATGCTAGATCAGGCTTAAATAGTACTTGCAGTACACTTCAAGATTCTGGAAAATAAATTAGAATTAAATAATTGGTAGAGCAAAAGGCAGATGAAGATAAGAAAAGAGTGGTAAAGGGCAGGAAAGGAGAAATACCTCTACTATCAAAAAAGCTTGTTTGATGGAAGCAGTGATCTATACCCTCTCGCAGTGAACCTGTTCTGATTTAACCTGAAATTCTCGCATCATATCAAGTACTGCATTTTCTGAAAAGACTTTTGTCCCATTACGGGGTTAAAACTGTCTGTGGTATCTATGGGACATTTGACAGAATAACCAAGGTAAGTTGCTCTCTTTTGTGGCTAATAAGTATTTCATTTCATTCTGGTAATACTCTTAAGACTCAATTCCTTAAAAATTACTTAGTTGTTTTGACAATGAAAACTCCTCCTCATTATTAGGAACCAATAAATGCAGATTTTAAAATGTGATCTACTCTATGTATTTGGTGGAACAGATAATCATTTCTTTCCGTGATGAAGGAAGACACTTATTTACTTGTTATATCATTGTAACTATAAAGTATCTTTCATATTATTTTATTCTTTAACTTGTTTGCCTTAAACATTTTAATCTGCTACACAACTGTACTATCGTTTTAAGCTCAAGGAGGGAAGGTTTGGATGTCAGGGGGAAGATCTTTACAGAGAGAATGGTGAGATGCCAGAATGGGCTGCCAAGAGAGGCTGTGGATGCTCCATCCTTGGAGGTACTCAGTGCCAGGTTGGAAGGGGCCCTGGGCAGCCTGGTCTAGTACCAGATCTGGAGGTTGGTGGCCCTGCCTATGGCAGGGGAGTTGGAAATTGATGATGCCTGGGGTCCCTTCCTACCCAAGCCATTCAATGATTATGATTACATTTGTTTAACAAGCTGAGAAAAGCATGAATGGTGATGGAAGCAAATTGATTGATTGAAGCAGATAGTTATGCAGTAAGTATTATGTCTAGAAGGGTTCATACAGCATTGACTTGGCAATCCTTGTGCAGCCACAAAAATGCTTGTTAGTGCATTACCAAATATTTGAGATTGACAGTAGGAGATGAAAAGACATTTTTATCTGTATGTGCCCATGAACCATTAAATTAAAGTAGATTATACATCTCTCAAGAAATATCTCAAATATATTCACTCTTTTCAGTTGTAGAAGATTGCTGAGGCAAAAGTCCTAAAATAAATGGGACCTGGTACATTCTAAGATTCAGTGTATTTGTCTGTATTTCTTTTACATAAAGGTCTTGTATCATAGTGTATCATAGTTATGTAGACTCTCTGACAATCCTAAACACTGGAGTGTCAGGGCTCATAGCAGTCCTGAGTAGACAAAAAGCTGTTGAAACTTGTCATGTGTTGCTAGAATACTTACTTAAGAGATAACTGTTAGCCCAGCTAACAAAATATCTCATTCTAATGCAAATATAAGTATTTACTACATTTTATAAAGAAATACTATCATTTAGGAAGTTGAGCAGTATCTTAAAAGGAATTAGATTCATATTGAAAGATGCCCTTGAAATGTTTTAAAATGCATTGGTGCTTATTTTGAGTTATATGCTCTAATAAAGCTGTCATCGTTTTGGCTTCCCTTTTTAGCAAAAGTTTAAGAATCCCTGTGAACTGGTTTGAATTCATTTTGGGTTGGAGATCTCTGTCAATCCCAGCAGGGGTAGTAGGCTGTGATTTATAACATACGCTTTAGTTGGAGTCTCATTTTCCTATTTGGACTTGTCAGTTTACCTGAATAGTTTTCTTTCTTGTAAAATGCCATAAAAAGTCATTTGATTTACTGAATTCTTGACAGCAGACATAGTTGTAAAATTGACTATAGAAGAATTTGGTTATTGTGAAAAGCAATATCTAAGGCATGAAGAGTACATCAGGAAATGCACTCCCTGAAGCTCACGGCATTTGATTTGATCTGTACTGTAAGAGGTACTGTGCCTTTTTCCTTATCCTCTCTACTCCGGACCCACTGGCTGTTCATCTTGAAATCAATGCCAAAAATCCTAGTGACTTCAAGGAAAATGAGCCTGGCCCATATTTTATAAAATAAGCTAACATGCATAGCAGAAACTGGGCCAAATTCTCTAAGTAAGGTAAAATTTCCAGTGATTAAATGGGCCCTTCTTCCTGAAAGTTGATAAAGGCAAACATCAACACAAATCTCTGTGCTTTCAGGAACTGAAATGTCTTTCTGTCTTTCCCTTCATTTGTGGCTATTTCCAATGGATAAGACTGTCTCTGAAACTCAGTGATTTATTTCACTTCAGACCACAGGATTTCTCTTTCTCTTAGACCTATGACTATGCAATATGATAGAATTTCAAGAGCCTTTCCTTTCCCAGTGGTTTCTTTTTCTTTTCTTTTCTTTTCTTTTCTTTTCTTTTCTTTTCTTTTCTTTTCTTTTCTTTTCTTTTCTTTTCTTTTCTTTTCTTTTCTTTTCTTTTCTTTTCTTTTCTTTTTTTCTCTTCTCTTCTCTTCTCTTCTCTTCTCTTCTCTTCTCTTCTCTTCTCTTCTCTTCTCTTCTCTTCTCTTCTCTTCTCTTCTCTTCTCTTCTTTTTTCTTTTTTTTTTTTTTCTTTTCCTTAAGAGGAAATAAAGGAGACTATGCATCATTGTATTATATAAATAATTACAGCTGAATTATTGAAACTGTAATTTTACTAGTCTTGTGTTAACGCTGCTTTAAAAATGTACAGAGATATACATCTGAATTTGAGTTTAACTGCTTGGAAAACTCTGGAATAAATATGAGGTTTTTTTTCCTCTCTTCAGGAGTACGATGTGAGTGCTGGTACAGTACTAGTTTTGTTTCAATACAAGACCTGTACTGTAAGCCTTTGGTGGCTGAAAGGTAAATTACATTCATGCAAAACAAAACTGATGAACTACTGAAAGCTGTAGCTGCTGAAATAAATTCCTGTGTGCTAAATTTATGGGAACTATGCACTGTGTACACCACAGTATATTCACTTGCAGATTCAACTTTAAAATGACTTTCATTTCCAAAGTAAGTAGCAATATTATGAGAACAAGGTCCACCACTGATGAGCAGAAAGGCATAATTTTGTTGTTGGAAATACTGATGCTCATCAGCATGTATTTAACCTTGTGTAGATCAAGGAACATTGGTTTTGTACTTACTTTCATTTACCTTTCACTGCTGACATTGCTGTAGGTAGTAACAGGGCCAAAAGGCTCAATTTAAGAGCTACTCTACTGTATTAACAGATTTGGTGATATTCAGCACTTCTGGTGCCAAGGGTTCCTGCTACAGGCTGGCATGTTTCCTCAGAGCTGTAACTGCAGTCTCCTGTTTATATTCTACGTGTCTCTACTGTTTACAATGACCTGCTTACCAAAAAGAGAGAGACTAAAGAATGATTAATGCAGAATAGAAAATTTTGATGTTTGGACAACAGAACAGGAAGATGATAATTTTATATCTTCTCTAGGTTTTGTTAAGTTGTGCAACTGCCTAGCCTAAAAATGTTTAGGATTAATGCTAATGTGTTTATTGTATTTAACAGCGCAAATCATAGGAAAGAAAGACAGCAAGTGATATTCTTCTAAATCACTTCCATAGGAGCATGCTGCTTCTTATTTCATATTCTGAAAGCTGGGAAAGAAGCTGTGTTAAGGTGTTATTGTTAGGAGGAGATGATAATTCAGACAGAAGTTCAGCATGATTGAAAAAATATAGAGATCCTAGGACAGCCAAGACAAACTTACATGTAACAGGGATTAGAGTTCGAAATGTAAGTAAGTTCTCCTTACCAATGCACACGCACTAAGTGAACACAATCGTTCTTAGTAACAGCACCAGCCTGCAAAAACAAAAAGGATTTTTTATTTTGATTATTTTTAAAGTTTAATGACAAATCCTTTCCCTTCTTCACATTAAAAAATAAAGGCTGTGTCAAAGTCCCATTAAGGGACTGCTTTAGAGCCTGGTTCTCTGAGGCACTTACATTGTTTAAATTTTAATTTCTTGTCTGAAATTCCTATTTAAAACACTATTTATAAAAAAATACCAAAAACCAAAAAAAAAAAAAAAAAAGTTTCTCATACTCTATGGCCTTTACTCTTGCAAAATCTTATGTGCTTTTACCTGTCCCACTGAATTCTCTGCCGACTCCCAGAGGCCTGTTTTTTCCTTTCTCTTGGCCTTCCATAGTTAGTGCTCGAATACGGTAGGAAAGCACTCTACTTAATGCCTTCCCAAGACACTTTGAGTAGGAATAGAAAATGCGAAAAGACAGGGGACTACTTTCACCTTTGGTGTGATGGAAGACATTTCAAATGGCAGTCAGTGAGGTAATATCACATCCGCATTGTTTAGAAATTAGGAAAATATGTGTTATGAATTAAAAGTGGGTAGAATGGACAATAGCCAGTACTTTACAAGCTTCCACCCCTCTTCTTTCTGCAAAGTAGTGTTTTTCTTTCACAATTAAAAATGATACGGGAAGTAATTTCTCAATCTGTGGTTTACTCATGGCAAATATCTGGACTGTACAAATTGATGTTCGAGCCATTTTGAGTAATAAAATGGGAAAAACATCACAACTGAATAAAAAATCTGAGAAACAAGATTTAAGGTAAATAAGACACAGCTGAATGCAGTATTACAGGTAAGTCTAAAAGTGGACTGAAGGGTTTCAATTCTAGATTTATCATATCAAACATAATTTTAAGTTAAATTAAAAAATTTAATAAATAGGTGAATATTCCCATTCCTTGTCTTGTCTAGTAGAATATTCATAAAAATATGAACAAAGCCAAAATAATCAGATATAATGTCTTAAATAGTGTCACATTTCTACGCACTCTCACACATAGTATCGGATTTTCCATGCACGCACACTCATAGAGTCAGATTTTCCACGCACTCACACACATAGTGTTGGATTTTCCACACACTAACACATATAGTGTCGGATTTTTTACGCACTCACACAGTGTTGGATTTTCCACGCACTCACACACATAGTGTCGAACTTTCATGCACTCACACACATAGTGTCGAATATACATACAGAGCTGAAGACTAATTAATTTCCACGCACTCACACACATAGTGTCGGATTTTCCACGCACTCACACACATAGTGTCGGCTTTTCCACGCGCTCACACACATAGTGTTGGATTTTCCACACACTCACACACATAGTGTCGCATTTTTCCACGCACTCACACACAGTGTCGGATTTTCCACGCAATCACACACATAGTGTCGAACTTCACGCACTCACACACATAGTGTCGAATATACATACACAGCTGATGACTAATTAATTTCCACGCACTCACACACATAGTGTCGGATTTTCCACGCACTCACACACATAGTGTCGAATATACATACACAGCTGATGACTAATTACTTTCCACGCACTCACACACATAGTGTTGGATTTCACGCACTCACACACATAGTGTCGAATATACATACACAGCTGATGACTAATTACTTTCCACGCACTCACACACATAGTGTCGGATTTTCCACGCACTCACACACATAGTGTCGAATATACATACACAGCTGATGACTAATTACTTTCCACGCACTCACACACATAGTGTCGGATTTTCCACGCACTCACACACATAGTGTCGAATATACATACACAGCTGATGACTAATTAATTTCCACGCACTCACACACATAGTGTCGGATTTTCCACGCACTCACACACATAGTGTCGGATTTTCCACGCACTCACACACATAGTGTCAGATTTTCCACGCACTCACACACATAGTGTCGAATATACATACACAGCTGATGACTAATTAATTTCCACGCACTCACACACATAGTGTCGGATTTTCCACGCACTCACACACATAGTGTCGAATATACATACACAGCTGATGACTAATTACTTTCCACGCACTCACACACATAGTGTCGGATTTTCCACGCACTCACACACATAGTGTCAAATATACATACACAGCTGATGACTAATTAATTTCCACGCACTCACACACATAGTGTCGAACTTCACGCACTCACACACATAGTGTCGAATATACATACACAGCTGGTGACTAATTACTTTCCACGCACTCACACACATAGTGTCGGATTTTCCACGCACTCACACACATAGTGTCGAATATACATACACAGCTGATGACTAATTACTTTCCACGCACTCACACACATAGTGTCGGATTTTCCACGCACTCACATACATAGTGTCGAATATACATACACAGCTGATGACTAATTAATTTCCACGCACTCACACACATAGTGTCGGATTTTCCACGCACTCACACACATAGTGTCGGATTTTCCACGCACTCACACACATAGTGTTGAATATACATACACAGCTGATGACTAATTAATTTCCACGCACTCACACACATAGTGTCGCATTTTCCACGCACTCACACACATAGTGTCGAATATACATACACAGCTTATGACTAATTAATTTCCACGC
Source organism: Coturnix japonica (assembly GCF_054131305.1). Classification (NCBI taxonomy): domain Eukaryota; kingdom Metazoa; phylum Chordata; class Aves; order Galliformes; family Phasianidae; genus Coturnix; species Coturnix japonica. The sequence goes on along the minus strand of NC_140667.1, from coordinate 17,558,711 downwards.
ACTCACACACATAGTGTCGAATTACAATTGTTTATTTTCAGTAATTATTAGTTACTGTAAGTATATAATACTATAAATAAATAGTAATTTATTTTCAGTTTTTATTGTTTGAAAAAGTTGTGATGCTCTACTCTGCACTGCCCTGTATTCTCCCTCTTACTCTAATTGACACGTACAGGTTTGGGTGCTTTAACTGGCATTGAGAATGAATTAATGTGATGTGTTTTAAGCTCCTGGTCTTATCACAGTTTAATTACAAGAATAAATTAATTTTGAATATTTTTCTATCCTTAAAAACCCTTACTTTAGAATTAAAAAGAGGCAATCATTTCATTCTCATTACATCCCCAGGATTGCCATAAGAAATAAAATAATTAATATCTGTGCTTATTCTTTATCATTATCTTTGTCCTAAGAATGGATTAATGAGAATATTCAATGAGAATCAGAACATCCTGGCATTCACTTCTGTGAAAACTCATTCTTGTGTCAAAGACTGTAATGAAGACTGAAGGAAGCACACAATTAATTCACAGCAACCTTGAGATCATAGTGTGAACAGAAACCTTACATTCCAGATCACTGACCAAGATCATAATAAGAACATTTTAGTCTGCATTTTAAAACCTTTGTTTGACAGCATGTCACTTTAAAATGTGTGTTAGTTTTTATTAACTATGTTTCTCATTCCATTTGTGGTCTTTGTTCACCTCACCTTTCCTGATATTTCTTCAGGACTAAGCAGTCAATTATCAAAGTGATTTCTCCCACCTATCCTAGGTAAGAGGTTAGCAAGGAACACAAGAAGATGACTCCTTCTCGTGTTCCTCAACAAAGACTATGAAATAAGAACACTGTGGAACAAAATGACCTTTAGTAATTTCCTTGGTATCCATGGGTTTGAAACAGACTGTGGGCTTCTGTCGCATTATGTATTCCTTAGGTATTCTTTCCTGCAGGAATTAAACCACATAGTACTGACAGGGATCCTTCTTTTCTGAACTGCTAGTGGTACAATATAAAACACTGTAAGTTATGGCAGTATGGAGTGTTTGGGTGGGCAAAAAGGAAAAGGCAGTAATAGGAAGATGACAAGATTGCACTGCTGATTAGTTCAGTGTTTTTGTTAGTGCTTGTGTCAAGTGTTGGGGTGTTATCTCTGAGCACTGTCCTTGCAGTTGTGTAAGTATTGCTGGCTTTGAATGACAGTAACTGATATAAAGTAATACATGGTAGTAAGAGATTAAATGAGCACATCTCCCTGAAAAAATGCTTAAAATGGGTGCTTTGCTTTTGATTAATAATTAACGTTGCTTGGTTTCTGTAGGCTTAAAAAAAAATAATTATAGAATCACTCCTGCTCAGTTATATATTTTAGGTGGTGTCAGGTTTTCCATTATTAAGCCCTGTATTTTATTATGTTTGGTAGCATGGCCATAAGATTGACTTTAACTGTGAACTTGCCAGGAAAAGATCTTTGATACTAAAAATAATAACTAAACTACTAGCTTTCACAATAAGCTATCTGACAGTTAGCAGGGGGAGTGGAAGCCTGGGCTAACTCTTCACAGTGAGCTCCACTGATTTAAGTATGGCCTTCTCACAGAATGCTGTGCTTTATGCTGCTTGTTTCCTGTCACAAAAACGCTGCTAGGAGTATAGAAAAGTGTAGTGAAAAGGTTGACAAACAATGAAAAAACTTCATACCTTTACAGAATTCTTAGCGTAATTTCTTTGTAGTTGCTTCCATGGGGGTCAGAGCTGAAATGAAATTGAGGTAGAAGGTATGAGAGAAAAGAAAACAATTGGGAAAAAAGAAGAATAAACTTACCTCAGTGTAACTTGAGGATGTCTACTCTTGTCCTATTACCAGTGAAAAGAGACCTGCCCCACTCTCACTGTAAGCACCTTTCAGATACTGGAAGAGAGCAATAAGGTCTCCTCTCAGCCTCCTTTTCCCAAACTAAACAGCCCCAGCTCCCTCAGCCTCTCCTTGTAGGGCTGATTTTCCAAGCCCTTCACAAGCCTTGCTGCCCTGCTCTGGACCTGCTCCAGTACCTCCAATGTGACATAAGCCCTGTGAGAAATACTCATGCTACTATAGCGGGAAACCAAATGGATGGCACAGGATGAAGCCTATATTCTGCATTCAGAGGTTTGAGAATCTTTTACTATCTTAAAAAACTAAAAGTTGTCATTGCAGTAAATGAAAGAGATGGCTCCAAGGCTCCAAGTAACAAAAATCCCACCTCTCTAACAGTACCACTGTGAGAGAGTAGCTCAGAATCTCCTTCATGCTCGCTAGTTGGACTTCACAATTACTCAACTACTTTCTTCTGCAAGAGTTTAGAAAGGCACCTGGGAGGTAAGGTAGAAGATCATCCCTGCTGAGAGCTGGTTAGGTGCCCAAATGATTCTTTAAAGATACACAGTTTTATAGCGTCTTAAGACCCTCTTTTGCTTTTTCAAATTTGAGCCTTTGATTTTTGGACCCCAGTTCTTGTAGAAATAAATCTATACCACAGCCCACCAAGACCTTTAAAAATCATAGTTCCTTAGACCACAACAGAAATGGTGAATAAATTTTTTGACACAACCTCCTTTCATTTGTTTCATCTGCCTTATAAGAATAAAAGTAAAACATTGCTCCCCTCACCCCATTTTTATTTTTTTTTTAAAACACTTAGGTACAATACACAGACTGTCCAGCAATTAGGTTTTGTACACACTTGCATTCACTCATTAAACTGATACATTTAATTAATTACCTTGGGCCTCAAACCTAATTTTGAAATCACAGTATAAAAAGCTAAGTGCATGTTTAATGTTTGAGAATTTTTGCTACTGCAATCTTTGAAAAGAACACATAAAACATCAGCTGCATTCCTACTTAGAAATAATACATTATTTTAAATATTTCTGTAATAATACACTGCCTTAGCAGCACAACTCTGGCAAACAGAGAGGAGCTATATGCCTTCTTTTCCCTCCTTGTAGGACAAGCTTCTCATTGCTTTCCTTGCAACACATACATGGTAAGCTTGTTAAAGTGAGAGCTGTTTCTTTGTTGGCTTGTTCAGTATTTAGTACAAAACACTATGTTGAAAAATATTTGGGACCTCATTACTCTGCTTCAAGGCATGTACAGTTATAAATGGTAACTGACATAACTAAAAATAAGTATATTGCATAAGGTACTTATAGAGAGAACAACAAATTTAATTTAGAATTATAACTTCTCTTTACGTTGTAACTTCCCCCCCCCCTCCCCAAGTGCTTTGCCAGCTGTGAGGGTTCACATCATCTTTAGAATTCAAATTCTCCATGCACTACAAGATTAGAGCTAAGTACCAAGGAGTAGTATTCATAAAGACTGACACTTGCTGGAGGAGAATATGGAGAATGCTGTCCAGATCATGAAAGTTAATCAATGAGGAAAGGTCATGCCTTCATTCCTGTCCCTCAGTTAGGAGTTCCTGACTGCCACATTTCAATTGAAGTTAAGTTAGATACTTAAACTGTAGTACACTGTTAGAAAGGCATTGAAGGAACTGTTTCCTCATCTATCAATAAAAGGATTCCACTCAGTTCTGCAGAAGTAGTTACTAAAGCGAAAAACTGGGATTTGTTGCATCCCTGACAAAATACCCTTAAACCGTGGGCAACAGCGTATGCACTTAGTATATTTCTTAATGTGAAGTATAAATAAATAAAATAATTTAAAAAATCTTTTATGTAATTTGATGAATTGAAATAACTGCTATTGTAACTGAGTTTTCCATGTGGTTTAGATACTTTTCAACACTGTTCTAGTGCTATCATAGAAAATGAACACAAGAATTGCTCATTTAAAAATCAATCAAGAAAAACAGACACCACTACTTTAAAGGAATTCCAGAGAGTCCAAGAGAGACAGTTTTTTGATTAAGCAAAAAATAATGTGAGTGGGAGTTCTGAGTCAGAGTGCATGCCTTAGTTTCACATTGTTCTTTAAAAATTCTTCCTCTTATATTTACAAATGATATTCCACTTTCTGACAGCAGTATGGATACCTGAACAGAGGTCCAAGGAAAGGATATAGTACCAAATGAAAACTTCTGTTCCAGTGCCCTTCTGGGAATAGGCTTATTAAGGGAAATTAAGAACTCATTTTGTGGAAAGAAAAGCACTTGCCATAAACTGAAATGAAAACTGATAGTAGTATTTTCTTCACTTAGTAGCATTCTGGTGAGTGGGCTGGAAACTATGATCCCTAAAAGTGAAGAGTAGCTAATATGGGTGAATTGTAACTGACTCACTTTTTTTTTCCTAGGCTTTTGGAAGAGCAAATATTCACACAAGTGAATAGTTTGGCACAGTCCTCAGCACGTGTGCATTAAAGTGGTAGTTAATACTATCAAAATTTGACATTTTGTTGTTTCTTATTTTTTTTATGGGTCTTGCCTGTTCTGCAGCTGTTCTTTATTATACAAGATGACTAGAAGGTGAAATATAAACATGAGGAAGAACAGAATAGTAGTACTATCATACCTGCTTGTTTGATTTTCCAAGTTTCATATATCAGCCCTCGCAGTGACTATAAGTCTTCGCAGTACAAAGTCAGTGCAAGAGCAGTTCAAGGTAACACTAAACCTATTGATAGACCCAGTAGACTGGTGTTAGTCACAGAAGTCATAAACCATCAGGCTTCTGTTATTACTGACTGGGGTCTTATTGTATGTTAAAACCCATCCAAAACCTTAAATCTAAGTCTTTCCAGATCTGCAAATACAATAGCTGGAAGTAGGGAACAGGGGAGAGGTGCCTAGCTTTTCACAGAAGGGCTTGGAGAATAAAAAAATTCTACTGAGAAATTATTGCATGCCAATTTCTCTTGTTGTGATTTTTTTTTTTCATATGGAATTTTGAGAAGTACAAGTTTCCCTTTACTCTATATTGTGCTATAAAATAAAACTCCACAGCTCTAGATGAAAATTAAGTATTTGCCCACAACCTTGATCTTCATGTTCACCTGTTCAAAACCCACACTACAGGTAGAAACTGCTAGAAGCCCTCCATGATTTCCATTTTCTTCACTGAACTGAAGACCCTCTTGAACTAGTAGCTTATAAAATACAAGGGGGGTGGGATCATTAACAGATATGATGCAATTATGGGGTGGTTTCTTCAAATGGACTGTTACTAAAATGATGCAGTTCTGGTTCTTACTTTGCATATCCTCTTTAAAACCACTATCGGTGTCAGTCAAAGAGCACTCAAATCAAGCTGAAAGTGATCTGAGTTTGTGGTTCTGAGATATCCATAGTAATTCCAAGTGCTGGAGTGCCTGGTATTCTTTCTTGACAAGGAGAGAGTCATGCTGAGTGAGTGGATTTGGAAAGTGAACCTGGGAAGAGTTTAACTTCATTGTTTCAGTTTATATTAGATAAAATGGGTGTCCTAGATGTCTTTTTAAGAAGACAGACACAGGAACATCAAAATGTCATTTTCTTTCTGGGAAGACAATTTTAAGCTTTGAACTCCAACATTCTTAAATAATAACGGGCATACAGATAAGGGTGAATTTTTTTAAATTCCTGAAAAGATGGGAAAATTAAGCACTCACAGCAGTATCCAGAGATCTTGTTGAGATGAGGATCTATGTAATTCTATACACTCTTTGTACATATACTATGAGACATTCCTACTCAGATAGAACCTAAGCAGACAGTAAGACAAAAGGGAACAGCAAAAGACTAGGTATTTGCTTGAATTTTAGGACTAGAATTTTCCAGCAGATTAAGTTTGTATCAGACTGGGGAACTGAATCCGGCCCAGTGACTCAATCACAAGAACAACAGTACAAAATTTAAGTGAAGGGATCAGATGGGTAACCTTCCAGAGCTTCAAATAAATATCAGATTATAAATCCAATTCTACATTTCTTATTCAAACTAACTCCCTAATCCAGACTCCTTGAGAATCTCTCTACATTTTCAATGCACCCACCAGTTACCAGTACTTATTCCAAGCAGCATGTGTATTCAGCAGACAATGGTGATTGTTGTGGTGGGTCGCAGTAGCAACGATTACATCCTGTATCTTTTTAATATAATGCATGGTTCATATTTCAGAAACTGGTTATAGTTAGAGTGCAAAATATGACTTTGATTAATATTTACATCCAATCTAATGCCTTCATTTGTTCCATTGTTTCATTTCAAGCACTTGTATGCAAAAGATTCTGATGTTATGTCAGCTGAAGCTTAGCAACTGCTATTATTGATTATAGCCTTGATGGAAACTTCTCAGCAGTTTACAGTATTTTGTTAGGATATTTGAAGAGACATAAAGTGTTATTATAAAGAAGCTAAGCTAGGTTTGGCAAAGAGCCTTTCTTTTGTCTGCGAAACTCTCTTCAGTAAATTTAGAACAGAAGGACTTTTCTCTGGAGTGAAAATATATGTATTGCTGGCTACAGCATAAGTTTGCTGCTTCACCAATTTAGAATTAGATGATGGACTTATTTAGTAGACATTGGATAGTAAAAAGTAAAGCCCATAATTTAAAACATTCCACATTACCACATTCCAAGAAAAACATGGCCCAGTGAACAAAACCAGCAGTATTGTAATAAGAAAACAACTAGGTGCATTTTTTCCAAAACCTAGACCCAGAAATCTAAATGCATGAGTTACTGGCTAAAAATGCCATTTTCATGTCTCCATTTCTTCATGAACTGAAGAAAAAAAAAAAACATCCAGCAACACAACCTAGATTTGAGAGGAAAAGAAGACATAAGACTCCAGGTGAAGATTCAGAACACCACTGTAATGCTGTAATCTTTCCAAATCTTAGCGTTGCTTCCTTAATTTTAAAAGCAGACTTTTCATTCTTTATAGGAGATACACTGTTACAATTTTGTTTTTGTTTGCTTTGTTTTAATGTAAGATTTTATTTAAAGGAAGTGCAGTAATCCAATTTCTGCCATCGCATTTCCTGCACCATCTTTGCTACTGGATCTAGGAAGGGGGTCAATTTTCATGCGAGATACAGAAGGCAACTGCTGACATATCACATCATATTTCAGCATGCTGCATGTTCCCCTCTACTTGATGTCCCTTTCTGATTGCTATACACTTCTAAGTACTAATCATAACTATGCATCTAAGTTATACCTATGCTAAGCAAGTAGCACAGACTAAAATTCCAGTTTAATTTTCTAAACCAGCATCTTGGTTTAAGTTACTGGATCATAATTTCACTGTTTGGAATTGAGAATGGAAGACGGTGGGAAGATTGACAGATTAGAGAAGCTTTTAGCCAGATGCTTGAATCCCTGATCTTCTGAAGAGTTCATGCAGCTTTGCTTTGGCATTCTAAAGGGGTTTCTTAGCAGGATAAGAGAATCTGTACCTGTACAGGAGGATGGACATTACTACATAGATACTTGTTCAAATTAAAGGAAGCCTCTGAAAATAAAACCAGAAAAGATGCATTATGAGGAAGATAAAGCACATATAAGCAAGGTACAGGGAATCTGAGATGTGATTTTCTTATCCTGCTTGACTTGAATGCACTGTCTTCTGTAGTTTACCCTCTGTTGAGCATATGAGGAAGGATTTGCAATCTCAGCAATAGATCAGAGGTGGATTACAGATACAGATGTCAATAAAACAAGGGATGTAGATGTCAGGAATGCTGCTGTGTCCACAAGACTCTACTGCTGCTTCTGTCTCTCTGAAGGAAAATGTTTCTCTCTTAACCTTGTGCAAAAATCAAAAGACCTATTTTCTACAGGAAGAGTTCCTTTCTGTAGGAGACTTAATTCCTCTAAATAAGAAAACCACCATCTGCTTTCTGAGAAGTCTCTTCTGCCTCATCTTAAACAGGACTGAAATGCTGCTCAATTGTTTGTATGTCTACATGAAGCGATTGGTGTGTACAGTCTCTAACATTTCACAGTCACTTTCCAGTGATACCAATGTTCTAGACTTCATATTTAGCTATTTTCAAATAGTGGGAAAAAAAAAAAACCAAAACTCTTGAGGACAAGAGATTTTTAATTATTAATTTTGATGAGGTAAAGGGCAAAGGCAATTCCTGTCTACTGGACATGCTCAGCTGTTTGAGCTCTTGCTGCTCATGGACAGTCAAATATTAACCAGAAAAACATGGCATGTAATGACAAAGTTGACTGTACTTTTATTTTGTATCTCCTAGCTCCTAACTACGCACAGTGTTTTGAACAATTCTATGATGGACCTGCAAATAGCACCCAAATGTGGTGCGTCAAAGATACCTCTCAAGATATTTGATGTGAATACTCCATTATGTGCCCTGATCTCCATTGCCTGAAGGATAATAAGTTTAGTTCTTGAATGAACTTTGTATCTAAAAATTTGAGTTCATATATACAGCTGAAATATTATGGTTGTTTAGAACCAGTGGGTGGCAGGCATTAAAAGAAAGCTTCAATTAATAAATTTGAAAAAAGACAAAAAACAAACAAACAAAAAAAACCCTATACTTTCCTATTACAGCCTTTATTCTCTCTCTCTCTCTTTTTTTTTTTTTCCTATTCTTGTTTCAGAAGAATTTATAGATGCTTTATTTGCCCTACCTTCCTCCTTCTCCTGTCACTGGCTAAAAAGCATAACATGGAACAAGGTAAGTTGTTTCAATATGGATCAATGTTCTTAAATTCTGGTGTTCAGTTTTTTGAAATTAAGCAAAGATTAATACAGAAAAAGATGAAGGCATCTTTTACTTAGCAGGTTATTGTTATAAGGAGTGCATCTGTAGTTGATACCCTTCTAAGTGCTGTGAACATACTATGCAGTTGCTAGGAAAATTGAACTGTAAAACACACACCAGAAGGCTTACGGCACTGGGCAGTATGTGAAATACACTATACTAAAAGACTACCCTCAAAAGAGGCAAAGAAATTCAATCCATGGATTCCAGATTGGGTGAGAAAGCCTACAAGGAAAAGTTGCATTAAAAGAAAGAATGCAAAGGCAACAAAAGGCATTTCTGGTCTTGGCTGAAGAAACTCTTACATTCTTCATATTACAATTGAATGAAACAAGAAGCTGTTATTGGCTGAATGATAAATCCTTTGTGAGACATAGGAGCTCACTGAACATTATTTCTGCTTTTCCCCTTGATTAACTGTGCTGTGGTTTTATGAGTTACAAGCAAAATGTGCACCTCAAGTCACGCACTCTTAAATAACCCAGCAATATAATCTATTTAGAGAAGGCTTGAAGCATTTTACAGAACAAGTGCATCATTTTAAAAGTTTTTCCATGGGGAATTATTTGTAAAAATATGTATCTTTTGGGATTTGTACCAGGATATTTCTTAATTATTGCTGACATATCGCCCATAACACCATAAGCTCCCTCAAAGGGCAGGAAAAAAAAGAATCATTCTCCCTTAATCACCATGTATAAACCAAATAAATTTAGCAACTACCTCGTGCTATTGAAGCAACAAATTGATGCCTTCAGAGTTCCCTAATGACTTAAATATTAAAAATAATATTAAAAATCAAATGGGGAAAAAAATCCCTGCATGTTTCCAGAATGGAAACATCAACTTTTTAGTGCTACTCACTACCACAGAGACCTGCAGGACATAAGTGACTAAAGATTGTCTAGTCAATCAGCTAAGCATACAAAATGTGAAAGGAGCTAAAATGAGTTGGAAAGGTAGTAAATGAAGCTTTCATTGAGTCAGGATAAAGGGTCCAGTTCTGCACATTTAATATCTAAAATAACTTCTAATTACATGGGTTATTATTTTGAATGTGTCTAAAATAAAGGTAATAAATAAAAACTAATAAAAAACAAATAAAAGTAATAAAGACTAAAAGCTAAGGATTTCTGTATATTAGTATAGAGTACTCAGTGTGATATACATCATCTGCAACTTATTGTACAACGACCCCCCCAGATAGTTAAATCCTAGATCAAATATAGCATGTAACTATTTAAAGGCTAGGACTTCACACAATTGCTCTACTTGGTTCCCATCTGCAGTAAACCTAAGTATTCCTGATAAGCTTAACTGAGAAGAAGCTTTTTCTGACCGGTTTATAAAGTTTTAAATTTTTTGTTATTTTAATCACATTCTTGAACCACAGTGTCCAGAAGTTTACCAGCCTTACAGAACTCAACAGAACAGTGACAAGTAGTTTCATCTTTTACACACACACAGTTCTCAAGGTGCATCCTTAGCCAATTTTGGCATTCTTGTTCTACGGAAAATAGTACCTGAGAAACACTGATGTATCCACTTGACTGAAATTGCTGAAGGCAAGCATCTGAAAAAGTTTTTGTGTACAGAATTACGTGGGAGATACTGGACAGTACTTAGGGTACAAAGGAGTAACTCATGTCATTCTCAGAACAAGAGGCTATCATTAAAACATAGAGAGTCACCTATATCTCAATGCTCCCTGGAGCTGCCAGCTTCTACAATAAGAGAGATGACCAATCAAGCTCTTCTTCAGCTTCAAAAGGCTTTAAAATCTGTTTATTGTCCAATAAAGTTTATAAATATATGCTGTTATAACATACTTAAGTAAGGCCTGACAAGACTTAATTCTAAGCTACAACCCTCACTCTCTCTTCTTTTGAGAAAAAGATGAATAATGGCCTGGTGATACAATGTCCAAAACTGACAGTTTTTTTTTTGTTGATACCCAACTTCGTAAGCATAACAAGTTGCACATAGGTGGAAGATGTGCAATTCTGGGTATTTGTCTGATCTGGCAAGCCTATAACTGCAATTCTGTGCCTTGATAGCTTGATTCTAAGGATCTCAAACAATATAAGAATACAACCATTACACAATGTGAGCACAACCGTGAAATTTCTGAGATGTCAAATCAAGTTGATATGAGGCTAAAGAGCTGAATTCTGGAAGTTTGATTTCAATTTTACTTTTTCAGGCAACATGTGTACAACGTAAGCTTGAAGCAATCACACATCCTAAAGGAACAAAATAAAATGCATAACACTATTTAAAAACTACTGTAAAAAGAAAAAAAGGGGGGGGGGGGGGCCTTTTGCCAATTCTGGAAAACAGCATTGCTACTCCCTTTCTTTTCATTAGGAAAAAAAAAAAAATATATATATATATATATCAAATTGCAATGGCAAGTATTATTCATAGCCTTTCTAACAGCAGAACAAAGAAAAAGGTAGAAAATACATGATCATTCAACTCTGAGTTCTTTCTATTGAATTATAAAGAATCTTTGTGTCTCACCGTAACTTCGAAGAGTTGATTAACTGTTAAAAACATTGCCTGTCAAGATACTGTTACCACAGACAGCACTGAAGCCCAAAGCCTGCACCATTACTAAGAAGTAGTTTGAATAAGGATAACTGACAAATATCACTGACTGCACAGTTCTTTAATATATCTTATAGAGGCTCTGGTTCAGGAGACAGCTGCTCAACAACCAGACCACAAGGAGAACAGCAAGATAAATACAAACCACCTATACTTTATATAATACTTACAGATTCTTAAAATAGTGGAAGAAAAAGAAAATCTTTATTTCAATTCAGTATTTGTATTAATCCATCCTTGCTAAGAAACTTGAATGCTTATTTTTCTGAGGTTTTTCTGCATGCACTTCAGTGTTACCTATTTTGTCTTAACCTTTTTGTAAATTCACTGTCTCAGTAATTTAATAACCCACTTGATGTCTTGATTTGACCATCTCTTTGTTCACTCCAGTTATATCTCACTTTTCATTCAAGTACATATGTTTCTAATTGAACAACCTTGTTACATTCTGTCAGGAAGCAGACCAACTGTCCCCAAGGATCCATTCTGGGAATCTTGAGAACCAGCCTTAGATACAAATGCTCATTCCTTTACCAGTTTTAGATTATTATTATTTTTTAATATTTTATTTCTTAAGAAAAAAAAAAAAAACCACACCCTATCTAAACATATTTAACTAGACAAATAATCCTACAAACCAAAAATGTCCCAGGGCTTGTGCTACTGTTTCATATCACAAGGGAGCTAAGCTTGCTGCCAACCTTAACACAGTACATATTAGAAATCTAAAACCTCTCAGATGTATTAAGAATCCTGTGCTAGAATTTGGCTTAATTCCTGATAGTCATTCTAACATACTTTATTTTTTAGTGTGGAAAAGGCTGCTGTTTTAACTTGTCATTGGCTGTTGAGATTTTTGGTGACAGCGACATTTCACTAAAGCAGTTACTGAAGCTGTATTATTGCCACCTGACTGGTAGTGGTTACTACTGAAAAGCTGAAGGTCTTTTTCCACAGTCACTACTTCATGTGTTTCCTAGAATACACCTGACTTAAGTCTATTTTCCCTCAGCACATGGAAATAGACACAACTAATAACTGTTGTTATTATGTCATATCATATGCCGTATTACTTGCAGAGAAGCTAATGATAATGATCAGTCCAGTAGAGGTGTTGGCTCTTTCCACTGATACAGATATGAAACACACTGTCAGCTTATTTGTGTATATATGTCTGTAAACACACATAAGAGAGTAAAAAGTTCTTACATAAAACTTTGGAAATGACATTACAGCAGCACAAAAACATATAGTAAGCAATGAATTTTGATTTTGAAGCTGGGGGACTCGAGATGAGGAGCAGTTTCTTCAGATTTATAGAACACATGGATGCTAATGTTTCAATTGAAATTGCAAAGAGATAGCAATAAACATTAGATGGTTGCTGACCTGATATCTCTCTTCAGACTGTTTCTAGTTTCAGTTGGAAACAACTCAAAAGAAATTTTTAAAAACAGGAATATTATAACCTAAAAGTGCAAAAGCACAAGTAAATAATTATTAAAAAACAACAAACAAACAAACAAAAGGGCTGGAAGCAATTTCAGAACTCTTTCCCAGAGTCATTTTAATGCTCAAGCTGCTTACAAGTTAACTGAACTATTTCACTCTCTACACCAGAGAAACAATTTGAAAATCTTTTGTCCTTTTTGGATACTTAAAAATAAATATGAACGGACTTTGGTGTGTTATCTGGATGCCCTCTGTATACTTTTAGCGCATGTTGTTCACAAGGTAATAAAATGCCATCAAATGATAGCTGCAATTCTGTAATGTGAAAGAAAGTCATGCAGGGTAGCACAATCCTAGCCTACAACAAATGAGAACAAGCTCAAATACAGCAGCCATAGACACAGAAACAGAGGAAGAAAAACTGCTTACCTTCAGAAGATCTCCATTAAGCTGGAATCCTCGTTGCCAACCCTTAAACGAGGTTTGGAAAGGGATGGATCCTGGCTCTACTCCTTCCATTCTCTCAGTTGCATTGCATACATCTGTGCTCCCCTGGGTTGGCCCTGTCTTCCCACCAGACATTCAGTCACCAACTTAGTCTGTGACTTATCATTTTCACTACAAATGCTTACTTACAGTTAATAGTTTAATGGGAGAACAGTCTAAGAGGCCAGAATACTATACTGATTAAAGACCTGGTGTTCTAGTCTTACTCATTGAACTATGTTGAATTGCACTGAGCAGTTGTACAGTGGAAATAATACAAGTATAGTGTTGTACAGTTGAAATAATACAAGAATAATGTATAGTTGAAATAATACAAATATAGCTGGAATAGATAGCCAGAGGGTATCTAAGGAAAAGGACTCACCAACTCCGAGGCCTTCAGTCAAGAAAGGGTGCTTGCTGATGTTGAGGCTCACCAAAGAACTCCACCAAAGAACAGTCTCCAGAAAAAGATGCTACCTTAGTGGTGGTCAGCCCTTAAATGGGATCCGGGAGAGGTGGAGTCAAGCTCCACTCCTTCCAGTAGCACAGCTGAATTACCTTCACCTGTGCTCCCACAGCTGACTCATCACTTGCCTCAGATGGTTAATTAGAGATTCAGGCTGTGGTCAACTGTTTCCCTTACAGCAGTGTAATGGCTTTGAGTTCTACTTTGTCTTCTGTTAAATGCTAAAAACATCACTCCTGCTTCCACAATGACAGCACTATTTACTATGATAGTGGTCTGAAGAGTTGTCTATGTTTTGCAGGGCACACAAGTAAAATACTTTTTGTTTATCACAGAAGCATTGTGTGCTTGAAAATGCAGATACTCAATTCCAATATTATTTATGGAAGTGTAGCTGGAAAAGGGATTTGCCTGGCAGTTGTAAATCCTTAAACCATAAAGTCACAAACATAACTTCAGTTACATCAAAATGAGGAAAACTAAGAATAATTCTAAGCAATGCTCTGCTGTTAGTTGCTTTGGTACCTGAAGGAATTTACTGTGTCCATGGAATGGTGGATGGGGAGCTGACTGGTGAGTAGGTATCAAAGTCTAAAGTCCTTCTGTAAACATAGTCTGCAATCTGTGCTGTACAGGGAAAGCAGAATCAAGCTCTTTGACAGCCTTGAAAGCTCTACTTGATCACTATGACAAGAGTGGTTTGAAGCAAGTACTTCACAATGTGGTCAATATTTTTCCTACGTAGATGTACTACAAGTTTATTTTACATCTATAACTAAGTGACCAACAGCAGAAATTCATACGAATTCAATTCAAACAACTGTAAAACATATAGAATGTAAGGTGTTTTGTGTCTGACAGTATTCTTAGCCGTAAATACTGAGTATCATTTGATTTTTGAGAGTTGAGATCGAGAAGGCGAAGAGAAGAACTGGCCCATGACTTCCAATTAGCAGTAGTGAAAAAGATCTGTCCTGTTCAAGGCAAGAAATTTAGAAGTTAATTCAACAGAAATAAATTAATAAGTAAGTATGGCAAAATATTAATAAAGCCCACTCTGAAAAGAAAGACATATGTCTGAAATGAAATATGTTTAAATTTTCAAAATGCTGTAAAAGACTTTTGTTTTGTAAAACACTCTTCTTATAAAATGAATATGGCTTATAAACACAAACACATACATACAAACACATCTGCAAATGCATACTTCCCAAACCTGTAAGATGTCTGTTTGAAAGATGACATTTCTTTCAGTGACTTAAAGTTTCTTCAAGGCAGAAAACTATGGAAGATACAGTATAGCAGAACATCTGTCTTGTCATGTAGGCAGATATTAGGATTAAATTAACTAGAAATGAATAGAATGATATATGACAGGGTGCAGATGTCCCAGCCACAGTGTGATAATTTCATTGCAAAACTATGTAATGAATTCCATACATTACAGAAATACAAATATACTACTTTAGGTAATTGTGATGAAAAGGTATAATATGGAATGGATAAACAGATGGTGTACCCAAAGGCATTTTTCGTTTGCGATTGCTCTTTAGTCATTTTAAAATGACTTTATTTGGTTTACTGTAAGTCTATTATTACATCCTTTCTTTTTAATTTATTTTTTTTTCCTTGTAGCTCTTCTGAATCTGGATTTCATGAGGAGCATAAAAAACCATTCTGTACGTCTGCTTTCCAGATAGATTGGTTAGTTCCCATTTTCTTTTCTAAGCTGTACATTATTACTACTACATCTAAAGCCAACATTTCTGTGACTTCAGAACAAACTGGATTGATTCTAGAAGCTTTTTGGCTTTATGGATTTGCTAAATTGGCACATGCTGCATCTGTGCTACTAGAATTAACAGAACTGTTCAAATTTTACTGCAGATGATTGGCAAATTTTCCTTTATTATTTGCAAATGAGAATTATGATTAGTGTGTGAGTCAGTCATTTTTAATAGGTATATTAAAACATGATGATATGATATTTTATGATATAAATAGTGATTTGACCATCCTGAGAAAATATATAAAATGCCCTTTTATATCTGACAACAGATATTTTTAAATGATACAAATAGTTAAATGTACAACAGGACTTTCCATTATTATCCTCATTTGGACCGTGTAGTCAGTCCTTAACATCCTTTATGTTCAAAGATGAACTACAGGAAAACCAGTAACTAAGGTTCTACACATAGAAACATAATACCTATGTTCTGCACCCATATATGCCTATTCTTTTAAAGTATGTGTAAATAGTTGAGGCTGGACTGAGGCTCCTTTAAGAATGCAAATTTTAGTTGTGCTGGTAGCTGTAGATTTTTTAGATAATATCACATCAACCTACAAAGAAGAAGGGCTGCTCTAAAAGCAATGCCTTGTATTTTATTATGTTAGCCCACAATGTCAGAGGTGGATGTTGTTGGCTGTAGAGATCAAACCTACATTCCATTACATGTTGTTGCCTTGTGACAGATGACAGCAGAGGGGCAGCCTGGTAAAATGGTGTCTGACACAGAAGTGCTGATGAAGCAAAGGTGAATTCCTCTATTAGGAAAAATCACACCCATTGACATTCATCAACGCTTGCTGTATGTTTATGGAGACCAAATTCTGGATGTGAGCACTGGCAGTGGGTGGTGTGTCTCGGCAGTCACTGACAGTCTTCTCCACTGGTGGAGATTTTTACAAGCACTGCATGGTAGGCACTGTTGAAAATCTGCACCTACTGATGCTTACTACATTGAAAAATGTTTCATTGCTGAGAATTTGCTCTATAATGTAGTGTCATTGTGCTCATTGTATCTATAGTAGCTTTCAAGGAAATAAAAAGAAAGTGTTAATTTTGGAGCAACTAAAATGTTTTCAAATACAGAGATTAAAAAGAATGGAAAATGAACTTTATGCTGGACGTTAAGAAACACTTCTTTACAGAAAGGGTAGTTAAATGCTGGAATAGGCTCCCCAGGGAGGTGGTCGAGTCACCATCCTTGGAAGTGTTTAAGAGCCATTTAGATGTGGTGCTCAGAGATATGATTTAGCAGAGGGTTGTTAGAGTTAGGGTATTATGGTTAGGCTATAGTTGGACCTGATGATCTCAACTTCAGTTTAATTACCTGCAACAGATATCTATTGCCATGTATTCTCCAATGCCATAAACACAACCTCTTAATTACTATCTGTGTCTCTAATGCTATCCCTATTTTCTCAGAAAAGAATAATCTTTAGTAATAGAAACAAGCTTGAGAGTATTGTCTGATCTGATTAAATCTCTCAAGCACATCAGAGACTAAATACAGCAGTATTTTTGTTAGCACCAGTGCAAACGCATTGACACCCCTCACATTTCAGTCACTGCTGCAGTGGCTGATTTTATTGCTAGTTTTAATCATTTTAATTCAAGCGCTTTGATGAAGGTGCCAGTATCAAGTTTAAGTTCCAGTACATTAAAATGTTAATGCACTGGTTACTTAATTTTGACTTAGTATCTCCTTGTTTCAATTTCAATGTTGTGATTACTGTTTTCTATTTCTTAGACTTTCAAATTAAGTTAATCTATTTAGAAGCATATGTTTTTAAATATGGAGACAGCACAGTTCATTTTCTCATGATGAAAGGCATATTTTGGATAATCATTTTTTTCCAAACAGATGCCCAGTTTATCTCACTTAAATCAACTGTTTCTGACTGGACCAATTCCTGGATGAGTTAATTGAGCATGGCTAAACCTAAAATGCTGGCCTAATCAAGGAAATAGGAAGAGGTGATGACTATGAAGATTCTCAGCTTTCAGTAAAGGTGTTTAGTTGTTTACTTATATTCTCACAACAGAAGGAATGCAACAAATGCAGCCCACTGGAAATAATTCTGGATAATCTGACTACATTACTTTCAGTGAAATGGAGTCTGCTCACTTTACCCGAGTGAACCAACATCTCATGGAAACATGAAAGTAATATTTCATTCGTGTAATACAAAATAAGTGGCAGAAGGAAAGGCAGACTGAAAGGTGTCTGCCTTTAGTTTTCAATTATATTAGTAGTCCTCCATTACTGTATAAGCCTCAATGTCTACATTCTGCAGAAGAAATCAATCCTATTGGAATGCTGTTCATTCTTACCAGACAAATGCCCTGCTTTCTTTGCACATATCACATCTGTTCACTCATTCACTTCTCAGACGTAGAAATTTTGGTTTGGAGAATGATGATGTCTTGTTTGATTTTTTTATTTCCTCCTCCTATGGAGTCCTCTTTTGAGAAACGCATTTTAAAAGAAAATCAGATTCTAGGATATCTTAGCTGTAAAAGAGGGCAACGTTTTATTCTCAGTGCTTTGAATATACTCATCTGTCACTTTCTGTGATATAGTTCATAGGCAGACAGCTCATGGGACCCTGCATTGAAATCCATCATCATTGCAGTCTTTGTATATTAAAAAAATTGTAAGAGGGCCTCTGGAGCTGGTGCTTGGAGAAGACTTATTATGGGGCAGGAACTGTATTATTATATTTTGACTAATTATTAATTTTGTACATGTATTTAATTATGCCACTGTTGAGTTCTGCATTTGTATATATATATATATATACATATATACAAAGACTGCAATGATGATGAATTTATATATATATATATATATATATATAATAAATATATATATAAATATATATGCAAATATATATGCATACACACACACGTATATATACTCACACATATATATGCTTGAATAAAACAACCCACTTTCAATGTTGTTCCAAGGTTCTAAGCAGACTTGCACGGATTAGGCTTATAGCTCACATCTGGTTTGCTGAAGGAATTCCTGGAGAAGGAATCAGAAAAGAGCCATCATACAGAAGGACATAAAAGTTAATTTCAGGAGACAATGACCTGTTGGATCATATGAGGTTATCAACAAAACAAGTTAATGAAATCATATCCTGCATGGATCATAAAGAAGAATATGCTTATAAATATTAATTCATCTGAAAAGGGACAAAACACTTTTTCTAGTTTGTTATTGCTTGGAGATAGTGAAATATTTGAGACCTCTTCTGAAGCTAATGATAAAAATACTAATAAACTCAGAGATTTTGTTTTCAAATTTTACTTATTTCCTGTGTAACTACTTACTATCAATACTTACTGTCTTGATGTTAATGAAGATAAGCAAAGTGAATTTGCCACCAAGAAAAAAAGGAGCACAACTAGGCCTTAAGGTGAATTATTCCTGATCATAAATTAGACTGGTCATTCTGCTGTACATTAGCTGCTATTTCTATTGACTGCTGGTCTGTATGTCTTAAAGATCTGCAGCCTAATACTAGATTTGAATCTGCCTGTAGATAATTCATGAATGCATAAAAAAGGCATCAATAATCAGAAGCTACTGGTAGTGAATTCTTCATACAGCTGTACATGGTGCTGCTCTGCCTGTACATAGATAGCTGAGTCCTGATCCTATTTGAACATGTAAACACTGGCAAACGAGGGTGGGTAGGAGATCGTGTGGGCCAAAAAGAAGCATATATCTCAGTGGTTGCACTAAGTGATGATGCTCATAAATATTATCTCACTTTTATCTGTGTGAGGTGTTTACATTAACAAAGACCTAAGATGGGGCTATTGAGTACAACATTACTAATTGCAGGTAACCACAAAGTATTTTGCCACTCTGAAGGAAATGCAGCACAGTTAGTTACCACTTTTTTTCTTTTCTCCTGTCTCTCTTGCCCACACCAAATAGAAAGTCAAACACAGACACTGAACAGTTTTTGGGAATAGGGTTTAATATCTTTGTTGGTTATCTGTGACACAAGATCCGTTATTTAACAATGAGAGATAACTCACTGTAGGTCTAACTCTCTAGTAGGATTTGTGAGTGCAGAAGTAATGCTAAGAAGTGACACCAATTAATAGTTAATACGCTATTAAATCTGTGGACACATGCTTCACCTTTCTCAGTAATACAGCAAGGCAAATTTTCTTCTCAATTACTGTATTACAGCAAATTCTACAGTCATGCTGTGTGTCATTTTGGCAAAATGATAGTAGTAGTGTATGGATGTTTAAACTTTATTTTTGCATACCTGATTTATTTATGCAAGTGAGCTATCTTTCATGAATTTTAATCTAAAGACTGGGTTTACAAAATACCAGTGCATCTGCAATCACCAATAAGGCTGTAAAAATGCTCTGAAAAGAGCTAATGTCGAATATTTGTAAGCTCTGTTGAGTTTGTGTCTCATCTGAGGCATTGTTGCATAAAATGCATTTCATGTTTTGAAAAAAAAGTTATGACTACAGTCTTTATCTTTAATGCATACTGAGGGACTATGGGGAATGTTTTGATTTCCAAGTTTTCTGATAGGAACAGTGCACTAGTGTAAGTGGTGAAATATACAGCTGTGTCTTTATTCATTTATTTAGTGCGTGCGACTCTGAAAAAGAAAAGATGTATCCTGTGAAAACATTGCTCATATGTAGAGCTAATCGTAAATGAAACTTAAATAATTTATATGTAAAATTACTTTTGTCTAATAATATAGTAGTTCTGTTGGATATAAGGCAGCTATTCTGGAAACTGAAGTAATTATGGTGAAGAAAAAGAATGAAGCAGAGCAGTGATTGCATTCTGAGCTTTGCAGGAGACAGATTTGGAATGTGTCACTGTACATCAGTATGTGTGTTTATCTTTTGTTAAGTACACAAACTGACTGAGACAGAAGAAACCTTTGGGTGAGCCATTAGATAATTAGGCCTGATCTGTGTTGGTGCTATCAAAGTATCTTTCAGCTCATTTTAGGCAGACTTTGATGAGGAACTGAAGATCACTGTCTGAGCTGTGTTTATAAAGTACTATCCACGTTGTGTGTTTGGTGAAAGGCCTAACCATACTTCTGGACACTTCAAAACAGTAATTGTTAGAGAGAATGGGAAACCACTCTATGGTGGGTAATTAATAAAATACTATTGTAGCAACTTCAGTGCTACTCAAGTTAACTTTCCAAAGAGACAAACTGAAATTGCTCTGGTCTTTGTTAAAAAGACAAAAACACTGTACAAAAACTGTTTGCATTTTCTTTTCCTTTTGTGATGAATTATATTAAGGGAAGGTAGGAAAAAGATCCTGGCATAGTGAAAACCAAGTACTGTACTGAAGTACATGAACAAATCAGTGAGGACAAACATTCCGTTTGTATTCTAAGTGTATTCTAAAATATTTCCTGTAATATTGACATGAGGTTCCTTTTTTTTTTTTTTTTCCACCTCCTCCACCAAAGTTATGTAAAATCATGTAACCTGTTGCACATGACTGGCTTCTACCCTTGGGCTAACTCACACACTCTCTCTTTGAACATTATTCAAGTTACATTCCCTAGAATGTGCATAACTTGTAGACAAGTTGAGACAGAGGCTGTTCTGGCTTTGGCTAGGTGATAGGTGTGCACACGTGTGCATATGTAAATATATACACATACACATATAAAATGGTGCAAATATCAGTGATGGAAGGAGCAATAAGAAACTTTCTAATAAGGGAAAGTATCCCAAAACCATGCCTTAATGCAGACTTCAGTCCACAGATCACTGCAAACCACCAAGCATGAAAATATAAGATGGTGATTTGATACATACCCCGTTTTTCTGGCGAAACACCAATTTGTGACAGAGCACCAGAAAATGAGGAACCAATTTAAATATACCATTATTTTTTTTAATAGAATAACAGCAGTTCTAAAGGCAAGTTATTTTTTCTACTGTGAACCACAGAATCAAGTTTAGAAATTATTCTGATAGCCATAGTTTCAATACTAATAACTTGAATGAACATCAGCTTTTGTAAACTGAATGTAAACTGAGTCTGAAAGAAGGGATTATAAACTCTAGATCATGTCTAGTTAATCTTATGTTACTATCATCATCCTTCATTAAGCTAACAACGTGTAATACACACGGGCACTAAACATACATACTCTCACATCAGATAACTGTAACACTGCAGATATAATAATGATATTTCGAATGAAAAATACTGTAATTTTTATCTAAATACCTACGTGGGCATGTGTATAAACATACATATATCTGTATGCCTGTTGGCAGACTCACAGACCCCTGCTGGGGAACACACTCTTACAGCAATAATTAAGTATAAATATTCTGTAACCTTTGCTACAGGAAATTTTACTTTGTTCAATAATATTAATTTTTAAACATTCATACAGAACTTCACACTAGCAGCAAATACTCAAAGCTGTCAACATCATCAGTGACTGAGAGCCTCAAGAAACACCTCCACAACTGTCTTCATGTTTACTTACCTCCATTATAAGAGTCTTTGCTCGTGAAAGCGCTACTGAGGTACTGACCCACCTTAAAGAGGTCTGCTCAGCTATGATCTTTGGATAGGAATACAAAGAGATGCTGTAACGCATTTCTGTAAAAAGAAAGAAAATATTTTGGCTTGTACTTTGAAAAATCCCAACACCTTTTGGCCATACTGCAGACTAATATAAATAAATAAATACCAGAAAAGATTTTGTGTTTGGATGATTGCCTTCATAGGGATTTGGTTTGCTTTCTCTCCATGTTTCCTGCTTACAAAGGAGGAGAAAACACCAGCAGTCCAGAAGCGGCAGCAGCTGCAGCAACAAAAAGGTCATGAAAAGTAAGTGCTATGCAAATAAAGGAAATAAAACAAACAGATCATTTAAAGCATAAAAGAAATAGAAGAACGTCTGCAAATCAACATGCTTGGAAAGAAAATGAAAATAAAGGGCAGTTTGAAACAAATCAAAGTGTCATCAAAATAGAAAAGAAAAAGGGCAAAGCCATAAAGAACTAATAAAATGAACAGTAATTGAAAGAAACTGCAAATAAAAACAAAATGGACCTAACAAAAGTAACAGGTGGAAGATACTTTTTCTGTTTGCCTAAAAGAATGCATTAGGTTTATTTAACTTTATACAAAAGAGTAAATGAAAGCAGAAGCTTTCGTGTTTCCTCCAGAGATGCGAATGGTGTTGGACCACCAGCCTCACCTGATGAAGCTGTAACAAGAATGGAACAACCCATTTCAAATTTTTATTTAAATTCATTTGAATTTTCAGGCAGTCCAAATTCAGAGCTGATGCCGATCCAACGCTTCCATTTGTCTCGCAGGCTGCAAAATGAAAAAGAAACACAGCAATTCTTCTCATCCTTTCCCACAAGTTCCAAAGTATTTTTCACACTTGAGAACCAACTAAATCTTTGCACATGCGTTTTGTGAGGGGAAATCAGACCATAAGCCTGGACACAAAAGGCAGCTCAGGGCTGCTGGGGGCTTAGGGAGCTGGGCTTAGCTCATTGGCCTCTAGTAAGCCTGCAGGGAACAGGAGGGATGCAGGGTTCTGTGGGTCAGTCCCCAGGACTCTTAGGTAGCTATGAAGAGGGCAGGGCTGCAGGAAAAGAATCAGCTAATGAACAATGGAATAGGGAACATTTCACTTGTAACTGAGCCACCAGCTCCCAAAGGACGTACTCACCAAATGAATGTGGTATATCTGTTTTATTAGTTATGACAAGTGAATGACGAAGAAACAATTGTGGCCAAAATTTGCAAAACAACCTTAAATTAATAACAGCCCAAAGACAGAGCTGTGGCTGAGTGATACACAGGCAGAGGAGAAGGGCTATTAGTATGATGTATCACTTTGCAACGGCTTGAATCAAATGGCAACTTTCACAAAAATTGTGGTGTTGAGTTTGAAGTGCTGTCAGCAGCCATGTGAGCAGCAGCGTGCTGCCTGCCTGGGGCTCCTAGCTGCTGTGCCTGGGGCTGCAGGGCCATGCAATGCTGCAGTGCTGCATTCTGCACCAGGCGTTTGCTACCAGCATGAAGTGCCTGTGCAACACCTGCATTCCAAACTCAACATGCCCAATAACCATATCATATTAGCATGAAAGACTCGTGGAAAGCAGGCTCACACCTACAGTTACCAGATAGTGCAGATCCGGAGATATTTTCTCCTTTATCTCTTTAACAGAAATGGAATACTACATGTAGCTGAACACAACACGTTCATGAAGCCTACTAGAAATCTAACACCCTGCTTAAGCTGTTTTTCTTTTTTTTTTTCCTCCTCCTTTTATACGTATATTTGTTGTTAAACGGCCTCTAAACCCACGCTGTGCAGTAATTTATCCAAATATTCACAGGCAACTCTGCACTCAGTATATATAATTTTATTGTTTTGACTTAAAAGTCACAAGACTGAAATAAAAATGCACGGGTGGCACTTTGCCATACTGCCCCTAGAGAACAAGAGGCTGTCAGCCTGAGCTCCGTGCCAACAGGTTGCTGTGTACTAGACTAAACTGAACAGCAATAAGTCTACACAGCCGAGCTTTGCTGAAAGATGTGATCACACCTCCTAATGTGACTCCATGGCTCTGTTACTTACAGCTAAATTACATTATTATGACTTCATTGTTGAATCCCAATTCTCCTAATTATAGCCTAGAGATCTATTATTTGATTTTGTAACACCAAGTGCTTCTTTTCTAAATCATGTAATCTCTTGTAGCTTATTAATGTCAGGTTTGTGCACACGCAGGGACTTGGTTGTTTGCCAGGCAGAATCAAATTTTCAAATTTTCACTGTGTTATGTTGCAGGGGTTTGCTTGTTACAACCTAATTATATTGGCACTGAAAGCAAATTTATATTATAAAGCACTTTAACTCTTTCACTGAAACATATTTGCATATGTAAGTGTCTCGCCATTGGTCTATTAGCTTTTTCATTGGGAAATTTTTATGAGATTGTGTGGAAAAGAATAATAATTCTGAAACCATTAACTATTCATTTTCCTTTGAAAATGGGAACGCGTTGTTTTAAAGTGATGTTCGTTGTAATAAATCCAGGAGTTAAATGCAAGTAGGTGCCACACATGGAACTGCCTTTAAGCCTCCTAATGACAAAACTGGAAAATATAAATTTATTGTTTTATTAAATGACATCAATTTTAAAATACCATTGGAAATCGAGACTCTGTTTCCCCAGTATAAAAACTGTCTGGCAGGTGGTTTTGGTTTTATTTACATAATTCCCAATAATGTCAAGTATATTTGGTTACAAGTAGAGTATTTTATAGTATGAGCAGGATTTATAGCTTTAAATTCCCAGTTCTATGAATGTCATTACCTTCTGCTGAAATCAATGGAAGCTGAAGGGACTCACGATCTTGCAGACTGCGAGGGAGCAAGAGTGAAATAAGAGACTACAACTTTCAACAACTGCATTCTCTCCTTGATGTATGAGAGTTGGGGCCACAAGTGTTTTAATGCTCCCTTAAAACTACCTGTTGTCCAGTGAATGCAGTGTCAGGGCAACATAGGCCATATCCTGCTCTACCCTCCTTTCTCTGGTGTTGCTGTAAGTGGCTCCTGAGGGGACTCAATCTAAACCATCCTGCTGTCCTGCCTGCTTCCAGCCAACAGCCTTCCATTTCTGTTGCACCAATTGAAAAAGAGTGAGACTGACAGGTAAGTTCACACAAGCGGTGGTTTGGTGACTTTTTTCCTCATTTGCACAACCTCTCCACAACAATTTTACATAAATCAATGGTTTGGATTTATTTGGTCTACAGTCAGTCCAGTGCAAGAGAAAAGGCACTCTCCAGCTGGAGCAGATGGAGAGAGGGGAGAGCTGGGCTGTCACTCTCAGCAAGAGCCTGCAGCTACACTGGATTGGGTCTAACATGAAATTATACCTGAAATTCCATTCTAATTGCCTGCCTCCTCCAGCAGCTAAGACAAATAAGAAGTAACTAGCCTATGACGTGCAGCTTCCCTTCCCTGTTTCTGATACTCCGAGGAGAGAAAAGGAATCAATGTTCAGGCAGTTTTTTGATCCCGTGTTGCAGTGAAATTTCCACCGTACAGAACAAAATGTTCCATAGAGGATAATACTGTTCAGTGTATGATTTCTTTTTCTCTGCCATCAGGCGAGCGAGAGAGAGGATCAGCGCTTAGAGACAAGCCCTGGGACGAAGTGAAAGAGTTTGTCATTCTGTATATATTTATAATGGGCTTAGCAGAAGAGGGCATAGTCTTTGGGGCTGTAGAGAGACAGATATTTATTTACATACTAATATGAATATAGAATCATAATGGATAAAACGTGTGGACACTGTTGCCACTAGAAGTTAATGGACTGCAAGATTTACCCCCAAGAGAAGAGCCTGCCCCTGCTGGCCTGTCTGAGGTCTTGGACATTTAGTACACAGCATGCAACAGAACTCTTCCCATTGATTCAGCAGACTCTGTCTAGATTGTTGGTAGCTGTGGTATCCTAGATATTATCCTTTGACGACACTCAGTAAGCACTGACTAAGGTATGTGAAACAGAGATCATGAGATCAATAAATAGTTCACAAGTGCCGTATTACTGCTTTATTCCTCCTTTGTGGGATGAATCCCACCCTCCTTCTTTTTATTCTTTCTGGATGAACATCAAAAAGTACTGATCCAGTATGCTGAAAACTTTGCTAGTAGGCTCATCATCCTGCCATTTAAAGATGATTCCTCTCTTTAGTTCTGTGCTCCTTGTGAAATTTTCCATATATTTATCTAGTCCATGGTCACCAGACCAAATAGCAGTTGACATCTGTTTATGCAGTTAGCGTTCCTTACTGAATCAAACCCAATGTCAGTTCTACTCAGTGAATAATAAAGTATAGCTTTCAATGCCTATTAAAAACACCACATTGGTGGGCTTCCCTGCTGAAGAAATGTGTAAACTACAGCCAGATTTAATGGGTTGGTTTACACATGGATCACCTTGAAGTGCATACGAGTACTTTTAATATTTGCAAGGATTATCATCTCCACTCAAAGTAAGCATCTGGGAGGAGTGATACAGTAACTTTTTCTATTCAGAAAAGTTTTTTTCCCTTATATTTTTTCATTCTTCAAAAACATCCAGGATCACTAGCACAACTGGCATCCACCAAGTGAACAATAGGAATGAAAAGAGACTTCCATGAGAATATAAAATACCAAAGGGAAACCAGTTATCAAGATACAGTAGAACAAATGTGCATTACATGTATTAAACAGCAAATGTTAAATTGACTACAGTTGCAGGAATCCTAAACTCCTAGAACTGACACATTTGAAATCCAGGCATCTTATTAAGGTACATCTGAACTTGCTAAAACAAGAAAAGCTTTGCAATTCTAATTGCAATAATATAGAAATAGAAGTTTCTCAGATGCATATGAACAGCACCGTATTACTAAGCAACACAAGCACTGTAAAACTTGAAAGAACATCTCTTGTTTCTTTCATGACATAACTATGAGAGATTTGACCAAGCAAAACCACAGTTCTTGATAAAGAATGATGAAAAACAACTCAATCGCAAACTATCCTTCCATAAAACTCTTTGGTAAGAAATACTCATCTGTGGCCACTTAATGCAATTGCAGTAAATCGTGGACCACATGTGGATATATCATAGGGTACCTCTTACTGTCTTGCTGAAACACCAATAGTCTTTTTGTAGCTGTCCCATAAGGGAACAATGTTTCAACCCAAACTAATTTCCATAGCTTCGATTATCCTTGGGGTAGATTCATGGGATTGTGATCAAATAAAGAATTGTGGTATTTCATGATTCAATCATTATGAAGCAACCATCTTTGACCAGTTTCTCATCTTAATACACTCACACTGTGATTGCGGATTTTGAAATAAATTCAGTGAAGCTACTGGAGAAAGTGCCACTAACATTTGGAATTTCATATGAATTCAACTGGGTGCATACTCATCAGTTTTCTTATCCTACAGATATTAATGAGCTTTGCTGCTTTTTTTTTTTTTCTTTTTTTTTTTTTTTCCCCCAGTGAAGTTAATGGAGTTGGATCATATGTATAGATATAATTGTGCAAAGCAAAGTATATATATATATTTTTATGAGGTGTGTCCGTGTCCTAGGCTAAGCACATGCACAAGATACATTTACTTTTCAGAAGCAGCATAGGTAGAGGTTACAGCTTGCTGATTAAACCACAGATGTTTGACAAACCTTGGAATAAAACTAAGATCTCCTAAGCCCTGGAGCTGTGGTTTCATTGTTGCCCTTCTTAACATTTATAAATATGTATTGCATTTCTGTCCATTAATGTTATGTCTCAAAACTGTGCTATTTCAGCTGGATTTAATGCATGCGCGTTCATGTATTTTTTTTTCTGGGGAACATATTTAAAACATAATCAATTATTAAAAAGGGGGTTGTATGTGCATGTGAAGAAACTGAACGAAAAGGACATCCACACAAAACCAATTTTTCTTGGCTGTGTGACTCATTAATGAACCTTACTCAGTACTGCTATTGTGCTGAGTGCCTCATAATGAAATATACAGGGTTAATAGCTGCAGTGCAATGGGCTTAAGTAAAACCACAGCAGGTGTGTGCCTTAACGAGGTGTTAATAAGGAGGCAGGTGCATGTAAATACGGAGTAGGAGGGCACAGGAATGGCCAGGAGAGAGGGCAGAAAAGCACCATCATGAAGTACTCCAACAGCAGTTACAGAGTCATTTAAGTGCTGAATGTGCTGTGGTCTTTGATACTGACATGTTAGATCTGAAAGACTTCATCTATTATAAAACATTCTGTGCTAGTTCTTGTTCAGTAGAGGAGGTTGGCTCTCGTTTCTTTATGTATTGAAGTAAGGGAGTTATCCTAAAAATTAGCACAGTTTATCTGAGTTTATCTGAGTTTTCCCCAGATAAAAGCAATTCCTAAGTCAGTTCACATGGGTTGGACACACAGGGATGCACGAGAAGGCCACAGCTCCAGTTGTGTAGTGTATAAAACATTTCTATGAAGTTTATTGCAGAAAACAGCAAAAAAAATCCACTCAAATATTGACAGCCAAGTGCCTTAAACTCTTGAATGAACAAGCAGTCTACCTCAACTATCAGTGCCAGAAAGATGCAGTCCTTCTCAGACAAATCAATGTCTTAAAGTAGAAAGCGATTCACCTGTTCTCAAACAAGAAACAGCATATTTTGGGGTGCGTAACAGATGACCACATAGGAAACAATTGTTAGCCATACCAACACAGTCCCAGAAATGGGGACTGTGCAGGACAAGCTCTAGAAAAGCACTTTCCTATCCTTCCCTCCTCTGGAAAATCAGACTGTTAGTATTTTATGCTAGAACTGTCTGTGAACACTTTCATTCCGACCCTGGAGCACCAATCTCTCACAGTTTTGTTTTTACTATATCCTTCCTTTGGTTTTGCAAACTATAATAAGCAAAAGCGTTGTTGTTGTGGGTATCATCACTCGCACACGTTAGCAACTATAGCTGAAAGAAGAATAATTCACACATCAAAAATTTTCCTGGCCAGCACTGCCACAAATACCACTTTTATTTTTTCTCCTGGGTAACATCTTATGGTGGAACCTCCTAGTAAAAACTTTCTCTCTCTTATTTTTTTTAAACCTTGTAGTGAGCAGCCTCCTTTTCCGCAGTACAACAGAAATAACGGTCCCAATATGTATGCTTCCAAGATGCTGTGAAATGATATCCTGTTACCTATTCTATACTGTGGTACATACTAACCATCTTTTAGTCAAACCAGAGATTTGTTCGGAAGATGATGCATGAAGAACAAAATCCTTAGTGAAATAAATGTTTTTATTAGCACTTCTCTCTTATTACTGTTTATATTTCTGACAGATTCATCTTCTTAGTTGTGAAACCAGGAGTATATGTTAAGTTGGCTCCAAATGTCACCCTCAGGGTATTTCTTTAGGCACCTGACATGAGCACCATTAGCTCAGATTACTCAATTACCTGCTGGCATTCTGAAGGTGCCTAAAGAAATAACATGAATACACTGGTGGAATTTGCATTAATGGGTAGTAAAAAATAATATATATATATACCTGAATTCTTTGACCTCTCTGTGGTTTGTGTTAAAATGAGCAAACTAGGATCTCTTATGTTAGAACAGCTGCATGCTTTTTAAAAGGCTCCTAGAAGTTATTTACTTTTAGAAATGTCATTATTTATAACTTTTCATAGTAGAAAATTAAAGGAATTTCTATTAAATTAGACTGCAAAGAAAAAAAGAATTAAACTGAAGAAGCAGAAAGTTTAAAGACAGCTTGAATCTTATGGGGAATAGCAAGGAAAAAAAATGAAGATGCTAACCTCTGAGGGTTCTTGTTATTTTGTATGATAATGTTTAATGATTTTTCTTTCTTTCTTTAAGGGAAGCTGACAAACACTTTGAACAACTTATCACAACACTATGTGCCATAAATGTGATGCAGTGTTTCATAAATTTGATCAAGTAATTCCAAAACAACTGTTGACTTTCAGAGGCATGCAGCATCCCTGCAAGTAGGATATTTACTGTAAGTGCAGATGATTGATGAGATTCTCAGCTAATTTGCTACCTGTGCTTCTTTAACATGTTTGCGAATTAATAAGAGTTTTGTAATTTTAAGTTTTTATGAGATTATTATGTTTAAACCACACTTGACAGCACAATAGAACCCAGTAAAAAAAAGCATCAGTTGTACAAGGTCTGCTCATACACCAAGACGTGAATGCCAACAAGATGAAAGACAATTGACCAAGAAAAGAGAAGATGACATGGTAGTCATCAGGCTCAAGGGAGAAGAAGAAATGTAACAAAGCAATATGGAAGACAAAGGAACTCTAGCGTAAGTTCAGATCAAAAAGTCTGAACTGCAAAATGACTTATTGGTACCAAAAGAAGACAATTTTCTGCCAATTGTGATTCAATCTGTGGCATGTAAATTAGTTGCAAAACTAAGATTTTTCATTTTAGAAAAGACAGGTAGTATCTGTGATAGGAAAAGTATAAGTTGAAGTACTTAGATGAATGGGGTGCACTTCAGGAATCAAGGTTTGCTAGAAAATTCACCTTAAAGTACTTATAGAGCAAGTCAAGGTAATCTCTGAACTAGAAGTGATCATTTTCAAGAATATGGAAGGCTTGGGGAAGTCCCACAGGACTGGAGAAAGAAAACACAGTAACTGTCCTTAAAAGAGGGGGGAAAGGGCATTCAAATAGACTGGGTTTTTAGAAGGGTGCCTTACTCAAAGTTATAGGAAAGTGTAATATGTCGCAAACTGCACAGAAGTCATTATTCAATTGGGCCTTGAAATGGCTGGATACACTGCAGTTTTCTCTCAGCACATTCACAAATGTAATTGCCTGGATTGGTGCATTACTAATTGCAAGAATTGTGACCAACAGAATATAAGAAGCTTGAGAAGTATTTCCTGTTGAAGATGAGACCAAGGACTCAGCTTGATGAGCAGATCTAGGAGTCTGGGATTACAGAAGGAGAGAATGCATGTTCCACTATCAGGAAATCTGAGTCCCGGCACAACATAATTAACTTTGTGCCTCAGATTGTTTTTATTTTTACATATTTATTTTCCCCTGCCACAAGATACAGATGAGTATATTTAGTTAGAAAAACATGTTTAATTGTACTTTGCATAAATTCTCATTTAGAAAGAAAATGTTTTTCAAATAAAGTTCTTGAAATGTTTTGTGAGACATCTGGACTTTTTTTATATAAAGGATCTGAAAGGAATTTAGAATCCCAGACTTCTTGTGGTTCTCACATCATCATAAAAAGGCAGCATATTAGAATGTGTTAGCTGCTGGGAACTGACACTTCACAATGATTAAGAAAGTAAAACTTCTCCTACTAAGCACAGGTTTGATCCTTAGTGCCTAGGATTTTTGCCTAGGGTCCTTTCTCAAGATGACTGTGAATTTTATGCAAGGTGGGGAGGTGTTTTCAGGGCTTGTTTCCTCCTCTAATTCCACAGCACAGGGATCGATCACATCCATTCAGGTTTGGTCTGTGTCAGGCTGTACACTTGCACTGGGCAGTGGTGACAGGCAGGTGTCAGAGCCATCTTTTCACGCCTCCTGCAATCACCATCAAGACAGATGCAGCAATAGAGAGAAGCTCAAACAGTGTATTTTTCATTAAGCAGACTAAATGCTCCAGAATCTTAAGAAGAATAATCAATACAGCATGATCGAGTCTCCTAATTTTATCTCAGAATGAATTTGTTGCTTCCCTGGAAGATCTGATTTATAGAGTCATGTGATCATATCTATATATATTTAAATAAAGTATGTTTTAAACTCACTGAGTTCCAAAGAGAACCAGGAAACCATAAACTTGCAAAAGTGAAAAATGTCAGACAAGAACCAACTGGCTTTTTAGAAATTATTTTCATCCAGTATTTTGGAGTCCATCTTGTATTTTTTATTGGGCTGATCAACTAAAAATATTCCCTATCTAAAATATTCAACTAAAAAATTCTCTTGGGCATTCACTGGAATGATGTTTTCTTATTCGCCGCTGTTAAAAATTCACAGTTGTTATGAAAAACAGAAAAAAATCTAGTCAAGGGCTATAGAAAAATATACAGTCCCAAGAATTTTCAGTTAACTCCACAAATTGAGGTGCCCGCCTTCCATAGCAGCCAGATGTTTAACTCATATAAGCTCTTTCACAAATCTCACCTGAAATCCCTGCTATTTTCAGGTAAGTGTCTTGCCTGTTGAACTAAAGGACCAGAATTGACTCTTGCACAGTAGGTTTCTTATAATTACTCACAATGGGAGACTCCACTCACAACCAACTCTGGGAGGCATTTCTGAGTCTCTGATTTCTAACAGTCTTCACTTCTTCACCCCACGGTACGAACAGACTGCTTTATATTACTGACAATTTATGTTTTCCCTCTAACACCCACCTATGTAACATCTATGTTGAGCATTTACATTTACACTAATAGCCCCTGAGAATCTATTACCATAAGAAGATCTGTTCCTTTACACTTCAACTGATGAATCAGTCATAGGTTAAAACAAGAGAAGGTAAAAAGCCAGCATTCCTGTACTGATTTTTTAAAAACACTTGACTATAAAAATTCTCTGGATACAGATTTATTTTTTCTTTTTTCTGTTGTGTGTACGTTCAATATGACTTTACCTGCTTTCAAATATGCTTTCATAAATGGATTGAGCAAAGAAGCACTCAGGATTAATAGCACGTTTTATACACTCTGGCACTGTTTCGTATCCTTATGTACTAGAATGCAGTCTGTTTGATTGGCACACCCTTGTGGAAGTAGCTGTGATAGCAAGCCAATGCCTGGCTAAAACTGAATGCAGGCTGGGGTTGTCTTTGGAAACATGATGCTCTGGGAGATGCAGAAATAATCTCTGGACATCCCCAGACCTGTGATTACTGCCATGCCTCGGGAAGAGTTCTGCCATGGAGGCTTTGGCCCACTCACAGGCAGCGATTTCGGGGTACTGGTGAATGCCTCCTCCTCTTTCTAAAAGCCTTTCAGTGATACAGTCCTGCAAAATCCTTTCTACTCCTTTCCAAAGCTTCTAAGGAACTGTGGAGCTGCCACCTGTGCAGAAGCTGATGTCTTTCCCAATTTGTCACAACCCAAGTAGACATGACCAAGTAGTAGCTTAAATATTCTTACTCGAATTTCTAGAATACACCTCAGACTGCCAAAGTTAACAAAAAACGCTTTTTAGAAACCATTTCTAACTGTTTAAAATATCACCTTTTCTGTCACTGATGATCAAACTAGCAGAAATATTGCTTACTTTAAAAGGTATTTCTTTTCCATTTGGTCCTCTGCATTTCTATCCATTCCCAATATTCTTTATTTATTCTTAGGCTGTAACGGTCTCAGAGTTCTAATACCAGAGGCCATCTGCAAAGCAATCTGCAGGCAGAAAGCTCAGAGAGAATCTCTTGGCAATGGGTGAACCTCCAGTGGCCTTTTCTCCCCTATATGGTTTCCTATAACAAAGGCAAGGCTGAGCCCCAATTTTTTTTTCATTAAGTGTTACCTTTCCACATGAAAAAATTACCGGTGAACTGTTACCATGCCCTTCTGGAAGCAAAATGCTCTGTTCAGAAAGTAATGCAAAGAACCTGGATATTCATTGACAGTATGGTTCTTTGAACACTGCCTTTCTAACCTATGATTATCTCGCTTATGTACAATGGTAAAAGAGGCACCGAATAAGCAAGACAGATATCAAGAAACATCAGCAAAATGCTCCCTGAGCACAGGCAAAATTAACAAGAAGCTGTGTGAAAAAGCAATTTAAATGCTGATCTCAACACTCTTGAGCTCTTCTGTAAACAGGTTTCCAGACAGCACCGTGCACAACACTGAGACATTACAGGTGTGGTGGTTCAGTTTCTTAAGAAACTTTGCCAATGTACTGTATCATCTCAGTTTCCTGAAGGCGGAGTACCCTGGGCAGCAGTATTCTGCTTAGGGACTCATGAAAATGGTATATCACTTCTGTTGTTATGCTCCACTGAAGTGAAAACTGTTTTATTGCTAAATCAATCAGAAGACAGGAGATGCTAAGCTCACAATCACTGATACAGCAAGATGTTACTCTCCTCTTTGCTGCTACGAGGCACAATATTTCAGTTGCAGACAAATTAAGAAACTGATACTGCACTTTGCCTGCTCACTCAGTTTTCGAGAGAAAAGTCTTTCAATATTTGTGTTTCCATAATGAGCACACCATCTATACCTGCCTATTACTAATGACAAGTTTAATTAAGTCCAGACAAATATCAACTGTGTCTCCCCTGTGACAATTTTGGCTTCACCAGAAAGATGTCTCTTACATTCCAAGGGCACAGTCCAAAGTCCATACAAACAACTAGGCTCAGTCAAGCATGCTTTCGATCAAGTCCTGAATGCTCAGGCTATTTGCCACTCTTTGTTAGTAAAATTCCATTTCTGCCATGATAGATTCTCACATCCCATCTTCCTTCCATAAAAGTGTTCATTAATCTTTCCTGTACTTAAAGTTATCTTTCAACTTTCTCATGTTGTACACTGAACTCAAGTTGTACACTGTACTCACGTTTGCTTTAAGCTTAGCGATCACAAATGGACACAGCTCACTTGATGTCCTCATAACATGTTAAACTGGTGAAAGATGACCATGTATCTGAACCTTGACCTTTCACATCATTCCTATGCAATAGTTGCTTTTCAACATATTGCTTTGTTACTATCATATATTTGCAGTGTAGGCCTATTTTCCTTTGGCCCCAAAACTCAAAGATGTCCTAGGTAAAAACAATAAAATTCCATCCTTGGGGCCATTAGTTTCCTAGTTTCTTCATAAAATGCCAGAAATTTAACTTTGATTCATTTAGGGGCATTTCTCCATTTTGTTGAAACCCATACTTAAGATAAAATAGATTATTTAAAATGATGATTAAAAAAACAACACTGCACCAGTCTAACTGCTTCTAACTGAAGATTAAGAATGTTACAGAACAAATAAGGAAAATATCATATATGTAAATCATTTGTGAAATCGAGTTAAAACTAATGACAAACAAAATTTGGTTCCTTTTGTGGTTGATTTCCATTTAGCTGCACCCAACAATAAAATAGTTATCAAAGAAAGCTACCAATTAGATTTTAATTCAAAACATTTCCAGAAAGCAGTTCCCAAATCTCAATTGATATCTCTCCAACAACTTCCTAATTGCAGCAAGTTGGTGGTAAAGAAAAAAAAAAAAAACTGCTTTAAATGAAAAAGATGCATTCCGTCTGCTGGAGGATGCAGTATCCTTTTCTTAATTATTCCCAGAATTTACACTATACATGGGCTTCCGCTGCAGATTATATATAGACAGATAGATGTATGTGTGTGTGTGTGTGTGTGTGTGTGTGTGCAGAGACACATGGATGGAAGCTGAGAGGACGAGAAAGGAAACACAACTGTATCAAAATGTAAGATGTGTATTTAATGTTCTGTCACTTTTCATGAAATGGACTTTTGGGCAAGAGTTAAAAAGACTACTAGTAGAGTTCAGAGCTGAGGGATTTCCTGGGGTGCTTTCTTGCAAGGAAATTTGTAACCACAGAGCTTTAGGATCATCAGGAATTCAGAATTGGCTATAGTTAGTCTCTACAGAGCCTGCCTGACCTCAAAGCCTTATGCATCTTTCACTATTCAACCACAAAATAAAATGTCATCTTATGTATCCTCTGCTCACCTGCATGAGATAGAAGCAGACATTCCCACAATTCTGCCTTCATCTAACGTCAGACAGTACTCTTCTGAATCCACTCAGTCTAGTCCTTGCTGTTTTCCCCTGTGCACAATCGCAGCCTGTTCACAGCCAGCTATATGGTCCTAAAAAGTAAAAAAAAAAAACACCACAATAAAACAAAAAGGCACTGTGACAACTAAAGACTCTTCTGCATAGTAAGAATTATTTTTTTAAACCACAAAGTTTAAACAAAAAATTGTTTAAAATGTATCTTTCAACTGAAAACATTCAAGCAGATTATCCAGATTATTTTCAGGCCTGAAAAATCATCACTACTGTAATAGATGTCCCACCATCTTCCATGTTGAATGCCCAAAGCATTTTCATGTTTGTTGGTCAATGGGCAATAGGCAGCCTCTTATCTCTAGATTTTTCTGTTTGGAAGTGATGTAACCCTGTAAAAACTTGGAACCTTTCTTAACTACAGTTTAAAACATTGGCAAATGCGGGTATACACAACTTCCTGTTGTGTAGCATCCTTTCACTTCCTTCACAGAGAAGATGGATAAGCAAACTGAAGTTGAGGCAAAGGTTGTAAGAGAAGAGCATTGAGCATCCTTCGTAAGGATCAGCATGCAAGGAGAATAACAGACATTTACTGGCTGACAGCTTTATAAAAGCAGTTTGTTTTGCTCTGTTCATGAGTGCTTTTAAACAATATCAAGCAGTGCATCTCCTGGCATACCTCTCACATAAGATTGGTTCAATTTATGTTCTCAGCAGCTGTAGTTTCTGAGAGATCAAGGCTACTGTAACGGTCCTAATGAGAATTATCTAGTGCTGCTTGAACGTATGGCAGTGGCTGAACTGACAGTATTGCTCAGGATAAATGAAAAAGAAATCTAGGTATGTAGATCCCCCAAGTTCTTCTGAGCCAAGACTCTATGAACAAAAGTTTATGCATGGTGTACACACGGAAGTAAAAGATCCTATTATGATGAGCTCCTTCATAACACCTAAAGGAGAAATTGAGGGAAATCTTAGATATTATGCAGATGAAATATTATCTGAGAATGATAGTGTTAAAGAAACAAATTTGGGGCATGTTGCCTTTACCACAATACACTTGCTATACTTTCTTCACTCAATTATGGTGAGAATGGATTGTTGTTGTTTTTCCAGAAAGCGTTCATGGAAAATCTGGCATCTTCAGTACACATTATATTAACTCAGATTCATTGTAAACATTTGTGCCAATGAGACACCAGCTTTGTTTCCTTGCTTTGTTTTACCAATTTATTTTTATTTTATTTAAGAAATGCCTCTTTATACGTCATAAGAACCAGCAATTATGGGAAATGACTTTCTGTAGACTTCTTGCTTTCAGGAAAAAAAAAAAAAAAAAAAAAGTGTTTAAGAGACCTAGGGTA
Source organism: Coturnix japonica (assembly GCF_054131305.1). Lineage (NCBI taxonomy): Eukaryota > Metazoa > Chordata > Aves > Galliformes > Phasianidae > Coturnix > Coturnix japonica. Next base: position 17,521,390 of record NC_140667.1, on the reverse strand, counting down.
TGTAGCAGAGTAGAGAATCAAATGATATCAGCACATTCACATTCAGAACTGATTCAATCAGTTTATGTACGTAAGTTGTAATGCTCTTTCAGGCTGTGCTCTACCTCCCTGTTTTCCTTCATCTTTACTTGTTCAGGTTCATCTACAGAAGTGTGCAGAAGACTTCCTTTCCATTTAATGATAAGTGGGGTGAGTAGCAAAGCAGCAAAGTTGGTCTCTGTCTTGTAACATCTGCAAAAGGTAGTGTGTTTTTTTAAATAACAGACTCTATTTCAATCTGTTCTAGACATAAAGTGAGCAGTAACATTTGGGTCTAGATTCAAACCTCCATGAAACCAAAGTTTATTTCAGTTAAAGCATTACAACTAGAATAGGCTTATTTTTTCTTCCCCTCTGTAGATGTTATAAATGAACACTTGAGCCCTTTTCAAGAACGAAGAATGCTATTTCTCAATGGAAGCAAAATTATCAGCTATGGTCACAGGCGCACACAGAACAAACAAATGAGAGGTGGAGCACCCTTTAGCAAATATTTTTCACCTTTCATCAGTGTGGGCTGAATAATCACTTTGAAAAAGATCTTCCTCCCTAAAATTAAGACTGCAACACATCCTAAACAGGCAAGAAGAAAATATCGCAACTAAATACCAGATCAAAAAAAAAAAACCAAAACAAAACCACTTGTAGCTGTGAGTCAGACAGTCAGTTAATCCCTGGAAGGTTGCTGCGGAGTACTGTCTCACCATCATACTAGTACATCTACAAGAAAGACACAGAAGTCACACATCAGTACCCACAGACATCCACATATGTTGGCTTCATTAAAATCATATTGTGCTTTTTGCTGTTTTTTTTTTTTTTCTCTGTAGGAAAGTGTCCTGTCCCGGATGTTTTCTCCCCCATTTCCCTTTTTAAAACATTGAGGACTCTGCCTCCTTCTTCCTGTGGGTAATTGAAAAAAAACAAACCACAATAAAGGTCATCATCTGATCTCTGCTTTGTCTCTCACTATAATAAAATGATCTTCCTTTGTATCACACTTTTATATGCTTGACAACTAGGCTTGACAGTTAGTAATAAAACTAAAGTCATAATCTGCTTTCAGTTAGAACAGTCATCTTGAAACCCTTTAGTATTCTTGTCAAAAATAATAATTGCTCATTGTCAACATTAACCCCGATGAGCCTACAGATCCATCATTCCCATTGCTCAACAATCTACAAAAATCTGTTTCTAAGGTAAGGGACGGAATACTGTTGCTACTATATCTTATTATATCTTTCTCTTTCAATAATATTTCTTGATAATGTTTACCGGGGATGGTTCAAAACAAGTTCATTTAAATTTTTTGCTATAATAACAATATGGTCTTTGACTATGTTAAAATTTCCACTGTAGCTGCTTTTATTAAGAAATGGTAATTATACTATTAATTTAGGGGAAAAAATAAGTTTTTAAGCAGAAAGTCAAATCTGAACGTTGTACCACATACAGTATTTAGGGTAAATGGGAATATGGCTGAGATAATCTCTCAGTCTTTTTCATGGAACTTTTTTTGGTCAATACATGTTAGGCAGTAATCTCTTCACTTGCATACTGTAGGATATATACACTACACACAGAAAGATGAAAACAATGGAAGAGTTTAACACATTATCACTAAGGTCACTCTGGAAAAAAAAAGAAACTTTAAAATTAAAGGCAGCTAGAAATCTACTTACATCTCTTTTTGGATAGGTAAGGAAATATAACACATGGAAATTCCAGCAGCTTTTAATAAATATTACAAATGTCATCTCCACCAAAAAACAAAAAACAGAAACAAATAAACAAAACAAAAAACCCAAAACAAAACGTAAAAAGCCCTGAAAAAATAGCAATTTCAGTAAAGAAATATAAATAGGTAAAGCTATAAGAAAGTTTATCAAATTTCAGTCCAAGATTTAGAGTAAAATAATTTACCCCTTAATTATTCCATTCCTTTCTGTTGAGTACACTTAGAGGAAATAGTAGTCCCTGGGACTTTTATTCAGATCCATAAAGCAGCCGGCTGTTGGAAACACCTTTCTCTCAGCATGAGTTGAGACTGCATGATTTGCCTTGCTACCTATTTCAACACATCTTCTAGTGTATTGTTATTAGTTATGTTAATGTCAGTACATGTAAAAGTTGCTACAAGGGCTGGGCAATGTTGGAATGGGTTACTTAGTGACAAAACAGAATCAAACTTGAATGAATTGTTTATATGAAAACACTGAGCAAAAAACAAATGTCGATAATCCACACATGCTAGCCTGCTTTAGTTCCATGAACTACATTAATATATCTTCTGGTCTCTAAGACCTCAATAGTTACATGACTATCGTTGAGATCCATGCTGCTCCACCAGCATCACAGTTTCTCCCCACAGCCAGGTTCAGATAGCTGCATTCCCATTATGTACAATAGAGATAGTACGTATTTGTTGATGTAATGCAACCTGCTCTGTCTTTCTATACTTTTAGCAAATGAACTAAAGGAGTGTCTTCAACAAAATATTCAGTGTACTTCCTCTTCAAAAGATCACTAATAAAAAAAGCAGTTTGAACTTGAATTAACACACAAAAGGGTTATGCACAGAAACACATAGTGTATTAAAAGCCAGCTTTAAGTCATATTAACTATTTTACTACTGGCTTCCTCAAGTGGCTCCAGGAATCTCAGTGCTTCAGCCTACCTCCTTCTATCATATCCTATCAAACATCATGTCAGTCTTCTGTGAATTGGCAATAAAACTGAAACCCTTCAGAGATTAACAGATAATGCAATACAATTTCCCAAAATATACCAGATGGAAAATTCTAAATGAAGAAATCCTTGATCATATTCAACTACATGAATGTCAAATGGATATTTGTCTCGATACCTATAAAAGTATTTGTATTAGTCACCGACTAGAAAGTTACTCCTCTATTAGCCTTCTTGGCTTTGAGTAAGAAAGAGAATGAAAGTTAATCTTGGTTTTGGATCACCAGGAGATGAACCATAACTCCCAAACAGTATAAATCATTTCCCAACTTTGCCTAATTATGCTAATGCCTCTAAGGAAATGCGAAGCTCAGTCCATCTGTCAGTCAGAATATTCTGAATCCACACCATTTGCTCCTTTATAACTGTTTCTTCTAAACTCTGTCAGCAATATACACATTTCTGCATTGTTTAGCCTTTTCTTTAGATAAATGTGGCACTGAATGACAACATAATACTCTTTGTGAAACCTACAATGTAGCTGGTAACATATAATATTAATTCTAAATGTGGTTATTATTCCAGAATGTAATTATGCTAAAAATGTATGTGCTTAACACAAAGGTATGGGATTTATAATGAAAATCACAATAATCTTCAGTTGTTACTGATTTTCAATAACTGTTAAAATATCACAGTTTGATTAGGAGTAACATGATGTAAAATGTTCTGTGTGTAATGATACCAGTACCGTGTATGGTGTTATAAAAGATTACTTTAAGCTTGCATTTTCCTAACTAGGGTTATGTCAGAGCAGTGGAAAACAGAATAATTTCTGTTGATGACAAACAGGAATGCAATACCTTAAATGTATCAAGAGTGGTTAAAGATGTAGTGTGAGATTTTATCCATTCACTGAATATAATAGCAGAAACATGACCTGAGAAAGTATGTTTAAAAACCCAACTCTGACCAAAACAATAATATTGCATTTTATATGGGTTCATTGCATAGACTATATATTTTAATTTAGGGAGTTACAGAGATAATTTTAAATTATGTCAACATGTTGATCTTACTATGTCCAGTGAATCTCCTAAAAATAGTAGGGAGATTTTCTTCAATGTTCAACATGACACGTAAGTTGCAACTACTGTGAGCTATATGACAAGGTGCAGAGAGTCACACAGTAGCTACACATGCCTTTTGACATTGTGGGCATGAAGCAGTGCTGGTCCTGATGCAATTAGACAACTTGATCTGCAGTGGTGCTTACAATAAAAAAAAATCCCGCTTCTTCAATGACCACAGTAGCGTAGTTAAAGACCTGCCTAGCACAGTCACCTATACTTTTGCGTATGTGTGTGTGTGATTCTATCTCAATCCTGTTTGATTAGGGTAGGCAGAGTGATAACCTATGATTGTGCTTCACACAGTCTAGGCTTCCAACTAAGGTACATCATCTTAAAGCTCACTACATTGACTTTGAGTGCACACTGCTATAATTAAATTACTCTTACGTAAGAAATAGAGAAACACCACAACATCACCCTTGGGCAAAACAAATTTCTGAAAGCAAGATGTTTTTTTTATCATTTTGGAAGGAGAAAATAATAATTGTGTGCATGCTCATAGCCAACACTACTGTTTGCAAACCTTGCAGTTCTCCTGTCTCTGCAATTCTGGGCAGGCAGAGGATTTTAAGTGTTGCAACTCATAAGCAGTGTTGGCTATGGGTGTGCTGGGATACGCCTTAGCTGTTGACTTCTTATTGTTTATAAGAGGAAGTCTTCCACAACCTTCATCTCACTTTCTATGCCTTTTCAGTTTTATTTCTTCTGCATAAAATGAAACTCATTGGGATTGCTGTCACACTTGAAGCTCTTGCTTCTATGATCTTACTACCTACTAATGACAGGCTAGCCTTTAAAATAGGTATGTGCAGTTTTGGACAAGTAAGGTCTGGTCAGAGTCTGATAGGGCAGCTGCCCAGGATATGAGTATTGGTTGCATTTATGTTTATATTACATTAGATATAATGTCAGGATTCCAGCTTAAAGGACCAAACTAAAACTCTGATTTAAGCTATAAGGCCATTACATGCAGAGATTTATACAGCTCTTGACACTTCTGGGGAGTACAGAGTAGGCTTAGCTGTACATGAATATATAACCAAAGGTTCTCTGTTTCTTTCTGTGAGGTATTTTTTGTAAAAATGCGTTGAAAATAACACAGTCATAACACTACCTTCCTAACTACTCTGCTACCAAAATACAGTCTAATTAATACTTTTTAGCAATATCTTGTAGATATGTACCACACAATGGTGTCTTCACTAATTTCCAGTCTGTTTGAAAGTATAAGATAAATGTCTTTAATAAGGATATCTCCTTAATAATGAACTATGATTCTATTATGGCCAAGGAAACAATCTAAGACCTCATGTATTGGCAAAACAAATGGCATAACTAGGAGTATGGTGACAATAATGGAAAGATGGTAACGGTAAATACCCAAAAGGTTATTTACAGGAAAAACTCACCCAATGGAAGCCTTTGGTGTGTGGGGAACCACTGAGGCAACCTCCACTGAGGAGCAATCTCGAAGAGATGGTGCCTTAGAGGTGGTCAGCCCTTAAATGAGGTCTAGAGGAGATGGAGTCAAGCTCCACTCCTTCTGGGAGCACAGCTAAATTACTCTCACCTGTCAGTGTGATTTTATATCTAACAAGATATTTGATCTCAGTTTACAAAGAAATCTGAGAAATTGGGGAAAAAAAGTGGGCCACATCTAATAAATATTTCCCTATCTCTCCATGTCCTGCCCCCTAAGCACTGGCTAAAATGGCAAATATTCCTACACCATGTGCAGCAAAGTCATACTGAAGCAATGCAATACATTTAGGATCAGAGTTCCCCAGATTATTTTTCTTCATTCAGCGTTTCACCCTCTTATTTGTTTCTTTTTTGATCCAAAGGACAACCAGAAGTTGTCCTCCACCTTTTGGTAGGTGTCCTTCACCATTACTCCAAGGAATGCTGTTCAGTGTGCATGCTTATCTGTGTTACTTTAAGCAGTCCTTGAATGCCACTTCTGACAGAACACTAGATAAATCAGTATAAAGTTGGGAAACATGTAATCACAAAGCGCTGCTATTTCTTAGGTAAATTCCCAAGATAAAATAACTTTAGAGAGCTTTGTATAAAGTCAGTTGCTATTACCCAGATTTTGAGAATATAAAATAGTTATCTTGTTAAATTCACATTCATATTCCAAACTTCACAAAAAGGCTATTGAAGCAGCCGAATACGTGTAAATTTTTCTGTTTCAAAGTGGTCTAAATTCATGGTTTTAATGTAGTGTGTCCTGTTGTGTTTTTGTTTGTAATTTTCTGTTTGCTTAGAAGTGGACAGACTAGACACTGTCTGCAGAGAGAACTTCAGAAATCACCAAATACCCTGGAAAACATCAATACTTGGGCTTAGTCTAGCCAAAAGCAATGTGCCCCAAAAAGAAATTCAAAGAAAGCTGTATTCAGCTACAAAAACACATTCAATCGACTTCACAGAGCACAGAGCATTTAGTGTTGATTTGGTTAGTGCAAATGTGATATTTGCGTCAAATTCTTGTATCTTTAGAGTAGGTAAGGAAAAGGTCAGCCAGGCATGATTACCTTATGTTTTTTCTAAGCAGGACTGCATGTACAGTATTCTCTGTGGAAAAAAAAAAAAAAAATGAATTCAGACAATGAAATGATATAGAGAATATCCAAATACATAATCTCTCATGTTAAATCTCCTGTAATTGCACTGACAGTGACTTCAGTTGCCACATGAACTTACAGCCATTCCAAAAGGGTGTCTGTATTATATTGTGTGCCTGGAGTGGTTAGAGCTTTTTCTTGATTTCTGAACCAAAATCCCATCAAAACTCTTCAGCTCCCAGGGCTTATAAATAGGATCTTTCTCAAGTCATTGTTCCTGCTATTGTGTGCTAGCTGACCTGCTCCCTTCCTTCTCAGAACCAACTGAGAAAAGCTAATTCATCTGGGTAGAGGCAATGGAGCCCTTTGTACTGAACCTGTAGAGAACTTTAATGACTTGACTGAGCAAGGTTTTTGAGATGTGCTGCAATACTACAAACTGTTTTTGTTTTATTCATCTAAAATTCTTGTCCTTTCTTTAAAATACTGTAAGAATTTCTTTGAGGATAGACTTGAATGTAAACATAAGGCTTATTTCATCTCCATTCTCTTTTCTGCTTAACTAGTAGGTGAGATTGGAAGGGCAGTGAATTTTACAAAGTCATTCATTACTCTCATGACAGCTTTGCACCTAGCCTCTGTAAAGAGATCCAGAAGTTTCTAATATTTCAAATTACAAGTGGCTTAAAATAGGAACTCAGTAGTCCGAGGAAAAGATTTACTTGTAGTCTGCTTGCTACTATGGTAATCTAACAGGTATTTGACAAAATATAAGGGCAAATAGGCATTTTTGACAATAGGGGAAAGTAGAAATTTCTCAGCTTCTATCTAGATGGAGAAAGTAAAAGTGCAAGAAAAAATGATAGAAAAAGGTGGCTTTAGCTATGCTCACCAGCAAGCCAATGTGATATCTGATGCAGATAATACCTGAACTTCCAGTCTGCATGTGTGTGTATACGAGGAGCAGTCAGAAAAAAAGAACAACCCAACACAACAACAAACCAAGACAGGTTTAACAGAAATTTGTCACAGACGTTGCCAATACATATTTACTACACTCTGCATTCCCTGAGGATGTTCTCTGATTCCACATTTGCTTCTTCAGCCATCAGTTCTGACCTAAAAATAATACACACTGAAAGATTTTATAAATAATACAGATATATTTTTACCAAAAATATTCATGGTGTCAAAGTAATTCTTGTTAGCCATACAAAGTGTATGATTCCAATGACATTTAGCAAGATTCTTAAAATACTTTGACTTCGCTGATATTTGAGGGTTTCACATTAGCCTGCTAATTTTAAAACTTCATCCACAATGACTGACTACGTTACAGGTTATTGCACAGGCTGCTTTAAAGCAGGCAGATCAGCTCTAGAGTGCTGATTTTAGGTGTTTTGTTACTTTCTTCTTTTGTGACTAAAGTCTTGGATGCTTGAGTGTTGTAGAATAGATATCATTGTGGTAATGGAGAAATACATTTCAACATTGTCATCACAGAACTGCTTATCTTCCTATTTCTGAAATGCTACTCTATAATCTTTGCAGTGCTATGTGTTCTGATTTAATTTCCACCGGTTTAACTGAGGCTAAGTTATCAACACAGATAGTTGATCGCATGATGAAGCTAACTATGTTTATATGAGCTTTGGGACACTGAAGAAAAAATCAAGTCTGATCACAAAAGCTGTTGATAGCACTTACATATGAAAACACAGCTGACTCAGACAAGTATTTTTTTACTTGCTGAGTTTAATATACATTAAAGTAAGAGTAACAAACATTCAAGATCCTCATCTAGGAAGTCCAGACTAAAGTATACTGCCTGATTTTTATTTGCTACAAAGGAAGAGTAGACGTCTACCTCAAGACATTTAGTTAAAATGCACTAACTTGGGCATCTCTCTATGCATTACTTAAGCACCCCATAGGCTAAAGGTACTCATAAACTTTTATGGAAGAACCCAAGAAAAACATTTAATCAAACTATTTTTATGTATCAAAAAACAGCCTTATGTTTAAAAAATATTTTCGCAAAAACTTTCATCAAAAATAGCTTTCTTGAAACTATTCAGCCAGACGTGGGCAATGTTGAGCAAAAAAAAAATTAAAAAAAATCTTTAAATTACATCTACACTCCCCAAAGATTTTAGGGATTCATCTTCAAAGAAGATGAAAACCAACATAGTCATTACTTTTCTAACAGCATCTTCAGAGGAAGATGATGTTCCCTATATAGAACATAGCAGTTAGAAGTTAGTAGCTAGCCTTTCCTTTTTACCTTTCACAGCTCTTATATTAAGGCAAAGAGTTAGATTTAAGTCTTTAGCTGATACTAAGCTTTTCTCAGATTGTGACTGAAAAAGGACATACTTTGTGTTTTTGGACACGTTACATACAGCATCAGGTTAGATCCCAAGATGGCATAAATTGCTGCTATACTGACCCAGGATCACAGATGCTCCCACCTAGTAATAAGAAAGGTGTTTTTTCAATCTCTGTCAATACTAGGCAACTCCTTCCTGAAACTCAGAACTGGAAGTAGCTGTGGTTATTTGTGATAACAGTTGGCACATGTCAATGTTCTAATGGCAACTGCTGTATGCAGAAATAGCCCAGAGAAGCTTCATGCAGCCAGAAAAAAAGCTTTTTTTTTTTTTTTTTTTTTTCATGGCAGAGAAAGAAAGAAACACCATCAGCAGCACAGTCTGCTCATGCTGCTGCTGCTGTTTCTGATGTAGACACTTTTGATGTCCTAAAAGCTGTTGCCATTGCATCCATCTCTGTTGATGCCACTGTACATCCTTCGGATGTAAGCCAAACAGCACTTTCTTTGTACTCTCCTGCCAAGATATGGAGAAAAATAATTTTAACCCCCTATATTCCTTCAAAATATAGAACCACTGATTTAGGCTGAGGAGAAACTTCTGTAAAACTCACAACAGGCAAGAGAGCACTCATGCAGCGTCACAGAATGAGTAGTCAGATTAGTTTAGCTGAAAAGCTTCTGTCATGTAGTGAAAAATAAAAACATTTCTTTCAATTAAATTGCTGAATGCATTATCACAACTGTTCAAGATACTTCCACGTCTATGTTGCATCCTTGGCCTCCTGCCTTACAAGTTACAATTGCATATTCACCTGCATAAGCTAGACATAACAGTATTTCCCCACTTCAGGGTGTTTTGTTTTTTTCATGGAAAATAAGTTGAGAAGGTCATGGTTTTGGCTTTGTTACACTTCATCAGTAGGATTTTGCCAAATCAAAATCAAACACAGAATTCATGTTCAGTCAGCTTGTTCTGACTGACTCATTGAAAGTGGGAATAGTGGATTTTGGTGGAATGCTCCACTTCTGACCCATCTCTAATTTTTCAGAGTACAGTCTTAAGTTGTGCATCTTTCAGCCCGTCTCCATATTCTATCCATAAATTTATTTATGGATAGTTTCTTCTACTCTGTTGGCAATGCAGACTGCTTTAGCACTATTTACTGAAAATAGTTGTTTAATGGAAAGGTGTTTGTTTGACTCCCAGCTTGTTACACATAAACAGACTTTAAATTGTATTTTAGTCTGGTTTATAATACACAGGAGCCAGAAATATGGTGATTTTCAAAAGTCTAAGAGTAGTAGCAAAAGTTTGAAAAGACTGAATAAGGAAAAATATGAGCAAATAAAGGTCAAGTTCATTGCCAGTGGCAACAGCAATAGTAATACTAAAAAATCCTTTCTCTCAGACTCTGTTGACTACAAGCACAGCTATCTTTAAAAGTGGGAATGTCACCTCTGTTACTTGATTTTTTCTCTATTTTTTTTCCTAATCTTTTCTTTCTTTCTCTTCCTTCCTTCCTTATTTATTTATTTATTTATTTATTTATTTATTTATTTATTTTTCCCTATCTGCAACAATGTCTTCCATTTCCCTGGTTCTTTTTATCTTCCTGAACAATTTAAATGAATCTGGATAATCTTTTCTAAGTTTAAAAAATATCTGGCTATAACAGCAGGAGACATCTTATTTTCAAGATCTTATTTTCCCAGATGGGGACTTTGGAGGCAAACTGGATAGGCTTTGAGTTTGCGTGGAGAGCTTGAAGTGGAAGAAGAGTATCTGCCGACTCTCACAGCTCTTCCATCTGCTTTGAAACTTCTTTTTCAATTTAGCTATCTTACCATGTTAAGTAAATGGCACACCAAAAAAATCCTATTTAAAGTGGGCAAATCCAGTTTTAAAATCTGGACTTATATGTTACAATTCAGTTAAAGTTATTTTGATTTTATTCCTTTTTTTTTTTTTTTTTAACTCTTATAGCGTACAAAGCGGTTGCTTTTACATTAAAGCACAACAGCTTTGAAACAGTAAGAGACTTGCAGTTCGCTTCTCATTACACTGGTCAGTAAATGTCAGGATGAGCTCAGTGTATTTTTCAGGAAAGAAGAATTTTTAAACTGCAGTTCCTTATCGGTGCATTATTTGAATCAGCACAAAACAAAATACAGTAAATATCCCTTTGGCTGATGTGTCTTTACGTGACCTCTTAAAGCACTGCATTTGAGATATACTATGCTGACCTGAGAACAACATCAGAGAGTTTTGAAATCTCTGTAGTTCACGGAAAGAGCAATATTTGGTCTGAATCATGTCTACCAACATAAATGACTGAAGAAAAAAGTACTTTAAAAACCTCAGTTCATTTTAATTATTGAAAAATTCTAGTGAAAACAGTTAACAGATACTTTGAATATGTAATTGAACTTAATGCCCCATATAAAAAAAGAGAAAGGCATTGGGGCAGTTGCTATCAAAGCTCACACTCACAATCCAGGCCTTGCAACTGATAAATCCTCCTGGATTTTAAATAAATAAATAAATAAATAAATAAATACAAATATTTAGAAATTTCTCCATTTTTCAGTGTCAAACTGAGTAAAACAGACATGATAAAAGCAAACGTGAAGAAAGGTCAAAGTGAGCTGAAGTTCCAGTTTACAACTGTGTTGTAAAAAGTCTTAAGTTATGAACTTCATTAAAAAGTAAATTCAGTACTTCTTAGGGAGCTACAAATGAGACTTTTTTTTTTTTTTCCTATAGACTCTATTAAAATCTTGCTACCATATAGTATCAAAGCAACAGTTATATTGAAAACAGCACTTTTCAGATAAATGTTTCTGTGCTGTTGCAAAGAACAAATGGTTAACATAAAAACCATTTTCTTCTGGCAGATGATTTACATTAGTTTGGGGGTTTAATAAAAGAATTAATTTTTATGATGATACACAGAAGGATTCTACTAGCCAATGATATATTCGAATATGACTGAAATGTATTTCCTTGAAAAATAAAAATCTTACTCGAACATTTTCAAAGCAATTTTTGTAATAGACACATGAGTCTTTTAAGCCCTCAAACCTTGCCAGAGATACTGAGATGGGCTTTCCCATTCATGGTATTTCAGTGGAAGATGACAGTCATCTTTGGAGATAGAATAATTCATATAAGTATATATTACAAAAGATGTATAAACACACACCTCCTTCCTCTAACATATATTCAATACACATATGGATAGATTGAGCAATCAATCTCAGATGTGAACTGGATCAAAAATAAGCCTAAAAGATAAACTGCCTGGATTATTGCTTTTGTTTCTGTTTGTGGCACTGTCCTGCTAACAGCTATAGTGGTCCTTTGGGAAGACTTCAAGATGTATTGACAGTGGATCCAGGTAGGCACCTTTGAAAGTGGTCTTCACAGACATCAGATTTTTAACTGACATTCTATATTTACTACTAATAGCTCTGGTAAAGTTAACTGAGCGACATGTGCATACCAAATTGAGGGAAAATACCCATTTTACCCCAATAGAAAGCTAGACATTTAAATAATAATTCCTTCTCAAAAATATACAATGCATTATATCATGTGTCATTGCTTTACAAAATCCAGCACCAAGACATGAGCAGGAACAATCTTATTTTCAAAAATGAAAAATAATTTCAGAAAAGCTTTGCTTTGCTGTTTTGGACTGGAAGGCACAGACATTTCAGTGCTGTTTCTGTAAGTGAGCAATACACAAACCATGTAACCTTTTGAAATGTGTTTGCACACACACACAAGACAGCACAGAGTAAACTGGATCCAGCCTTGTAAATGGATTTGTAACTATTAGCTGAAAAATACTCTCAAATACTTTGCAAATATACTTTGATTAATATTCATGGTGAAAATCAGGAAGAAGACATAATAAGCCAGATATACTACCAGACTTAAGCAAGCATGTAAAAGCTCATCCTTAGCCTTAGCCTTAGTATCTGCTGGGACAGAATTGTTTTCTTCACAGTGTCTGGTAGGATGCTGTGTTCTTGTTCTAGGAGAAAGCAATGTTGATAATACACCAATGTTTATAGCTGCTGTTAAGTGGTGTGGTACAAAGCCAGGCCATTCTCAGCAAAGGACACAAGGAGCTGAAGGTGAACAGAAACAGGACAATTAACTTAAACTGGTCAAAGGGTATTCCGTACTATACAACATCATGCAGAAGGAGTTTTGAAGGAGCTGGGAATTCATCTTGCTCTCTTCCTCTGCTTGGAGGCCCCGCTGGGCATTGGTTGAGGGATGGTAAGCAATTGCTATTGCTTGTGCATCACTTTTTATATACCTTCAAACACACATATATAGTTGTAACTATTACCCTTTTTTTTTTTTCCCCCCCCCTAAGTTAATAAATAGTTTTATCTTATTCCTTTGCTTTTTTCCAGTTCTCTCCTTCATGCCATTGGAAAGCAGGGGAGTGAGCAAATGACTATATGGTGCTCAGTCACCCGCTGGGTTAAACCACAACACCAAGGCAAAAGAGTTTTAGGCTACTTTACAAACATTAGTAAAGGATTAAAAAGAAAGCAGTCAAAGGATGGGAGCTACTAGAATTAAGGTTGTCTGTGCAATCCTCAGCTTTCTGTGGTACTTTGTAATGTTTAGGTTTTAACTACACTACTTATCCTTTTCTATGTGAGTCAGACCTTCTTCCTTTTATTGCATTCTGCCTTGGTACCAGCAAATATCTGAGAGCACACCAGATGCTATCCGTTTTCTACTCATTTCAGTGACTGCTATGCAGTAATCTCTGGCATGCTTGAACAAGGAAAGTTCTCTTTAGTTCCTGCACTACTGTCCTGAAGCATATTCAAACCAATTGTGAGACTGACAAGTCACTGCTGGATGTGTATGAAGCCTTAAAATTTAATACATTTGGCACAAGTTCTGCATAGAGTGTAAAAGAATTTTACCAGGAAAACTGTCAATTTGACAGACAGAACTAAAGCACCCCCTTAACCCCATGGAAACGCTGTGAGAAGATTTAACACACTGAAAAATATTCCAATTATTTCTTGGCAAAAATTTCCACAGTAGAATGCAGAAGATACTGAGGCAGTTATTAACCAACTAAAATTTCGGCCTAAGTAGTTGAAGCCTTTCAATTACATACACCTCCCATTACTCACAAAATGAACTAACCCTAAGTTACAAAAACCTATCTATAAAAAGTGCATTTAGTATGGTCAGAGAAGCACGTTCTCTCTCAGGGTACAAAATCTGAAGAACTCGAATAATAAATTGTGAATACACAACTTCTTCAGTTCTTATTTCTGAACAACAAGAAGTCAAACTGAGTCCATGCCCACAGTCTTTTGATTACAATGCCCAAGACCATCCCCTCTTTGCACATGCAGCCTGTAAGGCACACAGTGCCTTACGTAATGTTTATTCAGTTTTCCTTATCAGGAAAACATTCTATTTTAATCACTGTTATTCTGTGATTGTATATCTGTAGTTACATAAAATAATCATTTAATGTGATCAATGCATTTGGAAACATACTATGTTTAACTAAAGTTTCACTGCCTAGCAAGTATACTTATTCTTCAACTCTTTATGAAGGCCTGCATTTTTCTGAGTAGAGATTCATATCCTCCACAGTAGATGCTCTTTTCTTCTATTTTTTACAAGGTATCCATTGATCTTAAAATTAAAAATACTGATTACTAATTCAGTAACAGTTTAAAGTATTGTATTTAAATCTCAGGCCTTGTGCCAATTTATGATGATTTCATATAATATATAGTAAAGCCCATAAAATACACTGGGAAAGAGAAAATTTTTAAAATTCTTTTTCCAGACAGTTTTGTTTGTTTGTTTTTCTTTAAAAGGAGATGAATTTCCTACCCTTTTTAAAATTTATGTTGTTTATGTACCACAAATCTTTCCACCCAATAACATAAATACATTTGAAATTTTATATCTTTAGTATTTTAGCCAATTGGTGTAGGAAAGATTTTTGATGACAAAGATCCGATCCAGCTGGACTGCATTTTAAATATACAACGTGATAAACAGATTATCAGTTTAGGTATAAACGTGATTTAGGTGTAAGTAAATTTAGACATAAAAAAATGTGTAAATCATATATTAAGAATGTTTAGTTTTATATTATATCAGAAAACAATTGCAGCCTGTAATAACTCACTTTAATATGCAACAGAACAGATGTGTGCACTACATGCAACAAAGCAGACATGCACCAGACAGACAGGTGGAAATGGCATGGTGTGGTGACAACGATGAGCAAGGAAGACAATCTTCCCAAAGACTTCTGTAATAACTGCGCATAACAGATGTTCAGAAGATTCTATCTATTTAAGGGGAGAGCAATAAAGCATCTATTTCTAGAATGCTGTAAAAGAGATAACTATCAGGGCACAATATGATGACTGGGTCTGACTTACAGTACTCCCATAAACACTTTGGTTTAGAAAGGGAGGGGAACCCTTAGTCATGGTATGCTACACTGGGTCACCTTCCTCCACAGTGGCACTGCTCTAGATTACATTAGCCAAGTGTAGAAGACATGATGAAATCCTAAGCAAAGTGATTAGCAATTTCATCAAGGCTGCAGATTTCTGTAGGGCCAGTCTTCTCTCATTTCTCATTTAATGCAGCTGTTTTTGAGTTTTACCCATATTTTTACATCAAATACATGGTTCTGTTCTGGAATGGGTTAAAAGACCAAGAGTCTTGCAGAGCTACAGTGAGTAACAACTGCATAATTTACTGTAAGATACAAGATGCTGCAACGCTGTGTAAGCATTGTTCCTGACTGTAGTTATTCCAATTGTTTTCTTATGTTTTCCCTTTAAATGACAAAGATAACTCAAACACTGAGATACCTGTTTACATTTCAGAACAAACAGTTTAAACAGCATTATATACAGATGTCTAAATATTTTGAAAGTATCTTTTTATTGAAGCAACATGAAACTACCTGTTTAAATTTGGAGAATTTTATTTAGAATCCACACGTAGAACCAAAATTGCTTGTTAGTTGATACAGTGTGGCAAATGAGGCTTATTTGCAGAGTATATGAAGTGCTTGGTTCTCTGTTTGAATTGGGAAAAGCAATACATTTGAATTTTCATTACACTGCTCCATTTTTACAAAAATGATTCATTGTATAAAAACAGTAGTAAGTGGCTCACTCTCTGTCTTTGTCAATAGACAACTGGCAAATTGCTGGCAGCATCATATTTCTGTTAGGCTACTTGTGTATGGAAATCTGACTGCTTTGCAAGCAATTTAATCAACAGTGTAAATAACCTGTGTAAAATAACCAAGAGTGCAAATGCCTTTAAATAATTGAGGTTCTTTAACGTACATAAAATAAGCTTTTGTACCTTCAAGAGACTTGATCTCTATAACCACGGTTCGCTCTCACCTATTATTCCACATTGTGTTCTGTGGTAATCACATCACACAGAAGCTTAATTCTTAAACCTATTCTTCAGTAGGAGTAATTTTTCACCCACAAAGAATTGTGTCCACACTTTCACACCACTAATAAATTGCCAGGAAAATAAGATAGGATTACATACGTATAAGCTGGAGAGTTGCATTGAAAATTGAGCTCTGATGCATAAATAAGAATCAAACTACAACTATAAAAAAAAATTGGGTAATTTGCTAGCGCTCTTGATAGACGTCTCCCTTCTTTCTAGGCAATGAAATTCCCCTAGGTTTTACAGTATGATAAAAGTTTGATAATATCAAAATTCAGACATTTAATGCAGAATAATGCACTTCCAGTTTTTCCTGTGTTAACATGGCTGTTGTTATAGAAGAAATGAATCTGTGTGTGATTTACTTAATTCAATCAACATAGAAATATTTCTCTATGCTCCTTGCCTAATGATATTAAACAAAGAGAGGAAAAACAGCAGAAAGACTAGCAAAGTAGGTAAAGGGAGGATCGTTTAGAATGTGATGACAAAATTAAAATCACAGTGAGATAGTAAATGAAAGTGGGTGCCATAATCATTGCCCACACAGAAGTTTCTTTAGACAGTCAGAATAATATGTGAAATTTAAGCTGTTTTGCTCATTTTGCTTTTACCTATTCTTACTTTATCTATTCTTAGTTGCTTTGTTTGATTATATCTTTATCTAAAGATGGTTAGAAATTAGTTTTAAAATAAGAAGGAAGTATTTTTAGCTTTTGGTCATTAGCTTTTGGTCATCTTCATGATCCTTGCTATTAATCAACAAGAGCTGCTCCTGTCAGAACCTTCCTTCATGTAATTCAGACTCACAGTAATCATAACACTTTCCTGTTGTATGCCTTTTGTTCCAAATTTGTTCACTATGTAGCACCAAAAAATAAAGCCTATTTGAGAAAAAGAATGGAAAAGCAATCCAAGTAGCTCTACAGAAAACAGTGAGACTCTCAGTTGAACTAGACTGATGTCATCTATATTTACATGTCCATATTGCACATCTCCATTTCTGAGCTAGAGTTACTAAATTCTCTCTGCAGACAATAGAGAGAAACAGGTTGTGTATCATCTCACCTATTTTTGTTCTCTTTATGGATGAAACTGCCTCCTGAAAAGGTTTATTCTTCACCACATGCTATGAATTGTATCTAAATCTGCATTTCAGATGTAAATCCTAATTTTAAGTTACATTCACCATAACTGCATATTTTTATCTACATTGCACAACCATCTTCTACAACCCCTTGTGAAAACTGTGCCTCAGCAGTTCCTTGCCAAGGAACCAGTGAAGCCATGGAGGAAGAGCATGCAATTTGCCCTCACAATGATCATTGTCTCCTCCACAAGTAGCCCCTTTATTGAAATGGAAATTCTCAAGATGCAATACACTGTTCACCATGAGTATTTCAGTCAGACTCATGGAAAGTGGATGCAAATAAGAGATAAAAACATCTTACTTGTAGTTTTTAGGATTTCTCTTTTTATACAAATCACTGTGTTTAATTTCAAATGACCATGTGAGAAAGGTTTGTATGATTTTTAAATCTGTACTAGATTACTTGACTTAAATACACATGTTAGTGAAATTAATCCTGTCATATCACTTCAGAAAGGTTACTATTAAAAATGCAACTGGACAATTTGGAGCTCTGTATTTAACATGTATTAATAAGTACTCTTGTTTCTTTAAAGTTATTCCTTCAGCATAACTGCAGAAAGCAAAACAAAACAAAAGTCTGTTTCAGCTTGGCTCTGTCTGAGAGTAACATTGGAGTTTTCTTCTTTTCTTGATCGTGTGTTCTGACCCTTTAAATGGTCAACCAGTATCAAAAGAGGCTGTTGCTGAGAATTACAGCAGTTAAACAAACTGTTAATTTTCTGTTATCATTTAAGGTAGCTTTATGCCCTTCTGACATCTCAATTAAAAGCTCAGATTAAAAGCAAGTTGCTGTGCATCCTTCTGAGTTTTATACAGGGCTCAGAAATAAAGATCTCATTGTGACATTTGTTTGAAGACTGCACATACGCACACAAAACTTTTTTTTGGTGGAGCTTAACAAGACTGAGTGAAAAGTGTGTGAATTTTAAAGAGAACAGAATATTCTCCTATGTAGGATTTTGACAAAGGTTAAGGCTGGAAGTACTAGGTCTAGTCGCAGCTGAGTTAAATTAGGATGAAGGCACGTGCTAACAATAGGCAGCATGGTATGTGGTGTTTGTGTGCTTCCTAAAACTAGAAGAGAACCATCAAGGAAGAGCTATAGATCATTTGAAATGTTGAAATAAATCTGAATTTTTCTCACTTTGTAAATACTTCAGAAAAATAATATGATTTAACCTTCATCTATCTCAGTTTCAGTTCAGCCTCTATTCTATGCCTATTGAATGCACAAATATTTTCCATGAATAAACAACTCGTGTAGTAAGTTACTGCTGTAGGGTCAAGAGTGCAGAGCAACTATGTTCTTTTTGACTAATGATGAATAGGTTAGAGCTCAGTTATGAGAAACAATCTTCCATTTCAGATAAAGTGCTCTGTTTTTGCCCTTAATTAGAGAACTGTGCATTGTTGCTTTGCGGGTTTTGTTGGTTTTGCATAATAAAATAAAATATTACAATAAAATAACAACAATTTTAAAAAATTCAAAATGTAACATATGCTGCAGTGTAACATACTGCTGCTGAGTACGTTATGACATACTTTTCTATATTTTTTAAATAATATTCACATTATATATTTGGTGAGCTAAATATTAGCTACTCCTCAAATAAATAACATGCTATCTCTTTATTCAACTATGAGATTTTACAGGGGCTTAATAGTTTATCTTTTCCACATCTCATCTCAACCTTTTATAATTTGCTTCACAAATTAAGACGTTTTCTCTACCAGTTCTAATCTTCAAATTTAAAATTGGTCACTTGTCTTTTGAGAGGTAACAACCCTTGCAGAACACAAAACTCACAAAGGGAGAAGGAGTTGTGTTCTAAATAGAAGTACTTCAAATCTTGTTTCCCTTCTAGGAAATGATGCTAGATCCAGTAAATGAGGATATATTTTACAGAATAGATTCTCTTAGAAAGGAAAGTAGTGAGAAGATAATGTAATTGAATAACCTCCTCTATCAACTCATTTAATTCAGTGGAATGTACTTATAACAATAGTAGAGGTATTTTTAAAGGATAACATGATACTACTTCTTGACATTAGAGAAGAAAAGAACCACTCTGAAGGTGATTAACCCACATTTAAATGCTAACAGAACAATCCTGTCTTAGAAGAACTGTACTGGGACAGAGAGCGAGAAGAACATAACAACTTAAATGCGTCTTCTCTAAACCAATGGTAGCTTTTCTTCCTGTCAGATGATAGATATACAAAATCCTTCACATGGTATGTTCTAAGAATGTCTTAATATTTGAGGTATACTTTAAGATTACTAAACAGTACTTCCCAACTTGCAAGTTTCATCACAAATCATAAAGGATTCTGAAAGAAGCAGAAGTTAAAAGGTCTGGTCTCCAGAGCATTTGTGCAATGCTAGTGACAACAAAAACACCTAAGAACACACTAATCAGTTGACTTGGTACACTGGTGGTTATCTGGAAGATAAAGAATACATAATGCAATGTAAGCACAGACACCCTGTTTAGATGTATGCTCAAACATGAACAAGAATGCCTCAAAACCTGAAGTGTTCAGTAACATAAACATATATAATGTTGCTGTAGAATACAGTCAAATGAGATTTTCCAATCCAAACTAAAATACTATAAAAAACCTAAGGGCGAAGCATAATTTCTTATTTCCATTTCTTTTTTGTAGTTATCTGTAAAGATGGGAATTTAAAAATGGGGAAAAAATTCCTCCTCCCCATATTCCTTTCATGGCTGAATCAGTGCTTGTACTTTCATGCATCTCTTCAAATTCACATTTCAGTGACTCTACTGAATGACTCAGATCCCCTGTGAGTACAAAAAAGCAGAGCTGTGTTTAAAGAGTTTGGATACAGATTACTGGCACTATCTAAGAACTTTGGAGTATCTAAGAATTAATAAATGAAGAAAATTTGGAAAAATCTGTTTATGGTGATAGAGTTCTTTCTATTACACTATTTATGAATGGAAGACATAGGTAAGCACTCTTATAAGATCTGGTAAGTTTGTTCTGACAGGGGGTCATACAGGACTTTTCCTGATTTCCAGCTACCAGGGAGTTTTATGAAGTGATCTGGCAATCTGTATCGAACAGCTGTTCAGACAGCTTCTATGCAGAATAAGCAGGTCCAATGCAGAACAAGCATCAGGAGTAGTTTCTTTTGGTTGAAGACTGAACAAGCAAGTATTTGTATAGGAAGGAATAAACAAATATTTTCACAAACCCTGAAAACTTTGATCAGAGATGGAGAAAGATTTCTCTTTCAAAACTGGGGTTAGCTACAAAAGAAACTCTGAATGAATGAGAAGGTTGGAATTGTAATTAAATCAGACAAACCTCTGTCTCCCTCATGAACTCCCTCAGTATCAAGAAAGTATAATTTAAACTGCAGAAATACTGTGTTTACAATGACTTTTATATGTATACAATGTGCAATATGATGAGATGCCATACAAAATTATGTGCTTTGGGGAATCCCAGTTATGCTAGTTTTGAATACATTTATCCTTACTATACCTTATTCCATTTATAAAGATTCTCCAGATAGGACCTGTACATGACACATTACTGACCAACATTTTTCCAATTCTCTCTACTCAGCCACAAGGCAAAACAAAGCTGGAGAGGTACCTGAGATCTTTTACAGTAGCAGTCAGTGTGCTTTAGGAAACCACTGGTACTGCCTTTGTTTTCATGGTTTCAGATGCCAGTTTCTTAAGTGAAATGACTGTCATGGATTTGTTGAAATATCCTGAAAATTCAACTGGAAAGCAATTGTGGGAGTTGAATACTAATTAACAGAATAGCAGGGTGAGCGTCACAATCGGAAATAGCTTTTGTGATAAGACTGAAATTGGACCATATTGAAAGAAATGGTGTTGGAATTAAAATGCAGTTAAATGCAGAAAAAGGTATTGTTTCAAGAGTTTTTTCTGGGCCTCATCTTTACAAGAGTCTGAAAGACTTTGCTTCTGCTTAATGTTCTATACCTTTTTGACATTGCTTAATTATATGACTAAATAAATGACTATCTGGAACAAATAGAACTGATGAAAGTGTTAGTTGTGTAATGTGTTATAGAGCAATCCCTGCTATAGAGAGAAGGCTAATATATTTTAAAAGGAACAACTATGGTATGTCTCTCTCTGTTTTAATGTGTACTTTAGTCATGCAAAAGCTAAAGTAATAATCTTGCTTGGGAAGACTTATTTCAGTGTGGGCTGAATATGGAAAATTAGCTTTTTTGCTGCACACAGTAAGAGAATAACTTTAAGACTAGTTGTTCACAGATATCCTAAGCTTGTTGGCTCTTCACTATAAAGCTTTAACAGACTTGTGTGGTGGCAAAGAACTGACTCAAATTACAACTGGATAGAATAAGTTGCAGCTTAGACTCTTATCAGAAATAAAAATGGAGCAGTGAAACTGTTCAGCATAAGTATCCCATCTAGTACAAGAAGAATAATGTTAACGAAAATAGCTTGAAAGTTTTTGTTTCTTTTATGTAGAAAAGGACAAGGAGATATGGAAGATCAGAATAGTCCATACAATGAGGATAGTTTCAATAGGAACTTTTGTAGAAAATGTGATTGTTCCTTATTACTTAATTTCTGAATTGGAAATTGTTTCCAATCTTGATCAGTAATTCTGCCTTCAGTTCTTTTTATTCAACAGAGGGAGATAGGTACGGAAAAAAATCACAGAAATAGATAACCATACTATTAATAATTATATTTGCAACTGGTATACTTAATTTACCTACTAATTCAGGGCATGAAGCTGCCCTTTGGAAGACAGTTGGATTGTGGCCACTAGTTTCACTTCCATATGAAAAATATAACTAATTGTCACTGATTTTATAGAACAATTATCCCATATTATTTGCACTTAATGTCACTATTCATTCTCTCTCCACTGCTTCCTTTTGTGAAATCCTTCAAACAGAAAGACTAAGGGGGGAATATCCTTTCTATTACAGATCTCCTATCCTTTGTCTGCCCTATCCCATTCAGAAAGTGCTCTTAATCTTCTGAAACGTTTGTTTAAATAAAGTTGTTTCTCTCAAGTTTCTCCCAGGCTTTTTCAGGAATTATAATGAAATTCCTCTTGGCAGTGTCCTGGGCCACATAGTGACCCTGGTTAAACCATCCCACATATCTGAAAATATGTGAGGACAAAACAGATGATGAAGATGGTAGGAACCCACATACAAATACATGTTTTTTTCATCCTGAGAACGAAAAAGTAGTATCACTCTTGGCCCTCTAAGTGCAGTCAGTCAGTCCTCATTTAACCTTCACAGACATTTTTATCTTCTGTAGTTGTGGCTAAAAAAAATGCCAGCCGTGTTTAAGCACTCATTTAAATTACACAACTTTTGCATGCCAAAAATTAACACACTCTTTTCTCAAATAAAAGGAAATTGAATTAAGTTATTTATAGTATTAACATCTTTGGTATTGGTAACATCGGTATGCAGATTCTTAGCAATGCAGTGTATGTGCATTGCGAGCTTAATTAGGAGTTCAGCCCTGAGGATTATTTAGTGAATATATCTTCTACAAAAATACATAACATCAATAATATTCAACCAACACAGTCATACAAAGATACACAAGAGATAAGGAATGTATCTCTATGTAGTATATTACAAAGCTGTGTAGTTCACTAAGGTGTATTTGGATATTCCAAAAACAAATCCCAATCAATACATGGAAAGAGGATGATATTGGTAAAATTACTCCTCACCTGGTTTCAGTAATGTATATAATATTTCAGTACACTAGAAGATAACTTCAGGATTTAGTCACACAATGTTTTCCATCCAAGAATTAGGTGTATGACCAACATACCAAATTAGCAGACACTTAAGGCAATTTTGGTTCCCTGTACATTTCCATGCTTGAAATCAAACAATTTCTGAAACTGAATAATTTGTGAAAAAGTCAAAGCCACAGTTATGTCATGGCCAATAATTAAAGTCAATACTGCTTAAGACAAACAAAAGGCCAATTTCACTACTCCCTCTCACAAACTTTAAAATTCCATTCTTCAGATCTGATTAATGAGAAATCTTTCACAGTATCAGCATCGTATACATACTTGGTTTCTTTTCTCCTTTTCCCAAACCTGACAGAGGGTCAGGTAAAGGCAGCTCTAACGTGTAACAAGGGCACATGAATAACCATGTAACAGACAGCACGGAAAACACTTCTGCACACTTTCATCCCTATAGACAGTATTTGTCCCTTTGATCCCTGAGCAGATCAAACAAAATCCACATTTTTTGTTTGCCCTGTCTTTCAGATGCTGCCCAGGCCTTCGAATACTGATAGCTAAATACTCCTGGAGTATTTTATTTGTTTATTCTTATAAAACAAGTGTTTACCACAATAGAATATTCTTTTCACCTTTCCTACATGATCCAAAATCAACTGAAAACATTCATTTTAAAATAGTTTTAAAATAGTTGTTTTTTTTGTTGTTTTTTTTTTTTGTTGGTGTTTTTTTTTTTTTTTTTTTTTTGTATTAATTATTTAGAAGAGAGAATTTGGGAATGTCAGAAACTTAAATTATACAAAGAAAGCAGATTTCTTACATTGATATCTGAGGAGCAGGCATTTAATTTCATAAGAATGGTAAGAAAAATTAATGATTTCAGCAGCCCACTGTTCTGTGGCATTAAAAATGTCTGAGGGACTCGCTAACCAGATATCCTGTCCATTGCAAGACTACCACTGATGTGGTTTCTTGCACTTACTCATCTCTGAAAATTAGCCCTCCTTAGATAATAGTATTAAGCACAAATCTCCCAGCCTGGTCTAAACCACTAAGAATGGTTTTAATTAAAAAAATCTTTGGAAATCATTCCTTTATACATCTAATTTCTAGATTTTATTGCAAGACAGTTGCAGTATGAGTAGCTTATTCAGCAAGAGTTGTTTACACTAATCCTTTAGTCTCATCTGGGTTATTTTCTACCTGAACATAAATTACAGATTCCAAAACCTTCATTACTGTTTTGTTTCTGTTGTCACTTCCAAAGCAATAAATATGAGGCATTACTATTAGGGTGACCCATGTACAACTTATGTAAAAATCTCAAATAACTTCAGACAGAGAACCACAGAATCACAGAATGGCCTGGCTGAAAAGGACCACAATGATCATCTAGTTTCAACCCCCCTGCCACGTGCAGGTTCACCATCCACCAAACCAGGCTGCCCAGAGTCACATACAGCCTGGCCTTGAATGCCTCCAGGGATGGGGCATCCACAACCTCCTTGGGCAACCTGTTCCAGTGCATCACAACCCCCTGAGTGAAAAACTTCCTCCTAACATCTAACCTAAATTTCCCATCTGGAGAATGTGGAAACCAGTGCCCTATCACTATCAACCCATGTAAACAGTTGTTCCCCTTCCTCTTTAGATGCTCACATCAAGTACTGGAAGGCCGCAATGAGGTCTCCCTGGAGCCTTCTCTTCTCCAAGCTAAACAATCCCAGTTCCCTCTATCTTTCTTCATAGAAGACATCCTCCCAGCATATTAGTATTATAATTTGGTTGTCTAGATTTGCCCACCATGTAATTTATCCCTAAAGTCACTGTCTAATACAGGTACAACTATTTCCTGTATGTAGATGCCCATTTCCCATCTCTCAGCTGTAAAACAATTCTAGAATAAGAGTTTACATTAGACAACTAACTAGACAACTAGCCCATAGTCTCATCTTGTAATATTTGTCCATTAAACTGTAGTATATCTTTTAAGTGTTCTTTGCATTTTCCAGACAGGTAGATTTAATCTGCAATCCAAAAGATAAAAGAGATTGAGGGTGAAAAAAAAAGATACAGGACTTTAATGAAAGACTACTATGATTCTCAGTTCATTTTACTATTTTATTATACTTCACTTTTTTCTTTTGTAGTCTCATATACAATCCCTAAGAGATAAGAACCAGAACTGTATGTTTGTTAGGACTTTGGCCCCAAACTTATTTAAAACTACTCCATACTCAGCATTGCTGCTCTTCTGCCATAAGCCAATCCAATTTCTGATGCAAATACAAATACATGTGATAATTATGAGAGTTATTAGTTAATATCTCTATTTTTAATAAACACTTCCTATAAAGTAATTCCTTCATATCAGCTACCTTAATGGTTAATAACTCTCTCTTACCTTTGAAGCATTTGCTATTTTCCATATTGTTTATATATATTTTCAATTACTTTTTACAAAAAAGAGAAAACTAAATCTTTTCTTCCTGTTCCCTTGCTTTTCTTCCTGCAGTTATTTAGAAGTCCAGTTCATATATTGTGTCCTACTTTGATAAGAAAGAAATACTATTGATATTTTTTATTTCAGTTTGATAAAAAGCATGTTTGTTTTCGTTCATAGATTTAAAGCCCCAAAATGGACCAGTACCGTAAATAAAACATGCAATCTCATTTTAAAAATTTATTACAAGGAATTTTGTTTATGATTTCATGTTCTCCAGTAATAATTAATTGGAGGTCTTCACTGGTCCCCACAGACTAACTATCATTCAAAATGCACTAAAGGATGATCAACACACAGCAGCACATCTTCAGCAGTGAAAGTAACCATATGTATTTTTGCTACCAGTTTAACATAAATTTAAAAACAAGACATTTTTCAGTATGTGTGTTTTGCAAACATTGCCAAGAAAACAGCTTATCTACCAGTTTTTAAGAGTTAGAACTATATTGGTTTAGATTTAATCATTACTAAATAGTTGAGAAATAATGCTTTGCAATTTCATAGTGACCTTCAAAGGATCCTCTGGAAAAAAAAAAAACCCACCACCAAACTTAAAAACCCTTAATTGATTAATTATCAATAGTTATTCATTAAAATATTGAAAATGATTAAAGTTCCTATTCTGTAGTTGCTTGATAATATTTAAAGGAAGAATACAATACAAGCAAAACTAACAGAGCAACAGTTTCCTTCACTGTACATAGGAGAAATAAATTCAGCAAATATACAGCCACCACTTGTTTTCATCCCTTACATCAACTTCCAACATTTTAGGGCAAGATTGCATTTGGTAACACATCCTAATCAAATACTAATGTTCCACTAGTGCAAGGAGATTGTGTTACCCCCTCTTCAACAGGAATATTCCTGTATGAAGAAGATTATGGACCTGATGAAAATCTGGAAGAATAAAATACACAAAAGACTATGCTGTACTCACAAATCAGAACTCCTTTTGATCATTTCATATATTCTATGTGCCTATTATTAATAATTTGAATGATCCTACAGAAAAATATAACACTTAGCATTCTGAACCTCTCCCCTCAGAAGCGCATGATTCTTAGATTGAAACAACACTTCCACAAAACTGTATTCTTAGCTTATGTCCTTTTTTATGCAAATTCTTGAACTGGACGACTAATATAATTCTGTATTTAATTTGTACACATGAAATTCTGTCTTTACTGTGTTGCCTAAACCTTATTTTGGAAATTTTAAATTCTCCTACTATAGAAGTTTCCACTTTCTTCTCCTTTGTAGCTTTTTTCAGTTTTTCCTTATTTAGTTCTTATGTTGAGGCAAATGAACCAGTCACACCATGCCTGGTGAGCTTGTATCACCAAGCTTACTTTGGAATGACAAAATGCTGAGTGTTATTCTCTTATTCACTGATAAAACTGAACTCTGTTTGCATTTTGAAAGTTCAACCTCTTAGATGGACTGATGCCAATAACAGAAGAAAAACAAATTCTTTTAATCACTTATAATTTCATTGCTTTCATGGATGTTAATTTTAACCATTGAGGAAGAAAAAAACTTAGTTTGGAAGGCACCTCTGGACCACACAGGTTAGTCAGGGCCACATCCAATTGAGTTTTAAGTATCTCCAAGGACTGAGACTTTGCGTCTCTGGACAACCTGTGCAAATGGTTGGTCACCCTCAAAGCAAAAAAGACAAAATACTTGTATTAAAGTTGAATTTTCTGTATTTCAGGAAAGAGGAACAAAGGAAAGATGACTTTTTTTTTTTTTTTTTTCTCCTTTACTTTCCAGTCTCATTCTAGTCATACCAAAGGCAAGCACTGAAATTATGAAAGACAGACCACTGAAGGACAAGATCAGATTTGAGACCACCTCAGGAGTTTGAATGAGCACAGGTCCAAAGGAACTGATGAGATGCATCTGATGGTCCTGAGGGGACTGGCAGATGAAGTCGCTAAGCCACTCTTCATCACATGAGACATAAAAGGGGAAACATCCATTTTCAGAAAGGGAGAAAAGGAATGAAAGTACAGCCAGACTCTGAGAGCCCTGTATTTGTCAAGATCATGAAGCATATCCTTTTTCTAGTAACTGTGCTACGACAGAGAGAGATCAAAGAGGTGATTGGTGACAGCCAGTATGGTTTCACTAAGAGCAAATTGTGCCTCATAAATCTGGTGGTCTATGATGGGGTTATAGCATTAGCAGATAAGGGAAGAGAAACTAGCATAATCTATTTGGACTTGTGCAGAACACTTGACACTGTTTCACACAACATCCTCATCTCCAAATTGGAGAGACATGGATCTGACAGATGGAGAGTGAATAAGGAACTGGCTGTATGATAGCATTCAAAGAGTTGCAGTCAATGGCTTGAAAATCAAGTGGAGACCAGTGACAAGTAACATCCCCCAGGAATCAGTACTGGGACCAATACTGTTTAATGTCTCTGCTAGTGACATGAACAGAGGTATGAAGTGCACCCTCAGCAAGTTTCTGGGGTGACATCGACATGCTGAAGGGGAGGAATGACATCCAGATAGTCCTTGGCAGGCTCAAAAGTTGGACCTATCAGTGCAATCTCAAGCACAGACACAGCTTGGGTGATGGGTGAATAGAAAGCAGCCCTGCAAAGAAAGAGCTGAGGGTACTGGTGAATGAAAAAGCTGGACATGAGTCTGAAGTATCCTGGGCTGCAACAAAAGAAGTATGCCCAAAAAGTTCAGGGAGGTGATTCCCTCTTTCTACTCCTCTCATGTGAGACCCTACTTAGAGTACTGTGTTCAGCTCATGGCTTCCAGTGTAAGAAACACTTAGACCTACTTGAGTGGGTCCAGAGAAAGGCCACAAAGATGATCAGAAGCCCGGAGCACCTCCCCTATGAAAACAGGCTGAAAGAGTTGGGGCTGTTCAGTTTGGAGAAGACCATCTTTGCAATATTGTTAATTAAATCACCAAACAGAGCGCTCACTATAGAGCTTCTAATGACCAATTTGTGGAGCAAACTCCTACAATGAATTCATGTTAGCCGCAGTTTTGAACACATGGCATATACTTAACTGAGATTAACTTTTCACAGAAATGCTAACATTAAGAAAACTTGCTTTTTTAATGAAACAGTTTGTGTGAGTATTTCTGTTTTATTCCTGCTTATTAAAGATTCTTTTAGACAAACAATCCAAACAAGCTTCCACTATTATTTGGCACTACTGTTTTGAATTAATCAGCAATATGCATAACTCTGAAGGCTTTTAAGGGTGGGTGCTGTTCACTTATTTCAGCAGGACAACTATTCAGATCAGTATTAGATAACTCAGTCCATGTACAAAAATGTAAATTTCTTTGTAGACTCCTGAATGCTCATTTGCCTGGATCTCATCTGAGAGCATCATGTTCCACTCATTCCTTATCCTTTATGCTCATACACTTTAAAAGGAAAGCTTTCGTTTGCTAGCACTAATGTTTATTAAGAACAATACGCACTATAGTATGTTTTCAGATTTGAGGGCCATTAGATGACAACGCTTTTCGCATAGATCTTGTGTAGTGTTAATTTGAGATGAGAATTTGTGAATGAAAAACCATCAACTTCATAAGCCAGTTAAACTTATTAAACTTAATAATCCTTGTTAGCATCAAACCTTCCCTCAACCATGTTTCTAAACAAAGATTCTCATTGAACAGGAGCCGAAAACTGAGTCATTGACAAATTTATAATTTATCATAGTAGAATTAAATATTTGCTATATTGTATAACTTACTAGTTAATGTAGGGATTATCTTAAAAGATATACAACAGTTGATTTTTACCACACATATGCATTTAGAAATTAAACCGAATCCTGTAAAACTTAAGTACAGTCTGTGTGGAGTATATCAACTCTGCACAGCAATAGATTTTGCTCATTAATGACTAATTACACTCCATTTTAAGAACTCACATAATTTAATTATTTAAGAATCTTGCAATACATTCACTACAAAGCAGTGATATTCGTAATTCCAATTTTGCATTATCTTTGAAGTATATGCAGTTAAAAAAAAAAAAAAAAAGATATTACAGTGAAATAAATGAAAATATGTTGCTAAGAAGTCTCTACTCACCCCAATTTTGCCTCTAAACCTCCCTTCCCCCAGTCCAAAAGACATTTTTCCTCATTAATTTTCTTTAGCCTTTCTGCCAACTGCAGACATGTAGTGAATGTCCAGCTAGAAACGACGGGATTATAGACATATCTGGTCTGTTTATTCACTGGGAATTGAAAGAATGCTGCTATAAGGTGCATCTTATAAATGCATTTAAGGCTGTGAAAAACAACTTTCTCATTTCAATTTTGCTCTGCAAATTTAAGCCAAAATGGTTTCATTAGTTCCGTTTATCTGTTCAAATTTTCTGATCTTTGTTTTTTTTTCTTTGTTTGCTTTTTAAATTTGGAATGGAGATGTAGAAACTTTTTCTTTCAAGTTTTTAGGAATCTTACCCAGTAAATGGTATAGTGTTAGAATATCTAGCAGGCTGCCTGAAGACCTCTGTAGACTGTTTTGGGGTCAGAAAGATGCCATATTATTCTGGAACATCAAAAGTGAAAAAAGCACTGTTCCAGTGATTGACAATGTAGCCAGCATTTTATACAATATTAATCTAAAAAGTATACACAGAGTGGCAGCTATTCACTTACGTTTCAAAACGTTAACCACATAATTGTACTTTCATACACAACAGCAGGGATTCCTGAGGGCATCTTTCAATTTAAAAGAATTTCAATGGGTTTAGATGCTTCTGCTTACTCCCTAATGGAAGTCATGCAGGTCACAAAATCATAAAATAAAATTTGGTACTTTAAGTTTAGGGAGAGATCCACACACTGCAGAGGCAGTTAGCTATGTATGTTCTCAATTCAGTAGATGTTTTTACGAACAATGCCACTCAGATCTACACACTTTTAACCTAAACACCCATTTGTAAGATCTTTTTGCATCTGAGATGTTTTGCTCTTATCTTTGAAGTTTCTCCCCATTATAATCAAATGACAAAAGTGAAAATCTTTTCACATTACTCATCATTTTTACCTGACTTGCCAGAATTTTTCTGTGCTGGAAAGAGAATGCGTCCAGACACAAGAGCAAAAGACAGATTCATATTGATTTTCCTGTTCTGTAATCTTTCCCAAAGCAGAATTATCACTGATATACAGAATTATTTGACCACTCACAACTTTGGCCAAATATATCAGCAGTGGCAATGAACACATAGTATTTTCTGAAAGTTGCAGCCAAAACTTGTTTTCATTTCAATGTCAAACCAAAATAATTATATACTGAAGACTGAGACTAATACATTTTGCTTGATCTCCTGGTAATGTTGGCCATAAATTTATCCAGAAATCAAAATACAGTAGGTAAAACTGACCTTTGTAATAAAGATCTATCATCCCTGCTTCTCCACATACACCTCTGTTTGCATCTTATTCCCATATTCAACTAAGTACTAGCTGCCTCCTGGGTCCTTTTCCTAATAAACCTTCATTGTTTTTAAATTACACTACTCTAAAACAATCACATTTATTCTTGCTAACTTTAACTGCTGTTGTTTTGTTGTTTCAAGTTGTAAGTATACAGCATTTAAATACCTTTAAAAAAAATACTTACTGCACTGTGCAGATGTATTCAGCTTTTCTGCCAATCCTTTACTATCAAATCCTTTTACAGTTCTTTATTGTTAAACTAAATAAAGTGCTACATTGTCTGTCCTTATACACATTACTGCTGGATAAAGCCCTTAGTTCCCCAGACTAAATCTGTGCCGCTCTCTGCCCTGATTTCTCAATGCTATCTCCTTGCAACAGCTCACATTGAAAGCATGCTATTCCCACACCCACCAACACAGCTCTTGGGATACGAAGTGCACCATTGATACATTATATTCTTTTCCACAGTTTCCCACCAGCATGTTGCTAACAATTTCCTGGGCTTTATCAAAAAAAAAAAAAAAAAAAAAAAAAAAAAAAAAAAAAAAAAAAAGGAAAAAACCTTTTGAAAAGTGGAAACAAAGAATCAGAGTCCATTGTTGATCTACTTTCACCACCATAATCTGTGTTTTCCATCATCCTACATGTAGAGACTACAAACATCACCTAATACAGACACTCCAATCAACAATTTGTTTGGACAGTTATTGTTTGGTATCTCTAATCTTTCATCCTGGTATACATAGATTTCAAATAATCTTTTTGTTTCCCTTTGGCAGCCTGAATTGAGTTGAACTCCATCCCCCTGCATCCCCCCAAAACCCTCTTCCTTTGCCTGTCAGCTTGAAAAACAACTGAGTCAGTTTCAAACTTTGGATTTGATTCATGCAAGCAAAACATACAGATCACATGAGTTAGCTACGGAAATTACTCAGAAACAAAGTGCGGAGCATGCCACTTTGATTAAGTATACAACTGGGATTCCTTACTTCTCAGCATGAGGCTTTTCCCTTGAGTAAAGCTAAGGTCTTTTAAACCGCATAAGAAAAATGCTGGTAAATAGAAAGCAAGAAAATCAACAACAAAACAACAACAAAAACAAAAAGGACAAAAAATGATGATCTTAGGTCTATTGCAGAAAATGATCATTAAAAAGTAAAAATAAATAAAAATAAAATAAAAGGTCCACTCTTTATTATTATTATTATTATTATTTTCTTTTTTAATAAAGAAAAGACCTCCAATTAAAAGTAAACTCACCCCAGGGAATATTCTGTGGTTCAGTTATCCTTTACAAACCTTAATTTATTTTATTATACAACACATTGGATGCACTTAAAACCAAAGTGATATAAAGCAGCAATGACATGTACACTAGTCCTCTAGGAAACAGTAACCCTTCTTACAAAAAGTAGTTGCAGGTAATGTGTTTAAAACTAGGGATTCTCCAGTCCTGTTCCTGAAACTGACAGTGGTGTGCTGTGCAAACATAACAAAGCAATTTAACCTCCCCCCACGCCTACAGTTCATCATCTACAGCCATCCAATAATACATAACAATTTACTTAAGTCTTTTGAAGGCTATTTAACAATCTTGCATTACTTTTATATTAAAATTTAGAACTAAAAGTATTAAATGCTAGATTTTTCAAACAGCAGAGGAATTTGTGAATATAGGAATTCTAATACAAATGATGTTCTTTACTTCCTTTGGAAATTTAGGCAAATCTTCCTCAGAAAATTGGTAGAGACAGAAAAGAATAAAAACTTTCTTCTCATGATGTAGTTTTGTCATAATTTTTCTGTGGTTTCCCACTTAAATACAGAGGTGTGCCCTACCAGCCTGAACACAGGAATAACATATGAACTGTGGCTTGTTCACAAATTCTTAAACTGTTTGCTGATTAGCATCGATGGTATTTAGCAGTCATTGGATGTTAGGGAGTCAAATGAGTTCTTTCTGTTCAGAGGTATGAAACAACTGGAGGAAGATGCTTAAGCTTTCACTGCCATCTCATTAGTCTTGATTATTGTCCTTGATATCATTTGGATTTTGAAGGAAAGACATAGTAATACATCACTAGCTTAAATTGAACCATTGTCTTGAAGGGAGCTGGGCTGAAAGCAGTTAAGACAGGAAATAAAGTCTGTAGCTTTTGCACTATTACAAGCAAAAAACTCAAGAAAGACAAGGGGGAATGGAAATGACTCAGATATATGTTTTCCATGGATTGTTTTTAGCATACAGAACAAAGAGTGATAAAAGAAAGTTTGTTTCCCATGTTGCAGGCAGGTACAGGAGTATGGGAACAGCGATGTGGTTACTAAGATCCATCAAATTTAAAAATCCTGCAGACTTGGGCAAAATATCACACTTGAAAGTTTGGAAAATAATCAAACATTCCAAAATTTATATTTCCATATATATGTAAAGTTATATTTACTCTGAAAAGTACCCAGAATTTGCCACCATTGTCTTGAAGTGTTGTTCTGCATGTTCTTCCACTGAATGTTACAGCCTATTTTACTGATATATTTTTAGAAGCTTGAGCTGACTAGTCCAGAAAAGCTTAGTCCATGTAAATAAAAATCCATGCTTGGCATCACTTTGATAAAATTTAGTCCCAGTTCAGATTTGGCAGTGATTTTACTTATAAATTCCTTATATTTCTCTGTTGGAGAAACTCTATAAGCTAGGGCATTGTGAAGAAAGGCAAAATGGCATGTTTGGCAGGTCACAGAATGGGTATGCATGTACATGTGCTAAACCATATGGTCAAGGATGATTGTGTGCATGTATCAAGTGACAAGGGAGGACTTGTGATGTGAGGCTATGGAAGAACAAACAGGGTTTGTTCAGTGTGCATCCTACCAAGACACCTGTCAGAGCAGCAGAGCACTGCCACATGGGTCTTTTTGCTACGCCATATGTGTCACATGTTCTTAACTAGCCCTGACACACAGATTCTGCAGATCTGCAGGAATCAACAGGTTTTTTTCTGGCATTGTATGTGAGATTGATGCTAAAAGGAGGACTGCCAGAGAGCAGACAACCGAGTCTGGCACTAAAAGAATGGGATCCGGTATGCCTGTGTGTCAGCTGGACGCCAAACTGGTGTTAACAACTTCTGCCCAGTTGAATTCACTTCTCTAAAAATGTTGCTCACACATTTCTGTGTCATCTTCCAATACTCTCTGCTCTACCTGTGAAACTAACTTCAGTTTCTGTGCCTTCTCTGATGCTGCACACTTTCTGTTTAGTAGGATTTTTATGTAGAATCCATCCCTTCAGCATTGCTTAACGATCCTTCCCCAGCTCAAAACACAACATTCAGCTTGAATGCACTTTTTGTTAATTCTGTCCATCACACGTACTAAATGAAGCTTTGTCTTTTCAGAAAAAAATACTTTCCTTCCAACAACACATAGAATAATGACTGAAAGGACCCTGTTTTAGGCAGAACTTGTAAGAAACATTTCTATATACTTAACCTCTGCAAGCTGCAATTTGAAAAATGGCACAGATTTCCTCATTACTAAATAAATATTGTTAATATTCAAGTGAACATGAATAACAAGAAACAAGCAAATCACACTAAATAATGGATCCTGCTAAAAACACTGTGCCGTATTTAACTATTATATTATATATAATAATTAAAAAAAAAACAGATTAGAAAATCTTTCAAAGTAGAAAATTGAAGACTAGATTGGGCATACAATATAAACATATTTAAAAGCTACGTGAAGCTTAGTGTAAAGAAATGCAACTGAATGCCAAGTTCAGTTCTTGCAATCAAAAATGCTGAATAACAAAATGTGCATTAAAGTTTCTGCAGCAAAGGTGGCATGTGGCAAGACTATAGTCTTACAGCTGGTCCTCTATCAACAAGCATACTCCAGAAATTACAGCAGCGAGCCATCCAGCTTCCATTTGTTTTATATGAAGTTGATATACCTTGTCAGTCCTGAAGTTGATACAACACATACCCAGACATTCAGGGCCAAGACACCTGCCACTCATTTACTCATCATACCTACGTTTTCACAAGTAGATATATAAGCCACACAGCAGCAATCTGTGATTGCCCGGATTTCACATAAACTTGATATGCAAAAGGACACTGCTAAAGGTGCCAGGATGGGTAACCCAGAGAGGAAGAAGGAGAAATATTCAGAACTCAAGTAATAATTAAAGGACGTGTTTCATTGCAACATCTGACACTGTATAGGAAGAAAAATAATAATAGATCAGGCTCTATTTTACTGAACTAAAATAATTTCTGACATAAAGCTCACTCATTTGATAACGTCCTTAGGTAATTTTATATAAAACTGTAGCATAAAATATCAACATATCTTTATAGAAAAGGGAGACAAAAAGTATAGTAGAACTACACCTGGTTGCTCAGCTTTTATATGTTGGTACTCCTCTTGTCACTACAGTTACAAATGACATGTGGGTTTCATTAGTGATTGTGAAGTTGTGTTAGTAACCTAAGGACAGTTTTTCAGGTAAATTCAGAAAGCTTCAAACCGTTCACCAACAGAGCTCAGAGGTATTTGGAAAGGAAATACATTTCTTCACCTCCTGAAAAATCACTGTGGAATGTGCTAAATGTAATAGTTACTACACAAAGTCCAAAAAATTAGATTCAGACTCAAGAAGAAAATGACCAAGCAGCAGGAAAGGAGATGCTCAACCCTTGATCACAGAGGCGTAACCACTGTTCACAGTTCTATCTAGTGCATTTCAAAATTCCTGTGACTTTCTGCTAGCTCAGTTTCAGTAGAAAGACACCAGCCATCGCATTTATAGCAACTGAAATGGATAGATTGAGCACAGCCTTTTCAAGATACACTGCATCCTCAGCTCAAAGTCACTCCTGTTCACTTTGATGCTTCTCAAGTCTCCTTAACCAGTTGCACTCATCTTTTATTCCCTCCTCAATTACTGCATTTTCAGGAAATTCCTATGTCCTAGACTACAGCAGTAGAAGGCAATTGAAAATGGAAGTAGTGTTAGTTCATTTTATGAACTAATTTTTCTCACCACTGAAGGAGTGTGAATGGCTAAAATACTATCGTACTAGGATTATGCTAAATAATTATACATTAATTTATAGTGTTCTTAATCCAGGAAGAGTTACAAGATTGAGAATGACAACCTATGCTTCATTAATCTTAAGCATTCTGTGCTTAAAAAGGCAAATTTCAAACAACACTTTTTTGAGCTGAATACTTTAACAGATTACAAGAAGACAAAATATTAGCAAGGTGAAAACTATTTATATCTAGTTGCAAAAGCTATAGTAGGTTATGCAATTCTATACACAGGAGGAATTTAAAACTTAAAAGACATTGGTATTTGTTACTGTCATAATGCTGTTGAACTATCCAGCATTTAAATTAATAATTTAAATGTTTGCCTAATGAACTGGACTTGATTACATTAGGGCATTCTCAATTAATTCTGACAGATCATCTCCTG
Organism: Coturnix japonica; assembly: GCF_054131305.1. Lineage (NCBI taxonomy): Eukaryota > Metazoa > Chordata > Aves > Galliformes > Phasianidae > Coturnix > Coturnix japonica. The sequence goes on along the minus strand of NC_140667.1, from coordinate 17,484,743 downwards.
AATTAGAATACAGAACCAAAATGGTTTATGGATTTCTGGTCAAAGTGTTTACTGCGAGAATTTATCTTCAACAATTTCAAACAGCTCCGTTCTAAAGCAACACATCTTAAAAAACAATGAGCAAAAAACATAGCAAAAAAAAAAAAAAAAAAAAAGAGGAAAAAAAAGGAGTAACCACAGAAAATTCCCCTCTTAACCATCACATGAGCTGGAAACTGGTAAGAGAAGTAAATGGCTATAAGAAATGACAAGAAGTGGAAGAGACATGCTACCTCTGGCAGCTATTAAAATCGAGTTAAGAGGTTAGAATTGACTGATATATAAACCTCTATAAAATCAAACAGGAAGATAATTGGAAGCTAGGAAAAATAAAAAGGAATAAACTATAAACCTCTAGGAAAAATAAAAAGGAATAAACTATAAACTTCTGTCACGTTACCAAGAAATCACTCTACAGTTTTGTTTAAAACCAATTACACAGTACAACAAACTGAACCACAGAACTATATCTAAATATTTATCATTTTATTTAGCTAGTTCAATCTGAGAAGACCATCCTAATTACGTTAGAATGAACGAACCAGAGACACTACGGTAGCCTGGAGGTTTAGCTAGTATTGATCTTTAAGAAAATTTAAGAAATTTTAAAATGATTCTCCAACTATTGCAGATTCAGGAAGGGTAGTAAGACATATTTATGCAAAACTGAACAACACATACAGTAAATAATTGCATTAAGAGGTGTCAACGGCATCACTACTTTTAACACTGTCTTTTCCTTGCTTAGATTTTTTTGTGCATGTATTTTTCAGCATCCTTACGCTTCTGCTAAATGTTCAGAAACTTATGCTACTGCTCACATTAAAAAAGTTGAGTCCTTTTTAAAAGGAAAAAGATCATACCACAGTCTTATCCTTTTAGAACTTTTAGGAGAAAGAGAAAAATGGTGTTAATATTGAGCCACAGCTGTCTTTCCACTACCAGACAAGTAGCCATGAATTTGCATACATATCTAAAAACTGAGATTGCGTAGGGAGGTGGGGAAGTGTGCTGGAGAACTTTCTGTTCCAGAACATGCCACCTCCTACTCACATTTTTCGTATCATTCATCATTCCCAGCTCTAAGCTAGTTGCGGGATTGCAAAAAGAAAGCTTTTCTCATCATTATTAATTTTTCTAGATAATTTCATGTGCAGATTTCTATGTCCTTAACAAAGAACTTAGAGCACTTATTTGTCAGCAGCATGTTATTAATCTGGATAACTATCATTCAGGATCTGTTAAGCTGGCAATGGCTACTCATACATTCACTACTTGGAGGCACACGTGTCCATTTCATGGAGACAGTTTAGGCCAAATTTGGCTCTCACCAGGTGACCTAACACATGGTGCCTTATCTTTAGCAGACCAAGAAAGCAAAGCAGAGAGGCAGTGTTTCGATATTCAAAATTTCAGAGATTTCTACACATGTCAAAGCAGAAGAATTTCAAAGCATAAAAGGTGCAAAACATTTGTGACTTGCATGAGTCTAATCAGAATTTTTAGCCCCTAGGCACTCCCTTACCATTACTGGGATGTTCTCAGACTTTAACTCTTTATGTTTGTTTATTTGTGCATGGGCAAATTAAGTCATACCTTGACTTCAAGTCCAGTCTGCAGTAGATGTTCTGCTAATGTTCACTGAAGCAGCAAGCACAATTCACATGTCCTGAAGAGCTTCTATCTGCAGTCATCTGTACAAGCAGAAAGGTATAGTCAGGCTAGCAATAAAGAGAATCAAAATTACTTTTCCTAATCTAATTTATTTACATTAATCTATTAAAAATACACACGTTAAATTGTAACAATTTTTCCTTGAAAAACAAAACCATTTTAAAGAACGCTAATTTTTTTTTTTCATCCACTATTCTGGTATATTTAACATTTCAATATTAGGCATATTCTTTGACTTGCGGCCCAATTCAGTACCAGGGTATTTTTGGAACTCCTCCTAATGACATAAGTAATTTTTCAATACCAATTTGCTTTTACTTATGCAAAATGTGAAGGAAAAAAAACACCATAAAAAACAAACAAACCAAAGAGAACACAGGGAGCAGTGCTTCAGCTTGTGGTTTCATTTTTGTTTTTTAAGTCAAGAGCTGTTTGTGAATGAAAAAGATTGTAGTTGACATTGCATGCTATACATTTCCTCCTTAAGTAACTTATAGAAATGTGGAGATACGACATTTTCCACAGAAGAATGAGGAAATCCTAGATGCTTAAAAATAGTAAAGTTCAGATTTTTAAAATTGCTGAAAAATATTCACAGCAAGAACAGTAATTTAAAGGTTTATAATGAAGAAATATCGATGATAAAATCATATGAATAGAATCTCTATCTCACTGATAAGGAACCTCGTACTTACAGGAAAAAGGAGAAAACAAAGTTTAACTGGGCAACAAGAATTAAATGTTTCTGAAGTCTAAGAAAAGCCATAAACAGCAACATACAAAATGGAAAGTCCAGATAACTTTATGGAGAACCTCAATATGCTTTGTTCAGCATGTCTGGAAAGTCATCGCAGAGATGTTTACCATTTGGTTTGCAAGAGGACAATGCAATATTTACTGCAACATACACAACAAAAACAGTATCAAGGAATAAGACATCCACACATGCACAGCCATTAATGAATGATTTCAACCTTAAATTAGCACAATTTCATCGAGAACATTCAATTTATCAACATAAAACTAGATTAATGCAGAAGTAAATCAAGAAAGATTTCAGCCACATTTCAATAGGTTCTATGATTTCCTCTGCTTTATATGTAAAATGGGCATTTTTAAATGAAAGCAATGTTACTTCTCAGGTTCAGCTTTACAGTCTTTCCTTTCCGAACACAAAATACAGTATGTCTATTGCTTGCAAGTGGCTAACTTTATTTCTTAAGCACGTTCCACATTTCACTTTCCTTTTTTTATTTTATTTTTTTTGTATTTTTTAAGATATATTACACAATTATTGGTTTTATCAAAAAGTTGCTCTGATTTTTAATTGTGAAGATAACTCATTGATGAGTAACTACCATTATGAGATTACAACAGTCTCATTAATGGAGTCAGTGGCAAAACTCAAGTTGACTTTAAGTCAGCATTTTGCCCGTGTTTCTGCTGATTTACTGCTATCTATATGTAGCATAAAGTATTAATGCAAAGTAATAATTTAGAGTGAGTTAACATTAAGTGCAGCTATTTTATTTATATCAATGTTTTCTTACTACTTCATTATGTGATGAGAATTTTGTGACAAAATCATGAACAAAAAAAACCAAAACAACGTGTTATACAGTGTCAATAGGAATTTTACTTTGGCTAGTCCAGAAGTCAAAGTCCAGCAGTGTACATGACAAGGCTTTTCACAACCCCATGTGCTGAACACCTTCTAGCTGCCAACTTTAAAACATTGGCAAATAAAATGGAAAACAAAACAAAACAAGAGCTTTTAACTACTGACATTTCAAAGCATTTGAGATGTGAGCTAGCTGATACCTTGCGCTTCTAAAAGTCTCAGTCTCTCTATAACAAACTTAAAGTGTACTGTTGTGGGCTGGTGCAATTCTGAGAATAATCAAGTGCTGATTGAGCACTTTGTATAGAAACCAGATGAGCTAGGTTTTCAGATAAACAAGAATCAATAATAAACTAGGCGTTGAATGTTCTTTGACTTTTTTTTTTTTTTTTCATCCAACTTCACATTCTATATACACTCACGTTCCCATGTTTCAGGTGTGCAAGAAGCTCAAGACTGGAGCTCTGTTGTAATCCCCCACAATCAACCTACTGAATGCACTGCCACTGTGGTGCCTAAACTCTCTCACCGTTTTCCAGTTTCATCAACTACAGTGCTATTTGCAAACGCCAACTCACAAATGAAAACTGATACAAACAATTCAGGTGAAACTGAAACGTCTCTTTTCATTTTCTATTTGTAAACTGTGTTCACTGTGTTCTCCTAGCTTATAAAGCCACCTTAGAGAACCTAAATTTCTCCTAAGTTTATGCCTTCAGCTCAATTTTTTTCTGTAAGAACTTCCCTTTATACTTATTTAGAGAAATGTACTGCACTTTTACCTTCATTGGATTTGATCATCATTTAAATTACTTTTCATAGCACTTCGCAAAAGTTTCTTTTTAGCCATGACAATTTTGAAATTCTGCTTAACAGTTCCTTTCTTTTTGGTATGTGTGTAACCCAAAAACAACAAACTCTTGGCCATTTTTAAAGCTTATCTTAAGCATACGATGACATTGAAACTGTATATTGTTGCATATTCTTCACTACCCACTGCCACCTACTGCAGAATTCGGAGCAATGCAAATAGACCTACTTTCAAGAAGTTGAAGTCAAATTGTAAATATAAACTGAAATGCTTAGTGCATAATCTATGCAGATATATGCAGCCATATATATGCATTATGGACTTTTTTAGACCTGATCTGAGTAGAATAACGAATGGTTAAGCAGTGTTAGCTTAAATGTTAAAGCTAAATTTTTCTCTGAACAGGTGGCATTTTTACCATACATAATTAGTTGTACTACTTCTAAAACATTTGTAGAAATTATAAAGGTTTTGTTTTATGTTTATTTTTCAATTAAAAAAGAAGCTTTGAAGCCGTCACCCTTCCTGTGCTCCTTTAGAGTTTAATGCATTTGATCTTTAAAATGCAATTGCAAATTTGAAACTACCCCAGCTGAGATAGAAGGCTTTGTACGGCTGCTCAGCCATGTCTTTTCATCAGCTGAACTACCTTCTAGGAATTAATGTCAAATAGCACAGGTTACTTTAACCCTGCATACATGTAATTTTAGATTTATTTTATATAGTCTAAGAAAACAAAACCAAATTTGCTGGAAGTTAGACAGCAATTTAAAATGCATTTTTAGTTTGTCAATATTCCAACTTTAAGCTTTCTGAACTATAGCAATGAAATTAGCATATTTGTCTATGGTAATAATGCAAGCTTATTTCTCTTGTAAAAATTTGTCAAGAAAAAAATCATTTAAATTGTAAATTTAAATGTTGTGGCAAAATGGATCTCCCTTGCCTTCAAAGCTACAAGCTGTATTATACAAAATCTTTTTCTTTTACTCTTCAAAAACATGACAAATTATTCCATTTCCAAGTCACTATTTTTCTGTCTGAGGTGCATTCTTCAAGATAAAAGGACACAAAAAATTCTTTTTCTTTTTCTGCACTCCATGTTGGAATACACAGCAATTTTGACTTTCTGTAAATGGTTTTGTTTTTAACTGCTTTTAAAGCACAGGAATTTTTAAGGAGATTTTATCTTGCATGTTTAAGAGAATGATATATCACAGAATCATAGAATGGCCTGGGTTGAAAGGAACCACAATGATCACCTCACTTCAACCCCCCTGCTATATGCAGGGTCACCAACCACCAGAACAGGCTGCCCAGAGCCACATCCAGCCTGGTCTCGAATGCCTCCAGGATGGGGCATCCACAACCTCCTTGGGCAACCTGTTCCAGTGCATCATCACCCTCTGAGTGAAAATTGTCCTCCAAATATCTAACCTAAACCAGCCTGCCTCAGTTTAAAACCATTTCCCCTTGTCCTATCACTATCCACCCTCATAAATATCTGTTCTTCCTCCTGTTTATATGCTTCCTTCAAGTACTGGAAGGCCACAATGTGGTCTCCCCAGAACCTTCTCCAAGCTAAACAAGCCCAGTATCCTCAACCTTTCCTCACAGGAGAGGTGCTCCAGCCCTCTGATCATCTTAGTGGTCCTCCTCTGAACTCACCTGAAGAGCTCCATGTCCTTCCTGTACTGTGTGCCCCAAGGCTGGATGCAGTACTGCAGATGGGGCCTTGCAAGAGCTGAATACCGGGGGACAATCATCTCCCTGTCCCTGCTGGTCACCCCTTTTACTGCTCAGATGTAATACTAGTACAGTAATTGTCTATCACATAAAGACTACATGTGTTAAATCTGTTTCCTGTATGTAATGACAACACGACTACATCACCAGTATCTCAAGTAAGAAATAGCCATTGATCAATGCCTCTGACAAAAAAATGTTTTTAAAGCATTCTTCAATATAAAAGAGAATTTGTTTCCTTACCTAATATACTAGTCTTTTAACAATGCCTGAAAGAATGAAAAATGATGTGTTATAAATATTTTTAAGTGTTCACCAATTTATGTTTTTTATGGCTATAGATGCCTACAGGTTAAAAACTAAATAATAAAACCATCTCTTATTTTAGAGATTTTAAAACTGTTATCTGTTGATTGCAGATTCCTCTTGGTTTGAGGTTTTGTGTGGACATAAAAAACAGGAAGGAAATTACTTGCATGGTAACACAGGACTACAGCTTAAACTATCATAGTTCTCAGTATTTTGCAAGTATACAATTTGGAGTAAAGAGGTTGTTTTGAGCACACATATTTTTTCTATTTAACAAAGCAAAACTAGTCAAAGACTGTTTAGTACATGAGAGAGACTATTCTAACTTGGAAGAAACAAGAACACATACGTTAAAGCTTAGTCCCATTGAGCTCAATGAAAACTTTCCTCTTAACATCAAAGAAATCAGGATTTGGTCTTTACATCAACATTCGCCCTTATATTTTAGCTTTCCCACTGGACTCAGGCCTGCTAAATGCTTGTGATAACAGTATGTCTTTGCTCTCAACATACCAGAAAATTGTAAGGAACTTCCATGAAGCATTTGTGATTATTTTTTTTTAATGGATGCATCAAAATAGTCTTATGTGTGGTATTACTAACCTCAAGACCATCTCTCTGCTTTTTCTTTCTCTTCACAGTCTTCCCATTCCTTCAAACACATGCCCAAACCCAGAAGCAAAGAGTTGATCAGTTCCTGGAAACTTTGGCCTCATCCCACTCTTCTAATAAGCTCATCAATCCATCTATTTGATTATTTTATACAGTGCTGTGGTAACTAAATCACTCCCAAAATAAAACAAAATAGGTAGGATGAGGATTGTTTTTGTAGTGGAGGCAGACTCCTTTTCTTTTTAAATCTGCTCTGGTATTACTTAGTTTATCTACTTCTACAAATTTCATTTTGGAAAAAAAAAAAAAAAAAAGAAAAAGAAAAAAAGAGCTGGGAAGAAAGTCTTGTTGCACATGAGTTTAATTAAGATTCAAATGAAATAAATTTTGAATTTACAGTAACAAGTCTGCAAAAGTGTTTGTAACTGTCGCAGAGTTGTTTGAGGATCAAGATGATTACAGTATACAGGATAACAGAAAATATAATATGCTTGCATCCTATGTCTATTCAGCTAATCTTCCTCCCTTGACAGATGTTCAAGCACAGTATTTTCATAAACTGACTTAATAGGTATAAACATCATGATAAAGAACTCAAAGTAAACAGAAGGCAATTTAAATCATATAATAATCTTAAAAATACAGTAGGTCTCAAATATTTGTGGATTACACTAACAGAAGCCTTTAACTAAATTAAAGACCCACGTATAAATGTAGCAAAAGAAAATCTTTTATGAAACAAGCCTATATAGACTACAGTGTCACCTTTAATCACAGAATAACAACGAATTTCATCACATTTACTCTTTGATCTTTGCTTCCAAAGGCTTTGGCATTCAAAACGAATTTACATCCTACATCATTTTGAGGACTTAATTTTGTATATGACCTCACAGGCCTGGGAATGAACTTGCTGCTGTACAAGGCCAGGGTGTAGAAAAGCAACACTTCAAAGAACAGCAACTGCTATTCCAGCTGATTGTCTAACATGGAAGTTCAAGGAATGGGAAACCAGGCACTAGTTAATGCCTTGCTTGTCTCCCTAACTTGTCTTGAGTACCTGTCTAGCTGAGACTTATACAGAAAGCTGACCTGCCCTACAGAAGTTTACAATATCTTGCATGTCATTTGATGAACAACACAAAAACTGAATTCAGGTGAAATTCTTTGGCAAACTTATTTTGAGGTCAAATTCTGTCTAGCAAGGTTTTGACAAACAATAGCTTTATCAAAACTCTGTGTTAGGTGCTGTTGGGTTTTTTGTTGTTGTTTTTAGTTTTATTGTAAGTAATAAAATATTCTATAGAATAGCTACACTTCTAGCAAAAATTATTTCTACTGTAAGTTCTATTTTGGAAGGGTTTTTTAATGCAAAATATTCTATCATCCCTGGTTAGTAACTTCAAATATCTAAGTATCTTATGCTTTCCCCTTGTTATTTTTTCCTCTCTCTGTAGGCAATGGTTACCTGAAAAACATTATATAAAGAGATGATGTTTTTACATGTTGTTTAATAAGACAAATGGTATTTTAAATGCATAAACCCAGTTCCTTGTTGGAATACCTTAGCTAGAGGCATAGTAACAGGGTAACTGAAATTAGCAGATAGCCAAATTGATTTGAAAAAAAAAAAAAAAGCAAAATGAACATAGTATTTCACACTCATGTCAAGACCATTTCACACCTTGCAGCATTTTTCTTAAAAGTCAGTTTCCTATGAATAATCCTCTTGATGAATTATGCTGCTTGCAATACTATGTTTCCTTCTTCCATCTCCAACTTCGTACATAATCCCAGCCTAACTTGTTTATGATTTCTTTTTCTCTCTCTACTCTGAAACTACTGGCATCCAATTACACAGACTTATCTTAAAAATCTGTGTCATCTTCATGGCTAAATCTGATCATATTCATACAAAATTCTAAAAGCCACAGATGTAAGCAGTCAATAATAGCAGAATTGCCAAAATTTGCCCTCCACTATTGACAGCACTCTTGCAAGGATAATTCTATTGCACAAAACTGACAGACTAAGAACCACTGTATGATTTATATACCTATCTTCTGTTAATTTAATTGGAAAAGAAACATGAAGATAGTTTAAGATCCAAACACCTTTGGAGATCTGCAATCAGACTTCTGAACCTCTTGGTTTAGACTGAAGTAAGACTAAACCTTCTAAGCAACAAGCACAGGGCAAATTTCAAGAACAATTCTGAATTGAAGGCAAGAATTAATAGATTTTAGTTACAGCCTGGTTATTTTTCTATGATACAAGAAAGAATTTCCTGGGAATTATGTAGAAGAACATTCATTCCCACTGCTTATCATTTGCCTTCTTCAGTGAAAAAAGAAAGTTTTCCATGCAGTAACTTCACAGGAGAAAAATATCTATCATTGCTGTAAGTCAGTGGAAATTGTTACAGGTAAGTTGTTTGTATGCTTAAAGAAGCAGTTCAGTATCTGTGTAATTGAAATTCAGATGCAGAATGGAGATGAAACTAGAAAAAGGGCAATTAATTTGATGATAAGAGGTAATTAAAGGCTATCAAACACTAAAAGATACAAAGCAAATATTTAGTTAAATATTTAGTTGAGGAAAATTACGAAACTTCTAACAATTACTGGATCTGCTTTTCATTCTCCAATGAACAGAAACACAAACATGCACAGAAGTTCATTTTTCACTCCTAGATCTTCTGCTTCTACAATCCACAATTGCAGTCACCTGTTCACCAAGTACAAGATATATGGTACTAGATATGTAGTTCAATAAGTACTAGAAAGGTCTAGATATTCAGAATAAGTCTGATTCTCCATGCATGCATCCTGGTGGGGCACGTACTGTTGCAGTACTGATCTGGGATGTTCTAATCAGATAATAATTTCCCATAGCTGAGGAAGGATAAATCTAGATTTAGCTATTTGTCATGGCCAGTTCCATAAGGAGCTGCCTATAGAATGCATAATAACAGCAAAAAAAACCCTGTAGTTGTTCTAGCCTTGCCTTTAGATGTGTGTTTGCTAAAAGACAGACCTGAGAGACATGGCAATGTTTTAAAAAGTTGCTCTACTTGGATAAAAGTGTTACAGAACTGAAACCAACCAACTCATGACTTGCAATCATCATTCATCCTGAAATATAAATGTGTGGTTGCTGGCTGGCAGTACTACATAGTTCAAAATTCAAGAATACAGTAGGATAAGGTTGGCACTGAAGTAAATGTTTTCTGACAACAGAAATCTATAACACTGATGAAATGTGTGTATTGTTGTAACTTCCTGAAATAAATGCATTACAACTGAAACCTTAAACAGTTTCTAATAAGACACATTATCAGGTAGTCTAGCAAAAATCCATGAGTGTCATCACAAGAATATTACGCATTTAGTTTGCCAAATGATCATTTTCCGGAGGAAAGTTCAAACAAACTTCATTGTTTTCACGGTTAGTCTTAATTACAGCTTGAAATGTAGGGAACAACTCAAGGGGAAAACGTGTGTGGGCAGTGGGGAGAGAACAGACTGAGTACATACAGTGTTTGAATTGATTTGCAGTGCAAAGTTACAAATCTGGTAACTTTGCAAAGAATTTGTTTCCAGTTTTCAACCTTCTAGCATGCATATCAGGAGAATCTAAGAAGCCAGCCATCAGTATGAGGTTCAGAGGTAATTACTGGTCAAGAATCAGTAGCAAATCTAACAGCTGTCAGCAGGCTAAAGACAGAATTAAAACTCTTTACAGAGGGTCTTCAAAAGAATTACATGATATTTCATACAGTGATTAAGCCCTTCACAGTGCACCGATATTTTTCTGAAGCCAAATCTTAGCACAGCTGTCACTTTAGTAGGGCAAACCTCACACTTCCAAAAAGATATTATATTCTATGGAACTAGCATAAGAACTAACCAGAAATACTACCTAAGTAGTAACATGCACTGAAGCACATTCCAGACTATATATATTAAAGTTTTATGTGCATGAAGCCTGAAAAAGTGGAATAGAACACTGCATTAATGTTATAGATTAACTTGACAAGACAGCTGATCCCATTGTGCTCACATTAAGTGAATATGAGGTTCACTGAATTTTAACATAGAGAAGGAATTATTTTCTTCAGAGATTGCTCAGATAAATTCTGCTTACTACCCTTTTATGAAAAAGTTATCTACCAAAATTATATAGAAGTTGTATCTCCAATGGTATTTAACTGTTTCTGGCACAAAGATATAATTAACGAGTCTATTATGAAACTTATAAATTAATTAAAAAATTAATAAATTAATGGGTATTTTATGAAACTCAATACCATCACACAGCTAGAAAGACAGAAGCAGAAAAAAGAACAGATAATTATCACAGGAGAGATAGACTAAATCACAACATCTAGGGCATCAGGATATGAGGATTTGTTTAAGAACCAACAAGATGAGAGCTTATACACTACTTAATTATTTCATACACATACCCAGGATTTGCTTACTGCCCTAGCCTTACAGTTCCTAGGTCTGAACTTCTTTCCAGCTGGGATATCCCTTCTCATCCAGGAAAGCTGGGTAGAAAGACACATTGTTCTGTGTTGTGCAGCCACAGAGTTAGCAGTGTTGAGTGAAAGTGGTATGAATCCCTAGACATGCTCCCCCAAATTTACCTCTACATCTCTCTGATCTCCAGAGTCTTCCCAGACTTCCAGCATCACTCTTTCAGCTGAGATCTTTGCCATTTACCCTTGTTCTATCACTACAGACGTGGCTAAAGAGTCTGTCACCTTCTTTCCTGTAGCTCCCCCTCTATCAGCTCACCCTCAGATCCTTCTCTTCCCCAGGCTGAACAGCCCCAGCTCTCTCAGCCTGTCCTCCTCAGAGGACAGGTGTTCCATTACATGGATAATTTTTCTGGCCCTTTTCTGGATGTGCTCCAACAGCTCTATATCTCTCCTGCACTTCTGATACTTTTTCTGTACTGTCCATAAACTCAACATTAGGCCTTCCCTAGACTTCATTTGTGGTCATATTCACTAGTATATTCTGACAATCTGTGTAACCTAACAATAAAAAGTTCTAACACAGCTGGATTTCATGGGCTTTTTCAAGACTGTGCTGTGAGCTCACTGCTACTTAGGGAACCAAAATGATCACAGCAGTGATTTTTAATCAGGGACTGGGTTAGCTTCAGAAGGGCCAATTCTATTGAAATTCTTAGTGCCTAAACAGTCAGTCAGCAATATCGAAAAAGAAAAATGAATGTACTATGTTTGCTTGCTTAAAGTGCCTCATTTATTGTGTTATTTTACAGGCCAGCATGGTACATACCCTTGCTTTCATCATTTTGTAACACAATTCAAACATTCATTCAATATTCTGGAAGTCATATATGTTATCTGTTGTGACTAGACACTCCAGGGAAAACACCAAGGAGTGGAGGATAGATTTGTCACTCATCTTCAAGAACAGTGAGAAGGTCAGCCTACAGGATGGTCAGCCTAACTTTGACCATTGGGTAGGTGATGGAGCAGCAAGTCTTGGAGATTATCTTTAGGCACATGAAAGAAAAAACACCATCAGCAGTAGTCATTGCGGGTTCACCAAAAGAAAGTCATTCCCAATTCACTTCACAGCTATGATAAAATGCCTGGCCTTTCTGACAAGGGAATAATAATGAATATTGTTTACCTAGATTTCAGTAAGGCTTTTGACTATCTCCCAAAAGATTCTCATCAAGAAATAGCTGACATATGGGCTAAATGAGTATGCAGAAGGGTTGAAAATTAGCTGAATAGCCATGTCCAGAGAGTGGTAAACAGTGGCACGAGTTTACTTGAAGGTCAGTAACCAGTGGTGTACCCCAAGGTCAATACTGAGTCCAGTCTTATCCAGCATCTTCTTTAATGATCTGCATGATCATAAAAGGCAGAGCACTGTCAACACTCAGCATGTTTGCTGATGATACAAAAATGGGATGAGTGATTAGTATTCCAGAGGGTTACTCTGCATCCAGAGGGGCAAACCAGCTGGAAAGCAGCTCTGCAGAATAAGACCAGGGGATTCTGGCAGGCAACAAGTTGAACATGAACTAGATACTTGCCTTTGCAGCAAAGAAGACTAATGGTATCTTGGGCTGCATTAGTAGTAATATTGCCAGCAGTTCAAGAGATTCACTCCTCCTCCTTTATTCAGAACTGTTAAGGACACACCTGTGATAATCTGCTCTTTTCTGGGCTTCCCAGTACAAGAGAGACACAGGGCTACCAAAAAGAGCCCAACAAAGAGCCATGGAGTTAATTAAGGGACTGGAACAGTTCTCATATGCAAAAAGGCTGGGACTGCACAAACTAAAGAAAGCTCAGGAATAAATCTTACCAGTAGAATCCTGAAGAAAAGAAGGAAAGAGTGTGAAGTCAGTCTCTTTTTGGTGGTGCTCAGTAATGGGAGAAGAGGCAAGGGGCACAAACACAGGAAGGTCCATCTGAACATCAGGGAAAACTTTTACATTGTGAAGGTGACAGAGCACTGGCACATGCCCAGAAAGGTAGAAGAGTCTCCCTCTCTGAAGATATGCAAAAGCCACCTGGACGTGGTCCTAGGAAACCTGCTCCTGGTGGCCCTGCTTGAGCAGAGGATTGCACCAAGTAACCTCCAGGAGTCCCTTCCAACATCAACTGTTCTATGATTCTGTTAACATGTGGGAAAATAAATGAAAACTAATATTGTCATTCTCTTAGATATATGTAGTGAATCATAGAAATTCACAGATGTTTGAGGCAACATAGAGCAAATTCTATGCAAGGTTCAATCCAGGACTTTAATTTGGAAGCAAATATAATACACTGGCCTGAGGCTGACAACATTTCATTTCTGACCCTCAGCAACATGTTTTCAGGTATAACACTGGATAAAACATTTTATAATCTAATGTCTCCTTGCTGCTTCTCACAGGCAAGATATAGACAACAATTCACTGTGTCAGAGGGCAATTAGGCTTGATTTTGCTTCAGTAAATATTTTATATAAATATACACACCACATACTTGATCTGTTTGAATAGGGATAGTATAACACCATTTTGACTATGTAAAAAGTCATGAATATAAATGAAATGGTCAAGCAGTACAGTGCAGAAGACCACAGAATATCTAGCAACAGCTTACAGTAAAATGTATTTGTCCTCATATATCAGAGCATAGAACTTCTTTTTCCCGAGACTCACTGTTGGCTTCTCTATAGTTTGAAAATATTTTTGAGATACAGAATGGCAAGTAGTTCCCTCAGTATATATTGATTTGGAATATGAAAATGTGGCTTTTTCAGGCTTGCTTGCTGCTCTCCAGTTTTGTGCATCATTCAGTGGAAATATGTTGCATATTTTTATGCTGAAAATGATTACTTTTAATCCACAGCTGTGTTCAGTGTAGCATCACAATCCTACTAGTACAAAAGAAAGATCATAGAAGCTGCTTTGTTTATGACTATTGACAAAAGAAGTAATGTTCAAGAACCTACACCTACACAAAGGCCTGAATCAGCCTTTGGAAGTAGCTAACTCTCTTCTCCAAATATACTTACAGTCAAGAGTAATTAAACTCTTATACTTTATATAGTTGGGTGGGCACAACTCATAAACAACCTCATAAAGTACAAAAGGGCAAGTGAAAGTTCCTGCACCTTGACCAGACCAGTCCCAAACAGAAATACAGGCTGGGCAGGGAGTAACTTCAGATCAAACCTGAAGAGAAGGATTTGGGGATGTCGGTTGATGAGCAACATGAGCCAGCAATACATGCTCACAGCCCAGAAGACCACCAACCAGTTCCTGGGTTGCATAAATAGAAATGTGAACAGCACATTTAAGAAGGAGATTCTGCCCCTCTCCTCGGCTCTTATGAGACCCCTCCTGGAGTACTATGTCTAATTCTAAGGCTCTCAACACGAGGATAATGAGCTGTTGGAGCAGGCGCAGAGGAGGGCCACAAAGACGATCAATGGGCACCTCTCCCCCTACAGGGACAGGCTGAGAGAGCTGAGGCTCTTCAGCCTGGAGAAGGCTTCATGTTGATGTTATATATTATCTGAAAAGGGCCTACAGGGAAGCTTGGGAGGAAATTGTTATAAGAGAATGTAGCAAAAGGACAAGGGGAAATGGCTTCAAGCTAGAAAATGGTAGATTTAGACTACAAAAGAAGACATTCTTTACTATGGGGGTGGTGAGACACTGGAACTGTTCACCCAAAGAGCAATCTGGTCTACTGGTCTACTGGGAGGTATCACTGCCTATGGCAGGAGGATTGGAACTACATAGTCTTAAAGGTCCCTTCCAACCCAAATCATTCTATAATTCTAACCCATGTTGTTGCTGAGTGACAGATGGCAGCAGACAGGCAGTCTGACAAAATGGCATCTGACATGGAACTGCAGATGAAACAAAGGTATGGAATTGAATTCCTTCACACAGAAAAAGAAAAATGCACCCACTGACATTCATCAATGGCTTGAAATTAATGAAAACCTACAATTCAAAATGTATCTAATCTCAGCTGCAGTCTACAGAAGATGACCAGATATTTCAGTGTTGGGATCTCATTTGACAGGTCCAAGACAGCCCTAATGTCTCAGACATTACTGTTAGTCTATATTACTGTTTGTCAGAGAAGCACAGGTTAACACTTGGTAAGGAAGATTTCCCCACACAACACATTTTACCAGCCCATAAAATGGATTGCGCACCTTGAAGGGAAAGTAACTTACAGTTTCATGGAAATGTCTGCATCTGTGCTGAAGGTGTGACACATAATCTAGCTAGATCTAACTACATGACTGGTGTAGGAAATAGAATACTTGTCATCATTCTCATCATTACACAAAATTTAAGCAGAAAATAAAAGTATAGAAATTCTATAGAAGATGATATGATGCAAACTAACATTTTAAAACTTCAGTGATAATAAAAATATATATAAGTAGCTAGTATATATAAAAAGCGAGACAAGGCAGAGAAGGTAGAGTATTTGTAACAGACAACATTCCTGAAGGTCCCTCTCATACGTCATATTAGGAGGAAAAAAAAGTGAGGGAAAGTGGATTTTAACCCAAACGTTCCCTCTTCAAAGTGTAGAGCATTATATTCTCATGGTTACAAGGCTGATTAATTTGAATTCATACAGGGTCCAAAGATTTGATGTAACTCCATAACTACTCCTTCAGTTGCACAAGCACTAAAATTTCAGAGGCTGTTGCCATCACTCCTTTAAACAGTTCTGAAAGAAGCAGTTATACTGGTAGATGAGGCAAAGCCATTTTCATACACATAATATTTGCAAAGACAATTTGATGACATGGGTTAAGTTTACAGTACTTTGCTGTGAGATATATTAGACTTTGCTGAAATGTCTCAACAAGGCTTTTATCTGCAAATGCACCAGACAGTGGTTGCTTCAATAGAAAAAACATACATGTTTATACATGTCATTTAGAGTCTAAACTATTTCCAGCTATAGATGACAACATGGATTTAATGGACATTCAGAAATCCTTTCAGACTCTATCCATGAAAAGCCCAGGAAATTTAGGTGAACAGAGTTAAGGCATAAAACAGTTGCTGTTATAAACTTGGAGTCATATGAGCTAACCAAAACAAAAGACAAAAAAAAAAAAAAAAAAACCACAAAACTTTTCAGAGTCAGATCAGCAACTCTGATCATCGTATTGATGCCTATTTTCACTAACAACCTGGAATCCATATCTAGATTATTGTCTTGGAGGAAAAAAAAAAAAAAAGAAAAAGGTTTGATACTTGACCGACCAGAGGTCAAGCGTTGCTGGACCTGCTGCTCACCAACGCTGAGGAGATCATCAAAGGCGTCAAGGTTGGAGGATGCCTGGGCTCCAGCGATCATGCCCTGGTTGAGTTTGTGATCTCAAGCGATGTGGGCCTGGCAAAGAGCAGGACCAGGATGCTGAACTTTAGAAGAGCTGACTTCAAGCTTCTCAATGGAATGCTGGCCAAGATCCCCTGGCGCGCTGCCCTCAAAGATAAGGATGTTGAGGAGAGCTGGCTACTGTTCAAGGATGCCCTCCTGGCAGCACAAGAGGTCTCCATTCCCCTGATTAAGAAAGTGGGCAGGAGAGGTAGAAAACCGGCATGGCTCAGCAAGGACCTGCTAAGAGAACTGAGGGTGAAGAAAGGGGTGTACAAGCTCTGGAAACAAGGCTGTGTCACCCGGGAAGAATACAGGGATGCCGTCCGAACTTGCAGACGTGGGATCAGGAAAGCCAAGGCGCAGGCAGAACTGAACTTGGCGAGGGACGTGAAAAACAATAAGAAAACTTTCTACAGGTACATTGGCCAGAAGAGACAGGCCAAAATGGGCGTACCTACTCTGGTAAATTTAAAAGGAGAAATGGCTTCAACAGATGAAGAGAAAGCTGAGGTGCTGAATGAGTTCTTCACCTCGGTCTTCACTGGTGGCCAGGATTCTAGTCTTTTTCACGTCCCTAAGTCTTGCACCCCCATACCTCTATGTGGGGACCAAGGAGGTAAATCCCTCCCCACTGTAAGGGTAGAGCAAGTCCGAGAGTGCCTCCTTAGACTGAATGAGTATAAGTCTATGGGGCCAGATGGTGTGCATCCCAGGGTCCTGAAGGAGCTGGCTGAGGTGGTTGCTGAGCCGCTCTCCATCATATTTGAGAAGTCGTGGCTGTCAGGTGAGGTCCCGGATGATTGGAGGAAGGGTCACGTCACTCCCATTTACAAGAAGGGGAGCAGGGAGGACCCGGGGAACTACAGGCCGGTGAGTCTCACCTCCGTGCCTGGGAAGATTATGGAACAGATCCTCCTGGACAACATGCTTGATCACATAAAGAACGAGCATGTGATCCGAGACAGCCAGCATGGCTTCACCAGGGGAAGGTCATGCTTAACTAATCTTGTGGCCTTCTATGATGGAGTGACGGCGTTGGTGGACGAAGGGAAGGCGACCGATGTCATTTACCTGGACCTGAGCAAGGCCTTTGACATGGTCCCCCATCACATCCTCATCTCCAAATTGGAGGGAGGTGGATTTGATGGGTGGACAACTAGATGGATAAGCAATTGGTTGAAAGGCCGCAGACAGAGGGTGGTGGTCAATGGCTCTATGTCCAGGTGGAGGCCGGTAACGAGCGGTGTCCCTCAAGGGTCTGTCTTGGGACCGGTGCTCTTTAACATCTTTATTAATGACATCGATGAGGGAATGGAGTGCACCCTCAGCAAGTTTGCTGATGACACCAAGCTGAGTGGTGCAGTCGATACGGTGGAGGGAACGGATGCCATTCAGAGGGACCTTGACAGGCTGGAAAGCTGGGCTCGGCTGAACCTAATGAGGTTCAACACGGCAAAGTGCAAGGTTTTGCACTTGGGCCGGAAGAACCCCAGGCACCTGTACAGCCTGGGAGGAGTTGTCCTTGAGAGCAGCTCGGCAGAAAAAGACCTAGGGGTCCTGATAGATGAAAAACTTAACATGAGCCAGCAGTGCGCTCTGGCAGCCCGGAAAGCAAATGGGATCCTGGGCTCCATCAGGAGAGGGGTGGTCAGCAGGGATAGGGAGGTGATCGTCCCTCTCTACTCTGCTCTTGTGAGGCCCCATCTGGAGTACTGTGTCCAGGTGTGGAGCCCTCAGTACAAAAAAGATATAGAGATTTTGGAAAGGGTCCAGAGGAGGGCCACAAAGATGATCAGGGGGCTGGAGCACCTCCCCTATGAGGACAGGCTGAGGGAGTTGGGTTTGTTCAGCTTGGAGAAGAGAAGGTTGCGGGGTGACCTCATTGCAGCCTTTCAGTACCTGAAGGGAACTTACTCCCAGGAAGGGAGTAAACTCTTCGAAAGGGCTGATAATAGCAGGACACGGGGAAATGGTTTTAAGTTGAAGGAGGGAAGATTTAGGTTGGATGTTAGGGGAAAGTTCTTTACTAGAAGAGTGGTTAGGTCCTGGAACAGGCTGCCCAGTGAGGTTGTGGATGCCCCGTCCTTGGAGGTGTTCAAGGCCAGGTTGGACGGGGCCCTGGGCAACCTCATCTAGTAAAGGTGTATGTTTGGTGGCCCTGCTGGGCAGGGGGGTTGGAGCTACATGATCCTTGAGGTCCCTTCCAACCCGGGTAATTCTGTGATTCTGTGATTCTGTGATACTGAAATACCAACCTCCTTTCTTCAATAAATCGACCAGTCCCTTCGCCCTTCATGTGTTCCCTCTCTCATAATAAATTCTGCATTCATTCTTGCAAAGTGTTTCATCTTCAAAAGGAAACTGCTGCCATCCCAAATGTGCCCTAAAAAGAGAGGAAGGAGAAGGCTTGAAGATCTTTTGTTTGAAAAGAGAATTGCATGTAGTTTACTCACTTTCTAAGCAAGTATTCTAAACCTTAAATGTAAAAACGAGGATACCTGCATCACAGTGGATCCACTTTAAAAGTAGAGCAAGGTCTGTTCAATTAACTGAAAGAATGACTGGAGTCACCTGTTCTTGGTGAAGTCCCAAGGGATCTGAGAACAGCTGTATGCCCACTGACAACTGTTTTACTGATTTGGGGGCTAAAGAAATTACACATTATTTGACATTCCATGTTTACTTTTAGTAGTTATAGATTGTTTGTTAACTGTTTCTTTACCCATTGGTTTATATACGTAACATCAGTTGTTTTTCATCCATGTGTTTCAATGATGATATGCCAGCCTTTCTCACTCACAGTAGGAATACAGGCTGTCTGCTGTTCTCAAGACATATTTGTGACTTTGGTCAGTTGGGGTATTTTGTTTCCTTGCAGATTACAACACCACAAAGCTACTAAATGAATTAAAAGAAAACAAAAAGTGTCATAGTGTTTTGGCTTTCACTACTGGTATTTAAATAGTAATTGAATACAAACAGGTAATAGCTTTTGTAATAAAAATATAGAAGACATCAACAGAAAATGGTGAATTTGTTATTGTTGTCAATTGACAGTCCTCTAATTTTGGCGGAGCTATCACACAAGACACCAGCAAAAATTTGGTCTCAATTGTTCATCCTAATTTGATTGTATTTCATTAAAAACCAAAAATCATTTATCTTCCTGGTCACTCAAGTAGAGAATTGATGACAGTCTGTGCTTAATTATAGAACAGTCTGACATAAACTGATATCAAATCACTTTATGTCTGTTAACTAATGAGATAAAGCAGATACATTTACTTCTCTCTCTTGATTTTTGTCAGATGTTGGAATGAATATTTAAAGCAACTGCTAAAGTAAATAAAAGTGAAGAGCTGACTGATAAGGCCATCGCTGAAGAAATCCTTTAGGAATATCAGTGACAGACTGGGTGGAACATCGCTTACAGTCCTGACCCACATTTGGTATAATAGCTAATCTTTCCCCCGTTTGAAAAATGAAGCTTTTATCCATCTACTGCACTTTTAATTGAGAAAGGAAAAAGGACTGGATACTGTGCAAAAAAATAACATTGTGAATAAAGACATTCACCTGTCAGTACTGGCAGGAGCTAATTTAGTATGCCTAGTGATTGCTTTTTCTAATTGTAGATTGTTTCAATTATATCTTGAGATTAAGAAGTGCTAGAACACCATCATTAATTTCTTAGAACAAAAAATGAATAGTAGTGCATACTGTGCTATTATGATATCCCTTGTTTACTCTAAGGATCACCTCTATTTAGATTTGAATGCTTTACACCTTAACATATCTTTACAGCAAAAAATGAATAGAAATATATCCGTTATAAAGTTCTTATATATACACACACACACAAAACAAATATTCCAACAAAAAAGTAACCATGAAAACAGATCTGCTTGCAGAAACATTTCATAGAAAATGTGTTTATCAGCCCTAGTGTGTATTTATAAGCTAAAATAATTAAAATACATTATCAATTAAAGAAACAGATGTAGATGTGGGAAAGGAGTGAAGCATATGTTTAGAATTATGTGAACATGTTCCCATTTGTGAAAGATACTTTGTCAACATTTTTTAAAATGTAAAGCCAACATTTCATCCACGGTTATTAATGTGGCACAATCTGAAAGAGTTACTAGGCAAAAGTCTTATTGAGTAGATCTGCTCCACATATGTAGTTGGTCCAAATGTACTTACTTAAATGATAAAAATAAATTGTCACCCCTTTTTACTCCTGTTAGCTCTGCACAATCAAATACAGCAAAAAGGAAGTGAGCTGCACTCTATTTTAACTCTTGAACCACCAGCAGATGATGCATTTGTTGAAGCCATATTGTTGATGATACCATACAAGCCAGAAAGAACACAGAAGGAAGGCACGACGCATAGGATGTGGTTTAATTAGGCCATGGCTTTATTAACTCATCTGGCAACATTATCCAGCAATATGTCATATAGAATAGGTCATCATTCTTTCCTTAAGTGTTTCAACATATTTTTAAGTTTGCTGTCAACTTTCCCTGTTCCCTAATTCCAGCTGCTTTTGTGGGTCACACAATCTTCTCCTCTTACGTACCCTCTCAGTTGCCACAGTTTGAACAGAACCTTCTGGCCTTGTCAACTGTGCCTTTAAGAAAAGGATACAGTTCCCATTTCATGGTCACCCTCATAGTGAAAAAAAAAGTGGCATTCAGAGGTACTCTCCCATGTTTAAGTTTGCAGCTATTGCCTCTTGTCCTTTAACTGGGCACCACTAGAAATAGCCTTGCACTGACCCATTGTCTAGAGAGGCTTTAGTCTCCAAACTTGCAGATTTAAAGATGCCTGAGCATCATCTTTTCTATGCTGTCCAAGGTAACCCTGCTTGAGCAGTTAACTTCCAGAGCTCCTTGCCAATCTAAACCATTATGTGATTCACAATGCAAACGTGAATTGGGTCCTACATTACAAAATGAGTACATGTCAAAGGTGGTCAAAGGGTAAAACATACAATACCTTACAGAAAAGCTGCCATTCTCATTTTTATCTCTTACTCTTTTCAATACTGTTGCAAAGTGTCTGAAAAAGTCAAAATTCACATTTTCGTAACCTTTAGATCCTGAAGAATTAGTGACCCTTTGTGTGGAAGAAGAAATACAACTGGCAACTGCTTAAGAATCCTTTAGTTACAACAAGTTGCTATCCTGAAGTAATTCAACTAATGAAAAAAGTAATAATAATAATCAAGAAACAAACAACAAGAAAAAACCCAACCAACTAAACCACAAAATTAAAAGCTAGATCTCCCAAATTCCAGCTGCCTCAACCTCAAAGCCTTATCTGTAATTGTTGGCAATATTTTTTTCTTTCTATTTACACAAAAATTCTCTGTATTCCACTTCTACGTAAAGAAAACACTGTAAGCACTCATTTGACATATAAAACTGGTATCTAGGAGACAGCTTTAGACACTGCCTTACAGTTTCCCACATAAAACTACAGTAGCAACAATGTACATGCTCAGATTGTTTGTGTTTAACTCGCTGTATTTTCAATGAGGTACATTTAAAAGACAACGATGCCTGGCACCACAAGCATAATTTTGATTAATAGACAAAACAGTGTCATCTAAAGTATGCACACTTTATTAAAAAGAGTAATCTAATCTTAGCCTTTATTCTGTTAAATCAGTCATGTGTGACCCATTAGTAACCCACTAACATGGAATGTAACTTGAAAGCCAAAGAATTATTCCCACCATACTGTTTATCAGAGAACAGAAAAATAGGTATACAACATATGTTCTTGTTTAATCATTTTAGTTGGTAATTTATTGACAAAGACACTAAATTTCTACACTGCTCTTCATCTGTTAATTGTAATTATTTTTGCTCTACCTTTGCATCATTCACATATCCTATTACTGTACCCAAAAATAACAAATTACCACAGAAATATAAAACTTGGGAAATATTTGGTGAGTCACCGAGCAGAAGGATGACAATGGAAAAAAATCCTTGCACTATTTTCAGATACAAAGCTGAGAATCAAACACTTTTCATTTTAATCTGATTTTCATTCCTAGATAATTTGCCTGAGGCCTATAAAAGCTGCTAGAAAAATGGAAGAACTTAAAATGAGGGTACGAAATTTCTGGACATAAAATTCATAGTCCAGATAAAGATGGCATTTGGACATGTTTGGTTTTCTTTTCAGAATTTAGAAAATGCTTTGAGATAACCTTAGAAGAGCTGCATAATAAAAGCAAAGTGCATTTAAGTTGGAACAGGAAATTGTATAGTCTAATTCTCTGGAAATCAAATAATAGTTAGTATTTTAGGCTTTATTTTGGATTTTTATGGTCTAAAATCTGGTGAAAGTGCAGATGGATACTCAAAGATATTTAAAGTTAATGTCTAAAATGTGTTCTATGTGATCTGTAGAGGAGAGGTGCTACTAAAGGTCCAAATATGACTAACCTGAATGAAAAATACAAGTACTTATGTTCTTGCAAAACATATTTAAGACTTCTACCATTGCTTCCTCCACTTCCTCCCTCTCCCAAGTCATTTAAAAGACAATAATTTATTTTAAAATTTTGGTTGCTTCATCTGTGAACTTACAAATCGGTTTACACCAGAAACTGAGTTTAGTAGGAGAAGATACAACAGATCTTTCCTTTCTTACAGATTTTAAGTCCAGGATATGTGGAACAAAAGATAATAATTAAGATTTCCCTAAATGATAACTTCTGAATAGATATTAATTGATAAATCAAATTGTTTCTCTCCAAATAGGATTTCTCTGTAATACTACTTAAAGGAGGGCTATTCTAACCCAGCAAACATACTTTCATCTCTAGGAACGCTACTTTGCAACATAAGTAAAATAAACAGGATTCCATGCTCCTCAGAGAGCATAAAAAGAGGTGTATTACGTGTTGTAGTGAAATCTTTCTAGCTATTCTAATCATTAGAGCTATAAGAGACACGGTTATTTATTCAAAACAACTTAAAGCAACTCCAAAGGTCCCAGTGTGATGTTTTCACTTCTAATTTTCATAAAATGTTGTTAAGAGTGGAATCAAACTAGTTAGTTATCAGTCTTGATGCTGGCATAAATGTGACTGGAAATGCACTATTTGTAATTACTTGAAAGGAAACAAATTACCTTTAAGAGGAAAACCATAGGTAGAAATTGCAGAAATTAGATGTCTTAGGCTGCTCTTATAAAGGAAAAAAAAAAACAAAAAACCCCAAAAAACAACAAAAAAACAACCTACTACACACACACATAAAGAAAAACCCAGCCACCCACTTCATTTAGCTTGCAGACTACGTGAAAGAATATTTAAACAAAACAAGGGCAAGGATAAATTAGTGGAACAATGGATTTGGAAATGATGATCAAGATACTTTTTGTCTATAATTTCTATGAAATTTTCCAGTAACAAATGACTTTTAAACCTGAATTTATCCCAAGCCTGAGTTTTTGGAAACATCTGGCAGATAGAGGAACTGACTCATGCTGGACCTTCACTTCAAATTCCTCAAAATCAGAGCTGCAGAGTTAAAATTAGAAATAAAGCTCATTATAAAAATCTCAGGTCACAAAATATTAAGCATGTTTTCAGTCCATCCTAATCATCCGAATGGTGGGGTTGAGAACCTGCGTAAGGATTATGGTGAAAGGAAACATATTAAGGGAGAATGAAAACATCTAACTCTATTGGAACTTAAATCTTTTAGGAAAATAGACCAGCTTTTTTCTGGCCAAGAGGAAATGTGAAATTTTCCACAGAGGCTTTCCTAACAAAATAATTTTTTTTTTTATTTTTTTTTTTCTCCAGCTACTCCTACCTGCTTAGTGACCATAGAATGAATATGTGGGATAGGTACAGTTCCTGAAGTGGAATTGTCCCATCTAAGTCAACGCTACTATTGTGTTTTATATCAGAAAAACAAACAAACAAAAAAATACACCAGGAATCACTTTCAGTATGGTTCAGACAGTTACCATGCATCTCTAAATACCAAAATCAGAAAGGACTAATGATATCATTGACTATTTCATCTGCCATCTTTATAAATGAACAGTAGAATTTTTCCTAGTAATTAAATTTAAATAAATCATGTCACAAATTCCAACTAGTGAGTTTGCTAGTTCCTTTAGTTGACTGTTAAGTGAAGTACTTTCAACATCAGAATACCAGGACCTACATCCAGGTAAGAGAAAAAAAACAGGAAAATTAAGACTGGAGGACAGCTAGTCTATAAAGCATGGTGCCTGCAATGCTCTCTCTACCAAGTGGAACAGAAAATGTTTAGGAGAGCATAGGACAATTTCTTTTTACTAAATGATAAAAAGGAGAGACTATTGAAAAAATACAGCTGCTGTCCTCTAGCCATAACCATCCCTCTTAGCCATACGTTGGGGAACACATATTGCTACCATTGCTACCGTAAGTTTTCTTAGTGTAGAAAAGATTGTCAGTAATGTCAAATTGTTCACCTTCCTGAGATGCATTGTTCACCTTGACACAGTTTTCCACCAATTTCACAATTTAAAACCAAAATAGTTCCCTTTGTTTTTACTGTACAAGAAACTGACTGAAGAGATCTTGAATCCTGAAAATGTCTCCATTCCACTTCTCATACTTGGCTTAATAATTGGAAAACTAGGTCATTTCAAATGTAAGAAATTAATAAAAAAAAATAACCATAGCAACATCATAACCCCCGAATACTTAGAGCAGTAAGTTCTTTTTCCATCTAAAAGTACAACTGGCCTGCTTTTTATCTCCATGAGGGACAAAGGGACAAAAACATTGCATTACTCTTACATCCTCAGTGTCTGTCTTTCTTCAGTATATGGGTTCTGACACAGGCTTCCCAAGGCAGAAATCAGCAAAATAAAGTTTCACTGCTCAAATAAAGTTTCACAAGCCAAAAAGATAAATAAAGTATCATCACCCAGCAGTATCACTCTATGACAGAAAGGAAATCTAAAGTCAGATTTCCTCAGTCCTTGGCTTATATTTAAACTACCAGAAAATCCTCATTACCAAGACAAAAAAAAAAAACCAAAAAAACCCCAAAAAATAGCCAAAAACAAAAACTAAACAACAACAATAAAGAAAAGCAAGTTCAATGATGCTATTTACTAACATCTAATCTGTGCACAGCCGTAGGTAATACCAAGCTGTTCAGTTCTTCTAAGTTCCTTTGTAATGACCAAATTGGCCAAGCTTTATTCGCTATTGTTTCTCTGCATGGGAAGATTAACAGTTTATTGACTCTTAATCCATACAGAGAAAACAATATTGTTGCTCATCAGCTGCTAATTGGAAGGAAATAAAAATTTAAAAGGTATGACATCTTCCAACTAGGAGATGTAACTAAGGTTCTTTACAGGCAATGTGAGCCGAACACTTTTCATAGTATCCAAAGTATAGTCTCAAGGGTGGACTTCAGTAGCTATTTTATAGAAGCAGAGTGCATAAGTATTTTTAGAAAAAGTATATAATTTTATCAGGTCAATAATTTTACTTTCTAAAAAGAAAAATGACAGAAAACAGGTAATCAAAATTGACCTAACTGCCTTGAAATACGGCAAAGAAACAAAAACAACAACAAAAAAGGGAGGGGCCTAATATCTCCCCTTAGTAACAAAAAGCCACTGCATCTCATGTTCCCACAAATTATTCAGCATCTTTAAATATGAAGTAGGATTGCTTCAGAACTCACCATTTCCACTTTGCATACCAACTTAGATCTGCCTCCACTCAATAGCTCAATCTAATATCATACTACACATATGTATAGCTGAAGCTATATCTATATCACGGCTTAGTCTTTCTAAACCTTTCTTGTTTTCTTCTGCATAAAATAATTGAAAGCAACATTTTTCAGAAAACTCGGGGTAAAAAAAAACATCCAAAAAAACCCCAAACCACACAAAAAAAGAAACCCATGCACCTTCACCTTTCATCAAGTACCCAGAAACAGTAGTCACACATAATATTTAGAGACCTCGGCTTTGATAAGTACTTTGCATTTTCTCCATGTTCCCTTGGTTTGTTACCTGTTCGTTCTAGATTACCTTGTATTCATGAATCAAATGACTGTATTTATTGTATTCATAAATCAAATGAATGAACAAGAGTGATGTTAAAAACAGTAAATTGTCATGAAACAGTTTAATCTTTACCTTACTTTATGACTATTTTTGGAAAGGAAAAGAAAAAAACACCCTAATCCAGGGAATCCCTTAGTCTAGAGCTATCTGCTTAGAAAAAGTATGACATGAAGAAATAAAAATCTAGAAGTAGTAACAATGACGCTACTGCAGATGTTCTGTCCCATATTATATCCTGGAACCAAATATATATCATGTGGAGTCTGCATGTTATTACTATGCATATGTACTGTATACATGTGACATCCTCAAGCTAGAATGTGATGTGAAAATTGTTGTGGGAAAGAAACCAAAACTATTTGCAATTTAGCTGCAATAAAAACTACACTGAGTTACAGCCCAAACTGCAAGAATTACTCATGTCTCTTATTCTTAAAAACAGTCAAAACATTTTCAACTTCAGAGAAACAGCAGTTTTTGAAAAGGCTGTTCTATCAAAGATAGAATGTAAAGTTGTGTTTGGTTTATCAAGTAAGTTTTATCTGGTAACAAGTGAGAAAGGGAATTTCAAATATCCCATCTGACTAAAGCACCTTTCTACTTAAATCAGTGCAAAAAGCATTCAAGAGGTTTGCTTTCACTCCAGTAAAGAAGATAAATTGTGAAACTTCAGACATTGCCATAAAATTAGATTTTCATCTTCTGGTCACATCAACGCATAACATCTTGCTTGAATCCTTTTCAGTGGCAACTGAGAACAAAAACGTTCGTGATTATACACAAACATTTTCCTTCTCCCTCTCCCAGACCTGCTCACTGTTGGAGATTTAAGAGAAGAAAGTTATGGGTATATTCCTGCTAATCAAAATTCATATGTTGTGCTAACTTCTACTGCATAACGTCCTGAATTATTAGCAGGGGAAACTGGTTGAGACGATGCCCATAAGAACACCATTTCAGAATAAGATATATATATTTTTTTTGTAGCTCGCTTGAGCAAAAATGATGTGTATTTTTTTCTTGTTTGTCTTTTTTAAAGGAGCTGCCATCTTTGTGAAGAAGATATCAGAAACATTAAAAACAAAAACAAAAAAAAACAACCAACACTAGAGTTCACAGGTATTTCTGCTAGGAACAAACCATATAAAGCTAAACCTACGGAGATGTTAATGACAGCACAGCCTTTTCTCTAAAAAGCATCCCAGAATTCGTACTATGGTTTGATGACATAGGGAGTTCCAGTAGCAACGCTGGTTAAAAACCTCTGGACTTTCTCTGGTTCTTGGCAAAGCTTGCCCCCAGCTTCACTGTGTTGACAACTCATGGAGCTACGCTGTGACTGAACCACAGAACCTAGAAAAACAATGCCTTCCCTTTCCCACTTTTTTCTTCTTTTTTTTTTTTTCCTTAAAAAAGAGTTGACAAGTAATCCATTCTGACTTTCCACAAGAGACAGAAAATGGGAAGCAAATGCATCAAACCAAAACCGAGGTTCAGAGCAGTATCCTCAAATCCCAGTGGGCCTTTTGTTCAGGGAGTGACACTCATACAGTACGGTCTCTGCCATTTCGTATACTGTCAGCCAGCAGAAATTACATGATCATGTTAGACTACATCTCACAAAGCCCAACTCAGAGAAGATGACACTACACCTAAACAAAACAAACCATCTACTTCAGCTACTAAGTGTTGTCTCGTGACAACAGAAACTACTAAGATATTTTTTTATCCCCTTCTGCCTGGACAACACAAAAAAGAAAGCAAAAAAGGAGATGGCCTGAGGAAAAACGTGAAGCATTTAAGTAATTTTTATTAGAAGGAGGTGGTAGAGCTTCAGTCAGCACCATTCTCCAGAACAGAAGGAAAAAATCACAACTGGTCACTCAAATACTATAGGTAGTGTCTCACTTTGACCAAACACATGTATTTGATCAAGTCTTGAGGAAGCTAATTTTTCCATACAGAAAGCTATTCTTGTGAGGAACAGCTTAGAGAACAGTCTTATACATTAGTGTTAAAACTGAACATGCTCCTTTGAGTTCACAGCAGAAAGAGAGGAGGAGTAAAGAAGTGGAAAGATGTTAGAACTAGAAAGGAGTGGACAAGAAGCTTGGTGAGACTGCTCACTGAGTCCATACTTTACCCTTCATTTTATATTCTGCTAGATGGAATGGCCCATATTCCTTCTCCTTACTGAAATATCTTTGTTGATGCATATTTAAAAACTCATGAAAAGACAGCAGTCAGTCTTAGGAACAAACTGTTAACTCAGATACAACCCCATAAAAGACTACCATTGTAATCTAAATCTTAACAGATACATAAAGATGTCTTCAATGGTACTTTAAGTGGAGCTACCTCCAAAGGTTTATTCTGATCTGAAAAGCAAAGTATTATGTTTTTTTTGAACAATGTTATCACACGCAAAGAATTAGTTAGTGATCTGGAAGTAAAGAAGCAGTTATATATCTTCAAAGATTATTCTCGTGGACGTGCAAAACTGTTCTTTAAAGATCAATAGAAGTCTGTTGGCCTTTTGGAGAGGAGGGCTGCAACCTGCCTTTAGACTGGCAGATGGGCCTGGACACAGCCAGCTTACAGCTCCGAACTTTTCTTTTTGGCTCAGTGTTGAATATGATGTTAGCAGTTTACTGGGACAGCAGGTAGAAAATCAGCTATGGTAGCCTCTGGCAATATCAACCATGTTTCTGCTGCAGTGAAGATAACACAGAAAACAGTCACGAGGTCATAGACAAAGTAGAGACTATTTCTTTCTTACAGTTTATGTATAAAATAATTATAAAGATGATCAACATTTGCAACTAAAGGTTCAAAACGTGTTTAACCTAAAAACACTTTTGTGTGTCCTGTTTTCCTTTCCCTCAGCGGGTCAGTAATAACAGGAATAAACTACAGCACTGTCAGGAGTCATCTATTCTGTGGTCTCAAGCTGCAGTTTTACTTGGAGGAAAAAAACAAACAAACAAAAAAGGAAGTTATTTTGCAAGATGGCATCATTACTATTGAAAGTTTTCTTTTAATTAAAAGTAACTAGCAGTGACTTCAAAGAAGGATAATTATACACAGAACTATCTGTCAGGAGAACACTACTTATTGGCATACTCTGGGAAAAAATATGTCTGAAGTACAAAGATAGGAAATAACTATATGTTTTGAAGGGAGCGGTTGTATTTGTTTTCAGATTTCAGCTATATAAAAATTTTACTTAAGAAGGTGAGTTTGAATTGACCACAGCATCCACTTACTGAGAACGTAAGATAAAGATCTAAGACGCTGTATCCTACCTACAACCTGCATGCAACCCTGGACAGCTAGTAATGCAGGCCCACGAGAGTGTAAACTTTTAACATTATCACATGATTTAAGTTATATTTTTCCTAAGTCTACCGCATGTAGTTCAAGTGCAGTATATATAGGTGATAACAGAATGCTGCGTAGGGGAGTGTGCAGTGCAGTGCTAACTCCTCTTCTGGCACCTGCTACACACCCAAACTGATACTGCTGTGTATAAATGTTACCTGCGCTCCTGCTGCTCAGCAAGTAAAATGTATTAACTGCCAATAACAATATTTCAGTCTATATACACATGTGCCTGTGAAGGCATGCAGGTTTTGTTATTATTTAATTAATTGTGCACAGTATATTCACACAGAATTCGTAAGTTGGCCATTTTTTTCCTGTGTGAAAGTAACTTAAGTGAAATGTTTTATGATAAAATATAAAACACAAATAAAAGTCCAAGAAAAAAACAGCATATATTTCAAAATGTTAGAATATATATTTCATCACTGGAAATAATTTTAAACATTCTCATGGAAGCTCAGCTTTACAGTTGTGAAAGGAGCAGCAAATATAGGATTGCCAAAAAAAAAAGGCTTAGTTTTAGCTAGCATGGAACTATTTTCTTCAGAGTGTCTGGTGTGATGGCATGTTTCAGTTCTAGGAGAAAAACAGTGTTGACAACACTCCATTGTTTACAGTTTGCTGCTAAATGGTGTTGTACAGAGCCAAGGCCAATCTCAGAGAAAGGCCCAAGGAGCTGAGAGGGGACAGAATCAGGACAGCTGACTCAAACTGGCCAAAGGGATATTCCACATCATATGACATCATGTGGAAGGAGTTTTGAAGGAGGTGGGAGCTCATCTATTTCTCTTCTGCTGTTTGGGGGGCTGGCTGGGCATCGGTCGGGGGTGGCAAGCAAGTGCCTGTGCATCACTTGTTATAAATATTCACATATATATAGACAGCTGTAAACATTTTTTTTTCCCTTTTCTCTTTGTAAATAGTTCCATCTCAACCCACAAGCTCTCTCTTTTATTTATTTATTTTTTTTCCTCAATTTTCTTCTCCATCCCACTGGGAAGGATGGAGGGAGTGATCAAATATGTGGTGCTCAGACACTTGCTGGTTTAAAACACAACAAAACCAAAACTGATCAATAAGACTTGTGAGTATTTTCTATAATAGACAAATGAAGCACAGTGTGCAGCAGTGGATTTTTTAAACATAATTATTGGAATAAGTGACCATCGCATCTGCAGTGTTCATGTGCCAGCACAAAAAAAAACCAGTTGCTACCAGAAAATATACTCAAAAGTTTGATCTTCTCTATTAACAAGACTCTAAGATCTGTCTTACCAAAGGAAAACATCTCTCACTTCACAATCCCACCTTATTCATGTCCTTGTTTTTTGGCAGTATATTTTGTGAACAGCTATTTTCAAAGATAAAGCACAGGAAGAGTAAAATTATATCAAAAAGCTCTGATAGCCACTGCTACTGAACCAGACACTGATGTGTAAATTTCATGAAAACAAGGGCAAATATGTCAGAAATTTTATGGTTTAGTTGCCTTTTTTTTTTTTTTAATGATTTTTTTAATGATTTAAAACAATATATTAAAAAAATGAAAGAAGTTTTGTTACCTACATATATTAACTACATTATTGTCTATGCAGCCCAAGATAACTCATTTGCACTCAAGAAAGCCCAGGTAAAAAGACCTAAGGATGGTTTAAAGCGTAAAATAAATAATCCACTTAAATTTATATAACTCCCTACATTTCCTACCACATGTTCTATAATCAGAACATGTTTTCTATATACATTGTTCTACAATACGAAAGTCTTTTTTGTATATATGCATAAATCACTCCAAAAGTAATGCTTCCTATTTATTTCCATTGAAACTGCAAGTGATAGAAAGAACACAATATTAGATAGAGCAAGGTCTCAGTTACAAAACACTGTCATTCAACATAGTCATCAACATTACACATTTTTGCTAGTGATGAACAAGAGTCTGCAAGCTTGTAAATACCTGCATGGCTGTCCAGAATGTGGCTTGTCTTTCCCATTGCTCTTGTTACTGCTGAAATGCACCACCCACTGCCTCACTGCGCTCATATCTACTGTTTGGTCTCTATAAATGTTCAACAATCACAGACAACCATCAAGGGGAGTGAACCTTTCTTTCATGCGGAGTTAAGTTCCACGCCTTTGTTTCACCAGCACTTCCATGTCAGACACAAATTTATCAGTGCCCCTCTGCTGACATCCATCCCACTGCAACAAAATGTAACAGCATAGTGGCAAGAAGGTTTGACCTCTACTGCCACACCACCAACATCCACCTCTGACACTGTGGGCCAACATAATAAAATAGGAGACACTGCTTCCAGAGCAGTCTCTGTATTTCTTATTTATGACAACAGATTAGCTTTGTCTACGTTGAAAAAATCAGCACGCTAAAAGCAGATGTCAAACTTAGAAGATACAGCTGAAGGCAGTCATATGAAAGGAGGAGCAAAAAGAAAAGGTGCAATTTGTAGAACTTCTTTCAGGAGATAGTATATTTGATATATTTAGTGTGATTTATTACAGACGTAAAAAGACCTATTTGTTAAAAATGAACATTAAGACTCGTGAGAGATCAAGAACAGTGAAAGCTCTTATCTTTCAAAAGCTTCTGACTAATAAAAGGACAAAGAAAGATGTTTTGATGGACTTGTCCTAACTCATAAATGCCTTGATTAAAATAATATGAAAATCATAAAAGAATTTGTAACTAAATTATTTTACCTGTTGTCCTTAACAGCATCTCTGTAAATATACATTAGGGTTTCCAGAGAGAAAACAAAGGCTATGTATTTTGTTTTATCTGCATATTTGGTTTGGTTTAAATTTGTTTCACTAGATCTCTGCATAGCATGGTACAAGAGTGCATTCTATTTCTCATCTCTTGGTAAAGCCTACAGACAGTAAAGAGAGAGGACATTGCATTTATTTATTTTTTTAATAGAACAATTATCATAAATCAGCTGAAGGTGGCATACAGATTAAAATGCAGAGAATACCTCAAGTTCTTTTAATGAAGTGAACAACGCACTTTTCATACTACAGGCAATTTCAGCTGAGATAATGAAAGTATTTTGAAATTTTTGCTTCCAAACTGTACAAGAAAAATACAGATTACGCTGCTGAAGCAGCATCCAGAAGCATTTTGTTACCCTTGACCTTGTCTGAATGCTTATTTTCCAGAAACCCTTTGCCTTCTGAGAACTTCCTAGAAAAATACATTAACAATGAGCTCTGGTCTGTATCATCCTGCAATATCCCTCTCATCTTGAATGGAAAGAAAAACAAAAATGCTTACATGCATAATCCACAATGCCATTTTCTTTTTATTCCCATGGTCTTTAGTCTTGGTTAATACGCTTATCCAAAGAAGTTGGAATGTCAACAGCTTAGCATGAAACAAGTAATAAAGCCCCTTAAAAAAAAAAAAAAAAAAGGCTGTCCAGTCCTCCCTTGGTTTAACTAGCTAATGAATTTGTATTTGTTTTAATAAACTAATCAGTTAAAAACATACTCAAGAAATTAACAATGTGGGGGGTAGAAAAGGGGAAAAGGTTCACTGCAGGTAATTCTGACCCTCAAATTATCTTCTCTTACAATATTTGCTAGAATATATTTCAATTAAAAGCCCTCTACACCCCTAGCAATCAATGGCAGTAGTTTCTGCTGGAACATTTCCACTAAGCCAAGAGTCTAATCTAGAGCCTATAAATTCACATTAGTTTGGAGGCCCTGAAACAACAAGTCTGTTTATCACTGTCTGCACACTCTTCAGCCACAGATTCTAGTGTTCTTTTACAGGTAAGGATAAAGTAGAGGTAACAAGCTAATAAAACTAGGACACTACTCCTCATATCCGCTCTTTCGTCTGAAGGTACTTTCATCTTGTATTCCCTTCCTGACTCCACCTACTCCAACTGCCATGATCCAAAGATATTACATGTCTTGGATACTCATCTTTAAAAACACATACTATTCAATTAAGAAATCAAAGTTCCCCTAAGGAATGACACAATGCCTTGATTTAATGCATGTTTCATTTCCAAAACAAAAGTAAAGAGACCACAACATTCCAGAGGATATACTCAAATAACAGACTGTTGCAGCAGCCTGCTCTGAACATGCTTTCTTAAAGCATGCACTTTGCTGCTACATCGGCCTGTCCCAAAAGTTAATACTGATTGTGTAACATGATCAACATTAGCAAAGATAGACCATTCATGTTTTGCATCCATACTTTTAAACTCTAATTGGAGCAATTCTTGATTCTGTTCATACGAAAGTTGAGGATGCAGTTAGACCTTCCCACATGCTCAGAGTTCATTCCTGTGTAGCACTTATATCATCCTGCCCAGGAGGGCAGAATTTTCTGGCCTATACTTAAGCAATGAGAGCTGACAGTCAGCATTTTTTTTTTTTTTTTGAAGTGCATTTTCAAAAGATTATTATATACCTCAGGTAGTGTAACAAGGCAAGAAGCTGAAGACTTTCCCTTAAATGTATTTTTGCTGTTATAAAATAGAATTTATAAACAACAAAAAAAATATGATGAGAGTCAGACTCCTGCACTTAAAGGACATTACTGACATGGCTGTGACATCACTGACAGTCTGTCATGAAGCCCTGTGTTCACACTTTTAAACCAATTCCATAATTCAAAATAAGAGATTTGCCTTCAAAACTTGCATCACTGTTGTAGTGATTATCTGCAAAGGACTCTCTACCTAATTAATTTTCAAATCTTTTAAATGAATCTAGATATAACCAAAGTAAAGCTTTGATTATTTTTGCTTTAACAGTGTGAAGCAACCAGAACTTTAATATGATTAAGTAAGAGCTGTCTCTGCACTCAGCATTTGATCTTGAGTCAATGAGTCAACTACTACTAAAAATGATAAAAGAATGAAGAATTTAGCAGAGCTTTTGTTGAGATTATTCTCAGGACTTGAGCTCACTTTTTGCATTCCCTACCTTTAATGCTAAATAAAGCCTATCAAGCGGATTGTTAGACTGATTAATCAGTTGATACAAATCTCAGCAGCAAAATAAAAAGGAAATTATTTAGCCAATATTTTCTTCATCAAGAAATACTATCTACATACAGTGATCTGTGCTCAAATGTCCTTCTAGCCTAAATTTATCTATTTATCTCAAAAGAGTAGTGTTTTTGTTTGTTTGTTTTGAACAGTGGAATACACAATACAAAATTGCTTCCAATCATATATTCAGTTAATACATAACTGTGCACTTCTCTCATGCCTCTCTTTTGCTATGAAAAGTTGCTCTGAAAGTAATGCCTCCCATTATTTCCATGGAAACTACAACGGATACAAAGAGCTGCAACACTCTTTGGTAGAGGAAGTTTTCAGCTACACAATACTGTTTTTCAACAAGGTCACTACTGTTAAGCTATGCACTTTTCCGGTGACCAACAAGAGCCTGCATGCCATAGTAGTACATGACATAGTTTCACAGCTGCTGTGATGGTGCTGTTGTGAGGAAAACGTTGCCCATGCAACATTTCACATCTTTCTTCAAGCCTGAACAGATAGAAATCTGAAAGTGCCAATCAAAACTATATCATGCATGTGGTAGAATCTCTTGAAGTGGAAGGGACCCTTAAAGGCCATCTAGTCAAACTCCCTTCAATAAACAGGGACATCTGCAACTAGATCAGACTGCTCAGAACCTGGTCCAGCCTGACCTTGAATGCCTCCAAGGGCAGGGTAATCAGAAGCACAGATACAGGTCGGGCAGAGAATAGCTTGAAATCATCTCTGAGGAGAAGTATTTGGGGGCATCAGTTGATGAAAGATTCAATATGAGCCAGCAGCATGCTTTTGCAGCCCAGAAGGCCAACCATGTCCACAGCTGCATCAAGAGAAAAATGACTAGCAGGTTGAGGGAATCTACATGTATATTTTCTTAAAGACATTTATCACAATCCAGTAGAGCTGATCCTGCACCACAGAAAGTTCCCCAGTGTCCAGAAGTATCACATTCATAACATTCTTCTTTCCAATCATCTTTGATCAGATGCTCCATAATTTGCAAAACAAGGAGAACAATCAGCATGACTTAGTAAAACATTGTTATTACCTCATCATTTTACACAGGATAGTGCATTTCAGATTCAGTCTGAACTAAGGAAAAAATGCCTAACTCCGAACCTTGTCATTTTAAGCCCTGAGTATAATATACATTATGCACAATATTGAGCATCTATTCACATGAGACTACATACATCAGTTACCACTCAGGTATGAAAAATGTGTATGGCTCAGAGCCTGGCTCTTAGTTGCTTAGTTCAGACATGAATTTAATACAATTTCAAAACAAATTTTCATCTGCATGACTAGTGATGTAAAGACATCACCGTAACACACATTATGAATGCAAAATAAGAGTCTTGATAGTTTACTATACAACACCCTACTTCAGAATTCTGCAGTAAATGCATTTTAACCTTATTTTTAATGTTCCATTAACATCTGTGGTATGTCTAAGCTGAATTGTATTTTCGAGCAAAATACATTACATTGGATGATGTGACGAATTTATTTTTCTGGATTTTTTACTCAAATAGGAACCAGTGTTCCTATAAGAGCACAGTGAGTAATCATGTGCAAAACAGGACCACCCAACATCTGTCTACATTTACTTGGAAGAGTTTTACACTCCTCTGCTATAGGACTTGTAGGAAATTTATGCCGAATACATGGGTGGGGTGGGATAGAATCCTTCCTCTTTGCTTAATCACATTCAGGGCTGAGCAATGATCCATTTTGTCTGGTTCTCTCCATTACTCGTTCTAAAATTAACTCACATCTGACATTATAACATATGTTAAATATTATGTAAGCTGTCTGTTCTATATTTGGTTTATTTAGTCATAAATCCTGGCATGCACACTAAAAAAAAAAAAAAAAAAAAAAAGGAATAAAAGTAGCGCTGGTAGGAAAAAAAATCAAATTCTGCAAACAAAATCAAGTTGGTAAAAACTAGACACCAGAAGTACATAAAGGAGCTGAATTAATCCACAATAGAGAAGCTTGCAATATATTATCTGCTTGTGAAAATATCCTGCAGGCTAATATGTTCATTTACTTCGTTGCAATGGAATTTTCATAATCTGGCAAGTGTGAAAGTGATCTATATGATCTGGGTGCCTTTCTTAATAATCTTCATTTTTTACTGGGGATTTCAATCCTTCTCTGGAAGAAGCAAATCTGGCCAGTACGGAATTTTGACTGGTTTTTCAAACTGGTCTTCCAGCTTTCACAAACTTTTCTCAACTGCATTTTCATGAAACCCCTTCACTATTTCACACAAAATTCCCAGTGCTGACTTGCACAGAATCACAGAATGGCTTAGGTTGGAGTAGACTTTAAAGATCATCTAGTTCCAAACCCCTGCCACGGGCAAGATTGCCAACCACCAGTTCAGCCTGCCCTTGACCACATCCAATCTGGCCTTAAATGCCTCCAAGGTGCGGGCACCCACAGCTTCTCTAGGCAGCCTGTTCCAGGGTCTCACAAATCTCTGAGTAAAAAAAAATGTCTTCCTAACATCTTACTTAAATCTCCCCTCTCATAGTTTAATGCCATTTTCCCTTGTCTTATCACTATCCAACCATGTAAGAAGCAGTCTCTCTCCTGTTCTAAGCTCCCTACAAGGACAGTGTCCCTTCTATGTCTCATTCAACCTGATTTTAGCTGAAATAAAATACAGAGGAACTAAATTATATATAGCACGCCATTTTTATTTTGAGGCCATTGACCTTTCATTATATCCATTGTTTTGAACTATTAAAGAGCTGAAGGTTTTCATATCACAGTCAACTGCATTGTTGTAATGAATTTAGCCTCCAACACGCTATGGGGGTAAGAGATAGTATATATGTTGCTATCTGTGCCTTAAATCCCACTTTCTAAAACAAGCCTAACAGCATCAGACACAGAAGTTTAGTTCTGAAAGGAATTTCTTACCAAAGTGGCCTTGAAAGGGCAGACGTGGACTGCTAAACAGGCAGGAGATGGTTAACAGCACAAACGTTATGACTTTTGAGGAAACAAAACCCAGCTAACACTGAGGTGCCTAGATATGTTCAGAGGATTTAGATCCATACATTCACCAGCCCTTTTACTACAGCAGTTTCCAGGGACAAGACCGATTCAGAAAGTAGAATATTGTCTGAAAAGGGGGGTTGTTCATGCATCTCAGAACCTATTACGGAAATACCAGATATTCAGCTCTAGAAATAATTCCCCCCAGTAGCTCAAAAGACCTTGTTTCACAAGAAACACTTCCCTGTACAAGCTCCAGAAAACAGCATATATTTTTCTCCTGTATTAATGTCAAACCAATGTTGTGGAGTAAAGCCCTTCCAAGGTGTTTTCTGATGGTACAGGAGACTGATTGAATTGGTCCTGTTTCAGGACCATGGAGCAGCAATATAGCTGCAACAAGGGCAAAACTAAGATCACTCACTGAAACATAAGCACCTTATTAACAAGCTGTAAAAGATGAGGAAGAATAGCTTAGTAACAGCTAATTCCTCCTAATAAAAGTCCTAAGCCGGAAAGAGCTGTCTTTAAAAGCTAAACATAAGAACAGGTAAATAAGACTTCTAATTTAGTGACAGTTATCAAAAAACTACATTTGTATCCCCTTTATATCAAATCATTTTGTCATAATTATCTCCTAATTATATGTTTGTTTCTGAATAGAACAAAGTTCAAGTTACATATAATTACTCTTCGCTTTGGTCACTGGTGCTTAAGAAAGTAACTTTATGGCATTTAAAGACACAATTAAATTCTTGATTTTCATATGCCAATATATTCACACTGAGATATTCCCAAACACCCACAGAAGAGCACTGTAAGATTTGGTATGACCTAAGAAAGCAGCAGAATGTGAATGTCTAACTGCGGTGAAAGGATATCTGTATTCAGCTGCAGCTGAGTGGCTTGAAGGATGGCTTATATTCTAAACTGATTCTACCATTTCAAACTACTGTAAAATATATAAAATTATAAATGCCATCTTTGTTATTTGGAATGAGAAATCTTTGCATTCTTGTAACAATTATATGACACACAGTGATCTAATCTGATGGCTCAGAGCAGTGGAGATCAGATTTTAGTCATCACAGGCTGTAAGAATGAGAGTTAAGCATGAAACATCCTGCTTTATTTCTGGACAGGAAGCTGGGTCTTCTACAATTGTTATTTTCCTGCTACCATGTGAGACACTTCAGATGCAGCACATATACACATTTCTCAATATTGGTTCAGTGGGTTTTTATCAACTGACCTTCCTTGGGCTATTTAACAAGAACAAAATCTACTCTATATTGCTACTGAAGCTAGCTTTCCATTCCCCGGCTACCAATCAGCCAGAGGCACCGGAATAGGCCTGTCTCTCTGAGAATGTAGAATATTCACAGTATTATACTGACCTAACACTAGGCTATGCTGCTGTCCAGTGAGCTGAGTCAGAGGAGAAGGAGATAATTACCACAGGAGGAAGAGCAGACACTGAAGAAAGAGCCTTGGAAAAATAATGTTGAAGAGAAACAGTCTGATAGAACAAAAGAGGTAGGTACCAGGAGAGAGGAAAAGGGAAGTGTCCTACTTTGTTAGAAACAATTCTGCCTCCATCAAAAAAATCATCCACATCAACATATTTCATCTCATCAGAAGGACCAGGCATTCTGGTATTCTTCTGGTTCAACAACATAGCACATTGTGGGGAAAAAACAACAACCAAACAAACCCACACTAAAGCTCTCAAAATCTTCTAACCTACAATACTACAGGAAAAAAAAAAAAAAAAGATATTTCTTTTAAAGCTCTTCAAAACACACTTAACACATTATACATAAAATCATAGGAGGTATCCAGAATATTTCCATGACAGAACAAACAGAAAGAACCAAATTAAGACTGACTGGGTAGTGTTAGTAGGGTGGAGTGATAATGATTTAAGATTAGAAATGACAAAAAGTAGCTGACTGCATCCTTGAAGTAGTTCACATCCACATGCTTTAATATTTATATATTTTTTTTCCAAAGGTGTAGTACGCTTTTAAATAAAGCACAGTTTTTATTGAAGGAGTGGAATGTAGTACAAGTCAGGAGAAGGAGCAGAAGAAAGTCCTTGAGTGTCTCTGACCTGAAACACATTCATAGCCTTTATTTTTTCATTAAAATTGCTCCCCTGACTCAGCATGCAATTAGGAAACATACATGAACACATAGTCAACATTACAAACACACACAGGAGATTCTGTAGTCACAGTCATTCCAAAACATCAGAGAAGGTAACAGCTTTGAAGAACAAAAATCACAATTCATTTGCTAGTTACTGAATTCAAAACAACAATGTTCTTTAACCCCAACAACATGATTAAGGAAAAAAGTACACTCTCAATAACAAAAAGGCAATACTGTTTAATTCACTGCAGGGCTTTAGCAAAAATTTCTTTCTCCTGATTTCAGTTACAAGTCTCATTGAGCAGTTACTTTTAGCAAAGCAAAGGATGCCTTGAACCTGTTTATCAAAGGCTTTCTTTACGCACAAAAATCATAATGCCCAAACATTCAGATGAAATAAAATAGTATATACCATTCTTCCTCCACATAGGAGATACATATGCACATATTTACAAACACTTCTACCAGTCTAACTTCTAAAATTGAAAACTTTCTCATCTGTGGCATTCCTATATTCACAGGTATGAACTGTTGCAGCTGTTACTACTAAAAAAAATCCAAATAATCCTGCTGCTACCTTAATGAGCTACATAAGAACAGTTTGATCAGACTGCCTTAATCCATGTGAGAATACATGCAAGCTATATCTTAAGTCACGAATATTTCATTTTCCAACAGAAGCTTCATTAAAATAAGGAAATAATCTTGCTGAAAAAAAGGAACAGAGAAAATGCCCATTGTAACCAATTTGCCTAGGGGAGTCTCTCCAACACGATTAAGTCAGAGTATAAGTAAAAACACAGCTTTAGGAAGACCAAAAATGACAATTCTTATAGAACACTCAGGAAACGGCAAATTTCAGAAACATATACCCAGAAAAAAGTTAATGTTATTCAGTGTTAGTAATGTTCTACTTGGATATCGCATGCCTTAAAAGTCTAATATGCTAAATAGATATAATTTTGACTAACAAAAGCTCAATACAGCCTTCAGCTGAAGTTCATCAGTTCAGGAAAACAGGCAAACCGCATTTCAGCATTTCTCAGTTACAATTTCTATCTAATTATGATCATCTTCACAGATTTCCTATTTTCACTTGTACAAGATACTTAGAGTATTGAATTCCTGTAGCACAGTACAGTAGAAATCTTTTCATGTTTGATCTCCCATTCACTTGTACAGGAGAGGCTGGCTGAATAACAGGATCAAAGATTTCTCAACTTTTCCTTTTCTATGTTCCCGGATGACAATCCCACACTAGTGATTTTATTTCACTGGGCACCACATTAATTCATGCTAGTCAATACCTGATCTGAATTTGTGTGGCTAA
Organism: Coturnix japonica; assembly: GCF_054131305.1. Lineage (NCBI taxonomy): Eukaryota > Metazoa > Chordata > Aves > Galliformes > Phasianidae > Coturnix > Coturnix japonica. The sequence goes on along the minus strand of NC_140667.1, from coordinate 17,442,965 downwards.
TTAGCAGAATGTCTACAGGTGTAGAACAAGCAAGACAACACGTTTTCATTTTCTAAGAACATTAAAATTCCAATAAGGTCAGGACTAACCATATTCTCAAAGGCAACTGATACTGCAAATAGAGTCTTCTTTTGAATCTCACTGGCATTATTATAAAGGCTTCAAATTACATAGAATCACAGAATCTACCAAGTGGGGAAGGAACCACAAGGATCACTGAGTCCGACTCCTAACTGAATGCAGAATCACACAAAATTAAAGCCTTATGTCTGTGTGTTGGCTAGATGCTTCCTAAACTCCAGCAGCTTGGTACTGTGACCACTGTCCTCAGTAGCCTATTCCAGTGTGCCACCACTCACATACTGAAGAGTACTGTCCTAATCCACAGCCTGACTCTCCCTTGACACAGCTCCATGCAGTTCCCTCAGGCCCAGTCACTGCCACCAGGGAGATCAGTGCTGCTCTTCCACTCTCATCATGAGGAAGCTGTAAAAGCCATCATGAAACCTTCCCTTGGTCTTCTCTTCTTTAGGTCAAACAAATCAAGTGACCTCAGCCACTTCCCATACCTTCTGCCCAGCAGATTGTTCATCATCTCTCTACTTCAAATGCTCTCTAGTTCTCTTTTAGAACTTTCTAATATTATGGATCCCCAAACTGCACACAGTATTTGGGGTGAGGCCACACTACAGCAGTGAGGTACAATCACTTTCCTCACCAGCTGGCAGTGGTGCGTCTGATACACCCCAAGGTACCACTGGCCTTTCAGGCTACCAGAGCAGATTGTTGACTCATCATTCAACTTGATGCCAAACTAAAACTCCCGGATCTATTTTCATGAGATTGCTCTACATCCTCTTGCTCCCCAGTCTGTATATATAACAAGGATTATATCATCCTAAGTATAAAATCAAGCAGTTTGCCTTGTTAAACTTCATGCAGTTGGCAATTGGCCAGCCTGCCAATTTGTCAAGATCCCTCTGCAAGGTCTTTCTATCCTTGAACGAGTCAGCAGCTTAATATTATCTGCAGACGTACTCATCGTGCATTCAACTCATGCATCCAGATCATTTATAAAAACTTTTAAGTGAGCAGACCCTACAGTTGATTCCAGGGGATACCCCCCTAGTGACTGGCCACTAGCATGACATTTATATAACCATTTATATAACCTCTTAAGACCGACCCATCACCCAATTGTTCTCCAATCATTATGTACCTGTCTAGCTGTATGCTGGACATTTTGTCCAGCAGGAAACTCTGGGAGGCATCATCATAAGCTTTGCTAAAATCAATAAAACCCTCAAATGACTCTCCTTGGTCATCTACGCAGATAAGTTTGTCATGAAAGAAATTAAGTGACATGATGTTTAGTTTGCACCGATTCTAGACTGTTTTCATCTACTCCGAATGCAGAAAAAATTTAAGTGAAAGTCTGTTAATTTCTACACACTTGTGCACATGCAACTAAACAGCATAAAATTGTCAATTTACTGTTACAGTAAGCCAGAACATTCAAAACTAACTGGGTTCTCATCACCCTGCAATAACATGAGATGGTTCTGAATGATTCATAGAATGAGAATGTCAATAAGCCCTGTAAACAAACTTAGATATAGAGGAAGACACAGGAGAGCTATATTGTGGTTTAGCTTGCTAATACATTTTTAAAATAGATCACTAGAAAAGTTCAATAGGTCCTTTTCAACTGCAAAATTCAAATCCCAAGTAAGTTGTTAAGAACACGATCATTCATAACTTTCAGTATTTCTTATGTAGTTCAATGACTAGTATAGTCCTGTAACTGTTATCTACCACATTCATAACAATACTATTGCTACAAATAGTGAAATATTTAAAAGGAAAAGGGAGGGAAAAAAAAAAAAAAAAAAGGAAAGAAATGTGAATAAAATTTAAATTACAACAAATAATAAATCAAAGACCTAAGCTCTGACATTTTGATTTCTGGTGGTCCATATGTTTTACATATTACAAAACCATCATCATAAACAATTCTTGCTAAAGAATAAAATTCACATTCTTCCTAAACCATCCTATCTCATTTGTTTACCGTTTCCTTCTCAAAAGCTTCATTAAATTGAAGACAGCATGAGCAAGTCGAAACAATTCATAAAGAAAAAAAAAGATCTCTATTAAATAATGTCAACATCAAAGGCAACAATAAGTATTCTTCTGCAAACGGAAGGCTGTGAAAGCATCTTTTGAGCTGGTTAAAAACTAGCAATTATCAATTTCATTTTGACATGAATGAAAGAGAGGAATGTTCAGTACATGCTTTAATGTTCTAACATATTTTATAACAGAGAAAAAAAAAATCAAACCACCTTAAGATATTTTGAGTGAATACTTAAATAAGTCTATACAAGCACAAGCAAGTTTATGTAATTGAGAAGGATTTTACCTAATGTGTTTGATTTGTTCTTTAGTATTTGTAGTCCTACAGTTTTTGTTAGTAGGCAAAGATCTTGCATTCACCCAAACTGAAGACATCAGTGGGGCAGAGGTAACCAGTGCATGAAAATACTAAGCCATGAAGCCTGCTCCAGCTTGGTATGAGGTGCTGTTGCAAAACCATCAGGGGAAAGAAACATCAACACTTGACCAATAGCAGACTCTTTCCAAAGACCTCCAGTTATCAAGGAAGATGAAGTAAGATAAAGAAGGCATGAAGTCTTCATGGAAGTTTACAAGGACAACACCCGTCTTACTTTTCTGCCCCTTTATGTACAGTGAATCTATCACTTCAGAAAGCCATTCATGTGAATGACTGTGACCAATTTTTTGTTCAGGTCACAAAGAGGAAATACTAGTTTACTGCTGTTCTTTGACACCAATGCCCACTCATCCCTCTCCTCTACCCCCTGCTCGACTTTAATAATGCACTCATGAGATACCAGCTATTCACAAGACACTCTAGTATAGTAAATCTGTCTAAGAAACATCTTTCTGGAAAGCTGATGAGATTGCTTTTAAACTACAGAAAATGTGGACATATTTAGTCAATTGGAAACCTAGAGATGGGCTTTAGAAAATTTGGAAATTTAGAAAAAAATTGGTATTCAGCTCACAGATCTGCAATGATTCATTTAAAGCAATCATGTTGAAGAGCTTATGCATCTAAAAGCTTCTTATTTTTTAGGCTTTATAAGACAGTTTAATAAAAATAGTATACTTCTCTAAAAAACCTTACTAAGCAAAGGACAGTCAAACATCACAAACTGCTCATTGCAAAAATAAAAATATCCCTGATTTCACTATGCTTTTCATTAAACATTCAAAATAAATGGAATTGCTTCAGTATAAGAACAGAATTAACAAAGCAGTACTCCTTGCACAGAATACCCTATTTTTAATCAGTTAACATTAGAACTTCAGTTAACATTCTGAATGTTGAGTTTATGTTACATTTGCATAGGAGGAAAATTGTTCCAGGACACTCTTTGCTTCATATGGCAAATTTTGAAGGATAGGCAGCATTCTTATAACAACTCTCATGAGACCTCACCTGGCAGTACCACACTCTTGTGTTGTGGTCCTGTGTTGAAAGACATGGATCTATTAAAGCAGGTCCAGAAAAGAACCAAAAAGACCATTAATCAGAAGTTTGAAACACCTCTCCTGTGACAACAGGCTGAGAGAGCTGGGGTTGTTGAGTCTACAGAAGAGAAGCATCCAGAAAGATCTTAGAGAAGCTTTCTCATACCAAAACATGGCCAATATAAAAGGAAGGGAGAGAGTCTTAACAGGAAATGTAGTGATAGGACAAGAAGTAAGCTAAAAGAGGGTAGGTTGAGAATACACATTAGAAATGTATTTATTTTTCACTGTGAGGGCAATGAGGCACTGGAACAGGCTGCACAGAGAAACCATAGACGCCTCATGCCTGGAGCCATTCAGGGCCAGGTTAAATGGGGCTTTGGGGAACCTGATCTAGTGGAGTTGGAGGTATGCCTGCAGCAGGGTGCTTGGAACTGAATGAACTTTAAGGTCCCCTTCCAATCCAAATCACTTCTATGATTCTATAACAATCCTTTTTTTTTTTTTTTTTTTTTTCCCCCCCCCGAATCTGGAAAACCAATTTTGCAGAAGAGAAAGCAAAACCACCACTTTTGCAGAAGAAAAAGCAAAACCACTTTGCCAACTTACAGTCTAAGACATACCTTATTTTATGGTAAGTCTGTGCATATGCATTCCAAATATTGCATTGGGAGCACAATCTGAGAAATTTATGTAAACCACTCAATTCAAAAGTTTCACCATTTTATAAGCGCTATAGTTAATATACTTTGAAAACTTTATTTTATTCAAATCTGTGACCATTGTATGATCTAGGTCAAGAATTAGGAGTCACTCAATGTTGTCTCATAAACATATTCCAGTTTTCAACTGTTTTTTTTCTTTAACACCCTCTATATAATTACCTCATTCTTATCTCTATGCACACTAATTGATTCTCTAAGGATCTACACTCTTATTTTTTATCACATTTGCTAGATAAAATGAAAAAATGCAACAAATTCTTATTTCTCTGAATCACTCTACTTCATACAGTATTCAGTGCTACGGTACTCACAGCTCCAATTACCATTTATAGATATTATTATTATTATTACCATTCACAAGTATTTATCTTCCAAAGGTTAGTCCAAACACCAATTCTATTCTCCAAATTAGCCACTTGAGGATCAGGATGGTATCGTTTTAATTGTTTTCTTAGCACTAAAGACAGCAAAATGGTACTGCAGAAGTCACAACATATGGATGAAATGTCAAATGTTGGCAGGTTTACAGTACATAATGATTTTTCATTTATCCCTATAGCAGTGGCTACCAGATTAAGAGAGGTGTATCTTTGTAAGTTTCCAATTAAGACAGACTGTTTAAATGACTGGATCCTGAAAGTAAAAAAAAATCATCACTGCCCCCACTTGTTACCACCACTAATGCTATATCAAGATGAAAGCCTGGGTCTCACTTTCTTTTGTGCAGTTATTTATAGCAGTATAAAGTGTTGAACCATTTTCACATTGATGTAGAGGTGTAGGTTAGGTGGAATACTGTGGAAAATATTTTAGTTGCTAAATTATCTGGTCTATTCCAGAATGAAAATGAAAAAGAAGCTGAAGACAGACAGATGCACAGCATGTGGCTCCACATAATCAGTTTGAATAAAGACTATTCAAAGATGGAGAAAAATATCTTACAGTGTTTCTCTGTAGCACTCCATCGTACAGAAGGAACACTTCAAACTCTTCCATGTTGCCTGGCCAACATATCTCTTTCTCACTTAAGAGACTAGAAAAGTTTTATTTCTTGGGCTAGTTAATACTCAGCTTCTTTGCCAAGATCACCAACAAAGCTATCATCACTAAAAGAGAAAAGAACCATGCTGTAGGAGCTGGCATAAAACCATCAGCTTCTTCCACATACCTCTTTATGGCTATCAGATGGAAGTAGTTTTGAGTTCCTATTGATTACTCCAAGAACTCAATTTTTGAGGTGGAAGGAAAAATTAGTCAAAGTGATGTCACAAGGTCTTACTAAAGCTTATCTCATGACATTATCCAAAGGCCTGACAGTTCCATATTTAGTTATATCAGATTCTCTTGTTACTGCAGTATCTCAATCCTTCACATTCATTTTTAGGTGGGAGTCCAATGCGTCAATGCCAGTAAGCATGCTAACGCTTGTTCACCGGAATCTGTAGAGCTGGCAAACATTTCACTGCAACTCTACTTAAGGTTCTCAAGTGTATTTCAGCACACTCAGGGTATTAGAGCTTTATATCATTTGAAAGAATCCTTTATTTTTAGTGCTAAATCAACAAAGCTGTTAGTGTCATTTTCAGTCAGACTGTCATCTACTGGGAATTCAAAATTACACTCAGCTGCAAACTATTGACACTCCTCTTAACAAAAAAAATGTTTTTAATAAATCTTTACATTAGCCTATGAGATAAAAAAATCTTTACCATGAAATATACAAGTGTATAAGTGTTTTATGAAAGTTTTATTAACTTTACAAAAGAAGAATTGGCAGTGAACCATGAACATCCTGTACTCCTAACACGTGGTTATAAATTACATGTTCTTTCCAATAACATCTGAAAAAGAGACTGTAATTTAAATTTCAAAACCACTTGGCATACCTACTATATAGTGCTGACATGAAGTAAAGGGAGGATCTGGAGAGACTCAAACAAAGAGTGAAAATATAAAGACATCCTTAGCTAAAAAGCTGCTGATGAATACAATTCCTTTCCAGCTGGACAGGGATCAAGTACTTGCTTGTCATATCATTCAATGCACTGTTCAATCAGGGATTCTTCCTTTCAACAAAAAGAAAACTTAAGTGCTGCTAATCATCCCTTGTAGAACTTTATCTTGCAGATACCTTCTTTATGTCAGGATTTCTCAATGACCATTGCCAACAGTAGAAGGATCAAAGTTGTTATTAAACAAAAACGCAAACATGCCTTCACTGATGGGGAAAAGCAGTTATCTCCTGTTCTTGCATTGAAGATTCGCAGCCACTAGCAGCTTAATGATATTTAGTGGGAAGTGAAAAAAAAATCCAAATGAAGACTCCGAAGAATAGAAAACACTTTCAATTTCTATGTGAATATGTCTCCATTTAAGACAACTTATTTCTTCTAATTTCAAGTGGTATCATAGATATCGCTTCATCCATTTTAAGTACGTTCTTTTTAAAACAATAAAATACTCAAAATTTATATTTTTGAATGGACCTACAGGTTTTCGTCCTATTTTCTGAAATGCTGTAATATTTTTACATCCTAAAAATGCCTTTAATCTGTTTACAAGATATATTTTTTTTAAATTTTTTTATTTTTTCCCCAAGCAGATTGATTAAGTAATTTCATGCAACTCATCCTCACAGCACTGTCTGGATAAAACTGGCTTTTCTGCCTTCCAGCGGTATTTAAAAACCCAGAGAGAAGCTAGCTCTCAGTGGCTTGAACAGAATGCAAGCCTATAGAGGGAAAGCCAAGATGCAAATAATCATGTGACATCAAAATTCCTTAAAGACCAGTCCTCAGTGCAAAGAAAACACAAGAGTACTCTGAGAAGATCAAGTGAGAAACAAACAAAGACGACATCCACACACACAGAGCTAACTCTAAAGCAAAACAACGCACAGCACAGTTCATGATAAAAAAAAGATCAACAGTATTTTGTAAGTGCACAATTACAAAATCTAAATAAACTTCGATAATAATTAATTGCAGGTCTGCTGCAAAAGTTTTTTAAAAAATCAGAATGGTGACTAGAAAGAACTTCCAGAAAGCTTACAAATTTGGCAGGCAGATGTATGTCGGAATCGGACACTTCTACACTTGCTGCAGACCCTTATTCTGAACTAATATGGTCTTAGAGCTGAGATACATCGTCTGACCCTGGAAAAAGTATTCAGAAACAGGACTAGTTCACCAGACACTTGGATCAGGTAGAAAGCCAAATGATAGAAAGCATGAGTATTAGCCCAGAAAAATCTGCTGGGAAAAAAAGGTCAGTGCATACTGACACTAGTCTAGAGGAATTAATTCCAGCCATGGTAGATCACAAACTGAAAAGCTGAAACAAAACTCTAATTCATAGCATGGATTTGCAATAATCTGAGATGAAACTACTGCAAAAAAACTGGACAGACATTGAGAATACTTCTAATTTTTTTCTAAGCTTATTAATATGATAGGCTTACAAGCCACAGAAAAAAAAAATGGAAACATCATTTTTAGCTACCTGGATTCTAATGTGGTGTAGAACTGAAGTGTAATCAGCAAAACAGATCTTGATGTTTGTAGGTCCTGCAAATAACCAGTGGTTACATGCATTACTTAATCTGAAGAGAGAAAAAATTAGTTAAATTTTAAATCAGTTTTAAAAATTCATGTCAGTCAAAGTTGAATAAGGTGTTGTTTTGGTGTGAAATAATTATTCAATTTCAGAATAAGTAATTTTGTTCAAACTTAAAATACTTTGTAGTCTTCTAATGTACTGTAAAACTGAAGGTGTAGTTCTTTAAATGCTACAGTAGAACCATATGTCTTAAACAGAACAGCAAAATGTTATGAAAATATATTTTGGTTTAATTGTTCTAGAAGTGTTAATAATTGTTACAAATTCTCATCACTCATGTAAAAGTCTTTAGTGAAGAGTGATCTCTGTCAAATCACTCCTATTAAGGCAGGATATACAGGCTGAATATTCAGAAAATGTGATTCATGGACGTTAATCCATGACTAGAAATACATTTTTTTTTCCTAAGCCAAGTTACAAGTTCAGTAGAAAAAACTGTATGTTAATTTTGTTTTGATATAGTACTGAAAAGCTATAGTACTGAAAAGAACTTATTCTTGTGCTTTTATTCAAATACGTAACTAAAATAGAGAAAAAAATTGAATTTTCCTAGAACACAATTCTGCTATCGTGCTAGGTTGCAATGGTAAAGCACTGTACACAAGAAAAGTGGCTCAACTTGCTTAATAAGAATTGTTCCTTTTAAGATCATATCTTCTATCCTGAGCATTAGGTGTGGGACTATGAATTTTTGTTTGAATGATGTATGTTGTTAATGGTAGAGGGTCCAATCATCAAATGGCACTGAAACAGTGACATAAGACTTATGTACAAATAATTTAATCCCTATTATAACCTATTTTATAATGACACTCAGTCTGTATACAAAAGACATTGTTTGATACTGAATGAATACTGAATTATCAGTATTACATATCTCTTGGTCAATTAATGTCATTTATGCTTGTGTAACCTTCACAGCTGATGGCATGGTTTGACAATACAAATCTGATACTAACAAAACCAACTGAAATGTCTCTTGTTTACATCAGTTTTTATGCAGCTGTTTCACTTCTGAATTGCAGTGCTAAATTTCTATTTGGTACTAGTTTGAGGAGAATCAGAGAACTGAAAAGAAACAGCGAACAAGTAGGAATTGGTAGGGCTAAACAATTATACCATGGCTTCAGTCATGCTGTCATTGTAGCTTCCTCTTTTTAAATTTGTCAAGCACAACACTAGCAAGTGAGCTTTCATGAGAGAGCAACGATATTTAGACTCTGCTAAACCTCAAGACAGCAATTTGAAACTGCTTAAAGATGACACAATATGTCAACTTCAGTCTTTACTACTACAGTATTTACCATTTTCTTGAATCTCTTTGGTCTTATGTAAGAAAAACAGATTAAAAATAAACCCAAAAATAAAGCAGAAGAAAGCACTACGATAATCCAGGACCTGAGACTCTTGCAGTAAAAGAATTTCATTCTTAAGATGTTAAAAAAAAAACACAAAAAACACAAAAGAACAACAACAAACCAACCAAACAAACAAAAAAAACAACAACAACAACAACAAAAAACACCAAACCAACAATCTACCCTTGATTGAAGACCTGGGAACCTTTGACCAAATAAAGTAATTTCCTCAGTTCTGAATAAGTGACATTCTCTACAAAGCAGAACTTGCCCTTCTATAACGGTGTTAAAGGCAAATATCATCTATATAGTGTGAATGTTGGATTACAAGGACACAATGTTAATCACAGATCACAGTGTTATGGTACAGGAGAAAAAAATGAAGCAATGACAAGGAGAAACATGTACCACAGTTTAAAAATAGAACTCCTTTGCTTACAGCATGATGACACTAAAGTATTAGATACAAAGAAAGAACTTCTGGTAAGTGAACTGTAACGGTTATATAATATAGAGTGCTACAAAAGTAAGTTGCTTAATATGAAAACTAGACCCTTTTTAGAAATCTATGACAGAACATCCACCATTAATACAAGCCAGAAAGAACACGCCTAGCTTGAACCATTTGCCTAATCCCACTATATTCAATTATGTGTCCCATAGGCGAATGATTATTATTATGGAAGTATGTGTGGTGTTACTGTCTTTTGTGTTCTGTGTTATCTGACAGAGTCATCTCTGATCTAAGCCCTGATGTTTGCAGGGCCCAGACTGACAGAACATGGGAGGAAGAACGTGAAATAAATTATGTTGTTGTTGTAAGCAAATAGAATTTTAAAAAATTAAGAAAAAAAGAAAAGGAAATATTCATGGTTTCGTGGCCCAGCATATAGACTCACATCTGGAAAACTAAAAACAATAGATACACTGCAGTACTACTCTTATTCAGGATAATCTACTTCTTTCTAAAGTAAAGCCAATCAATATCTACACAATCAACATCTTCTTGAATGTCACTTAAAAGTAAAATACAGAAATCAAATTTCCATTGCAGTAAAATGATTAATAATGTGATAATGACTAATACTATCAGTTTCTCTTCTCCCTAACCTTAAAAAGTTAATACAGTTTAACCAATCACATCAATGGAGTTGATTCAATCTTATTAATGTATGAGGAATTATAACCATGTCAGAAAAACAAGTGAATCTCAATTCTCTTATCACAATGTGGATCCAAAAACCTCAACATACAAACTAGCATAAAAGAAGCTATCAGCTTTAATATGAATTACTTGCTAGAAGAGTGGGATTCTGCTTTTTGGAGTAAGTCAGTAAGTCAGAGAGAGACGGGAAAGAAACATAAAACAAACTAAGAAAAAAAAGAAGAAAACAAAAATAGCCTTGACCACATTTCTTCTGTGGAGAAATATTTGCTACTAAGAGGCCTGGAATGGAATCAAAAATGTTTCATTTTGCTTCCCATTATTATGGGAATACAAACTAAGTTCAGAGCCTAGATAACACTGCCTACGATTTAAGTCAAAGAAAATAAATGTGTTTTATCTTGTTTAGGTCTCCTGATACAACAAGGCTCTTCTGTTCTTGACAGTGTCAGGAAAGGCAAATACACAGGACAGGATGGGTCTAAAGCTTAGCTGTTACTACTGAAAGAATAAGATGGAGAGTAAGGAAGTCTAAAAATGAACAGTGAGAGCACTAAATAGAAACTGAAGAGATTTTAGTAAAACACAATTCCTTTTTACAGCTGTAGAAATGCTTTGGTACAAGCAGACCAGTGAAACAATTTTATATCAGTTTTTCCTTGCAAACATCTGCTCATTTTTTCATAACGTGAAAATATTTTAGAAAGTTTTGATTATGCCTATTTCAATGCATTTTCTCTGTATACAATCCACAAACAATAGTTTTAAATTTGCAACATATTTACACGTGGTTAAATTTTAAAGATATTTCATCGTGTTCCATAAAACAGTGAGTTTGGACAAGTAGGCTGGACACAGGTATTTACTGAAGATAAGAACTTTAATAATAATAATTCAGGAACTCCTGTAACTTTTTCCTTGTAAGCAAAAAGCTCAAAATTGGGAACTGCTAGGAACTGTTGCTGTGGTGGCTCTACCCTTGGAAATACAAGAGACATTTTAAAAGGGAATATACACAAGCTAAGTTTAGACATCCAAATATATCTGTAGTAAAAATGGTTTACATATATTCAGTAGTGTTTATATATATTCTGTAGTGTAATTCCTATCGATAGTATTCCCAGCGCCTGCTGGTCAGAGCAATCGACATATCTAGTGTTCTGCAGATGCAGCTGCTGTAACACAGCTGGACACAACGTTCCATGCATCTGGTGCACAGATGTTTGATTGTGTCCTTGGTAGCCAGCCAGCTTTTAAGGAACTGTTAGTTCTTGGAGAGAAATTGAAAGAACAAGAGAATTGTGCACTGGTTGTAATAATCCAATTTTTCTAGCTACCTTAACCACTTTCTCTACAAGGCTGATCCACAGCAGATTTCTCTTACCTACTCAGAGTTCAGGATCCAGAACAGACAAATGAGTTGGAATTAAGCAGGGAAAAAACAACAACAACAAAAACAACACATTAATGAGCTTTGAAATCTACCTTGAAGAAACTCTGATATGAGGGATTTAAGTTTTAATCTCATGTTATTTTTTAATCTATAAGTCACTGTTGGGTTTTGTAGTGACCCATGTGCAGCATTCCAGAAATGCATAGCCACTGTGTGCTCCTGATAAGGAAACAAAACAAAACATGATTTTCAGTCACTCAGTAACATTCAAAATCATGTAAGAAAATTTCAATAAGGAGTAGACACGTTCATTAAAAAAACACTTGCTTTTCTAGGAATATTTTCTGTGTCTCAGAACATCTGTTCTTCACGCACCTTGCAAGGCACATTACCCATGTAACAACACTGCTGCTCCGGTTGCAACTACAGTTCAATTATCAAATAGGTACAATTGTATTGAATATAGCAGTATAGTTTTTAAGTCAGAATTTTTAAAATAAATGCATATTTTCAAGAAACAGAAAGGGTACAATTAAAGGATGCATTTCCCTCTGGGAAAAAGTTATTATTGCACTATCACCCAAAACTCTGAGATTAAAACAAGATAATTTTTAGTTCTCACACTACAGATACTGACAAAGCAGATATGCCCATATAACGCTTGTATTTCAATGAAAATATAGTTTTGAATGGAAAAAACGATGTTAAATATTTTAAACTAGCTTTTACGAATACCAGTGGCCATCCTAACCTCATAAGCACCACTAGGATCATTAACAGTATGACAAATACTCAGCTGTTACCAAAATTTTTCAAGCTTTTGTTTTCACTTTTACACCACATTTCATTGTGAAGAAGTCAGGAAAACAAGCAAACAACAACAAAACACATCAGAAAGCCCTACAGATTAACTGAAACTTAAGTGCAAGCTCCATTCATTCATTGCTCACCTTGAAAATTGCTGTGGTTCCAGACTATTCAAGTAAGTTGGCTGAAAAAAGAAGTTTCTACCTGAAGTGTTACCTCTTAACATAAGACTATAGTAATAAGCTTATATTTATTAGTATACAAAATATATACTGAAGTTTGCTTTTTTAAAAAAAACAATATTTCAGAGAAAACTTCACTCACAATAAGACCAAGCAGATAATTCCATTTTCTCACTTTGTCTTTAACCTAGGCTATGCATAACACAAAAGAACATCTACAGTCCAAACTGTGAGATACAACAGATGAATCTGAGTGACAAGAATTACGCTACACGAGGATATAAGCAATTCAAACTTTTCCTGAGTTCCACCTAAACAATTAGCAACAGTAAAAACTCTAGTGTTGTACTACTTCCTGAGTGAGAATTGGTCTCACTAAGACATGTCATCATTTTTACCAGAAAAAGAATTTTATTGCAATAACTACATAATTCAGTTTACTTGTGGTGCAGAAATCCAAACAATTATTTCTTTACACCTCTTGTTTATTATTTTGTATTTTCAGTTCATATAAATATTTGCATCACAGATTGTCAACAAGAAATATTAAAACAGATTCCATACCAGAAAAGCATGCACAGGATTTCTTAGTTTGGAAAAATAGATAGCTGATGATAGAGGTCTATAGAAACATGAATTATGTGGAGCATGTCAGGAGGAAGCAATTATTTTGTATTTTACAAAGCACAAGAATGAAGGAACCCCGAGGAAATAATGGGGTAGCAGGTTCAACATGAGGCAGCATGATTTTCTACTCAATATATGATCATACTGTGAAATTCATTGCCACCAGATGTTACAGAGGTCAAAAGGATAAACATTCAAAAATGGATTAAACATGTTCATAGACTACAACCCCGTTAGCAGGTCAGGTGGTACTTCTGACTTAGGTGGTACTTCTACCACTGAGCCCTGCAAGCTGGGAGGATATAGATATGAAAGGATCACTCTGCACTTACCCTTTTTCTTGATTTTCTTTTTTTCCCCTCTAGACCTTTAACACTGACTGTTATTAGAGACATAAGAATGGTTTGACAGCTATAATCCTAATAAGCCTAATACTTTAGAAAAATTCCTAGACAGTGAATTACAGATACATTTTAAATTATTATTGTAATTTCTACATGGCAAAGAAGTCTCCCCCTTTTGGTCCTAGCAATTACATAAAAATAAAAGCATGCTGAAATGAAAAGAGAAGCCCTTGGTGTGTTTATTCCACTTGCATACCTATATTGTGCCCCAGTGGCGCAAGTGGTAGGAATGCCGTGTTGCAGCACCGGAGGCCCTGGGTTTGAATCCCCCCTGTGGCGCAAGTGGTAGAAGTGCCACTCTGCTACACAGAGGCTTCAATCCTGGGGGGTTGGACTCGATCTCTAAGGTCCCTTCCAGCCTGCACGAGACTATGATACTATGATATAACACTTGTTTTGATTTTAAAATATAGATGGTTAGAACACAAGAAGTCCCATCCTTCCCAAAATGTGCTCAGCTACATAAAATAGTATGTAAAACAGCACACTGTTGTGTGCCTTTGGAGTCTCCAAATTATTTGAGAGCTGTTCTTTTAAAGATATGGGAAACCTACTGAAAAAAACAGAAGTTTAATCAATACGCTTAACATTCTGGAAGCCCAGAGTACGGAAAAGAAATGCCGATTCACTCATTCTGACAAGTCAGATCTTTTGATTTTCAGAGTCCGCAATGAACAACACTGGCACACTCAGTAGAAGGTGACTATTTTGTATTTGCGAGCAAAAGAATCTCCCTAAACATAAATTGTATTTCAATTTTCTGAAGATAAAAAAAACCATTTCTACAGGATTATGTATCTTTACAGTAATTTATGAAATATAACAATCCTGACAGTTAATAATAAATATATACAAACTATTTTTAAATTCTTTGAGAAACCCCAATTCCTATTATACAAAATACTGTTAAAATTAAACTTCAGTCTCATTTAGTAATCATCACTCCATTCTTATGATGAAGATTAAAAAGTACCATTATAAGCATTTCAATTTATTATTATTATTATTATTATATTTAATTCCACGATGACCTCATGTTACAGTTGGAAAGATTATCATAGTGGAAAGGCAAAAGAGACAAACAGGAAAGGTATGTTCAACTGTATCTAGGCTCCTGAGGAGAAACACCACAAAGCACGGATCTCCAGAAAGAGATCCTTCCCCAGTGGCAGTCAGACCTTAAGTGGGGGTCTAAGAGCGGTGCAGCCAGGCTCCATCCCTTCCAGTCACGAAGGTGAATTGCCTTCACCTGTTCTCCCACGGCTGACAGGGTCCTCTCCCCAGATGCTCAATCAGTGGTTCAGGCTGTGTTCAACAAGTTCACATACACCTCTTACTTTTCTGACAGATATCAAATTGCCATTCCTGGCTTCAGACGAGTCACGAGATTTATCTGCAGTTTTAAAATGCTCCTTTCAAAGCATTTGTACATCAAGAACTTAATTCAAACTCCTCTCTACTCACTGTACACCCTGAAAACCTTCCCCACTGTGAGTATATATATTCTACCCTTTAATTCTAAGGCATAACTTCATTGATTTAATACTTGATATCATATGATATGGACCTGAAACATTAGAGATAACTATTACACCTGCACATAATCTGTTGGAGAGTAGAAAATATATTTCTTACTCAACATGTAGAATCAGAACAGCTTGGGTTGGAGGGGACTTTAAAGATCATCCAGTTCCAAGTCTCCTGCTGCAAGCAAGCTTGCCATCCACTAAATCTGGTTGCACAGGGCCCCATCCAACCTGGCCTTTAAAATCATCAAACTAATGTACAAAATCTTGAGGCACAGATGAAGGGCATGATGCGTCTCCTTAACCTGTGTTTGAAAACTACTTTATTCATTTACAGCTGTGCGCTGAAGTTGTCAGACTTCACTGATTAACAAACTTGAATACGCCTCAAGATCCAGAGATCCGGGGCTCTGAATAAATATATCTTTTTCTACAAAGGAGGAAATTTTCAACTTTTAAAGACAATTATTTACTTAATAATTTTCTGCATTTACTTTGCTTTCATGTTCCCACAGGTGATAAAAATCTCCAAGAAATATCTGTTTGTGTTGAATTAACATTTCAGCATTTTCCAATTTTTTTCTTTTGAGAGCAGAAACAGAGAGATTCCTGCTTTTAACACCCACTCTTTCAGCAGCTAATCCAAGGAGCTATACCACAGCCCTTGCTGGTGCACAGTGGATTTGGTTAATCTGTTCAACATATAACCACAGTTCCAAGTCATCTCCATAATTACTTTACATTCTTCATTGGCATCACCTAAATGTGTCAGCTGTCTCTTCTTTCCAAGTTTGATTATAAGCATGTTTATTAGATATCCAAGGCTGAAAATAAGTTTAACACAAATGTACGACAGGAATACTTCCCTCACAGCATAGGAGCCTTAGGGCTTCTTAACCTAACAATTACTGCTCTAACTCAGATTTCAAGTCACAGAAGACTGCCCAGACTAGGAGGGTAGAGTCTATATGATTATTTCCATTTCTCACTTCCAGTTTAAATGAAATAATAGGTGAAAGAACACACCGCAGTCCACTTGTTAGGTCAGTGATACTGGAATGCAGAGGTTGCAGTTCCTGCTTCCCAAAATCACCAAGTATTTTATATAAATTATTCACTGAAGCAATAGCTATTCACTCACTTGGTCTGCACACTAATATTCCACCCACCAGTTCATAAAGTTCCTTCTTGTTTACCTTTTCAGTCCAGTGAATATTTAATTATTTCATTGAACAGAACATATTCCTCCTCTATAAGCAGATACTCAGAATGCTCATGGGGGAGTTGCAAACTTAAACTCTGCAAGAAGGATATGCACCACAGCAGCACATGCATCCTATAACAGTGCTGTAGCCTGTCCAAAATTAAAAGCAAAATACTCAAATGTGCTGAACTAGGTAAAAGTAAAAATATTTCTGTAAAGAATGAGAAATGCTTTCTCTCTAAAATGCTGGCCTATTCAAAAATGAGAAAGATCAAGAAGATGTTGCTAAATAAAATGTCAAGCTGAACTAAGTAACACCTACTTCAGATAAAATCTGTGGAACTGACAAGTCAGGAGAAATCACTCTCAAAGTTCAAAATTCCTAAAACCTAAGCAGGCCACTCCTTCTGAAAATACACATTGTTTCTTATTTCATCAGAAATAAGTTATTTTAGACTCACCATAGAGATTCTCAATTTTCTTCTCACTGGTTGAAATCATTAGTAATTGCTACCAGACTTAAGTTGAAAGCATCCACATTTGCTAATAACCTGCAGTCATTTTACCTAAGAGAATCACCCCATCAGCCGTCTATTCTATCCTGAATGTAACATGAATCATTACCATAACTACAGTCCAAGACATGCTTTAAAGGTGAAAAAGGTATTCCAACATGCAATTAAATAATAAAATACTCAAAAACACTGATACCTATCTTCAGTTTACATTTTTGTACATTTTGCTTTACTCAAACCAGCTAAAAATCATAGTTCCCAGGCATAAGCCTATGAAGCTGAAGTCATTTTAAGAATCTTAATTATACAAGTGCAGGACAATAGATTAAAAAGATTTGGTCGTTTCTTGTCCTCAGCTTTCCTTGTTATCCCTAATGAAAAACAAAATATTTTTAAAAAAAAACTTTATCAACTCCAAAGAAGAGGAAATCTCATCTTTATAGATTAGGATATATAGACACACAAGAAACTATGTTGGACCTTTGCTTGAATCAACCCTGCCATGAGTTCCTACTCTGTCTCACAACATTTCCAAACACAAGGAAAGACTGAAATACAACAACAGAATTTTGAAGAGAATTCAAATTTATGAAAGGGAAACTCACTGGTTTGGAGAGAAAACAATTTTTCCCCCCCTTTTTCTCCAGTGAGACCTTCAGAATTCACTAGAAATCCTATTTTTGCTACCTTCCATTTTCTGCCCAATATCCTAACTAATTAAAAAGTATTTCAATATAAAATTAGGCACCTACAGATCTCTGTGGAAAAAAAAAAAAAATCACAAAAAAACCCCAGCAGCATAGAATTACTTCCCAGGGTCTTCCAAAATTCAACTATATTTCCAAGTAGAAAACACTTCGGTTCCAGAAGTCAAGCTCTAATCTCATCCCTAACTTTAACACTTCCCAAGATAATCATTTCTGTACAGAATAAAGGTTCGCAAACCTCAAACCTGAGCCATCCTGAAAATCAGTAGCAGATGTATTCTGTAACCCTGAGCTTGCTTACTTTTTGTTTCTTTTAGACCTAGTACGCAATGTAAGAGTTGATATTCACCACAACCACCCCCAAAAAGGCATTTACTTTCACTAACAACTGCTCAGTTTTCTTGATCAAGAGTTCCAACTACAGGAGCTATTTCATCTCCACACTCTTTCCTTAACCTTCGCCTTCCCTAAAGACTCTGAAATGCCTGACACTTCATAAATGGACTTTCCTTTCAGCTGATAACCACTCACACTTCATGAATCTAGATGCTGCTGAAGTCATCAACAGTACATGCACAGTTGCTGTAGTCTTGCTGAGCCTTAATACTGTGCTTGACTAAAACAATTATCTGCCCCAGCATTTGTAAAAATCAAGCAAAGAAAGTTGTATTAGTGTATGAAAATTCCTCAGCTTGGCTTCAAAAAAAAAAATCACAAAATATGCCTCTATGCTCTCAACTCTTCCTAACCACAATTTTCCCCAACACTCTTTATAATAAAATTAAAAAATCATCTCTGCATTGTAATTAAGAATCAAACATCAAGATGTCAATTTACTTGACAGAACTCTTCAGATTACTGCAATAATTCAGCTCTTCATTCCTTTCACTGACAAACAATTCCATTCTCAAAACTTCACCTAATGTTAGCAAACATGGCAATCTAGGCTACACAGAATGTCAAAATAAGTTATTTGAATCCTGCTATCTATACACAGCCATATTGTAGCATTGCTGAGATTTCTAAGTTCTAAGTCTATGTTCTGCAGACCCAATCATTCTTAATCCCAGTTCTTAAATACTTACTGGGCATATCCCTCTTCTTAATGAGATATTCTAATGCACTCCTATCACTATCACTGTAACTTGACAGATTCTCTAAAATAGAAGCTCAAATCCCACCCTTAACTATGAAGGCACAAGAGAGAGCTATCATCAACAATTATGTTCAGGAGATGGCAAGTTCTAAAAGATCAGTGGTTTCATTAGAAAGTAAAATGCTGACTTTTATCACTATACATTTGATTAGAAAGCCTGAGATTTTTAAGTTCATTTGAAAAAAAGACTACAAATTTACCCAGAAGAAAACTCCATCTCTCTTTATACTAGTTCTAAAACTGTCTCAGTTAATTGACATATCTGCCTCAGTTCCCAGTTCACATAATCATTTCCAACATCTTCCTAGTATGCCGTTACTATAGTAAAGCATAAAGAGGATTAAATGTGGTATAAAATAGACTAGCAGAATGAACTGTATTCTCTGAAACCAAAATTCAACACATAAGACACTACCTGTGGGAACCAAAACAATCTAGTGACTGAAGTCTTGCAGAAATACTCCGAAATCCACAATCCCTTACACTAACGTTGCTAAGTTTAAGCAGACTAGCTAGACAAAGGGTGACTGTCACAGTTTAAACGAAAATCCATCTGCGTCCGTGACAGGGGGCTGTGGGCCCCGCAGGGGCCCTAGGCCGAAAGGAAAATACTTGAATACGAGGACGTCTCTTTATAATGGTTGAGATTTTCAATGATACGGGTTGAGAGGAACTCATGTTGTTTAGCTTTTTCAATAGGCGATCGTGGAAATCCTGGTCTCCATCATCTGGTACCACCATGGATTCATCTACATCAGGCACATTAGCCAATTTGTCAATAATATCAATTTGTGTTCCCTCCATTTTGTTTAATCTTTCCACTATTTTGACAATGGCTGAAGTATACAGATTAACTTCTGTAGCGCTTATAAATAATTCAAGTTCCTGAAGTCTGCTAATTAGTTCATTCACAAGGGGTTTCCTTTCCCCTTTGCCATATACTAATGCAAGTGCACTGACATGCTTTTCTGGAGCTGCCTTTGTAAAGTCACACCACATTTGTCGTGGAACTCGGACTGTTTCAGGATCATGTTAATTGGTTTGGATCGTTACAATTGAAGTGGGAGCTGTATAGCATTTCCACCAGAGCACTTTCTCTCAAAAATTGGATACCTTTCTCTATATCAGTCCATTTCTTTTTCTCAGGCTCCAAGTCCCGTTTAAAGGGGAATCTATCTCTTACCGCTATCAACATCCACTTCCAGAGGGTGTAGGACTGATCTTGGCATGTGCCAATACCTCTGTCCACACGTGAGTCCCTGGAAATGCTACCCAGTTGGTGAGCTTCACTGCCATCAAGCCACGCATTGCTGGCACCATTGTCCCAGCATCGAAGTAACCAAGTGACCATATGTTCTTTTGGCTGACGTGTGAAAACCTTTCTTAGATCCCAAATTTCACTCAGTTTAAAAGATCGATGAATAATGGTCATAATACTTTGCTCGCCTTTTGGTCTATCAAGAGTCCCAGGTGCTGATGGTGGCAACTGTGTTGATGAGGCTACCCCATCTAGAATTTTGGACTTGAGAAATTCTCGTAAAGAAAATCTAGCTTTTGGCTACTCTTCTTCTTCTGACTCTTCTATTATTTCCTCCAGGTAACCCCCCTTTATTTTCCTCTCTCCTAACTTCCTCTGCTCTTCCAACTTCCTCTGCTCCTCTAACATCCTCTGCTCCTCCAACTTCCTCTGGTCTTCTGAATCCCCCTGCTCTTCTGACTCCCCCTGCTCTCCTAACTCCTTCCACTCTTCTAACTCCTTCTGCATTTTCTCTAACTGAGTTGAAACTCGTTTTGTCTTTCGCCCTCTTACAGGGGCAACCAACATTGTATCTGGTGCCCCCTATGGTTGGTCCAATTGGACTACATGTGACCCCGGAGGCTGGTCAAATTGGACTACATGTGCCCCTGGTGGCTGGTCAAATTGGACTACATGTGCCCCTGGTAGTAGGTTAAATACATTCAGTTCACCCCGAAGGGCACATAGCTGGTTTCGGAGAGTGTTCCACTCGAACTGGACGGCACCAAACTCAGTCTGGAGGCCCTGAGACTCTCTCTCTCAACCTCAAAATCTTCCCTCTCAGGAATGGTATTGAATAAGGCCCGATAAGCATTAGCTAGGCCCCAAGTCATTTGTGCCTCCTTAGATCTGCCTGAGCCACAGCATTCCTGTCTCATGCGGTCAAACTCTCAGGATTCTTTAAGTGTTCAGGAGTAAAGCTCCATGACACTAAAGATGTCTGTCTTCTAAAAGTCTCTCCAAAGTCTCTCCACACTCCCTGCCACTCAGTATTCTCTGGTTCTAGGGAAGACTTCCTCCTGAGGTTATAAATCCAGATACTGAGTGAGATTATTACAATAACTGACAGTAAGTTCAGGGAGATTAACACGATTGACAGTGTGGTCCACTGGGCCAACTGGTCATTCGAAGACTGCTTAAAGGATGCAAAGAAAAAAGGAGAAGCACGCTCAAAAACCACCATTTCTGTACTATTAGTTGCACTGGTTGCTCCCTCTGGAGCTGCATGCAGATACCAAGTAAGCATTGCTAACCTTGCTTTCAATCCATTATACATTTCTATAGCTCCATAGGAAAAGGTGGCTAGCTTCAACATGGTCCAATATGTTTGGAGCATCACAAAAGAGGAACTAATGACACGCAGTCCCTTGTAAAACAAAGTTACTAGAGAAAACATTTTTTTTTCTTTTTTTTTTTTTTTTTTCTTCTTCAATAGAGAGAAAAAAAAGTAAAAAAGCAAAGCTCAGCAGTGTTTACAAAATATCCCGAAGTATTGGCAGTCTGCCTGGACTTTCAAGGTCAAGCTCGCAGGTGCAGAATCGCAAACCTAAGATAGCTCCTTAACAGAAAAAAAAACTCGTAGCTCTGTTAAAAGCTAAAAGAACAACAGAAGAAAACACAGAAAAACAGTAACTCAATTTGCCCGCATTCTCCACCAAAATCTGTCATGGTTTAAACAAAAATCCACCTGCGTCTGTGACAGGGGGCCGTGGGCCCCGCAAGGGCCCTAGGCCAAAAGGAAAAAAAGTTAATTAGGAAAAGAAAACAGTGGCAATGATCTAAGGAGGCACACTTGTTTACTAAATACTATATCGAAATACAGGATAACACAATATAATACAATATAATTGAAAACTGAGCTAACGAATCAAGCAAAATAGAAGAGAGAATGAGTCCCAAAACCGAGAGGCCTACTGTGAATCTATTCGAAACGGTGAAGGCTCCCACACACTCCCCTGAACGAACTCGAAAGACATCAGTCTAGCCTGCGACAGAGTTAATATAGTGTCCAGGTCCCGTGACCCATCTCTCTCACCGTGTTGTTCTCTGGGAGATGTTGCCTTCTTCTGTAAGTTGCAGATTCAGTAAAATTATCCATGCTTTATATGATGTTATGATGTGGAAAATTTCAAAATTATTAAACCATGACATTCCACCCCTTATTCTACATCATTACATTATGCTTATACACACATACACACTCATACGTATAGTTGTGAGTAATCGGTAACCTTTTTTAACAATTTATATTTATTCCATACAAATCCCTAAATTGAGAACAAAACTCTATAACCTAACCCACTATTATTTATTAATTTTGAGAAAAATGGCAAAACTGCCATAAAAAGGCAAACATGTCAGCTGTGGAGAAGAAAGGCAGTGCTAGTAGGGCGTCCCCCACATCAAGGTGCACTCATCCTTTCCCAGCCGCCACAGCAGATTGCCTTTTGACTTATACTTCTTTCCATGTGTCGTCTACACATGCATGGCCAGTGCACGATATAGAGCCCAGATGGAAAACTTGCTTACAGAATGCCTAACTAAGGTATATAGAAAAAGTGTTTCCTTAACATTAATCCACTCTATCTTAAGTCCTGTACCTAATTGGACATTCGTCAAATATTTCTGAGACTCTACCTATATATCTACAAGAAATCATCAGCTGCACTCTCCCAATATCAAATTCCCTAACTGGCGAATTAGCTCGTGAATGGGGAGCAATGAGTCTCTATTGGTGCGGTACTGCCGTCTGTGAACCACTTTGGTGGCAATTGGTACCTCTTGGTCTTTTACCTGGAGCAACCCCACAGCAGAAGGATCATCTGACAGACCAGGTGTATGGGAGATTGATAATCACAGCGTGAACCACTGATTAATCAACTGAGGCAAGTGTGGGGTCAGCTGCGGGAGCACAGGTGAAAGTTATGTAGCTGTGCTCCCAGGAGGGGTGGAGCTCGGCTCCACCTCCTTTGAGACCTCATTTAAGGGCTGACCCTCACTGAGGCAGTATCTCTTGGAGATCGCTTGCTAGTGAAGATCGCCTCAGCTCCTAGTGTCATCACTGGTGAGCTCCCCTTTTTTCCTTATACCTTCTGTACTTCTACTACCATCCTTGTAGTTGCCATTCTTGTTAACGCCTGTATAGTTACCACCAATACACCAGGTAAAGCTGACAGCTGCTTAACACCGTTTGTGTTAACAGCAGCTATCCCAAAGGCCCATCGATACCCCTTGGGATCCTTAAAATATCCCATCCTAAGGTAAGTGATACCCAATATACATGGAGCCTCTGGACCAGTCACAATAGGGTGTCTCTGCCAGTTTTTACCAGAGAGGCTTATTTCAGCCTCCAACATAGTCAATTCTTGGGAACCCCCAGTCACTCCAGGGATATATATTGGTTGTGTCCCTTGGTGACTTGAGGGCATTAGGGTGCATTGTGCACCAGTGTCCACCAAGGCTTTATATTTCTGTGGTTGAGATGTGCCAGGCAACTTAATCCACACAGTCCAGTATAATCTATTGTCCCTTTCCATGTCACCATGACAGGTGACAAAAAGAAAGTGCTGTGCAGATTAACAGATGGAGTACAGAAATGCATAAAGAGAAGGCTTATTTGAATGAATGCATTAACTTATAATAGAGATCAAACATAGTTTGATCCAGAAGATGGAACCTAAAAAAAAACCAACAACACTATGACCCTATTGTGATCAAAGCCAGACTTCGCTATCTGTAGGTTGAGCAAGGTGGTAGTTAACAGGGGAACTTGGAGTGCCAACTTCTTTTCCATTACTGGGAGTCAAATACTGCTAGCACTGATTTAAGAAAACACTTGTCAGCCAATACTGGAGTTTACTTCACTGTAATGAAGGGGGAGAAAGTAAACTACAGTTCTGTTCTCAAAGGGGAAGTCATTGCTTTTATCTGTAACTTCACAGTTGAAACCAAGCAAAAACACAGGACTGTACTCCTCCCTGATGCCTATGGGAGGCAATAGCAAACAGCATCCCTTTCCCAGACGAGACATGAATTTGCCACTTCAGCAATGAAGAAAAGGAGATGTGTGCGTTTGGCTCCAATTTCAGTACAGAAGTGGCACCTAATGGCTCAAAAGCAATTAAAAGCATCGCTCAAAAGTGACTCTTGGCTGCAGCTCAGCAGCTGTTCAAAGAGTAGAAATTAGCTGAATGAAGTGGACAAACTTACCACTCACCCTGGGATCTATGCAGGTAAAAGCTATAATCAGAGCTTTATTAATCTAAATATATGATAAGTTATCACATACCTGGGCTCTGTTGGGTTTAACAGACAAATCAGACCTTAAATCTCAAATCAGTACCTTAACTGGTTTCCTGCTTCCATAGGAGTGTTATGCACCCTTGGTGACCAACCCTCAAAGAAATTCAAAATGCCAATTCATTATATGCCAATAAATCAAAAGCATTCGGCACCTTACAGGACTTGTGATCACTAAGAAAGCTTTTTGTTATTGTGACAGATAAGACTCTACCAAAAAAAAAAAAATAAATAAAAGAAAAATACTCACAAAGAGAAAAGACCATCAGTCATTCAGTAATTATATGGTAATTACTGAACTGCAAGACCATTTAGTTACTGTGGGATAAGCAATAGAATGCTTAATAATTTAACCAATTACCATTCATTATAATAGCCAGGTTGGCATTTGATGATCCACAGGGGTCTCACCTGTCTCTTCACATACCCAACATTTAGTGTTGCCATAGTAATGCTGTTCACACCTCTCCAGTTCAACTTCTGTCAGTCTTCAATGTAAGCTCTTATTTCTGGAACTATCGAGAAAAGGCTTACAAAATAGGTACAAATTACATAACACCCAATTGAAGGCCGTTTTTATGGCACTTGTCAATTTTGATTGTATATTATTGAAGCTTTGAGCCCACAGATAAGGCAATGCACTATACTCATTTGTCTGGAATATTTAAGGTAAAAAAAAAAAAAAAAAAAGGTATAGAACTGCTGATCACAAGGCTGAAGCCTATTGTGCTTAAACTGTGGTGCATTAAAATGAATGAAGAGCATTTTTGTACCTTGATGGGCGCTGGCTTTGGGGGTGAGGGTTTGTCGCCCTCACATCTAATGGATAAATGTCTGCTCTCTCTTACAGAAAAGGGCAGTTGAATAACATTCAGAATTCTTCAAATGAATCTATAAATTCTAACACATTACAGAAGTTTTGTTTCAGAAATACAAGGAAAAAAAGGAAATAGCCTGAACAAAGTATTTGTACGCTTAGTGTACAAACACATCAAGTCTTTCCACAGACTTTGATGAGCTCAGTATGACATATGCTCAGAAACAGGCTTGAGAGACACAAAATGATTTAAATATTGCAACTCCTATTCAGAAAGGGAAAAGGTATTTGTTATTCTTTTCAACTGTATTTATAGCCTCAAATCAAGTTTTCAATCCCATGCCTTCTGTTGTAATCATCTGAGCTAAAAAGTCTGAAATGCTGGGCAATATTAGTTCAGGAAAATTTATGTTTAGGGATCCTGCCTCATTTGTAGTTCAAAGTCTGTTATAAACCCAAAACTCAGAGCAAATCTATGAAAAGAATGCAAAAATTGCTGAGTTAACATGCCCTCAACTTTACCAAGCAAGTTGATTTAGGACTTTGATTCCAATCACAGAGAAAGGGGTGATCTTGCTAATTTAAATGGAATAATGAAGAAACTCATGATTTCATCAGTATCACTGAAACAATTTAGTTAAAGTTTAAAGGAAATTGGGTCTGTGAGCCCACAGAGAAATAACACAAATGGCTGGGAAGCAATATAATTAATATATGGTGAAGGTTATCATACCTTATTATAATCTCTAGTTATTCTAGAAATATTATATCTGGCTTTAAGAGGTGCTTGTATCAGTAAGAAAGAATGCAGTTCTACGGTCATGCCAAGATGAAGCAAGATGCTTTTTGTCTCCTGCAAAGGAACACAGTTTCTACAGTCTAACCAAAATACCTCAAGAATAGTCAGAAGTACAGCTTAATATCATTCCTTGTATTTGTGTTACATAGCACAGTCTTGTGGTGTTTTGTCGTCAGGAGGGATTACGGACCTTTATAGCATTCTTTTGGCTGCCCTGATGAAAGTTCTGCTAAATTCAGTTCATGAAATCTCCCCGTTTTGTATGTGTTGCACAGTATCATACCCACAAAATTCAAAACAGCAGTTTCTACTGGAACACAGAGCTGACAGTAAAGAGCTAGAGCTGAAAAAGAAAGTGGACTAGTGAATGTGAAGAGAGTTGGGAAATAAAAGCTGTAAAAATACAGAACAGCACGGGATCTCTCCCACAAACACTTATTTTGGCTTAAGAGATGCTAGCAGGTGGCAGATATGTGACTGCATGCTCATCAGTCAGACCAGAACTTTTCGGAGACTTCCTTAAATGAAGTCTCTCTCAGAGGAACAATCCAAAGTAATTACGGTAGGTACTTAAGCAAATGAACTGTTAATAACCACATAGAGGTGATAAGCCTCCCAGGCCAGCTGGAGACCTGCTAGCAAAAGAGAAAAGGAGGAAGGAAACAGAGGAGTTTTAGTAAGAAAAAGGAATTCTGTGAAATACTGACTGATCTAATTTCTACTAAAAACACTCATCAACAAGAAAATCTAATTGATGCTTAACTGTGTTGGCTATCCTGCTTCTAACTTGTTAGCTGAAATAATTCATAACTCAATTCTTTTGTTGTCCTAGAAGAAACAATAGAATATTGATAGCATGGTTCATTTTTAAGTTGATGAATGGCATTACTTCATTTCAAAACATCCTCTGCTCTCTACATTATAGCACTATTATATGAAGAGTAAATTTTGTTAAAAGGTAAAGGTATCAAAAATATTAAGTGTTCTAACAGTGTGACACTATTTCAGTGCAGTTCTTAATAGAAAAAGTCAGAGGAATGAGAAAAATACAGGCTCACATCACAAAACAATAGAAACGAACTATTACACGGTCCAGTCCCAATGAGCTACAGAGAAGACATGACAACACCCAGCTATGAGCATGAAACAAAGTAATCATTATGTTTCTTATTTGTTCGTGTTATTCTAGACAATTAGACAAAGTTTTTTATGGTTTAGCTTCTATTAAGTTAGCCTAGGTTAACCAATCCCTCCAATATCAGACTACATAAGCCTACAAAACCACCCCCTGTTCATCAGGTAGCCTAAGGCCAAACTAGGGATCTCAATCATCTGATTCTTTCTGTGCTCATTCTAAATTAAGCCTGCTACAGTTCACATAATTCTCTTTGTAACATACCAGCCTCAGACAGTCTGCTTTGGATTCAAACTGCTAACATAGAATTGAGCAAAAAAGTATGTTAATTAATGAAAAAACAAGTGAATTTTTTTATGTGGTTGAAGTGCTTTTAAAAATGTCTCACATTTCAATCTGGTGAGGAGTTCACTGATCAGTTATGATGGGCTGATACCACAAGTGTTTATTTTCATGTCCAGTGGACAAGGCCATTAATGTGCTCTAAAACTGTTACCCTTGGTAATCAACAAAATTATTATCCACCCTGAAGAATAGCCTCACATAGAACCCCAGCTCTTAATCCCCTGAATAGGCCACAGCACTCGTAAAAACAAAACAAACAAAAAAAACAAAACAAAAACAAAAAAACAAAAAAAACACAGGGCTTACATTCTGCTATTTACCCTCGTTGCTTCCCTTTGGATCTTAATTTCACCATTTCCTTGTCCTTGCAGCAAAGGCTGCCAATGACTGTTATCTCAACTAGTTGTTCTTTATTCATGAGAAGCAAACCTAACCTAGTACCTCATCTAGCTAGCCTTCCCAGAAGCTGTATGAAGAAAATATCTTGTGCATTATTCAGTACTTTTGACTTTCTGTCTTCCTTTGGAAAGTGTTAAGAAAAAAGCATCTTATAAAGGAGTTATTGTGTCAAAAACCAGACAGTGCTTTTCCAATGTATCACACATTCTGTTTTTCAACAATATAAAGCTCTGGCTTTCCAGAGAGATGCTTAACGATAAAAGCTTATTCTTTGTTATCATTTGTATGTTGAATTCAAGTGAATTATTTCCTGTTTCCCTCAGAGATTTGTTCAAAAGCAGTATCTTCAACAGGGTTTGCTATCAGTACAATAAGTTAAGTGTGTATGTCTCTCATCTCCTCAGGATCTTGGACTAAATGAAATTACATCTAGAAATGATCTGATGACTTTGACAGAATACCAGCTGTGAAAAATGCATTGTTTCATAAATCCCAAAGCAGGAACGAGTAAACATTGCTCTATATACGAGTTGGTAATTGAGCTTTTTTTAATGAATTTGCTTGAGCTAAAATTTTGCCTTATTGAAGTTACACATTCATTCTGTAATGACCACTAAGACTCAGACAAAAGCAGGAACTCATGTGGAAAAGGATCAGGTTTAAGGCATCTAAATAAGTGTCCCAATTCCAGACATATTCATCACATTATAAACTCTCACGTAGGAGAAGATCTTGCAAAGAACTAAGAATCATACCTTAACAAAGATCATGCAAGTTTCATCAAATAATTGGGAATGCTTAAAATTTAAATCTGCAGCTTTTCAGGACAGGAGTCCTTGGTAGCACCTTTTTACTTGTGGTCTGATTTTGGGGACCAGCTTATGATTATAGGACTTGAAACTGTTAATATCTGACCAATTACACCTCTTCTGTGCCTTCCCATTTCTTGCCTTTTCTACTGTACCATCTTGTGCTCTAACATTCATGGAGATTTTTTGTCTGTATGTTTTTTTATTGTTTGGTTGTTTTCTATTTATGATGTGGGGAAAAAAACACCACACACCTAGACAAACAAAATAAAAATCAGTAAATTTTTTTTTGAAGTGCATATGCTCCAAAAATACACCCTTCTGTCCTCTGTAAGCCCCAATGAACTTTTCTTTCTTTAAAAGGAGAAGAGAAAGACAAAAATTAATTGCAGGAAGTCACCATTATACAGGTTGTTTCCCCAGCTTTTGCCATTGACTGAAATAATATATACTTTCAGCACATATTCAGCAATTCAGTAATGATGTTGCTAGAGGTCAGTACTTCTGCCACTGCCTTGGTGGACCATCTATTCATTTTGTGTTTTCTGACATAAAACAACATTAGCTGCTTGTGGGAAAGCTTATAGTCAGATGTTCTAGAATTGTCTTTCCAGGGTATTGTAGATCACTTTGTAAAGTAAAAGCCTGAGAATACTAGATAATTTCAGAGGCTCAGTACTGATCTACTAATATGCCTGGAAGAATGAGCAATTATGATTTTCAGCTAAGCAACATATGCTGTTTGCTGTCCTGTTCTGAACAGCTGTAGGTTAGATGCTGTTAAGATTAGGCCCCTTCTCTCCTCCATATTTCAAAATTCAAATTGAAGTAAAATAACAGCACCTGCTGAACAAAAACACTATTTCAAAATGTATACTTGCACACAATTACTATGAAGAGGCTGGCCACCATTGTTACCAGTCTATTCTTTCTGAATGGAAATGGCAGAGAAGTTTTCGATGCAGCTGCAGCTCTTCAATTGTATAACTAGTGCTGGCCCCAAGCCAACCCTCAAGAACTCAAGTGGCACCAAAAGATACTATATTGATTTGCAATCGAACATAATAGGCCATCAGCTTAATTATTACTGAAGTGACAAGGTTCTGGATATTTCATATTTATATTTCTGAGGCCTGTGAAAGATGAATGTAAATCTTTTAAATGCCTAAATTTGCATATCTTCAGAAGGGTTGAGTGCTCTTACTGTATTCATAGCCTGTGAAAGACCAAAAGGACTGGCTATTCAACTCAGGTTGCTAGATCATACAGTCACTTACTTACATAAGGAAACAAGGCCATAAAACTAAACACATTTCTATAGGAAGATACCCCCAGATCTTTTGTAGACATCAAAAAACTGTAGTTGATCACTAAATATCATCTTTACAATCTTTTCCTTTTCCTGCTCCCCAAATGAAAAGACTGTTTGAGTACAAGGGACCACAAATCAGCATCATATAGATCTAGGAATTTTCCCCAAATACCTACTGCACTGAGCTACTTCTTCCCACTGAATATCATTACAGCTCAGGACAAAGTCTCTGCAAACAGGACTCACCAGTTTGAAGAAGTTTGGAAAGCTAGGGAAAAGCCAAAAGAGTTACTGGTAGAGGGCAACACCAAGGCCCAGAATTCCAGTCCTACTGCTGTCCAGTTCTGTCACATGAGGCTATCAATTAACTATTTCCTAAATATACACCTTTTCTTCGTTGGTAGTGTGTATCAGTGTGCTCAGATCATGTAATTACTACTCAGAATCAGAAAGAATCATTAAGATACATTGTTTTAACTCAAAGACCTACTTCTATTTTAATGATTCTGGTTCCAACTACCATTTTTTCCACTTGTCCAGCACCCCCTTCTACCTTCCTTATAAGTTTCTTCATGGTTAGGCCAAATTTTAATGGAGATCATTTATACACCAAGCACCATTTTCTTGCATATTCCTAGCCTCTGAATTTTAACTATCCTCGAGTATTCTCTTTTTCTTACCATTGATGTTTGCTGTAAAACACTTTCTACACACTATTAATAGGTAGCTGAAAAAATTATTTATCCAGATCCTTTTGAGATATATAAAATACAGCTGAAAACTCTCTTGTGAAAATGACAAAATTATGTTTTCTCCTACCCCAGCAAAACCAAAAGATGTACTGCCATTCTCAACTTCTATTTCATGTTACTAACACTATTCCCAGAGAATTTAGACTCATTTTTTCAAGTATTACTGCCCTCTACTGGAGAGCATATGCCTCAACTGCTGATTAGCTTCATCTTTTCCTAGTGCTATCCATTTGAAGACCACTAATCGCCACATAAAGAAGAGGTCTGTTCTGAAAGAGATGGCTGACAACCAGGCTGCCCCTTCGGTTTGATTAGTTCCTCTTAGAAAAATTACCGGAAGGTCAGATCACAACACACTTTTATCAAAAGGATTTAAAACAAAGGCTAATTAAGAGCAAATTATCAGCTGCAAAACACTCTTTTTCAATAAAGTCAACAGCATTAGCTATGCATTTTCACCAGTTACAAACAAGGACCAGCATGTTGTGCTCATCAAAACCTGTACCAGTGGAGGTAACCCATTTTGCACCACCCACCACCTCATGGTGCTCACATCCAATTTTTGGTCTCCAGACATGCTCAGCAAGTGTTGGTGAATGTCAGTGGGTGCTATTTTTTCCATATCAAGGAATTCAGGTCCATACCATTGCTTCACCTGCACCTCCAGCTCAGACACATCAGGTCAGGCTGTCCCTCTGGTGCCATCTTTCATACAGAAACAAAATGTAACCGGAGTGACATGAAGGATCAACCTCTACTGCTGTACCCCTAACATCCACCTTTGACATCAAAGGCCAATGCAGTAAAATAGAAGGCAATGCTTTCAGAGCAGCCCTCATAGAAGATACAGATGCAGTCATGATCACCTATCTTGAAAGTTGACTGTAACTCCCCAAACTTGAAACTTACTCATCTTGCTGAAGGTCATGAAAAATTGGATATAATGTTTTGAAATGTGAGAGCTTTAAGTGATCACTTTTTAGAGACACAACTGAAGAACACTAGAAATTTCATTTGCACAACCACTTGCTTCACACTTAACTGAATGAAATATTTGAACACTGTTGTCATTAAAGCTGCAAAGAATTGACTGTTCAGCTATGTTAGAGCTGAATCAGACCCATCACAACAGGCACTGAGAATGTTTCCATGATGTGCTAGCAGAGATTAGCAAGGAATTGATCATTAAAGAGTTCACCTAGTGCAATTCCTGCAAAGTAGCCTGGTCTAAAACAAGACCAATAACAAGCACACACATTATAGTCTTGTAAAAAGGAGAAGAGCTGTATAGCCACCACCTGCACAAGCAATTTTGAAATGAAAGGATGTGAGGATGAAAATTGGGCAATTGTTACTAAGTAGCTGAGAATCCAGCTGAGGATTTTGTTGTTAACAGGAACAACAAAAAACTCACTTAAAATATAGATGGAAAGTATCCAGAAACCAATGAGAAAGTATCTATATTGGTTTTCCATCTTATAGAACCTGAAGAGTAGATGTTTTGTTTATGTAATACTAAATGTGATAGATTTCTAACTACAGAAAATTGCTTTGAGTAGCCCCCCCCCCCCCCCCCCCCAACAAAAACAAAAAAAAATTTTTTGAAGAAAAAATAATCATGTGCCTGCAGTATGACCAGCTTCTCCTCTATTTCAACATATTTGTAGGTCATAGCTGGAAGCATGTACAGATCAGCGCAGATCACAACAACAAATTATGTCATCTGCATTGGAGTTAAGGGGCCTTCATCAATATTATTTTCATGACTCAGGATTACAATTCCAAGCTTGCAATGACATTAAAGGTAGATCTTAAGCAATCAGATGCCAAATGTTTTAAAAAGGCAAAATGTTTCAAGAAAAGTTTTAAAGTTTCAAATAGAGAATCCAAATGTGAATGGGCCATCTCTTAAAGAGTCAATACCATCACCTATTTACCAAACAGAAAATTCAACCATATTCTTATGTCTTGAGTAGTCAAATCTATAGAAAAGATTTGTTAATTGTGGAAAAATAAATGGATGGGAGTCAACAGCAGAGGTGAAATTCCCTAGTATTAACTACCTTGTAGAACTTATGTCAGCTAATAGTAAGTAAGAAGAGGTAATATTAAAAGTCACCCACCTCCCACAAACTTTGTTGCACAGGTTTAAACAGCTACACAGTAAATAACTGAAAATTACAGAATGTAATGCATTAAAAGCAGATGCATATCAGTGAAAATAAATACATTTTTTATTAAACCATTCTGTCCTCAAACTCTGAGGCTTCTGAAACTTGTAGAATTTTCATTAGATGTCCTAAAAAACACTGTACATCCTAAAAAGCCAAATATGTCTTTGGCATATTGCCACTGAAATCTAAAAAGAGCCATTACATTTTTTTGTATATAGGCCACTCAATTCCAGATTCACACTCTGAAAGAAATGGAATTGAGAATAAAATTCACTAGCTTTATAGAGTATGGATGTGCACTTAAGTGAAACACTCATTGATTGATTGTGATCATTCTGCGTAAACCAACGTCATCTTCGTGAGTGAAGAAAGTCACCATGCAATATGTGTTAGAAATGACTAAGAATGGAAATTTGTTAACCACCCCTGCAAGATAAAAGTATAATTGGGTAATTTCCCACATTCATCTTTCCTGAGGGAGCAAAGGGTAATAGATTTTCTCTAAGCACCCTCTCAAGGTTAGCACCAAAGACCAAAATTACCACCGAGTCCTTATGTACTTAGTGTCCCTATAGAGGGATGATAATACAGAATTATAAACACACTCTTACACACACTTACTTTACTGCTGGTTCTTAACATTGTTAAACTTGATATACAGGTGGCATATGAATTATGACTGTTGAACAAACAATGACATTAGATGCCTTCTTCCCCCAGTTCAAGCAAATAAAGTATATCTGAGGGGTGCATATGAAGCAATTAACACACAGCAATAAAATTTCTATTTTGAACACAAAATACATATCTTTTTATTCATTTACTTTTTATGAAAGGACTAAATATACAGAAGAAGCCATTACCAATTAACATTTGTTCTACCTATACTGGCAGTCTTCCCTTGAAAATGTATTTTTTACATCGCAGATATAAGATATCAGCTCTCAACAACAACAAAACAAATGAAAAAAAAAAAAAAGAAGAAAAACCCACAAAAAACAGAGAAAATCACCAAACGTCAAAACTACCAAATCTACGGGGGAATATATCAGGTTTGTTTTGATATACTGAGCATTCCTGTTCACATAGAATCAAATTCTTGGTTCCACTGACATTTTCTTATGAATCACAGACTCGTGAATCTATGTGGATTAAATGGGTAAATTAATAGTTTTCTCAATATTCTCAGTTCTCTTCCCCAGTTATGAAATCACAGGACAAATCTGGCTCAAGATGTCTTGGCCTAAGTTGGGGACTAAACTGAGATAAGATGCCTGTCCTCATCAAAACTTCACAGTGAAAATAGCAATAATAAAGAGTCTCACAGCAGAGAACAGGACATCCTCATCAGATTCCCAAAATTTCAGCTAATTATTTGCAAGAGCAAATAACCCACCAAAGGAAGAACCATCAAGGCCTGCTCTTAAGTTTGGCAGTTGATAACAGTCTGCAGAAGGAGCAGAGGTTTCTGGACAACAAGGAACTCTGGCTGAACCTTGTAATGATTCTTATCACCTTTCCTTCACTAGCCCTGATAAGGTGAACTTGCATACAGTTTCTCTTATTGGAAGCAACTACTTAAAACTTAGAGGAAGCAAATCTATTTTCTATACATTAATTAAAATAAACAGGAAAGATAACTGAAAACAGTATGTGTACAAATACTTAGGAAGAACATGTAGGGTACAGAACAGGCATACTGCACCTCACGCTCTGTCCTAGATACATCTTCATTATTCTTATCTTAATCCCCAGTTTAGGAATACACATTGTTTTTAAAAAGCATCTCACAGACAGAGATTTTAGGTTTAGAGTGTTCTAACTTCTTCTGACCCCCGTCTTACTGGTTCACCAGGTGTTCCTTACAAATCTATCAGGAAAGGGAAAACACTAACTTCTAAAGAGTATTCTAAGAATGAACAGCTTTAAGTTCAGAATATACAGAACACAAAATAAGTCAAATATAAAACAAACAGCAGAATGAAGTAGGAAAGCAAACAAGTAAGCAAGCAGGAAAAAGTGAAACAGAAAAAACCAGTATATGATGTTTCTCCGTGCTATTTCAGGGCCAATTGCTTATTTTTTTTAATTACTATTATTATTTCAGAGGAAAATGACATTGAATATTTACCACTTGCCCTGTAAGCAGACTGCCTGATGCAAAGTATTGTGATGGACTGATGTTTGCATAATAATATTACAATATAACAATAAATTAACAAAATAATAATATGAAAATGTAGTACTAAAAACTAAAACAGAATCCCTAGTAGAAAACCAAACAGAACCAAATTTTTCACAACACTCTTCATAGCTACCTGTGATAACTTTGCAAACCTTTCATAATCCCTGCCACTCCTATCTTCTTCCTTGGGAAAAAAATAAAAAAAATTTAAAAATTTAAAAATTTAAAAAAAGATAAAACTTTGGAAAAATTCTGCCAATCTTGTAAGCATGATACAAAAATCACAAAATATCTTTACTGATGCTGACAAATGTGAAAACTGAAACACAAAGGTAAATTGCCAAAACTGACCTTCTCCGACATGTGGAGAGCAGCTGATTTTAAGTTTGCAAAGATTCTAATATATAAGCATGAATACCTTGATAAAAACAACAAGAAAAAAAACACCAAGCAAGAAAGGCAAGCATATTTTCATCCCACCAATCTTTCAATAAACAG
Organism: Coturnix japonica; assembly: GCF_054131305.1. Classification (NCBI taxonomy): domain Eukaryota; kingdom Metazoa; phylum Chordata; class Aves; order Galliformes; family Phasianidae; genus Coturnix; species Coturnix japonica. The sequence goes on along the minus strand of NC_140667.1, from coordinate 17,407,199 downwards.
CACAGAAAATAGATCATGTGTATCACTGCCTTTTACTTTCCTCTTTCTCTAATGTTTTTTTCTAGCTGTCTCGTGGATGACTAGAGCAGAAACCAGGCAGCAACATTCTAATCATCTGAATATATGTTTTTCCCAGTTGTCAAAAATCATAGAATAATGTCAAGGAAAGGAAAAGAAAATGCGTGCAAGACAATAACTAACCAAAAAGAATTCTAAGTAGTCTGCAATAACAGAAGTCCCTGTAGATAGATGTCTGATGGGATGAAATATGTAATACAGTAGCAATTGCCTGAGATAAAAGGCAAAACAATACAACAGCATTTCAACTTAAGCAAATGTATATTTGGTGGGATAAAGTATAGGTCATATCAGCAATTCATAGAACATAATTTAAGAGTAATTTAATAACCTTCAAAAAGAATACATCTCTAAAGTAATCTCAGTACTAATGTGGGATGTTAACATGTCAGGCAGAAAGACAATAAGCCTTACTGAGTGTCTTACAGCCCACTTTTTTTTAATAGCTAGATCCAAATGTCTGCTCAGATATTGTACAGGATTGAGTTTTAGCACAGTTTAAAATGCAAAGACAAAAAAAAAAAAACAAAAAAACTAAGAAAGGTATCAAGGATCTTCGAGTCTCAGCTGTTTGGGGATTTTTGTTCATTTTTAAATGAAAATGGAAAATGATGCAAAACATCTAAATAACCAATAAAAAGTACAGTTGGGCTAGAGCAGAAGTAATAAATCCTATGTTCAAGTAAGCCTGACATCCCAGATTACTGGATCTTTGTCATATACTTTATTTTACCAGTGTCACAATGATGTGCCCGTTCACTGTTTTCTAAGAATTTAGTGACACTAATAGTAGAGCAAAATCCAGTATACTAGAGAGTCCTCAGAAGTCAGTCAGCTTGGTTGTGAATATTTCCACAGTACAGGCATGACTAATTATTATGTGCTACAGTGTGTACAAATCAAAGTTTCAGTAATGTCCTGGCAGCTCTCAAATGATAAAAAATAAAATAAAAAACAAAATCTGGTTAGGTCCACATGATCAAGTAAGGAAGATTACAACTAAACTCTGCATAGGTGATTCATGAAACTAACAGACAATATGAACATCATAAAGCATGAATTGCTGCAGGATTGCTTTTACCCATGACACACCTATTGCCCTGAAATATTTTAGTCACTACCAGAACCACCACTACAGTCAGAGACTTCTAGCTTCACTACATAATAATTAGTGCGAAGCTACCACCAAGGATCCAAACTCAACTCTACTGCAGATCCATAAAGTTTGGTAAAATTACAAAATCTGTTCCTCAAACTACAACACTTATAATATATGACAAGGGTAAGTATTCTATAAGAAATTATTTTATATCTTTATTTTCATGAGGTTGTGGGAAAGCAATGAAATTAATGGTTAAGGCAACTCTGTTGGCTTGGACTAGCTGATATTTATGAATATTTGAAAAGTGATATGGTTACTTAAAATAGTGTCTGGAGGGAAAGGACAGGAAACAGATGCAACGTTCAACAGCACACAGACTACTTTCAGACTAGCAAAACATTCCTTTTGAGAATCTTGCTCTCTGTCCTAGGGGGTTACTGGATTAGAACAGAAAAAACATGCATGGTATAAACTGTCTTAGCAGGCCACTCCATGGTATCTTTTTATCCATTTCAGAACTACCATCCATCACACGAACCTCTTGTCAAATAGCATCCTCTGCTTATTTTCCCAGGTGAGAAATGATAGAACATAAGGAAATGGCTACAGGGAAACCAGTGTTAGTTTTGATGGGATATCAGTAAGAATTTATTCGCAGAAAACATGGTTAGGCATTGGAACAGACTGTGAAGTAAAATGGCAGAGTCACCATCCCTTTTGACATTCCAGATGTGTGGACTAAGTGCTTAGGAGTATGGTCTAATAATGGACTTAGTAACATTATGCTGATGATTGGAGTTGAGCAAGTTTTTAAACCCAAACAATTCTATTGTTCCATGATTGGCAAAGGCAACAACAAAATATTTATACAGCCATTCTAAAGTACTACGAGCTGTATTGTTTAAACACTGCAGGAGAAGATTTGAGCATTTCTGTGTAGTGTAATGGCAGGTTATCTTGTTCTAGATCACATGGTGTCTTTGAAACACATTACAAAAGTTTTGAGAAGGTTAATTTTCTCTGATTCTCAGCTTGGGTGGAAAAATAAAAAAAATAAATAATAAAAAACAAAACAAACAAACAAAACAAACAAAAAAAATAAAATAGGCTCTTATTCTGTATCTCTTCAGGAGCTGGTCTTTGTATTTTTCTAGTATACCTCAAAGTGTTTTTCCTCAGCTGCTGTATGTTTTTCTTATCTGTTTTTTTGTTAAATAAGCTACAGAACAAATACCCATGCTATGAGTAAAATTTCAAGCTTAGCTTTGCAGCAAACATACAAATGCTTAACATTCAATTTACTGAACCTTCTACAAACAATTTCATGCCTCATTTTCCAGCTCTAAGTTGCTACAATGGATATCTTTACAAAACATGAAGTAAACCTCTGGTGTTAAGTATTCATTATAAACACCCTCCTAAATTTCTTTGACCATCATAATATTTCTTTGATGTCCCAGCATTTTTACATTTCAAAGACTAAGATAACAATGTGTTTTTAAGAAGTCTGGAGGGGAATAAAACAAAATACACATCTATAGTGCAAAGCAAAGAAACTGCAATTTCTGAGACAGTTTCAGTACATTAGTTCAATTGTCCTGACTTTTTTTGATCAACATTGGAAAGCCTTTTTGCAATTTTTTTTGGTTTTTTTTTTTTCCCTTAATTGAGCAAAACAGGTCATAGAAATTGCCAATATTAAAGTGAAACAAAGAGCCATGTTATTGTAAATAATCATTTTGGACTTTTTTGTTGTTGCAGTTTATTTTTTAAATCAACGGGATGATGACAATATGGAAAAAAACCACTTCTATTGCAGTTCTCCATAAACTGATAACAAAAGAGGCTTCACTCACTCAAGAGAGCTTTTTTTTTCTTTTATAACCATACAGTCCATACAAAGACTTAATATGACAGGACTGAAGGCCGCAAACAAGAAGAGAACTGGGAAATTGAACAATACTAATACCCATGTTTTTCCAAGAGATACGGATATTTAACTGTGTAGATATCCACATACCTGCACAGACTATCACCTGTTACTGCTGCAAGGATTTCAGCTGCTCAGAACAAATTGAAACCCACTTGCAAAGCACGGTTAGGAAAGAACCATGTTAAATAAATCAGATACTAGATATGAGGTGCCGTCTTCCAGGTTTCATAATCTAATTAATAATTTGAGAAACATTCTGAGCTAATGCTTTTAATCTGCTAAGATACAAGTTGACCTGAAGAAATATTGTTCCATCTGTCAGAATTACATTGTATGCACACCTTGCGGAAGCTTATCTTTACAAACGCCTATTTAATTCCCTCATAACTATAATATTAATATATTATTATAATATAACATAATATATATATACACAAATATATAAACAATATTTTAGTTTGAAAGTCATAAACTCATACTTAATTTCAGTGATTTTTAGTAAAATATCTAGTGTATCAGGAAGGTTTTTCACTGTAACAAAGGTTAGAGAGGAGAAGAGTACTGAGAAGTGATATTGAGAACTATGTTGGATGAATGCATGAATCAGCAAAACATAACTCCTAGCCATCTCTCAGTATTTTAACTATTGTATGTTCCTAGGTGTACCTTAGGTGTACTAATCTAGGTAGTTCAGTTAGGGAGGTACCTGCTTGCATATTCAGAATTATTTAAATTCTGAATAATAATTCAGAATTTAAACCTTCGATCGGTTTATATTCCCCCCATTTCTTACAAAAATCACTGCCACTTCTCCCATTTGGAAACAAATGGGCTGCTTGGTACCAACAGATGAAAAGCACAAATGTTTTAAAAATACGGAATATATGGAAAAAGTGCATTTGTTGGCACAAAACAGAGAATCCCTCTCAATCAAGTTTGTGATTTCATAGGTGGTTTCTTTTACATATATGCAGACCCTTAAGTAGTAAGGTTTATTTTCTTATCAGGAATTTGTACGCATTCTTCTACCTACTCACACAAGATTAATTTCAATTTTTATTTTTTTTTTTATTAATTTGTCCAGTCTGTAGTAGTTCTCTCATTCCACTTAGGCTCTTGGATTATAAACCCATTCTAAATGCTTTCACAGTTACTGAGAAGGTGTAAATTCTTAGTGTCAACTCATTCACTCAACATAATCATTCCCTTCTAATGAAACAATTAACAGCAGACTGATGAGCATAGTTTTGCTGATAGGGTCCAATAGCTCAGGGAGTGAGAGGTGACAGCAGTGTAATTTCTAGGTCTGACATACTTGTTCACTTTTTCCCACCTTTTTAGGCAGATGAGGTAGCACTATGCAATGTCAACAATCAAAATGGAAATGTAGGCAGTGTGAAGACCCAGGTGAGTAATTACCAGGGGCTGCAGATCTGTGACTGTTCCTAGTGTGCAGGCCTGACAAGGTGCAGATTGTTTTTTTTAATTCTCTAGTGTGAAAAGTGTCTGTCTTGCTGTTGATAGATCCAGGCAGTGGTATTAATACAGCAGCAGGAGCTAGTTCAGCTCCTGACAATGCATTATCGTTATCTGAAAAGAGAAGGCAGCCTGTTGTTGAGAAAGTCATTGCTTTTGACCTCTTTCTATTAAGGTTGAAAAATATGGTACAGCTTGAAAAGAAAGAATTTATCATGAGAGATGGCTTATATTCACAGATCTAGTTTTTTGCTATTTCTGTCTTTGAAATTTGGAGCAAGGTGGGCTGCGCTGTTTAAAAAACTGTTCAGCTGACTAGTTCTGTATGTAGGCACTAAACTTGTCTTGTTTAACTTTTTTTGGACCTATGAATGTCAGCTTTCTGTCATTTGACCTGCAAACAAATTCCATTGCAAAATATTGATAAGTACTAACACAGAACCGCTATTAACCACAAGGCAGGCTTTGACAGCAGATATAGTTAGCACTTGGTATTTTATGTATACATACAGTAACAGCTGACTGTTCTAATGACTTCTAAAGCATATTAACATGGAGCATTTGAAGTTTTACATTCAAATTTCAAAAATATATGTAACAATACCACTTTTATTCCCCATTTGGATGAGTAACCCTTCTATCAAGACCATGAGTACTTGTAGGCCTAAGTACTATTTTCAATAGTATAAATTTGATTTCTCAGCCATTTAACACACTCTCACAGAGGCTCTTTGCTCTCTGTTCTGAGAGTGGCTTACTCCTGGAAATACTCAATAACCAGTTTCAACCAATGTTTCAACCTAGCAAAATTTTACTTGAACTATTTTCAACACCTCCATTTACCTTCACTATGTTAGTGCAGTAACGCTGGCAAGATGATGATGAACTTCAAGTGCATGCTTTAGGTGAAGTTAAACAGACAACCCATTTACGATCTTAGGTATGTAAAGTTGCTTTCGAAACAAAGTCATTGGATACAAAGTTATTGGGTGCTTCAGAAAAACCTATGCCCTAGTAACTACACACTGGAAGTAACGTTGGTACCATACCTGTACCGCGAAATACAGAATCGTAAAATGTTCTTGAATTACATTTGAATAATCTTCTTGCATTCAAATTTCAATGTCCAAGTTAAGAAATTAAAGTGTACATACAAGTAAAAATTTCAAATTTTAAAAAAACTACCCATAGGTCAGCATCTAAACACCTGCAAATGCCTGCCTTAAGATGATCTTACAAAAGAATTCGCCAAAAAATAAAAAAAAAAGTGTAGAATGCAAGCACATACAACCAAGTGGTATTATCCAAAACTGACGTACGAATTTACTGCTATGTCACGCATGCAAAACCAATCTTATTGCAATAACACCCAGTATTGAACTTCATCCCTCAAAATTTTACACTATTGAAAGGAAATAATGGTGTTAAAGAAAAGCTAATCCTGTGATCTTTTCACATTTGTCTGCAGATGTTCTACCATTTTTATGAGAAATATTTGCCTTCCTTCTTACTCTCTCAGATAGTTACTAAGCTAGACACACTGCAGTCTCCTTGAGTAAAATAAAACATCCTGTTTAATTGAATGCCTGACACTTAGGATTGAACTACTGAGGCAAGCCTGTACATGCATTAGTCAGAAGCAATATGAAAAACAGACAACCAAATAGCAGAATAGAAACATACAACAAAAGCAGATAATCACGATTGAGAACTTCTGATGATGGATGTGAAAGCATACTGGGGAAAAAAAAAAAAATAAGCAAATGAAATCTATGCAGGAATGCAAAGAAATAAATAAATTGACACCTACAGGCTGTAATAAAATCTCCGATTGTTGGTATCACACCTGCAGACCTCTGAACTAGTATGGCAGAAATATAGTGCCATGACTCATTTACTGTAATAAACAAGTTGCTGACTGATGAGAAGTAATTTGTACCTTCTTCTACTTAAAACTTCAGTGAGACGAAGGATAATTAGGCACCCTCTGCTGTGAGGTGGTAGCATGGTCACTTGTAAGAGACAGAGTACCCACAGCTTTAAATTAAATGGAAAAGCTTCACCTGTATGGTTATTATGAGTATTTACCCAGACAAATTTTCCTTAGCATCTTGAAACACCTAGAATACAAATATGATCCATCACCAACTTCATTTATTCCCTGGACTTATGCAAAAGTCACTTAAGGAGATCCATTAGGACTGAAGTATCATTAGTGTGAGGAACATAAGCAGGAATATACATGAGTTAGCAAGAAGAAACATAATAAAATTATATTTTCACATCAGTCACACAAGCCTATGAACAACTTTTGTTTTTTAAATAAACTTCCAAACTTAGCCCTACAGCAGGAGCAGCCACTTCTATTTATTGTTTGTTATTCAAACTATTGGTATAACAACAGCAACTGCAGAAAATTTATTAAAGATTTGCTGTATTCCACATATCTAATTTCCTGATTGATACTTGTATACATTGAGCTCTGTTCAACTACTCCAGTCATTTCTTGAGCCCTTAGTGAGACTAAATGGGAATATAATCATTACAAAAAGTTAGTAAGGAACCAAGTAGAGTTTTTGGCGTGCAAACAAGACAGAGTACCAAATGCTTCTCTGTATCTTAACCATTAACCATCTTGTTCCACATGTTTCAGAAGAAATTAGAAATAATAAAAGGCACCTAATCTTCCATGGCAAGAGACAGAGCTGTTGCACAGACAATGTGATTAAGCTGAGGGCAAGGACACACATAGGTAGATGTTAATTCAAGATGCTTAATATTTATTAGCCCACAGAAACTTATCCATGTATCATATCTACAGAGCTGACAGAATCAAACAATTGCAGGTATAGGTAAAACGAGCTTGAAAAGAATTCACGTGAAAAAAAAAAAACTGATATCTCTAGAATCTATATTTTTTTTTAATTGTCTGGTCTGGATGAGGAGCTATATGGTTTAGTAGCTTGTGCTACTAGGTAATGGGAGGACAGGAAGACAGTTGGACTAGAACAGGTTCACTGAATTTCTCTGCTTTTTGCTTTTTTGAGTTGTTCCTTGCCAAAGTACATTTACTTAGGATTTAGATTTCTGCAAATCTAACAGATTTTGTTCGTTTTTTTTTTTTTAACTTCCCCAGTAAAACAAACTATAACAACAACAAAAAAGTATAACTGTTGCATAGTATTATGCAAAATTTAATTCTATGATCACTTTCCTATAAAGGAAACATAATACAATAGCACTTTTACATGGACACATTATTCATCTCTTTTAATTAGATGCTAATTAATGACTCACTGGCTTTAATCATATCAGTCTGGTAATACAATTTATGCCGCAGAAAATAACAATCTACTTTACAAGAAATCAACGTGGCACGTGTTGACATAGGAACGCATCCAGCCATAATTCACTCTGCGTAAATATATCCACCCATACTTGGATTCTGAACAATTTAGAAAAGAGAAGCTAACTTAGTTGATGGGTGGAGGAGTGAACTAATGGTGTAAAGTAATTTTCTCTCTGGAACAGCCTATGTTTTTCTTAGTTTTAGCTCTTGTTTGTTTGTTTTAGAAGACACCAAAACAACCAGTAGGCTACTCCGCCAGATACTGCAGCTTTACAGAGCGCACATACTAAGCTAGAATTTTTTTATTTCAATCCATGAGTTTGTTGCTTTCTGTCTTAGTTTCAGCTGGGATGGATTTGTTATCTCCAGAGCGTATGATATTATATCATGCCTTGGTTCTATGAGAAAAATAACGTTGATAACACACCAATGTTCATAGTTGCTGCTAAGCAGGACGGTACAGAACTGAGGCCATTCTCAGAGAAGGTCCTAAAGAGCTGACAGCAGAATTAGGACAGCTGACTTAAACTGCCCAAAGGGATATTCCATACTATATGCCATTATGCAGAAGGAGTTTTGATGGGGCTGGGAGCTTATCTGTCTCTCTTCTGCTGCTTGTGGCATCGGTCAGGGGGTGGTGAGCAATTGGTTGGGCACTTATTATATGTATTCATATATATAGATATATATATATATCTATATATATGAAAATGTCATAGCTATTACCCATTTCTTTATCTTAGTAAATAGTTTTCTACTCAACACATGAGTTCTACTATTTTGTTTCTTTTTTATCCTCTTGCCACCTCACTGAGAGGTAGGGGAATGAGCAAACGACTGTGTAATGCTCAGCTACCTGCAGAGTTAAACCACACATATTAATTCACCAAAGTCTCCATAAGTATTCATTGTTTATGATTCTTCTTGAGGTTTATTTTTTAAGTCATGCAAATTTCTTTATAACATACTCAAACTTATTTGAATACTGAATTTATTCATATAACCATCGTGACTCATCTTGCAATAGAGTATTAAGAGGAAGATAAGGGAGGATCTTTAACCCCATTTCCTAAAAATCAATGCGGGCATATTGTGTTCAGCAATGATCTGATACTAAGATAGTGCAATATTTTTATGAGTTATGGAAACTGAAACATCAGGAACCACGACCTAGATTTAAAGAAGTTATGAAGAAAACTAACCAATATCAAAAGGCAATTTTCACTGCCATCTAGTTTTGATTTTATTATTTACTGCAATTGTGATTCCAAAAATTTATTTCAATGCAGAACACTTCTACCTCTGTGAAATAAGATTTACTTTTTCTTCACATACTCTCAAAGACCTCCACTGAGTTACAAGCAACAAAAAGAATTTTAAGCAGCCAGAATCAGAGTTCATAAGCTACCGTGATAAAAATTTGCCGTGATCCCTAATTTAGAAGGTCTAAACCATTGAAGGCAGCCTGCATTCTGTCAAAAGATCCTGCAGTTTACAGTAAAATAAATTCTCTGTACATTCCCTGCAAAATCACTTCCGCCTTAATTGGTAAATTTATTTCTGTGACTTGATGCCTGCTCTCTTCTTTACCAGATAGGAATTTTAGAGATTTACCACAAAAGAAAGCTGCTTCTACAACTGGCATTTTACCAAATAATCACTTCTGCTATTCCATACTTTGTTTTTATTATTATACAAATTCTGTTCCATTGTCTTCACTGGGATTACATATTAAAATAGTAATATGTAAAAATTACACCAAGTGAAATTTTGTATTAGTTTTCCAGCTTTATGTTATAATATAAAGGAAGAAAGTTAGCACTCTTAATAAAATGAACATCTATTTGCACGGGTCTTAAACATTAGAGTACTAACACACTTAAAAGAACGCAAACACTTGTATTAGGGTTCCACACAGGAAATCATTCAGGCCGGATGTGCCTCTAGGCAGCCTGATCTGGTGGCTGGCAAACTAACACACAGCATAGGAGTTGAAACTAGATTATTATTATGGTCCTTTTCAACTTAGGCCGTTCTATCATTCTATAACCACCATTACACATAAATTTAGCAGTTTATACACAGGAGCGAATGCCATGGGCAGACAACTGCTCACATATACTTTGCTTCATAACCAAATTTCAGTAAGTATATTGTGTTTTGTCAGAATTAAAAACAATCGTGAACTTTACATAAAAATATACTTCACATATTAAAGCATGGTATTATAAGAAAATAGTGAAGTGTGAATCATTGTTCCTGCTGAAACAGAGAACATAGCTGGTTTATGGGAACATACATTTTTAGATAGACAACTGTCTTACGTAGATACACTATATATGTTCCCAACAATTTGGCCATGGTTAAAGGGTATTTATATTCTGATGTGGCTAAAATTGAACATGTCAACACTAATGCATTTTTCTACGAGAATCACTACTTTCACCATAATTTCCATGGAAAATTTGTGTGCACATGCAGTAATAGACACATTTATAACATCAAAAGGATTCAATTTTCTTTTCAATCATACTACAGTATGAATAGCTTTTCCTATTGAATTTAACAATAAGGCACATTACCACAATCTAAAGGATGGGGTACTTCTGCTTGCTCATATGAAATTATGTCAAACAATATATATTATATCTCACAATAGTTCTGGGTTAACTGCTCCTTTATATAGGTTTATTTCTAATACATTTGTGTCAGCAGATTTTAATTATTATTATTTAAATTTGTAAAATCAGCATTTCAAAGTTCACTTAACTCTCTACAATATTAACAGAGTATTTAAATATTATTTAAAGGTATTCAGTGACTTCATATTAAGAAAAGAGAAAGATGCCTACTCAGATGTATTTTCTTTACACTGATAGTCACCACACCTACTCACATGCATTACAGCCTCTGTCACTGCGACACAGCTGTACTATGCTCGTGAGAGACAGAAGGGTTTTATCTCTGAATTGTGTCAATCCTGCATGCCTTATGCATGACAAGAACACAAAACCAAAAAACTAAAAGAACAAATTGAGCCCTAAAATACATTTTGTTTCAATTACACACTTATTTTGCTGTCATGAAAGGATTCTTTCAAAGACTTTTCCAGTCAATGAAAAGACTCAGCCTTGTGGGAGTCCAACACTTACAGTCTTAACTGCCACAAAGTGTTATCTTGCACATTTAAAGGTTAGACAGGTTAAAGCAACACTGAGATTTTCTCTAGTAATTAAAGATGATAACTGGCATGTTTTTAATATTCATATTTTGGCTTTATTTTATAAGCCATATGAGACAGAACATGTAATAGGATTGAAAACTACTTAGAAATAAGCCTCTTGCACTGGTGTTAATCATGCCCAAAAAGTGACTGGCACTTGGAAATCAAGAAGCTAAGGAACACATCCTACCTATGAAGATTAAGTGGAGAGCCGCAGTGACCTGATGAGGCATAATTCCTCTTTCCATTTTCCTACTTATAAGTAAAAACTGGCCTATGTAATCTGATGCTATCTGCAGTCCCCCATATCGGTGCTTCATTCTTTAGTAGAGCTGAGATCTTCTCTAAAGGTATTGAGCAAAAAAATTCTTTTTTTTTTTTTGTAAAAGGAGCACAACATTTTGCAGCTGTGAGAAATCCCAGACTTCATACATTTAGACAGGTATTTTTGAAATGACTGTTCAGGCACTAGGAGGCCATTATTCAGTAGCTTCTTCAGATTTCCATTATCACCTTCCTACAAAATAACAGTATTCAACATGAATTCCTTAGCTAAAACTAACCAAGTGCAGTTACAGGTAACATACAACATAGTCTCCAAGCCAGCAACTCACCCTGCCTATCTTCTAGTCTTCCAAAATTATACTAGAGTGCATCTGGACTGAGACAATGGAGAAATATGCTTTCTCAACTTGAGCCCAGGGAGGTCTTATAGAACTCCTTCAACTGCTACTCTTCAGTGGCAGAAAACATGGAGACTGAACTCTGAGACACTCAACTGAATTTCTGTTCAGCTGACATTACTGTTCTTAGCACAGGTTATAGTTTAGCCATTATCCGTTTCATGCTGGTATTCATTATTTGGAAGAGCACTGCTAGTTCTAAGGTTGAGTCAGATTACTTAAACATCCACTGCTCCTTACAGCATCAAAGATTACAAATCAGCAGTTCTGATGGCTCGTTAAATTACTAGAGCAAAAGCAAAACCAAAGCACACATTCCTTACTGAAAATATGTCTAGCAATACATTATTAAATATTGAATACAAATATTTATAATGTAAAATATCTATAACAGTGTCTTTTTTTCTCTTTATTGATCCTGGTATAGTTGTAATACTTGGTACTGAGAAAAATCTAATTGTGGTATGTTGAGATATTAGACTCATAAAACAAGAAAGAAAAGAGAATCTACTGCCAGATACTACTACATTCCTAAAGATAACTCAAAAGCAAGGAGAGTAGAAGTACAAAGAGAGCATAAAGAAGGGACCAACAAAACACGTCATTTCTATAGCAGAACTTACTGTTCCCACAAGTTGCAACGAGTGCCTAACATGACAAATAATCTCATTTAACTCCTGAAAACAACAGAATTGTAGAAAAATAGTGAAAGCAGAAGCTAAAGGAATCAGCCTTTAAGGAATTTCAGTCACATGAATAACATTGGTTCTTCAGATTAATCAGTTGAGTCTGAATTCATTAAATACATAACTTCTGCAGGAATCCATTTCACTGCCAAATTATGTTAACATGATTTTTCCTTTTTAAAGACTTCTTTTAGCAAGAAGAAAAAATCTAAAAACAAAATAAATGGGAAAGAAATGGAAATAATGCAGTATCTCCTTGTGATTGTATTCTTTTTGTATATTCAGTATGATACTATACCATATAGAATTCCTTTACTTGTTCATTACTAAAACCACATCAATTATATAGTGCTCCTAAACAACAGCACTGACACTTCTTTCACTGATCACGAGCCTGGTAAATAAGCATCAGTCAGTTAATAAGCTTTGCCAAGATGATGGCAGAGAACAAGGCCTATGCCTTGCCTACAAGCAATTGTGTTTGCTAAACATGGAACTGTTAAAGTGGTAGTACTTGGGAACTGCCAATACGTAATACAGACAGGTGACTGCTCACTGTGCAAATCTTTAGCTCCTCTACTTGTGATAAAATAAAGCCACTTTCTTTGGGTGTCTTCTGCTTCTTGACAAAGAAATAAGAGGCCTGACTGTGTGTGTGTATATATATATATATATATATGTGTGTGTGTGTGTGTGTAGTATATATAGTGTATATGTATATATCCATTTTGTCAGATATTTGACAGCGATATGTCTCCAAATCAACCTTTTTTTTTTTTTTTTTTTTGCTTTCTCTCTAACACAAGGTTGCACTCTCCTGCATGTATTTCTGAGATGATGCATATAAAATAAACATTTGTTATATACATGTGTGCATAGTGTACTTGCTTTGTCATTCCATCCTTAATGGAGATCTTAAACCTAGTTCATATCCCTTCAAGAAAATTAAAATAGGAGCATACTCTAGAATCTGACCATCTTTCTTGTTGGACTACCAGTAGTAGATGTAGGACGTAGAGTTCTAAGAAGAAATAGAAAGAAATGTAATACTTTTTAAACAGGTAAGGGACAATTTTCTTTATCACAAGATAGTTTTCTTATGGAAAATAAGAAGGAACTAATAAAAAAAAAATTACAGTTGAATGAAGCAAGAGAGTTGAGATATTTTCTTATTCACTGGAAGTGAATATCAGGAAATCAGAAAGTTCTGTTTTTGTGGGTTTTTTTGTTTGGTTGGTTTTTTTTGTTTTTTTCTTTTTTTTTTTTTTTTTTTTTTGGGTGGTGGTGGGGGGGGGGTTCTTTAATTCCAAAGTTCTTACAGTATAATCCAGGGAAAGGCCAGTTTCTAGCTGCTGACTCTGCAAATCTCCCCTCACCCTGTTGGGGAGAAAGTGATCAATGAAATTGACAAATGGCACTGAACGCTGAGTCAGCCCTACAGAGGTTTAGCTTACTGAAATTTGCACACTGAAGAGTCAAAGCTTGAAAGACAGAAATAAAACCCACTGACTCAAAGTTGTCTATGGAGAAGGAAGGAAAGAACAGAACAACGAGGCAGTAAAGGACAAAAAGGAGCAAATGAATGGGTGGGGAAGTGCAAAGCTTTTTATTGTTCCTAATTTATGGTCTGTTAAAACTGTTGAAGCACATGAAGATGAGGTTCAGCACAAAGACAGAAGCATTAAGAGATTGGAGGAATAAAGCAAAGCATTAGAACTGATTGCCTGCGGAGTTCTACTCGGAGAGACTATGACAAAGGACATGACTTTGTTCTGCACCTGGACAGCTTTGCTGTAATTAGTCTTTACAAACTTCTAAACTAGTAGGAGCAGAAGATCTGACTTCAGACTTAAGTACTGGATATATACAATCTAAACTCAAGACTCCCTAAGTACTGAGAGAAATTAGCCCAGCTTCATCCTAGAACCATGAGCTGATAATCTAAAGTGAATTTCTCAGTTTAGGAACCGGAGACTGTGTTGGAAGCAAGCAAGGAAAAGGAACATTACCATGATTAACTGTGATATCAGTGCTGTTTCTCATTACAAGCTATCAACAAAAGTAATGTTTTTTGTCCCTTCTGTTTCAAAGAGCCTTTTTCCAGTTACCTTTCATTTAGTCACAGAATATTCTGCTTTTCTTTTTACATTTCTCCTACAATTTTTAATTTATCCTATCACTAAACAATAGAAATGAAAATGAAAACCTCCTTTGTAGTGTTTGTCATTTCTAATGCAATTTCCATAAACTCCAGGTGAGTTATACCTTTTATCATGCACTGCTCATTAGCAGAGTTCTAAATAAAGTGCCTGCAAAAACCCTTGTAAGCCATACAATTTTGTATAGCTTTTCCAGCAACTTGGTCTACAGTAACAGAGTTGTCGTTACCATTCATTTGCAAACAAGAAGTCTGAAATCTTCTCATCTACAGGTAGTCACATAAGCAAACTTTCAAGCAACATATTTACCAAGTTCCAAGAAATGTCTTCTCCAACCTTTTTTAAAATATCTTCAGAGAGGAGTAAAAGACCCTCTCTTTCTGCAAAACACAGTATTCTAGTCTTCAGAGAGATAACTGAACTCAAGGCAGCCAAGACCACTTCTCTCTATGTTCCAAGACAACTGAAATTTTAGAAGTCATAACTTCTTATTTGATTTGTTAAGGTAAGCATCATCAATCCCCGAGACAACATTTGCTTACAGCAGCCCTTTTAAAAATTATCTCATACTTTCCTGAGAATAGCAAGAGTGGTGATCAATTGAGTTAGAAAGATGTCTGCCATAATTTTAGATAAATTAGCTCAGCTCCATTCAGTTACTGCAACACATGCACTCACAATCCCAAATACATCAAACTAAGTTCTCAAATGGGCTTTAGGCTCAGCATGACTATCAGATAGCTCTGTCATAACAGTTTATATAACTAAAAATAATTCTAAATCTGTACCTTGTTTTGCTTTGAAACACAGTTGGTGATACAATTTCAGCATATTTTTTTGATGTTTAGTACAGAAATTTTCAAAAACCAAACATTAAAAGTTTGAGGCAATTCTACGTTCATGAAGTGGTCCATGCATTACAAAGACAGTTCGTAGAGAAAAATATTGAAGTCATCTTAGCAGTAGTTTTCCTTTCAGGTCAAATGCACTTCTTTAGAAGCTGCCAGAAGCTCCAGACAGTAGCTTGGAATTTTAAACCTTTTCAACCCAAATAACAAATATCAAAAGAAACATTCATATTGTTGGAGTAGATGAAAAGCTTAAACATTTAAGATGACTTAATCATGTACCCACTTCTAAAACATCAAATCTAGTCTGTTTCTGACACTGTTTTGGCAGGAATTAAAAAAAAAAAAATCTTAGTAGTAATCTTCTGTTAATCTTCTGTTTGATACTATATTTGGAGAAAAGGAACACAAATGATGATAATAGATGGTAACATCTATAATGGTCACAAAAGTTCTTTGCACCATGACGATGTGTTTAAATAGTAACATGTTCCAAAAGGAGAGCTCAGAATAGTGAAGTGAAAACCAACATTAGTGAACTACACAATGTGATTCGTAGTGCTAACGATGCACATTGAAATTACAAAATCCAATGAATCACGTTACCTGCTTCAGAAAAATATTATGCAAAGGATAAGAAGAAGCCTCACCACACTCTAAACTGTCAAGTCCTAACAAGACAACCAAGGAGTCGACATCAAGTATTCTGATCAAATTATACCCAACCAGAAGGAAGACTGTTTTGTATTAATCTCAAGTCGTGCCCCCAGTGATATTCAGTCATTGCAGTTGATTTTATTAGCATTCAAGCTTAGGTTGATATGTTTCTGATTAACAAAGCATCTGTTCTGCACCACAAAACAACTGAAGAATACCCTTCTAGTGCCAATGATTTGTGTCCAAGAGTTAATTACTATGTGACCTTCGATCATATTCACATTTTAGGACTAGAAGCACATATTTTAGACTTGAAGAAACTTGAAAGTGAGAGAGTGTACCATAATACCTATGACACAGCGTGCATTCATAAAGTACTCGACATTTCAGAATTGGATGAGAAGGGGAAAAAATAATCAAAAAAACAAAGCTCCATAATAATCCAATATACAAGCATACATAATCATAGAATCACCAAGGCTGGAAAAGAACTCCAAGATCATCCATCCAGTCAACCATTCACCTATCATCACTATTTCCTACTAAAGCTTGCTCCTCAGAACAAGATCTCAACATCTCTTGAACACCTCCATGGATGGTGATACAACCACCTCCCTAGGCAGCCTATTCCTGCACCTGACCACTCTCTCAGAAGAGAATTTTCTCCTCAAGTCCAATCTGAATCTCCCCGGTCAGTCAATACTCCCATGTCTGTTTCCTCTGCCCAGTCTTTCAGCCACTCTGCCCCAAGCCTTTAGAATTTCCTGCTGCTATTGTGGCCAAAGAGCAGGACCCAGTACTTGTTCTTGCATAATTTCATCCTCAGCCCAGTTATCCAGCCTGTCCAGATCACTCTGCAGTGCCTTCCTACCCCCCAGGCAGATCAATACTTTCTACCAACTTAGCATCACTTGCAAACTTGCTGAGGGCACACTCAATGTCTTCATACAACCCTCAATAAAAATATTGAACTCTTTCATGAGACAGTGAGATCACGTAAGATCTCCACAATGCCAACAAGATAGAAGTAAGACTCTTTTGACTAGCCTAAGTACAAATATTATGCTTAAGGAAGCTTTCTGGCTTTGATTCCAAATTCTGAGTTTTGGTAACACAAAATTGGTCTTAACCTGTAGTCTACGATAGGCAATGTATGCATGGAACTCAGCCAGGCCTACATATATTCTTCCTATGAATATAAAAAATTCAGAGACTATAATATTAAAGAAGTACATACCAGGAAAACCAATACAATTTTGTCTTTCCCAGAATAAATAACAAGATAACCCTATAAGTTAACTGAAAATATATTCGATTTAGATAGTAAAACAAGAAACGCAGTCATCATTAAAACTGGTCAGGCTTGCAGTTCATCAAGTTTCTACTTTTAGCCTAACAAAAAAAATTTTTCTTCAGTTTAGAACTAAGCAAACAGTAGAAAGTTAAAGAGAATTTTTATAATTTCTCTTCTGTGAGATGCTTTCAAAAATACTTCCCAGAATTTGAAATACCTCAGTTGATATACATATATATATATATATATACATATTTATAAAAGCAGCTTCCTACTAATGGAACTTAAAGATGTTTTACTGTCTGTCACAATATTCTCTTATGTAACTACTATATTATTTCAATTGATGTTATCATAGCATGTAGAAGACACTAAATCTTACCTTTAATTAACATCACAAAACATTCAGCAAATTTAGTCTACTAATGCTCTCAGATTTTGAAAATAATTTATAGACACCAACTCAGTAGGTGTTTGAAAGTACTCAACAGTGTTATTTTACTGGAAATAATACAGGCAACAATTATTAGAAAAAATTTCCTATTGCTAGTCTTAATGCTCATCCACTGCTTTACTCTCACTTTCTCCCTCCTAGCTAATCAATTCATAAAATAGTAACACCACACATAGAGCTCTTTGTAGCTTAACCATGCTTCTGTCAATAGCAAAAACTCACCTGACATTGCAGAAGCCACACCAACAAAAGCTGTTAAAGGCTAAGGTTAACAAAATGTCTGCCACTATCCCTTGGTCAGCGCATTCATCACAGCTCTTGTGCCAAGAGTAAATAGAAATGGCAGGGGATAGAAGGCACCAGAGAGAGCACAGAAATACAGTCAGGTAAAATGAGTTAACTGCATCCTTTAGACTTCAGTTACCACGATCCAGGCAACAGCCTCAGCTTTACCTTTCATCTCAGCAAGCACTGGTGCAAAATTAGATGAATCTATAGCTAGTTGCAAACTGAGGTAGAGTCCCAAAATAACTAAGTATATTTATATTGCACAAAAGTGAGAATGTGGAAAGCAACTGTTCACTTGCATCTTTGTTCTGCTAATTGGACATCTTAGAGTGGGAAAGTTTAGAGATACTGTAATAAATTAAAGAAAACTGACAACTATGCTGTGTTTAATCAGCAGCTGTAGAAATTATTCTGCTTACATCTAACAGGAGTATAGAACTTCTCTCGTTTAGAAACCCACATTGGAAACTTTTTTTTTTTTTTTTTTTTTTAATAAACAAGGACACAGGAATTAACATGAAGAAAGACAGTGAAGTAGGGTTTCCTAAGGAGATAGCTTATTACCTTAATACACACCCCTCACTTCCATTTGGCTTAAGAGCAGAGCCGCATTTTCACTGCCCTTACAATTTTGAGATGCTGTTCAGAAGGGTTTAGTGTTCTTAGAGTCACACCTAGAGATTACCTTCAAGAACATTCCAAACTTACACTTCTGTTTCTAGTCTGAACCACTCCATACTTGTCAATATTTGTTTTTAATAGTGCCAAAAGAAGGTAAAAGACTTGAGTGGGAGCAAAGATGAAAGAAGTCCACACATAGAACTGCATGAAGACCACAAACTAAGTGAAATGCAGGTGTCCACACTTCCTCATTTAAAAATCACAGCTTTGACACCTTTTGTCACTTTTGTTTGGTTCACTGTCATCATCCCTGCAAGAGTTTGGCAACCAGAATATGACAGAAACTGACATTAATGCAGTCATCCTTTGCTTTTCTTTCAGCAGCAGCTGTCAGAAGCTATACCACATTAAGCCAAAGTACTAGTCATCATGAAGCTTTTCCAACATTAAAATTTAAGAATATACCTTCAGAGAGTTTAAAGTAAGTTAGGATTGTCATTTCAGAATAGATAGAGAGATGGACAGATAAAGGAATGGATGAACGAGACAGAAGAAAGTGTTACAACGTTATGTGAATAGGCCATTTAGAAATCTCTGCTTTTATACTCCTTTTCTACAAATTCCAGAAATACTGGTGATGTTTCACAGCATTTCAGGTAACACTGATGCACTAATAATATTAAGGAACTTTCTTAGCATCTCAATAAGCATTAGATTGAAATCCTAATTTTAACAGCTCAGAAATTCTGTCAAATCCCCCTATCATTTATGTAAGTGTTTTTGTATGGTATCTTATTCTCTCACATAAGTTCTGAGGACTGTAATTTTTAGGTCAGTTATGTCCTGTACTGACCACTCTCTCTTTCAAATATACGTACCCATAGGCCCATTTGCAGATATACATACTTTTCTAAGTGCCAACTGGAAACAGAGCAACACAACTTGAAAATGGCAACTGAAATTAGCAATATAATGATATAGAAAGCCAATGGGGGGGGAAGGAACACAGACATGTAAGAAGTGCTTTTTCCAGAAACCCACATCTAGCAGACTGTAAGAATAACCTTAAGAAATTCCACAATTTCATCCACTCTGACTACAAATTAGTAAAAAAAAAGAAGTAAAAAAAAAAAAAAAAAAAAAGAAGTAATAATAATTGTCAAAACATCCATCATACTACTTAGTATCTATCATTTATTTAGCTATGGATAAGAATGGACAGAAAGGAAAACAAGACCCGGTCTATTCTGAATATTAAAATACACACTAGCATTGCAAGTCCACGTGGAACACGCAACCTAGAAGCAGGAGTCCCTACAACTACAAGAGCTCACATCAGTATATATGAAGAGATATTTAGCAGTAAAGCCAACTCCTCCCATTCATCAACCCTTGGTATTTTGAGCACTCAAGAAGATTCAATCACTGCTACATCTGAGGGGTTGTGAATCTTACAAATAAATAATAATAAACACAACCTACCCACACCACAGCAGAGCTCCAACACTTCACTAAATGCAGCAAAAAGATTCAGTGAGATCTTACCAGCTGCTACCAAGTGTTCAGTCTAATAGAAACAGTGTAACCAAAATGGCAATAACTTCAGTGCACCAACACTTTGTGCCCCAGAGCATTACCTTGCTTGCATGAAATAAACAAGCCCACTTGTAAGGGAGAAATACCAGACACTGAAAGTCAGCTCTAAAGAACTGCTTCCAACCAAGCAGTTTGGGAAGCACCGAATCCACCCATCCCCGTGCAGAGGCACAGTCGGGTCACACACTCAGAAAGTACATCTTGGGAAGAATTAGATACTTGTTTCGGGAGGCAGAGACGCCCTCAGATCGGGGAGGGGACGATGAGCATTAAAGAGCAAACAACAAACACACGCACCCCGATTTCCCCAGGCACTCATGGAGCCCGTTCTTACCGTGCTCGCAGTCCACCACGCGGCTCAGGCGTCGGAGAGGTGCTGTCTGAGCGCTGAGGGGAGGACGGGCGGCTGTTAGCAGCCAGCACGAGGCTCCTCGAGCCCCTCGTGCAGCTGATGGCAATATTCAGAACGCCCCCGGGCGCACAGCAGCTGCGGGTTCAGCGCCTGGCACGGAGCACGTGCTGATAGGACAATGCAATCTCGGGCTGTTGCTTGTGTTTCTGCCTCAAACTCTTGCACGTTGCCCTTGTGTTTTTTGTTTTTTAATATATATATATTGCATATACGTATTTTAAAACTTCCGCCCTAGACTGGAGGCTTAAACAGCAGCACTGAGGAAGCCAGAAGGGAGCCTGCTCCTGGTTCGATGCAGAAAGCAATTAGCCTGTCTTGCTAAAACCTCTGCATTCAAACACTGGTTAAAAGGGTGATCAAGGCACCTGAGATCTAGCAGTTGTAATCAAGCCAGGCCAGCTTTGATTTGTACTTAGCAATTAGGATGAGGGGCTGGGTGTGATCACACGAAGCAGAACCACCTGTGTGAAGGCTGGAGCTGTGTAGATCAGAGAGTGGCAGAGCTATGGATTTCACAGTGTGCAAAAGGTACAGCAAAGAACAAAAGAATAAACCATTCCTTATGGTCACTATAGGTCAAGTAAGCATAAATCACAACAAAAAGGAGTTGAGTTCGTCTGTAACAAAAAGCCTTCTGGCAGCCACAGTAAATAGAGCCTGCAATAGTTACAACATGGAGCAGCCTATCCAACACAGAGCACACCTGTGTTAAGAGTTGCAGCTGAGCTCAGTGACCTCTAGGAACCCTTTCAGCTTGGATTTTACATTCCCATTGAACTCCATCAACTTTTAACCACTTTGAGGAGCCCCTAATTTCAAGAATTAAAATAAATAAATAAATAATGATACTGTTGTACAAAACTCTGGATCTGTATTTTTAGAGAGCGAAGCAAGACACACTCATGGGGGGAACAGAATTATCCTCATGATGTCTCTAATGAGAAAAAAAATAAGCATGAATTGAAATAATTCTTTTTTTTGTGAGTGATTCTGAAACAGTCGAGACTACATTTGAGCTGTTCAGAAATAATTTCTCATACATACCAACATTCCCTCTGAATGATTCAGCTGACACTTGTAGAAAGAGCTATTAGCTCAATATAAATAGCACTGTTTTTTTGGCACTTTACACAATGCTCTGCATTTCAGCTTCTAGAAATTTCTGACAGCTTCTGGATGGCCATCTTCCCTGGTACATGCTTTTCCTCCACATAGCCTTTGAAACCTATTAGAGGCTCATCCAATACAGACAGCACAGAAGCAAAATGTGCTATTAAAAGAAGAAAATGATTCAAGCCACGTACAGAGTAAGTGAGGTTTTGTGTTTTAAAGAAAAGTCTTTTGATAACAGATAACCCACTTGTGAAAGCTCCACCACGTAAATCACGATTTCCTTTTTATCTAAACTTAGTCTGCTTTACTCAAAGTACAGTTTTGTGCTGTGGTGTACTCTACAGTATCCATGCATATCAAGAAATGGTGACAAGATACAGAGGGACAGCAAGACTATTAAATATCCATCATGCCACTCTGGATCAGGCTTAATGCAATCAGAAACACATGACTACATCAACTTATCTCCTTTGATCAAATGTGATTAAGTAAGTCATTAATTTTCAAGACAAATAAAAAATGCAAGATCATTTTATTATAAATGTAAATGCCTGTCTTCTTAAATGATTTTTTTTCTAAAGGAAGCCCTTCTAATACAGAACTTTGTATACTTCAGAGAACAGTTGTTTTAACATTGGTTTTAATTTTAATGAAACATTATGTATTTGTATGCATGTCTTCTTTCCTTTTTTCTCACACTGCTCATGTTGTCAAGCAAAATTTGTGCATCAGCTTGATCAAGATAATTTCATTATACCATTGTTACCATTATGACTTGGGCAATTAGTAGTTTATAAGAATAAATTTATAGCAATCAGTGATTGAGGCACATTTGCAGTAGTCAGGGTGTAATAAAGCCCAATCAATTTCTTTCATTTAATATGTAGGCTGTGACCCTAGTTTTGATGAGAACTCTTAGCTATTTCATCTTTAAATAAAAAAGAATGTCTGCAAGCAATTATAGTGGTGTGTTAATTGGATATTCCTTTTTATCTTTTATACTACAGAATGCATTGCTAACGAAATCCTTGTTTTCTCTCTCATTCCTTTTCTCTCTCCCTCTCCGTAATGAACTGATATTGACTTTGTGTATTTTGCTAAGACAATGGGCCAGATTTTGATTCTCGGTTGTACTGGTGCAAATATAGAGTGACTTCTTTAAACTAAATAGAATTATTGAGAATTATGTGCATCCAACCAAAACCAAAACCTGCTCCTCTTGTTCTTTTTTTCTCTCCCTCAATTACAGAGGTCAAGATTCTGCAGCCCTTGCAAGGAACTGAATGCTACTTCAAGCTATGATCAGTTATTATCCCATATATGAACTGAAGTATGAACTGGTGTGCAGTATTCAAATGGATGATTCATAACCTTAGTTTTAGCCTAAGGTTCTTTATGGCATTAATTCCATGCTGACTTAGGGTAAGGGGTTGGCAGATGAAAGGAGTACACTTTAGAGGAAGAAATGAGATCCGAGCCTGGGTTCAATGGGCATTACACATGCCACATTGCACATATTTCCTGTTCTGTGAAACTGCCTGCATCCTTGAGCAGGTCCATCAGCTGTGGAACCAGTTCCTACACAGTACTTATGTGAGCATTATTATGTTTACACTATATGTTTTGTGTCTGGAGCATGAACATCTTAGAACAGCAACCTTGGGCTTTTCCTGATATTCTTTTCTCACAAAGGTTATTTAAAATAAAAGGCAAAGTGTCACCATTTCCTGTTTTGCCTCTGTATTTTGAAGATGCTGACTTACCCATTATACAGATAGGAAAATGAGAAATCTTTAAGATCTGCTCAGATATTTAACCTGTAGTATTTGTGACTCTGTTCTGCAATAAAATCCTGGAATATCCAGCAAAGCTTGAACTTTGTGTTTTAACAGAAATACATTGGAAATGTCTGTATTACCTATTTTGCATCACATAGATAATTGTGCAAGTAAGATATTTTACAACAACAGCAACAGTACCATTTTTAATTGCCAAATTTTCATGTCCTCTGTCTCTTAAACAGAGGCAAAATTGTTGGTGTAATTTTTCCTCATTTGTATCGTAAGGCTAAAACCCCCTCAGAACAATCAACTGTAGCACAGTCTGATGAAAGGAAAATACTGCTGGTGACTCCAGGGCTCACAGAAACAACAATTTTTATTTAAGTGCCTCCTGATCTATTCAAATGCTTTACTGTATTTCTGTGATTTATCAGTGCTTCTGATAGTTTATTACCTGCAGGCTTTATTTCTAGCATAATCGCAATAAACATTTTACTTGATGTTTTCTGAGGCTCTGGGGTAGAATCCCGAGGATCTTTATAATCAAGCAAAAATCCCACTGAAATTAACAGGAATCTTACTTGCCCATAAACTCATTGAAGACACATTCAGTAAACTTAGAACTCAGTCCTTCATAAGCATATTTTAATTGATTATGGGGTGGGGAAGATTACTAAAATACAGAAATAAAGAGATCCTCAAGATCTCAAGGAAACCTAGCTCAAGAAAATGAACCAGCAAACCAGGCGAGCAATTCATTATGGGGGATGGTTCCTGTTCTTCTTGTTTATTGGTTGGAATGATTGTGCTGGGGTGAATTTAAAAGTAAGACGTTTATCAGCATGTAAGTGTGTCTATGTATATATACAATCATATATGTACTGAAACATGCTTGCAAAAAAGAAAAGTGATCTTTAGTACTGTGAACTAGATGGCTAAACACGTTCTTTTTGGAAGGCTTAATATTCCAACTACCTTCTGATAATTTTGAAGTGGAAAGAAAACATTTTCTTGGTATTATATGCCTTCAAAATCATTTGGTTTCTATGTTTAGAAATCACCAGGGTTAGAATTTTCAATTCTTAAAGATAATCACTTATATCAGAAGTTTCTTACGTAGCTACAGATGATTCATTACAAGACACAAGTGGCAGTTCTTTGTGCCTAATTGTTGGTAATATTATGATAAATAACATTCAGTATATTTATCAACTCTGTTACCTCCTAAGTGATTCACAGTCTTAGAAGTATGGGAGGTGGGGGGAAGGTGAGACAGAAAGGGGAGATTACTTTTTAATGACAGCAATTTCAATTCTCAGTCCTGACCTGCATTTCCTGTCTGTTAGAAAAATGCATAGTTGAACCAGGCCTTAGTTTCTCCTCTGCAAAAGAGCACTCCCTAAGCATGCACTTCAGGGTTTCTGTGTTAAGAGGCTATAAATAATTTTTTGCAACTGCAGCCCCGAATAAAAAGTTATAGCAATATCACTTGGGATTGCTAAAGCTATGAAGAACTGTAAATACATCATAATTATAACCAGCAAAATGACGGTGTTTTCACTTATGCTGCACTGTGGCTCTCCAATTGCAATAACAGATTTTAGGATCAAAATTCATCCTGGCTTTAGGATGGTTTTGATTGTTTTTCTTCCTCAATATAATGTTTAGGTTTCATTTTTATTACTATTTTAGTCTCCTCTAATCCTCACTTGAAGAAAAACGAATAGAGCCAGTAGCCATCACTATGGATCACGCTGCTTTCAGCATTGAGCTTTAGAGCATGAAATACAATGACATATAGATTTACACATGACATAGGCAGCCATCTGAACCACAAAATTCCTGTTCTGGTACCCAGTGGTACTGGAATTTGATTTTTCATAGGCATCTTCAAAGCAAACAACCTTATCTCCCTTAGCTGTTTCCAAGGTTTACAAAGGACGCAAACTGCAAGGTGGGAGTAATTCGCACTGAAATACTTCTTCAGGACTTATGCACTGAAGCATGCAAACTGTCCCTGCTTAACAGTGGAAAAACCTCCATGAAAACAGCTTTGCTGAAACTTTTGATTCCCGAGGATTCTGTTTAACAATAAATAAATGAAAAAACAAACAAATCTGGTGCACCAACTGATTCTGATAAATTCACCATAAAATATTTTTCAAACTCAGGGATGCTACTGATTTTGTTTAACTGAAAATATCTAAGACATATTTGTTGCGTAGGAGTAGGCTAGTCAAATATGATCACAAATATGAACTAATATGAAATACCCAAAGGCATCACAGCATACAGTGAGTGTTTCAGAAGGTGTGCTGACTTCGCAGGTTTTTTGATATCACATTCTGTTACATGGTAATGTTGACATTATATGAAAAGAAAAATATTAGTCTTTCCTTTACTCCCTATGGGTAAAATACTGCAATTGAATCATACTATTTTTTTTATTTTTTATTTTTTGCATGTGATGGCAAACAGCCTTCATCATGACAGCTTCAAATCACATATAGCAACACTGCCTGCTTTGAAGAGAAAAATTAAAACATTTATTATTTTGCTAATTAAGTGTTGCTAATTGAATGGACTATTTCTATAGAAATAGATTGGGACAGTATGAAAATTCCTTGATTTGGATTGGAATGTTGCATTAGTGTAAGCATTTGGAGATGTGCTTAAAAACTGAGCTTAAATATCTTCTCTTGGTGTTACCCAGTTGCCAGAGCTTATTGATTTGAATGATGCTTGTTTGCAAGATGGGGGCAAAAACGGTCTTCTTGTTGTCACAGTTGTTTTGTGCCGCTATTGATGTGATGAAACAATTTCATTTGTGAAATACAGTAAGCAGCAGCTGCTTAATGGAAATGAAATACTTTAAGAAATTGCATGCATAAAATCTTCTAGGTGTTTAAACCTCTGGCCAAATGAGACAATTTATAATGTTAACAAACTTAATTCCAGAACAAGTTGTATCACAATTGGACCTGTCATCGTACTACAAGTAACTGTCCCTCATGATTCATTATGACCCACCCTGGTTGACATGTGCACTGCATGCAAACAGTGTGTGGAGAGCCAGTCAGGAGAGGGGAGATAACAGAGATAAATCTAAATTCATTCTGGAAGCAGTCACACTCAATGACATATTCACTGACTTCTTCAACAGCTCATTTGATAATGTTCTTTCTGCACTATTCATTTTTCTGAAAGATGAAAGCTGGCTGAAGATCTCATCTGCTCACTGATGCAGGGAGAAGATTTGAAATTAGCACAAAAATAAAAAAAGGGAGGGGTGGGGTGGTGTGAAAAGCAAGCACTTTCTGATTAACAGTTTCTTGGTCCTGACAGGGAAGGCTAAACACCCTGCCTTTTCAGGTCACCTTTAATTAGATATGCATTATAATTCTACAATATGGCAATGGGCTGGCTCTGTCTGGCAGAATTGTGCTTAGAGAAGGGGAAATCCATTAATCACAATAATTAATTGCTTGAAGAATGGAAATATTGTTTTCTGTCTGAGCTCATAACACAATACGTACTTGTATACATTTTTTATCACTGTTCTGCAAAAGATTCAGTCTAGGAGGTTAATAACATGTTCATAAGAAGAATGCAAAATGGTCAGTAATAATTCTTGGCCTTTTCTAAATTTCTGTTTTAAGTTTCCTCTTTTTTTTTTTTTCTTTTCTTTTTTTTTCTTTTTTTAAATATGAGAAAGTAAAGGGAGGAGGAGACAATGCTAATTACATTAACCAGACAGAATGTTACATAGTCCATTACTGGAAATGAGAATCAAAACACCAGCTAACTGCTTTTCTCCACTGGTTCTGAAAATACACCACACCTGCTTCTGCCTGATTTGACTGACTTGTTAATTACCCAGAAAAATCTGGGTCAGTATTTTATGACCAAATTAGTTACCAGCTAAAGATTATAACCAGCTTGCCAAAAGGAAATTAAGATGTATTGCATGGAGGGGGTAAAAATAAAAATGTGATACTTATGGGTCATTTTGGGATATTGCCTTTAGAAAATACTGTGATTTCCTTTAAATTTCCTTTAATTTTGTATTAAGGATTTAAAATGCCTGTTAACATTGCAGAATTGTTAAGAAAGTTTACTGGCTCAAAAGCACCTAGTAGCCCATCTTTCCATGAATGTTAATAGCCACAAAATGTGAATTCATAACAAAGCAAACACTGCATCAGCACTCTCAACTCTTCATCCTTTTTTCACCTTCTCTTTGAAAATCCAAATGCAAGCATGCACATTGTTGTACATACATGTCCATATGAACATTAGCCAAAAAAAGAAAAAGCAATCACACAGAGTGCTACATGCTTACTTACACAAAATGCTATTTTGCTTATTCAGCATTCTGCAGTCTGGCCCACCATTCAGATGCTATCTTTGCTTGCCCTTACTGGTCATATGAATAATTCGTTTTTCCTGATCACAACTGTCTTTTCCTAATAGATGAATCACTCATCTCTGTATCAAATAAACCCTCCTTATATTTCCCAAATTCATAATTTTTCTTAACCAACATCCACTTTTTTCTACACCCAAAGAGAAGAAAAGAAGTTGAGAAGGCCGTATGAAGGGAATTCAGTGAGTTCTATGTTTGCATATGTACACTAAACCTCCTTCTTACTTAAATCAGGGGGAAAAGTATAAAGAGCTACAGTTATATTCAGAAGTCCCCATAGCAGAAAATCTTTAGTACTAGTTCTATTCCTTTAACTGAAATGCAAAATATACCCATATAAAGACAATTAAAGACGGAATGAAACCAGTTTGCTATGTCTTCAGATGGAGTAAGAAAATATGTGAGTAAAAAGTATAACTCTTGGGGAAGAAAATATCAAAACCCAACAGAACCATATGAGCTGTAAAATTTCACATCTCCTTATGTCAAAAACAAAAAGAATGAGAAATTAGGTGTTTTTCTATTCAAAAGAATAACAAAACTCACATTATTTATATTCCAGCTAAATCCAAAATTTCATAAAACAGATGTTTCAATAGAACAGGATGTGAATGGATAACAATAGTATACAGGAGCACTATAGACTACTATTGAGCAATGGTTATGTGCTAGATTTAAACTGCACAGTGCCAGTTATTTAAGATTTTCTTTTTTAAATTAATGCAATACATTTGCAGGCATATTCAAATAACATTATTTTAGTAACTTTGTAGAAAACACAGAAAGAAAAGCCCTAAACTTACATTGCCTCATTTTATGTCTAGAAAATGAGCCTTAAATTTTGTTAAAGAAATTGCTACTGTTCTGAATTCTCATCATACAGGAGTGATTCAGAATCAGAAGTTGGTAGATACTTCAGAAGTCACTGCAAATTCCCAAGGGAATCATGATGAATATTTCTCATATCTGATTGTGAGACAGGATCTGCATTCATTCTGCCTCCCAGGTGTTGCCTAGAAGGCCATGAAAGGGAAAGTGTGCTGTAAAGAAGAACAAAGCATCCAAACAAAATTTCTATTACAGGAACTATTCATTTCAGAAGGAAAAGCTGTATGCAAATGAAGTAGTTTGTGACAAGGAAATCTCTCTAAAAAAACAGGCTGTGTAAAAGACAGAAAAATTAAGGATATCAGGGAAATCATTTAAGCTTAACAAAAAAAAAAAAAAAAAAAAAAAAGAAACTCTTCAAAGTATTTTTAAAATCTAAAAGAAATTTCTACAGAAATTAAGTAGGAAGAAATTCCTACAAACTACCAGAATTGTAAACAAAACTATTTAACAGGAAAAAAATATAACTAAAGATCCTGTTGGATTTGCACATGAAAAGCATAACAGCCAAGGAATAATAAGATGAAGTAGAAAAGTTAAAGTAACTTTTCTAACATAATGTTTCTGAAGTAAAGGATCTGCAGCAAAATGAGAAAGGAAGGAACAGGAAAGGTTGCCCAAAGGGGCATTTTTATGAGGAATGCAACAGCAGATTTGCCAGAAACTGAACAGCCAGTGGAAGAGATAATAGGAAAAAAAAAACAAAAAAACATAAAACATAAAATGAACAATCATGTATCACCATAACAAAGTTTAGTGGGCAACAGATAAGACATTTTTGTAGATCAATGTCAAGCCTCACAAATCACAAAAGTTTTTGAAGGAGTCAGTGTTTTAAGAGCAGCAATCCAGCCCATATGTAGTATACGCCTGAGTTTTAAAGCATTATAAAGTGGCTTCCGTGTATCTATATATTTCAAAAAGAGCTAAAGACAGATCTCAATACTCAGTTTTCACAAAGTTCAAGAGTTACCAATGGAATCCTAGAGTGACATAAGCTTCTTGACATGCTCCTAGAAGATCTGAAAATGCAGACTAAATAGATGCTTACCAACAGCATAAAATTACTCAAAATTTATTAAGAGAAGAAAAAAAAGGAAAAAAAAGGAAAAGAAAGGAAATGGAAAAGTGATCAGAGAGTTGCATAAGTATGTTAAAATATGGAAAGACTACATGATAAGCTGCTTTATGTAATTCAAGTTGATAAGTACAAAGTTATACATATGGAGAAAAATAGAAGGCCTGACTATGCTTATGCAGTGCTGGTTGTTAGTTTAGCTATAACCAGTAAGGAAAGAAACCCTGAAGTCATCACAAATCTGCTCAGCAGGAGCTAAAAAGACAAACAGAATATTAGGAGTTACTTGGAAAGCATCAGGACAGAAAACCCTGCAATGTTACTAAAGAAATTCATAACAATCATTTAATTTTGATTCCTTCCTATCTCAAGAGTGATGTAGTAGAACTAAAGAAGCTGCAGCAAGGATAAGAGGATGATCAGAGAACTAAAACAATTTCCATTTGAAAGAAATTAAATGGACTAACTTACAAGGAAACATAGACACACATATGTATGAACGATATACAGAAGGGAATTGGAAATTACTTCTCAATGTAAAGAGTAAGAGGTATCCCATGGAATTTTCAGCTACAAACTTTAAGCAAACACAACTTGTAGTTTTTTTATATGACATGTAATTAAACTGTGAAACTCATTAAAAGATTCTATAGAAGAACAAAGTATAAATGGCTTTGAAAAGCTATTAGGCAAATTTACAGAAGAAGCATTTATTAAAGTGTATCAAAGAAAACGACACAGCTATAATACCCAGCTCCACTGCAGATTGCCAGATGCTGGGAGAGAAGAAGTGGGGAGTTATCACTACACAATTTCTATATATTTACGTTGTACTATTATAAAGCACCTTCTGCATGTGACCATCACAATCAGAATTAATAGATTTGTTTGATCTTAAACAGTACAATCAGTCATATGAAAGATGTAACTCTGCCAAAAGCTTGTTCTTACCATACACATGGATAACATTAAACCTAGGAAGAAATGGAGAATATGAAAGAAAAACCTCACCAAAGAAGATTTTCAATAGCATACATGCTCTCAGGAGCCACAGGTCTCAACCAGAAATGTTAGAACAAGACTGATGTCTCACCTTAGGTATTGCATAACATACAGTTATACAATCATACAGCTGATTGGTAAATAGAGGTTAAACAGATGCTTCATATGAAAGATTATCATGATACAAAAGTAATCAATGATAACTGGAAAACACTCACCAGTGTTGAAGGTTTGCAGTAAATCCACACTAGAGCAACCTCCAGAGAAAAAGAACCTACTTTAACGGTAGTCAGCCCTTAAATAAGATCTGGAAGAGATGGAGCCAACTTCCAACCCTTCCAGTAGCGCAGCTGAATTACCTCCACCTGTGCTCCTGCAGCTGACTCATTGCCTGAATACCACTGAAAGCTCACATCTTAACACTGTGCAACCCAACAACAATCCCAGTTCATGGTAAAAGGTTCAGAAACTAAGTTTGCCTTATAATAAATTACTTAAATAACTTTATGTATATATATATATATATATAGTTATATAAATTCATTGTGTATTTGTTGTATAAAGTTGGTATGAAGTTCTTTCACCAGAAAATAATTTCCCGTATGTTTTATGCAACGGCCTGATCATTTCATTCTCATTAATATCAATATAAGAATGCAAATCAAAATCTCAGTGTTACATCCTGAGAAAAAAATGTTATGGAGGAGCCTCCTGCTAAATCAGAGATGCAACACTGAGACCAAGATCTTTTTTTGCTTTAATTCTGATTTAAATTTTCCTATAACAAAGTGAGTTAGCTCTGCAATATCTTTAGCCTTCTTGTTTCTGTTCTGCATATACTTTGCACTCTGTTTATCTGCCTAATATACAGATGTTCTGAAATTTCTTCTCTGTAATACAGTTGCACTTTATGTTCTATGAATATAAGAAAAGTATTCCTCTAAGAATTTGTTTAAAAATATATATAATCAAATTGAGTAAATAGCATATGTTTCTCTCACATATCTTACTTGTCTGTAGCATACCTTGAGTGCTGTTAGTATAGAAGTTAATGAAATACACAAACACAATCTCAGTGCAATATAGACCTTAATTACTACACACTTTTGGCCAGTGGTAAAGGAATCACCAGCCAAGAAATAACACCATATCAAGAGATATTTCTGCAGTTTTCCAGTTTAAAAAGCAGAAACAAAATACCTGCCATACACATTTATTGAGACACATAGGAGGATTAAACCAGAGGAAACGGAGTGCAAGAATTGTTTATTCCAACAGAATTTCAGAATTCTGGAAAGAAAAAGCAGGTTTTGAAGTCTGCATTTCCATAGTATCTACTTTTCCTTATTTCCATATATTTTACCTTTCTAATCTGTAAATTACAAGAGGAAAAATTCAATTTCCACATTGCTCAGTGTTACAGATGCTGCTGCTATGGAAACTATCCTTCATGTGCCAGAAATAAAGACATACTGTTGAGGAGCAGTAACTGCAAAGCAAAGCAGCATTACTTTTTAATTTTTTTCCATTAGAAGTCTAATATAAATGCCTAAAACACTGTTTCAATTCATTATGCATTCTTCTACTTCCAGTGAACTCTGTAACACTTTCGACTATTGCATGTTGTAAGAGATTTCCACAGAGCTGTCAGCTTATTGTTTGAGGCATACAAAAGAAGACTGTGTAGTGGAGATTAGAAAACACAGAACTCTATAACAACCTGTATGTTTATAAAACTGAAATGATGACACTTATCTAATAACAGCTCTACTGTGAGCCTATGCATAGATGAAAACTAATGTAGTAAATAATAAATGTCAGTGATGGTTCTGAACACAAATAATATCTTGGCCCAGTGTGAAGCTCGGCTGTAAGAAGAAAGTGGTGTCTCATCCACTGACATTCTGCCCATTCCCAACTTATGGTTTGGGCCTGTTGGATCTCTGGACTACCTTATCCTCTATTTTAAAGCTGACTTCTAGTGTTTCTCATGTTGCCTTCAATCAGTTTTGTTTTCATCTAATTTATACTGTGATAAATTTATAAACCAATTTCCTGGATGAAGAAGTTGGTCCTTAACTACTGGCTGTGCAGATTCAAGTGAGAAATACTTCAGTTTTAGTACTGCTCATCTCTGCCACTGTCTTACCTATTTTGATCTGAAGCCACACTCTTGTTTCTGCACAGCATCCCCCAAAACCATTACCACATACTACAGTTGTTCCAATTAGATATTACTTCCATAAAAATAATAATAAAAGAAATATATCAGCTGCAATGCCTGAATGAAAAAGAAATAATCTCAGTAAGTCCTACAAAGAATTCCAACAACATAAGTATCCTTTTCCTTTAACATTTAAGATTCTTTTTGAGCACACCAGCACAAGGTAACAACAAACCACATTCTGTAAAGGCTATTATAAAGCAGAGAATGGATGTAATCACTCTATCCCTTCCACAGATCTACTCATGAATTTCCAGAAATAAATGTGTGTGATAGGAAACACTGCTTCACCTGGAATCTGTGGGACAGTTCAGTCCTTCTGGAATAAGTCTTGTTTCAGAAGTTCTATTGCTTTGCAAGAAAGAAAAAAAAGAAAGAAAAAAAAAAAAAGAAAAAAAAAGAATAAAGTGTAAGATTGGACTTTATTGCCTGAAATGTTATAAAAGCAAAGTGTATCTAAATTTAGAAATGATTTCTTCAAATGTTGGAAAAATTATTATCACAGTGCCAAACCCATGTTTAGATCTGTTTCTACATTATCAATGACAATAGATTGATAGCCTGGCAGCTGAGAAAGAAAGGATGATGATGTATGACTGTCCTATAATCATGTGAAAATAAGCATCAGTCTTCTCAATGACTTAAATAGGTAATAGGTAAATCTAAATAAATAATGTTAGAATTGCTGATATAAAAATGTGAAGCCTTAATCTGGTCAGACTAGAACACAATAATGTGATTCTAAGGAATCACAGCATCACAGAATTATCAAGGTTGGAAAAGACCTAGAATATCATCCAGTCCAACCATTACCAATACTTCCCAGCTAAATTATATTTATTAATTTTATATTATTATATTATATATAATATATATAAAAATATATATAAAATATATATATAAAAATTATATTTAGCAACACAACATCCAAACATTTCTTGAACACTCCCATGGTCGGTGACTCCACCACCTCTCTGGGCAGTGCATTCCAGTGCCTGACTACTGGAAGAGAACAATTCCATTGTGTGGAGCAGATGATGATGGAAAAAATACCTACAGTGTTGATAGACTCTTGAAATGTATGGTTAGATTCCAGTAAAATGTTTGTTGCTAAATTCAGAAGGATCATACACAGTTTGTAATCTAAGAGCCCTTAAGGAGAGAAAAAAGCTGTGACCTTGGTTTCTTTCAGATGGTCTTAGAAGGCTGGAGTAAGCAAGAAGCAGCACAGCTCAGAAATATTCCACAGATCTGTTTCTCCAAAGAAAAACAGCTGGATGTAGGAATGATTTTAGGAGATCACGGAACTTCAGTAATTTGAAACAAAAAAAAGAAAATGTATCTGAAACAAACATATTAGTAAATGCTTATAAGATACTTGTTACTGTAGCAAGGGGAACTTGTTACAGGTTTTGCTGCTGTTGTTGTATTATAATTTGCCATAGTATTTGTCTAAAATGCAAAGGCTTCAAATATGCATTGCAAGCTAACTGTTCCATTGGAGATGAAAATTTTCAGATGTATTTGGTTATAAATAAACAATTTTCCCCACTGTGCTAAGCTAGGAAACTGAGTCTGAAATAGGTCATGGACTCTGCAGAGTAATTATGCCTGAAATTCTGCTAAATGGGATAGCAAAGAATTTAACAATTGCTTTCTGGTTGCCAAAAGTGAAAACAAAAGAAAACACAGAAAAAAAAGAAAGAAAAAAAAACCACCACCACCAAACACAGACATACAAATCTTAGGCATATTCTGCACGTAGAGAAAAATATAATCCTGAACATGATCAATTGAAGCTACAGATGAGGAAGCATCTAAAGCTCGGAGGACCATGGTGGTGAAACTACAGTTCATTTAAAAAATAAATAAATAATGAGACTTCATTAGCTCACACTGAAGTGGAGAAACTTAAAAGTCTTCTCTAAGTTAAAAGCTGTAACAAAGAAAGCAGAAGCAAAGAAACAAAGGAGCAAAGGAAATAGAAGAAGGTCTTGTGAAATTAAGCTGTTTTTTTCCCCTCCTCTCTGACTCTGACAACAGAAGGAGTTGATGAAAATGAGAGACCAATGTTCAAGAAACATAACTTGATTATTCTAGCAGCAGTGAGAAGGAAATGCTGCAAATAATTCATCAGAATATCAGAGAATCAAAAAGAAAAAGAAAAAAAGAAGAAAAAAAAAAGAAGAGGAAGAAAAGAGAAAAAAAAAAAAAAACAACCCATGACAATATACTGTATATTCTGGCATGATAAGTTGCTTCACATAGCAGATAATTTATCCAAGCTGTGTGATACATTTCATTAAAGGAGCAACCACCAAAAGTAACTTCTGATTTGCCTTGTGCTGCTCAATCTATCAAAAAACAGTCTCTTCATCCCTGTAATGGTGGCACTAAAAAAAAAAAAAGTTGAAATATATCACTTTATTTTGAAATACCTTATAGCAAATTAATATATTCTACATTACAAAGTACTTTGTTTACTGAATGACAGTATGCTAACTACATTCAGTGTAAAATGGTACAGTAAACAGGGTTACTTTCCATTGATTTTTAGTGCACTGTGTGATGGGTGTATGCTAGACCAATGCTTCTTGTGTGACAAGATAGATAAATCGACAAAAAGAAAAAAGAAAAAAAAAAGAAAAATTAAGCTGCCTGATTAATTTGATAGATTAGAAAGTATGCCACAGACACAGAATGAGATGCAATGGTACAGCTTTACTAAGGCTTAGGAAATGAGAGAAGGAAAGGAGATGTACAAATAGATTGATTATAGTATCTACTATTTCACGCAGCCCTACATTTTATTTTTTATTCCTATATTCAGAAGATGAAAGGAAAGAAAAACATTTTGTTTACTCAATCGGTAATGTTTATTTCTTGAAAATAGAACATGTGTCAAGTGACTGCTACTGAACACTTCTGAGTGGCCTTGATAAATTTTGATGCAAAGTTTGCACAAAACTGTTCACCGGGAAAGTTCCTGGTACTCTGAATTTCACTGTATTGTATAATGTCAAACGATTTGCCATGCTAAGATACTGCAGTATATGAGGTATATAACAAGAATCTGGGAGCCACAGAAGTCTCATGTTCATAAAGAGCTGAAATGAAATGCATTGTGTTAACAAAAGTCCTACTGAAATGTCCGTGTCTTAAAGGTTCACAGGCACAGTCTTATTATTTAGGAAACAACAGAAATGCTACCTCAGTCACAACTCCTATTTATGCTATCATAGGTGTATCACAGAATCACAGATCACAGAATCACAGAATGACCCGGGTTGGAAGGGACCTCAAGGATCATGTAGTTCCAACCCCCCTGCCTGGCAGGGCCACCAAACATACACATGTTTACAAATGTTTTACACAAATTACAAATTTGTGTAATTTCTTCTTGCACAGACATAGCAGGAATGCTTGTTGTAAGGCTATTTGTGTGACTGACAACAAAAAATTAACAGCACCAGAAATCATATACCAACAGCTCCAAAAAAGCATGAAGTTGAATGATTATCCAGATGGAAACATGTTCTTATGATTCCTTGGTACTTGCTATCTGAATGAGGTTTAAAGCTAGCCCAATTTTAAACCTAGCTCCTACATAGGCCATTGGTTCAGAATTATGTCTTAATTTGCAATGAAATTCTACCCCCTAGCCCTTAGATCTTGACAGGTTTGTTCTAGTATTTAAAAAGGAACTGACCATATAAAAGATGTAATTTAGGAAGAAACTTCTAAAAAACCTCTCAACTGTTAATTGCAGCTTCCCAAAAGAAACCAGAGATAAGAGTGTGTATGTGCATGAATGTTCTTTCTCCCTTCCATTCTCTGGAAAAGCTGTCATGCATCCCAGCTGGTTAGCTGCCACTGCCAAGAACTTCAAAGAGGAAATGCACTTGCACAAACAGCTTAGATGACACCAGAGACAGCTGGGGCTTGGCTCTTCCTTTTCCTTGTCTTCTCTGTTGCTGTGCTTACAGGAGAAATGCAGAAGGTTTTATTTCATTCAATTTGTTAGCATGGATACACATCCATGAAGTTCCTGAGAGGCAGCATCTTACAGTGCACAAGTTAGACAAGTATCTTCTACTTGCTTGCACCACAAACGGCCTGTTGGCTTGGCACATAATGTACAAGTATTCTGTGTTACAAGGGCTGCACTGAAAGTAATGCTGCCTATTTTATTGAATTGGCCCATGACAGATAGAGGTGGATGCTTGTGATATAGCAGTAAATGCTGCAAATTCCTGCCACAATTCCATTACATTTTGTTCCTGTGTGGCAGATGGCAGCAGAAGTGCAGATCAAACAAAGGTCACTGAATTTCTCCTTGGGGAAAAAATGGCACCTGTTGACAGTCACTGAAGCTTGCTGAATGTTTATGGAGACCAACCAGTGGATGTGAGGTGAGTGAAGCAGTGGGTGGTGTGTTTCTACAGTGGTGACAGCAACAAGAAAGACAAGCCTTGTTCCATGATTTAAAATCTGAGTGTGTAGAAGTAAACTGTATGCCATATTTAGATTGCAAATTAGGTTGCTTAGAAAATAAAACCTCAGGTAATGTTAAAAGAAATCCCCCTTCCAACTTCAGCAACTCTTGTGACATCCTTTGATTTCAGTAACAATGTCTTTCTTATGATAAAACTGAGGGACTCATCCTCTTTAAAAGTGTGCTTGGATTTCCATAACTACTAGCACAACTTCTATTCAGCTTTGCTTTCTTCAAATTAACCACACCAAAAAGACCCTTTTGCCTTCTACCTCTATGGATCACAGGGACATCCTCCTTGTCCAGTCCAGTTTTGCCTTTTAGTGAGTCCAGCTACACAAGGAATAGCTAAATATTATGCATATCATTCTATGGCATCATGAAGTGATCACAAATCAGTACACAAAGATGAAAAAAATAATAATTATGCTTATCTGTAAATGACTGCAAAGATACAACTTGCTACATACAAACACAGAATAACTAATGAGCTTTAAACAAAAAACATGCTCTCCTGCATCGGTTCAAGAATATGTATTATCCTAGTAAATATGCCTGAACAAGATTATCTCCATTTTCCATCCCTCTGCCAACTTGCTCTTTGCTTTACTGGACACTTACACTGTTACCATCTCTGACTGAGCAAAAAGCAACAACTCTGTTGCTATCTCCCATCTTCCAAATATCTTTGTCCTTTTCTGGATTAGAGCAATAGCAATACTTCCAGCTGTGACAGCCATTTCTAGAGCGCTAATCTGAAATGCAGGCAGATATCCCAGAGAACATATTGCAAAATGATTAGATCTGGAAGATTTCAGCAGCTGAAATGTCTGGTGTACGCATAGGGATCCTCCATGTTATGCAGGTAGCCAAAATTATGGGTTCAAACAACATCGTAGGGAGGCAGGAAAAGAAAGAATCTTAATTCCATTTGGTTTGGGGTTTTTTTTGTGGGTTTTTTTTTTCTTCTTATTTTTCAATCTATAAGTAAAACAAGCAACAAACAAAATAAAAAACATTTCAAGGGTGTCAACATGAAAAAGACCATCAGAAGCTGTAGATGCCAGTGAGGTTGCTAAAATACAAGAATGAAAGATGAAGCAGCTGAAAGAATTGAAAAGAAAGAGGTAATCAAGGCAGTGAAGGCAATAACAGGCTAATCTATGAAAAGACATTGATAATCTGTGCCAAGGTAGCAGGATGCAATGGGGGGGGGGGGGGGAGAGAGCAAGAGGGGGGGAGAAACCAGACTGAAAATTATTTGATAGGTCAAAGGCAAATTGGAAAACAGTTCTGCAAGAAAATTTGGAATGCTTTGTGAAAACAGGAGTAGTGGGCAGACTGAAAATCAGAGTGTAGTGGAATCACATGAAAACTTTTGGAAAGGAATGAGGAATGTGTGAGCAATCATCTGATGGAGAAAGGGATGAAGAACATTTTAGAGATCAGTAAATGATGGAGTTAGGAATGTGCCCTTCAGAAATGTAATCTTTCAAGAACTTAAAGATAAGCATTATTTGCTTGCTTTTCAGAACCCAGCTTTCCTTGCATGCAGAAAATAAGTCTCCTGGAGTGAAGCAGGTATTGATTCTTGTGCTGCTTTGGGAGCGGCACTCCACTGCTCCCAAAAGAACCTTCTATGAGCGCAGGCAAAAGCTGCAGTATATTCATCAGGCAAGGATACAGTTTCATTTCTGAGAGGGATACCACTAAGTTACAGTCAAATTGCCTGAAAACTGAAGTAGATTTTCTCTTTACAACTTGTTTGCAGATGGAAGGTCTGAGAACTTTATCACTTAACTGCTTGATTATTACTAGGCAGTAATTTAAACTATAGACATTATGCTAAGTATTCTTGTATTAATGCCTTGTTCTGCTCAATAATGTTAATTATATGTTCTGTGTTTCATAACTGCCTTAATTTTCTTGAAGATAGCAGAAGCTTCAATTGCATTCTTCTGATAAGCTGATGTGTAACAAAAAGCAATCTGTATAGAGAAGTAAAGCTATACACCATACAAATACACCAAGAATATCCCAATTATTACAATATATTTTTTGCACAATGCATAATACAGCATTCTTTAAAAAAAGAAACTATGTCTTTAAAATATAGCCCTAATTATATAATCAGATATTCTTGACAGATTTTCATTGCTTAATTATTAGAAATTATGTTAAAAAAGGAAGCATTTTCAACATTGAAAAAGGAAGGGGGGGGAGGGGAGGGGAAAGAATTATTTTGTTTTTGACATATGTACCAAAGTTACCATTTCTTCCAATGAGGAAAAATTGAGTTTAAAAGGCAAATGATAACATTATTGGCTTAAATTGAAACTGTAAACTAAGAAGCCAAAATAAAGAACTGCTAGACTACAAAGAAGGTAACATTTGGTCTGCAATAAGTTTACGTTTTTCACTGGATTACTTTTGCTTGCCTAGATTTGGATATATGCATAAATCGAAGGCGAGTGTTTAAGTCAGCAATTTAGCCATAGGCAGAAATCAAGACTATCTGCTGAAAACCAGTTTCTAACCCAAAAGGAGGAGGAAAAAAAAAAAAAAAAAAAAAGAAGAAGAAGAAGAAGAAGAAATTTGTCTACAACAGAAATCTATTTTCCAGGAACCCCATGGGAGCCAGATAGCACACTGTTGCTCAGAACGTGGCTTTTAAAATTCACCAAGACTGCTGTATATTATGATTGGCTCAGGCATCTGAACCAGCATACAATGAATACAGTTGTAATTTTTGCAGTCACAGGGCAATGAATGTTCCATGTTATTTTGCTTGTTGTCTGTATGTAGAGAGCAATTTACGTGGAGAACATACTGTATCTGTCATGTTCCATCTAAAAGCGCTGATGCAGAACTGCTAGGAGACAGCAGCACTGTAGTATTGATGCTCATGGCAGAAGAGATTTAGATACCATGAAAAGCTAATGGTGTTAACTAAAGAATTCTTCAGTTCACATCAGCAGAAAGAGAACATTTAAAGGGGGATTAGTTTAAGAATAAATGGCAAAAATTCAACACATTGAAATTGTGCAAAGTGCATATTGTAGCAATTATGGAGACTTTTTGATACAGTACTGAAGAGCCAAATTATGGCTGTGCAGCACATTCCTTTAGCACAGACAACTGCACTTACATGGGATATCTTTTTTAAGGACTGTTAAAAGTTATGTCATTGCTTTAAACAAACATACTGCTATTGTGCAGGGAGATGCACCTGCACAAGCTCCTAGTTCTGTTTTCAGCCACCATACTTCTTACCTCTGCTTAAATTTTCCTTCTGCTTTTGGATTTATTTCTCAATTTCTTCTCTAGTGTGGATGATAGGTGTAAGGCTGAGTTAATTTTGTCTCGTCTTCTTTGGACTAAAGAGAAATGACTGCAATAAGGAATGGCAGTTCTGCAGTGAGACTGGTAAAGACTGAACAGCATACAGGAAGTACATTACTTTAGCTGGAGAATTTGCTCCGAAGTAGCCTGTATTCAAAAGTGTTTTAAAACCTGATCAAGAAAGGCTGGAAAACTGCTAGTTGGTTCTGCACTAGCAGGGAACCTAACCTCAGACATCAAGGACCACGTAGGAGTGAATGGCCAAATCCACAAAAGCGTATGTACAAATGCATATGTATACAAAACTAGAAAACTCCAGAATATCAGAATCAATAGAATAAGAAAACAAAGAGTATTAACTCTTACCATCAGACAGAATAGTCTCTCTAAGTCCTGCATCTGAAATACTGATGAGGATATTGTCTCCCAGACACATCAACTAGCTCCCATTAAAGTGAAGCTATTCTCTTTCAAATATCTTTCAAATATCATCATGGGGTTATATATGAGTATATTCACTTAAAATTCAGATTTGCTCAGTTTATAAGTGGAAAACATGGCTTCTCATGCCATTTGGAAGCAGAAAATCTCAGCTTTTTTTTTTTCCTTCTCTGGCATTCATTTTCAAGACAGTCAACAACAGCACAACAACTGCTCTAGGAACAAGTTATTTGTACATACAGTATAATTTCCATCGCATTTTTCCAAACACTGTAAGAAGAACACCAACATACTGAAATACATCTTTGTTAGGTGGCTCCTATGTTACAGTATGAAGTATTTTCATATAAGATTACCTGCCTACTGTTTTCTTCTTCAGTCTACATTCTTCAGTTCGTATCTTTCTAGCAGAGTTCCCACTTCCGAGAGTGTATATGTGTATATATATATATATATATATATACATACATACATATATATATATATATACCTTTAACTCCTGCTCTCATTAGGTGACGGAACTGTGGCATCTTTGGATAGACACTACATTTGTATTTCATGCCTGGATAAAACCTAACACAAAGGGACTATTACCTTTGATTAACATTTTTCATACAATTTTTGTAAAAATCTCAATATTTCATACTTTCTTCTGTTTCTTTACTTCTTTGAACTTATTATTAGATGTTTGCCTATTCTCTTATGTATCTTATCAAATAATTGCATTCAGCTATCATACCTTGTGAACTCAGGCAGAAAACAGCATTCAACTCTATTGTATTTAATATAAAAATACTATTTTCTGAATATTTTTCTGCAGGTAGTCTTACCACAAAATACCAGCAATGATCACAACCTGCTACTCTCAACGACAGTAGCAGGAAAAAAATTTCAAGGGAGCCAGCATTAGATCAATTTAAGAAAGGCACTCAGGAGGGTGTAAAAGGTGACCACCAGGGGTTGACTATGTAGTACATTAAGTACTCTAGTTTAGTAGGGAGCATTTAAATCTATTTTCTTTTGACCTATAAAGACTTCTAAGTGCAACAGGTACAATCTTTATACATTAATTTTCTTATGCACCAAGTCTTTCCTGAGAACATCAGGACAAATGTTTCAAGTTAATGGAGGGCATACTGTGGTGATTTATATCATCTGTCACACACTGAGGACAAGTGGCCATGGTATAACATTTCCTAGAACCTACT
Source organism: Coturnix japonica (assembly GCF_054131305.1). NCBI lineage: Eukaryota > Metazoa > Chordata > Aves > Galliformes > Phasianidae > Coturnix > Coturnix japonica. Next base: position 17,364,342 of record NC_140667.1, on the reverse strand, counting down.
GTAGTTAGACAAAAATATTCAATTTAGCTCTTTTGAAATCCATCACAAAGATGCACAGCAGAATGTATAAATAGATAGGCTAATAGACAGGCTGGCATAGAAACATCTGTACAGGAAATTGTTCCATTTAATAGTAATTCGTCAAGATAATTGTGTCAAATGCTGTATAACCATCGGTAAAGTCAATATTAATAAGATTTCAATCTTTTTTATCAGAATATTAGTAGAGTGTCCTTAGACCTTTATTACGTTTATTCCTGAGGCAGAAGAGAACATTTCTATTTTGCCCTATCCTCCTTTAGCATTGTCCTTGAAATTATTATGATAAAACTAACAAATACCATGCTCAGAATTCTTAAAAAGAAAAATGATACCATTCAGGATTACAGTAAGAAAATACATTGAAAAACAAACAAAACTAAACAAACAAACAGAAAACCCCGCATATGCACACATGAAAATGAAATAAAAATCACATTGAACTAAACAAAACGTGCCAGATTTACTTAGCAACCTTTGGAAGCAGCTTTAGAAAAATATTAGAGGTATGCCTGGCAAATTTAACTAGGAAATCCTAGGAAGAACTGTTCATAGGTACAGTAACAGTAATGCACATGAAGAAATGGAAACTGTCAGCAATGACTCTTATCAGAGAAGAGAAACCCCATCCCCAGATATACACAATGATCTCCAGAGCTCAGTGGTGTTTTGCCAGGAGCCAAACAGCATGCCTTACTTCAACCTGACATGACTCTATCCTGTCTGTCATGACTCGTCCCCAAACTTCTGCAGTTAAGCATTTTACTGCATCGGTGATTTGATAACACGATGGAAATTTTGCAGCACTCCTCACAAACAGGACCAGAAACAGAGGGACTTGTGAATCTTGGCTGATAGTTGCTTGCATTTAACTTGATTTTAAAACTAAATATTTGTAGAGCTCTGAATTTTATTATAAACATTTCTCATGGCCTAAGACAGTCAGTAAAACATATCTAATAATAAAAGTCTGATTTTTCCAGTAAAAACTACATTCTTTCAAAACTGAATTACTCAAAAAGCTAATTTAAGATCTTTAACTGCACATTGTAACCAAAATAATGAATTTTTGCAGCACACGTTCTGATAATCATTATGCTTTTTGTGTTGTATTTATCATATCTGAGAATTAACCTCCTACAGTATGAACCAGAGATTTTTGCAAACATGAATATGCCGCATCTATATCTATGGTTTGGGGTGATTCTAGTGGTCTTTTTCTTTAATTCCTTTCTGTCTTTGCAAATGATACGTAGAAACAGATGCATGCAGCAGATCAGCTAGGAGAAAGGAGATATGTAGCGCAATGAGGAAATATACTAAAAAAGTGATTACATTAGGTTGATTAGAAAACGGTGTCATCCTGCACTGAGTAGTAGAGATTGAGCTTGTAGAGCTCACTGTGTGTGTTTTGTGCAGTCATTCTGGACTAGACAGTGCTACAACTGATTTTCCAGCAGCTACTGTGATGGAGGAATTAGACTACACAAAATAGGAGAGAATACACCTTATAGGAAACAGTCCTGCTGGACAGAATGATGACAAACACAATGTAGTTTATCTTTTATCAGAAAAGTTTCAGGGGCAGAGATTTAAAAGCTCATCAGACTGTTCCTGATTCTACAGATATATGTTCTCATACATTTCTCATATTTTCCTGCTTTTGTTACATTTGTTCAAATGCACAACCAGATACAGGCAATTAAAGCATGTGAACAATCATTCATTCTGACAGAAAACACAAAAGTTTTCTGAAACATTCATGACACTTCAATGCTTTCCAGTGCCAACTTCTCACGTTATAGGATCCATACCATTCCAATGCAGGACATTCAGAGAAGTACTTAGTCAAAATAAAGAAATAAATATCACAACTGGCATTTTGATAACTCAGGCCAAAATAGTTGGCTAATGTATCAGAAGCATTACACTGATATTGGCAGAGAGATTACCTTAACTGCCTGTTGCTGAAGTATGACATAATGAATGCTCTTAACTGTTCATTACTCATACATGAAGAACTATAACCTTCTAAACTTGGATGAAACAGAAATATAAATTGTTAGAATTACAGGAGAAAATCCAAGGCACAAGTGTGTTTTGTGTGTCATAGCTTGACATCTGCTGAGCCTACCACTAGACATCACAACATAAGCAGTTTCCCCTCCTTCTCTACAAAAGGCTGCCTCTAATAAAAAGGAAACTAAAGCTAACTCTGGAATCAGATGAACCTGAAGAACGCAGTCCAAAAACACAAGGAGAGAAAACAATATGAATGGACAGATTTTGTAAAAAATAATAAAACTGAAACTGCCTTGAATACATCCAAGCACAGCTGCAATAGCTAACTTATTAATTAATGTCTTTTCATTGGCAGTTATATCTAAAAAATCTGGCAAAGAAACTTTAACAGCATCTCTTGTCATAAGTGATTCAGCTGAAAGATATACAACCCTGTAAGCCAGGTGGTGAAATATAAGAGGCTAGTTCTTACATGGGATGCTGTTTTGTTGTTTTTTTTTAATGCGTTTCTTTCTTATTATGATTATTTTTTCAGACTACACATAGAAGCCCATATCAGTGGCTGATGAAAATTTATCCTAAGGGGCTGGAATATATTTAAATTAGGAAAGGTATTTGTTTCAAACCAAACCTACTTGCTAAGCTTTTGATAAGAAATTCTAAGAAGTATTAAAATTGTCAGACAAATTCACTGATATTCAGTGAAATCAATATTTTAACAATTTGTGTGTTATTAGGCATGTATGGAAAAGATTATTTACAATGTCCAAAAAGTACTTTGAAAAAAATCATCTATAAAATGCCTATTAAAATCATACTCCTGTCTGGCTTTCAGTAGATGTGCAGACAAGATGCAAAATGATCCAAATGAGGGAGGCAGTGAAGGTTTGTGGCATTTTTGTCCTATTAATTTCACCAAAATGACAATTAAATAAAGAAAGGTATAAATAAAGTAATAGCACCAGAACTATGGCAAGCAGTTCCTCCTGCTAAATACTTGCTAGTGAAAAAAAACTAAATAGGAAGAGATTTATTCCTGACTATAATTTTACTTACTATGGCAGTGCCTAATGTCTACTGCAGAGTAAATGATCATCACAAACTTTAGGTTCTGCTAACACAGAGAAGAAAAGAGACTGCCAAAAGTCTACAGTCTCAATAGCATACCATATTCAGACCAATATTAGTTTAGTTTTTAAGTGTCTTTGGCCTTATGGCAGATGGCAGCCTACAGCAGCACTAGGCAAGTATTTTGTTCAGTAACTAATTGAAGGTATATGCTGAACAGATAATATAAATAAAACAAAAGTAGAGGGAAATGATACTGTTCCTTTAAAATACTGGTTTCCTTAATATATCAGTTTTCCTGCTGTATTCAATCTTGACTTACTGCCTTTTCTGTCTTTGCTGAAACACATGACGCAACCTTTTAGGTCCATAGAACATATTAATTTTCCCCTTGGGTACTTTCCATTTACATTAAGTGATACAATGCTTACTTTGCTTTCTTTGATGCCTTAATAAATGCAAATACTGTAACATTTATGAATGGCCGTGAAATTTAAAATAAACAGTCTGATCTGAAGGATTTTTTTAGCAGAAATGTAAATATAGAAATGACCAAATGGGGAACAATAGGCTCCTGACTGCAGATATAAGTCAATTAATTCACTTGCAGCTTTGAGGAAAAGTGTTCAGCTCAGTGTGTCATATCAAACCCTTAAACTCTAGCCATACTGATCGCTGTAGTGCAGACAGTACAACCATGGTGGGAAACAGTTCTCATGTTAGCTATACCATCAGTCCTTGGTCCTAAGAGGATGGAAGGAAATAATATAGTGTTACCCGCATATCACAAACTATTTTGGAGTGCCCACTGGTGTGCCCAAAAAGGACACTTGCCTTCATGCATAGCATGTCCCAGTGTTATTTCTGAAATACACATGCTGCAATCTTCCCATGCCTTTTGTAGTTCCTCTCACTGATTTGGCCATCAGTTCTACAATCCCGGTATTCATTTTGGCACATCATGTAACTCAGGCTACTGGCTAGCTCCTCTTCCATGGTAAGTAAATGCCACCACTGACTTTGATGAAAGAAGTAAAGTAGCTGGGAAGAAACCAAACTAGATTTGTTGCATTTCTATTATTTTCTAAGTAAGCACAGCCCTCACTGTAAAAGAATTACTATAAAAAGTAGTAAAAAAGTAACAGATGGGACTTCTAAAATCACGGCTCTAAAAGTTGTCAATACAGGAAAAGGTGAAGGTAAACACAGCTACTTGACTTTGCTTTCCTATTCTTAGTGTAGTGCAAAATACGAGTAGAATAGAAATGACAGGTTTATCATGGTTTGGTAGTATTTTACTCATACATTTAGCATGCATACAGGCACCTATTATATCTATAAGTATGTGGAAGGTCAGGTTAACCCATTATAACTTATATAACTACATAAGAGTTGACCAAGGAGGCTGTGTATGCCCCATCCCAGGAGGCATTCAAGACCAGGCTGGAAAGCCTGGTCTGGTGGCTGGCAATGCTGCACAGGGGGACTGAAACTAGATGATCATTGTGGTCCTTTTCAACCCAGGTCATTCTGCAATTCTATGGTATGATAAAACACTTCTATTTTTCCTGGGTTTGGTCACAAGCCTATGTCCATTAGCCTCATTTGTGCTGAGTACTAACCACATATATTTTAGAGACTCTGAGGCATGCTGCCAGAGTACAGCACAGTGTATACACGAGCTGGGAAGGAATAAGATCCATATTTTTTGTGGTTGCACCCAACATGTAGTGTAAAGAAGCTCTACACTGTACCATGTCCCAGGGAGGAAGTGAAGGATGTGGACACCTTTCACAGCCCTCACACTTGTTCTTTTTTTTTGGAGAAATGCTTCTCTCCCTTGAGTCTTCTATTCCAACACTGTCCTCATTCAGAAAAAAAAAAGAGCGCAGTATTAGTGGAAAACACTGGAGGTTGTAAAGATCAGAAGGAACAAAGCAGCTATTTTTATACTTTTTCCTACTTTTTTTTTTTAAATATTTCAAGTCTTTTTTTTTTATCTTAAAGTAAACACATACAAGACAGTAAAGATAATCATGCCTTGGCTAAGTTTTTACCATGATCTTACAATATCATATTAATAAAATGTATGGTTTGCACTCCAGTGGTATATGAAGGGTAAGAATATATTTTACAATACATCACAGACATCTTAAATCAATGTGACATTCAGTTCCCTCTATCAGCACAATATCCCTACCTCTGGGTTGCTCTTATGAGCCATTTCCCTATTTCCCGCTTTTGGTCCCCAGGGAAAAATTAACAAACCAGTTTGTTTAAACTCTTCTTGAAATATTAGCTCTCCTGTTAATTCAATTGACTCAGAAAACTCATTTGGAAAACAGAAAACATGTCATGCATCTGGATGACTACTCACAATTGTAACATACACTTATTAGTTACTCCCTGTGTGTTGCATAAGGGACTAAAAGTACATTTATTTTTATGGAAACTTCTACCTAGCACAGGAAGATGCAATAAATAAATAAACAAACAAACAAATAAATAAATAAATGAAATAAATACACTGAACATCATGTAATTCCCAAGGCAAAAATTAATCATTTATGAGAAACACTGTGATACAGGTATTTCAGGTTTCTTTTCCTTGTGGGACGCATAATGTAAATAATCTAAGTGTTGGATTGATTATGGAAAACATTAAACTTATTATGTCAAGATAGTTAAGATTTGTGTAGCCAGATATTAATTTGGCAATACTTTTAACCGACATGATTAGCTGTTTGCTATCTACACAGAGGTTGAAATGATGGTATTTTTTAAAACTAAACTTAGCTGTGGTAAGCAGTTCAGTGAGTAATGACAAAATGGTATCTTACTAAGTGGGGGTTGTGCCAGGACCATTACTTTTCCACTGAGTAGTAAGACACCATTTTTCTTAGTTTCTTAGTTTATGGGAACATTTTAAGCATTTTTCTCTACAGAGAACATTCTAAAGCGAACATTCATTGATACTATAGGCATCCAAATATAAGTCACTTTTGACCTAAGTATGCATGGAAAATTTCAGTCAGGAAATTCCACTGATGCCAACTAAAGCTTTTTTTCCCTGATAACATTTTTATATACTTTGACATGTATTTATATTCCCATACATTTTCATGATTTTCCCAAGGGAAATATATCTTATGTACTTATACTTAATAAAATTGCAATTTTGATATTTAGAAAGTTTTATTCTGAAATAGTTGAGCATATCCTATCAAACAAAACTCCTTTCAGTTATCACAAAGACTTTTCACCCACATGTATCATTTAATATCAGACATTTCCAATGCAACAGAAGAGACAGGAATATAAATAGCAAGATGTTTCAAGCACCATTAAATGAAAATCAGCTCTCCTTACATGAAATATAAATACTTATTTGTATAGTAATTAGATTAATATTTTGAAGACTGCTCTACACCATAAAAATACTACAGGCACAATGAAAGTTAGGCACAACTGAAAACATGCACAGAGATGGGAAAACATTTATTCTGAAAGCATTGTAGCTTTTTTTCATACAATGAAAAGTTCTGCAATACAAACACTTCATTTGGTTTTGCCGCCAAACAGGAAAAAATGTTATAATGTTTTGTAATGCAAAGTGGACATCTCCAGCTTTTATCCACTCCAGTAACTATCTTTAGTTAAATCAGTATTAAACATTTGGGGGATTTCTTTTAATGTGAAATTGAAAATAAAACTAAAAAGTCTATAAAATCACTTCCCAAGATGATCAATAGCTCAATCTTGTGAAGAACCACTGTGGGAATCAAATGTTGTTTCTGCATTTAGAACAAAATATGAATATATAAGTGAAGAAATTTGTAGTTATTAGGTAAAAATCAGTTACAAAGACTGCAGCTTCTGTCTGTCCAGCTATCTGAAATAAAACTATTTTTTGGTGCTGGACAAATAGGGCCTGAGTGATAAAAGATCCAAAGAGGAGAAGTTAAAATAACAATGTACCTGTATAAACTAGCAATAATGTATGTTTTAACGTTTCGTTGTACGCATTGTAAAAATATACAAGTTGTGACATACCTAAGGATGTGGGATTTGCCTGAAGAATATCAGGAAGGACTGGAATCACACACCCCTGTGAGGGATGTGGACTAGATGGCCTTTTTGCTCTATTCGAGAAGGGGGGTTCCCTTCCTACTAAAATGATTCTACGATTTAATTTTCATTTTCATCCAGCACGCATTTTTGTCCCAGGCTCATGTTTACATGATAAATCTATTTAAAATCTATAAAACGTACATAAAAGCAGTCAGAATAGATTTGTATTTACAAAAGATCGCTTTGTATTTACAAAACACTATACTTTCAGTGATGTTAGGTCTCAGCAATGAACGGTTTAATGAGCCTTCTTGAATGAGTAGAAAAAACAAGATCAACTTGAACTAAATTTAGTCCTCAATGATACTTAGTTTTGTAACTCTTTAATTTTAATCTTTCATATTGATTTTATAAAAATGACAATGCATTTAAAAACATGCACACATTTCCATTTTTTGTTTTCATGCAAATCTTCAGATAGAGAAGGACAAATGCATACAAAAATGTATATCTGAAATGCATAGGAACGTTGATTTTGAGCCGTTTCATTTTGCAGGAATTGCAAGCAGCAACAGAAAGTGGAATACTAAAGCTTCAAAGAACTCCAGCTTTTAAGTCTAGCTTTCAAATTCAGCATGCATTCTTGGAATTGGTGTGTTCTATGCTTTATATGCTTGCACAAAACCAAGTTAACTGTAAAGATTAGAATTCTATATCTTGACAACATTCAGCAGCAATACTAAACTTTGGAACTGTGACCAACATTGACCAAGTGAGGTCAGAAGAAAAAAACATGAAGTAACAACAAAAGTCTTCTTGCTTCCTGTCCCACCCTTAGATCTCCAATTTTCCAAGTGCTAAGCACCATTGCAATACCCATTCCTATTGGGTTCTTGGAAAGGTTTCAATTCTGATGATAAATTACTTACAAAATTACTAAATGAACTATTAAAATCCCCAAATATTGGGCAATAATTGCCTTAAAGTTCAGTGTAACTACCTTAGGCAATACTATTACCTAATAATAAGGTCTACTGTTTTGTAAGCACAGCTTACATATCTGAATTCCTATACAAAAGGCCTCATGTTCTATGTACTAAAGGCACACAGCCCAAACGAACACTCCTAGCAAGAATATTCAGACTAGTTGTAAAACAGATTTATCTGTGCTATTAATTAATATTCCATTTCAATCAGCTATGAATGTGACAGGATGTTCTTTTCTGGACTACTCATGCAAACCAAGAAACTCTGATTCACCTTTCCCCATAGGAATCAACTTAAACTTATAACAATTCTGTCCTTATAATTTTTGGATTTATTAAAAATTGTGACGTTATTTATAACTTTCTGAATTCCACACACACACACACACACACCAAAAAAGGCAGTATTCATATACTTTTAAGAATTTTAAGAATGCTATGTCGTAACACATTCAGAACTGTTAATATTCAATCAGTTTGCCTTATATTATCTAAATGCTATCATTTTTAATACCATACCAACTAAGCCTCAAATATCACAGTATCACAGTATCACAGTTTCGTGCGGGTTGGAAGGGACATTAGAGATCATCGAGTCCAATCCCTGGGATTCGAGCCTCCTGTGTAGCAGAGCGGCACTTCTACCACTTGTGCCACAGGGGGGATTTGAACCCGGGCCTCCGGTGTTGCAAGCGGCATTCCTACCACTGCGCCACCGGAGGCACCCAACATCCAATGTGCAACGTCAGACTAATTTTTTAATTAATATATATTTATTTTCAGTTTTAGTATGATTGTTTCCATTATCTTTTTTCTCTCACAGCAAACAAACAAAATGACATTATCACTAAAAAATAACAGAAAACACCTCTAAAATAAAATACAAATCATACCAGTGAGTTACAGCTTAGACTACACAAAGATAACATACAGAGACCTAGCTGGCCAACACTGGAAAGTTGAGATGCCAGGGGAAAGTTTCAGCAAGGAAAGAATTCAAGCTGGTACTATTAAATACTGTTAAAAAAGAAAATCTGAAATAAATTCTCAATCTACGTTCAAAATATAAGTGTAGTAAATAGTAAATTTGTTTAAAATTTCACACTGATTAGCTCTAGATGGCCAGAAATATTGAAGAAAAAAAATGAACAATTTTCCAGGAAACTACATATTAAAAGTTGTTACTACACTTCTTATAAAGACCTCAAGTATTTACCTCTGTTATGCACATACCTGTACAATGCATATAAAAGATCTGTTTAATTCATAAGGACTAGACAGACTATAAACAAGTGTAGAACTTGGCTGAATGATTCTAATTACTTTGTGAAGCAGAAATGAATTTCAAGTAATTGCCTGAAAGCCACAGTTATCAAAATTAATACAAACTCGCTAAATATTGAAAGGATTAACTGTAATGTAGGAGAGAGAATTATAAGTCATCCTGTGCTTAGTTACAGAATGGAACAAGTGAGACTAGTATTTACTCTTTATGCGCCTTGTTAATATTATAAGTCAGGGAATTTATATTATTCATTACATGTCTAACTGCATTTCTTTATAAAGAAACTATCAATATAGCATCAGTTCTGTGAGCTAGAGCGTTCATATTAAACCTAGGGCTTGACCTTGTATTACACATAAAGAAGAAGGAAGGGAAAGTAAAATATACTTATCAATAGTAATCATGTTTTGCTAAGTGCCCACAGTTTCTATGGCTCTGCTTTCATATGAAGTAAAATCCTGCTGCACACCTGAAAGTTACTTTTTTGGCAGAGAGATTAAGAAATAGAGGTCAAAGATACTCAGCTACAATCCTCCCATAAATGTTTATCAAAATTATCCGATTGAGACTTTCTACCTTCTAAGGCAGAGAGGTGTGAATATTCCATATGTTCTGCAGTGTACCATAGATAAATCAATGTCTCTCACATACCTCTTCTTCATCTGATGATCTGCTTCATCAGGCTACTTTAGGGATACTTTCAAATTACTAGCTGGTTTGAAATTTCCCATAATGAGTTCTCCATTCCTAGTTCAAAGTAAATCCAGCACTCGGGATTAGGGAGGGAATAATTTGACTAGTGTGTGTGCAAGGTAATTATTTCTCTTCTAGAAGTTTAACCTCAAGCTTTCAATATCACATTATTTAGATTAAATCATCAGTATTAAATACATGGGTATTACAACCCACCAAATAGTGCAGAATATAACTTAAGCATTGAAAAATCATGCCGTATTCTTAATCTTTTAGATGTCAGGACCTATTGTGTGAGAACTAAGAGGGTCTTCAACAAAAGGCATTGTGGTCAGGACATTTTATCAGAAGCAACTAGAAAATGATGGTGACATGACTGCAGCATTGTGCCAAAGGAAAATATGAGCACCGTGGGTACTTGCCAACTGTTGCATAATACTTCACATTGGCAGTCCTGAGGGGAATAATGCTAATTTAGATAAATCATCTATTTTGTTTCACCTGATACTTTGATGTCCCTTTTGATCAGCTAATGAAATGTAAGAAGCCTTAACCAAAGACACATATAATTGTCTTTTTTTTGTTTGCTTTTGTCAGTATCATAATGATGCAGTGAAAGCATTTTGAACACTACAGAATGGTTTGCATTCCACAATGGAGTGAGAAGTGTAGGCATAACCAACTGTCTGCTTATTCTTAAAGCACAATAGGAGGCATACATTCCCTCTGTGATAAAATATCAATGAACCATGTTATTCTGCATGTAGAGTGAAGTAAAATGCTATAACAACTTTTCAGCAGGTATTCACTAAAACCTGAAGAATTCATTTCAGATAAGCTCATGCTGCTTTTGTGTTCCTTTCCTATAATGATTAGAGTGATCTTACCTAATTTAAATGGGACATCACAGAAAATGTTAAGTCTTGAGCACTTGTGTACCTGCACGTCACTGTACATGAAAGGAAATATAAAGCAGGAAAAAGCCCTCACTTACAACCCAGTGTAGAAGTAAATTGAAAGAATCATGCAAAGATCTGACTTCACAGCAGTAAGACAATGCATCTCATCATTTCCTGAAAGTAAAATGAGACAATCTTGAACTCTACACCCAATTAATACTTTGAAGGGTAGGTAAACTTACAGGAATTTCATAGGGAAGAATCACATGTACCACACAGGGTAGAGTTTTATATTAATCTTTATATTCATTCTTAAAATCATCTCCGACTTCTTCCTCCTATTGGTTTGTATTTGTGAACGTTTGTTTTATACAGAGTAACTTAAGATTCTCCATGTAAATGTCAGATTTAGTAAGAGCTACAATAGTCAACCAGAAATAATAAGGGCAGTTCAAAGCAAATGCAGAAGCATCCTTTCAAATGCTTTCCAAGAGTTAGGAAGGATGGTTGGGCAGCAACATCAGTTCCATGAGAATCTTTGAATATGTCCTTGTTGGCACCATAGGGTATATCATACAACAAACTTGTGTAAATTAAGGTAAGAACAGACAAAAGGTGTGCTCCATACTCAGTAATCTCTTTCAATAATATCAGCTTCAAGTTTTTGAAACTGGCCATTTGTGATGATTTTTGACAGACATCAATTTAAACCCAATTTAACATCTACTACTAAAGAACATAGCACAGAGTGTATCACTTTTTAAAGCCATAACACTGATATTGCTTCAAAACATAAAACTTCCCTCAAGTATTTAATCGACATACAAATAAGTCTTTTAAACTATCAAAAAGTCAAATACTGTTCTAATATCAATTTTTAGTCACTGAAGAGGAAGGCCAGGAAGAAAGAAAAAACAACTTATTTCTACCATTTATACACTTTGGAATTCTACTGCCTTTCTTGCCTTGGTACAAAAGGGAAATGATCTCTCATGATTTTTAATGGTACAGCCTCAGCTGGACTGAAAGTGTCCATGAGGTTTACACTGTGATAGAACTTATGATACTGAACCTGTGTGATGCTTGCATTACTTAGCTGAAACATAAAGTTAAGTACAGTGTATAAATCTCAACTGACTCAAAAGCCAATATACTATACTCCTCGGCTTTCCAAATGCTCTGCAGGGACAACAGAATTAGCTCTTCTTATCAGCAACTGTCACTTGTTATAAGCAACACAGAGCATGTGCATTTATGAAAGAATCAACTCCTGTTTTCAGATTATCTCATGGATAAAATTATGTATTACAGCACTGAATTATGGCAGTGGCAAAGAAAGAAACTATTCTGATTGCATAGAGAGTTTGTACAAGTAGCCAGTCTACCATCCAATTCTGTAGAAGAATTAGCTGTATCTACATAACAGAGACTCAAGGTTATTAAGGGGAATGAGGAACAGCATGTTCCATACACCTGCCAGAATTCAAGCTCATTTTGATGTTTCCAACCACCACAGACTCTAGCATCACTCCATGTTACAAACACAGCGTAAATGTTCAGATATCTGCCTCACTTCCATAAAATACTTAAGCAAGAGCCTAGAACTTCACAGAAATATTCTATAACAAAACTAAGCATTTACTTAGGCAACTGCCAAACCACACTGTGTCATGTAAGATAACTAATTTCATTGTCTCCACAGAGTGTGGTTAAGAGGATAGTCTCTGCTCTCCCAGCATACCATCTCTTTTGTACTTTTCTGAGTAGAACTTTGTTTAACTACAGGCTGAGGAATCAGTTCAATTTAACAATCCCCAGATTAATTCATTATTCTTATTATTCCCATAACATTCCCTTGGTATATAAACCAAGGAGTGATCCATAGTATGAAACACAAATTTATGAAAATACTAGATAAAAGCAGATTAAACACTAGGAGGAAAAATACGTGGGTGGAATTGATTTATTTTTATATTACTCTGAGCTCAATTTGCTCTCATGAACTTAATTTTGCTATTATCTGGTTCATTGTTAACTTTGGTGGCGGCAAGAACATGTTCCTTTATGCATATATGATACCGGTGTGGTTAGCCAGCACAGAACTGCACAAAAAATAGTTGTTGAAGAGATTAAATAATGCAGTAGTAACTCCATCATATATCGATTTGGGATGAAAAAAAAAAAAAAAATTGCTTGAGAAAATATAAGCTATCCTAAAAATGCAATGAAACAAACACACACACAAAAAAAGAGTGATGTGCTTTCTAAAAATATGCACTTTGCCATTCAATTTTGTAAGTGTAAGCCCAAATGCTTTGTCTTTGGGCTTAATTTTAGCTCCATTCTACTGCAGGTAAGTCTTTTGCAAATTCTAGCCTAAGGGCATACTTTTTTTCCTTTGTGTTTAATGCTGTTTGAAGCTGACTGAGTGGAACTTGTGAAATTCTCAGCATCACAGGAGAGGTTTGTGTTTTCCATTTAACCCCTGAGTTCTAACTTCTGCTCACAAATTGTCTGAGCATTATGCTACATGCCGCATTTTTCCACGTGCTGATATGAGTGGTAAGCACCATTCAAATAAAAGAGTAGTGTGTTTATTCAAGTATTCGTTCCACTTAGACAATGATATTTTTAACTATAAAAGTGGTACCTGAATGTAATGGAAAGTGGGAAGGATCTAGATAATATGCAAGTGCATTTTTCAGGAAGAATATAAGATCAACATGAGTAAAAACAGATCAACAATGAATGGGCTAGCAATCAGAAGGAGAAAAAAATTAAATTACATGGCTAGATATTTGGCAAAGACTACAGCAGTTTATTTTTATAGTCAAAATGAAAGCCTTATATTAACAGAGAAGGAACTGGATGTACTAGCTTCAAGGCTTTATTCAAAGAACTTACACCTGAAGTTAATATATTTTTAGGACTGATAAAACAAATGTAATTTAGAGTGCTCAGTGTGCTAAATCTACTTGGCATGCTCTACAGCTTCCTCTTTGCTGCTGTAAGATTCGCTGCCTATAGCTTTTGGCAGTCCCAACAGAGTTAGCTCTTTCCACTAACAAAATACAAAATGCAAAATTAATAAAAGGACCCTTTGAAACTGACAAAATTGCCTCAGGCAAACTATCTGCCCAGCAGCTGGTTAAAATTTAATCAGTTATTTTTTTTCCAGTCCTGTATATCTTTTGTATGGAGCTCTCCAGACTGAGTGTGGTCAAAGTTTGTTAAAAAGAAATAATAGATAAGTCTTTCTCTTCCAGTAAATTAGCTGCAGAGCTAATTTATTTCTGGTTTATGTTGGCAAATGAATTGTTACTGGTCTCTTCTAAAGCATCTGAAAAGTTTATTAGCAGATTTATTTAAATACAAGAACAGCTATAAAATGACTTAGATTATGATGAAAACACAGTGGTTTTTTTTTGTTGTTTTTTTTTTTTGTGGTGTGCTGTTTCTTTAAACTGTAAATACTTCTTGTGCAGATGGATTTTAGTAGCCATGCTGTTTTTATACATTAATGCTATCTGTTACAGGTGAGAATCATAGATTCACTGTGTAGTGAGATGCAAAATGTACAGTTACTCTTTAGCTCATTCAGTGTGCTTACTTAAAGACCGTTCCCAAGTGTTAAAACATGCATTTTCTTGTACCACAGATAAAGTACTTTCAGAGTGGACTTGCACACATAGATGAGCTTCGTTTGTGGTATCAATCTCATCTCTGAAGGCTTAGGTTAGACCTTCAAAAGTAACAAGATGTAAAAAGAATTTTACATAGTTAATGTAAACTTTAATTCCAGGAACACTTTTCCATAAACAAGACCAAGCATATGGAATTCTGCCTTATTTTAAGTTCTTATAGAACTTTCAGCTGCAAAGATTGTAGTAGTAAAGTACTTTGAAGAACTCTCACTAAGCCCTTAGATTCGATTTGTGCCTTCTTTGCCATAATGCTCAGCCCACCACCAGAGAGAAAGGTTCCTCGTACAGCTTAAAATAGAGATGGGGAGAAAGGAAGGTGTTCTTAGGAAGCAAATAACTGAACCCAAGAAGCATTGGTCCAAGCAATTGTACAATCTGAATATTTTCAGATGTTATTATTTTTTATGTTGTGATAAAGGATAGCTTAAATGAAACATGATTCAGAAATGAGCCTCTGAAATGCGCTTTGCCTTTCACCCTTTTTTACATAGACTATGGGGATGTCAAAAAATGTTTTTCTTTTGTCAGACTCGATGTTTCTACAATTCCATCCTTATTTTCTACTAACAGTGCTTATTACTTTTATACTTATTACGAAACTTTCCAGGAATTCTGGGGAGTCTTATAGGTGATTTAATATTCTTGACATCCCCACCAAGGTGTTTATGAGTCCACCCATGCACAGCAGGTCTTCCAACTATGACTCTTCGGAAAAACTAATTGATTCTTAACCGTACAGCTATTCTTCTAAATTGTCTTTCTCTGATATCACTCATCCCGGAGTAGGTACTTAGTAGATGCAAATACTATTTAATCTCTTAAAACTGGAAGAGAAATCAGGCTGGAGAAGAATCTAAATGATGTGCAGACGGCTCTTTCAGATTATTGCCTTGACGTATTGATAGTCACAAAATACACAGAAGATAAATTCTTTGTTGGCCTTTTATCTCCCATAGACTTTCAGGGTTTTTATATGCACGCACTGAAGAATTAGGAAGACAATAAAGTTTAATTATGAACTCTGGTTATGAGAGAGCTTTTTTTTTTTTAAATTCAGTGTTATTATTAATGCGCACAACTAGCTGTAGGACAGAAGTTGGATTTTTAAATTCGTTTTCTTGAATTACTGCTGGAAGTATACCCAAAATATCAATTTGGTGGCAATTTTTCTCTGGTATACTGACTGCTGCTGAAGCAGACATGGGCTACTATTATTAACAAGTCACAGTATCATGGTGGTGCCAAATTACAGAGCTGAGTAAGGAAGTTTATTGTGACCTAAAACTCCCGTATAAAATGGATTCACTGAAAGCTAATGTCTGACAGCCCCTACAGGCTGTGTGATCACACTCTGCATGTCCCTGCAGATCTCCCTTGATAGAAAGGTGCCCACATGAACGCACAGAGTTCATTCTGAGGCTCACCTACTGTCAAGATCACTCACCTGGTGGCTGATAAGCTTAATGTATTTAAATGATTCTATGAAATATTGAAATTTCCAATTTTTCTGAAATTTTCATTTCCATGAATAAAAGTGTGTTAAGAATGCCCAAGTCTTTCAATGCAGTTGAACAAGTTAGTATTCAATAAATTCATAGCACAGGTAGCTAACTTATTAGAGTCATCTCACTAGTATATGTTTAACGTTCTAGTGGTAGTAACTAATAAGTTGCTTCAATAACATTGTGCTATGTAAGACAGTGCCTCAGGCTCTGTAGCAAATCCAGAAGGCCCAAGGCAGGCCCCAACTACACCTACACATAAACAGATTCAGCTTCAGGTTGAAATGCTTTCAAGCTATTTACCTTGAACAGAGCATACGACTGTCCCTAAACAGCCAACATAACACGACCAATAAAACCTCCAAGCATAGCCCACTTACAGGCAAGGATTTTGACAAATTATTTTCTTCATGATGTTAATGCTTGTTCTTTATTGATATGGCTTTCTACTTAGTTTTAATAAAACCAAATGTCATTTCTTGCAAATTGCAAAGTTGTTTCTTCATTCTTTAAATCTAGTGATGTAAAAATAAGAATATGACTACTAAAGCATTATAAGAAGAGTTAAATAAATCTGCATTTATCTAACAGAAATAAAACAAAATTGAAATTGTACATTTTGGTTGAAATTCATTGTGAGAAATAAATTATTTTCATCACAACAATTCTGTTTGGTTTTTTATATTCTTTATCTGCTTCTCTTATCATTCTCTGTATTTGTTTATGCTATGATGTTACCCATTCATCCATACTGTAGTATTAATAAAATAAGATGGTTTTGCATTACTATCAAGCATCCGCCTATGTAATATATAGACCCTAACACATTTGAATTCTTGACAGTTCTTCTCAGTGAAGACAAACTCTGAGTCTTTTGAGCTCCTACAGCTGGGTGACCAACCAGCTCAGGAAACTGAAATCAGCGCTGATATAAACATGTACCTGTGCATAGACAGGCAGTCATATCTCTGTTGCCTTCTGCATTCTGCAGACTGAGGGACTGCATATCATAATAGCTCTCGTGCTTCTGTAGCTCAGTCAGAAATACTCCATTGGCTTTCTGGGATTCAGTGATTATACAGTTTACAATTAAGCACAATCTAGCAGTAACCATTGTGACACCAATGGATGTATATCACCTTTCATCTGAATGATTCTTTATAAATGATGGAAAGGAGATGTGGAACATTTATAGATAGCAATTGCAAGAGTCTAACTTAGACAGAAGAGCAAAGTAAACTGTCACATTCAAACACATAAATAGTGGATCGACAGTATGGTTCCTACATATATCTAATAGTTTATTAACTCCGGGATTCCTTACAAAGCTCAACAGTTCCACAAGAAAACTGTGAAATAATCCTAAACAAACTGTGCATAAGAACCAAAGAACATATTTTTGGTAAAATGAGATTTTAGATATATAGTCATGTTATATCAATGTAAATACAAGATCAAGTAGAGTCACTTTTACAGTCTTTGACATCTAATAAGATATTCAGCATAAAAGGTGGGATCATCAGCATCTAGAAAGGGAAACTGGATAAACTATCCTTAGGAGATAAAGGTACATCCTCCTGATACACCAGCATTTCAAATAATCATCTGACATGCAAAAATATCCAGGTTCTGAGAACATTTCTCTAGATAGCCACTGGGAGATGTAAGAAATGAGTTCATTTCCCTCTCTATATAACTATGTAAAGTATAACAAGTTATAAAACAGTGAGTGGAAGAAATCCCAACTAGAAAATCCTTTTTTTTTTTTTTTTTTTTTTTTTATTATTATTATTACCTGCTAGCACAAGGTCTTGCATGGGGAGTGTTTGAGATAAAAGGGAAGAACCATCGTGATCCTCTCAGATTTGCACTGTGCAAGCCCCAGGTCAGTACGTGCCTTGAATAAATCCTTACCTTAATTGGACCCCTCAGGAAAGACAGGTAGAGGATCACTTTGCTGTGAATTGCAATAGGATCTGTGAAAAGATCTGTAAGAGTTGTTGGCAGTCTTTATGTGTTCCTGATGGCCCACAGAGACCTATCTAACTATCACAGTTCAGCATTCTATGCTTTTACCAAAGAATGCCTTACCTGCCAAATTGCCATCCCTAACACAGTTTTAGACTATTGTGGATTTGCTTTTTGTTGTTGTTGTTTTGTTTTGTGGGGTTTTTTTTGTTTGTTTGTTTGTTTCTTTTTTTTACTGCTATTAGCACTTAGGACATGCCTAAGGGTATCATAGCTTTGAATCAAAAGCACCTTTCAATATCTAGCTACCCGTTCAGAAACCCTAAGGAGTTACAGAAGTTTTAGTGTCCCTTAAAACAGACACACTGGAGAGGAAATACCTAGATTGCAGTTCCAAGAATTTGCACTCAGATTTCACCACTGTGGTGATTAGGACATCTGTCTGTCATGTGAACTCTTTTGTGCTTACTACAGAAACCGTATTCCTTGATTCTTGAACAATATCAGAAAGGCTGCTGAAGTGAGCTGTAGACAAAACAGAAGGGTAGAGCAAGATGACAGCTTTGTCTAGGAATAACAAAAACTTCAACTCACATGAGTAGTTCTAAAGGATAAGATGAAGGTAATGAAGAAGCTATTTATAGGATGTTCTGCTCAAAAGTATCCAAACACATTCATTTCCCATCAGCGAAGGCATTCAAGGCCAGGTTGGATGGTGCCCTGGGCAGCCTGATCTAGTGAGTGGCAGCCCTGCTCCCAGCAGAGTGCTTTAAATTTTGTGGGCTCTAAGGTACCTTCCAACTTGAGATATTTTATGATTCTCTGGAAAATCTTTTCCCTTCTCTTTCTTTTTACATGAGAAGTACAAACTGTGGATGGGCAGAAAGTCTCTGCTAACTGATGCAGGACCTCTCTTCTTTCTACAGCATAAAATGAGACTGTTTGGATATTTTCATTGCTTTCCAGCATGAATGAAGAGGTGAAAAAGATTTGTATGTAGGTCCTATCGGGAGAACAGAAGAACTGCTTTGAGCAGTGTATGAAAATCCAAGCCAGAGTGCCCCTTTAGTTCATTATTAAACAGCTGTCAATA
The DNA here is from genome assembly GCF_054131305.1 of Coturnix japonica. Taxonomy (NCBI): domain Eukaryota; kingdom Metazoa; phylum Chordata; class Aves; order Galliformes; family Phasianidae; genus Coturnix; species Coturnix japonica. Next base: position 17,345,012 of record NC_140667.1, on the reverse strand, counting down.
ATCCTTTAAAAAACAAAAAAAACCTGGGAAATTCCAAATTAACCAGTTCTTGTTTGTCACTTCCTTTAAACTATTAAGAATTTGTATATGCAAACTCAAACAAATAGTAGGCACAGAGCCAAATAGTGCTAATGACTTATATAACAGCAGAGTAACTCAGCTGCAAATCAAGACAGCAGAAAAGTCCAGTTTTCCTCCTTGCCTCCATCCCTTTTTTTCTTTACCCAATGTCATCAGGCCTCAGATGTAAAAGAAATAGTTTCCAACAAAGAGTTGAATAGACTGTGTAAAATATTACTAAAATCCTTATAAAAGTATCGATAACATTGATGATGGAATTATTTGTAGCTGTATAAGGAAGGTTTAAAAAACTACTGATACAGCTTCTCTCAAATCACCAGGCTTAAAGATGATTAAGATAAAAAGTGTCAGGTTACTAAGTACAATTAATCTGATCTGTTATTAATTTGAGGAAGGTAGAGATTTAAGGCATGTAGATGAAATAGACTAAATGAGTCTCTGATTAGGAAGAAAACATGTAATAAAGTACTTTCAGAATGATAAGAATATAACAAAATGCAAAATAATGGTAGATAGTGCTAACTAAGCTATATTGTACTGGAAGGTCAATTACAAGTCAGATCAAACTCGAAAGCTCAGATCTCGAACTTGTCAAGCACCTGGAGAGAGCAAGAAGAGAGTAGGCTCAGGCTCACTCTATAATCCTGAATTCAGTAATCCACTACTTGTCCTAACTACCTTACATAGTGGTAATGGTATAGCCAGAAATCAAAGGAATCGTTTTCTTTGGCACTTTTAGATATTCCTATTTTTACAAAAACAGAAAGTAAAAAGGCAGAAATCCTCACATCTTCACTGTCTGTGAATTTTTATGAAAATTCATTTCCCATTTACAAAGGGTCAGATTCTATTACCATTAATATATATGGAGTTGAATTTTTTTTCTCTGTAATGCTAATAAAAGTAATATGGATATGTAAAGGGCACCAGTCACTTTGAATTTAAGTGGCAAAATTTGAAATTAAAAGAGAGAATTTTAGACTCTCATCAACCATCACTGTTAATTAGGGAGAATCAGTAAAGATATGTTTAAAGTCAGTTCTTAAGTTAAATACTTTGCAATTCCCATAGATTCCTGTGGAAAATCATACTATAGAAAAGACAGTATATATAGCTGAGTTATAGAACACACACCTTGTTTGGTATTTTACTGGAGTTTCATATCATGTGTATAAATAGCTGAGACATACGTATTAATAAACCAGCTAAAATTAGTAATACAGTAACTTAAATGCAGAGAAAATTAAAATAAAAATCAAAGAATACAAATTAGCCTTAATCTTCATACTGTAGCTACTTTATCCCAGCTTGTCTCAGTAGGCACTGTGGCAGTGCCTAAGAGGTGTATACAGTACATATAAAAACTACTGGAGCATTTATTTTGCCAGAAACCATAGACATTTGTTTTTATTAGCATATCTGAGGTATACATCCCACTTCTCACTAACTTTGTGCCTGTAGTATGAAAAAGACAGGTATTTAAGCAACCATCTGAAAGTATAATTATGGATCATTTGCATATCTTTCATGGTTCTCTCTTCCTTTGTAAAATGATGTGGCAACAGAGACAGTAGAAATTGCTACACATTTCTCATCTCTGTTTCTGGCACTAGGTTTTAAATTATTAGACTGAAAGTGGACATGTAAGTCTATCAATTATATTGAGGGAAGAAAAAAAAAGTGATGGTTGAAGGAGTCAGGGATCTTGGGTTTACATACAGTTTATATACTGCCAACGCTTCTGAAGATCTTCATTCACAAATGCTCCACATCTCTAAAGTTATAGGGGAAAATATTTTCTCCTTGTTCTCCCACATTCCATAAACTTCCCACTTCTTAACATGTCCTTCTCACTAATTTGGCCTATTAACACCTTGTGACTGAAGGCACAACACTGTGACCTACAAACAGCGGTGGATTGCCAGAAGATTCCTGTAATCTTTGTAGTGTTTGCTGCAAAATATACATTCATAAAAAATCACATGGATCTACTTCCAAATGTATCCAGTTATCAAGGTGAATCTTCTTCCTTTCAGGGATAAATTCCATAAGTAATATCTAGGTGCTGGTAGAGACTGTAGAACCATCAGCTGTGTTACGTTCTCAGCTGCAGTATTTATTGAGTCTGATATATACAGCAATTTGCAACTAAGGACAGCATTTGAGAACATACAGAAAGGTATTTCCAACATCATCTCAATCATCACTTGAGAAAAAAAAATCAATTTTAAATTCTTCCAATGTGTTAGAACAGTATCAGGCCATTTACTGACTGCTAGAGCAAGATAAAGTTTTTTTTTCTGCCTGAAAACATTGTTGTTGTTCTTTGTAGAACCTTTTCAGCATAGTGACTTCAGCACATCTTATCAGTGAAAATCTCTGAGAGGGAATAGGATTTACACCAGGGTTTTTATATTCTTTTCTGCTTTCCATTGCTCTCCAACACAATGTAACTTACTTACAAACAAAAGCTTGCCTATCCAATTGCAGAGCTATAAATATTCATAGATACAAATACATGATGCCTGGGAAAGTATTATCTTGTCATAGACCAGGTTTCTGAGCAGAGAGCAACACAAAAATCTTACATGCAGATTGATATTCCCCTCATTGATAATCAAATAATGAGTAGGGAAGACTACAGCTGACAATTTCCACTTGAACTGGGCTTAAAATATCTATATTTTATTTGTTATTTTTGAGATCACTGGAATCAAAACTCATAGTTTTAAATTAGGAAATAATCTGCAAAACAGAGGAATCCTAGACTACCATAGGTGAAGCTACTGAAAACTGCTCTACCAAAATATGGCTTTTGTTTCTCACAATGATGATAAATTTATACTCAAAATTTAAATATATTGGTCAGAAGTTTTAAATGCATTAAATGAGAAGCATGTTTTAAACTAAGGGATGGTGTTCTGCACAGACAAAAATTTTCTAATCTTATCATGATTTCTTGCAAAGATGGGATTGCAGGCCAGTTTTAGCAACTCTGTGCAATAAAGGCAGTTGATATTACTGTGATAAATAAATAAATAAATAAATAAACCAGAAGGCTCTGCATCCACTTACAATAAGTGGTGTGTATGGGTGGTTATCAGATGCAATCTCACCTTCCTTCTGACTGCGACAAACTCAAATCTTAGTTTGAAACAGGCAGCTGCATGTCAACACAAGCTCAAGTGAAACTCATGGGCATCCCCAAGAGTTGACTACTGATGCATGCTTATACTTGACTGAAAATGTGAAAGCACTATTTGAAAATTCATTTTGTCTTCCAATTTGGATTATCTGTGACTCAAAATTGATGACTGAAGTTTTGAGTCAAGGTTGGAAGCATAATACTGCATTGGTATTAGCTTTCATTTCAGAAAGCATGCAAAATATTTCAGCTGTGCTGTGCACTTTTGGTACATTTTGACTGGTAGAAAAGAATCAAGATATTTCAAAGCACAAGAAAATCAAAATCTTGACTTCTTGACTTGTATCCTTTATGACTTCAAAATGAGTAGCTTGTGGTTTTTGAAAGGTTGGCCCCATTTCAATCAAAAAATTACAAATATTTCATTAATTCTATTAAAAGCAGTGAGTCTGTTAAACACAAAGTTAGGAGGAGATGATTGGTTATACCTTTTCTGATAGGGTTGGATTTACAATAAAGGACTACTCTCCACAGTCTAAGTTAATACTACTAAGCTAAGAACTATGTCATCCCAGCTTTCTAAAAAGCAGTAACTATTTTCAGACAAGTATACTGTGGTATGGTAAAATCAATTGTCAAGGGACATAAAAGGATACAGCAATAAGGGAGATTAGCATATAGAAGAAGCTTAACTGTATGTGTGTGTGCAGACTTCTGAAGAAGAGAGTTCTGAAAAGTAGTACCTGAAAACTTTATTCTAGACATGTCTCCACAAACTCGAAGTCTCACTGATGGGATTTAGAAAAGTAGAAAAAAGAATGAGAGTGGAACTGTACTTGAACTAAATATAAGACAACTCTGTTTCAAGCAACAAGGTTTTCAATCAAAACAAAAGGGATACAATCATGTAAAGTTATGTCTGCTATATTTTAGAAAGGTTTTTTTCGTCCTGGAAATATAACCTCATCCCCTCTGATCAAAACAAGTATATGTTTTATATTGTATATACACATTTACAATATTTAAAACATAATTATATTTATATTAAAGAGGGCACTTTACAAAATGTAAGCATCATTTTTAATAGATCTCAGTGATTTGTAAACCTCAGTTTCACTATGGGTACTTTCCTATGGGATCTCTTGTTTTTCCTCTAGTCTTTGAATCTTTTAAAGCCTCTCTCATTATTTTTGTTGTCTGAAGTTGGGCAATAATGTTACTGTGATTAATTAAGCAAAAAGACATGGAAATGGGGGTGTGGTAATCATCAGATAATAAAGCCCTCTGGGTCTCGCAATGCACGAGGTGCAGCCAGGATCCCTTATCCCCAGAGGTCTGATTATCTGCAGGAAAACTACACCTCCCTGTACTTGCTGCATGGCTATTATGAAATATCTTTACATTTTATAGATAAAGTAAATTACTTTAATCACTGAAAATTGCCAGTGTTGTGAGGTTTCAGCTGTGAGGTTCACAGAGCTTAATCTGCCCATTTCAAGTCTGAAATAACCAATAATTGTTCTAATAAAAGCAGCAGTAAATCATTATTTAAATGCTGGGATCATCCCCTCAGAGTGGCAAAGGCACCTTCTGTACACCTCTGATGACCTGGGGTGCTCGTTTAACTATAACCTTGGAAATGCAAGCCATAAGGGAAATGTTCTACTACAGCTGTTTAGTGTGTGTAATCAATGTTTTGTTAGAACATCAAATTATTTTCTGTCTTTCTACAAAGCCCTAGGTCAGCAAACAATAACATCTGCCCAACATCTGAACATCTCTTCAGAAAAATTCCAAATGCTTTAAGGCTGTCACATTTCCAAGCAGATATTTTTCAGAAAATCTTCAGTGGCTTCTGTTCAAAGGCAAAACACATTTTCCCAGTCTCAAATCATTGGAACGCACATGAAACATGTTTACTAATTGCTAAATATGATGATGGTGTCAGTGACAGCTCTATTCTGTCCTCCACATGCTTTGGAATTGTGAACACAGGGCTTTGGCAGAAGCCACAGTCAATCAAAACATCTATCACTCTTATTGCTGCCAGCCCCAGGACTGTAGTGTTTTTTATATTTCCCCTTCTTGGAAAAGTTCAGAAATGGAAGTTTCAGAATTACATCACAGTGAATGCAGGAGTCATGGACTGAAAACAATATCAATTTCTGGAGGATTGCTCTTGGGAAAAAGATTTCCAGAAACAAAAATAGTTACACTGATGTATCACATTATTATTACCTATTATATTACCATAGTTTCTTTAATATTCATTAACTCTTTGAAAAGATTTGCAATAATTTACACAGAATAGTGGATTTTCAACAGTCGCTACTTCCTAGAGGCTTTTAGTAAATTAATCTATTATGAGAAAAACACTAATAAAAGACACAGTCAGAAAACAAGAAGGTATTCTTGAATATGTCAGTTTTCAGAAAGAACTTAAATCTGGACTGTGTGAACAAATGCATTAAAAACACTCCAGTGTTTTCCTGCACTGCAACATTCACATACACAAGCTATTCTCCTGAGAAAGCAACTAGTTATATTTATCAGATTAATGTATGGCACAGTTTCAATTGGCATTTCAAACTGGAGAAGGTTTACCTAGAAACAAAAATACAGCACCATTAGGAGACGTGAAAAAACAGAACTTGGAGACAGAGGAACGTGGGTCCTACTGTCATTGATTCTGTTTTATAAGGAAACGTTTAAAAAGTTGTCACACCTCTCATGACAGGAAAATAATTTCATTTCAGAAGGAAAAAGAACGCTATCAGTGATTCTCAAGAGAAATCTGAGATTATTGTGCCAGAGGCAATTAACCCTGAGTAATAAAAAACTTCCAGCAGCCTCAAATGACAACCTGATAGAAAAGCAGATGATATTTTCAAGGGAAAATAGTGACTTACAAACAAGATATCTTTTGCTTCTCTTCTGCCTTTCAACCCAAGCTTTTAAGCTTCCTGCAGTAATTTGTTTACCAAGTTGACTAATGAGAAGAATTAATCAAAAGAGTTTTCATATGAGAAATATGACCAATAGCATGAGCAAGAATCGTGTGATATGGAAGACCAATGCCATCTGCTTCTGGAAGAATTCCGAGTTGAAAGGTTGAATTTTGTTGCATGTTACAGCAAAGGAAATGAGAAGGAATGCTGTGTGCAAAGATGCACTTGGCAAAATTAGTTAGAAAAAAAATAAGAAAACTAGTCCTGACAATGAAAATGACATAAACCTTAAAGCTAATCTAGTTCATTCCTTAGAAGTTATATAAAAAGCAAACTGGTGAATTTGGTAAAATTTTGTAATATATATATTCGTAATATAATATATATATATGTAAATAAAAAATGAAATAAAAATTATGTGAAAATTAAAAGCAGAAAACACTTTTGAATTGCAATCCCTGATTATTTAGTGTTAAAAATCTACCGTATTTCCAATCTTATAAGATATATATTTAGTAGTGAAAGAAGAGTCATATATTTTGGTAAATATCAGAATATTAAATGTGAGAAGGAACAGGGAAAGACAGTGCTCACATGAGAATGCAGTCCTGAGGAGTACGGGGTCACCACTATCAGAACAATTAGATATATTTTAAAAGTTGTAGGGACATATTGAAAGCTACTTCCTACATGTCTTCTGTATAATAACTGTGAAGCCAAGCCCAAAGAAAGCATAGAAGGGAATGAACTCATGCTTTCATTCCACATAAAAAGGAACATTCTGATTGCACAAGATTATTCATAACCAGACAATCCTCAGACTACGTGATATTAAATACAAGGAATTAGATTGATTTTAAGTGGTTTGAAGTTAGCATCAAACTAGGGGGAAAAAAAAAAAAGAGAGAAAGGAAGAACTTTCCAACATTTTGCTGAATTTTCTTTATTAATTTATTTAAGATAAAAAATGAAATGTGGCACTTCCTACATATAAGTATTTTTAAATTGTTAGTTCAAATTGTATTTATGAAGGCTTTTGTACTTGAATCAAAACAGTCGAAGCATGGAATTGTAGTTTTCTGTATTTAAAAATAAAAAATTAGTAGTATTGAAACAAATGCATGACAAAATATTTGTATTTGAAAAGGATGAAACATTTTTCTTATTTTTTCTGTTCTTTAGGGGAGAAGGGTAGATTTCTAATATAGGCACCAAACCTGAAATGTCATTACAATCATATACTCAAAACTGAGACTTTAATGATAATGTTAGTAGAATCGCAATCTCAAGCAACAACTAAAACTTGAAAAAGCGATAAGTAGTTCTTACATCCCTCCTATCTCATATGACAGTCTTCACATAACAAAGTGAAGAGGAAGCCCAGCAAATTCTCAGCATTTCCAGATGAAACAGACAGGTAAAGTACTCCAAAATTTCTAACTACACAGTCTAGCTAATGTATTTAATTGGTTATTGCAGTTGCAAAAACTAACTTCTATCTTATTATACTTCAGAGTATATACAGTACCAGATGACAAAACAGCTACTGTGAAAATACCAAACATATGCCAGTTCTTAGAAACTTCTTCTGAAGTAATGCTTCCTCATTTTTAGGTCAGGAATGAAGCAAAAGTACTACTTAGGCACGCCTCTTAGAAAAAAAAAGCAACATCCTCTCAAAAGTTAGCTATACTGAAACTATGCTTTATCTGGTATGCTTCATGTGCAGTATGTTATCTTATGCAATGGAAGAGAAAGTATCAAGTTGTCTGAAGTTATCCTATCATACTTCTATATTTCTTCACATAAATCTCTTGTGAATAGGCAATTAAAATCTTTTTTTTCTTAATGGAAAATTCAGTATAAAGAGGAACTGAACACTAGCATCCACCACATTGTAATCCTTAACACATACACAAAAGTCTTTTCCGTGCTTGCTTTTTTTTTTTTTTTTTTTTTTGTGACAATTAAACACAGCAGAATCTAAGCTGCTTGGTTATTACCATAGCTTATAGCTCAAGTGCAGTTGAGAAGAGCCTCCAGACGGGTTCAGATACATAGTCTACCTGAAGTCAAAAGCTGAGACAAGACAGAGTTTTGATTATCTAGGAATACAAATATTGCAGTGTGTGACTATCAAGCCTTGTCTTCCAGCACTGAAGTTCGATCTTAGTATGTATCCTACAACAGTCCCTGTATGCACACATCTTCTTTCTAGATACTAAGCTGATTTCCTCTTTAACAACTGTTTCTTAATTCTCTGTTAAAATTCAACTTTTCACCAGGACAAAATAAATCCAATTATTTCATCTTTTTCTTCTTATGCTTTAAATTCTTGAACTGGACCACCTTTGATCAAAAGACTCAAAGCAAGTAAATGCAGTATAAATTTATATCTTCTTAATGATGCTATATGTATTTTTGTCAAAGGACTTTGTAATTAAGTTACTGTTAACTTCTCGTTAATATCACTAGGCACACAATCTTAAAAACCAACCTTAAAAACCAAACAATTAACCTTAAAAACCAACAAAAACAAATACACAAACAAAAACAGTGTACAAAACCAGCATGGTTGTGAAAAAGAGCACAGGAAAATTTCTGGCCAAATCTGTTTCTGTAGGAATCTATTATGTAGATTCTATGTATTCTATGTAGGACACCCATTCTTAAACTCCAGAGAAAAAATGTACTTTTTAAAGCAGAATTTGAGGGAAGAAACACTCCCTAATCATGCACTAATATTTTAAGAGGTCATCATCTGACACACACACAATATTAATTTAAAAATACAATTCAGGTTTCTTTTGCTTGTAATTAATATTTCCACTGACAAATCTGTCAAAAATTAGGAGAGTCAGCAAAAGAATCATTTTCAGTATGTTATAACGTTAATTTCCAATACATTATGTATATCATTCTTTAAATACCATATCCAAATTCATTTTTGTGACTGATCTTAATTTTGCATATGCTTTTAAAGTACTATTCATTAAAAAGTAATCTCAGTAAATTGACGTCAGGACCATGTTTCATTTTGTCAATCAAATTCCTGGAACCTTCTGAGACAATTTCTTGCACATCACTAACTCTACCTGGGAAATGACTGTTTCGCTCTCTCTTGAACTATACCCCAAAACATCAAAAAGTATTAAGAACTTGTTAAGGCAAGATTCTTCTCTTACAGTAAAAAATGGAAAATGCTGTAATTTTGTAATGAGATTTTAGTGCTGTCTTCCCCAAGGCATAAATTTTAGGTGAACTTGCTTATCATCTGGGCAGATCCACAACAGTCCACCCTTAGCTAAGAAATGAGGCTTTCAGGGTGGTTATTTCTGAGGTACCAAAGTGACTGACCTTCCCTTCACATACATAAATATTTCTCACTCATTTTTTATTTCAAAATTAGACTGCAAATTCAATGATAAGAAGGTTCTCCCTTAATTTACTGGGAATTTCATAACGTTACAATACTAGAGGAGTTAATGTACAGCTCTGTTATTTCAAAGTAGAGCTCCAGGGACTGATGGAGTTTCTGAGTAGAGAATGAAGTTTGAATTTTATACTCTCAGCTTCAGTAGATTTGCAAGACAAAACATTTTCCTCATCCTTGCCACAAAGTGATTCAGGAAAAAAGGCTTCATTTGACTGGATTTTATTCCTCTTTTTTTCTATATATAATGACACAAATTTGGTAGTCAATTTGAATACTCTTCCAGTAGCCAAGAAGTTTATCTAAATAGTTGGTTTTATGGAGAGTGCTTAAAACAAAACCTCAGAGAAATGAAAACAAAAAACAAGGCAAAACCAAACCAGATTTTAAACAGGTTCCAATCAAGATTTGAAAGATTCAATTTTTTTTCTAACAGGTAAGTCCAATGTCTGTTGAGATCAAATGAGATATTAAAGGCTATTTACCTTATCTTATCTAGCACCCCACCAACTCTTAAGAGAAGTGACAAAAATCTTTCTTTTACACTGCATGCAGATTTAATAAACAGATAGGCTTAAGAGGCACCATATTTCTTTTTACATATCATAAAGGTAAATCATCTGAGGCATAATGAGATATGTGGGAGCACACCCGTACATGACACACCACTACTGCGCTGAGTTAGAAGTATTTTGTGTATCTGTCCTTCACATTTTCACAAATAAATATGTATAAACATAGGTCTTGTTGGAAAACAAACAACAACAAAACACAAAAACAACAAGATGGAGTAATTAGAAAAAACATAATTTAACACATCCCAGTTTTATTTGCACTGTGACAAATTCTCAATGGCTCTGATCAGAATATGGCCTACCATACTCTAGGCCTAGCAAATGTAACTGTGAAACACAAACAGTTATGAAATAGAAACTCCACAGTCCAGACCTGCAAGTACCCTTTCTCACACCCTCTGTTTACACCTCATTCCCAGTAAGTTTTGCAGAGGAATTACATCCAACAACAGAACTGGAGGTAGAACTCAGACACAATTAACATCCTCCACAGGTAATGCCAGATAGAAAACACAAGAATTTGAAATCCCAGACAAATTTCTGTTCAAGGGTTACAATCAGTAATTAAACTGCAGTCCAGTCTGAAAATTAAATGCAAGCATGCGCAAGTCTCCTTATACATCTAATTGTAAACCAGGCAGCAATGAAGCTACGAAGGGAGAGAAGTTGCTAGAACAGAAACAAGGTGGAAACTTTTATATTTTGCTAAAGGACATATCTAAAACTAAGGAGCATTTCTGGTAAAGGAAATAAAAAGTAAAATTCTTTCAAGCCAAGTAAATTTTTATTTTTTTACTTTTTTTCCTATTAAATATGTTTCTTACCTCAGAGCAGGAACTAGTTTTCCTTTTGTGAAAAGTCACAAAGACGAAGCATTTGTCTCTATCCTACACATACAAACAGGCAAAAACGTACTTATTTCCACAAATAAAACAGAATTTACATGCGATCTACCAGTTTTTCTGTGTTTCTTCTATGTGCAGACACAGGAAGGTAATGACATTTGGTTTCTAAAATCTCTACACACCTTACAGACAGAAAAGGACTCTAGGATAGAGGTAAGTAACATGCATAGTTTTACACTAGGTAAAACTAATGCCCTGCAGTCCAGTATTCTTGGTTTGATAGGAGAGCCAAGTAAGTCACAAAATACCACAGCAGTTTTCCAGAGGATAACCTGGCCTCATTTAAATCATCAATGCGTCTATACATGACTATACTATGACTACATATCTATGAGCTTATACATATATTTTTTCCAATAATTTTTTAAGCCGCATTTTGAGAGAAACACTAATAGTCTGGGAAACTTCAGCAAATTTTAAGTTTCTTCCATGCAGGAAAGCATTACATTCCACTGTATCTAGCTACATATTGTACCAAAGCTATATGATTCCTCAGGAAATCCTCTTGACTGAGGTAGAAAAAGAAAACTCTAAAAATTGGATTTGTTTTCTGTTAACACCATATTTTATATTCAATTTTCTTTTGTCACATTCCAAGAAAGCAATTATGTTTGCATGTACAGACACAATGCTATTTCTGAAGGGCACAGATTCATATATTTGTCCAACCCTTTTGATTTATTGCCTCAGTGTCAAACTAAGATGGCTGCGCCAGCATTTTAGAACTCAAAGGAGGTATTTGCTCCACAGAATATGAATACTATTTCACAGAAAACCTTGACTTGCCTTTATGCCTTCAGAAAATGGATTTTAAAATCTTAGAAATCTGCTGAAATTAAATGCAGTAACTGATTTGAAGAAGACAGAATCTGTCCAGTTTTACTCTTTACTGCATTAAATCATGAAGCATAGCAATACAAAAAAATCACCACTCCGGTCCACAAATTAGCACTGGGAGAATTTAAATAAAAGAAAGATATTCAATAAACAGAGATTACAATTTAGAAAAGCTTCCAAAATGCAAAAAATTCATCAAAACTGATGGAAACTCGCAAGTATTAGGGCCCTCTGGAAACACTGTTCTGGCAGGAATATATTACAGAAGTGGTACTGGAAGGTGCTTATAGAAATATTGCAAGAATATTTTTGCGACTCTTAAGTTTTTGTTTTGTTTCACCAACTGTTATTAACTTTTACTGTGAGAGAATCACACTCTACTTTCACTATCGGGGTGCTAATCTGCTAACAAACAAAGTTTTCCTCACCACTTCTGTTTGCTCAAGATGTTTATAGGTTTTGTTTGTAAACACAGCCATATGAAAGGAATTTTCCCATGTTCTTTGCTTAGCTTTTCAATCCAGAAAGAGCTGATCTGTGAGCATGCATGAAAACCTTTTTTTTCCATTTCTATGGGACTAGCATTTAGTCATATTAGATACACTAAGAAATGTGAATGAAATTCTTCTGTTTTCAGCTGAAATCCTCTATTACTCTATATAACAAATTTTCTGAACTAAAAAAAGCGTTAATAAAATAAGATGAATTATTGCAGACTGGCAAGTGCTCTTTAATTCTTCACAAAGGAGAATAACAGCTGTGAATATCAAGCAGAACTCACTCATTGAAAATGCCCCATAATTTACAGAGTTGCAGTAAAAAGTGCAGAGGGAGGGGTATGATGGGAAGCAGGGGTAGAAGACTGCTCAAACACTGACCAAATCCAAATCAGTGTTTTAGCTTATTGCAACAACTTTCAGTTCTGTGTATATTAGAATTTAAAAAATGCTTTGTTTGAAGGTAATTGTACGTACGAATGGATTTCATCAGTGAAGCATGTGGAAGGTTGGTGTATTTTATTTTCAATATGTAATTAACATGTCCATGCATCACACACCCTAGAAATGTACCCATGCTGAAAACACACAGGATTTGTGTTCTTAACCCCGTGATTTGAGAACAATAACTGTTAATGTAACTGAGTTAACTGGATTGCTTTTAATTGAAGATAATCTTGATTACAGCCAAAGGGCACTATTAATACTCTGAAGGAATGACTAAGACTCCAGCATTTGAATATTGTAGAGAAAATAGAACTAATTAGCACTAATTTAATTCTAAGATTAAAGAAAAATATTTTTTAATTTTTAATTTAAGATAAACTATTTTACTCAGAACAAAGAAAGAATAATAAGTAATTTTTTTCCAACTGAAAGGCATTTTTTACTTTTGCATTATTTCATTAATATGGGAATATGGGAATCATGACCCCATTAAAGATCAAATAATAAGCATTTAATTATTGACAGCAAATAAATTTTTAATAAAGATACAAGGGTTTTGCTGTATAAAAGAAAGAAAACAAAGTACCTCTGACCCAGAAATTCATAGAGGATCTCACACCACTATATAATCTATAACCTAATTTTAAAAGGATAGGTTCACAAAGGGACATGTCATTTTTCTTTCTTCTGTACCACAGAATGAGGTACTGTTAAGTATAACGTCTGTGAAAATGCTCCCCAGAAGTACCCCAGTTCTATCTTAATCATGCACTTAAACTAAATAATACATTGAATATGTCATAACCAAGAGGACAGTCATGATAAAAAGTGATTTAACCCCTTTTTACTCTACAAAATAATACTTTCTTTTCTTTACCTTGGGACTAGTTGTCATTTATAATTTCTGACCAAGGGAGACATAATGGATTTACAATGAAACCCTGATGCTTTTCCAAGTAACATGAAGATGCAGAAAATAAGCACTCATTACATTAGCAGACAAAAAGATGTTTTCACTGGAACTCTGAGTTTCATTCTGATGCTGGCAAATAAATGGACTGTTTGCAGGTCCTGAAAGCACAGTTTCTGACTAATCACAAGGCTTCAAAGTAAAAATAAAATGAACTTTTTCTGAATCTCTGATGCATCACATAAAAAAAAGATTCCACGTGACTTTTTCAAGCTTTGCATTCAAAAGCAGAAGGGTCTAAAATTCAAGATGCTCAATCCAACCAGATGTACCAAATATGCAGATTAATTTCCTAAAGACATAAGTGTTATCTCAATGATGTAAAAAAAAAAAAAGAAGAAGAAGAAGAAATTACTGCGAGAAACTCCTAACTCCCTTCCCAAATTACTTCTTTTAGCACCTGTAAGCCTTGACAGAAGATGGCATGAAGTGGAAAAAAAGCCTCAAAATGTAAAGAGTGGAAGAAAAAGAAGAGCTGTCATAAGCCAAAATATTTACTAAATTATGGAATCTACTTAGGCTTTTCACAGTTTAACTGGAATAACGTATTTTTGACAGATGAGCAAATTTCAAAAGATTCTACACTGAAATTCAGTTTGAATAACCCACGCTGAGTTTCATGAATTTGCAAAAGTGGGTTAAAGTTCTTCCTGCACTTCTTTGCTTCAGATTCCACAGAGTTCCAGAAAAAAAAAAAAAAAAAAAAAAAAAAAGTACAAATGCAAGCATGGGGAAGTAAATAGTTGCATTTACATTTAAAAAGTACCTCCTCAACAATTCAAGCTATGTTAGTTTATAAAGCATAACATTTGTTCAGTCTCTTAGTTGTCCCATCTCAAAAGTGCTGGTAGGGAACTGCCAACAGTCATATGCATGTAGCAATTGGGGAAACAGACTTGATTTTGTGTCTGACAGAAATAGAAAGTGTATAATAAGTTACACTGCTCATTCTCTCTTTTCTTGACAAAATCAAAATACAACAAATACGTATTTTTAATATAATATACCAATATATATATTGGTACCATGACCACGACACACATGTTCTTACCTTTCCTGACAACATACACACAAAAACGGCGGAGTTACCAAATCTTCTCTCAGTTGTATCCAAAGTATTCATTAGTGAAAGCAAACTTTTAGGAAGGAATGTGACTGCTTGAGAAAAGCACACAGAAAACTGGAAATGGCTTAGCCTCAACTTCCCTATTGCAAAATCCTGTCAGTTTTTGTGAAACTTCTGCTGCAAAACACTGTTTAAGGACAGTTTATCTGCTACTCTATGACTTGGATCAAACCTAGAATACCATCTAACAATATCTTCTTATGACAGGATTCCCAACCTCCTACACTTGGCAAACTGCAATTGAGAAAAATCTGCATTATTGGAAATAAAATTAAGCCTTCGGTAACCACTTTTGAAACCCCTTTGCAAGGAAAATTTCAAAACAGCATTGTTATTATTAGTATTGTAAAAATCTGTTTGATTCTCGCATTTCTTGCAATATAATATGAATTTTAATAGCATAAAATTCAGTTAATGCTGCATTTGGTTGCTTTCTCTTTCTCTAAAGTGCAGTCTTTGTGCATATTTACAGTAGTCTGATTTTTATGCAGACAGCTTCTCAGCCCATTTGTTCAGGCAAGCACAATAACACTGGGATGCATCTCCACAGCTAAAGCTTTTAAGTATCAGAATTAAGAATGAAACCTATGTATTATCTCAGGCTACTTAAAGCAGACAAGTCAGGCAATCTAAAAGAGATCTAAAAAAACATTTTAAGAGAAAATAATCAGCCCACCTATGACATAAAGATAGGAATATAAGTAAACACATCAACGCTCTACATGAACAAGTATCTTGTCTCCTCCATCATGGGTACAGCCTTCAGAACACACTGAGCCTACTAGGCTATATAGTAAAGTTCTATGGAAAATCAATACCACACAGACAGCTCAAAACATATATCACTTAAAATTATTCACTACATATGAACTAAGAACCATATGGTTGTCTTGTATATATGGGAAATGTGTTTGTGCAGAAGGATGATTAGCAGAGGTTATAACTTTCTTTTCAGGTAGTCCTGTTAGAGAACTCAAAATAAAAGTATGGGATGAGAAAAAGAGAAAAATTTCTATTTCGTGCCACAGAGTACAACAAATAGTTTTCTAGTAAAAAATTATAAGGCATTTATATGAATTACACTGCACCCCTAGGCCAGAGGCACAGCTTCCTAAAGCTTCACCAGAATGTGAAGCGGCTGCTGGCAAATGCCATCAAGAATGTAGTTCTCTGCATCAATATACAGCTCTGAGAATCTCTAAGTGGTGAAACATTTCCCAGGTTATGGGAATATGGAACAGAGAAAGCTTCCATGTTTAATGGCAAGCTAATAGCTCTACAAATGAATGAACCAACTTGCAGAAAATAATTCCATTTTTAGAAATAACCACTTCAGATTTTTAAGCCTTAATGGAACATTTAATATTCTTTTTTTCCTTAAAGGCTGCATACACTCAAATATACTGACCCAAAGCTGTATCTAGTGCTAATCAGTGAAGGACTTTGGTCTGCAATAGATCAGATATGCATTTACTTTAAGATTAAGGATGAGAGAAGCATCAGTCAGATACGCAATTTACTAGAGAACGTACATCTGCTTAATAGGATACTTTTGGAACCATCCCAGGATTGCTTTAGTCATATTATCCATTTAGCAGTACTATGCTATGGTGTTAGAGGCACACTGACCTAAGGGTGGCACGTATTAACGTAACTAAATACATGGAGTGGAGATAGGCACCCAAGAATGCCACTTGGGTGCATCATCAGCATGTGTTTCATTCTTAAAAAATAAACAACCAAATAAAGAAATATGAAAATAAGTCCATGAGCAAAATAGGATTTTGATGAGACTAACAAAAAAACCCAAGACAACAGACAAACTATGCTCATTTCGTGCAGGTAGGGTAAAATTCAATGACTGAATACAAAAAGTCCTCATCTGAGTTTAAACAAGATTTATCCTCACAACTCTATATGGGTTCTTCGCTGCAACTCAATTTTGCTGCTGCATTAGCTACTCAACACCAGTTACTCAATTAATTTGAAATACAAATGAGAACTTACGCTGCTCAGCTACAAAAGCTTCTCAGCAATCCATCTATAAAACATATTTGGTAACTTCATTGCCACAGTTTTTATGCTGAAGTTTCTTCATTACCAGCCTACAAAAAAGGGACAAGGATGGTCTATTCATAAGATACCTACCCTCACCGGCCACTTCCACATCACAGCTTTTGTGGATGAGTGGTTTGTAACTTGTCAGTTCAAGCCTAACCTTTATTTTCACACTTGAATAAGGAGGAAGAGGTATCAGATACTTTGGATGCAAGGAATGCAGTGTCCTGTAACTAGTGTCTGATGAAGGCCAGTCCCATAATCTTTCCAGTGAAGCTTGGTCTCTGACTCAGAAAGATTTGTTTTAATAGTTATGTGAACATTTAGTAAAAACAAAACTTTTGGAGGTGATAGAACCTGCAGGTTTAAGTAGTTTTCAAAATAAAAAAACAAACAAACAAAAAAATATAATCTTGCTAATTTCTGTAATTCGGTGATACCTTTTATCATGTAGTCCTTCAGAAAGTCCAAAAGTCCAGTTCTGATATCACTCTCTAAGAAATCATGTAGACCAAATTTATATTGTCTTTTTTTGTTTGATAAAATGGTCAAATAATCATGAAGTTAACCAGAACAAGGAAAAAGTTGCAAAACTCCTTGCAAAGAATCAACTTTTATTTGTTCTCAAGGGCTTGTCCTACCTGCAGCCCAAATGAAGGCTAGCCACCACCTAGTACTGTGTCAGTTCTCCCCTGCGGAATTACCACTGCACTGCACATACACCCATTACTCAGCAACGAAACCTTCAGTGTGCTATTAACACTGTGTCAACTGAAACCAGGGCACAGGGATGGCTCACTGAAGTGCTAACTCAAGTGATGGCAAATAACCCTATTCACTTTGATATTTGCTTGTTGAACTTTTATGGAGACCAGGCAGTGGATGTGAGAACAGTGAGGTGGTGGATGTGCTTTTCAGTAGTGGTGACAGCAACAGTATGATATCTGCACAGGTGCAGATGTTGATGAGCATGACATACAGGCTCTTGTTCATCACCAGTGAAAAAGCATAGCTAACAGGGGTGACTGTGTTGAAAAAAATATCACTTTTTAGCTTAGAATTTGCTCTATCGATTCAAGTTACCGTGCTTGTTGTTGCTGTTGTAGTTTTCATGGAAATAAATAGGAGACATTACCTATGGAATTACCTATGTGACAAGTCATTTTCATTCAATGCTGCCTTAGCAAGGCAAAATGTTGGACTCCCATGGACTAGAGTTTGAAGCACAGATTCTGAACTTCCATCATAGCCTTATGAATAACTTCAGTTTTTTCATCAGTATTTCTGAGATTTTTCAAGTGTCAGCCAGAACTGGCCTGAGCTCCTACAAGGCTTCTGATCCCTACTGGGGTTGGCATAGGGAAGAAACTCAGAAAAAATTTTCTTTAGAAAACAAAGGTGATTTAAGAATGTTAATCAAATAGAAAGCTGCACCCCTTATTTCTGCCTGATGGTTTAATTATTAGTAACTCACAGCAGTTCATTAGGGACCTATTGTGCTGCTGTTGGCAAAACAGAAATGTCACTGCATGTTAAATAATTAAAAGTAGTAAAACAAACATTATCTTTTTGACTCCTGGATTTATAAATTGATGTTAAGCATGCATCCCTTTAATCAATAACTACTTATCTATTTTGTTTTGCTGAATAATGGGTATAAACTCTCTCCTCGTTCTAATTATGGTTTGATGTTTTCCAGTTTTTCCTACTGTAACTACAGATTTTTATTTACTGATTTATTTATTTTGTACAAGAGTACTAAAGAGAGGAACAGTTTATGCATCCAACAGGTTCTCAGGTGCTATTAGTCTACATTTTTCCAAGTAAATTATTACAACTTTCCCCCACTTTTGGAGAGTCAAGTATTTCTAGGAGACTAGATCCTACATTCTTTATTGTGGTAGAATACCTATCTGTACGATGTTTTTGTCTTGGAGCATAGGAACTGGCTGAGAACTAATCCTGAAGGAATTACAACCTTGTAAAATTCAGGGAGGAGCAGCGGTGAAAGGTTATTGAATAGTGTTCCATATCTCATGGGAAACAATGTACTTGTCTCACAGGGCCAGTCCTCCAACATTTGTGAGAGGTTTAGCTTCTGCTCATTAGCAATGGGGACATTATTGTTAAAATAAGATTATAGGTTCATTCTTTTGTTCCTTTACCCCCAGATGTTATATCATGTAATTTATCACTGCCCATTTCCATTCTTTAGCCTTGGTAGGGAATACAGAACAAAGGCACGGGCTAACTATATACAAGTTGCTTTGCTAGCAGGCAGGTTCTTTAGACTATGTTAGGAATAATTACAGGAGAGATTGAGAGATTAAATATCCTCATTCTTATTGTTCATCCTTTTGGTTCTATTCTGTTATAGCAGTCTTGTCAAGATGTTTTGCTAACCTCTGTCAGAAGCAAACAGGCTGCCTTGTGAAAAATAAGAGACAGAGCACATCGAACTTTCTAGAACAGTTACTACTGACACGAAAGGAACACCAAATAGAGAATAGTGTCTCAGTTTCTGATTTTGTCACAATCTGAGAAAAACAGTCAAGACCACTGAGAGACTTCCACAATGCAACTTCAAAACAGATGGAAATGTGTTGGTTCCAAAAGGAAGTAAATTATTCAATCGTCGTATAGGCATTTATATTGCCATATTTAGCAGCACTCACATTTTAAAGCCAGAGCTGAAGCACCACCTTCTCCCTCACAACTGACTTTTTACTGATTCATCAAAGTAGGCAAAGTGCCACCATCCAACAGTTAATGCCAGTGCAGAATCATTATTCAAATCCTTCAGGACAGGATACTTAAACTAGCCTGGGGAGCATCTGTCTCACCTGTTGGGTCTTGTAAACTGCACACAGACAGCTCTTATAATGCAGATCCCTTTCAGCAGAGGGCAGGTTAACTGTGATAACACAAGGCAGCTGTGATCACAGTGACATGCAGCACAAGCATGGGAAGATAAAAAAGCATTTCAGAATCTAGCATGAGGGCTAATAAGTGCCTGACCTGACTTCAACAGCTCTATATAGATGTGCTTAGTGGCAGAGTACCATGAAGAAGAAACAGCAACATGTAGGATCCGTGGAGGAAAGTGTAGTCTCATCACACTTATTACACTAGGGACAAAATAATTTAACGTCAGGTTGACAAAAATTCTTTCTTTAATAAGCCATTGCAAGCTAATCTTCACAGATACTTCTACACTTTGTGCTTCTTTGTTTCTCTCTTTTCAGTTGCTTACAATCTGAATTTCTATTTTTTGTTCAGCAGACTCAAAGACCCTCCCTTTTATATCTATGTGTTTGCAAGTGCAAATAGATAACACACCATTGCAAACATACAGCTCCTGACTTCAGCTGACTACTGATTACAGTGCCTTCCATTATAGGGTATATCTCAGACCAATCAGCTTTTCACTGGCAGTACCTTCAGCCTAGCTTGTAACACAATGATTTTTATGAGTGTAATCATCACTGCACATGTGTAGGAAGAAAAGAATTTCATATTGAAAAAGAAAAGCTCAAATAAAGTCTAAAACCAAATGCCAATTTGGAATGCTTGGAGTATTTATTTTCCCCAAGAGAGAAGTCAGCAAGAAGAAAAGAAAAACTGTAATTTAACGTGCACTAAAGAGATCGTCAAACTTGAGATAGTCCTTGTGAAATGTACTTCAGCAACAGCGCTTATACAATCTACAAAATGCATAATAATTGTATCTATAAAATGCATAATAATTGTAGAGATCTTTAGCTATGGCAAAGAAAAATAAATCCATTGCCTGCGTCTGGTCCTCAACAGGCAACAAACTGTCAGATCTCTGTCTCCATTTTACATGATGGTAATGGTAATGTATCTTCACGGTAAATGTGGTAAATGTATCTTCAGTGACTGTCTTCAAGGAAAAGCCTCTATTTTTGTTGCTGTTTGTTTCCCTGTGGGTACACTGCCATAGCACAGAGAGCTGAAACCTCCAAAATCTATCAGAAAATAATGTATATACTTCAAAAAACAACATGAAAAAGAGGGAGTATCACAAGGAGGACAAATAAGTAAGCTTTCTCCTGAAGGACTCTTTAAAAGAGAACTAGTGGCAGCTTATAGAGGTGGAAGACGAGCAAAGAAAAGGGAGAAGTCACAGTGAAAGCATGTGTCAGCTCCCAGAACCTCACCAAGCATTAGTTAAAATTTTAGCTGAGAGCCAATTAGGAAATAGAAAAAATATCCATAATACATAGGCATTTCATTTCTTCAACATCTTGAAGACATATGTTCTTCAAGGCTTGTGCAATCTGTGCATATTTTCAATCTGAATTAACTATTTTTAGAAGACCAACAGGATCGCTGTCTGTAGAGTAAACACTAGTTGGGGACCAAAATCCAAGCCAAAGCAATTCACTGTTCACTTGACAGAAAGCCACAATACCAACTAGAGAATCTTCTCCTCCTATTTTTCATGTGGAAGTTTTTGATTTGTTTTAGGCAATCACAGACAATATTTGATAGTTCATTTCCTTTACATCTCTTTTACTCCCCAGACTCAATGATGCTGACCCTGTAGGTGCACAGTGTACCCTACAAATTCCACTCCTTGCCTTTGCAGATCACACTGTGTCCATGAGCAAATAGGTTCTTTGTTTTTGGATATTTACCATTTCAACATATTTAGCTTGGTGCTAACATAAGAAAGAACAATAGAAAGAAAATAATCTGCAAAGAGACTGGAATATGCTTCTTGGGACAAATAAAATCAGTCAAAGAACTGAATGCGTTTTCAGACGAAACCTATTCCAAATGAAATTTAAGGAAGAATAGTGTTTGAGGGATGTTACACTTATGAATGCATATGTGTGTACATATTTGCACATATACATATATTACAGTTACTAGGGTGGAGAATTCAGAGTACAAAACAATATTTTGGAATTCTTTCCAGTTTAAGAAGTGAAAAATGCCCTACTCAGCTATCTAACAGGTACAGTAACTTGCTTTGTCACCTGACCAAAAGTAACCACGCAAGTCTGAAAGTCACAGGCAAGCAATTAAAGGGTAAATTGAGTGACCATTTAAAAGAAATCTTAATTTCCATTATAGGGATTCTTATGTGCCATTAAACTTCTAAATTTTTCAAGAAAACATCATGTAGGCTCAAAAACTGTAGTACCTTTACATTAGAGATTCCTCCTCCTGTTTGAGCCACATAGTGCTTGAATGCTCTTCCAGGTAAAAGACTTTAGCTATGGCAAGAGCTTTCTGATAGCTGAGGTATGCTGACCCTTATAGGTCCTGGTCAGGTGTCATCAGGCAGTGCCATTGATCAGTCTTGTCAAAAATTAAACGAACAAACAAACAAACAACAACACAACTGTGAGGAATCCTGTCCTTTGTCTCAGAAGCTGTCTCAGGAATCCCTCAAAACCTGAGATGGTGAAGAATAAGAGTCTGAGATGAGCAGAGTTACCTTTACAACTACCCTGTTATAGTGCTAGACTACACATGTAAATAGAAGTTTACTTTGCAATATAAGCATCAATTTTATATTTCTTCTCCACCAATGAATCATAGCCTTTAATACTAGAGACAGAGCAGTAGCATTACTGTTTTCTGCAAGACAGTAATACTACACTGAAAGAACAGCAGACTAATTATTATTATTACTCTTATTATTTGAGTCTGGCTTCATTATAGCATTAAGGAGACGTGTTATTTATTAGGAAAAAGAAAGGAAGAAATGGCATGTATCTCATTTTGTGGTAATTACTGGCCCAAACTACTAAGCAGTGGATGCATTTTATCAGTTAAGTTTCACAGTTTTCTCTCTTCTACTTGTACATGCATTTTTTAGTATCACAACACATACTGAAAGGTCACTCCTTTCTGGGTTTTTCAACTCCTATTGTTAATTAACAAGTGTTACCACCATAAACTCTTGAAAAAGCTTGTTTTGTGTGTGATGATTGCTAGGGAAACAAATGCTATTAACTTTGCAAATATCTTGATACATGAGAAGTTAAAAACCACAAAACATAATCTCTTCAGGGTGCTGTTTCTCTGTG
Source organism: Coturnix japonica (assembly GCF_054131305.1). Taxonomy (NCBI): domain Eukaryota; kingdom Metazoa; phylum Chordata; class Aves; order Galliformes; family Phasianidae; genus Coturnix; species Coturnix japonica. The sequence goes on along the minus strand of NC_140667.1, from coordinate 17,321,925 downwards.
TATTATCTGCACTAAAAAAATATAGGAAGCAGAAGAATCCTAGAACTAAACAAAAAACATTTTACAGCTCAAAGAAAAAAAACCCACAAACATCAGGAGTCGGAACAAATAACAGGCAAAGTTCTACACAAGCTCTAAGCGCAGCATAGGTATGTACATTCAAATTATACATGATCTGGGCTTGGAGTAAAGGGTACAGAAAAGTCAGCTGACTTGAATATCATTTGAAAATGTCAACAGTTGCATCTTTTTTTTTTTTTCTTTTTTCTCCATAGACAACAGGACTATCTTACAATTCAATGGTTGCACACACTCAGAGTTTAAAAGGAAATAAAGCTGAAAGATGAACTTCTTTACCATGCATCTTTTCACATTTTAAAAAGAATATTTCATCTGTTTATATTCAACTTTTGTAAGCAGAGACCATTCTATGCAACCCACAGAGGCTGACTTTTTAACAGCAGCAAACAGAGATTTTGATTCATTAATTTTTTGTCTATGCCACAGCCTTTGTAAACCAGACAGACTTGCTGGTCCTGCCCACAAAGGAAGGCTACAGGCGCGTAGGGCAGCGCTGACAACTTATTGGCAGAAAATTTATAATGATCCTGAAGGTAGAAGATGCAAAGTCACGTGGAATTTTTTGCTGAACTACAACAGAAGCTCTTAAGGCACTCACTTCTCCTTATAGAAATTACCACCAGCTTTTAATGATCTTTTTCCCCACATGACCATACAGCCAAAAAATGAACAAAGGCCATCACTGAACATCACGTCTCTTCGTGAGCAGGTGATCCAAGCTAGCAATATTTTCAAGCAGTGATTTTCAAGGAGATACAAGTGAAGCTGCATGTGCGCAGCAAAGTCTGCAAGGTTATGCTGGACATAAACCTACTTTAAAACTTCTCCACCACTTAGCCTTTTCTCTGCACCAGAAATTCTGACTCTAGTCTTTAGCTTCAAATGTTCCTAAATAGCTAGTCATAAATATTCTACCCTTTGAGAAGCAAAGTGAAATATGCAACTCCAATTAGTATTAATGGGAGCTGTATCTTTATACAGCTACATGTGCTGTTAAAAACTTACTTCTTGGCCCATAGCTTTAAAAGAAAAACAAACAAAAAACAACAATGAAAAAATGAATAACACAGAAACAAAACAAAACAAACAAAAACAACAACCACCCCACATTCTGAATTGGAAAGGATAAAAGCTTCCTCTTTCAGGTATTTCAACAAAGTGCAAGATTACAGTACAGTTGTTAAATGTAGAATAAACTGCTACATAAAAACGAATCAGGACTGCTGTAAAAAACTTGAACACCAAATAACATTAACGTGTCAAGTCTCTTACACCGGCATATAAAACAAATCACGGCATTGGTATGGATAGAATATTGTGGACATAACTCACAGCTAAATCTCAAAACTCACAAGCAGCGATTATTTCCAAAAGTTTCTTACAGTTCCCAATCATCTAAAGCAACAGCATTGCTCTAAAAAGAGAACCTGAAATAGACTATTTTTGTTAATTTAGCCTTACGCATTCAATTTGCCATTGCTGTCTTGAGGTATGTCAAGACTGTTTAAACAAAAGCAGTGACTTGCTAAATCCTGTTCTTAGCTAATTAAAACCATGATTTTGAAGTATGTTCCTTTACTCATTATTCATTGTTTACACATACACTACAAAACTGCACAACACAGGGCATCTTCAAGGTTGCGAATACAACAGGAAAAAAAAAAAAAAAGATATGTGAGAAAAAAAATTGGGAAATGCTACAGATTTGATTAAAGGGAGGAGGGTCAGAATAAAAAATGCAGAAAACTCCCAAAGTCTGATAAAATACATTACTTAGAATTATGAACAAAATTCTAAAAACTATTCTAGGAGGAATTCACAGGACTTATTAAGGCACAAATCAGCTTCTTCATATGACAAATCTTTTTTTTTAATTGTGGTCTGAGATAACCCAGAAACAGTGCCACAGCTCCCTTCCATTTTAGATACAAACATTGTCCTATGCTGTTTCAATTATATTTTTGTTGGTTATTTTTTTACAGGTGGGAAAACATTTTCTTAAAGTCCAATATATTCAAAAAAGAAAAAAGAAAATAATTATTAATGTAACCAGTGCAAGAGACAATATCAGCACAGGGATTCCTGCATTCAAACTTTACATCCAAGCAACCTGAGAGCACTGGTTAAATTTAGACTGGGAGCAAAACTTCATCATTCTGGTTCCTCTCTGTCCACTAGGCAGCTTTCTTATCCAGCTGCAGCAAATTACAGCTGTGAATGCATTATCTATCAGTTACTGAAGAATGGCTAATGATTACCCATAGTAAAGCTGTTTAAGTCAACAGAAATAAAAAACATATTCTTCTTGCTGTCAGAGTACACAGCTCTTTGACAGTTACCACATATAACTGCAGATATATGTCCAGAAAGGAAGAAATATACTAGGTTGCAACCACATGAACCAGGAACCTCTTAACGTTAATATTTTTCACTTTCCCAGAGGCAGTGAATTCTTGGCTCACTCAAACAAGACAATTTTCAGTCAGAATCCATGCCTCTGAAGATCTTCCCTAGCAAGAAGCAGCTTATGCAATCAAATAGCATTCTACTTCTGCAGCAAATATTAATAACTGTCACAAAAGGAATACTTCCCCGTATTCTAGAGAAAACTTAGCAGTGCTATAACTTCATAAATGTTACAATAGGGCTAATAGAGGAAGACCTGACTCTGCTTAGATTAGCCTCTGTGATCTTCAGCAATTCTCCTTCACCCTTTTCTCTTTCTCTCTCTCTCTTCCCACTTTCTAATACACTGTGTTGGTTACTCATAGACCACAAACTTTTACAGAATAGGAAAGGTTCTTACTTTGAAGATAGCCTAAGCACACAAGGACTTGGTCACAGGTTTGCCTGTAAAATAAATAAGTAGCAGTAGTGTACTGAGATCAATCACACAGTGAAGTAAGAGCAGTACTCTTCAGTGTGTGACCTTAAGATCAAAAGAACACTTCCCATTCTAAAGAGGGGAAGCAGAAATCTTGCCAGTTCCATTGAATGGATACAAAAATTGCAGGGACATCATTGTCAACTGTCCTTAAAATAACCATGCAATAAACGGTGAGAAGACATCCAGCAGTCAACTGACATGACAATCACTGTGTGCTTTTCACAAAAAAAGTGTGTACAGGCAAGGGGAAAGTCTGGCTGAACATGTGTTAAAATCAACATTGTAACATAGGAAAGTCTCATGATGTCACTATCCAAGATTCTGCTGAGACCTGAGAGATCTCAAGGCATTTTCTGATAAAATTATTTTATACATTCTCATCAACCACTCAGGATAAGTACACAGGTATTGAGACAGATATTTCGAAATTCACTCTGGATTTAATTGAATTACTTCAGCTTCACAGTTGTAAATTATATGAAGGATATGAAACATACCTCAGTCTAACAAGATTTCTGAGCTTACTCTTATCCTGAAATCCCCATGCATCAGTGTGGTATGCAGCTGATTTAACACAAAGCCTGTTCGTTTCTTTTTCAATATGATACCATGTCTATTATATTCTACAACTTCATTAGAATGAATAAATTCAATCAATATTTCAGCAAAGAATGAAAGCCAATTGTGCTTCATATTCATGATCTCTTAAGGAACTCAGTGCTACGCCAATGACAGCTTCACAGAGCATTACTAAGAAGTGTCTAAAGTCATTATTTGCAGGCATACTGGATAATTTTATATAATTTTTAATGAGGCATTAAAGAGTGAAAGAATTATCTTGGTAACTTCAATATCTGCTGTATTTCTTAGGTCGAACTCAGTAGCAATGTGTCTGTTTGTACATCCACTAACACTAGTGGGGCTACATCCACTTGCAAAAGGGTTAAATTGAGCCCATGTAACCACGATAAGCTGAATGTTGCTAAAGTCAGGTTGTTCATAACGGGAAGAACACAGCCCTTTACTAAGACATAGATCTTTCATAGTTTATTTATCATTAACAGATAGTGTTTTATAGCACTGCATAGAGGTTACCATAAAACAACGTTTTAAGGCTCTCTCAACCATATTTCAGCCATAAATGTCCTATAGTCATAGGAAGTAAAACTACTGAGGTTCCATATTATCATCTTTATTACAGATGACCTCACTATTGTGTTCTCTATAAAGAAAAAATATTAAACCATTAACATAGTCTGAATCCTAAATTAATACAGGTTTACTACTCATATCTGGATCTAAATGGCCTTACTTGCAGTGTAATTATTTTTCAAGGAAAATTTTGTTGACAGCCCCATTAATGGTGATCAGACCAGAATAAACATTACCTCTTCTACTAAAAACGTGACTTCTGTGGCAGCGTACCGTAAATCAGCACACATCCATCAGCAGTTTGGTTTTCAGTGAAGCTTTATAATGAATGACATATTAAAAACAAGGCACAAATTAATGAAAATTCAGCCATTTCACTGTTACAAAGTTAAACAGCTGACACAGCTATACTGTTTGATCCAGATATTTCTGTTTCCTTTATACACTTTTCCTTACTGGTTCTGTTTGTCAATATAGTTCCACAGTGCAAAGCTGCATTATCACAGTTCATAAAGACTTTTATAAGAATCCAGAAGAGTCGGAAGAAAAGATACCATTTCTCTTTCATTACTTTTTAAAATTAATTGCTCGAGTTGAAGAAGTCCTTCAAGTCCATCAAGACCAACTACAACCTAGCCACACTATCCTAACAGCCCTCCACTAAATCACGTCCCTGAGCACCACATCCAAATGGTTTTTAAACACACCAAGGGATAGTGACTCAACCACCTCCCTGAAGAGCCTATTCCAGTGCTTAACCACCCTTTCTGTAAAGAAGTTTTTTCCTGATATCCAACTTTAACCTGAGGCCATTTCCCCTCATCCTGTCAACTGTCACAGTGAGAAGAGACCAACCCTGCTCACGCTGTAAGCACCTTTCAGGTATTTGAAGAGAGCAATAGGGTCTCTCCCTCAGCCTCCTTTTCCCCAGTCTAAACAGACACAGTTCCTTCAGTCACTCCTTGTAGAGCATATTCTCCAAGCCTCTCACAAGTCTTGTTGCCCTTCCTTGGACCTTCTCCAACACCAGTGTCATTTCTGCACTGAGGTGCCCAAAACCAAACGCAGTATGCAAGGTGAGGCTTCACCAGTGCCGAGTACAGAGGAAGGATTACTTCCCTAGCTGTGCACATAACCTCATTTCTGATACAAACCAGGATGCCTTTGGCCTTCTCGGCCACCTGGGCACACTGCTGGCTTATGTTCAGAATTCTGTCTGCAAAAGTCATATTTCAGAGCAAAGCAGTGTTCTAGGAAATGGGTCCCATCATGCAAAGCTTTAGGATAGACTTCCACATTTGCTTTAGAAAGCACATTTTGCCCATTAAAATTACAGTGATTGTGGCTGAAAAAAAAATAATAATAAATGCTGTTAACTTAAAAAAAATATTTTGAGGGGAAAAAACAAACAAACAAACCTCTCCTTATCCATTTCTTTTCTCTCCCCTTCAACCCAGAAGGTACACAGAGAATTTCTTATAGTTTTAACTAAATAGCACTCCAGGAGAAGACATGGTTAGCGCGGTTGATCCAAAACAGAACTGCAAGCACTATCCTGCAACAGCAACACATCTGTGAATTTTAGTGAATTTGCCCCAAAAAAATAGATCTTACTGCTATAATAGGTCCCAGGTTATTCTTTCCTTTTCTTTTGGCTGTTACTTTTTCTAAAATGGATAACACAAAAATCAATGACAGAAAGTTATATTTTTAGGTTTTTAAGCATGAAAGATGGCCTAGAGAGATATGCAAGCTACAGCTACAGTATATTCTTATTATTCACCTTGATACAGCTTTTGTACATTGTGCTCATCATAGTTCAATAGTACCTGACAAAACTAATGCTAGTTTTCATCTAACACAAGCTTGTGATGTTAAATAAGAAGCTGTGTGTGTGAACGTGCTTTTAAGCACTACAGTGCACCAAAGAATGAGCTGTTTTCAGCTAACATTGAGCCACTAATGATTTTAATGAGAGTGCCTTCTGGATTCATATTTTTTTCATAAAATACATCACACTAAAACAAAATCAATGAGAAACATTAATTAGGGCCTTTTTAGACGCCTTCTGTGGTGTTGTTTTTCTTTTGAGAAGCACCAGATGAAGAATGCTGTGCTTTATTTAAGCTAAGTTGTTTGACATTTAGATGAGAGAAAAAAGAGAAAAATACTAACAAACACAGGAACAATTTTTGACAGCTCTTTGTCATGCAAGAGAGAAAAAAGGGGACCGACTGTGAGATACTACTTTGAAGCCCTGGAAATTTGTAATGAAAAATTTAAGATACAAGAGAGGAAGAAAGATGAGCTATTCATTTGGTTCTGCATATATTAACACTTGTAATTCAAACTAAAGGTTTGCTATGTGTTTTCATAATTTTGACTCTAATAAATATCTTGGAGAATTGCTTTGATATTCTAAGATCATGCGTGTAGCTTGCATCCATTAAGAAAAATGGGGAACAATCATCATCAGCCCTCTTGGCGCTAATGAGAAGGTCATTGCTCTTTAATTATCACAGACATGAAACCGAAATATTTCAAAGGCTTTGTGGAATACAGTGGCTATGGGCAAAGCTGTGTATCTGTTTATAAGTCTGCCTGTCACAGAACAAACCAAGTAGGACTTGCATCTTCCATTCTGTAGCCTCTCTGCTTTTGTGTATATTTAATTTTCAAGTTTGTATCACTGTTTCTTGCACATTGGATTAATCTCAGAAATTTAGACCAGCTATTAGCAGGGGACATGTAGGAGGGAGGAGGGCAGGGAGAGGAGGAGAAAAAGGGGTAGAGATGTGAGAATAGTAAAATGTCCCTCATCAGGAGGTATTGTGAAATAAGAACTAGTGTGTTGTGTGACCTTATTTCCCACAGTAGGGGTGTTATGAAGAAATAGAAACGATGAGGTGTTGCAGGAAAATATTAGCAAATTAAAAATCTGTGTTTGGCATGGGTTCTGATCTCACTCATATTTCCACCCTCGCAGAGGAAGTGACTACAAGGGGAACAGATAGAGTTTAAGCAACAGATACAGCTGATGCAAAGCACAGGGTGGTATCAAAAGTAAAAGCAAGTTTTATCCTTTAGGTTCTGAATTCCCTAAACCAATCTCCTATTCTACAGAACTTGAATAAACCATTCCCCTCAGATCTATTATGTTTACACTGAACACGTTTTGGGGTTGTATTGGTCCAACAGCAAAATTATGAATTGCACAGACTATTTTAACTTTAGTAATAGGTGAGTACCCTTGTCTTTCATGCAAAGCAGAGACTAAAGAGCAGATAAAGAAACTTCCTTGCCCTGAGAGCACCAGCAGCCCTCATTCTCCTCCAGTAATTTTGTTGTAAATGAAAATTATGGAAAAGAAGAAAAATCAGCTTCAAAATCTCAAATTCACAAATATTTCGCACAACTAAGAATGCTTCCATTTATCAGTTTTTGAAGACAGATTCTGAAATTTTGGGATAAATCAGCTTACATAACTGTGATCCCCTTTGAAATTTCCATTACGAAGATATGATGTTTGCTCTTCAACAAAATAAAACAAGGGCAAATCTTTATGGCAGATGAAAGGCTTACTTCTGTGTATCAACTTTCATCTATGAAGCCAGCTTAGAAAGAGCTGCATTATATAAGGAGAGAGTAATGTTTCAAATTACAAGGGCTGCTCTGGAAGTAATGCCTCCTGTTTTATAAGGTTGGCCCACAATGCCAGAAGCATAGAAGCGCATATGAAGCAAAGGTGTGGGGAGAATCATTCAGGTGGAATTGATAGTCATCAGTATTTACTGAGCATTTATGATGACCAAACAATGAATGTGGGGAGAGTGAGGAAGTGGGTGGTGCATTTCAGCAGTGGAAAAGCAATGTGAAAGTCAAGACACGTTCTTGAAAGCCATGCACATTTTTTCTGCATGCAGCATGCAGATTCATGTTCACCTGTGGTGAAAATGCATAGATTATGGTGCTGACTATTTTGAAAAATTATGTTTTGTAGCTGAGAATTTTCTCTATCAGATAGTGTTATTATACTCTTTGTATCTGTTGCGGTTTCTATGGGAATAATCAGGAGGCATTACTTTCTGAGTGATCTACATATTTCCCACAAAGTTTCCAACTAATTCTTTTCACAGATTTTGACCTTTCACTGAAAATAGAAACTCCATTTCCTCTCCCTATATTGACACCAGACCAGAAAATCTTCTGGGAACTTATCATGAAGTTTCAAGAGCAAAAAATGCCTTCTTCCCTTTTTTTAACCCCCACCCTTTTTTTTTCTTTTATTCTTTTTTTTTTTTTTTTTGGGGGGGGGTGGGGGGGGAGGTAAACCCAGTAGAGAGCACTACCTGCATGTGTCTTGTCTATTCACCTGGCAATGCAAACTAAAAACACTGGATATTGGTAGATAACCTGAAACCAGGTGCCCTAATCCCCAGAGGTAAGTCTCCAGCTAAGTGATTCTATAAAAAACAATTGCTCTTTCAAATACTAATATAGACATTTTTCAGAAGAGTTTTCCCTTGAGATCTACCTACATAACACTGTACAACAAGATCAGACTGCCTTTGTCAAAGAACTACTCAAGTAATCATTTCCAGGGTGATGAGTCTAAATTACTTGACATGATCAAAGCAGCAGCAGAGCCTATGTCTGAACTGACATACACATCCGAACAACTAGATCGAGATGTTTTCTGACCTTTCTTCATCCCACCTTCCTAAGAACCTGCTTTCCACATGAAAGAGATTTGATGAGAAACATGATGTACCTTGCACAGATCATGCAGATGCAGTTGAGGTTGCCCTCTGGCCAGACTGACAGGTGCTACTCCTCCACTGCTACAGCACAATAGAGTTAAAGAGAAGCTCTGCCGACTCTGTGAACTCACCTCCACAGCTGGACACCAAATAATGAAGCAATTGCAGTGATGCCCTCATTAGGCTAGAGAGCTGTCAGTGCTCTCACTCGTTCCCATTCCCATTAGAAACTGAATTTGATGTGAGAGGGGAATGGTATCTCTGATATCTCATCTAAACAAGTGCATCATTATCTGGTACCGCCAAGAATAATTCAGCCCACTCACTCTCATCGGTATTTTTTGCTAACCAGTTTTTAAGAGAATCATTGGGAGAAAGAAATAAAAATGCACATTTTAGTAGGTGAGTAAAAAATTCTAGTGTTGTGTCAGAAGAGAGTGAAATCTTTATATGTAGGGACAGTCCCTGTCAGAGGGGCTCAAAGGACAGTCTTGCTCGTGAAGAAAGAGGGGTGTTGGTTGGATTTCCAAAGTTGATATTCCTAAGTAATAACTTTGCCCAGACTTCCATGTAAGAAAATATCTACTGGTCAAACTAGATGGATCAAGACATAGCATAGAAGGGTTTTAGTTGATCTCTTCCTTTTGTGTAAAGAGCATGGGAAAATTTGCAAGCATGGACAGGAGGCTGAAATCTTTGTTCTAAACATATTGGAAGTAAATGAGTTATGTTCTACAATTCTGAAAAAATTAAGAAGTAAACTATTTAGTTCTCGTGATCCCTGTGTTCTCTTTCTTCTTTGTACAAGCTTCAGGAGAATGTCTGTTGCTATGCAAATGCTAGCTGCTGTTACAAAACAGATCAGAAGCAGAGAAAGTAAATGCTTACACTTAAAGAGGGATGTCTTTTGTCTGTAAATCAAGAAGCACAAACAGCACCAGCTTCCTGTTTCTAAGTATTAGCTTACTGGAAATATTTACTGTTTATCCAAATACTTCACTTTTACAGAATTTTCTGCCTTAGAAGCAAAAAAAAACCAAGAAACATTTTCTCAGCACTGCATTCCTTCTACTTATTTGTCTCTAGATTTGTACAGCTCAATATTCAGACTACAAATTGTTTTCAACTTATGTAGCTAATTTATTCAAATCATTCCTAATTATACTGCCCACTTTCTTTACTTTGACTACCCTTTGCTTGAATCTTTGGCATATTTTTCCTGATCGTTATGATATAAAGTGAATTAAATTAGTCCTAAAACTGAACCTCGTGGCACTTCATTTTTCTCTGCCTCATCATACCACAGACTGACTTAGCTCACATGTTTCTTTGTCTCTTCTATTAAAACACATTTTCAAAATCACCAATTCACGTAGCAGATCGCCCTGCACGATATTTGCAAAGTTTGTCTGTGATTAGGGAAGGTTTTCATGCAGCATTGCATCAAAACATTCTGAATGAAAATGAAAGCAGAACAATGATCAAAATGTCACAGGCCAAAAAACTGTAAAGCAGTTTTTATCAGTGCAAGTTGCATGAGCTTTTGACAGCCATAAATAAATAAATACATACATACATAAAGTTATTATTTAATATTTTATCACTGAAATGGCACACAATGGTACAACAACATAGATACCTTCTCAAGTCCAGAATTTCTATTGCCTCAAAGCATCTCCTTTTGCTAGCTATTACCTATCTTTCTTTCTTATTCATTCTCTCTACATCAGATATGTCCCCAAGAAAAGCATTCACTGTTGAAAAAGCATACCTTCTAACTATTCACTCTTCTACATGGACTACCCATTTAACTGAGATTAACAGCACCAAGGATATAAAATGTGTCACTGATAGAACGGAAATGGGGCCTCTCACTCTCCACTGTTCTCACAAAAAAAAACAAGTATCTTGGTGAGAATATATTCACAGAATGCACACAGTGCTTCCAAAATGAGCTTGTAGATGAAGAAAACTGAATAAAACTCACAGGTACAGAAAAGCTAAAACTACACAAAAGCACGCAGAACTACACAGAAAGAAGTTTTCAGCAGTTAAAGGACTCTGATGCAGCGTATCTGAAATTCTAGGCAGTGACATCTAATCTACCGTCTGGTAATGATAGCTTTATGTGTTGAAGATAGAAATTGACCTGTAGTAATCCATTTCCAGGTTTAACTAGAGGCTGAACAAAACATGCTAGTTAAAGAAATTAAGCTCGCTTACAACATAGGTATCATGAAAAAAAAAAAAAAACAAAACAAAAAAAAAACCCTACACATACTTATTTAGAAACACTTGTGAAAGTTAATGAAAATAAGCCTGCCGGAGCTGTAAGGCAATGGAAAACCTGAGCATGAGGCAATGAATTCCTACACCAACAGGGGCCTAAAGGGTCCAACCCTGCACCTATTAATTTCATGCCATTGGCTTCAATAAGGCCGTAACCAATAATAACGAGTGATACTCCTCATGCAGTTGTTTTTATGCCGTGTTAATACAGTGTTAAGCCAGTTGTTTAAAACTGCTTTGCAGTAATTAAGTAATGGCAGTTACTGTTACATGTGTTTATTAGTAAAAAATAGTAAAGAGCCGTTACTGTTCTGTTCTTTATACGTGGCCTTAGGGACTCTGGCTTTTGTACTCCCCAAAGTGCCCTCTCATTACTGAACTAAACTTGCCAATAAAATACCACAGGGGATAAAGGAGGTTTTTTGTGTGTTTTCCTTTCTTCAGTGGGGATAGGAGTTCAGCTGAACCTGAACATCACTAACTTCTTTCTGCACCGCTCAACATTGCCAGCACACAAGAGGTGTGTAGAGGGATGATGCACACTGATGCTGCAGTTTTCCTACTATTTTGCTTCTCTGCAAGAATAATAAACAGGGCTGAAGTCAGCAGTAGTAGTTCATGTGAAAAGTCAGATATCTGAACACAAAAAGCACTGAGCACGTTTTAAGGCAATAGTCATGTAAGAATTACAGATTTCATGACCGAGAGAAAATATGCTTGCTCCCAGTAAGGCCAAGGGAGTTTTGCTGTTAGCTTCTGTGAACTCATCACTTTACCACTAGTGTTGCTTCTTTTTCACTGCCAAACAGAGACATGAAACAAAAATGATCAGAAAACCCAAATCCACAGAGCAGGCCCGATTTCCCATTGCCACATATTTTAGGTACTCCTTAGCAGGGGTGAGAGAATTGGCAGCACTTAAAAGCTTTGCATTCATTGTTATGACACTTGTTCACACAACAGGGAAAGTATGGAGAAACTGCCTTTGAGTGGAATGATGACCGTAATAAAGTCTGCATCATAAAAAATAGCTGATGCCCCAGAAAGGATAACCATATAGATTGCTATGAAACATCCAAGGATCTAAAGACCAAGGGAATGCTCTTTTTTTCGCTCAAGAAAGGAAGTTCGCTCCTCCTATTTGCTGACTTGTTCCAAATACTAAGCAATAAAAGGCGAAATTCTACCCCAGGAAGGCAGCATATAATTAAGATAATATAATCAATACAGTCATCTTGTGTCAAAGGAATATTCTTTAAAATTTTATTCCACACCTTTGATTTTCATATGCATGCTCTTCATGCACTCTGGTTTTAACTCATTGCCATAAGGAGAACTTTAGTAAGTTCTGCATAACAGTCTGGCATCAACAAGCTGAGTAACACAGTAACAGATACAGGACAGTAAGTGATTTCTCTAACCAAGACTCACTTGAACCAATTACTTCTCCAAATACTGACTCCAGTATTTCAAAGACAATTCTATCATAAATTTTAATTCAAACACTGCCAAAAAAGTAAATCCTGTGTACATCTGACTTTAAAAATTCAGGAGGCTTAAAGAAGTCTTAAAGAGATCTTAAAGAGGCTTAAAGAGGATTCTTGTTAAACTGTTTTCTTTCTCCTCAACTCCTTATTCAAAGCGTACTTTTAATTATGCATCATTGCCCACACATAAATTCATTTACGTATATTAATTTTTGCTCCACTTAGCAGAGTGGTCACTTAATTAAATGTCTTCAGTTGTTTTAATGAAAAGAAAAAAAAAAAAACACCAGCTTAAACAGAATGTTGTAACACTATACATTTAAACACACTATTTGTTGCCTTTATTTCAGTCCATTTGTAACACTGATACTGGGGCATTTGCGGAACTGATATTAAAAAGTAATATACTTTTCTAAAGCTCCCAGACTGTTTAGCAGATTTTTAAATTGAAATCAAAATTATACAGATTTTTCATTCTGATAATTTTACCAATTCACTAATTCTTTAATCTTTACAGGTCATTGAACCAACTTCACATTAATGAGATGTAGTTAAGAACAAATTTTACAGTTTTTCTTTTTTCTCTTTTTTTTTCTTTCTTTTTTTTTTTTCTTTGAAAAATGTTGCATATCATCTGCAAATTAGAAAGATCTTGTTCCATTTATGGTACATTTATTTAAAATAATCGAATGCATGAGAGCCAGCTGAACACTGTGTGCAATGACGCTTTAAAACAAATTACCATTTATTTATAAGGAAGAAATAGACTTCTAAAAAGCACACAGACGGCATTTCATTATTAATGGTGTTCTCCACGCAAAACTGATTTCTTTCAATAAGACAGAAAAACAGAAAAACAAGAGAAAACTCACCAAAAAAAAAGAAAGCAAATGTGGAAAGAGCCTATGTTGAGGACAAGCATATTTCGTGTATCAAAAGTTCATAAAACACAGTCAAAAAGGACATGTGAAGAGCACACACATATAAGGAATTTCAGAGGTGATTTCTCTGCAACTGCTAGGAAGCCTCAAACTACACAGTATTGTAGACATTGTGTTTAAAAAGAAGTTACTCAACACAGGCATGTAAAAACTTATTATTTTTTCTTCCAGCAAGCATAATGTATTCAGAAACATTTCTAACATCAGATGCCTGAAAGAATCAATATTTCTAAATTATTGTGGACTGTAATTTCATGCTGTGGAAACAGTGAAATGTAATTACTTTAGCTCAAGTATGTTAAATTACTATTATTCCTTACCAGATACTACTAAATAGAATAGAAAATTTGTCTTCCTAAATGGCAGCTTAACCACCCCACCTAGGGCTTCTTAAGCAAGGTGCTGTGTGTAGAAGCATGTCTACACCACTCATGAAAGTCAGCATTCCTATCTGGATCATAGCTTTATTGGAACTGGATGAGAAAAATTAACTTGGTGAAGACTAAAACTACATGTCTTAGCTGAACATCTTGGCCACTGCTCAAGGAGATTCTCTAGAGCCCTTTGGAAAAGAATGCAAAATGCATTTTATTCCTCGGGAAAGCTGTATGAAAAGCTATTATACCATTTCTAAACAGCTATTTAGTTACAGAAGAGCAGCAGAAAGGAGCAAACATATTTTGAGGGGTATGTGTTTTGAGGTAGAATAATTAAGAGCTGCAATTCCATGAGAATGTAACTTGCTTGCTCATTCCCTTGCACTTCAGCTCCCTCTCTCATATTTTATTAGCAAGAACGTGACCTCTAGCTTCATAGCTCAGTATAAAGAAACACCACACATTTCTTGCTTAATTTTAACAGAGGTATAAATTGAAATATACATAGAATTTCTTCTAAGTCAGCTTTTGGAAAGAGTCAGAAAATATTCTAGACTCAAAGATATGTGAAATGCTTGGCAGTGATGGAAATTGTGCCTGACAATTTCAGAAAAATTCTTAGGATAGAGTGATGACATACATAAATCCTAGTGCTACTGATCCTAATTAGATTGCTGTTAACAGGCAGCAATATCAGTACTTGATAGCAAATTCCTATTGGAAATTGTCAGATCACCAGCCAAAGTATTCATCAGTGATCTTCACTTCAAGAGATATTTTATAAAAACCTCACCCCTTTTCTCACGCTGAAAAAGCTATTTGCATGATCCTTGATGTACCACAACCTGAAGTTTCTCTGTAGCTGCCAGCTATTGTCATTGAGGAGATTTTAATCTTTTTTCCCTCTAATAAGCTTTCTTACAAAAGTTTTTAGCAAGGAAAACAGAAAGTTAAGAGATCCTGGGGCCACACTTTTCCAGCTCTGCAGTCAGTTCCTCTGATGACCAGTCTCTACAGCTATCCTGATTTCTGAGCACCACTGGGGAGTGACACATTCTACTTCTGTGTTTTTATACTGCCTTCCTGAAGTGAAAGTCCACTGAGAAATGGTAGCTTCTCTCATTTGTTCTCTACCACCTAGTTATCAAATGGGGAGAGAGCAAAGTGCACAGGGTCTGACTCCTGCTCAGACCTTGACATATCAACTTCCCACTGCAATAAAAAGCTGTTCTAATGCTAGATTTTCGGGGGGGGGGGGAAAAAAAAAAAAAAAAAAAAAAAAAAAAAAAAAAAGAATGTGTTCCTGGGAGAAGGCTTTGGAAAGTTCTCTTTGCTCACTGATACTAAAACCCAGACAATTCAAGGAGGAGGGAGGACATGACTGCTTCTTCCTCCTGCTAGCTCCAACTTGAGGAATACACTCTACCTTGTATATCTACCATCACAGAGATTATGGTCTCTGAGAGCTTTCGAAAGCCCATACAACACATCTCTTACCACGGCTTACACCACAATTGGGCAAAAGATACTTCTCCCTTTTTTTGATACTCTCTAATCCAGTACTGGATTTGCACCCGTTTCTTCATGCACTGGCTAATGTGCTTCATGAAATCACTAAAATTAATGTTTGTTCTAGAAACTGTTTTCAGTTGAGTTGTAGCTGAAATAAGTTATAAAAGTTTCTGCCTAAGCAATTTGAACGAGTCCAAAATATATCAGCTTGAATTTGAATATCTCATGTAGCATTTCTTTTAGAATATGTTTGGCTTGGTATAATGAGTCATAGTTACAACTTGTACAGATATGACAAATTATTATACCTCTTTCACCTAAATAATTGAAGTTTAATATTATTAGTAATATTATTAATCCTATGTGCTTAAAGTAATTGGAATCATTTTACCCATCGGGACAGAACTCTGTGTAAATGTGTGCACAGATCAATACCTGGCAGTGCAAATAGTCTTTGTTGTCTTTATGTTCATTCTCACATTCACTGGCCAGCAAATTAAATTTCTTTTGCACCTGGAAATTCAGAACTAGTCTTACCATAACTTGTTGGAAATGAACTGCTACGACACATACCCTATTAGGTGATAGACAAGCATTAATCAGCAAACAAATGCAGGCAGTTGTTGAGGTAGCTGTGACCCAGTTAAGCCCATTTATCCAGTTTTGCCAACAAGAACAAAATTCAGGAGCAACAAGAAAAGCAGTTAGCTACAAGGTAAGCAGCCAGGTGAGAAAACAGACTTTTGAGTCTCATAACACAAACACTGAAAAGAGATGTGCATCATCACACATGAAAGGAAGGGAAATAAGTGATTCAGCATGCTTTTGCAGAAGGCCAGGGCCCAGAATTTGGGCAAGACTAATCAAGGTCAGAGAATTCGGACAAGAAGCAGAATTAAGGTAGGAACCAGGAGCTGCTGACACATCTGGAAAGAGAATGCTGTAGTGACTGTAGCACCTATTAGTCTTTATGAATGTCAAATAAGTTCTTAAAAGTTACCCAAGAAGGTAAATATTAAAATTGTATTGTGGTTTCCTAAAATAATGCATTTACCTATTTACTCATATACACATACACCACTTTTCAGGTAAACTGATGGCAGCCTCTTTTTGTGATAGGAGAATCATCCTACTGTGTCAGATTCTCTAATATCCAAAGCACTTTCACATATTGATCTTTCTTTATTCCCTACAGATATTAGTTATTGCAGTATTTTGGGCCAACTGAAAAATAAGTTTCCACTCATTTGCCATTGAAAGTTTATACTTCACTTTCTAAGACACACTAGTGGCTTTCTTTCCTGTAAGGAAAAGCATTAAAAATCTTCCATGTCCCTTTGGTGAAATCTGCGTGTGCTTCTGCTTCACTTCTCAATCCAACATAACATGTACATCTGTCTTGTTCTAGCAGTTAGTAGCCTTAGCAAACATGAAAAAAAATGAGAATTAGAAATGATGCTTGGTTTTAAAATAAGTTTAAGACATGAATAAAAATCTTTCTTCTTCAAAGATCAGAAGAAATCCTTTTAAAATCACTTGACAGACCACAGAGGATGGGATCTAGGCGTTTTTTAAAGAAGAGGTTGTAGATGCCAACTTCATTTCTCAAGTGGCTAACAAGGCATATAAACTCAAATGGAACAAGATGCCTTCACTGTTCCAACAAGCCTATTATCATGAGAGTGGTGAATGTTACGTGTTCAATGTTCTATGTGAACGAATGAACAGTAAAAGCTTTCAAAATGAAGTCAGCTGTGAATGAATACTGGTTTTATTGGACATAAGATGTAAGCTCCCATGAAAGTTGGCCTTCTAAGAAGTTACAGAAGAATATTTGAAAACTGAAAACATAGCGGATATAAAATTTCTAAATTGTTATGGTGAAATCAAAGATGAATATTTTACAAACTTTTTTTTTTTTTTTTCCTATAAGCTTAGTTGTACTAATCTGATGCTTATGAACAATGTCCTAATGGTCCTAATTCTAATTACATTATCTTGAATTTCTAGGTGCTTGGTATTTTTTGGAGAACAACAGGTTGTGAATTCAGCATTAATTACAAAAGTAATAAAAAGAGAAAATTGCAGGTTTGATAGTTGGAGAGAAAAGCTGCCAAACAGATTAATTCCCAGAATATATTCCAGTTGAATTAAACAGTTTTTTCCTCACTGGTTATGCCAAAACAAACTACATTTTGTTTTGTGACAAAGTAGGCACACAGAGCAATAATCTGTAAATTTAGCTCTCAATTCTTCAGTTCCTTGCTCTCGCATAGATAGGCCCAGGCCTTGATGGATAGACTATTCAATGGACAAAGAACTGGCTTCAGGATCAAGTCTTGAGAGTGGCAGTCAATGGCTCCACATCTGGATGGAGATCAGTGATGAGTGGTGACTCACAAGAGGTCAGTGCTTCGAAACTCTTCAGTATCTTCATCAGTGGGGTTGAGTGCCCCTTCAGTAAGTTTGCTGAAGACACGAAGCTGTGGGGTGTCAGCACACCAGAGGGACAAGATGCCATCCACATGAACCTAGACAGGCTTAAGCAGTGGGTCCAGGTGAACACCATGAGGTTCAATACATCCAAGTACAATGTCTTGCACCTATGTCAAGGCAACTCCTGTTACAAAGACAGGCTGGGGGATGATAGGATTAAGTACAGTCCTGCCAAAAAAGACCTGTAGGTACTTGTGGATGGGAAGCTGAACACAAGTCAGCAATGTGCCCTTGCAGCCCTGAATGCCAACTCTGTCTTGGGCTTCATCAAAGAAACATGACCAACAGATCAAGGGAGGTGATCCTGCCCTTCTGTTCTGCACTGATGAGACCTCACCTGGAGCTCTGCGACCAGTTGCAGAGTCCTCAGTACAGGAGACACATAGACCAGTTGGTTGGAGAGCATCCAGAGGAAAACCAAAGAAATGGGATGGAACCTCCTACGAGGACAGGCTTAGAGCTGGGGCTGCTCAGCCTGGAGAAGAGAAGGTTGTGGGAAGACCTGAGAGTGGCTACAAGAAAGAAGGGGACAGATTCTTTGGCACAGACTGTGGTGACAGAACAAGGGGAAAGGGTTTCAAGCTTAAAAAGAGTAGATTTAGACTAGATATAGGGAAAAAGCATTTTTCAGCATGATTGGTGAGGCACTGAAACAGGTTGCCCAGGGATGTCCTTGTCCCTGGGGACCTTCAAGGTGAGGCTGGACTGGGCCCTGGGCAACCTGATCTAACTGTGCATGTCCTTGTTCATTGCAGGGGAGTAGTACTAGATGACCTTTAAAGATCCTTTCCAACTCCAAGGATTCTATGATAAAAAGCATCTCAAGCAGCTCATCCACACAAATTGGCTAATGGTGATGACTGTGTTAAAAAATGGTGTTTTTAATTGAGAATTTTCTCTATCAAATAGTATTGTGCTCTTTTTAACGGTTGTAGTTTCCATGGAAATGAGGAGGCATTACTTTCAGAGTGACCTACACATTTTCCTCACCAAGAATAAATAATGCAGTTCTTTCTGAAGCAAAACATTCACTCAAGTTTTCCTTCCTTAGTTATACTGGCAGCCTAGAGTACATGGAATTATGCCAGAGTCAAAGCGGACTGTAATAAAGTCAATGGCATTTTATCAGATATGTAGCTAGGGGCAGAATTTAATCCAACATGTAAATTTTGAATAGAATTCTTTAAGAAAAGGCTTAAGAGAAATAAAACAAAAACAGTTTATTTTCCTTGATAATACTCAATCCACGCAGTACAAATCACGGGAGATTAATAAATGATCTTTACTGGAAACTCTGAAAATCATTGCAAAAGAAAACATTTATACAACTTTATTAAGGCTTCTGAAGTATGGTTGATATGCTCAAGTCCAAAAGGACTATAAAGTATCAGGATATTACATAGAGTAATGCCGATAGTTCTTACTCTATTTACATTGAATGCAGTTTCATACACTTTTTGCATATGGGAAAGGTTAATTCTATAATGAAAAATGTTTTGATTCTACACTAGTGAATTTCTTATAGAAACACAAAAGATTACTTGGATTAATAATAAGGGTAATAAAAATACTTCCCACTTTATAATAGAAAGATAAACATATGTATTTGTAATGGAAAAAAAAAGTGTTTTGTGGAAAAAAATATAAAATTCAGATCTTGGCAAATACACCTAGAGCAAGTAAAGGTAGCTCCGAATGCTCAGACAAAACTCATTTTAATCCCTGTATTTGTTTATAGTACAAGAACTTTTCTTAGGTCACTTTAAGTTTGCCACTGAAGATAGTTAAATGTACTTAATAATTATAGTAGGGCTACAGTTAGATTTTCATCAAAATGTGACACATCTCAGGGCAGCTTTTCATCAAATTTGAGCCAAGTTTGTTAAGTTCATGAATGTTTCAGTAAAGCAGGGTCCAGTCTAGAATGATCCCCAGCAGATTTATGGAACTGTATTTTAAAAAAAAAAACAAAAAAAAAACAAAAACAAAACAAACAAACAAACAAACAAAACACCACTATCTTGATATTTTTAGAAAGTTTAAAAAAAAATAATATATCTTCAGTATAATAAATCAATGGAATTTACTACCATGGAATAATTTTTTGCTTTCTCTCTATCCTACCTTGGAAAGAACACAAGACAAAAGCTGAGAGCTTTCAGAACTAGGCACTCAGGGCAATCACAGAAATACATCCATAGAAGGAGAGCTTGAAACACTTGGGATATTTTGTTGCAGAGGAAACAAGAGAAAAGAGAGATAAGAACACCAAATACATGATACAAGGGAATTCAGATGTTCCCGTGTTTCCTAATATTATGTAAGAACAAGGGAACTTCCAGTGAAATTGGAAAAAAAAGAAAAAATTCTTTTAGTGATAAAGACATTGCTTGCTTTTTTTGTTTCTTTCTATGCTTCTTTTGTTTTCAAACAAAAATTATAATTTATATGTAAAACTTATTTTATGGCAATAAAACAAAATAAAACAAACAAGCCCTAGTTGGGCAGGGAAAATGCAGCAATTACCTAAAAAGAGAAAACAAAAACAAACAAACAAGGAAAAAAAAAAAAAAAAAAAAAAAAAAAAAAAGAACCCCTGATACTATAAAACTTAAGGCTTAGGACAAAAACTTACAAGCTAAAAATGTTAACCTAATTCAAAGAAGAAAATCCCCTCATGCAAATATTGTTCTTCATATGAATACAATTACTATATCAGTGTATTTGAGTTCCTCATTTTTATTTTTGCATTCTTTTGCTATTAATACTACCAAATTTCTCCCCCTTCGTCCCCACCTTTTTTTTTCCCCCATTGCATTAGTCTTAACTGCCAAAAGAGTGCTCTGAGCTCAATCATCCAAAACAGTTCTGTGTGCTCTTCAATGAACCCCCTTCTAGTTTGCAGAATTGGAAAAGTCTACTTATTCGTGGCTAGAAGTTTCTCCATACTTTTGAGTTATCATCAATAAAGATGATACAGCCACTAAACCAAATAATTTACATCATTATAGCAACAGTCTTTACCACTGCATACTACTAAACCACTCTGAATACCATTTAGGAGGTTCACTAAAATATTCGTATAAATTATTACAATGAAGATCTCTAGGTACTTGAGGGTCTGAAGTAGCAGAGATACTAAAATACTGTTAGACTAATAGTCAAGAGAGAGCAACTGACACCAATCAGGGTATCTGCAATTCTAAATCAGCCATAACGTCTCTGACAGAAACCAGGGGAAATGCAAGCAGGGACCACAGAAAAAAATAGGAGTGGCATAGGGAACATGAAAGAGAACCAAGGATATGTTTGATGGAGATATGAAAAGGGGGCACAAACTACAAGGAAGAATGCCAGAATAGTATGGATTGACGTCAGAAGGCCAGAGGAAATCAAAATTCACCATTTCTATGCTTACAGAAATATTTACTACTTTTTCTCCATCTTCCAACTTACCACAGACCATACTCAGAAAGAATTAGGTAAAGGTGGACTGCTTTCAAAAAACATGGGAGTACACATTTACTTACACACAGCTCAAAGTATGAAAAATAATAAAAGCTTCTGCTATTCAGAGAGTCAGATTAAATTGCTTCTCTTCTCAGATTCTAATTCCCACACACACTGAGTCCAACACAGTCAGTTGGGTACGGAGATGGGGATATTTAGTGCAACATTTTTAATTTCACTTCACGTGGTAAAGGTTTCAAAGCATGCAAATCCTTCCATTGCTTTCAATGGTCTTCCAGTGTTAAACTCCTAACACAGCTTAAGTATAAAGGTTATTCACACTTACCAAGAACATCTTTGGAGCAGGCTTCCTGCATAACACTTGTCCAATCCCTTATGGCTTAATGCCCGTAGTAGTCTATCACATTACCTTAGACCGTGGTTGTTTTTGTAACAGATATTGTGTCCAGGTATGCAATGTCCTGAAATAATTTTCATTCCTCCAAAAGTAGCAGGGGGCTGACACTCTGAGCTGCAAAAAAGATCAGAGAAATATTTGGCACATTTCTTTTTCAGTATCCCATAAGCGATGTAGGTGAAAGGAGATACACATCATCCTAGAAGATACAGTCAGTGCAGACATCAGCATTCTGCACTCACTACCTCTGCACAGCAGAAAGGAAACTTGGCTCACAGGTTACTATCAGGATGCATATGAAGAAAGCAAGGGGACCTAGCAGCTCTTCCTACAGGCTAGAATGGAAACCACTAGTCCAGCCAATGACTTTTTGCTAGCTTTACTACTTCACATCCATACATGCAGATACACTAAGGCACTTGACCGAGGCCACTGACTTTGACATCTGGGCTTTGGTTTTGAAGTCCCTTCTTCTCTATCTGGTGTTGACTGCAGTAGCATGTACTGCTGCAGGCTCTGAAAAGCCTCTCCTTTCAAGCACTCCTGGTTAGCTCGGACAAGCACTGCTGCAGTTGCTATACAGCTGGTGAGCCAACTCATACAGATAACTGGGAGATGGCAAAAGTATAGCCATGACACAGGTTAAAACACACTAAAAAAACTGAGCTCCACATGCAATGCGTGAAGCAAGTAACCCACCCAGCCTCACATCTTGCAGGAGTAGGGGGAAGGTACAGAATTTGCAAGATCTCTTTGGAAATAAATAAATAAATAAATAAATAAAACAACTGCTTCTGTGATCAGCTTCAGTAGATAAAGCTATTGTCACAAGAAGAAAAAGAAAACCTGGAAAGTTACTTCCCTTCAAAATATTAAAATTAGATGAATCTTGACGTTTCTAGGTGAGAGACCAAAGTCTAGCTCCAGGTAATAGCATATACGCTATGTGTGTCACTTACGAAATATATACAACAACCAAGACACATTAGTTAAGAGAGGCCCATTAGTCATCTGTGTGTTTACAACACACGTCCTGCTGCTTGAACATAGCTTCTCTGGCTCGATGAAGTATATACGGAATACCAGTGTGATTTTTCTATAAAACACTGGCTAGTATCAAGAAAACGTAAATACTGTTTAGTGCTAGGAGATCCAGATTCACAGAGTACTGTTGTAGCTGAATTTTTTGAAAAGACATATGGCATCCCAAGTGTAACAGATAGTTGAATCTCAAGTGGGAACCATTGTTCATTCATCTGGACCAAGTGACATTCTTTATGCAAGAATAATTCCTGATTAAAGGGTGAGTTTTAATGGAAACTAATTAGGCAACCTCTTTAGCCTGGGCATAATGATCAAATGAGCTGTCACACAGTACCTGATACAATGATCTCACATGGTACAAGATTTTATTCCTTAGCAATTACACTCCCACGTTGCACTGCATGTGTTTATTGCCTGGAGCACACATGTCAAATTAAAGAGCAGCTTATGCACCTGATATTTAATTATTGCCTAGCACTACAGACAACCGGGAAATGTCAAAGCGAGCAGTCCTGCAATGGAGCAACTAAAACTGATATCTTCTTCGGCAAAGAAAAAAAAAATAGAGATAAAATATGTATGGATGATTCAGTTGTCTTACAATTCACAGTTACAAAAAAAATGGTCTCCCAAACCTTAAATAATTTACCACCATGCTCAACACTGAAAATTCTGTCAAAGTAGAAAAGTACATGTAACAGGCTCAGCAGCTCACAGGATTATTTGTATTAGACGCATCTTCACGTGCTTAAAGCATTTACAACAAAATGGTTGAGCTATTTTATACCAACTTGAAATACCAAAGGAATCATTTATTTATTCAGGTATGGACTAATACACAGGTGTTAACAGAAACATTCATTTCTACAGCTCTGTTATCCCGCAGTTAACTTAAAATCATCCTCAGCTTACTGGAAATTTTCTTAAATTCCTTCATAGTCAAATCACCTCCTTAATCCTAGTTGTAATGAGGCTGAAATGAAAAGCCAGCAATGCTAAAAGAGATGTAAGCAAAATGTTTCCAGCAAATTGAGACATGCTAATCAAAAAAGAAAGTTTTATGGCTGCGACAGAGGTGCTGACAGTAAGGTGAGGAAAAATCCATACTGCCTCAAGTTTTGATAGCAATTTTTAATAAAGAAAAAATGTGCATAATACAAAAGAGTTTCTTTTAGTCATTGATCTGTAATGGAACACCCAAATAGAGATCCAATGGTATCCTGTGGCTAGGAAAAGTTGTGTATCTTGGACCATTCTACTCCAAATAAAGGAATCTAATTACCCGTAATCTTAATTGCACAGTCTAATACTAAAAAGGCTTAATAAGAGTGCTTTTGTATTTACAAAACTGCACAGCTTGTGAAAGAACCCTCAAAACATTTGGCAGGAATCCCAGCCGAGGTATGACTGACTGGAACCTCTAATGACTACAACATGTAAACAAGTGTTTTGTTTCGACTGATAATCATTAACTTCCAGTGTCAGACTTATCCCACAAGGTTTTGTTCACTGCTTCACCAGCCTGCTCTACAAAGGCATCTGGTGCTAAGGGAAAGGGAGGAAAAAAAATTGCAGAGTGCTATACAGTGTTGTCACTCTTAAACTAAAGTGGCAGTAGGCAAATGAAAGGGTCATGAGGTAAATGCTTCTAACAAGGAGCAAGCTGCTGTGATAATTCCCACCATTCTTTGATGGTCCCTCTTACTGTTTGACTTAGTGACATAATGTGCTAGACCCCTCCTGGTTATTTTATTTTATTTTTTAATGAAGAAAGGTAATTTGAAACTGAGCCTCCCTGAGTTGTACCACGCCTTGGTAGCTTTCAATATTAAACATGCAGAAAAAAGAAAATTTTGTTTCCCTAAGATCCACAGGAACAATATGCTTTTAAGTGCTGCATTAAAAAATAAAAGCAGAACAGCAGTGGCACGCAGTTGTGCAAGGACAAATGTGGAATCCTAGCAGAAGAGAGGAAATTACACAAACTGCATTAAAAAGGTGTTCAACAACAGTCATTTTCAGAGTGAATTTGAAATGGCCAGGTGCTCAGGTAGGGTAACTCTGCTGTAATGCAGACAACATGAAGAAACCAATGCAGCTTTCTGGTCATTTACTTTAATACTGAAGAAATTATTGTTCAAATCATTTTATGTGGATGCACAGGAGAAGTTGAAAATTATTTTCATCATGTAAAAGAACTTGGTAAAAGAGCTGCAGTCTGTACATTACTGGATAGCCCATATTTACATTCTCAACATTTTCTCAGCTTGAGAAGTGCAAATACATCGTGTAATTTTAGATCATGCAATCATAGACATCCAGTGTTTTGAGTGCCTAGTAAAACAGCAGAAGTAGCTTAGAGATCTGCAGATCAGTATACTTCGGTGGCTACTGTTAAGTAAAAGGTCATTTGTAAACTCCATTTAACCACTGATACCACTCTAAACTTAGTTTCAAAGGTTTCCACTTATTTCACAGCCCTGTAGTATCTTGCCTGTGTAACAAGCATCTTCTGATCAGTGTTAGCAGAGCACTGCGAAGCGCACTGTGCAGGGCTCTTATGATTGCACGAAGGAATTTATGCATGCAACTCTCAAACGGCTTTGATATATAACCCTGCAGAATCAGGTAGGAGCTGGGAATCAGCCCGCTTAAATTTATTTAAAAAACACTTGGCAAAGCAAGTTTGCAATTGTTTAATTTTCTTTATAACTGCTGCCTCACAAGATAATGAGCCCTCATAACAGTGTTTTATATAAAAGCACATTACGCCTTTACACAGCACACATAAATGGCCGGTGATTATTAACAATGTTAAAATGTCAGTAGAACCAAGCCAGCATAACAGCATGCATTTAGCTGCCATAAAAGCTGTAAATGACTGTTACATTGTTTTAAAGGAAGCATCTTTAAAAAGCACTTACAAATAGAGGAAAAGAAATATTTGTTATGAGGAATAGAGATTTAGATGAAATGTCAATCAGATTTGTCTTTGCAAAAAGCATCAGTCACAAGAATCAGCTCAGCTCATCGCTGCTGCTATTAGTTTGGAGTTCGAGGATTAGCAACAAAATGCTTCATAAATATTTTTTGGTTTCACCTTTGACTTGTTTTCTTTTTCTTGCCATCCCTGGATTTCAGTGTTTTGGAATGCTTTAAGAAAATATTCTCAAAGTAAAACTTCAGAGAGCCCAAATATACACATTTGCCGCTGATTTATGATCTGAAAAATGTCCAGCATTTAAATGAAAGTCTAGGAAAGAGTAAAAGGTCTAGACAGGGTAATCGCTGTATAAATTATTACAAATATTTTAGAGGCTTTTAGCCTCAAAACGTCACTCACGGCATCATTTTCGACACAATGGGTCTTACTTCCACTCACCGAGGGGAAATTAACACGGTAAGAATTGTGAATTGTAAAGGATTCATGTTTTGGTTGTCTTTGGTTATTTGCACCAATCCTCCAAAGCTATTCTTACGGTTTTGAAATTATCCAACTCATTCATTAGATTATTTTAAAATTGATTATATTTTTAAACTTAAAAAAAAAAAAAAGTCTGTATTTTTATTTTTATTTTTAAGCTACAAGCACTGGGGAAAATAGAAGAATGGGGTCGTGTAAAATACTAAACTGATTTTTTTCAGAAGAAACTGTTTTGCTCCAAAAAGCTCACAAGATATACAAATCTGTGTAAGTTAAACAAATCATTTTTAATTTTAGCTTATTTAGTTGCAAGGCCACACGCTGCATTTCATTTCATACATTTACTAAAGGTGTTCAAGACCAAATGAGCTTTGAATGTTAATTTCCCCCCCTAAAGATATGGTTTTATAAACTGAAACCTCCAACCCCTTTATTAAAAATGGATGCATAAAGAAATGCAAAATCAAACATTTTGCAGACTGTTGACATAATTAGTTGCCAATGATTTTTTTTTAAAGACTTCTTTTTACTCCCAACTATTACACTTTCACTTTACACACAGACTGTTCAAACACAGTACTCAATAAATATCATATCTTCTTAATTTTAACCACAGTTCTATTTTTTCCACTTATGGTTATTACCAAGCAAATATTTTAGAAACTGAGTGAGCTCAAACCATAAATTGGTACATCCATTTCATTAATATAATATAGATCTTGTACTGGATAGGTTGGAAATATTCAAAACATTAGGCTAAATTATTAATATTTCATTGGGTACTTAATTGCTAACTGATTTCGTCTGGTAAAAGTTTCCCTTAATCATACGTTAGAATATATATTGTTTTTCAAAAGTTGGAAATTCATCACCTGTCTCCAGTCAGCTTTAATGTTTCACAGGTTTGTAATTAATACACCAGTAACAAAAGCTTCCGCATTAGCAGAGATGTTAAAAGAGCAATTAATTGAGCCACGTTAGCGCAATGTGATCAAAAACAAGGCATCAAGTATCCTTAGGGCAAAAACATATTTCAGGTCAAACTTTACACACATCTATACACAAATATATACATATATATGTGTATATGTATATATATATGTATATATATATATATATACACACAGACAAAAAGGCACATGTCAGACAGACCCTTATTTTATGGCATATATAAAAAAGCATCAAATTAACTCATTGCACTGACTGCTTGGTTTATCTGCAATGAGATTTAAAAGCTCGATTTTTGATATGTACAAAAAGAAACCATTGTCTCATGCTGTATATACTGATTGCCTGGCACCACCCAATGGCAACCATTAGAAATGCAGATGGCAGCTCCTGGTGCACGAAGAAAAATTATCAACACTTAAACACAGAAAGGAAAATAACCAGCAGGTGTTTGGTCAAGAATAATAAACAGGTATTCTCTGACAAACTATATGAAGTTGGCTCAACAAGTACGACTTATGCAAAATGCCTTGTGCTGTCCAAAATCCATAGCAAATCAGTGTAGCTTGTTAGTGAATACTGTGTGCATTCATTTTACAGAACAGCATTAAATGGCCACATTTCTTACAAAAAGCTCCCAACCAGGTAAGAAGTATTGTTTTTGTAAGCAGAACTTCACTTACAGCGTACAACTACGTAGAGGACAAAAGTCAATTCACTTCCAGAAAGTAAGGAAAGACAAATAACTGTATCCAAAAGCAAGAGGGAAAGAAAAGCCTTTACTGATTTCTTAGCCACTGTAAATGTTATTCAAACCTTATTTGGTCCATGACACACGCTATGGATAATTTAAATAAACACATGCACTCCTCAAATTCCACATCCTATGTTCCTCAATCAGAAATTACGATCCGCAGGGACAGGAAAGTTGGCCACTCCCAAAAAATAAGCAAAGACTGGAGATTAAGTTTGGACTATTTTGTTCGACAAGAGCCATTTTGTATCAGAGCCCTCTCCAATCTCAGCCTGACTACAAATTAAAATTAAAGCATGCAGAATCACCACAAAATGAACAGTGAACGTTGGGAAGCCTGAAGTACTTACTGAAGAATCCTTGGAAACAACTTAGTTTCTTCTCCGAAAAGCTGATGAAAAGCAAGTTGGTACTGCAACCTATTTTTCATCACTATTCAACTCTAAACTGTCTTACACTTTGGCACACTGTTTCCTCTTTGTTGCTTTCCTTGTGAAGGCTGATCATCTTTATCAAGTGCCATAATCATTTCTTGCTATTCAGTGAAAACAGCACTAGAAAGGAAACAGAATTTGAATTGGCCTTTTTTTCTGTTGTTGTTCTTCAAGTGTGCACAAAAGCAATTTAAAAAAGGATGGATGGGTGAGGCATATTCTTTTTTTCACAGATTGCTTACTACGGGCTTTGTATAGAACCAAATAATGTGCTGCATATAAAAAGAATGAGGGCCTTATTGATCGCAAATGGTACAAACATCCCACCAACTGCATTTATCAGAAACATAGAAGGAACAGTGCTTTCATAGGAGTGATTTGGTCTTAAAGGCCATCAAATAAATACTCTGAGCAACTTTATTTTATTGCAGATAAACAGCATCTTCCCAATGTACAATCATGCTCCAAAAGTAATGCCTCCTATTTTATTACAATAGTCCATTCTGTCAGAGGCAGATGTTGGTGGGATGGCAGCCAAGGTTGAACCTTCCCACCAATATTCTGTTACATTTTGTTGCTGTACAACAGATGGCAACAGAGCAGTAGTCTGACAAAATAGTGCCTAATATGGTAGGGCATATGAAGCAAAGGTGTGCCACTGAATTCCTCCAGGAAGAAAAAACTGCACACATTGACATTCATAACACTTACTGAACATTTATGGAGACCAAGCAGTGGATGTTAGCACAATAACGTGGTGAATGGTGCCTTTCAGCAGTGGCAAGAGTAACGTTAAAGACAAGCCATGTTGCAGATGGCCTTGCACAGCCATCACACTATGAAATGGAGGAGCATCTCAATCAGCTTGCCTCACAAAATGGCTGATTATTGTCAGGGAACTGTGTACAAAGTTCTATTCAGAATGCACTGAGGCTGATATAAAGGTGGCAACAGGGAACAGCACAAAATTTGCATCAGGTGGGTCCCATGAACACTCACATAGGAACAGGAAGAACGCTGTATGCAAGTGTGTCAGGACCTATTAAACCAGTATGAGTTTGAAGGTGACATTTCCTGGATTGTATCATTACTGGTGACGTGGTGTCATCCCTACAAGCTGGTATCAAAAATGAATCCGTAGCAACATATGAATTTACACAACTAAAAAATGCAAGATACAGACCACTGTGGGTAAAGTGATGTGCACCATCTTTTAGAATGGGAAAGTAGAGATCCTTCTGGATTTCCTGGAAATTGAACAAACCAACAACTGTGACCACTACACCACAGTGCTGACCTAGCTGAAAGCTCAAACTTGCAGTTAGGACAGAAGATGACAAGGTCTCCTTTGCAATACACTATCAGTGGGCCTCATAGCAGTTTGAAGACCATGAAGGAGCACACTGTCGATCCTACTTGGACTGCATTACAACACTCGCCATATAGTCCAGACTTAGTGCTTTCTGACTCATCTGTTCAAGCTGATGATCTTTCAAACAGAGTTATTGAGTTCTTTTTATCTGTTGTATTTACCATGAAAATAAACATAAGATATTACTTTCTTAGTTCCCAGAAGCCCATGGGAATAATAAATCAATTGTGTTTAATATTGGATGTTCTTAGGGAAGAAAAAAAAAAGATGAATGAAAGCGTAAATGCGTAGTACACATTTTCTGAGCTAATTATTAACTGTCACTTATGACAAATCCAGCAAACTTCAGGTTTCAGAATCAACTGCCAAATTTCAGAGAGACTGCCCTGGACAATCTCTGTTTGAGGGTTAGGAAAGGAAATATTTACTTTTTTTTTTGTAAATATTTACACTTTTTTTTTTTTCCTCCAGTAGTTCAACACCAAAAACAAAAACCACAAATTCAGAAGAACAGCTCCAGATAAGGAAGGGGATTCTGCATCAGATTTTACAACACAGGACACCTGCAGTCACAAGAGTAGCACTTTCGTTTCTGTAAAAGCTTCCATAGGAGAGATTCAAAATCCTTCAACAAATTAAGGCATGCAAAACACTCCAGAGGTGAGGAGATAACACTGCATGCACTTTATAAATAGGATGAAGGTACACAGGGATTTATTAATTTCTCCTGGATCAGGTGACAAGACTGAAGCATCTTGTGTCTTACACTAAGATGTCTTTCCTCCCTTTATTCTCTAGGCAATAGGCATGCTAACGACTATGATTTTAGCTCTGAAGGAATTCTTTGTCAGAAATTCTATGGTTTCAGAAGAAAATTAACAGCAAAGCTTGCAACAGTAAGTAGTAGCATTTATGTTGCTCTCACAAGGATAAGCTGCTGAGGACAACACACAAAAACCTACCATATAGAAATAGCTTGAGTAGTCTAAATAGGTTCCAGTTAAAATTGTTAATGAAGCCACAGAGTGAATGCAAATCTACAAGTCCCAGAGCTGGTGTAGTATCATGTATTTTCTAAGTAACGGTGCCTAAGAAGTCCCCTAGCAGCACACCACAATCCCTGCTAAAGAACAGAGTACCCTTGTAGCACATTAGTGGTCTACACAGCAGTCTTCAGTCAGCTTCTTTAATCTGAGGAGTGCCTTTTTTACTTTGTGAGGAGTCTAACTCTACTGGGGGGGATTTGAACTGGGGGCCTTTGGATCCAGAAACAGCAACATTACTAACACAAGCGAAGGCAAATCTCCAGTACCTTTTAGCTGGAATCTTAAGAGGCTCATAAAAAGCAGTGACTCTCTCCCTTGCAGAGATCCAAGTTATAAAGGGTAAAACATTCAGCAGGGTTTAAAAGAAACCAATGGAAAAATAAAAAAATAAAAATAAAAGCCAGGAAAAGGGGATGCTAAATTATGGAGAAACAGTAGCATGTATGTTGTATCCATTCCAGTTCAGAGTTCACAAGGAATTAAACCCTGGCAGAGCCTGAATGCTTTAAGCCACCTCTGGGCCAAATTCTCCCATCTTTAATGTTTCCTTATGAACTAGCAAAACTGCCAGTAACCCCACAGATCTTTTTTCCCCACATAGAACGAGATCTGAAGTACTAAAATGAGAGGGAGACCAACAGAAACATTCTGTATCACAGACAGAGGTTTCTCAGTGTAACACTTCCCCCTTAGAGAATCAGGAAAATTGGATACATCAGAGAGAACAAGCTAAGCAAAGAACAAATATTTCTCACGAAAGCTAGAGGCAATTGATGACTTATTTTCCTGCTTGGTAGTGGGACAACTTGCCTGCTGGTTGGAAGACTTGGAGCCCTTTTAAACATCTTCCTCTGGAAATAGCTGCCCCCACTCTGCCAGCTCTGTGTCCTCTTGCTCTGCAGTTCCAGGTGAGATCACCAGCTCTGAACTCCAGCGCACTGGGCTGACGGGAAAGCCAAAAGGCTTTCCTAGGGTTTCTGGCTCACGACCTCTAACTTTTTGGGATTATGCCAAAGTACAGCTCTTTCTGTGCTTGTTGGCTCAGCAGTCCTCACAGACTGAACTAAAGCACAGGTCTCTAAAGGACAATTATTCATTAATGCAGTGAGCATACAGCCTTATAACAACTAGGGCAAATACAGCACTTTGAGGTCAGATTCTGCTTTTGGATAAACATGAAGCGAATATCTAAATGACACGCACTCTGTTATTTTTGAGTTATGCATCCAAAAGCACATGCTTATACAGAAGAGGAAACCTATCCCCTTTATTCAACATCACACAGCAAGTATTGCTCAATTGTGCTCTATTGCATTTGTTAGACCAAATGGGAGAAATATTCACTACACTGTACAGCTCTCCAAGAGGCACTGTGGTTCAGAGAACTGAGTTCATAGACTGACTGACAGCAGGATGGCTCCTCACAGCCCTCTGGAAAAGTTGTAGGATTAAATTGGGAGCACTTGGATCCAAAATTTATGTAGCAATATAAAAATTTAACTCCAGCCAGGATGCACAACCTTTGCCAAAGCTTGACTGGCGTTAGGTGATTTTGGCAACGCTGCTTACAAAGATTACAGTGGAAACCTGGCTGACTGGAAATCAAGTGTAAAAAAATTGCGTGAACCAGAATTTACCTTCAAGCTGGTGTGCAGCAGAAGGGGTGAACCAGGTAGCTGTTATTCGAAATGCCACAAGGTGTATTTAAAAGCACTTTTAAAGCATTACAAAAAGGAAATCCTGATACAGAAGATGCCACAAAACCTCACCTGACAGTTTATTCTAAGTAGCAACACCAAAGTAATGAGAAAAGCCAATGAGCATGGGGGAAAAAAAAGAATTAAATATGTAGCGCAAGGGGTTCTGTCATCTCAGCTAATTTCTGTGTTCGTTATTCATTAAGTCTTTTGTCTGTATCTACTGATAAAAAGCTTTAATCTCCACACTTCAATTCCAAATCTCTATGAATGACAATTTAAGGCATTTTATTTACCCTGTATTTTTAAAAATGTGGTAATTAAAATAATCTGTTTTACACTTATTAAAAATAAATTATTGCATATTTTAATGTTTTTCCTCCCTGCAACTTTTTCTTAATTAGTTATTTAAACTGCGTTGAAAATCCCAAGCCAATACATTTCAATATTCATTTTTCTATTTCAATTTTCAAACAAGAAGAAAAGTTCCCCTCTTTAAGCTGAAAATTCAATTAAAAAAGCAGATTAAATACTCATTGGTGTTATTTTACATCGTTCACAGAGGGCTTTTTTTTCTTTTTCCATCAATATTTATTAATGACGACAATCTTGCATGTACCCATTATCTTACATTTATTAGCATCTTTCATCTGAAAGGATCTTGAAGAGCTCTAAAAAAAGGACACTTTTTTGTAACTAAGATGAGGGACCAATCCACCACCCAAAGCCAAACCTCCCTGGAACAGAAATCCTTCAGCTGTGTAGAAGCCCATAGCAATGCTATGAAAAGCAAAAGAGAGAGCCTTACATAACCTTAGTAGGATTTAGAACAACGCAGCCCCACACCCTCTTGTTCCCATTGGAACAAAAACTCTGATTATTTATATAATTATTTATGCTGACCTTTACAATATCAGGCTTTGTAACCTTTAATAAAGGATTAATAAGTGACATATTCCTAAACTAAAAGCAGCTACCTGTAATTTACATAAATTAGTAGCAGGTACTTTCTGTTGCATTGCTGGTTTAAGCTCTGAAGACCGCTGTCACAAAGCCAACAATTGTGCACCTCAGTATTAGCAAAGAATTACTAGTAGTACTACCACCAAAGACAAACTGCCATACCAAACAATCTACTCAGTAGATGTAAGCAGATTTCAGTAGTATGCTATGGTACAAAAGAGACATCCACTCCAGCAATGTTCTTGGAACCTAGATGGCTGGAACTGAAGATATTAGAAGTCTACTCCAAGCTCAAAGATTTTACGAAACTTACAAGATCAGATGCAGAAATGCAAAGCAATCTGCACTGGTGCCTGTCAGACCATAAACGCAACTGGGAAAACTCCTGTAGGCCAAAATATTCAATTCAAAACATTGCAAAGCTTCCATGAAGTTAGTTGGGAGTTTCCAGTTGGCTAGATTTTTTTTTACACACCAAGTATACACAAGTGCAACAATGATTTTATCTGTTGTTAAATGTTTCCTTAATAAACACTGTCTCATTCTTTCATCCTGAAAGATTCTACATACAACAATCTTGCGTGTATATACATATATATATATATGTATATATATATATATATATATATACACACAAAAACAAATTCCATGTCAAGCTAACTTACATTTCTATCACTTCCCATCTGAACCTGCAGAGTCCTGGGAAGCAGTGAATGATATCTGATGGGAGCCACAGAAGACAGCAACAGGAAAAGCACATCTACACACCTGTGTATTCCTTGTTAGGAGCAAAGATGACTATAGTCTAATCTCACCCAAACTAATTACTGCCCCCTAGCATGTCATTTTTAACTAATCATGGCAGCACTGCACTCAGCTTTTGTGCACACAGTATAGATCATTCCTGATTTCAAGAGTTAAAGGTAAAAGTGCATAGCAGAAGATACCTGCTTAGGTGATGACATAATACAAACGCAGTACTTACAGATAATTAGCCCAAAGTATATGCTGTCCTAAATTGAGACAAAAGAGGAAATAAAAGATTATAACTTCGCCATCCAATAACTAGTAAGTTTTCCCAGTCCTCAGCCTTATGTCTTTCAAAAAAAAAAAAAAAACGCATCAAATACTTCTTTTCTCCTTCCTCAAGGACGATTCAGGTGCCAGAACAGGTCATATCCCCCAGACATTCTTTAAGGCCAGAGTAAGTACAAAGCAGAACCGTTTGGGTTGGGGCTGCTCCCACAATATTTGTTCGTTTGGGGATTTTTCCAGTAGTTTTTTGTTGTTGCTGTTGTTGTTTCATTTTTAATTTTTTTTGTTAGGGGGGGAGGGAGGAAGCCTGATGTTTTGATGAACACCAATTTGAACATAAGCCAGCAAAGTATTCTTGCACACTGTATTAATTCTATAGATTGACATCGTTGCATGTAAGCAAAGAACTATAGATTCCATGCCAAATCAAAGCCAAACATATCAACCATCATGATAGCTTTATTCATGAAAATGGGGGGAGGCACATATACACACACATCAATATTCTGTATCAGATATGCAAATTCTCATTCTATAGGAAATATACCGTTGCAAATCAGAGCCAGTAAAGCTCTACACTTAACACTATACCCTTGTGGAGATACTGCATGAAAAAGCTCTATACTTTTAAAGATAAATTATGTTTTTTTCAGTATAATTGAGTCACACTTTTCATGTAGCACTCAGCCCAGGGATGTCTTCAGGAGAAAAGAACAATATCTTACTAAATCCCTTTTAGGATCATTAAATTTAGATCACAAAACTCTCGCAGGCATGCAATTCCAAACATGTCAGAGAAACAAAAGGAGCAACAACAAAAAAATGACAAGCTTCCCTTACATTATTTTCCCTCTTCACAATGATGTTTAAGGTAACAAAGTGTTAATGAATTCAGTACAATGTATCATGCATTGTGTTGGAACTTTTATATTGTTGAAAAATTGTCATATTTAGTTAGGCAGCTGCATGGAGAAAAAAAGCTCTGACAATATCTAATTGAGTCTATTTTTACTGTCTTTCAGATAACATTGTTAGAATTATGTACTGTACATATTTCTTATTTTTAGACTCATACTCCCTCCCCCCTCTTCAAAGCCCTGCACTGCAACAGTGTTCTACTACAGCTGATAGAAATCCAGGTCATTTTTACACAAGAAGAGTGAGCATTATGCTGTAATGTTGAAATAAGGCTACAAGCAATTATGTTAATCATTATTAATAATCAGAGCATTCAGGACATGTGCCTCTTAAAAGCTGGTCCTTGCTTAGAATGCTGACTCAGACACTAAAGCTTCAAGCTCTGTTTTCTCCTTTAATCATATGCATCCTGGGCAACCTTGAGCTACACCATTTGTAGAAAAAAAGGAGAGAGACAAAGTGAGATATGCATGGATATTTTTTTCTATCTTAAGAAACCATGAACACTCCAATACAAAGACTGTCTTTTTGCTCTATACGTTGCCTTCAACGTAACTTCTCCCATACGTGTGTAGAAGATCTTGAGTATTGTCATGGAACTCTTGTAGGGCTCTTACATCTCTCACCAATACAACTCTAGTCTTATCAGCTTACTCTCAGTCTTTTGTGACTTTTCGTGAATCTCAAATCTTCACATTTTTGCAGCAAAACCAGGAAGATATGCTAGAGAACCCCCAGCCAACCACTTTCCCCGCAACAAGAGAAGCACACCTCATGTCTCTTTCTTTAAGTACTCATGCTCTCTGCTTGAACTGGCTAGACGAGTGTCACAACAGCCACCAGGACTGTCAGGAGCCATGATTTCAGGCCAACAGTGTTTTTTAAAAGGAATCAAGTCACTTGTGGATGCATGCACAACACAATACCACCCTTTCAAAAGCAGAGAAAGTTACTCTTCTAAACAAACAGAAGGAAAAAGAACTGCACCTTCAGTTTGTGCGAACAGAGATAACGTATCCAGCTTCTATGCAGAACACCATACAGCAGAACAGCAGCACACTAAACCAGATAAAAAAAAGCCAGGTAGGTCAAACAGCCCCAACTCTCTTTTCTCAGAGGACAAGTGACAGAATGTGAGGAAATTGTCTCAAATTGCATCATGGAAGTTTTAGACTGCTTACCAGGAAGTTTTTAAAGGCAGAGGGTGGTCAGGCATTGGAATGAGCTCTTAAACAAATAACTGTTAAAAGATACTTCTGCATAGAACCAGACCTTCAAGGAAAACTTCTAGTCATGACTCCAAAGAATAGCTTTATATACATAGACAATATAAAAGAGATTGTCAATAGCTGGGTTACACAAGGAAAAAAATATATATATACTGTAAGGAACCAGAACTATTTCAGGGACAAGATAAAAAAGACAAGAAATATGTATTTTGAGGATAGAAAAGCAAGCCATCTCACAATGACAGCTCAGCTTACTTATTCCAAGTTTGATACCTGTCTGGTAAGCTACTAGCAACATCAATTACTAGCCCCAGAAAAGTCAAGACAAAATATCTCTTCTTGCACTTGGATGAATGTATTTTTATGCGGGTAAATTGATATGTCTAAAATCCAGAAACTGGAACTAGAGCATTGAACTGGAAAAACATTTTTAGTTTTACTTTTTTTCCTTATACTCCCTGCAGCAGTAAAAACATTGACTTCAGAATGAAAATGAAGACATCATTTTGCATAAAACTGATACAGTAAAATACAACTTGCATACCTCTTCCTCCTCTCTTACCCCTATGTTTTTTACTGCACAACAGCCCATATCCCCTTCATACAAACTTAACACAGAAACATTGTTCCAAGTAACTTAAGCTACTGGAAGCTTCCTGGTGCCTATGGGGACTCTGATTATTAGAGCAGGCACGAAAAAAAAGGATGAAAATAGAGCTCAGAAAGCACAGTAACCTCAGGAAAGAATAGCTGGGATCTAATGAGGAATCGTACCTGTGAAACCTAATAGCCAGAAAAAAATTAGCCATTCAGGGCAACTTACTCAAAATAGTTCTTAAAGCAATTTTAACAGCAGAAGGGCTTCGAACCATTATAAAGTGCAGCTATACGAACAAGTAAGAATTGCATGAGTTAGTAGACCTGCTCCTCTGTTACAGATGCCCAGAGGCTATGGTCAGACATCCAGGATATGAAAATGGATACACCATGTAATCAAGACCATAATGCCCACGGCATTCACTTCCATTTAGCCTGCAGGCTTCTGAAAGTACAGGGAAAAGTCTAGTCGATTATTGGAACTGGCATTACACATGTATCGCCAAAGAGAGCAAACTTCTCTAATATGATAACATTACTTTTTATTTTTCATGAGTTTCTTGATTTACAGTGCATAATACACTGGTCGGAACACATGGATTTATGATCAATAAGCTCGTGAGCAAACTATCCTGTTATTAAAAAACAGTGTAATTTTTATGCATGGTTCTACACAAAGACTAAAAACGGAGTGCCAGCAACTTTCTAGGCTGAACCGTAATAACCTTAATGCAAATTCTGCCTGTATCACTCCGCCTGTTTTCAGCAGAGGTGAGGATGGGGTCTCACATGAAAAGGTTTTATAAAAATAAATCGCATCTGCTTAACTACTACTTTTACTGTCTAGTGTTATAATGTGACTGCATATAAAATAATAACTGCTGATAAGAAAAAAAACAGCAGTACTTAGTAAAGGAGATTTCCACTTCCTGAATGCAAGATGAGCTCTAGCCTCATAGTGATTACTGTGACATTTATTATTTATAGTATATTTTTTAAAATAAATAAGCCAAAGGATGTTTGGGGTTGGTTTTGGGGGGAGTGGGTTGGTATCTTCTTTCTAGTTGGTTTTGTGCAACATATAGCCTGGCTTACCTATCTACTATGCACACTCAACATTAGAGTTTAATAGCAGTTAATCTAATGGTCACTTTAGATTTCCAAGCTATACACAGCATAACTGTACACACAAGACTCCTGCAGAAACAGAATCTGAGTGCACTAGCTGGTCTATGAGTGTCTAGCCTCATAATTGCACATTTCACATCCAGGTCTGTCTTAAGCTGATAAATCTCCATTTTGGAGATGTGAACTTCAGATCACAGAGCTCACAGAAAGCAGTTCCAGTATCTCACTGTTCCTATAGTTAAATCTAAGTTTCAACCTAGAAGTACTTAAGGACACTTCATGCCATTTGTTCTTCAGTGTTCAGATTTCTTCAACTTGCACCTCCTCATTTTCTACACAGTCCACTTCTTCTGTTCAGTTTCTCCCTGATCTATGCTTTCCTTCCTGACCTCAAACTGCCTTTGTTTCTTAGCAATAACCATTAAATTAACAACTCAAAACCTATTGAACAACTTCCTTAACAATTACTGGTAAATTCCTGTTAATAACGACCTACTAGAGAAAAAAAAAATAAATTAATTTCCATTTCATAAAATTATGCAAGTAATATATACAAGCATTCATTGAATGTACATGCATATAAAACTCACAATTGTTGCTAGTAACTGAATTATTAAATAGCTCAACATAAAATAAGCAAAAACAGACAACACTTTTGTGTCAACAAGAACAATGACAGTCACTGACAGAAAATACTGTGAGGCAATATTAGTTCTGTTTATAGCAAATTCAGTTTTCAGAATGGTTTTGCAGGACATATCATACCACAGCGGAGTGGCAGAAGTAGAACTGTTATCTCCAATTCTGGCAATTGTCAAAGAAAGTACATTGCATTAAACACACAGTTTATTTCCTCCAGCATGCTACATACCAGCAATTCTTACATCTGAATAGCAACTCTGGGCCAAGGCTGAGGTTTGTGAACAAGTTTCTGCCAGAAGTGTCAGCCTTGCACCATCTTTCATTTTGAGAAATACTCTCAATTAAAATTACCAGTGACAGATTACACATTTTTCTCTCTAAGTAACCAATGAAAAAATCATGGCAAAGAAAAAAGGATGTTCATGCATGGTCAAAGTCTCAAAGAAGCACATGAAAAACAGGATGCTTCACTTTATCTCTTTACTGCATTTCCTGCTTATAACGCAGAAAGCTAAACTGTAGGAAATCAAAGAATTTCTAGACAGTAAACCCAATTTTAGGAAATCAGAAACAAAGTTGAACTTTTTAAGCCAATGCACAATCCATTTGTAAATGTGGAAAAAAAATCAAGCCTTCCGCATGGTTTGAGGCTTTATCAAATTTACACCCTTAATATTTAAAATTATGCAATTGCTTCAAGGCCTCCCTCCATCTCTTTTGAAAAGTCTAGTACAAAACTTTCATTAAAGGAGAATAC
Organism: Coturnix japonica; assembly: GCF_054131305.1. Classification (NCBI taxonomy): domain Eukaryota; kingdom Metazoa; phylum Chordata; class Aves; order Galliformes; family Phasianidae; genus Coturnix; species Coturnix japonica. The sequence continues at coordinate 17,282,087 of NC_140667.1, read as the reverse complement.
TCTTGTAGAGTCAAATCATTTGCCTGCATCCTACTTAGGGATGTTCTTATTTTACAGGTTACTACTTGCAATACATGTCTATTTTGTAAAGGGCTGTAACTCATGCCAGCTGGGACGAGGAATGAACTGCAGTTAACTGGTCAGTTGGTTACTTGTGAGAAATGAATTCATCTGGCAGCTCCACCCGATTAATCAAATGTAAAGTTTGCATTTTGAAAAGAACTCTGCTTTTCTTTCCCTCTGAATTTCATAGCCCAGTTGTTTGTTTGGGTTTTTTTTTTGTTGTTGTTGTTGGTGGTGGTTTTTGTTTTTTTTTCTATATTTTTCACTTCTCATGCGCCTCACATTCTGCACTGAGTACCTTATTCTTTACCATATACCATCTCACTGGGGACCCACCTCATTTTCTACAATTCTTCCTCTTTAGGATAATTCCCACATGAGTGAATCCTCTTTCCAGGAGTTTCTCATTCCTACCAAGTCCTGGAGGGCTTCTATCCTCCTTGAATCACACACACAAATTGTGCATAGCAACAAGCCCCCCTCTGGGTTGCAGTCTGCTGCACCCTACACCATAGCTCTGGACAATCACAGTGGCAGGGTGCCCTGTGCTTACAAAGGCAAAAAGCAAGCCCTTTGCTCCTGCAGGCCTGGTCCTCCTCTGCTACGGGAGAGAGAGAGAGAGAGAGAGAGAGAGAGAGAGAGAGCCATTGACTACTGCTTTGGAACACCAGAGAGATGCTGAGCAGATAGCCAAAAACACTCCAGCCGTCTTCTCTAACCACAGGTCTTACTGCCTACATAAGGAGTTTCCCAAACATCCCCCCTCAGTAGGAGATGGACAGTATGTGTATTAAAAACTAGGACTATTCCATGTGAGATAGCTAAAGAAAGAAAGAAAAAAGAAAAATTAAGAACTGACACCTAGCCACTGATCCTCAAACATCTCTCCCTCTGAAGTCAGAACAGACCTCAGATCTCATCTGAAGACCCAAAATATCATTCAGTAATTGCACCTAATGACTGTTCTTGCCATTCAAAGGTTCTTCCTCTCGTATCCCATCTGCTCACCAAGAGATCAATTCTGTACTAGAGCTTACACAAAACAAAATCCATCTATGCTCTCTGTGTCCCAACATCCAGAAGAGGCAGCTTTTGTCCTTTTGCGATGATCATAAACAACGTAGATAATCTTCCCCATTTACTGATTTCAGAACCCTGGATGTTTGGAAATGACATCTTTGTTTTTCAAGCTGAAGAGGTTGGAAGACATAGCACATACAAAGGAAAAAAAATACTAATTTAAAAAGAATAGTGAACAAAGAAAACTGGTCTTCTGAAAGCATTCATTCAGCAGATCAGAATTGATCCACAGAGCACATTCACCTTTTCCTAGCTTTTCACAGCCATTTAGAACAATACAACTCTACTGGCACTCAAGCTGAAGGGGTAGTGGGCTGCAGATAGGGGCCCACTAGATAAGGTAGTTGGGAAGGTAGTTGAACCCTTCCATACATCAGCTAGTGCTGTACGCTAGGTAATGGTAATAAAAAGAGAAGACACAAATGAGCACATCTGCACTAAGGCAAGTAAAGTGATAACCATGCATTTGATCTTTCATCCATGCCAGTTCAAATTGCTCCATTGTGCCTATAGCCATACACTGACCCACTTCCAGAAAGGAGTTAGTGATCTCCTGTAAACCTCATCTTCTTTGTGATGGGAAAATACTGTCAAAACCCTGTTTATTTACTTCCTTATTCAGGCTGGTTCAATGGACTTTCCACAAGAAAAAGAAAAAGCAAAGATACAACCCTTTCTCTGTCACGAAGCAAAGTTCCCTGCTGAAGGAATTCAAGATCCCAAGCTCTCTGGCACATATCTTGTGCAGTGACACAAAACAGTACAGGAAGAAATCACTGTTTGACCTCTCCTTTCACTGACAGTAAGCTCAACAAACATGTGGGTTGTATCTCCGCAGTGAGAAGGGCAGATAAATTCTTAGTTTATTTAATGTTATCAAGGGCCGGAAGCACTCTATGACAAGGTCCCCTACAAACTCAGGCTTTCATTAAGAGATTATTTTATCACCGTAAAAAGAAATATTTTGAGATGAGTTGACCTGAGGCTTGTGAAAAGTATCATGTTACGGACATCTTCGGGACATTAGAAATTAAAAAAAAGTTACTTCTGGATTTAAAACAGACTCAATAATTTATCCTTTTCAGAATAAATGTCATTTCCTCAATTTTATTTGAGAAAAGCACAAACACTTTAATTAAAAATGTATACATTTCACCAACAAGTAGCCCAAGGCTCCATAGTAGTGACAATGGCTCATTTGACACCATGCTCTTTGTAAGCTTTTCTCTGCCAAGACCCCTATGCACAGAGATCTTCATCCATTCTTTTTCAATAACTGCTACTGATACCAGCCAATACAGGAAGTTCTTTCTTGAACTCAGATATGGCAATAACAATATCATGACACTTCACACTGTATAGAAGCATACTCTGATGCAAAGGTTCTCAACTAGAGGCACTTTTAACCTTCATCTGCAGTTGGAAGGGATCCCACCAGGATCATCAAGTCCAACATAAAATAATGTGATCCCTTTCAACTTGAATATAGGATCTCTTAATGATTATTATTTTTATCAAGCCGTGGTTTTGCTCCTTCACTACTTATTGTTAAAGAAAACAAATCATCATCAAAATTCCTTGCAACAGTCACAGTACCAGTATTTTTCACAGATGGAAGACACAGTGGAGACACTGTTTTTCAGCAGAGATATATTCAGGCCTAGCTTGTGTTAATAGCTCCAGAAAAAGAAGATGGAAGCCACTTAAGCCTATCCGAGTCCAAACCTCCCTTATGACAAGCTGTGCCTTTGCAGAAAACATTCTAATGCTTTGATGCCACATCACAGATGCTCACTTAGAACCACAGTAACAAGTGCAATTTCCACAATGTCAAGAACACAATGAGCATCGTACCTCAGACTCTCATCTCCTGGATGCAAAATGACCAAAAAAAATTTTTAAAAATTGAGAACAGCCTCCTTGGGAAAACCTGGGATTTCAAGCCTTGGCACTATTTATGCATGCTATGATTTCTTATGCATAGACTCTATAGCATGAAAAACCTACATCAAATATGACAGTCTTCTGAAGATCCTGTGTGGGTTTCAAGAAATCACTCTGCACATTCCAGTGCTGGTAGGTACCCACGCGGAGTTATGAATAACTCCCAATGTGCCTCAAAGCCAGCAAGCCTCTGGCACCACTTCAGAATATGCCTAGCAATGGATAGTTTTTGTATGACCGTCATATTAGACACACCTAACATTTTAGAATAGGATATTCCACATATGAAGAACTCTCAGAAGAGAGGATCACCAAGAGTGCTCTTCCGTGATAGATGTGCAAATGGACTATTAAGCCTGGTTTCCTAATGTAATCACATTTGTCAATCTCATTTTCTCCACAGCTTCCCACATCATTCATATTTCCATGCAAAGGGAATGCACATCAGATTCATCAGCAAACAAGCTGGGTAGAGATACATACACCAACCTCATTCACTCAGTGAAACAGCTGACATCTTCATTTCCTTTATACATACACAACTTTTGAAGTTCTGTTGGTTTTTTTGTTGTTGTTGTTTTGTGGGGTTTTTTTGTTTATTTGTTTTTAAATCAACACCTCTATGACAGTAAAAGAATGAATTTCCTCATTCAAGGAAGTAAAATCAATATTATTTGACCCATCAAAGCGATGTCCAACGCTAGCAAGAATCTAGAGCTTTAGTTTACTCTCAAATCTAGTTCAGGAGCTCTGAAAGTACATCTATATTTGCACTGCGTTTTTGTTTGTCAGATAAATGATGAAATCGCTCAGCTTTCTTGATGCTTTCAGCTGATGGTAGGCAGATTTTACATGCTTTTCTTTAACTAATTTCTAGTTTAAAAAAAAAAAAAATACATCCAGGGATGAATGAGAGCATTAGCCTCCACACATTCTATATTTCATGCTATTTACTACTGGATAGCCCTGGAATATTTGCAGCTGGCTGTACTGTGTTTTGTACAATGCAGCTCTTTATCATGGTTTTTATCAAAGAACTGTGGTTTAGCACAGAATGAGGCAGAGCTGTATTGAAGTTGTAATGTGTCTCAGGTTACTAGATTGCATTTTTGATAACTTGGTATTAAAGTGCTTAACACAAAAATCAATGTCTAAGAAACACAAGTAAGAAAAGCTCTATTTAGACACTGAATAAACTGTAACATTATGTAGATTTTGCCTTACTTTCTATATTAAAACAAGTGGCTTTGAATAAATACAAGTGAATCTCCCTATTATTTACTTTTTAAGGAGAATTTCATATAAACTTTTGCTAGCAGAAAGTCAGGGGTGCGAGGACATGGGATTTGCAACCAACACAGCTGTGCTGGCAAGCAGCCCTAGCATAGATGTGGTTTTAGTGGCAGAATGAAGCTTTTGCCAGCATAGCTAATTTCTCTCTTGGGAATTAGTTTTGCCAGTACAGCTGTGTCCAGACCAGGGACATTTCAGTGGTGTTACAGACTTTTAGAGCTCTACTGTCACTGACTTTCAAGCATAGGCATAGTTTTAATTTCAGCCAAACAGTGATTTCCCAATCTAAAGCTGGGGGGGGTGTGGTGTTGGGGGGGGGAGTGGTATATTCTCTGAGAGCACAGCCACAAAAAACCAACAAATCAGAAAAAGTTACCTTGTCCCTCCAGAATTCTTTCCAGTGTCCTGTAGTTGTAAGTAAGGCTCTTCTTAATATACTAATATACTCCCTTGCCTATCGCACAACAGCTTTTACTGCCACAGTCAGTAATCCTGTCAGTTGAAGAGGAAGCACGTGCATGAGCTCCATTGTAGCAAAGCTCCACTTCTTTCAGCTTCATTCTTTTCACAACTGCCTTCAACCATTTTACCCTTTTTCCAGAAGCTTAGTTACAATACCTTCCCTCACACCTTCTACCTTTCTTTTTTTGTTCTGATAGCCTACAGTAAAGCACAAAAAGTTAAGCTGTCTGTCCCTCTGCCTCTCTTCAAGCGATTTCAGGTGTGAAACTTGATCCCCACCAAGCTTCCGGTCTCTGTTCTGTTTTGCAGCTGACACCACTACTAGTAATTAGCATCAGCTGCAGCTCCCCCACCTAGTCATGGTTGCTGCCCAGCTGCTCATTCTGAAGGACTTCTTCAGTGTGCTACTTCTGATACACTGCTGAAGTTGCTTTTCTAACCTTTACACTTCCTTACTAGTTTTGCTGGTTTACTTTTTTTTTGCAGTTATTCTTGCCTCCTGTCTGTAGTTATCTTTCAAACTGGGTTCTGTGGCTGTGAGAAGTAGTTCCTGCTGCCATACCAGGTATGGCAGATAGGATTACTACTTCCACTGCACCTTTAAGAAGTAATTCCTCTCCTTGCAGAGGGTAGCTTTGGCAGTTGGGTGCTACAGAATAAAAATGCCTCCCCTGTGCATCTTCACCGTGGAGAAAACTCAGTGTTAAAATATAGAATGTAAAATTTTGTTTTAATTTGGAAGAGTATTTTTTATTGCTCCTTGATATAGCTGTTTCAAACAGCAGAAAATGCTGCCTTTTAAAAGTTTGGTTGGTTTGGTTTTTTTTCCTTTTTTTTTTTTGTGGGACTTAAATTAAACTACCTAATCAACCTGTCATTTAAGTTCAATTTCCAATACCAAGGTAGCATAAAATTGTAATTCCCAGCATCCTCTGAGAATGCCCATTTTTCCGTTTGGTTTGAAATGCACAGGTAGCAACTAAATTCCAATAGGCCATTACACTCAGTGTCAGCCACCATCAGCAGTGGCAGAGCCAGCACCTCCAAAGAGAATCCATGTTCAGCAGTAGCTGAGGGACTCTGCAAATTTACATCAGCAGTTGCTTTATCAGGAGCCTCTCAGCACAACAAACGTATCCTGTTCACTGATATTCTTTTGGTGCTTTGTAACTCTGCACAAACGACAACTGTTTTGAAGATTTTCTTGACTAACTTTTCATGTTTAGTGATGGAGACATCACTATCCAGAAAAGATCAGTAGGTCTACTCGTAATCAAGGCTATAGATTCTGCTTCAAAGATCACGTCCCTACAGGTTGGTTGCTGCAATGAAATGTCAAGTGGCCAACTCTTCACTAGCACTTTCCAGCATCTGTAACATTTTCTTTGGGCTTATTGCACCTTTCACACATGTGACTCTTCCGAACTGTTGATCTATCATCCATTTATTTAATATTCAAACAAAAGCAATAAACATCTGTCAATTCTTCAAAACTTATTCCTAATTTAATGTCCAGAGAGATTATTCTGCCTTTTAAGAGGGATTTTTGTATGAAAAAAAGTAAAGTTGAATTCTTACCTCAAGTGCAAAAGAAAACCATAGTGCAGCAGGAGGGACAGAACAAGCACAAAATATCTTTGTGTTTGGTAGCCACATGAAATTGCATACCATGACACAACTGCTTATAATATGGACTGAGTAATAAACAGGACTCCAAGAGACAAAACTCAACAGTTTTTCTGCTAAAGCTGGGAGCTTTTTATATTCATTTAGTAGAGATGCCCACTTTCCCTGGTACCAGACATACCATTCCCTAAGTACCCTGATACTATAGGCTGCAGACTTGACTTATCCTGAGCTTTGCATTTCTCAGCTATGGTCAATTTGCATCACAAACATAAAGTTATTTAATATACGAAAGCTCTAATGACCCTTCCGCATCATATAACAACACATGTTTATCTGAGTGCTAAATAAAAGCTCTCAGAACTTTAAAGTGACTTTATGAATTGTATTTACCATAAAATAAACATTAGAGTATAATAATATCCAGTAATTTGGAAAACAGCAACAAAAACCAGTGGAAGACAAAAGGACAAATGCTTGAATCATCTGCTGCATGTCAGAAACATTAAATTAATTTATGCAATAATGTAAGCATAGTGATGTTAAGGTAATAGGAAGGACATAAATTATACATTATTATTGTCAGTTCTAGCACTTATCTTAGTGGTATGTCAAAATAAATCCCGATATGTTAATATTTATAGAAATGAACAACAAGTGTTACAGCTCAGGGATTCATCTATGATATTTTTATATATAATTTGCATTTGCACATATGGTCATCATTGTCTTTTCTGTAATTTGAGAGGTAAGCATCGTACAGTTCATTTCTAATGCATTTTACATTACCATGAAAGCACATTATGCTTCCTCCACTAACATTTTTCAAATAGATGGCCTGCAATGATTTAGAGATTGCATGGAACAACTCAGCAAATGGGTGACAATCTACCTACAAAATCGGGAGTAACAATGGGTTACCAGTAGGCAAAGTGCATGGTTTGCTAGTTGACAGAGCTGCAGAGCTAGTACATCAAGATGTTCTTTCAATGACATGTTTCTTGAGGATTAATATCTCCAAAGAATACATACTTTCGTCCTGTGCATTTTTATATGTGGGGAGGAAATAATTTGTCATCCTTCCCCTCATATATGAGGAACTTTATTTTACATCATTTTTATCATTCTCGTTTTCATACAACAAATCAGTTTCTGGCTGAAGGTAACTGGACATGACTTAGCAACTGAAGCTGGTGGGATCTATTTCCAGAAAACCAACTCAAGAGGGTCCCCCCAAGAATTAAGCACACTCAGAGTTGCCGCTACCTTAGAAGCAAGAAGCAGACATTCTTCCTTCAGCAAAAGACCATAATTCCTCCCTTGAGTAAGGGTGGGTTAAGGTTTTGGCCTTGGGCCACATCTTCTGGGGTCTGGGAACCATGCTTTGGATAAGAAGGTGGCTATAGAATTTATATATTGCTGAGTCTACAAGTAAGGCTACTGTTTCTAATTACCCAAGATCATTTTGCAGTTTTTCAGAAGAGAAGTGTGAAAATAATTATACTCCCTGAATCAGCAGTAAAAGACAACCTGAGCCTTATTTTGTGTTCTGCCTATGGAAGTACTGCCATGTCAAAATGATTTGGCTAAGACTGATAATCCTTTTCCAACTGCATCACACAGCTGAAGCTTGTTGCCCCCAAGTTCATCTGTCAGAATTTCCACTGAGGAAGAATTTAAGTTCAGATTTTGGTATATTTATTAATGCAGATGTCTGGGTGGTTTTTTGTTGTTGTCGTTGTTGCTGTTGTTTCTTTCAAAAACCTCAACAGCTCTTTCTGACACCAACTCTTATCTTTGTCTTATCCTTTGAAAGAACTCATTTGGAAAAACAGCTTCACAACGTTTAGTTTCTCTCCCACAATATTTCTGGTTCTGCTTATTAGTCTATGAAAATCAACCTAAATATTAATTTTGATTTATCCATTGAATGCAAAGGACAAATATTAGAAAAAACTAAACGATAAGCCCTTAAGAACATGGCCCAAAAACCAGCAAAGCTCCAGTTAGCGCTGCATAGGCATATAAGGAAATACAAAGAGAAAACACAGGGAAGTCTCGCACAGCATTTTCTAACCAGCATACTCTAAAATCAGCCTAACGCTTGAAAAAAAAGAGCCTGCACAGGCAGAAATTGAGAATATAAATTGCCCTGTAAGCCTTTTGTCAGATGTGACAACAAAGAAGAAAAGTCTTACTTGATTTCATCTTTCAACAGGAAAGAAAAATTATATACACCGAACCGAAACATTGGTGACATTTTCACAGAATCCATGTACAATACTGGATATGGCAGCAAAAATGGCAGAAGGGAGTAAAACTTCACAGAACAAAGGTGTAATTGAGATAATTCCATACCAGCATAAGCAGCATGTATTGAAAGTGCATGTGTATATATATAGATTTATATATATAAGTAAAACTTAGTATGTAGGTCTGCTTTCTCACTTGCCTTTAGTTTGTAATGTTTTATCTTCCACAGAAGTATAGGATTTTCTTCCATCATTGAAATGAAACTCCTGTCATCACTGCAGTGAAATGAAATACTATAAAGGGCTGCTTGAATGTTCTGGGAACAAAGAGGAAATAGACTTGGTGTAAGTCCAGAAAAAGCTTTTAAGTATGCAACTTTACAATAGCATTTAGTCCCTGAGGAGTAGGTCTTCAGCTACCATAAATGTTATCACTTTGTTGAAATTTGTTGAGGAATAGCAATCGGAATCAACTACAGATTTGCCCCACTAACTTCTAAGGACCTACTTACAGTGCACACCTTTAAAGCAAACGGATAAATCTTTCCACCACTGAGGACTGTAAAGCAAGCACACCGACCTTTGAAGTTCTTACTTAATATTTTACACTATTCTTATTCAGAAATCTCTTCTTGAAACTAGTCATGATAAGTACTGAACAGAGTACTAAAAGGCAGTTTCAGACTAAAATGATGCATGTAAGAGTCTGACATGTCAAAGCTGTTGGGAAATTCTCTTTAGTAAACAAAGACTTTTAGTTTCATGTACATTTGCATTTTGGAACAGAAATTATTTTAATTTCTTGAGCCCAGGAAAGCGGAGACTATTATTATTACTATTACTATTATTATTTTTTTTTTAATTCCAATTTAGATAAAGCAGAAGACAATGGAAAAAGAAGGAAATTTGGAAGTTAGCACATGTAGACATTATGGATTTAAACTGATTCAGTACCAACAACAAAAAATATGAAAGGCATGAAAAAAACCTTGATTTCTAGAATAGTGTATGTGTTCTCCAGACATTGCTTTTTTAAACTTCATAAAACTGAAAACTATGTCAAATATTTTGAAGTTTTCTATAAATTGTTTTTCCATTTTCTAGCCTGTTCCCATACAAGCAACCTCTTATGCTTTATGTATTTTTTGAGTAGAATTTTAGGAAAATACAAGATAGTGTTAAAGGTGTTTACTCTGGGCTCATTCTTCTTGAGTACTCATAAATTCTGATTAGAGGAATGGGAGTTTATAAAGACATATTGAGCATTCCCTCCAATTCCTTTCTCAGTTGTTTTCATCTAGAAAAGTTCTATTTTTCTGTTTTCTATTGTATATATATTTGTTAAAAGAAAAAAAATAATGTGCAAAAATTACAGGAAAATTCCAAATAATGGGCCTACAGAAAAACAGAGTACCTGGTGTCAGCTAAAGGGGAGAAAATGGTACAAATGTACAAACAAATGTACATTGTTGGGCTAAATCTGTACCTACTCTCGTAGATTTAAAGGACTATTTACAAAAGGTCAGTGGAGCAAAGGTACGTTTAAGAGACACTTGATCTAGGCTAACTAGCGAGAACCAGAAATTGCGGGATTTAAGTGGAAGCCTGAAGCTCTTCTCAGATGTTTGCTGTGTCTGTTTTCAGTTTGCTTACCTTGCCATACAGTGTATTTGTGGGGTACATTTTCTCTCCCCAGTAATATCTCTATATTTTTGTTTACTCAGTGCTGCTTAACAATGTTTTCCTTGTTCCCTTTGGTTCTGTCCAGCACTCTCCTTCCCTACTTAGTCTTTCTTCCAACCTTTTTTATTGCTTTCTCACACATGGCCTTTCTTGTCTTTCACACAGTGTACTTCCCCAGCAGTCTCCAACAGCATTCTCACCCCAAAGGTAAAAAGACACATCCTCAGCTATTAGCCAGGAAACCAGCAGGCCCCCAGGCAATCCTTCTGCATGGAGAAAATCCTTAACTGGCAGTGAGCCACTAAATCAACATATACGGCATAGGTTTTTCTTGCCAATGGAATACAGGATATGTTCAGAGAATAAATGGCCTGTCTGGATGATCCTGGTGCAGTATCAGCTGCTGGAACAAGCCTGAAGGCAGCAAGCCAGCCATGAGTTAGCACAGTCTTGATGTTAGTCTAAATTACACTGGCTACCAAGATTTGGGATTTGAAATGGGTAAATACACACAAGCCTACTGCTGCTTTGATAACTTAAATTTCCAAAGGATTTCTTTCTGCTTCCAGAAAAGCCATTCAGTGCAGCCAGAATGATGTTTGTTGGTCAGGTACACTGCTATGCTCCCTACAAAAAATATCATGTTCCTCTTTCTATCTGTTCAAAAACTGACATGACTTTTTGTTATCAAGTATAATATCCACAAAATCACTTCTCAGGTCTCTTCAGGATTTTCTGATTATGGTATGTCTTGTTTAGACAGAAGAGGTCAACTCTTCAGTATGCCCAATTAGACAGAGAAGCATGTTGCTGCATTTAAGGAAATAAATTGGAGACAATTGGAAAATGTCAAATACCCAGCCAAAAATTAGGCTGTCCTATACACAGGAACTACTATAGTGCCAGATCCATACTTAGTGAGTTCTAAAGAGATGTATCTCATTGTAAGGGAGAACAACAACATGTTTCTCAAATTTCAGGATCTATTTATACTTTCCTACAACATTCACCACTCTCACCTGGGATTATGTTGAGTCAAATCAGCTTGCTGTATTGCTTCATAGTCTCATGCTTACTTTTCTTTCCTTTTTGATCTCTCAGGCATAAATATGGAGCATCCCTAATGCCACTGGTGTAAAAAAAAACAACAACAAACCCACAAAGCTAAAAATAAAACAGAAACACAAGTTCACACAGAGATAATTTCATCACAGCAACAGAACCAGCACACCTACTCATGTGGTATGCACCTGTAGCTGTCTCTTTCCTGCCTTTCACAGGTATTAGACTTTGGTAGTAAACATACATCCAACACTTTCTCAGGGTGGTATGGGGATGTAATAGCCTGTGGGCATTGACAGCAGCCAGGCAGGGATGTGCCTGTCAGCACCAGCTGTTCTCTGCAAAGAATGCGTGTTGTCATGCTAAACAGGATGCATCTTTTCCGCATTAAGCTGGTAAAGCTTTGCAACTTCGTCAACCTTTTTAGCATTCAACAAAATCTTTTAAATATATGACTTTTAGTAAGTTAATCCATTCATTGTCTGGAACTGTGCAAAGTGACATAAAAGCACAATGAAGCCTAATTAAACTTGTTCTGTGAAAGCTAATTTGTCAAACCCAGAAGCATAGTTCATAGATAAATGCTAATATTTGAAAGTCAAATTAAAGTTGAAAAGGTTTGTAATAACAGTTAATTAACTCTTGTTTTGTTTTCCTCTCACAAACTTGAACCAGCTGAAATATTGCTCAGTTCATCTTTAACATTTTGGACCACAAAGATAAAATTCAAAGCTTTGAGATAAGCCTTTGATGTTGGTATTCTCTACAGATTATATATTATTTTAAGATCTCTTTGTTTAAAAATTCATTTTTATTATCCCTGCATGAAATGCATGGCAATTCCCCAAATAACTAACCATCAGGGCAATTAACATCTTCGATCGACACCATATTCCTGATAATTAATACAGACTTTGTACCTCCCCTGTGATAGCTGCAAGGGTTTGATTTTTCAGAGCAACTGTTCATTTACAGAATCAGTTTCATCCTAATGAAAATGGATTGTGAAACTTTAATGAACAAGACATTGCTGTCATAATAATAAAGACTTTGAAACAACACGAAGACCTACATAACAAACATCTCGCTATACTGGCATTGCTACATAGTATCAAACCAATTAAGCCATACAATGAACATTAACACCAGTGTTTTTCTAAACTGTGTGACATCAGATAAACTCATAAAGTGAACATAATTTTGCTTTGGCAACTTCTGATGTCCTTGCTCAATAAACTAGCATCTGTAAAGTAAGATGTCTTGGTATGCCTTCCTCCTTTTGGTCTGGCAAAGGTAAGCAAATGTCTGGAAATCCAGCCTACACATGGTGCCAGTGTGTTTGCTACAACAGGCAATGAATCACTATCATGGTAGGAAGCATTTTGAAAGGAAACAAGTACAAAACAAATCTGCCATGAATGCAGTCTCTGGTATGCATGCAGGAGCCTGTACCTCACAGGATAAATAATTCATCTATTAACAGGTAGCTACCTATTAGGTATGAGGAAGCGTTTCAACATTAACCTTGGGCGACCTTACCAAGGGTTTCCCATCAGTGAAGAGTTAAAGGCTTTTGGATCAGGTAGCTAAAGCAAAAACAAAACGTGAGGTAGCCAGAGTGAGGCTGAGGAGCAACCTGCTGCAGGGCAGCAATGCTCCATGCCCCTATCAGGCCAGGGCTTGCAGTCCACCTTCCTCACAGCAGGAAAAAATACAACCCCAGCTCACAGCCCAGCTACACCGAGCCCTATTGACGGGCTTTTCTGGCCAGACCTCGCACTTGCTCCGCCCCTACATACCCAGCACATGGGGCTGGGCAGTGCCCGGCCCTGCCTGCCAGCTCCCGGCCTTGCAGCGCCCTCTGGTGGGAAAGCTGAGGGAAACGCCTCTAACAGCAGCCAGGAGTGCCCGTGTGATGGTGGGGGGGGGGAGAAGGAGGAGGAGGTGGCTTTTCCAGCTTAAAAACAATCAAAACAAACATAACAAGGAAGCCTAACCTTGTTGGAAAACAGTTTGGAGGAAGGAGTTTTAAATTTCGTCAGCGCTGTCAGTGTTTTTATACAGCCCAACCTAACCTCTGTGCGGCGTTCCCTAAGATGTTCAGAAAGGAATTCTGCTTTACCTCAGTGCCTGGATGGAAAGTCTTTCAAAGTTATGATCTCAGCTATGGTGTGCTCTTAGCTTTCGTTTGGCTCAGTCCCCTCTAGCAGGGAAACGGCTGATCGTTCCCATTAAAAAAAATGGTGCCTGGCAGGGAGGAGATAGATAGGATCATTAGTAAATAAATGAATGGGATGATTTTTAAAAAGAATAATTTTCTCAATCAAGATTAATTTGAACAGCATCTAAGTAGTCATGGAAAATCATAAACTATTACTCTATATAGTGCTCTGTTGACTATTAAATGTCTCCTTTTTCACACCACTGGCCTGAATGAATAACTTGGCAGCACAAAATTAGCCAGGTGGCAAAATGTGCTTGTGTCAGCTATTGGCCAAACTAAACAGCAAACAGCAAAGCTCCTTTTGCAATGTCACATTAACCCCTTCAACACCGGGGTGTGGGGTTTTCTATCTGATGTGGGGAATCACCTGGGAGCAGGCCAAATGGGAAGGGCAGGTTTGCTCTGTGCAGCACAGGTGCTACTGTTCTTGCTCTGCTTATCACAGTGCAGGTTGAAGTGATGATGTCTGTGGTTATTTCTGTGTGTGGCATCTGATAGTCTGTGAATGGGCTGCTCTGTCACATCTGTGCCAACTTAAGATCTCAGTTCAGAAATGCTGCATCTACGGATGTTCCTTAATACTGGGAATTTTGTGCATTTAGCCTTCTACCTTTATTAGATCCACATCTTCACACTGTCATAGTACTTATCATTTCTTCTGTTTTCACAGTGCCAATATCTTATGCTTAACTTCTGCTTCCAAGAGGCCTTCAGGAAATGGATGTAAAGAATGTGAGGCAGTAAGCCAAATGTTAGGGGACTAAACTGAACTGTACTATGATCCCAATATCTTAGATAGGATTACCTCAGAAATTAATCTGGAGTTTTAGTTGCATAGTAAAACTTTATATATGGCAGAAGGCTGCTCATCTAATTGATATCAGTGGGATCCTTTTGATGAATTTCACACAACTTAGCAAGAGCAACAAACGACCTTTTTCACTGTAGAGGTTAATATAGGGGAACAAAATATGTTCTTCATCCTTAGCAGCCTTTCCCAGCTACAGAAGCTGACCTTCTCCTTGCACAGTTAACAGTAGATTCCCTAAAGTTAAGACTGGGCCTGTTTTTTGTTAACAAAGAATTTATATAACCTTAGTATGTAATATTTCCCTGAAGTACTATGGAATTTCATTAAGAAAATAAAGGTGGTATTTCATAATTAAGTTGCTGGCTTAATATTTTTTTTTTTTTTTACACATGACATATTTTATTGATAAAACTGACCATGTCATTCACTGTAAATGCAAAGCAGAAAGGGTTAGGATATTGGCAGCTGCAATTTATACAAAGTACATTTATAGATTTTCGGTCCATAACATATATATCTCATATTTCAGATTCACTTCCGAAAATGATAAACATACTGTACCTAGCCAAGGGCTATGTCCTGTTCTTATCCAGACAGTCTCTTTTCCACTGAGTTGTTTCACACGCCCTATGCAAAAGGTATGGGTGAATATTTTCCATTAGAAGGAGCAGTGGTAGGAGGAGGGAATCATCAGTACTGTAAGTTAATGAGATGGGGGGCTTTAAATACACTTAATAAACAGTCACTTAGGCTGAGTATAATAAGTCATGGAAATTTATAAACTATTACACATTATAGTACTTCATTGACTATTAAACATCTATTTTTCACACCGCAAGCCTGAATGAATAGCTTGGCAGGAAAAAAAAAAAAAAAAAATTGGCCAGGTGGCAAAATGTGCTCAGTACAACCCATGTCAGATATTGGCCAAACAAAATAGTCCAGTAGAAGCTGATTTTAAAAAGCTTCTTTAACCCTTGATAGCCTTTGATGAAATTTTCAAGGGCAAATACACTAATACTTCTGAAAAGAGTAATATGTATTAGTACTATGCATGGGTTTTTGTTGTTGTGGTGGTGGTTTTTTTTTTGTTTTGTTTTTTTTTTTTGTTTTGTTTGTTTTGTTCTGTTTTTTCTTAATATAGTGCTTCTGTCTATGTCTGTGTGTTCTTCTATTGTCACAGCCCAGGGACAGAAGCATTGTCTGTCCCCTGAGGTGAAATAACAGTTTGGGGAGCCTTATAGAAACAACAACAATAAAATCAAAACCACCAAACAGCTCCGAGGAGGACTTAGAAAAGGTCAAGACTAGTTAGGCATATCATGATTCCTGATTACCATTGCATAGGGAAAGGATTTATTTTACCCCATCTGAAGTTTTGAAGGAACTCACCTATATGCTTGCCAAGCTGTCCTCCATCATATCTGAAAAAGTATGTCTCTCTGGTGAAGACCCCAGTGACTGGAAAAAGAGAAACATCAGTTCCATATAAGAAAGTGAGGAACGAAGACCCAGGGAACTACAAGCTGGTGAGGCTCACATCTGTTCCAGATCCTCCCAGAAGAGATGTTAAGGCAAATCTAGATGAGGAGATGATCTAAGGCAGTTCATACCTGACGAATATGGTGGTCTTCTATGATGGAGTGACAACACTGGTGGACAAAGGAAAGGCAACTGATTTTGTCTACTTGGACTCGTGAAAGGCCTTTTACATGGTCCTGCACAACATCCTTATCTCTAAATTGGAGAGAGAGGAATATGAAAGTTGGACTATTAGGTGGATAAAATATTGGTTGGTAGCCAGAGAGTTGTTATCAGCAGCTCTATGTCCGGGTGGAGGCTGGTCACAAGTGATATCGCCCAGTGGTCTGTCTTAGGGTCAGTGCTCTTTAACACCTTTATCAATGATATAGACAGTGGAACTGAATGTACCTTTGGCAAGTTTGCTGATGACACCAAGCTGAGTGGAGCAGTTGACACAATAGAAGGATACCATCCAGAAGGACCTGGGATGGCTCAGAGAGTGGACACACGAGAATCTAGAGAGATTTAACAAGGCCATGTGCAAGGTGTTGTTCTTGGGTTGAGTCAATCCCAGTTATGAGTACTGACTTCAACTCCTTGAAAGCAGCCCAGAGAAGAAAAATTTGGGGGTCCTGATGGACAAAAATCTGGACATAATCCAGCTGTGTGCTCTTGCAGCCTGGAAGGCTAATAATATTCTGGGCTGCATCAAAAGAGGGGTGGCACCAGGGAGAAGATAGTGAAGATTCCCCTTTGCCCTTGTTAGGCCCCATCTGGAGTACTGTGACGAAGCCTGGGGGCTTAGTCAGTACAAGAAAGATGTGGAGCTGTTGGAGTGGTTCCAGAGGAGTGTCACAGAGATGATCAGAGAGCTGGAGCACCTCCCCTTTGAAGAAAGATTGAGGCAGTTGTGCTTGTTTAGCTTGGACAAGAAAATACTGTGTGTGAATCTCATTGCAATACTTGAAGGGAGCTTACAAGCAAGAGGAGGACTGACTTTTTACATCATCTTATAGTGATTGGACAAGAAAGTTTTAAGCTAAAAGAGGGGAGATTGAGGTTAGATGTTTGGCATAACTTTTTTTACTTAGTGGCTGCTGGTACAGGTTACCCAAAGAGGTTGTGGGTGACCCCTCTCTGGAGGTGATCAAGGCTAGGTTGGATGGGATACCAGGCAGCCTGATCTAGAGGCTGGAAACCCTGTCAGTGGCAGGAGGATTGGACTTACATGATCTTTAAGATCCCATCCAACCCAAGCCATTCTATGATTCTGTTGTAGAGTTAAGGGTTTATCCCTGGATTTAAAACTGTAGCATGCCTGGAGTTACATTAAAACAAGAAATGTCTATGAGAAAATCTGACTAGTTACTTGGCTCAACATTATTAGCTCCTACTGATCTCTGTGGAGAGACTATGAAACCAGATTTCTTATCAAGCCTCAGCCACTTCAGGCTATTCAGGCATCTTACTGTATCTCATGCCTTGCTGAAGAGTCCCTATATAACAAAGGGTAGATGAACTAAAAATGGTAGTAGATATCGTGTTGGAAATTATTCAAAATCTAGATGAAAAATGAGAAATTTGCACTGTGTATGACCTTTCTTTGTCCCATGTTGTCTCAGTTTGACACAGCAAAAGAAAGATAGCAACCAGATCCAGATCATTGTCCCACCCTCACACGTTTCTTCCTTTCTCCCATCCAATATTGCAATTCTTTCTTCAGTACTCATGTCTTACCTTCCTGACACATTTTGGAAGCATTTTACTAGGTTATACACACAGAAAGAATTATCCACCACTACAAATTCAACTGTACAGCACACAGTTGGGGGTGGGGGATGGGGGGAGTTAAACCTTTTACCACAGTCTGGCTTGACCATGTTCCTGTGTGTCACTGAGGGGATGAAAATCACTGTTAGAAGAATGCTTCACACTCCAGCTTCTACTCTGTCTCTAATATTTAGTCCACTCCCTTTTTACTTCCCTTCTGAATACTCCCATATGCAAATGCCACAATGCCCCCCAAAGTTGGAGGGGTGGTATATATACACCATTGAAAACATATCTGATACAGCTGTCTCAAGCATTAAAGTTGCTCTTGAAACTAAGGGCTATATGAGCAGGAAAAAAAGGGTATACAATTGTCTTTGTACCCATTTGTACCAATCCAGCTGATGCAAGAGGCACCATGGGGCAACACTGAATGAGCAGCCAAATGAGACTGCTGAAAGAATGTGTGTAGGCAGGAAAAAAAAAAAAAATCAAATTACCAGAGCTGGAATTAGGCCAAAACACCTTCACTAACACCTCTAGTCATGAAAGAAAAAAAAAAAAAAAAAGAAAAAAGAAAACGAAAAACGAAAAAGAAAAAAAAAATGAAAACGAAAAAGAAAAAGAAAACGAAAAAAAAAGAAAAAAAGAAAAAGAAAGAAAAAGAAAAAGAAAAAGAAAAAGAAAATGAAAACGAAAAAGAAAAAGAAAACGAAAAAAAAAAGAAAAAAAGAAAAAGAAAGAAAAAGAAAAAGAAAAAGAAAAAGAAAAGGAAAAAGAAAAAGAAAAAGAAAAAGAAAAAGAAAAAGAAAAAGAAAAAGAAAAAGAAAAAGAAAAAGAAAAAAAAGAAAAAAAGAAAAAAAAAGAAAAAGAGTGATTCTTAATGACCACAAGTGATCACAGAATCTGTTTTACATCCCTTACAAAAGTCAACATATTCAGCAGCATTCTTCAGGGCTAGAAGGATAAAGAGGGAAATATATCACTGATTTTGTTTTTCCCTGAGAAATTCATAATGTTTGCACTGATTTCAACAGTATAGAGATTTTGAAAGAGATCCAGTCCTTTTTAACCAGCAAGCTAACAGTATTAAAAACTTAAGCTGTTTCAGTCACTGCTTTCTTTTGCAGAAGCAATCAGGAACTACTTCTTTTCAACTGGTACGCATAAAAGCCTCTTAATCTAGAGTGTAACACTTACCTGAAGCAGAATGGAAACAATCAGCCTCTGAAGGTAGGTACCTTGTAATGTCATTCCAAGGGGCAATTACAGCTCTGTCTGAAAACCCATTGAAACCAATGGAAAAACTTCTATGGGTCTTGCTAGGTTTTTTACAGCAAGCTATGGACACATAGAGAAGACATTGCATTTCTTACTTCTTCTCACGAAGAACTTTTGGTTTATATGAAAGATGACTGGTTTCAAGGACCATGCCTTAATATACTTATTAATAGCTATTTTTCCATCTAAAAAATGTCCTGTTTTATATACAAACTGTATAAGCCATTCACCCACCAATTATGCTTTTCCAAAACTTTGTTCACTATCATCTGCTATCATTTTGTTCTGCAGTCAGCCCCCTTGGTTATGCTGCAGAAACTCTCACTCACAGAAGTACAGAAAAACTTAGTACTTACGGAATTAAAGTTGTCTCATAACATACAAAAGCACAACAGAGTAACTAGCCACTGGATACTTCACACTGTACAATATAAGCATATAAGACATTAAAAGTATGCTGAGCTCTCTTTAGTATCTTTCTGTACATTTTACTCACTATTCATCATAGTACCTTCTAATCATTTTAGCCACCAATTTGTGTGAACAAAAGGGCATGATTAATGGCAGCAAATGGCACAGTTGAAGAAGGTTTAAAGGAAATAGATATTTAGTTATCCCTGTCCATGTGAAAGGTGGAATTCATCAAGAAATGAGCCTAATCGAACTCCATTTGATGTTATTTTGTATAACTACATAACATTTCAAAAGTCAGCCTCAAGATCTTTCTTATTATTTCAATTAATAGGATCATTGAAATCTGTTCCTTCAACTCAGTTTTCCTACTTACAGTTTAAGAAAACAGAAGGACGTAACTATATTTGAAAGGAAGAAAATATATATTTTTTGAGTGGAAAGTATACATAAAATTTGCCTCTGGCTAACAAGTAGTGCTTATTGCACCTTCTCTTTTTTTTTTTTTTTTTTTTTTTTTTTCCCCAACTGTGTGGTTTATTGACTAAGTAATGCAAAACTGAGGTTTAAAATGCATATACAAATATTTAGGGTCAGACGGTGATACAGATTAGACAGGAGTCTGTCTCTGCTTTCTCTTATTCCTATACAAACATACAGATATATAATCCTTTTCTCCATATTCCTTACTCAGTTCTTTGTCCCCTGAAGTTTGGATACGAAGAAGTAAGAAAGACTAACTTGTCTTTACTTACCCATCCTCTCCTCACGTAGCAATGGAAGAGGGCTGAAGAATTAGCTAGGAGATCCTCTTTTTCCCTGTATATTTGTTGATCACCATTTCTCATTGGGATTCAATGCCTTATGAGACAATTCTTAGCATGATGAATTCATTTTCATACTAATTTGCTTATGCCATTGCCTACTAAAATCTCACCTTTACTTCATATGAGTTGAAACTACGAGAACAGCTTGTATGGATCTACATATATCCCTCAGACTATTTGTTCAAGGAGACAGATATATTTCTGCTGTCAAACTTACAGTTGGCTTAATACAACTTGGAGCCTATAACATTGCTCCAATATATGCTACTGGTGAAGTTTGCTCTGTCAAAAATGTTATATTATTTTTCACTGCCAAAGCACACAGCAGCCCTGTGCTCAACTATGGAAACTTAAGGATTGAAAGGGGACAATTTCTGAACTCTGAAGAATCTTTTTTTTGAAAAAAAAATACTTTTTTTACATTGGCTACTACACTCAAACACTTCTGCCACTTTAACGGGCTATTAAAAATGACCAAAATCATTGCTGTCCATAGACCCTGTGGTGCTTAAATAAAACAAAGCAGTATTCCAGGCAACATGTTGAGAAGGAACATAACCTCACTTCACTTCCAAAGCAAAATAGTATTTATGTCTGTGGTTCTTGCAGATGAAGATGGGTGTTATACCATGACTTTGTAAGGTTTGGCACTGGGGTTTTTGAGCTTGTTTTCATTTCTAGGTCTGTCACTTTTAGGAAAAAATCCTACGTTTAACACCTTGGCCTGGTGGGAGAACTAAGAAGCACAGGGGCTCATTTCTTAACTTCTAACAGAGTAGAGTCTTCATGCTGCTGTTCCAGGGCCCCAGTGATGGACCTGAGCAAAGTAATGGTGAATTTTTAAATTGAAGCCCCACTCAGTTCCCTGTAGCCCACAAAGAGTGCTCAAAAATAGATGATGTTCTTCATACTTATCTACTACTGTTCCATATTTTCTTATAGGGAAATAATTATTAGCACTGATATTCTTGGAACAGGTAACATGACCTTTTCTTACTCTTTACTTACTGTCATCTTGAAATCCTCTGAATTTCCTCTAGTGAAAATTTAGACAATTTATGCTCCTTGAAAATGCTCCTGGTGTTGCTTTCTTTCCTTATTATCTGCCATTCATTGCATCCATACAACCTTGCTGTTCAAGCTGAGTAGACCTATAAGACACCACTGTAGATGCAAACCATGTACGCAAATTAGTTGATTTTGGCACCCAGATTACTGATGAAAATTATGCTTTATTAACAGATGCTTAATGTATGTAATACACATATTTTAGAATTGACCTCAGCCTAGCCAGGGAGGCTGGCTGACCCCAAGAAAATACAATTACCTAATGAGAGATTATAGAGTTTTACTTATTGTATTTAGTACTTCTAGGAAATTATTTTGTGCCTCTCTGGCTTTGTCAGCCTTCTTGTTTAAACTATGTTTTAATGTTATTAGAGCTTGCAAGCTAAACTAGTGGAAAGACAGGGAAAGGCAGCACAATTTCCTTTCAGATCAGAGCCAATGTTTCTTCAAAACCATAGCAGGCTGGGTTTGCCTTAAGATCAATGCAGCTGAACACTCCACCTGCAGAATGAGCTCACTGTCTGTGCATTACACTAGCCCTCTGCCAGTCCAAGTAGTAAGACTCCTGGGGTTGGTCTTGAACCTGCTACTCCCCACTCCGGAGTGCTAAGCTTTGCTGCCAAGACACCAGGCCAGGTATTAAATGCATTCTTGTTTCTGTTACTTTCCAGCACTCTGAGGACCACATTAGAAAGCCCAGAAAACTTAATTGGAAAGCAAGGAGGGTGCAAAATACTTAAAGACCCCTTTCAGGCAGGAATATTTATGAAAAGAATAACAATATTGAGAAGAAAAAAAAAAAAAAAAAGAAAGAAAAAAAAAAGTTTTCATTTCACCTTGACCTCATACAGAGGCATCAAAATAATTGCTCCTATTTGAAACAAAGAAGCAAATGGATCAGCACAGAGTATGCTTGTCTTCAACCCTGTCTTAATTTCCATAAGGTCTGTCTTCTTCAGCACTGTAGGGTTTCCATCTTACAAAGAAGAAAACTTTATTAAAAAATAAAAAATAATAAAAAATAAATTAAAAAAAACAACATACCTCAAATCTCCAGGTGCAGGAGCCCTAGGGGATGAATCCATGCAGAACTTCTGATTTGGTCTCACTGAGGACTTTGAATGGGGCATAAGCCCTTCTGTTAATACCTTGGAAACCAGAGCTAAGGGCAGGAGCACTGCTTTTAAGTAATTGGAGTAAAACTGGTGAACAGAAAAGCAAGGTTCCCATAAATGCAATTTGGCAGGAAGGTTTACCTTAGGTTTTGCTGCACATGCAAAGGAAAAATGAAAAGTCAATTTGCGGCTTTCTAGTTGTGATTATTTGAAATAAAAGTCAAGTGCCTTTTGCTTGTCATTGCATAGATTGCATGTACAAGAAACAATGCACAGTAGAACTCCACCACCTTTTCCTTCCCTTGTTTCACAAGACTCCTACTTTTAACTATTTGTTCTATTACATGGAGCTTCCTTATTAACTAAGCTCCTTACATCTTGCTAACCAATAAATTAATAAATAAATAAACAAGAAAACCTCCCATCTGTGGTTATGTGTCTTAATACTATGCTCTCTTCTAAGAAATTCTAACCGTAACACTGTCTTCAAGACATGTTAAGATAGGGTGAACAAATAGCAGTCATACCTCTTGTACAACTCCACTTTTTACAAAACGAACTACATTTGTTTCTCCTTTATGAGATTTCTTTAAAATTTAAAAGTCAGTAACAAATGATTTAACATGGAAATAACAAACATTAGAGAAAACTATGACCCCTCACCAAAGCACACGTTCACTACTGTACACATCAATTCCATGTTTTTGTGCTTTGATTTGTAAGAGTTCTCCAACTTAAAGAAAATGATTAATGAACCACAATCAGATGGTTTTGAGAGGTGCTAATTGTGTTGAACTTTTATATGTAGACCAGCCACAGTTTTCTTGTTGGTGGCTTCACAATGAGGTAATTGATCTGAACCCACACTGAAAATCAAATATATCTCAGCACAGTCCTGCAGTGTTAGTTCTTAATGCAGTGAGCAGCAAGAACTTAGAAAGTCTGTTAACATTTAGGGTACTTGGGGAAAAAAAATGCACAACGATAAAGTTTTGTTATTAACCTTAATACATTCATCAATTTTCATTTGTTGAAGAACAACAAATTTGCTTCCCCTCTGACTTATCAAGAAATACAATGCCAGAGCTGGTAGTGCTTGGATGTTAGTGCAAGTAGTGGGCTGCTGAGTAATACACAGCTTAAACAGTTAAACAACAGTCTGGAACAGCTTGGATAAACCAAGCTGACTTAAACACCAATAAGTAATCCTCATTTCAAAGAAAATAAGTTCTGTGTTCAACTGATTTCAGGGGGGTGATGTTTTCGGATGATGTCTAACCATTCCTTTCAGAACCAAGGTGTGATTTACCTATATAAATTAGAAGGAGCTACATTATGTAAAGGAGTAGCTCTAAACAAGACTCTAAGGCCCCTGACTCCCTATGTAAGCAGGGGATATCCAGCAAGAGTACTAAGATGCTTTTGTCCACATTTATGACATTTGTGGAGTCTCTAGACCTACAAATAAGAATAAAATCTGAAATATTCATAAAGTTATAAAAGTGTGAAATTAAGAGAAAGAGTCATAAAACTTCTCATATTTTTCATTGTATCTGTGAAGTTTAAAAGTCTTATCACATCCCAGTCATATTTAAAAAGAGAAAGGAAAGGTCTCCATGAAGAAAAAGTTCTTCGAAGTGGCATGACAAGATCCTATAGCTGAAGATTAACTTCAGCTTTCAGTTAAAATAAAATCAGATTAGAAATGCACTATTTTCCTTTTCCTTTTTAAACATAGGTGGTCATTAAGAACTAGACCAATTTAAGAAAGCAATAAATATATTGTTAGCTCTATGGCAGTTCAAGATTTCCAGTCAAACTGGCATGGTGTCTCACTAAAAATGTATAATCACTCAGGAACTATACTAGAGCTTCAAGCTCATTTCTTGCCTGTGACTGGCAAGCTAGACTAGATTATCCCAAAGAAGCCCTCCATAATCCACGATACAAGCAAGGAAAAAAACAGTTTGAACCAATGGAGCTTATGTAGATGACAACCCTTAAAAAGGAGAGGAATACAATTAAAATAATAATAATAAATCAGTTATTAATTTTGGCTGTTGGAAGATTAATGATTAGATGTGAAAAGAGATGTAGAAAAAAATCCCAGGGCTATATGCTAGGCAAGGGACCTCCCATCTTATTCGGCGTATAATAGTATTTGGATGCTGACAAATAAATTACATTAATTGCACTCATTCTAGCAGCCACTTAAACACCATTAGGGCTTATGCATACAATAACTGTGCCATTAGTCAAATCTGGAAACCTCACTGCTGGTAATCAACACTCTGCCTTCTTCTAGTATAACTTTCTTACTAATTTCTTTCTGCAAGCCTCCTTCAGCACCATTCAGCTTCTTAGCATGAAATTAAGAACATTATAATTTTGCTTAATTACATTATATGATATTCTCTTAGAGTTATAGTCTACTGGGCTACTTGCAACTGCTTGCAGAGAGAAATGAAGTTTTCTGCCTAAGCTACTATTTTCTTGCCATGCTGCAAACACCTGCTGCAATACTATCCTCATATTACTGTTCTAATTGTTGTTTTGCTTCTTAGTCCAGGAGAAAGAAAGACTCATTTTCTCTCCTTTCCCTCTCCCAGGGGACTGATGACCTAGGCCAGGAGGAACACAGAACATGAGATCCTGAGGAATAACAATGGGAAAAGTTGCCCACCCCTCATATCCACTTTGAAATAAGAGAAAGGGTAGAGTGGAGTGGGTGGCTTCTTGAAATGCTTTCCATCCTTGTCCTCCAGCTGGCTGTAGGAACTACCACCAAACCCACAGAGTCATTGGGTTAGAAAGCCGATAGCTTGCCAAAGTTGCCTGGCGTGTGCATGCTCTCCCAGGAGCTGATGCAGCTGTAGAGGGCTGTGCTCTCAGCTCCCCGGAGCCATCTCTAGGCATCCCCATCATTGTCATCATTATAGCTTCTTCTATATGTGAGTTGCAAGAAACTATGAAATTTTTCTTAAGCTGCCTTGCACACAGTCTTGGGATTTCAGCAGCTCTGGGTCAGTCCACAGTCACAGCAGTGAGGCGATTTAGTTTTCATACAGGGGTCAAAATCTCATCTGATTATTTAAGGCAGAAAACTCCTTTAAATAATTGGAAAAAAATAAAAGGCAGGGCAGGAAGTTTTAAAATTGATTATTTGGGTCACAGAGATCACTATCTTCTTCATTCTACTAGCATTTGTTTCTGTTTGATCAAGGCAATAAGGAAAGAGATGAATATGCTCAGCACAGTATTTTCAACTCTGGAAGTGTGGTTTTCCCACAGCTTTAAGTGAAGCTCAGTAATTGACATGACTTGCAGACCTGAGAAGATGAATATTAGGAACTGCATCACACCATTAATTCCAGTCCTTCACTCCATAGACAACACCTGGACAACATTCTTAAATTCAGCATTAACACAGCATTTTCCTGAACATAACAATTGTTCATTAAAATCGAGGTCTTTCATTTATGTTCATTCTTCCCCCTCTTGTGGTTCATTATAAAATCACAATTGTTGCTTTCAGAAATGTTCTGTAGCAGGGCTTTTGTACAGAAAGAACAGAAAAGGAGCCACCAAATCTTACCAGACAGTGATATTAATAAGCTTATGAAAATGCAAATATAATAAATAACAAGATTGTTACTGAGGCTAATTCTCACTGCTAATTTAAATATTCTCTGTAATTTCTGATTGAAAGCAAGCCTTGCCACAGATGACAAGGAATACATCTCAGACAGATTTACCTTAACCATTAATACGATATTATGGGCTATTGTCAGGGGGAGATTATAATACAAGAACCCCAAATCGTTTATTGTTTTGTTAGATTAGCATATGGAATTGTAGCCACAATACCTTCAGCCAGCTTTACAGTTTGTGTAAGCTGGCATAGCATGAAATTATATGAACTTCTACCATATGGTATGCAAGCTTCATAGTGCAGACATTTTCTTATATTTCTTACTTATGTGTAATTCCTTACTAGATTGAGCTCCCCAGCCTGATTCTGCAAAGAGTAGTTAATGACAAATACTGGCTGAAAATGTAAAAGACTGTACAGATCATGAATATTCCATGGTCTGCAGTAAGGGGATCTTTTAGCAATGAAAATTGTTAGAAATGGGCACTAATAAAAGGTAGGAACTTCTGTTAAACTAAATATGCATTATTTGTGTCAAGATAAATCTTGAGAAGCTTGTGAGCATCTAAATAAGATTGGTGGATTGATAGCAACCCGTCAATCTAGCAAATCAGACACAATGTGGGAAAGTCAAGATCAACTAACAAAATTAGTTTGAAAAATTAAAACTTATTAATAAAGTCAAAAAAGGGTCAGGTCTGAGTCTTTCACTGTAATGCTGTCAGCCAAACGGTTCCGGTTTAGCATTTAAGTTACTACCACTCTTCCAGTCTTTTTGCTAGTATAATGAACGCAGCACAATGCTGAAATAAAACAACTCCCATTACTACAAGAGCAACTGTGGTTGGCTGTCTACTCTCCTCAGTACTCAACAGAAGGCTCCAGGAAATGGGTATTACAAAAGGTTGTATGTTCACAGGTGGAAATGTCAACACACATCTGCAATGTTCATGCTCAGATATAAGACCAGTGGCAGATTTGTGTTTTGATGAATGATGGCAGATGGTTTCTCTTTGTTACAGAATAGCAATAAAATCTGACAGTAGAAAATCCTTAAGGGGAGCTTCATGGGAAGCTTTAACAAAAGTTTCCCACACATTAGCTAATTCTTGTCAAAAATAATATAAAGGGCAAAACAAACAAACAAGAAAAAACAAACAAAGATACAAAACAAACAAACAAACCAAAGTCTGTATGTTGTATGGAAAGACTGAAAAAGCAAAGCATCTTGTTTGCCAATTAGAAGAGAGAATCAGCAAGCCAGTGAAATTACTTTGGACACTGGGAATTTGTCTCTTAGTTTAAGGCAAGAAGGAAGCTTCCTACCCTCACTTTCTAAGATTTTTAATTGTATGGTGCAATCACATTATAAAGTTACTGGTCCTAAACTTTGGAGAGTCATGAAGTCTTTGGATTTTAAGGCTTAAACAGTACTACTGGGCATAGACTGAAAGGTAGGAGATACATAAATTGCTACAGCACACATATAATGTTGGAAAACATGTTTGAAGGCACATCTCTAGGGCCAACTTATTGCCTTTATTCTTCACTGATGCAGAGGGAGAATTTGTTACTGGTTCATAGTAGGAAAATTTTAGATGTTTGACTCTGTACAGCCCATCCCAGCAAGTCAGACAGCATTTTTTGTGCTTACAGGAACTGCTTCATTTCCTCAATCCCACATGCCCTTTCCTCCCCTCTGCTGATTCTCTCTGAAGGCAGAGAATAGCAGCAGATGTATAATTCTACTGCTCCTATACGCCCAGATCCAAGGTCCAAGAAACCTATATCGGAATGCAAGAAAAGCCTTCACTCTCTTATTGGATATGCAGTACACATCATGATCTAGCCCCAAGAAATCAAGAGATTAAAGTTAGAACATGTTTTAAATGGAATGGAGTGAATAATTTTTAATGAATATATTTAATGATGGATGAGTTTCCTTCCTTCTTTCCATGAAATATGGTGAGCAGGATGCAATTCGCTTCACATATTCCTTCCTCCTTCAAAATAACTCATTGAATTTTTTTAATTCCTTGTACAGTAAGGGGTTGCTACTCCAAGAACAAACTTACTGTTCTATTGCAATTGGCCCCATAAATTGCTTGATATTATTTCCATCCTCCAGTCTAATGAAAACTCAAAGAATCAGCCCTGTGACACACAGACTCCCAGGAAGCACATCTGAAATTCACTTTTCATAGTATTCCAGTGTGAGCTTAACATTTGTTTTCTGCCAACAGTCATACAATTTAAAGTGTAATAACTCCATGAGCGCAGGCAGGAAATGACACCAAAAGCAACCAAAATGGCTGAAGGTTTGATTCTAAATTTGTGCAAATATCAGTAGAAATTGTTTCTGCATTATTCATCCAACTCTCAACCTAAACCAAATATGTCTTTCTAGCAGCCGTGGAAACGATGAACTGCTTTAAAATTCCAGTAGATGTCACCACTTCTCCCCCAGCCAGTCCTTTTGTAGATCTATAAGAGGCTTTTAAAAGCTGAGTTTGTACTCTATCATGAGATAAGAAATCTGTGAGACTCATTTTGCTATGAGTTACCATCTACGTGTTTTGACCAGAAAAAGCAAAAGAAAACAAAACAAAAACCCTCTTTTTCTAATCTGTGTCAGTGAATTAATGAGGATTTAGAACTCATGCCACTACTGTAAAACAAACCATATGCAAATTAGTTATCAGTTGCAAAGACAGTGACATAGTCACTAATACAAAAGCATCTAGCGTTGTATTAACTTTTCCTGTGTTGTTAGATAACTGATAAATTGCAACATTTTCAACAATGCATTAATTATATTTCGATCATGTTGAGATTTCCAGCTATAGTCCTTATATACAACCCATGCAACATTCTTTTCCTTTAACTTACCAAGTTGAAATAAGCCCCAGTAGTGTCTCCTTCCTCAGAATTTGTCCAGATTTTTTCAGCTTTCACTTGCCATCCTTCCATCTCATGAAAATGCTACCTGATTAAGTTTCTCTGGTTTTCATGGTCACATTTTTCTTCATTCCCATTGGGAACAAGAGGCCCAAAGCTCCCACCTTACAGAAGAGGGCTTGTGCACATTCTGCCTATTCAGATTGAGATACTTTGTACTTTTTCCTTCCTATCTGCACAATAAGCCTTCATGAGAATGTGTATTATTTAATAAATATCACATTGAACTAGCTAAAATTTGTGTCCTTAGTGAAGGTCACAATACATCAGTGGGTATCAATTTGCTTATACTGACCTTCATGCCTTGCATCTGACAGCTGTAGCATCTTTCATTGTTTTCTATAAAATGAATAACTTAATCAGTTTTTACTTATCTGAACCATGGAATAAAACAACAACAACAAAAAAAAAAAGTCACTTATTCTGCTCTTTTAAAAGAAACTCAAATCCACAGAGCACATATTTAAATCTAAATATGTACGTATATGTATATATAGAATAATATGTAAAATCACCCTAGGAAAATCTTATCCCACTACAGAATTCAGTAGTGTAAACCTCATTTTCTGGGTAACAAGAATATTCCTTTTATAGAGAGACAAATATTACATTTCTTGTTAAGAAAATATTGGAAGACTAAATTAATCCTTAACAAGTCTCATAAAATATTCTTTGTCACTCTTTTCTTGTGACCAGTTGGCTGCAGAAGTTAGCTTTCTGACTGCACACATCCCTTAAGAATTTGGATGATTAACACTACATAATTATCATATATTTTTGTTAGTTCGACAGTGTTTTCAAAATTTTAGGAAGGTTCATCTGTGATATGCAAATGTCTTACTCAGATTTCACCCAGAGTAATATAGCCAAACTTTGAATAATAATGTTGCAATTATAAGGAAAATAGGTTCTAAAATGCTTTAAATGGGGCAATAGGATTTTTTATGTGACTTTTAAAAGTGTCCTTACTGATACGACTGTATCACTTGAATGGGTTAAGAGTTCTTCAAGCATTGTTAAAGGATATTTTAAACATTACTGTTTCAAATCCTCTCCCAGCCAGCTGTAAAGGGGCCTCTAGATTGCTGTATTGTCCGTGGGATTTATAGAATAGCAACCAGAACTAACAGGAAAATGAACAATAGCAGCATTGTACTTCTCAATAAAAAATACGTTTTAAAAAGGCTTTTGCTATGCGAGGATTGATCTTTTTTACAAGGTACTTCTGAATTATTTCTTCTTTTTAAAAAAATCAAGCTTTCATTGTAAGCTTTTAAAATTGCTTCTTTGTTTTAAATTAGATTAAAATTAAAAAAGATGTTTTACTTGAACTTTATTAACTTAACTAAAGGCTTCTGACTGCAGGAGAATAATGTACAATAGTCCCTAACAAAAACTGATTTATTATTAACATTGAGGAAGCCAGAAAAAAAAAAAAAAAAGTTAGTGTTGTTAAAATAACACTGTCTGAAAAATATTAGGTAGGTACTGAGTTTAGTTACCACTTCCTAGATTTCAAGGAGCTTACCATAAGCAAACAAATAGTTTTTGTTTGCTTCAACAGGCAAGAGTAACAAATAAAGTGGAAAAAAAGAGGTATGCAGATAAAATCAGAATTATTCACAGTGCTGCAGCTCT
The DNA here is from genome assembly GCF_054131305.1 of Coturnix japonica. NCBI lineage: Eukaryota > Metazoa > Chordata > Aves > Galliformes > Phasianidae > Coturnix > Coturnix japonica. The sequence goes on along the minus strand of NC_140667.1, from coordinate 17,251,343 downwards.
CAGCTGTCCTGATGTGAATGAAGAGAAGGAATTCTGCCAATTTTTGGAGGAAAAGTAAGCAAGTCCACAGGATAATGAATAAAGGCAATATATGCCCAAACTCATTAGGTGCTATGGGAGCATTCTCTAAGTGAAGACAACTTTGTTGAATCTTCAACTGGAGCAAGCACTATCAGTGAGATCTTTGCTCCCTTTATAGTTCAGACATTTTCTATCTACTGGCCTTCCACATGAAAAAGACCTTCACTTTGTAGGAAAGGATTTCAAAACTACTGCAAATAAAATCCTGCAAGGTCCACCCAGTTGTCTCTGACTGCAAAAGTATCCCGTGTGGAAAACTGGATTTTCTTTTGTCCATTGACACTGGGGTGTCCAGACACAAGGTAAAAAGGAACATACAACCACTATGAAAGAAAACAAAATACAAAACTCTGTTTTATCAAACACAATTTGATAAATACAATGTTATGCAAAGGCAAATGGAGTATCTAGAATTGCTGGGAACCACTGGACAACGAGGGTCATATCAGGACCTTGGGACAGTTCACAACTGATCAGGGATACTTCATACTCCTAAAATCTCCTTTCACACTCAGCCATATAATATTCTACTCTTTACAGCTGAGATAGACATATATTAGAAATAACATAGACATACATTAGAAATGCCAATTAGAAAAAGTAGTATCAGAATCTTAATGAAATTTACTTAGTTCACTGACACTCACCAGAGAATGACCTGGTGTATTTATTCATATGCAGCGAGGCCCTAGAAAACAAAGCAATGGTTAAGAATTCTTTACTGATTTGTATCCTGACTTTTCTCCAAACTATATATATATATATATATATATATATTATATATATATATATATATATTTTTTTTTTTTCCTCTCTCTATTGATTAGCTTTTTGAAAGAAGAGTCTGGATTCATGTGTGTTTAATAGAGAGATTTTTAATTATGATATACAGCTAAAACAAAACTGGATTTTCTCTGGTGAAAGATATTGATATTGTTATAACTTCCCTTCATTAAAAACATAGCCAAATGAAGAAAAAAATTTAGGAAAATATATCTCTACTTATTCAGTCAAAGATGCTCTACATGAAAAATATTCGGTTAAATAATTTTATTTTCAGAAGCCATTTCAATTATTATCTTCCCCTAACCAACTTACAACCCTTAAATCAGAATTAAAACAACTACAATTGCTTTTTGGTTATATTTTCCACTCTGGTTGGGAGCAAAATTAATTAATATTTGCCATTCTCCAAATAAAATTAGAGATTGTATTGATTAGGCAATTCCACAGCCAGTATTTCAGGTATGTTACTATTCTGCTGCTGCCCCATCCCCAAGATACCAGTAAAGGGACTTATTTTTCATTCACCAGGAACATTTTCCCTGTCTGGCAACATAACTGTCCTGTTCTCCTCTCCATTATTAAGAAATTCACAGCACATTAATATATTTCTTCTGCTCATGAGGACTGCAGTGTACATGTTCTGTTTTCATGTTTAATAGGATAAACCACTGCTAATGTATCATTGATAGACACTCCATTTAATGTCTCAAAGATCATTCAAAAGAAATCACTGACAACTGAAAGAACAAAGTTCTAAACTAACAAAAGGGGGAGGGGAAGGTACAGTGCATAACAACAACAAAAAGCCCATGATTTTTTCTGCTCTAGTAAGTAAAAGAGAACCAATCCAATTAGAAATATATTAGACACTTTAAAAGCACTACACAGAGAACCTTAAATTTCTAATTTGCATGATTTCAGATAAGCCAGTAGAATGCAAGGCTAAACTGCACTCCTGAAAATGGCAGGTAGATTTCAGCATACAAGGAAATATCTTTTACATGCTTAGTGACAGATCTGTCCTTAAATATATTCTTTACCATGAACACAAACAGTAACTGTGTCACCAGAAAAAGACCTCTTCCTTGAGACATTTTTATGCACAGAGAGGAAAGTCAGCAAATTACGTAAAGTGACCGACATACATAAAGAAATCTGTACTTTAAGAGAATATGGGAAGAAACAATTTATTGTCACATGGAAAGGGTGCTTGAATGACCTTGCAAGCAAGACATGTATCTATGGAATAATGTTTGAATTGTGCTCCTTTTTTTGTTGTTGTATTTTAGAATGAATGAAGCTGAGCTGACAAAAGGCAACCATCTCAGTTAAGCCATGTCAGATTAGTAACTGCATAACAATCTACAGAGCATTTACAGAAGAATATCACAGAGTCACAAAGAATATATTGTTATATTTGATGGAGCTGTTCTATTTATTAATATTAATTTTATCTGCATTAAGTGATCTCAAAAGAACTGAGAGGTGCCAGGGAAGCTACTACTATACAAAAAGATGGAAAGGAACACGCTGCATCCATAGGTTTTAGACTACATAGAAAAGAGAGATATAAAAGAATAGAAATAATTCATTCAATCATCTGCACTTTGGCAGCAGAATCCAGAAATTTCAGCTGAGTGGAGTGCCCTGTTCTGGTAACTAAGAAGAATATTTTCAAAAAGGAAAAATTATCAATATTTGAGTATTTAAGAAGAAATATTTGTTAGACGGTTACAACTCTGCAAACAAGAAAACATAACCTTTTAGCCACAGTGCTAGATCAAGAGTTTGCTGGTATAACAGAGCAATGAGACAGTATCAGCAAACACACTGTAAAGCAGACTTGGGGTTCATGGTGATGGATTTGTTCTTTCACTTGTTTTTCCTCCTATTGGTCCATCCATATCTTATAGTGCTCATTCACTCCAAAGGCAAGCATTAATTTTATTTTTTTTTACATCAGGTGTAAAAGCACAGAGAAAATCAATCAGAAAGAAGCACAACTGTGAAGCAAAATATATATATATATATATATATATATATATGATATATATATATATATATATATATATCATCATCTGCAGCACTGATAGAAAGAATGTTCTCGATATTTAAGAAAGTGTTACTTATAACATATTAGCATGGTTTCCAATAATGGTTTGAGACATTTAGAAAAAGTCCTCAGTAATCACCATGTTACTCACAATGCTCTTAGGTCCCAACCTCTGTGTGTAATGAAGTCTCCTTACTTACTGCTGTTCTGTGGTCCAAGACTGATATCTGCCTAGTCAAGTGCAGAAGTACAAAACACAGATTTTGACAAGGAACTATTGAAATGCTGTTTGCTCTGTCAACACTGTTTTCCCTTTTGACACTAACCATGAAAAAAGCAGTAAAGAAATTTAGTTTGGTCCAGCTTCTGTCACTGTGGCCTACAGTCAAGCAATGGCATCTGTGAAATCACACCTTAATGGATTCTGCTTTTAAGATGTACATATATTACTCATGTTACTAATTTATAAAATTCTCACCTCATCATCTCAAACAGTTAAGTGCAAAACTCCTGAATACACCATTTCTGAAGTTCTCTTGACCTTTAAGAGCTAGTAATATCAGATTTGTCTATCACCATAACAAATTTTTTATAACTTTGAAGAGGAACATCTTCACACAATTTTTCAGTTTTCTCCCTCATTAAGAAGCTGTTTAATCAGGCTCTTGTTTTAATATACTTTTCCACAGGAATGCATTTCTAAGGAGAAACCTTTTTAAGTCTTGTTAATTCAGCTTCCATTTTTCAGTTTTTGTCATCTTTTATTATTTAATATTGTCTATAGAGATAAACATTCTGAGTTCGAGGAAAAATATTTATTACTGTAACTGTAATTATCTTGACATCTTCCATACTAATGAAGGGAAAGCAGACAAATTTCCAGATGGAGACAGGACAATAGCAATAAAATATCACTGTAAAACCAAAGCTGGAAATTTAAGAGGATTTTTTTTCTACTCCAAACTCTATTTATTACCTTTTGGGAAATAAGGGATACTGGGTTTGAGGAGGGTTTTTGTTTGTTTGCTTTGATTTTTATTTTTTCCTATTGAGCAGTAGCCCTTCTGATATGTATGGGCTTTTATTAACTCTGGTATTTCACATGTTGCCCAGGATAATATGTTATGCCAGGATATGTTGGAGAACTGTGGCCTTCTATGATGGAGTGGGAGCATTTGTGGACAAAGGAAAGGTGCAAGGCCTTTGAGATGGAGAAACAACCTAAAAGGTGAGCACAGGATGGTCTGTGCAGAAGAGCTTCTTTGTTATAAGGGTGACAGAGCACTAGAACCAGTTGCCCAGAGAAGTAGTGAAGTTTTATTCTATGGAGATATTCAAGATCCGTCAGGACACGTTCATGTCCAACCTATTGGAGGGTACCTGTTTTAGCAGGGGAGCTGGGGGGAGGGGAACTCAGTCCCTTGAGGTCCCTTCCATCTGCAGTTCTGTGATTTTGGCAGTTCATTGTTGTTATTTTAAAGGACACAGCTTAGAAGCGTGATATTCAAGACAGATATTTAGAACAAGCCACTCAAGTTAGACAGTCAGCCTTCTTATAAGGCAGTGTGACCTACTGCAGACCAAATCCTCTTACAGACACTAATAGATAGCCCTAGAAAATAGGTATGTCAACCAATTTACCAAGATATTTTCTTGCCTCTTCCAGATACAAATGTTATTTTAAACAGAAAAGGTCAGACAATTAACATACCACACAAATAATTCATGTATTAAATATACACACACAAAAAATCTGAGAAAAAAATATATTCGACAAACAATTGCCTTGGCTGCATAAATCATTAAACAGTTCAAGATAAAGCTAGAAATAGAACACACTGTCCAAAGCCATTGGAACATAAATCATTTACTAAGAATTCTGTAGTCTACCACATACTTATCCAGCATTTCTAAAAGCATACAAAAACTAGAATTTTCAGAACAATTTAGATGAAATTAAAACAGTTCCAGCAATTATAACATTCCATTTCCAGGATGACTAAGCTAATACCCAAATTACATACATTCTCTATGGAGTAATGAGTCCACATATATGGGTTATATATAGATATTACAGTTGACTTCTTACTCTACTAACAATAGATATAAACAGAGCCCTAATTTTTATACACCAGACAGCACACTTCAGTGATATTCTTGACATGAAGTATTTTGTTTCATACTATGTTGACATTAAGCATTTTTATTCTTAAAATATACACTTTAAAAAGTAAAAAACTGAAAATGACTGTCAAAGCAAACACTGTTGATCCAGAACTTATCAGAAAAAGAAGAAAAAAAAAAAAAAAAGGAAAAAAAAGATATTTCATATTTATAACGACTTTTAAATTCTTAATAAATGAAGAAGAAAGGAAGCAGGATGACTATTTTTCCATAAGCTCTAGCATATATAAAAATAAAGTGCACAACTTTAGATGAAAATTTCAGACCTAGCAAAAATGTTTTCAATGACAGTTAAGCGACAGTGGTTCTGAACTGGTTCTTTCAATATATATATTTTCACCTACAAATATGAGATTCATTCAAGTGTATTTTCTTTCTGTAAACAGCTACATTTATAATATGAATACAAGTAAACAGGCAATATGTACTCAGAATTATGGCTACATCCTTATAAACAGAGAGTATTTGTAGTAAAGTCAATTAATTTGGTTGTACCTGAGAGCAAAGTTGACTCCTTTGCTCCTACTGGCCTGCTCATTGAATATTTTTTGAGACCTGTTTGAAATGGCTTGAAAAATGTTATGGGTCATAATGGCATATTCTTAATAGCTACACTAATTTACTTTACATGCGTGGACAATAAATTACTTGACACTGTACTGAAAATATAACGCCTTTTTGATTGTACCAATATATCCTGTAAAGAGTTTTACAGGACAGATCGTTATAAACTATCCATGATTATTATGATTATTTCTTTTCATTAATTTCTAATTCAACTTTCAGTGGAATGAGTAATTCCTGCCTAGCTAAGACACGACTGAGTCCAGTGCTATTATACTCACTATTGTTATAAGCAAAAGTCAGGTCTCACAAGAACAAAAATCAGGTTGTTATGGAGCTTTTACATCCTTGACTTAGACTGCAGGATGCATTGGCATGAGAACTGATGCTGTGCCCATGCCTAGCATATTAATTTTCTTTTTCTGTTTCCAAAGACTGACACTGTTGAAAGAAATATATATATATATATATATATATATTCTGAAAAGCACTGTTCTGATTTCCAGTTGCAGCCAAATTATATTTTTTCTGCTACATTTGATTGTGCTCTCGAATTATTTTTATGTATATAAAACACTTTTAGAACAACCTGCTTCTATTAAAAAAAAAAAAAGAGAGAGAGAGAGAAAAAGAGAGAAAAAGGAGATTAAGGGATAAATGTATACATATATACATAGGTGTGTATATATATGCACACAAGCATGCAACCATCAACCAACAACCAGCAGCACTGCTGAAGACCCAGAAATTAGTCCTTTTTGCCTTGGAAGCACTGAAATTTCCCTGTTTTTATTTATGATTCTGATCTATGAGCAATGACTGTCCAAGAGTCTGATCATTCTACACACCCTTTCCACAAGAGTGACAGTTACATTTGCACTAACCATCTGTAGTCCACTGCCACCTTCCCAAGCAGGGTCAGTGTAAATTGAATTTGGGGCTCTCAATTTTACAACACAACTGTGCTTTAGTGATCATAAAGCAACCCCACTGCCTTGATCATGAGATCATCTCTGCTCTTTTCTAAATGTACATGCCCCACAATTTATTTTTTTTTTTCTTTTTCATGTGATTTTAAAACCATCTATTATGGGGTAAACTCTACCCTGTCTACAAAAAATAGTTTCTAATGTTAGCTGCAGTTAACAGAATGATGTTCAACACAGCATTAAGCAAAAGCTTCTGTTAGATTGTATTCTGTTAAAGATTATCAGCATAAGAAATGAACATAATAAGGTCTTAGAAAAAGTTTTGAGTTCACTGTTTTACATGAAGAATATTGATACTACTATTTAAAGCATACACACATTTCTGCTATGTGGAGAAAATGTTGTCAGTCACTTGTGTGATAATTTGAATGCTATACAGTACGATATGTCTTACTGTCAGACATTTAGGGAGCTGCCTTAAAGTATGCAAACAAAGTAGAATTCATCTCTTCTCTTACCAGGAAATCACATTTGTGAAACATCTGATCCACTGTTATCTTTGAATAGTTGCTTCAGACATTCTTGTGTGTCTTTTAAAGCTTTTAAAACTGCAGTTAAGACAGAGTTCATAGTTAGATGAAGAGGTTGCTAAGAAGATTATTAAGGCAGAGATTTCTTAAACCACTATTATTCTAGAGTAAAAGAAAAGGTGGTCACTATTTACCACTGCTTGAAGGAAGGGAGATTCCTCAGACAAAGAAAACATGGAAGGCAAACACAGTGTAGCAATTTTCTTGTGCCTGTCACCTAAAAACCACATAATTCTAACTAAACATTAATTAAGTTGCTTAAGATATCTATGTAGTAAGTACTGTAAAGAAGTGTACTTATTTATTTGGCATATGTCCTAGTACCCTAAAGTTTTCGATCACAAAATGATCCAGACCAAAGGATGCAAACCATCAAGAAAAAATAACACATACTTTCATAACTTACAGAATGTTTTGCACAAAGCTGGGGCAATAAACACTCAGGATATTGCCAGAGGACTAATTGTAAATGCATATAGCTTCATGATGAAAAAAGATAAATCTCTTTTTAAAAGTAACTCTATTCTTTTTCTTGTAATCTATTGTTAAAATCATCTTGTATCAACTCCAAGAGTTCTTGGAAGTCCTGTTTCACAGTTTTAGAAATACAAGACTAGCTTAAAAAAAAAAAAGGAAATTCAAGTTGCAATTATCTGTTCTAATTATTTAATGTATGCAAGCAAAATTTTTCATTAAAGTAGTAAATTGAGTATTAAATACATGTCTGTATTCCACTTCTTGGAAGGCTTGGAAAGGAGGGAAGATTATTAGTGTGTAATGATCCTAAATCTCACATTGACGATAGGTTTGATTTCATGAAGACTTTTCTACAGTCTTTTCATTTCTTTACAAAATATCAGTACATGCAAATAAAAGTTGTCTGTACTTACATATCTGCTAATGAAGCACACCTTCACTGCAGCTTAGAAATGCCCTCTAACATAATGCCAAGCCAATATTTGAAAAATTTCTGAAAAAAATCATTTACATATCTTTAGAACTCTATTAAAAAACAGAATGATGAGGAACTGGACTTAGTAACATCCCATTCATATCAAAGTATATACTTACAGCCTTAAGGATCGTTCCTCTTTTGATGAAGCAAATGCAACAGACTAATGCATTTGCTGAAAAAACTGAAAAATGTTCTAACTACAGAAAAACATCAGCAATAAGATGCCATTAGAAGCATTAAAATAAGAGCACCAAATTCTTGGCTTCTTTACCTTCTCTCAGTTCTACTAAACATGACAGTAACTGTCAGGCTGCAATGATAAAATCTCCTAATATGTCCTAGTATAGGAAGTTTTTGTGTTATTGCTTTGTTTTGTTTTTAATTTAACTTACAAACCACAGAAATAAGTTTGCCTATTCCGTAACTTTTGTCCACAAGCCACATGATAATGGTTTTAAAATAAATAAGTCATAAATACCTATAGTACTAAATCTAAGTAAAACTGAGTATGTATTATCTCATTATGTAAGTGTTATCTTGACTCTTTTTCAAAGATTTTGCTTTTGGCTCACATTTATACAAAGCTCTCTTCCATATTTGTGCACAGTAGGAAGGAATCCACAAGCCTGGGCTTTACTAGCTGCTGAAAATCTGAATCTTCAAGTCCATCCGGACTCATAACTGCTAGTCTTCGTAAGGCTGCCTATAAAAATAAAATAAAATAAAAAATAAAAATGTTATTGCATTTAAGCTTTGAGAAAGTATTCATTTCAGGAATCCATTATAACAATCCCCAAGTAGCAGCCAAGACTCAAAAGGGTTCAACTCAACTCAGTTACATGGCCTCTTTTATAAAGCTAATCTTCCGCTGCTGTCCTCAACTATCAGATGAATCCTCCCTCAGAACGAGCCCTTAAAAGACAATTCTTTGTGAGCAGATTATTCCTGGACATGAGCAGCAGGGACAGTGGGATACTAAAGGAAAGAACATGTGAGTGACAGCCAGAGCATTTTGATTGTGAACTTCTCCCACTGAAGTTTTAAGCAATGTCTGGAATAGAGGTCTTTCAGATAAAAGAGTAGTAGAAAGAAGCCAAACATGTCAGACCATCTGGGAACAAACAAAACTGCTAGCTTTTCAGATTATGAAACTAAACAACAAACTGCTCTGATCACACTGTTGTCTTCAACCTTTCCTTTTCTAAGAAATTATTTTTTCTCAACAGATAAGAATATATAGTTGCGTACCTTTCAGCAAGGTAACACTATAGATGGAACTGAACAGAGGCTTGTTTTCTTCAAGAACAAAAGTTGTTTTTAAGCTAGTAAGGTCTGACAGATGTGATGGGCTGTCCTCACAGTGTTTATCAGTGCTACATTACCACAACAGTTAATCACCTGCTCCAAAATGCACAAAAACTAAAGAAGCAAGCTAAAAATACCAAACAGTGCAAGCCCTTAGATTTCAGTGACAACAGCTATGAGCCTGAGGCAGCGTATCTGTCTCAAGCACAATATTTTGCCATGTTTACAGAAAGTGTCATCTTGCAGTTGCTAAAACACTAAGAGAAGCAGAAGTGCTGAGACAAGCAGGTAACATCTCAAGCAATATGTATGAATTCAGGGAATGTGCAACACAATTTTTGTGATTGTAGGGCACCTGCTTTAGGAGGGGTTTGGACTTGGTGATATTGAGGTCCCCTCCAGCCCCTGTAATTCTGTGAACTCCGGTGAGACAGAGCAGCAGGAAAGTCACTGCCCAGGTTACTGCTGTCATTTTGCGGCCTCTGCTCAAGTCATGCAAGATTAACCACTCAGCTCATATGTGGAATAACTGCAGAATTTCTTGTGCTCAGATTCAAACCTTTTTCACACTAAACAAGATCTGCTTAAATGAACAAAACTTCTCATGTGCAAGGTAGGTGTTAACCAAAGCTACAATAACCAACCGGGGCCAGCAAGCAGCAAGGATTTTTCTCTTAAGCAGTGTAAACCTGCTGGTCACTCCTTGGCTGAGCTCAGTATTGTGTGAGAGCCTTAGGTAAAAAATGGATTGTAGAGAAAACAAATCTCCATTTCTCTCTTTGGTCATTTTACTTCAATATTTTCACACCTACATGCATGTGTGCTCATGCACATAGATAAAGGGCTACTGCCGCTGCGAAGACAGGACTTATTTCAGCAAAGACAGTCATCAGAGAATGAAGTTTAAGAATGATTTAAACTTTAAATTACAAAGCATTCCAGTGAAATTGTTGTCTGCTCAGTAACATGAAGTCATTTATACATGTGTCTAAATCTTCTATTAGAGGAAAAATTATTGACACAGTGAAGTATTATAGTTAATGTCCTGGCAAGAATTTAAAATATTTTTGCAATGCATACGCATTTTGAAATTGAGAAGGCTGCATTTGATCCATATTTCAGGATAAGCACAAGAAGATGGTAAAAAGGTACCTACCAGGCATGCTACTAAAACAGAATCGCTGTTATTTCTTTCAGTTGGTGATCTGCAAAGTTTAATTAGGCGAGGAATACCTGAAAGCACAGAAGAGTATTGGGAAAAATATTTTAGAAACACAAATTACTTCTTCTGAGATAATAAGAATAAAAGGTCTTTCTCCCTTATAAACTTTAATATTTATCTCCCTTACCAGATATGCTCACTAATGCAAAGTGCTATGCAAATAATTAAGGGACCCTCCATGGAGTTAGCAGTTCACAATTAATTGTCACAAATCAAGAACAAGAAATACATTGTTTTTACCCTTTGTTGCTCTTTCAGAATGAAAATCATGAGTCCATTTCTTCCCCATTGACCCTCCCACACCTTTAAAAACCTGCCTCCAAAAGAATATGTGGCTTCCCATCAGATTCATCACATGGGAATTTGCAGGAATCTGAGTTTTATGCCCATTGTTGGATCCTGAACTAGGCTTTAAATAAAGAAGAGTGGGAGATAGTCCTGAGTTGTCACAGTCTGCCACTGCTATGCACTGAGTGAAAGCTGCCCCTCAGGTTCCTCTGGGAACTGAGCCAGAGGTTCATTTAGTACAACCCCCTCACTTTCTAAAGAGATTTTATAGGGAACCTATTCTGCAAACTGTACCAAATGAGGCTAAAAAATGGAAATAGCTTCTCCTTGACTGGCAGTTCCTCCCTCTTTCTCAGTTTTCCATTAAATGTCCTAGCTGTAACAGGTCCTTACAGCTGAGTTTTACAGCTGCATCTGCCACTTCAGGATCCCGGCTGAGCCGTGCCAGCGTAACTGCAGATTTCTGTTGAACTCGCTCACAAGCAGCAACTTCTGCTGAATTTCCTGAAGATGACCTTTCAAAGAGCATTTCCATTAAAAGCTGAATACCTACAAGGATGTAAGAGCCATCGTTAGCTTATCTCCAAGAAAAATCACTTCATAATAGTAAAGGGAAATAGAAAGTTAGGTAAATGCAATCACTACTGGATCAGGGCATGAAAAATGCGTAACTGTGAGCTGCAATTTTGCCATCAGTGTTTAGGCCCATCTGATATGCAAATGTTTGTTTTCACCAGGAAACCACAGAAATTTCTTAACTAGAAAATGCACTAACTCCTCTTCCATTCAGGCTGCTTTGAAATAGCCTGAATTCACACTGACTCAAATAAAATAGTGAAAACTAGATGCATAATCTTTAATTGCATTTAAACTAGCCTAAAGGTTGTCACTAACCTCAAAAACAGTAGGAATATATTTCTGGTTTCTAAATGAACTTTTCCTTTTGGAAAGTTGGCTCTCTCAACTTTTTTTTTACCTGTAGGAGTAGATACTCATATTGTAGCAGGAGAAAACCAGAGACTGTGCTGATTTATATTTTCTAAGTTATTTTAACTGTAAGGACAATTATGTGCTATTAGACTCCATATGCCATTAGGAAATTCAGATTACTTTAGGTAGCATCAGAGGATTTTAACCATTAGAACATTTGCATAAATAATTAGGAGAATTAGCACCAGAATCACACAACGAGATAATGATCAATTGACATTCAAAATAAGCCAAAGTTGGGAAGAAAATCCACCCATCCTCTATAAGATTTTAAAGTCCTTCTCAGTAGTGCACGTGTAAGTCTGGCTTCTGACCAGCATCTAATTATCACAGTATTCGGCAAACACAAGAAGCTTTCACACACAAGATGATTGCCAGCCCTTCTGAAAAGCCAGGGGGCAAATGCTTCTGCATGAACTTCCATTAAGGAGAATATACACAAACTTTATCACATACACACTTTCATTAATTACATGTTTCACTGAGGGAGATTAGAGAAAACACTTCTGTATTCTTTTAGGAAAGAGAATGGGCTATTTGTATTGTGTCTTTATTTTTTATTACTTCTAGTCACAGTTCACCAGTAGTATGAACACAGATCCAGTATAGTCTATAATGAGTACGCAACAACTTGCTGGAGTTCATTCATAGCAATGATCCTATGTGCTACAAATGATCCAGTGTGCTACAAAGCACTTCATTCTTGCCTGCCTTTTTATGATCTTTCTTCTCTTGTGGAATCGTGATTAAACACCTTTCCCAACAACAAAACAGCTTCTGGTGTGCTCTAGGAAACAGATACCCAAACTAAATAATCAACCTGCTTATCTCCAGGGCATGCAAAATTTTCCATGCATGCTACCTCTCTGTAAACGTGGATCCCAACATGCAAATTAGTTGTGTCTGAACCTTGTCAGTCATATTTATGTGCTCAGAACTCATATTTTCCACTGGAATACAAGAAACAACTAAATCCAGTATTACAAGGGCTACTGAAAGTGATTCCTCCTATGTTATTATGTTGGCCCACAACATCAGAGATGAATGCTGGTGGTATGGCTGTAGAAGTTGAACCTTCCCACCATTTTGTTGCCATGTGACAGATGGCAGCAGAGGGGCAGTCTGACAAAATGGCATCTGACAAAGTCCAGATGAAACAAAGGTGTGGAATTAAATTCCTCCATGCTGACATTTGCTGAACATTTATAGAGACCAAACAATGAATACTGACACAGTGAGGCTGTGGGTGATGCTTTTCATCAATGGTGACAGTAATGTGAAAGACAAGCCATGTGGCAAATGGCCTTGTACAGCTGTCACATCACGAAGTGAAAAGCATCTCGGCCAGCTCATCTGTACAAATCTGTGAATTACAACCAGGGAACTCTGTGTGAAGTTGAGTGTTGGCTTTGATGCAATGGAAATGACTGTGGCAGTGTTGGAATGACACAAAGTTTGCACTAGGTAGGTCCCACAAATGCTCGCAGAGGTACAGAAAGAATGTCATATGCAAGTTCATCAGAACATATTGAATCAATACAAGACCAATGGTGAGAGTTTCCTGGAATATATCATTAGTAGTGATGAGACATGGTATCACCTTCAAGCCAGAGTCAAAACAGCAGCCAATACAATGGCAAAACATGAATTCCCTATCAAAGAAAAAGCTCAAGACACACTTTGCATCCTGCAGCAACGTGAAATATCCAGCAGAGACAGGATGCAAAGTGAAGTATTAGTTGTGAAGCCTTTCTCCTTTAACTAATAATTTTGCCTCCTTTCAAGTATTCTCCACAAACACAGGCAGAATGTAATTTGGTTAAAATACATACCATTTCCTTGAATGATTTCTGAAGCACATTGGTCCAAGACAGACATGTTTGCCAATATTGTTACCACCTGTTAAAAAGAACAGGAAATACTAAGTGTGGCATTACAATTCAGAAAGACTAAATAGGACTACTGTGTATAAAATAATATGGCAGAAATCTGACAAAATGAGTAGAACTAAAAAGCATTCATATAGATTAACAGTCTGTTCCCACTTCTTATCTCTCAATGTTCTTTATCTTACATATGGCTGATAATTGAAACCCAGACAAAACGAGAAATGAAGTATCTTTTTCTTGCACTTCTTACTATACTCATGCATAAAAGCATGCCATGGAAATCCACGCTGCAAAACAACTGTTTGCTCAAATTAGAAGAAAGAGAAAGAAGCATTTATAATAACAACCAAACAAAATGCCTGGAGGCCCTACAAAGACTCCTCCAGTAGCTGCCCTCCCTCGGATGTCTGCAGTCACGTTCCTGCTCAGGCAGAGTTCACAGGGCATGTTAAGGTCTACGGTATCACGTACTTTTAAGATGTGCACTCATTACCCTTCTGCTTCAAGGTTCAGCTGAAACACTGAGGAGTCCTCAACATGATTCAAAGGATCATCGAAGGAACACTTTTCAGTTTTATTGAAGCCATAGATTGCGTGCATGTTAAAGCTCTGTCCCAAATGGAGCTTGTCTTAAGCATGTTTCCGCTTTCCCTGAGCTAAGACCAAAATCAAGTTCTGCACTGAGAAGCCCATGTGAGATTCTGATATACAGAATTTTTTATCCAAAATAATATTAATCAATTTTAGGATTAGGTGCAATGCAGCTTGCTTAAAAATTATGCATTGAGCCACTGACAGAGCTTGAATCACATAGACTTTTTGGCTTTCATTCATCCATTCCCTTCACTGATATCATATACTTTCATTCATCATGCAAAATAGTTATGTTTTTTTTATACTTTAGTCTACAAATAACTTGCTTCCTATATGCCAATATATCTCAACATTAACAAAATATGTAAGAGAGAAAATAATAAATATTATATATATGTAGAATACAAAATCGAGGAAGCATATTTTCCTAAAAGGCTCCTTTTGTCTCTATCGTAGTTAAGAAATACTGCTCAGCCTCAAAAGTAATGATCAATTTGAGAACTGCTTATCAGCTTTGTACCTGTACACTGTTTGTTCAGAGGCAAGCAAACTTCTTAGAGTGATGCAAGTAGATCAAATCATGATTCTGATCTCACTTTGCCATCTCAGTAAAAAGGATGAGTCATTTTCAATGCTGTGACATAAAGGTCTTCCACTTTCAAAGGTAGTGTTACAGTGTCATCTCTCTGAATAAATATACTTACTTAGGATGCAAATGAGTTGCTGAAACTCTAGAGTGACAGGTAGAAATATGGTAACTCAGTATATGTCTATGTATTTATTCCATATTAATTATTAACAGTGTTTCAGGCAGAGTGTATGTGTTTTCTCGTTCTAAATTATATCCTGTTAATGAAAATTACTTCCTCTATGCAGAGTCTGTACCCCATGTGGCTCTCCAAGCCACAGATGAAGAATTCAATTAACCATAATTTGAATATGTGCCAATTATTCCACTGCTGCAAGTTATTTTGTCTAATAAGTATTTTCATATGTAAAAATATTTTGTGTATTTCTTTCTACACCAAAAATTATTTTCATGGTGGTTACATCTATACTTCAGTCTCCTTCGTATTGATTACACAGCCCCTTTATTTTGCTATATATTTAGTGCCAAAAGGCTTTATACACAACCTTGTGCAAAACATTTAAGTCTTCCCATCAATAAATATCAGGTTCTGCTTAAGCTGTCTTTTAATATCTTAGGACTCTAAAGGCAGTTAAACTATTAACTCATGCCACGTGGATAGATTTTCTTTCCCAGAAGCATCATGTTAACAATGTAAGCATGAAAAAGCATACATGAACACATAACAGGCAAGCTGAATAAGGAGTTGACTTAAAATTTTGTATTTCTGCTGTATTTGCTTCTTTTAGAATTCACTATACATGCAACCTATATAAAATCTTCCTCTGTAATACTGACCGAAGTTCAAGGGTGTATAATTCTAAGGGTAAAGTCTTTAGAGGAAAACAGAAATGTAAGTAGACTCAAATTGCTTTGAAGAACACTCCTCTGAGCACTGGTATTAATGTAGCAAGATTTCCTTAGGATTTATAGTTGATTATAAACCAATAAGAACTTTTCCAGAAGCATCTGGAAAGCCTATGCTGAGGCCTGCAAATTCCACCAACCTTTGCAATTTATTGAAATGTGGAGTTTGCACATATGCTATTAAGCAAATATTATCAGACTTTATTTTCCAGAGGAGAAAGCAAAAACAGTAACAAACCAAAAACATGCAATTGCTTCACCATGTAGAGAATTCTTGACATAATATCTGATCTCAGAATCTGCCGTCAAACTTGAGGCAAGTTTCTTAATGTACTGCTTTAGAAACCATACACTTCAAACACTAATCCCAGCCAGCAGCAGTTCACTATCTTGGTTTCTCTATGTGTACTAAGCAGACCTGTTCTGGAGCTGGATCCTGACCTTTCTGTCTCTCATATCTCTGCTCCAGCAGGTCACTCCAATAGACTAATCCAAGCTAAGTCCACTGTGAGCTCACTTATCCAGACCAACCAAAACTTTCAGGTGCTCATCTCTGATAGAAGGACTTAGATAAATCTGGTGGCTGCAGCTTTCTCTGTGGGAGCTGAAAACATAGGCAGAGGCTAATTGCAGAGCAGGGGGTCTCAGAATCTAGAGCTCTTGGACTCTGCAGGGAATACTGCAGAATGTGGAACTGGAATTTCCGATTCATAGACTGTAGTGAATGAGAATTGTACAAAATAACTATATAGGTAGTAAAGAAATAAAAATCCATAAACTCTGTTAGATGAGCTGTCAACAGGGAAATATGAAGTACAGGAAGAGAAGGAGATACTTTTATAAAGCGTGCTTGTTGCTGAACTATTTAGTAGTCTTATATGGAAGGACAGACATTTTTTGAGCCCTGTTCAGAGAAGCTAAAATGACTGCCCATACAATTCAGATCTTTCCATGTTCAGTCACTAGTCTAAAGCCATATCTGTCAGACTGTGGTTGAAACCACATGTCTCTGATTTATTCTCTGCCTCTCAGAAGAGAATAATGTGCTTTATTTCAAGGTAAAGCAAACATTTATGACAGTTTTGGACCATTTGAAAAGTAAAACTGTTACTTTGCAACTTGATAGAATTCCTAGATGTAGATTCCAATTGCAAAAGTAGTTACAGCAACATAAGTAGTATTTTGAGGGGCTTTGTTTTTTGGTCATGGTTTCATAGCTCTTTTTCAGTCCTTCTCTGTCCAGTCAAAAACTTGGCTTATTTTGACTTGGTGTTAAATTTCTTTTAGGAAATTTAAGCTGCCTAAGCTTTTTAGTTCTATAAAATTCAAGCATTTCAGCACAATTATTTCTGAGACACTTTATTGCTAGTTTCTCAGTTAGATTGTATCTATTTTGAGAAATTATTTGTCCAAAAGAATTTGCAATACCAGTCCTAACTCACAAGGGAACACTGAAGAATTCTAATTCTCAAATGCTGAAGTAATGAAGACCATGGAAAAATGGACGTGGTAAACAAATATAAAACTAAGACATTTGCGTGCCTCCGGATGAAAGCTGAATAATTCCAGTCAGCATTGCATGAATTGCACTACTAAAAGTAATCAGTGGAATAGGTCTCTGGGGTTTATCTCTGCATTCACCACCCAATTGCTAATATGTGCTATGCACTGCCCACTTACACGTGCCAGGTAGTGAAACAGTAAAACACAAAATGCCAGCAAGAGAACTGTCAGATGTGCTTCTATTTTGGCACCCTGAGAAAAGGTGGCAATTAATAAAAATATTAACATGCAAATAGTCCCACTAATATGATTTATTACAAGGCTAAAATGAGACCAAAGGGTTTGTTCTCTGAGCTTAAAAGCCAGTTTAGATCCGTGCAAATGTTCTCTATTTAATAAATACGTTTAAAAATAATAGAGACATTTCAGGCTTTTCAGAAATCAGTACAGCACCGTATTAATGTTTTTACTGTTGCTCTGGAAATTAGTTAAAAATCTGACTAAATATCAGTATACTTCTATGAGCAGAATGAATAGTAAACACAGATACATCCCTCTCTAGTGACAATGTAACTTATTATAATTGGCAGTGTTTATTATTGTTGTTTAATAAACTAAATTAAAAAATCAACCAAAACATTTGAAGTTGCACATTTTCCTTTCCCTCACCCAGCCTTTCACACATATTGATACAACAAACCTTTCTTTTCATTTCTGTGGTCTACTTTGCATTGAACTTTAGGAACTACAGTTGTCAAGAGTAATACAAATTTGGGAAGCTAAGGTTAAGAATCTTTAAAATGTTAAAAAACTCCAGAGGCATCAGTCAACCTGGAGAGTTTCTCACTAAAACCATTTAACATCATAACACTTCTCTTTCTAAAGAAGTAATGGTGACTAATGTTCATTAACTGGTAAATAAAGGTACTGACCAGTAGTAACAAAAATGAAAACTAGCCGAAAATGTTTTCTATAAACACAGATGCACACGCTTGTGAGTGTGAAACTCAAATGCTTTAAGTGACAAAGAGGTTTAAACCCAAAGAACACATAGAAAACAGAAGGCTTCTTTACTGCTTGAGATAACTCACCCTTAATGGGAGATATAAGATGATCTTAAAGTGTTTCTCATTAGTATGAAACCAGCTCCTCGGGAAGAAAATTGCAGCAGGATTTGAAGGATGAAAGCACACATTTCAGATTGTTAAAGGGCCAATATCTTCCACATTTGAGGGTCACTTAGCTTATTTTTGGGAAAAGATCTACAGAGGAGGAAAGTGAGATGCTAATATACTGTTGTTGACAGTAAAGGCAGACTGTCCAGTAGGCATTTACTGATAGTCCCAAATTAAACAGAAAGTCACAAGCTCAAAATAAGAATTACTGAATAATTTAATTGAGTGGCAAAATAGATCAATAGAGAACTGCTAATCTTCTTAGATAATTACTCCTTTAGGGCTGATTCATCACTAAGTAAAATTAATTTTCGCTACATATTGTATTTGGTAATTAATTTAAATTAATGATATAAGGATAAATCAGATTGTTTCTACAAAGTCCCGAATAACCATCTTCGGGAAGAAAGACACATGCGATAACTAATCAGAAGGAAGAGGGACTTTGAATGCAAATTAAACAGTTAATATTCACAATTTGACCTCAGCCAATAGGGAGATAGCAAAAGAACATATACAGCAGGGTTCAGGTACAGGCATTACATTATGTTGAGGTAGAAGGACCATTCAGGATGCTATTGGGAGGAAACACATTGTTAAGAAAACTCTAGAAATTTTCTCTGGGACATGAAAATTTAAGTGAAAAACTTAACTCCCAGGGGATAGGTACCCATTCTGTGATTGGAAATTCAGTTTTCTTCCCGAAAACAAAGAAAAAAATATACACAAATAGGGTCTTTCTGCCATCTCATTGGAAGAGGAAAATATTCCCATGGAAAAATAACAGCACTTAGAGGCAGGATCTCCTGTGAACTCCATGTCTACTCTGAGACTGCATGTGGGAACCGCAGTCTTGGAATGTTAAGGCCGAGCATCAGACGCTAAAGCGAAATGAATCTTCCCCTGTGGTAGGAAGGATGTCTCTACTACTCTTTTATCTATTTTATTTCATAGTGCTAACTAAGGAGCCAAGGAGTGGGCAAAATTCTCACATTTTTTGATTTAAAGAAGTGTATGGGAAACGGATCCTGAAAGGCTCACATGGTGAACAGGAATCCATAAACCAGGCATTATAGCTCTGAGCTAGTGGAGGAGATTCATACTGTCTCTTCCCTTGCTTCCGGGGCCACAGTTTCCTTTGTTTCAGAAGGAATGCTGGAGAAAAAAAGATCATCCCTAAGACACTTTTTGTGTTAGCAGAAATTTTCTAAGACTGTGGAACCGATTCGCTCAATGCAAGGTACCTTGTCTCCCTATAGGAGACTTGTCTCCCTGTAGGAGAGCATAATTTGGCCTAAGCTTATGCACAGTGGTTGGAAACAAGTTTATTTAGTCTACTTGGAATCATGATTTGAGTTTGTGAAAGAAAAGTTAATCGCTCCCTCTTCAGAAGAGGAGAAGAGCTCAGGAACTAGTTCAACTGCCACTAACTCAAGCACAGCGATTGGGAAGTCATTTCTAATGCCTATTCTATAAAGTATCAGTTAGCTACATGAGAAGCAAACAGAAGGAAAGGAATCATAATATGTAGAAACGCTCTTATGAGCTCACCTGCTTAGAACTGAGACTGAAATTGCAGCCCTCACTTGGGTAGTGATACTCTTTTGGACAAAAAGATGAATGGAACAAAACAGACTTTTAGAGGTCTGTTGTCACATTCTGTGATGAATCCAAGAAGACAAAAGTAGCAAAACACATACACAGCCATGTCAGACTTGCAGTTTTATGACTGTTACAGAATCCTGTTTAGATTCTGCAGGAAATAACTCTACTCCAGCACCAGCCTGATTGTACTGCGAACCTAGCAGGCAAGGGTTTAGAATAAAAACTGCAATGAATTGTGCTGACACAACATGTTTCCTCCAGAGAGGTTTTACACTGAGTAAGCGCGCTGCCTGCCCAACGTTACAGATGATTAAACAGAAATGCTGAGAAGTTAAATTATTACTTCAAAATCAGAGCAGGAACAATATTGGGAATTGATCCCAGGAATAAAACCCTAGCCACTAGCAAAGAATTCTTCAGCTGACATGAGGATTTCACTCTTTCAACTATGTCTCTTGTTTTACTTATTGCTGCATGTTGCATTTTACTGCATCTATTCTGAAAGTGCATGGCAGAATTATGACTAAACAGACATTTTGTCCCAAAAATATTTTGTGTTTAAGAGATTACTTTTCTTTAAAAAAAAAAGGGATGCTGAGAAAACAATTGCAGGCTTGCACAGAAAATTAGTAATGGCATGGTTAAAGCTCACATAAAGTCATGTGACTTTGGGCCTAGTTTTCATTTTTGCATCTTAGTGGTTGTCTTCTTTCTTGCTTTATTTCTTAAGTCCACTATTTAACAACTTAATTACATAACGTATCCATTTCAAACTGTATTAGCTGAAAACATGTTTTGTCAGCACGATCCAGTAAATACTAGAATAGATTGCACAATTTTAGCATACAGTTTACTGAGCACAGTTCACAGCCAGACCACCAGCCTTTGCTCTGCCTGCCCATGTGATGTGCCATAGGCCACAAAGTCCTAGGGTATCACATGCATTTATTCCCTAGGAAAGAACAGTTGATGGTTCAGCAGTAGAAGTGATATTCCTCTCCTGAGGAATCAGAAGAGGCAGCCTCCTGCACTACCCTTTTGCTCCTAGAATTTAGAAACCCTAAGCAAGAAAGACTCCACCAACTGCCTTCCTCATCAGCAATGATTTTGTATCCTACTTCTGTCAAGTGTAGCGAAGGATGGGCATCTTACACAGTCTTCATTGCTCAAACGCAATTCTGAGCCTCAAGTTCTCCTTCTTCAGACCATGTTGACTGCCAAACAATAAGGGAAAATCTGGACAGCCATTTAACAAAATGGAGCCAGGAATCTTCATAACAAGCAAAAAATAAAAATAAAAATAAATAAATAAATAAATAAACGATGGACAATGAATTATAAGTTTCCCAGTATTCAAGAAAGACAGGTTGAGTACTGCAACTTCATAAGTCTAAGGGTTCTGTCAATATTCTTCTCTTTAAAAATAATGATTCCAAAGTCTTTCACTGAGAGTTAGGAAACATTTAAACATCTAAACTTCTTGATCTTCAAATAATAACTGTCTCGGCTCACTTTTTGACCCTGCAAACATCCGTGCAAAGGAAAAAAAATTAAGGGATTCCAATCTTAAATGAGAGAGAAGGTCTCAGCTTCAGAGCCTGCAGCACCTCCCAAATGCCAAGGAAAATGGAAAGAATTCAGGAAGGGGGAAAAAAGAGAGCAAAAACAAAAGTAGTAACTATTTCAGTTTCCACCTTCTAGTTAAAAGCTTTTCTTCACCTAAAACTTTTTCAAAAAGTAACACTGATTTTAGACCTAGAAGTAAGCACTTTAAAATCAGTGTGTTCACTGCACATTAATTCTTTATCAGCCTGAATAACAGAAGATCAGAAGATGTTAGACTTTACCTCCACAGCTTCACAGGTGAGGTGAGAATGCTACACTGAAGAGACAAGTGAGAATGCAGAGAAAAAAAAAAATTATTATACATAAATATGCCTTGCACAAACATACATATTTCATATTTTTCTATGTAGAGTCCAAGATGATGGTTGAAATGAAAGGGGCCCTATGTGACAAAGATTTTTGTTAGAACCATTCTTCTGGCAATGCTTTCTCTCCATTAAGATATGTGACGTTATTTATATATATATATATATATGTGTGTGTGCGTGTGTGTGTGTTTATATGTATATATACACACACACATTAAACACATACATGTTCCATGCATTTAGGCAGGAACCTGTCTGAAAGATGTGTCTTTATAGTACTGTATAGTTGACAGGTGCACAGTTGACAGGTAAACAGAGGTTAAACCATATGTTTTGTATGAAAGATTATCATGAGAGAAAGATAATCAATGATAAACAGGAAATGCTCATGAATGTTGAAGGGCTCACTGTAAACTCCACACAGGAGCGATCTCCAGAGAAAGAGATCCTGCCTTAGTGGTAGTCAGACATTAAATGAGATCTGGAAGAGGTGGAGTCAAGCTCATTGCTTGACTCAGATGGTTAATCAGAGGTTCAGGCTGTGATCAACAGTTTCCCATACAAGTACAAACTGCTATCCAGGGGTAAAAAGAAAAAGAGGTACGTACATTAAGAAAAATAACAGAGGACATGCTTGTACCCACATTAATGGAAAACTAGAGGTTAGGCTGTCTGCAAATTAAGGCTTCATCTGACAAAGTATTCTGTAATAAAATTAAGTAATTCCACTGTAATAATTCTGGCTACAGAAACACTGACTACTGCTATTACATGGTCAATTATTATGTTGTTTATCATTAAGGCCAGCAACACAGTTTTTTGTTTCTAACTTCATCCAAGCTAACACTGCTTGGAAATTGAAAAAGGAGGTCAGTTTTCAGACAGTGAAGTCAGGAAGTTTACTATCATTTGCATAAAACAGCTTTTCAGAAATCAAAAGACAAAACATTCCCAGGGCTGCACAAGCAGAAAACCACTTTCTGCAGGCAACAAAGAATGCATCCAACATTCAGCTTCTGAGTAAAGTGCTATCCATGCCACTGTGGAGGGTGTCAACTAATCACTGTTAGCTGTCCTTAGAAAGACTGTATGGAATGGCATTCTGTGACATTCTGATAATAGAAAATGACACAGATGAAAACAAGACTCGCTTTTCCCTACTTGCATGCTATGTTTTACCTGAAGTTCTATGTGAGCAATGGAGCTCTAAGCTTGATGTGCTCTTTTCTCACATTTTATCATTGTTAGATTGTATTTTCCTATATTTTCCATGAATATTTTTTCTGTGTTCTTTAACTGCTTCAACAGTTAGTATAGTTTAATTCTACTGTATCTATTTCAGCAGACAGGATGATCTGATCATTCAGAATGGACAGTAACCCATAAAAGTGTAATCTGTAGTGACAGCACATTGCAAAATAAATTCCTGAATAAAAAATTTCTAAATTTATGTCCTTATGTGAATATACACTAGATGAGACAATATATATGAAACAGTTAGTTATATTATGTACATAAACAGAATTAAAGTAGCTCTCTCAATAGTCAGAATACCACATTAGAATACCCTTTGAAAAAAAATGTACTGTTGCTGTTTTTTCCCTAGCCAAGTCTGTTATCTGCACTGCAACAACTAGACAGAGAAAATTAAAATGCAAGGTATTCCTTAAAACTAAGATAATTGGCAGAATCTGCCCTTTAATGTAACATTAAAACAACTACGCTTTTGAAAGGTGAACAATCCACTCAAATACATATTTGTTCAGGATGTGAAAGGAAGGATTCTCTAAAGGCTGTTGCCTTATCGAAGCTGCTTGACCAGCAACGTGGACAGCAATTAAAGTCAAGTAGAGCAGCGTTCAAGTTCCACCTGAGCAGCTGGTGCTCAGTAATGGAGCAACCCTTAGGTAGCATTTCACAGGCCCACTGCCGCAGAAGTAAATAGGAATCAGCTCAGAAACTTACTGTGGCACACCATCACAACTTTTTGATCTAATTTTTTATTCCAGGAGGGAATGGAAGGTGTTGCTGGAGATGAAATCACAAGCCATTCCAAAGTTTTCTGTTAATCTAGATAGATAATAAGATGTCTTGCAACCAGCAAGTTTTCATAAGGCCTCTAACTAGTCTGTTATCTAATAAAGTCATAAACATTTCTTTAGATGTCTGCCTTCCTCATTTGAAGAAAGGGCTCACCACAGTGTAAATTGCAATCTCACTCATAACAAAGATGACGGCATAATGAAATAAGGAATTTAAATTGTGGGAACACAGGAGGAACAAACACAAAAAAAGTCAAGAATTGTATTTATGAAATAACAGTACATAGCCTAGTCTAGAGCTATACCACAACTGAGGTAGTGTTTGCACCAAAACAGTAGCACACTAATTACAGTTTACTCAATTTTTTCAGACACCTCTGAGCTAGAAAATTACCAAGTTCTCTTAATCCAAGTTAGAGCAGCACTAGTCATCCTATGTTCCTAAGGTCTCTTGTGCCTTGTAGGATATGCAGAAGGATTCTTCATGGCAATGCAGATCCCAAGCCTACCATTAATGATTTCCAGAGGTGGGAAGGGGATGCACTTGTGAGGCTAGAATTCTGGGCTTTTAGTCATATTCTCAATGTTTTATATTTGTAAGTAGGTTAACAGAGCTGACTAGCAACCTCTATCCTACAGCAGCAGTTAAAGTCCCCGTATTTGTTTCTTTACTGAGGCAAAATTCATCACCAAGATGCCAAACAAGCACTCCAAAGCACCCGATTTAGATGGAAGGAGCTGAGAGGCTGAGAGGAGCAAAAGAACTCAGTCTGACTTCACTTATGCATTAGCACAGACCTTTAATTTTCTTTCTCTTTACTGAAGGGGAGGGGAAAAAAAAAAAAAAAGGAAAAAAAAAAAGTGAAAATGAAAGGGAAATACAAACCTATATGAGTGGTGTCTGACAGTAGAACTTGCAAGCCATATACTATGCAGTTAAAACTTGATCCAAAGCCCACCAACGTCAATGGGCTGAGGATCAGATTCTTATTCAGCTCATTGGGCTAATTCATCTTTGAACTTAAAATTGTTTATTTAGGCCTTGGTGTCTCTATATATTTTAATGGTGTCAGAGCTCTGTCCAGCTAAGTCTTGAATACCTTCAAAGAGAGAGATTCCACAGCCTCTCTAGTTCTCTGTGTCAGTGCTTGACCAGCTTCACAGTGGAAAAAAAAATAAATCCCTGTATCTTACAAATATGGGAAGTGGCTATTTTTCACCATAGAACCACATTCAGATTTCAGAATGCACAAGAACGGATGCAAATAGATAAAGAAAAAGCCACACTAACAAAAGTGAAGACAGGAAATAAAATTAGGTTTGCCTACATCAAAACAGATAAGGAGCGGATTTTTGCATAAACCAGCTGATTTTTGCATAAATGTGCTCATAGTGGCTTGCTGAGAAGTCACTCACCTGATCTCGGGAATATGGAGTATCCACTATGTGTTTGTCTGAACACGCTGCTAGAAGAATCTTCATAGCATTTAGCTGAAGCAACATTTCACAAGCCATGGTATCAAAGAAAGTAATATTGGCAAGAGCTGCTGAAGCCAGCAGGAAAACTTCACCAGATGAGGCTTCTTGGCACAGTTCTAGGAATGCAGAGAATAAACTGAATAAAAATCATCCTCTCAGTGCAAAAACACATTTGTTTCAAAGCAGTATTTAACCACCTGCAGTTGGCATTAATAATCTGTGGCCAAGTTTGTAAAACTCAAGACAAAAGCAGAAACAAAACATAAAAATAATCTTAAGTTGGCAATTATATACTACATCACATTTTTAGGGTGCTTTATAAGCTTTAACATTAGGCACCTTTGTTTGCGCTTCTGAATACTAAAAGCAATTGTTTCCTAAGCATTCATCTAATTAATGGGAGTATCTATCTAGTATATCATTCTACAGAGAATATTCCACTGAATGTTGTTCAATGCCTTGATATGAAATAAAATGAAATACTAGAGGCAGAAGGCTGGCAGTAATTGATCCATAAGATATTTCATCCACATATCCTCTTTAGAACAAACCGCACACATTTTGCCCATTTCTAAGCCTATTACTTTGTAGTCATCCTACGTATTTTCCACTTTCAATAAGAAGTGCTGAATCCTTTCATTCCTTGCACACACACACATTCTAAGTAAGATCCGAATCACCTGGCAATAACACTCCAGCCTGTTTTAAAAATTAAATATATTACAGTAATTTGATTACTGAGCTATAAATATTGAAAGGACACCAGTGTGTGATTATTGAAAGAGCTCTCCCAAAGTTACACGTGTTTTATTTTTAATGCTCACATTTCCTGAGCAGAGTTTATATTACTAAAATTCAGGTGAAACTGGGGCACCGACAGTCAGGGAAATTCTCCACCTGCTAATCCCTTCTGGATAGGCTATTAAAGCTGTCCTTTGACTGCGGTGCATTGCAATAACTGCTAAATACATTTAAAGTCTGTTCAGATGCCTCTAGCAGTCTATTTACAGCAAATTTAGAAAACACAACAGCCATACAGGAATGATTAGAAAGTGCCTTTTAGAGACAAACATGAGACAGGAGGATCCTTGGCTCAGTTCATTTTGAGGTTCAAAAGGTAGTATAGCAGGTGGATACTATTACGATAAATACACATAAATTTCACTCAAAAATGGACATGAGTTAAAAATATTATGTAATTGCAGAATGCTCAGCTTCAGGATTAAAAAATGGCTGAGTTGTTTTTTCTGGTAAGCAAAGAATAGCAAACATTCTTTATGGAATGTGGTTAGTGAAAGATCCTACCCTCAAGCAGTCATTTTAACTGGAAAGACTCAGAAGAACTTACTAACAAGTGCTGTTACAATTTCTTCCATATTTTCCAGAAAGCTGCTGAGATGTTGAGTGAATGTGAGATGTGGGGATGTGATCTGTGCAATTACTGCCGCTGCTTCTGCATGAGTGGCTTCCGAATGGGTGTTATCAGTAAGAATGTCAGCCAGGCACAGTATTCCATCTACCTATGGAAAAACAATACATATAGGTTGGAAATACACCAATAAATATCTATGCAAACATAGAGGGTTTTGCAATCTTATTTTCTAGGCTAAAAATAAACAACACCATTTATTTTGAATGACTTAAATTTGGTGGCATTTATGACATAAGAAGTTTTGATTCAGAAAAGAAACTAAATTCAGCACAAAAGCTTGCTGACCAAGAAGACTTTCATTTACTTCTTCTTTAATCATAGAATGATGTGGATCAGAAAGGACCTTTAAGACCATGTAGTTCCAGCCCCCTGCTATAGGCATGAAGACCTCTCACTTGACCAAGTTGCTCATGGCCCCATCCAGCCAGGCCTTGAATGCCCCCAGGGAGGGGCTATTCAGTTTCCCCGAACAACTTATTCCAATGTCTCACTATGCTCACAGTAAAGAATTTCTTCCTAATATCTAGTCAGAATCTTCCCTCTTCCAGTTTAAAGCTATTTTCCCTCATTCTGCTGAAATTATTTTTGTCAAAAGAAAACAGAAATTATTCTCTGACAGAAGTCTCAATAAAGCACTTCTCCAAAAATAAGCTCTGATGAGCATATGTTAACTGCTGTTATGCTCAGACTTGTTTAAAATCTTTTGAATGTGTCCCACTGTGTGTCATGGTTTTGTAATTTTGTAATTTTGCTATCAGTATTCCACATCATAACATCATGTCAAGTATGGATACTTCTGTTGAATGTGCAGTCCACAGAAGAAGACTACATATCCCAGAGAACAACAGGAGTAACAATAAGTCACGGGACCAGGACTCTATATAATCTCGTTCCCAGGCTGGAGTGCCCTCCTTCTTCTCTCGAACTTCTCGGAGAGTGGGAAGCGTTCCAGCCGTGTCGCCTAGAGTTCACAGTAGGCCTCTCGGTTTTCGGAGACTCTCTCTCTCTCTGTTTCGTTCGATTTTGTTAGCCTTAATTATATTATATTGTGTTATCTTGTATTTCGATATCATATTTAGTAAAATAAGTTTTTCCTCCTTAGATTGTCGCTGTTTTATCCCACTCCCCTTTTCCCCCTCCTTTCCGGGCCCCGGGGGGGGCGTGGGGTGGCTTCCCCTGTCACGGGCATAGGTAAATCTAAGTAACCCGTGACACTGTGAGACTTGAGCTCTCAAGTGTGCAGTAAGTTCTTCATGGGCAGATATTTTGCCAAATGCTTTCTGAACATGTTGCAAAGCCAATGCAGGTTCAGAAAGTACCACTACAGACAGATCCATAAACCGTGACAGATGAGTATGCATGAGTTTTGTATTAGAGCTAGGTCAATTTATTCTTTGTTTATTCAGAAGTGGAACAGAAATGTGACTGAAAGTTACATACATTTATGCTTTTAAAAAATCTGAAGTGTTCTAAACTTATTCTTTATGCAGTTTAGCCGAATACATCATATATGCACATTTTGCTCTGATTTATTGGAGATTCACTGACACAATGCAAGAGTGGAGCCAACAGGATGCTTAAACTATGCAGATGTTAACATCCAAAGCCAGCAACTATGAAGGTCCTCCATAGACAAGGACATAATCTAAGAACTTTCAAAATAAGAGGATGTTGCTTCTACCCCACTTTAACGTATTCCTGAATCATCCATCATACAATCAAGGAGGTAGGTAAATGTGTGAAGGGAACAAACAGAGTATGAATCACAGAATCACAGAATTATTGGGGCTGGAAGGGACATCTAGAGATCATCGAGTCCAGCCCCAAAGATGCACGTAATGTCAAATCTGAAGAAATTCACCAACTAAAATCTTTATATGGTTGAACTGTAGGGACAGTTTACAAGCTTCACTGAGTAACTATTTTAAAATCTGATCTTTTACTTATATGAAGTTCTGAAAAAGCATGAAGTCAATTGCCTTATAAGCTGCTTGGGCTTCATAGATACCAAGAGAAATTATCAAAGCTTACCACTGAAATATACTTCAGCAGTCAAACAAAACAAAAAACTCACAGAGTCTTATGCATGCTCTGACTGCATTCTCTGTCTATTCAGAACACCCTCAAAACAACTATCTTATGTCCTGTTTTCTCCACAAAGGGTATTTAGCAAATTTCCAACTCACATTTTTATTAAATATTAATACACAATGTTGTATCCTGCAATCAGCATGAATTAAATTATTTTTTAAAGCACAAACAATTAATGTATTTTACAAGAAAAGATCTCAGATTGATGGGAGCAAAGGTCACCTTCTGGAAGATCTCATTGGGATGCACTTTTTAATAGACAATCAACTGTATCACTGGAACTCTAAAAACACGGATAGAAACAAACAAATAATAAAAAGAACCCTATTTTTTCTTCTAGATTACAAATGAGTTTCAGTAGAGAACCTGAAGCACTGGCAAGAAGAGGAAGAATAAATTTTCGACATTAAAGTTTTCCTTGACAAGCTTTCAACATTAATCTACCTATAGCAAAATATTTCCTCCTAGTTATGGCAGAATTCTACAGTTTGAAACAGCAGATTCACATCATTCTCTTGGCTTCACAGTATATTAATAGATCTCAGTGTCAAGAATTGATATATGTCCTCACAAGATGATTTAGTAGCCAATGTGTGCTAGACAATATCATATGCAAAAACACCCAATTTTGACACCTTGAAACGTCCCCAGGTCACACCTTGTCTGGGGCCCAAAGGATACTAATAACAACAGTCAGTATGAAAATTTAAAGATATTTCAAGGCAATAAATATATATATATGTATTTCAGAAGAAGCTTCTTACAAGATCTGATAACAGGATAAAGCACTACGTGGCCCTAAATTTACTGGCTGAAATTCACTTGGCCATCTTTTTTTCAATGACTTGAGCAAAATGACTTTAGAGTAGTTTCATGCTATTTCAGAACAAGTACTGGCTTTTGAAAGAGGTACAAGCACAGGGTTAGATTATTCCAACAGCACTGATTGCTTATATATACACTACAAAATACAAGCCGTTAATGGAAATGGGAAGTTGCTTAATTGTAAATATAAGTGGATTTATTACTTTCTTAATAATAAATAAAGCCAGCACTGGTTAATTTTCCTCCTTTCAATTAAAAATACTATAAAAAACTTAGAAATTCTGCCTAAAATACATTCTGTACCCTCTTGGCTCCCACCTTAACTACAGAAGTTAAAATAAAATAATTCTGCCCCAGCAGGCAACCCCATTTATAAGTGTCTAGCAATAAATTTTAAAATGACAGGGGAACAATCTAATAAAAGCACTTTAACATCCAAAAAGAAATTGCTTCTCAAAGCATTTTTATAATTAGCTTTCACACTGAAAGGAACTTTGGATGACTGCCCTGTTTTCCTTTTAATTTTGGTGGAGTAATCAGCTAAATGTCAAATCTGTTCATCACCCTGGCAATACAAAAGGACCAGTTAGCCAGATAACGCAAACAAATGAATTCCATGAATGCAATAAGATGCTGTGGAGACCCTGCATTTGAGGAATGGTGTTCAGTAAATACTTGATCACTAATGTTTCAAAATTGATAAATGGAAAAATGCCAGGAACTTACATCCTTATAAGCATTGCTCTGTTACATAAACTTCATCCAAGTGACAAAAATAAATACTTGACCACTTTACTCCATAGATAAAGTCTTCTGAAAGGAAATCACTTATTCTCTCTGCAACAGGAATGAATTCCAGGGCAGCCCTCTTCCTTCTTAGGTATACCTGTTCTTTCTCCTGAAAATATTAACTAAAGCTAGACATCCGCAAACATGGTTGAACTGCCTTGAGTTAAATGCTGGCAATTCATAAAAATATCAATACAGAATTTGCAATGAATTGCATTATTGACTTCCCAGTTTGAAATATTACACTCAAGACAAGTCTTAACTCTCTGCTTTCCACAATGAGGCAAACTTGAACCTCTGATCAGATGCCCCTGTAAAGTACTCTATAGATAAAAACCGCTTGAGAAATATGCCGATTTATACCAGATGAAGATACATTCAGCTTTTTTTTAAAGTGAGATGATATATCAGTAGAGTGATGCCATTACAATGTCCAGAAATATGATTTCAAGTAATCAAGGTTACTGCAGAAGTTCCACGGCAACAGCACTGACCAATGAACAAAGCGCAGAAGGAGAAGAGACTGAGAAGGAATTCATTCTCAATTATGTAGATGCTATCTACAATACAGATCCTTCTATCAACGCTGATGTTTATCTGTGTAGAATTAGTATACCCCAGTACAGCAGAGGAGAAACTACTGATCATAAATTACTAAAGTGACACAACATAGAAAGGGATTTATAACTGTTTTAGTACTCAGCATTTGTTGAATTATTTCTTTTCTGTCATAGCTGAAAGAATCACAATAATTACTTATCTGAAATCTCAGGAGTTTACAAGAATAGGGGAGAACTATTTCTGTTTACATAAGACAGAGATGAAATTCTGCAAGTTCCGTGACACATGACAGAAGCCAAGGGTCTCATCATTTTCTGGCCCTGAATTTTGGTGGGTTGGATATACTGGCTTGTTTTAAAGTTGCAAGAATCTATTCCTATTTGTAGGAATTTCTTGATATCTGCTTCATAAATTCCAGAAAGCATAAGTTTGCTTCTTTTAAATAATGGATAAGGCTTTATGTATTATACTTTGGGGTCTGAATTTCATTAAAATGAAGCAACATGGACACAAAAAGAACTCGGCAAGAAGATGAGAGGAAGTGTCATGAGTTATATAATAATGCTGAACAAGATTCTGGGACCTGAAGTCTGAATTAGGGAAGAACCGTATGTAAGTAGTGTTAACATAGCCCTCATTTTTATTTACCCTGGGGGATCACAGTCTGTACTAGTAGGAAAAACAAAAAGTAAAAAACCACAGAAACAAAAAACATCCTATTCCTATAAGCAAAGAGGGGCTCCGGGGTTTTGCATAGGAAGGCACTCCAGAAAATGAGATATGCTCACTGAAAAAAACATGCTCGGACCATCTGGTTTTAAATAAATAATGTCACAGACACTGCATGGCATGAGGACATATTCTCAAACAGCCAGTGTCTGGCATTTAAAAACAAGAATGCTCTTTCAACACATTTGATTACATTGCATTGTTTATTTTTGGTGACACTGTGAATTTCATTTTAAGAAGTGTTTGTTAGTGCACCTCTTCATGAGCAAAAAAACAAATCACACGCAAGCCATTTAGAGGACTCTCTTCATATATTACAATAATGAGGAAGTGCTGCTATCCAAAAAGTGCAGCATGGAGGTTACAGCCAGAAAATCTGTCATTATCAGCTAATCTAACTCTGCACTGTCTTTCTTCTCACAACAAAAAGTTCTTGACAATATTTTTGCTAGAAATCCAGGTCCAAACTTTAAATCTTAACGTGATATGCCTAGACATTAACAAAATAACATAACTATTGCTGTAAATACACATGCTGTTTCCTCCATTAGACTAACATTCTCAAACAGTAGAATACTGTCCCAAGAAGTTAGAAAGAAACATAAACCTATCCCCATTCTCAGATGTGATAATGAAAAGCCATGGCAGAGAGCAGAGGCCTGTATTAGACTGAGCAGAGAGTGAATGGGCAACTACAATAGCACAAGGTGCTTTTTTCTATACTGCTAATTTAAACATGAGATGCTGCAAATTCATTCAGAAACAGAGATCCTTATGCAAACAATTTTCTTTGCAAGTATCACTCACTTCAAGGGTGTCCTTCAATCTAGCCTAAGAAATATCCAATCTCCACAGGATTCAAGGTCTTCACAGTTTTTGAATCACATGTATACTGATTAAGTATACAGTAGCTATAAGACACTTACCTAATAGAATGTACTGAATATATACAGCAGCCTGTTAAAAATTAAAAGCATCTAAATACATGTTACTTCCATAAAGGACAATGCTTTATTCACAAATCCCTCTCTAAAACTACTTACTGTTTTTAAGAAAAGTGCTGTGAGGTACCAAGCGTTAATAAAATTGTTTGCTACATTCATTACTTCATGATGGCTGTTCAGATTTCTTAATAAATTAATTTAAATAAATTAGCTCCAGAACTGACCTTGTATGTGCAAGATTTTCATTGGCAGAGAAATTTTACAGGCAAGTTATGGAGCTTTATGATAGCCATTTATAATGAAAACACTCTCAGCACTTTAGCTATAAAACTTCTAGTGAGCAACTCAGTAAGAGTCCATTCGGGTTGTAATAACAACAGAGGAAATTGCTATATTTATTTGACAAGAATTTTAAAAAAGAGAAAAAAGAACTAAAAATGTAGCAGTTTTCATCTGGTGAAAATTGATGGAACTTTCCTGGTTGCAGCAAACTCAAACCATTCCATCCTGAGATTTCTCTCTGGACATGAAAATCTCCTTGGGTCTTATACAAATACTGATTTATTTCTATGGCAGCAGTGTCAATAAAGCAATTTCAGAATTGCTTTAAGTATAAGGAATTCGGGTCTAGGATCAGCTGTTTGCATGGAATCTTTATGAGCAGTCAGAGGTCTACAATGAACCATCAGATGAAATGATCTCAGCATTTTTCTCTCCACTAACATCTCCCAGCACAGTCAAATATTGCTGCTGTATTGATTCCTTAATAGCAGAAACAGGGACAATGCTGAGAGGCTGACAAAACTGAATCGTTTTACCACCAGAACACTGGTTTCTCTCCTGCCTGGTCTCAACACAAAGGAGCATACTCATCAAGGAGAGCATACTCATCAAGGAGAGCAAACATAATTAAAGCTAAGGAAGTGTCTGTGTGCTGCACTGAAGGAAGAAGAAACACACCAATTTTGTTAGATTTCTAATGGAAATTATTTTTTGAGCAAGTAAAGTTAACTACACTAGAGCGCTTGGACATTAGGACAGTTCCAATCTGCATTCAAAATCATATTTGCAAGTCAGGCTTATTTCATAGCCCACTCTCACATCCTTACCTGAGCAAAGATGGAAGTGCCTGTCCCCTCCCCTCAGTAAGCAACAACAGGATGCACGGGAATGGCACATAGTTGGGTCAGGGAAGATTCAGACTGGATATAAGGTAGTTCTTTGCCCTCAGAGTAGTCGAACTCTGCAAGAGGCTTCCAAATACGGTGCAGCGGGAGAATTCAGGAGGCATTTGGATAATGTGCTTAATATGCTTGAACTTTTTAGTTGGCCTTATGTGGTCAGGTAGTTAGAATTTGTGTTCCTTATAGGTTTCCTCCAACTGAACTCTTCTATTCTATTAGAAAACCATGACAGGGTGTACATTCTTTGACTGAATTACTGAGTGAGCAGAGTCCAGGTTCAATAGCCTTGGACATTCTGCAATCATTTTGGACTGAAGAAAAAGCAGTGAATGCTTTGTTAAGGCGAAAAAAAAGAGGGGGAAAAAAAAAAAACAAACAAACAAACAAAGTGAACTTTTATTTCAGCTAAGAAGTTGGATGTAGGAAAACAAACCTGTTCTTGAAGAAAGCCCCAAACACCTTCCTGATTCTGCCATCTAGCCAGTGTCTGCTTGGGGCATTTTTGTTTGATTGATTTTAATACTCCCTAAGCTATAAGCCAGTAAGTCCAAAGTTAGATAAATACAAGAGGTGCTGTGGGACCTAAGAACCTAGTATTTACAACCCCCAGTAGCACTCAGGCTTTACTTTACATAAGCAGTAAAAACTGATTCCACATTCCAAACCAACCTAATCCTTCAGATCTGCAAAGTCCAAATCTGGGCTAAAGACTGCATGTGATCAGGCTTCATTCTGCTGTCTGGCAGTCTGCAGGTAGCACAAGAGGAACTGCTGCAGGGCAGATAACACTGTGAGCCAGCTAGAGGAGAAAGCAGAAATGGGTGACAATTGGAAAATAGGGCGTACAGCATGTCATTCTGACACTGGGGCTAAATAAGTACTGTGTCCAAAGAGCATAAATATGATCAAAGTATACCTAACTTCTATAAATAGGTCAAATTCTGCTAAATATTGAAGGTGTGCTGCAGAACACTCCCCACATCTTGCTGACTCCTGGGAAAGCATCACAACATGGCTGAGCTAGCATGGTAAATAATAGGGGCTGCTACAGGACCGCTAGCACAATAAAGCTGTGTTATATCAATTTCATTGTTTTCAATAGAGGTGAATTTGGCATACTTTAGGTGTACATTTTTTGACTGTGTCAGATGAAGACAGTAAGCAACACAAAGCATATAAACGATGTACCAAATGGACGGCCAACAAGGATCTCAGCAGGGAAAAAAAACAAAGTATATCAGTGCAAATAGTTTTTAGAAATAGCCCCAAAGCATAAGTCTTGCACATCTGGTTATTGTTTATCCCCATATTGGGGGCCTTCAGACAAAAATTTCAGGCTACTGTTTCTTACAAATTCCCTTTTGACCTTTACCTATAACTCAGTTCAGAAGAAAGGATGACTAAAAGTCATTCAGAAATTTTAGCTTAGTCCAAATCCCTGCCATGCTAAGAACCACTGCTGATTTCACTACTGTGTGCTACAGGCTTAGTTCTACACTGAACAGCAGTGCCTTGTATTTCAAGCACATTAATCCTATGAAAACCAGATGTCTGACTGTTCCCTAATGAAGTCAATGATAAAACTCTTTCCATAGGAACAAACCTTAATTGAACTAAAAATTGTTCATCATACCACGTCATCCAAAATGTTACTACATCTTAACATTTCCAAGTAATCTGACTGCATGGACACCTGGAGATATTATGTTCACAACAACTGCTATGAAGTTGTTTAATAATCTAGCCAACAGTTGTTATGCAAAATAATTGGACCTTTATTTTGTAAATATGTATTAAATTGTTAGTTTTTGCAAAGGACTCCATGCACGTGTGTGTGTGTACAATACTTTGCGGAATGATTTCTTGGTACTTTACTGTTCTTTTTCCTGCAATCTAAGTCAAATGCCAATAGCATTAATTCCCATACAGTTCCACAACAAAATAATTTCTGTATTGTCAATAGCAAAGATAGCAGCA
Source organism: Coturnix japonica (assembly GCF_054131305.1). Lineage (NCBI taxonomy): Eukaryota > Metazoa > Chordata > Aves > Galliformes > Phasianidae > Coturnix > Coturnix japonica. The sequence goes on along the minus strand of NC_140667.1, from coordinate 17,215,148 downwards.
ACACTGATGATTGAAGTAATTTAATTAAATGATTCCATTCCTCACCTACGATTTCTTTCTGAAAACCTATGAGCATAAGTTTGTCACAACAATGTGAAGTTTTGTTAACTGAAAGCAAGATCTATTAAAACACTAAAAGTTCAGGAGGTATGTACTAGATGAGCGACAGTTTAATAGATAGACATTTATGGCTTAGATCCTTGGTTATCTTACTGAAGAGCACCATTAACCAGTATTAAAATACAAAAGCCTTTACAAACCAAGTTGAACAGACAAGGCAAACTCAAGACAGTACCTGTGCCAAGCTGGGGGGAGGAGGGGGGGGAGGGGAGGGGGGGTTTAAGGCAAAGTGCAGTCATTTTTCTGTTCAGAATAGCTGACCATAAACCAATCAGCTTAAAAATCCTGTCTAATCAGACATCTTTCAATGAGCTTGTACAACTGATCTTTCTTAATTCAATTTTAAAACTTAATCCACTTTACTGAAAAGGTATTTGATTGTTGCATCCTTTCCTATCTATGTCTCTCTTCTGGTTCACTGAAATACCTTCTATTAGGATAAGCTTACCCTGACTGGCTTTTTTCTGTTACCACTTTTAGTAACTGTCATATTTTGTATCTTTTTCTGAGAATATATATATATATGGCCTGGGATCTGAATGCTATGCTCTTCTCCATACATTTTGTGAAAAGTCTTTTAACCACTTTGTACAAATGAGAAAGCTCTCTAGCAAAGAAGTGGTAAAACTGTGCCACAATGACATAGAAGTGCATCATTTCATGTTTAAAGGTGCTCGAGGCTTCCCCGTTCTGAGGAAAGGAGGAAAGATGAACTGAAAGGAGACAGCTCACAGATTCCTTACTCTGAGTCATAGCAGCATCTTTTGCAGTACAGTCAAGAAGGCAAAACCAGCACAGTAAAGGCATAGAGCATACATAATTCTTTCCTCAGTCTAGAGGGTGGTGCAAAATAATGGATCAGTCATGAAGTTCATTTCATACATTTGAGACAACTTATTCCTAAGCAATTTAGTTTTGCTCTTGCAGACAACACTATAAAATAAAGATAAAAATCTACTTATCTGCCTCTACATAATGCTTGGATAAATGCCACTACAACAATGCTACCAATTATTATTAAAATGAGCAGTCATTTTTCCAGAAATTAGGAGAGTATATCTTACACCAAATAGTAACCGAATCAGTGTTAAGTTCTGGTAACTTAATAGAAACAAAAAATCTAAATTACATTGATTTTAATTTAAAAGTGATTCTACCCACAATATTTTGAGTACATTAGCACATCACTTTTGGGAGTCGAGGGTTTGTTAACAGTGTTAGTTTTGCATTCAGTGAAGCTATTAGAGTTTGCTGTGAGTTGATATATAAATGCTCCGGTAGTATAAATATTTCAAACGAGAAGTCCAGTTTGTAGATAAGAGTGTTTAATTTAGGAGATCGCTTGGGTTGCAGCTAGCTTTGGTCCGCACAGACCGACCTTACCAAATCAGTGCCCTCAGCCTTGAACTCAACATAGATCTCCACAACGCTTACCAGGAACCCAGCAATGGAAACATTGCCATAATTCCTGTCTCCACTGGGTGCCACTGTTGTATAACAGTGTGCGGATTACACTGCCTGAGTCGTGTGTGATGTTTTTGAGATATATTCAGTTATTACTCGTTTTATGTCCCCAAAATTCCACAGAATAAGCCTTTTAGAAATAAATTCAGGTAGGGTTTCATTACTCATAGAACTCTGCAGGTACCATGCTCAAATGCATAATAGCTCAGATTCTTTCCCAATTTGTACTTTAAAAAGCCTCCCAGTGCTGTGACCAGAACTGCTCCTCCATGCTGACTGATAATCAGCCTAGTGCCTTATGCTGAACAATATTTTGTCTCTGAAAGTTAGCTGATAGCCACCCATTGCCTTCTAAAGTGCTTTCATGCATCACTATCACAAAAGTAAATCTTTAACAAAATCTATAAGTGACCTTGACAACACCTGTTTAGCAAGAGTTCCCCAACTGTGAACGCACAATGAGATGATGATAGTGCTAAAAATACAGTATTGGTCTACCTTTAAATTTAATGGCAAGTGTAAAATTTATGGAATGGATATAATTTCTATTTGATGGTTTGTGGATACTGATCACTTTCTAGACAACAATTTTCTTTCAGCTAAGCTGGAATCAAAAATACTGAAAAGTTTATTATGAATCACCATAGTCACCTTCAAGTTGTCTGCTTGGCAACATCCCTGCTCTCAGATTTTGCTGTTTCCCCAGACCCCTTAGTTTTAGACTTAGTTTTTTGTTTTTCTTAATGGAAGTCACTGAGAACTTACACTAAAATAAAATAAAAAATTTTAAAGGTGGAAGACAGTTATGAGGAAATGTTATGCTGTCTTTTCATAGTAGAATCATTTCTCACTCTCTGTATATGCTTTATAAACTTCTGATCTTTCCTCTCAGCAGACTTTTCTGATAGACAGACGGTGATATTGACAAGTACAGAATTTTCTATGACTGTTTGATATTTGAAAAGGTCTCAGTCATCTTCCAGCAGAAATCCAAAAGGATTTCTAGAATTCTGCCAGATTCTGAGAAGTTTTCCTGTAAACCGACCCATGATGCAATTATAGAGGTAATGGACAAGCCCAGTGCACTGAAGCTTGGCCATTCCTGCACTGAGAAACTCACAAGCATCTAGCTTAAGTCACAGAAAAACAGTAGTAAATTTAGAAAGGTAAACTCAGTTCAAAACATTCACACAGTAAGAAAAAGAAGTAGCTGCAGATCCTAGTCTTGCTAGTGTTCTCTTGTCAGCACACAGGCTGTGGCTCATCAGATATCCAAACTAATAATCTGAATAACTATCACCCGCATATCTGTTCCCACTATGCCTACTTATCAGATCACATTAAAAACAGCAATAAGATGAAACAATTTTTACCTGCTCTTTGTATTGATATGTGGTTATCGCACACATATGGACGTAAAGAAAACGTCACAGATAGGAAGATCAGCTTTATAAATCAATTTGTGCCATAACAAAGCTGGAAAATCCCTGTCTTTCCATTAACCACTTACCTGAAATGGCCTCTTCATTGCAGTAGGAGAACATTACAGTTCTAATTCCACAGATATTGAATATATGTAATCTTTTTCTGCCTTTCAAGGCCTAGAGAAACTGCTAATACCAAGCTACCTAAAATACATTCCATGAGGAGCAGAGGCAACACTTACAGCTGGTATCTTATTAACCAACAACAATAGTGTAGGGACTAGTGAAACAGCTTCTGCTTTACAAAAACATCACCATTTACAGCCTCTGTAGTCAACAAGATCCCCTTCTCTGCCTGTTAGTAGTAGCTATCGGCAGCTTGGCTGTGGCAGTAATTGCTTTCATTCTTATCAAGGTTACAGAAAACATTATGGAGAAACCTTTTCTCACATCTTCTCTAGGAGAACAAAGTAAGATGAACCTTCAAATGCTGGCAAGACTTCTGCCTTCTTAGTGATAGCGTCTGTGGACAAAGGAAGGGCAACTGATGTCATCTACATGGGCTTTGTCATGGTCCCACCCCACATCCTTCTCTCTAAATTGGAAAAATTTGGATATGAAGTCTAGATTAGTTAGTGGATAAATAACTGGTTGAATGGTCGCAACCAGAGAGTTGTGGTCAATGGCTTTATGTTTAGGTGGAGGCTGGTCATGAACTATGTCTTCCAGAGGTCTGTCTTGGAAACAGTGCCCTTGAGCATCTACATCAACAACATAGTGGTATTGAGAGCATCCTCTCAAGTTTGCTGGTGACATTAAGCTGAATGGTGCAGCTGAGACAATAAAAGGATGCCATCGAGAGAGACCTGGAAAGCCTCCAAAAGTGGAGACACAAGAATCTAAAGAGGTTTAACAAGGCCAAGTGCAAGGTGTTGCACTTTGGTCAAGGCTATCAGGCTCAGTATGAGAACTGACTGAGAGAAGAACTACTTGAGTGCAGCTCTAAGGAGAAGGTCTTGGGGGCCCTCATAGACAAAAGTCTGGATGCGATCCAGCAGTGTGCACTTGCTGCCCAGAAGGCCAAGAGTATCCAGGGCTGCACCAAAAGAGGGGTGGCCAGCAGGGAGAGGGATGTGATTGCCCCCCTCTACTCTGTCCTTGTGTGGCTGCATCAAAACCTGGGGCCCTCAGTACGGGAAGAATGTGGAAACGTTGGAGTGGATCCAAAGTAGGATTTCATGCCTTCTGTGAAGAAAGGCTGAGGGAGCTGGGCTTGTTTAGCTTGGAGAAGAAAAGGCTCTGGGGAGACCTCATTGTGGCCTTCCAGTTATTGAAGGGAGCTTACAAACAGGATGAACATCAACTTTCCACATTGTCTGATAGTGATAGGACAAGAAAGAATGGCTTTGAACTAAAAGAGGGGAAATTTAGGTTAGACATCAGGAAAAAATTTTTTACTCAGAGGGTGGTGAGACACTGGAAGTTGTTGCCCAGAGAAACTGCAGATGCCCATCCTCAGAAACATTCAAGGCCAGGTTGGATGGGATCCTAGGCAGTCTGATCTGATGGCTGGCAACCCTGTTTATGGCAGGGTCATACATCTTACATGATCTTACAGCACAGGCTGAAAGAGATGAGCCTGGAGAAGCCTCTGAGATGACCTGATAGCAGCCTTTCAATATTTAAAGGGGAGCTACAGGAAAGAAGGGGACAGCCTCTTTAGAAAGGTCTGTGGTGACAGAAAAAAGGGAAATGGCTTCAAGCTCAAAGAGTAGATTTAGCTTGGATATAAAGAAGTCTTTACAGCAAGGGTAGTGAGGCACTGGAACACATTGCCTTGAGATGCAGTTGATTCCCTGTCCCACAAGGCTAGATCAAGCCCTGGGCAACTTGATTTAGCTGTGAATGCCCCTGTTTAATTGCAGGAGAGTTGGATTCGATGACCTTTAAAGGTCTCTTTTGGTTTAGATGTTAGGATTCTATGTTTCTATGATCTCTAGGTCCCCTCCAACCCAAGACATTCTATGATTCTTCTTACTTCCATCTGCTGGTCTGATGGAGATTCTTTGCTCTTAGAGACTTATCTCGGCTGAAGATCATTGTCAGGTCAAAGTCTAAAAGCTGATAGAGTTAAACCAAATCAGCAAAACATGAAAGGGCATATGACAATCTTCAGCATTCCAGATTACTTCAGATCAGTAAACACCTAGTTCGAGATACCAGCTCAGGCTTGTGTGAGCCCTGATGAAACTCTGGACTGCCTCTACCCACCAAAATGCTGGTAGGAGAAGGAAGCCTGCCACTATACAACGTGCAGCAATGTCTCTGAAAATCAAGAGTGATTTAGTACAACAGTATGGCCTGATCAATAAAAAGCTTGCTTATCTATTACAAGCAGCAAATGAACAAATTCTACAGTCCTCTGAACAGCTCTGAACAGTACTGGAAAGGGAAGAAACCATCAGTGGAAGAGCTACTGTCTGGGACTGAAACAACAGATGAGATAGGAATCAGCCAACATGTGAATGATGCAGTTAGATGCTTAGCTTTTCAAAAACATGATTATTATCTTAAAGAGATGAGATTGTTTTTCCAACAGCTCATTAAATGTTTTTGAAGATGCTTTAGGAAACATGAAAGTTTTAGTATAAATCAGGCAGAATGCCAGATGTAAGTGGTTTCCTGCAAACAAGCCTAAGTAAAAAAAAAATAAAAAATTACACTGACGCACAAACAGGCCTCTACATCACCTGCCATTAATTATTATTTAACCTTTACTGTTTTAAGAAATATGAGGAGACTCATACGTATCACGGGTGAGCTTCAGCTAAGCCACATAGTAGCTCTTAGGTCACTGGAAGTATGAGGTAAGAAACAGCTGATAGACGTAGTTTATTTTGTTTTTGTTAGGAGCACATATGCAGGTTACTTTACCTAAATAATTCAATACTTCCAGCCTTGACTTCAAATGCACGTCACTAAGAATGTTTGCTGAGTTTCAGCTAATTAGCAAATTAATCTAGGCTGAGTTGTAAAAGAGTACTGGAGCAAATTAAACTATCTCCAGGAAAAATGTTAGCTTGCAGTAAGAGTTAACAAGACAGAGTCAGAATATACTGATACTGACAGATAAATCATGAGGTCGGTTTGCATTTATAGAATACCATTTTAGTGAGAAAATTAAAATGCTATTTAAGATGAGAAAATCTTCTGGCCATAACAGGTTGAAGTTGTTATCATAAAAGTTTCCTGTATGTCTTGTATTTCTATTCTATTCTATTCTATTCTATTCTATTCTATTCTATTCTATTCCATTCTATTCTACTCTATTCTATTATTACATCCTGTGAGGTACTTTCTCACATTGCTTTAGTAGAAATAGAAGAGGGGAAAAAAAGAGGGAGAGAGAGAGAGAGAGAGGAGAGAGATTTTTAACCACATATTTTCAAAATAATTTTGTGAATTATTGGATAAAAACCGGTGGGGGGGGGGGGAACACAAGTAAATAGGCATGTATAAAATGAGATTTTAAAAGATTTCCAAGTTTTTCTCTAAATATAAAGATCCACAGTTTCCATTTTGGGAGTGCTACTGGGGCTTGATTTGCAAAGGATCCAGCTGGAACTCAAAAGCTAGAAAAGCTCCCTAGTTTACACATGCCCTGAACCCAATGCCACAGGAGGGCCCCTCACTGGTGAGCGCTGCGTTACAGCAGGACTCCATTTGGAGCCCAAGGAGCTGTGGAAAAGCTCATGGGAGTACAAAAATTACAAAAGTGGCTTTGGAAAAAGAAAAAAAAAAAAAGAAAAAAGAAAGAAAAAAAAAGAGAAAGAAAAAGTTCTAAGCTGAGCATAAGCTGAAGTTCCTATGCTTTGTTAGCTTCAGCTACTACTGAAAAACAAGCCAAGGGAGTAGTGAAGCTGAGAAGTGAACTCAGAATCTGAGTGCTCTACTGAGGTTCAACAACCTTCTGCAGTATTTGCACTCCCTGACTCATCCCAATAGAAGATCAATATTTGTTATCATATCAGCATAAGCCAGACACTTTGTCTGGCAGCCTCCATCACGTTATCCTCATGTATGACAACCAGCTGATATACAAATAATTAACTTAGATTTCACTTAGATTAGTAATTTAATTAGACTTCTGTAGCACACAGAGAAATGTGAGGAATTCTGCATAGTCAGTGAAGCTATAGTTAGAAGAACGAGGAAATTTTTTTCTTCCCTTTTTGCATTTTAGTAATGTGCATCTGTGAATGTTCCATGCTTCAAAATTGCGTGGCAAAAAAATGTGAAAGTCAATATTACACAAGCAAGAATAGATGACCAAGAAACAACATAGAGCACTAGAAAACTCCAAGAAAGATTGTTAAGTTCAGGCAGGAAAATAATAAGTGTGGAAAAAGCCTTAGAAGGCAGAAAAAGCAATGAATTTGCAGGATCCGGAGACACTCAAATCCCTGTTCTGTAACCAAATTCGCATCAGTACATTTTTCTATATTGTAGAGTCTTCTGAAATCACTGAAGTTTTAGGCAAGCTCAAAAGTAAGCCAAACCAAATACAGAGGCTCTGAACAGTAAGCTCTCTCTAGACTTTTCTAATGAGTCACAAAAATCATGAGCAATGCTGAGTCATGAAGCCTGCAGCAAGGATGGGTCAGTTCGACTCGTATGTATAATTTCAGGAGAGATTTTGTGAGAGAAGAGCTATCTATTGTGTTTGTCTCCTTAACTAAGCATTTTCACCCCTATCTCTCCTCCGTCACACTTTATTGTGGCTCCATTCAAACTATTTAACATGTGCAACGTAAGCACATTCAGTATGTGTTTACACGTGCATTATCACAAATGCAGATACGCAATACAACAATTTCCTGCTAAGTGGGAAAAGAAAGACTGAGAAAGCTGCTTTTCTGATAGGTCACTCTGTAAGGCTGCATCTTTCTGGTTTCTTTTCTGCCTCTGTCAGGAACAGGAGGAACATTTGAGGTCCAAAATAGCTCTCTCCTTCCACTTTTTTAAAATGCCTCAATTGATTCTCATTAATCTCTGCCTTCAGTTTAGGAGCTGAGTAAGCTGCTTCTTTCATCTTAAAATTAAATTTGCTTGATAGATTATTATTATTATTATTAGGTAGGGAAAACCCACCTGTCATTAGATGTGTTGGCTTCTGTTTCTTCAGACGTCATTCATGGATCATTTGCTGCTCTTGTCATTGTCACTGCTTTAAGGATTATTTTAAATCCTTACAGAAAAAAACCATCATCTGGTAATTTCCAAATTATTTTTCATTTATAAAATTCTCTTAACACTGTGACTTTTGAAACATAAATCTGGAGCTATTTGGAGCGCTTTAAATAAAATACTTAGCGAAATATAAAATCAATAGATAGCATAAAATACTAACATAACTGACTGCAAAAATGATGTGTAAATTATATGGGAGCCAAACAAGTGCAGAGTGAGAACTTGGCACCAGCTCAAATCTTCAAAACAAAGTTGGAGGGGATGGCAATCTACAGGCACTAATCCAATTTGATCTCTCACAGTGAAGAGTACACCTCAGTAAACTGGCATAGTCTGGTAATTTTCCTTTTCTATTTTCAAAATCTATTTCAATGAAATGTATCTTTTTAAAACACAAAGAAAAGAAAAAAAACCTTACTCTTCCGTACCAGAGCTAAACCATTACAGGTGTATAAACAGATGAACTTAGGTGTAGATGAGAAGAGAGATTGTACCTCCAAAAGCTAGAGTACATCTGATTTTATCAGCTCACACTTTGCATGAGCGCTGCTCCAGAATGGGGACAAGATAAAACAGAGCACATCACATTTGTTCTGAGCCCAAAACTCTTAGTACTTGAATATCACTACAATGCCTTCTCCTTACCAGCTCTTACCAAAGACAACACAAAAGCTGAATCTAACAGGGCTGCTTGACTACAATGAAATTTTTGCATATGGACATGTTATCACACATCTGTGCTTAAGAAATATTCCACTGGAAGAGAAGGTAAGAAAATGTAATTTTGTGGGTGAGAACTTACATGAAAGAAAAAACAAAACAAAACAAACAAACAAAAAAAACACCTTAAAATATTCATTGTTTGGTTAGAAGACATCTTGCCAGTATATATTTTTTAATTTATATGTGACTCTATATATAAATTCACAGCCTGCCAGTTGCACCTCTGTAGAAAAGGAAAAGAAGGTATCTCAAAAAGCTCTTGCACCTATTTAATCTGACTCAAAGTCTTACTTTGCTCCTTAACATAACAAAAGAATATTTATTCTGCAGAATGTATTGAAGTCTGAACACACCAGCAGATGTGTAGCTCTTGATATTTTGAACGGATAGTAGTCTCCTTGCTTTCAGTGAAATTGCATGCAGAAAGCTAATTGTACATGTAAATGCTTGCAGTCTACACCATACCTGATATCTAAATGAGGATCTACCAAAGAACAGAATCTATCCTTTAAACAACATCTATTCACCAACTCCTTCTCTAAGTCTCACGCTGTCCAACTTTAGCAGTATTATCAAAATGTTTATCTCCCATGGTATGCTTGCTGGCTCCTTTCTCCATCTTCTGAAACCCATAATACGATTAAAGCAAAGCAAGGTTTGTAAAAAGAGGTAACATCTTTTATTAGAGCAACAGATACATATCTCCTCAGACCATCGGGGCTACAGCAACACAACTACTATAATTTAATTTGCCATTTTAACAGAATTGGAATAATGGCAGTAACCTCAGCCAAAGCATTTTGTGTATATTTTTTTCCTAGAGAGATCTACCAGTGCCCATAATCCTGCACTAACATGTCTGTCTTGATTCAATTCCACATCTCTTGAATTAGAATGTCAGAAGAAAAAACCACCTTGCTTTTTTGATTCTCTCTACCTGACAGAAATGGGTATTACCATAAAGCAAACAAATTTTAATTTGCTACGTGACTGGCAGGCTTTTAACAGAATAAAAGATACTGCAGAGAAATCTGCAAGTATTTTTTGAGCATTGTATTTTCACACTGTTTTTCAATATACAGAAGCCTGTCCTTTCCGTGACTTCCAGAATACTTTGCCCTAGAAGTGCAAGAGGCTTCTTTTGAATCTGACAGTTCACTCCACCATCAGGCTTTTCAGGAATGGTCAGATGCTATAAAGACCTAAGACTTGCTACACTTGCAAACACACCTAATATATATATATATGTGTGTGTGTGAGTGAGTGTTTGTGTGTATATATATATATATATATATATATATATATATATATATTATATATATATAAAACCAGCAGTGAGAAAGGGCAGTTCCTGCACTCCCAGATATGATTTAATGAATCTTGCAGGGGCTTTGACAGAAATGTAATTTGCCAAACCCAGCACATTTTTCACTGCCAATTAATTAAACAGCTTTACTCAGAAGTGTCCAGTAAATTAAGGAGCTGCAAGCCTAGAACTTCACATTATCTAATTGTGCCACTAACTCAGATACTGAAATAGCCTTTTTGATAACCAGGCAAATCTATGTGAAAAGCAGCTTCTGAATATGTTGTTCCCTACTCAATTCCTTAAGGCTGACATATTTCTTTCTCACTGTAGCTCCTGATTCTCCTACAATCTTCACAATACCCAGCAACAACATTCAGATAAAGTCCCCAGCTTTAACACTAACATGAAGCATCACCATTCTCTGCACCACAAGTTGCTTGTATTAGTCTTTAAAACACTATACTCCTCTGTAAAGAATTACAAGAGAACTCTATCCATTCCTAGCTTTCATTTGCAACTTCAAAAGCACAACTCCAAAGTCAGGCTACAAATGGCCAAGGAAGGTGAGCCAAAACAATGCTGTTGGACACAGAAAAATACATTATGCAAAAGAGAAGAAGTGACATTTCAGCCAAAGAGATGAAAGAGAAATGCATCACTTGAACTCTTTTCATCTAAATCATTTCACATGCTCTTAGCATGTAAGCCAGTGTTGTGATATTAAGCATGCAGAAAGTCTCTTCCCATCCGGGAAGACCCACACATTTCCTGTAAACAAAGCACCGCCCTGGGAAAAAACAAGAATGATGTTCTCTTCATAGAAGTGCAGAGATTGCACTAGTCAATGTGAGCCCTGAAAAACTGAAAAAGGAGTATAACCTTCTGTGTTACCATCTTTTTGTGGAGAGAAACAAGAGAAGGGCTGCTTAACTTCTCCCCTTCAAACAATTTCTAGGAGTCCTTAATTTTTCTGTTAATGCCCCACCTTGTCTTGTATCTTCTAGAGGAGATGACATGAAATAAGACTTAAAATGCATTTTTAAATTTCTGTTATTGTTTGTTTTTTTTTTGTTTTTGTGTTTTCTGTTGTTTGTTTGTTTATTTTACTAAAGTAATAAAAGACTCCTTGATCTTTTAAATTCCTGAATTCAGCTTTTTTGAGAATGCAGCATCTATGTAATTTCTGTCATTTTATGGGACCGTCTAATTCCTTGTCCTGAAACTAGCTACAAACAAGCTACAAAAACACCGATAGAGATCATAGGAAGTTTTTAAAATACACATTAATCAGAAATTAAGAAATTTTTAACACAAGGCTAGTTTTTAAGCTGTTATTATACTGTCCTTCCAAAGTTACTTATGCTCTCAAAACGCAGGTGCTCTCCATGACTCTCACATCTACCTCAGCCTCTGGCTACACAAACCTCAGTGATTTTAGCAGCTGAGAATACAACATACTACTATGCTCAGCTTTAGCTACCTTGAATTTTCAGTTTCAGATGTTAACTTCTGTCAAAACAAGAGTAACTCCATTTCAAACTCAATTCAGCAGCCCACATTCAATGAAAAGCTATGGACAACTTTTATCTGTTGTAAAAGTTCTGAAAAGCATTTCACTTAATTCCCAATAAAAGCTCACTGAGAAAAAACTTCGTTTTCATGACAGATAGATAGAAATTATTTACTGTAAGATCGTGGTTCTTAAAAAGCAGGCTGGGTTCACATCAAACAATATATTTTAGACAATTTCTATGTAAGAAATCTTCAAGAAATGCTTAGTTTCCCAGCCACAAAAATTTTAATCTTGATTTGATGTGCTCAGAATGAAGGATTCAAAAGAATTTATATTGTATATTTAGGCAAACTTGCTGCCATGTCATTTATTAAAAAAGAAGGTTTTATTAATGTAACAGCTGTTACTAGTTATTGAACTAGTTTATATGTTCTGCAAGCAAATATATAATGCACAATGTTGATATTTAGACAGGTGCTTAACGTTTGCACAAATCTTTGGTGTCTGTTGGGCCTTGATCTAAGTCTCAGCTGAGTTGCAGGTTTTTAACAAAATAATGTTCCACGTGAAAAAAAATGGTGGTACATTTCTCTGTTTGATATTTATTTCTGCAGTGACTCTGCAGTTCTTTTATTGCAGTGGGAAAGTTAGTAAAAATCATACAACTACTCTCCATCATAGAGCAAAAATTGGAAAGCCGTGCCTTCCAACACCAGTCAGCTGGAAGCCCTGTATGGACAGACGTGAAGCAGAGAAACTACCAAAGACATCAGGCTGTAATAAGGCTGCATGTCAGTACACACACAGAAAACTTGTTCAAAAAGCACTGCAAAACAGAAACTTACTGCACACTTGGAAAGTGGAAGGGTTGAAGAACTGCTGTAGGCAAATGATGTGCTGAGACGTAGGCTTGTATTCAAATAGAAACCCCTTTTCCACATACGGCTACTTCACATTAGAGACATTTGTCAGATCTGCCACTAAATAATTCTGCTTTTGTCCAAAGCATCCCTGAGGCTGTATGCACAAATAGGTCTGCATGTACAAAAGTAAAACCGTTCTTCAATTTCTGCTCTCACCTCACTCAAATTCCTCTCAGTTATTCTGTTTTTAGAAGTTTTCTGTGTTATTTATTAAGATTATCTATAGTATATGTCATCATTATCTGTAGAGCTTCTGCCTGTAGCATCCATTATCTGTACTATGTATTTACTTAAATTCCTGAATGCCTATACTAAAAATAATCATACTTCCATTGCTCTCTCCTAACAAGTTTGCATGCTCAAGGGCCACAAGACGAATGACAAAGCTCTCTTGGGTACAGGGATAGGCAGTTACAGGAATAACACGAAGAGTGGAAATTGTGAACACTTTTCCAAGACCTCTCCCCTCCTCTGAATGGGTCCACTGGTGTAACAGTGGATTATGAAGCTAAAGTGTGCGGAACAAGTGGACATCCATAAGCAGCTTGAAGCACTAACTACCCACTTGTGAAGCGCAAGTTATACAGAGCTCAATTTATTTACATGCAGACCTCAGTTAAAACAAGGTGAGTTCTTCACTCTCTACATTAAAAGCTTAATTTGATATTGTTGAGTTCCTGGAACCCAGCACCTGCACATACAACAAAGTAACAGCATATTTTTAAAAATCAGGAAAGTATTTGCAAGTTAAATAACTATAATAAATTGGTGTTCTAAGCAACTGATTTTTTATTATTATAAATACAGCTGATTAGATTCACCTGAAAGAGTAAAGCTAATCACTGCAACAACAGTGTGGTTGTGGTAAATGTAATTAAGGAGAGGCATGTTCATTGAGATTATATAAAGTAACAATGACTTTTTCAAGTGTGCTCTAAGAGAACAGAGTGCAGATATACATATTTAAGGATGCATGACTGGAAAGTAATCATTATTTAAAAGATGGGGAAAATGTACCTGCTTAAAATAGGCAAATAGTAGATAATTTCTGTAGCAAGTTAGTCATAATGATATTCACATCAGAGCATATTAAATGCTTCACAACCACCCAGGTGCTTAGCTGGGCAATAGAAACAGCTCTTTCTGCCAGATAGGAGTCCTATGGTAATTTCAGAAATGTTATTATCATTATTAACCCTCTTCTTATTTCTCTGCAAATTTTAAAAGAAAAAAAAAATCATCCTTACTCAAAGGCAACAGTATTAAAAATGAGTGTGGTGTTTATATCAAGATATTGGTCTTCTGATCTAGTGCACCTTCCATGTATTTCCGTGTGATGAGAACACTGTTCTGCTTTCAAATAGATGTAAAAGAATACATTGTGGTAAAAGCTTCTCTTCCTTCCTCTCGACAACCATCACCAGCTGAAATATATTTATGCATGACATAGCATTGTCATATGTAAATGCCTTTCATGTTCAGCCTCCAGAGGTACTCAGAGAGACATTAACCTTTTTCAGAGAAAAGATCTTTGCTTCTTTTGATGAACTATCCTATTCTCCTCCTGAAAAATCTAAGAATGTACTGGACCTACATAACGCATAGATCCTCAGTGACATAATTTTAGGCAAAAAAAGTTGACAAAGTGATTATTCAAACAGTTCAGTTATAAACTTTCTCCTGTTCAGAAAAGTAGAATTAATGTCTAGCTGTTCATTTTCACCAAGTTGTGAGTTGGATAGTTGAAGGCCCAGATTAAAATGAGCTATTGAAATCGGTGTTAAGAATTTCTATTAAAAATCCGTTAAGTACTACTGGACCAGGTGAGTTTAATTAGTTCTTTCCATCTCTAACTTTACTAATTCTGCTGTTCTTATGAGCATAATGAGAGATCCTTTTAGACTGATTTTGGTGTCAGTCTGAACTAGTAGTGTGTCAAAAAAAAAAAAAAAAAAAAAAGACATCTTCATTTACTGTAAGCTCAGAGACTTGATTTTTGCTGCAGATGTTCTGTCACAGTTTGCTTGAATTCTATGGCAGTAAATTACAAGATACGTCAATGTAAAGTGGCAGTGAAATCATTTATCATTAACTTGAAGAGGCCATTATTCAGCTCTGGAAGATGACTGTTTTATGAAACACAAAAGGATGAGATCATGATTTAGTGACTAGGAGAAGTGTTCATTTTCCAAAACAGCAGCACATAGCAAAGGTGAAAAAGGAATGAAGCCTAAACAGTTGATACTGCATACTGTTTTGATGTTTTCCATCTTAGTTAAAATTGGCTTTTAGAAAACTTGTTGCTGATTAGCAGACACTTTTTACTGGTTGGCTGCTATATTTGTTGCACTTCTTTCTGAGCAATTACAACTCTCACAGGCTACCTCAAGTATATGCCCTACCTGAGTGTCAGGAAAACAATTTAAAGAGGTATAAAGCTTTCTATGTTCTAAAAGTTATTTGAAGTATTAGAGTTTCTAAATATGCACTTTAAAGAGTCTAGAAATTATCATTTATTTTGTTGGGGTTTTTTTGTTTGTTTTTTTGTGTTGTTTTTTTTTTTTTTTTGTGTGTGTGTGTGTGTGTGTGTGTGACGTAGTCACTAACGTATTTGGTTGCTTTATGAACATTATCCCTATTTAGGAAGCTTACTTGTTTAAATAACTAATAGGATGGTTTTTTGTTACAATCACTTTTGTAAAGATTGAAGATGCGTCCAACACAGAAAAAGGAAGCATTGAACAGACCACAGTATCAAATGCCATAAATTTATCAGTTTCTAGAAGAGATTAAGCACAGGATTTCTCTTTTTATGATGCAGTCAATAAAAAGCACTGAAATGCCTACCTTTTCCAGCTGGTGCATCCCTTCCTCTACACAACAAATGGATGCCAATGTTCTCAGTGTCTGGGGATAAAGGCGCCTGAAATAATCCTGGCGACAGATCTTAAAGAGAGCGGTGACACCTCCTTCCTGCAGATGAAAAGCAGAAATCAGAAAAACAGCACTAAACGTTTCTCTACAACATAATTGAGATTGGGACAGAGGGAAGGGCAGAGTCCTTTATTAATGTATCCAAGTTAGCTATCATGAAAACAACAAAGATGTTAAACTTGTACAGAGAATTCAAATTGATTAACACTTATATGGTAAGTGATGAAAAAGTAATATAGCTTAATATAGTAATATAGGAGGTATGCTTAAGCAAGTGGCTTTTACCAATTAAAAGAACAAATTAAAGTAACCTTGACATCCAAATGAAAATGATAAAGAATTATCAATAGGCTGCAACTGTAGTCATATTTAATTGATAGTTCAACCACACACTATTAGTTAAAAACAGATTTGTTAGCAAATATTTCACATTTCTCTGTTTCTGGTATCCATACCATAATTTTACTTTAATAAAATATGAAAGAGAAGGTCACAGTTTGAAGAGCTATTGAAAATGTCAAAGTTGACAAGTTCTACAATGATACAATCCATACATTCCTCTTCCAGCACATAAAATTTGCATTCCTACACATTTTTCTCCAGATATAATGAAAAATAATTGAGTATATATAAATCCCTACAGTAGCTGTCCATCATTTCCTACATAGTGCAAAGACATAAATACTAGGAAAGGTCACATAATAAATGGAAAGACACAGATACAAATGATACATGCACTTCAGGATTTTTGTTGGATTGTGTTGTCTCTAAATGCTATGCTTACCAGGTAGACTACCAAAGCTTTAATTAATCTATTTTTTTCCATTTAAAAGTAGCTACACAATGAAGAAAACATTTAAGACATTATTCACAAATGAAAAACCTTGGTCTAAAGTACTGATACTACAGGTATGAGTTAAAATTAATTGAAATCACGGACCAGGTTTAATACAGATTGTTCAGACTAAGCCTACTTAAGTTTCCTCTATAAAAAATGATCTTCTAGATTTACCGAACTTCATCTTTTCCTCTTCAGCCAATTGTACTATTTGAAATCTCAACAAGTTGTTCTGACAAAAAACCTCCAGAATACAATTCAGAATTCTTCCACATTTTTGTACTAGTTCTGCTAGAATTTAGCAGAGAATAATAGAATAAGATAATGTGCCCATTCAGCCTAGCAAAAAATAGTTACTAACTTAAATTAGAATTTGACAAAATTAACATTGCAATATAATTTAAGGATTCAAATTTGTTTTATATTATCTTTAAAGACATTTGTGCCACTTCAATGAAACCAGTGAGAAGGCTTAGTAAGTTTTCTTAAGAGTAAAATTTATTTGTGAAATTGTAAGAAGTGCACGTATATCTTTGAGCTATTTTATATCTAGGGTAGCTATATTCAGCTTACTGCACAAAGACATTTCAGAGCCCTTAAAGTAAAAGGCAGAACACTAACGGGAAAAATTCTTACAGTGATTCTTCCATCCATAAAAGGATATTGGTATTCCCCCTTGTAGTAATTGAAGTATCTATTAATAAGCATAGAAATGAGTGAGTACAGTGCTGTCCCCAGATCTGAGGTAACGGATTTCTTTGGTTCTATTGTCACTATGAAAGTACTCACAGTTCTGTGAGATCAGAAAAAATGTGGTTCTCTAATTTGATTATAATAAGCAGAACTTAATGAATGACAATAATGACAATTGTACATTGGCTTCAACCTTTCTTTCTGACAAATGGGTGCCTTGCTCTTGTCTCTGAGGGACAGGAAGTGATTTATCACTGTTTATTGGGAGAAGATCCAAATTGTTTATTATGTGCACCGTATACTGTTACCAAGTTGTAAAACATTGACCATAAGTAATGAATCTAGAGAGCTGTTAGTGAAATACAGAGTGAGTAGGAAATAGTGAGCCTGATTCTATGGCTTGTCAAAAGCACTCGGGCACCCAAAGTTTTACTGGCATCTCAGCATCATCCAGAGGTAGTTCACCTATTTCTGAGTCTCCCTCTGATGACGATACGATAACAGAGCTGCTCCATCTCACAGGGCTAAGTACAAACTGGTAACATTTATTCATGCACTTTATACTTATTTGTACTTATTTGAAGAATCCTAGCAACATAAAATTTCTCTTTCTTTGGAAATCAGCTAGCTGTACACCTTTCCTAAAAATCCTGATATATCTAACCACACTTTCACCTTGCTGTTTATTTTCTGCAGACTTTTGGTTGATAACTGGAACCAAAAGAAAGAACACCACAAGAAGCACTGCTCCTGCTGCAATTCAGGTTTCATTTAGGACAGGCTTTACATACTCTCTGCAATGACAGGGCAACTTTCTTTAATGCTTGATGACCTGCTTCTCCCCTGTACTGGATTAGCAGGAATTCAATTTCCCAGATAATTCCCTGATATGTTGTTCAGAAGGACTAACACTAGATATCAAAATCACTTGAAATACAGTCACAAGTACGTGATGAAGGAGCTCAGTGAAATGCAGGGAGAGAAGGCATCCACCCCTAATGAGCAGTGTTTTGCAGGTTTGGCCTCAAATTATTTGAAGTGCAGCAAATTCCATCAAGTCCTTTCCTCATGATGGAAGACAACATTTATAATTAGCCAGAATGTCGATCTCTAAAGAAATCTCTGTAGTAAATAATTGCTAGAAATTGAACTGATTTACAAAGAAGATAAGAACAAGATGTACTTTACTGAGAGCAAGCGAGATGCTGCACATCTTATTCAGGCTCAGTTTCTCCAGAGAAAGTTGTCTTGGGTTTTGCCTCTCTCATTTTTGGAGATTATTACTATAGTATTCAACCCAGTATAGATAGTATTACATTCTAATTGATCAGTGAAATGGATTTCTTTTAAAACATTTTCTGTGTTACTTGATGTCCCACTATGTATTTAGATTAACTCTGGAACTGACTGATATGGATTCTTCTGCTTGCCACAAGGCTGAATCGATTCAGACACAGACTATTTAAGCAGTGCTAGAGTTTGTGACAGGTGCTCAAATTCACTCAAAGCATTTAACTTTCATTTTTTAAAATGAAAATTTTTGTGATCTTGAATATGATGGTAGAGGTTTAACAACCAAGATACTAATTTGTGGGTTTTAATAAGAAAGATTCAAAGATCAAAATCTAATAGACAATATTATGAAATAGATTTTGTGAATACACTCCTGCAGCCTCAGACAATGGTATAATTAAGTCACGTTATTTTATGCTTAAGTACATGTCATGAGATATGACAGAGGAAGAGGATTTTAGCAACATTCAGATCCAAAGGTAAGAAACTAAACCACTGACAAAAATCTGACTAAAACAGATTTCTACAATAGATTCTGCACCTGGCTCTTCCTGTCCTCATTTTCTCTTTTTGCTTTTAAGCTCACTGATGGAATTTCCATTCTGGCGCCTTCCATGTTGAACGTGACCTCTAGTTCAAAACCCACAGCACATCATTTATTTCTCTGTTAGCTCAAAATTCAAGGATCATTATGATCACTAATGTTATTTATTTTTATGGTTTCTCCATTTCTTATCTTGTGCTTACTGCTACGCATTTATTCTAGAGATCTTAGCCTTTATGCTTTGATGAGCATTGAGCAGCAATGGGTGAAACAGCAACATGACTTTTACAGAATATTACAGTTGGATTTCTAAAAATTAAAAAAGAAAAAAAAAGAACTCATTTTTACTTTAACTGTAATGCTCAGAACAATTTTCAGATGGTATAAAATTGTAGATGGCTTTGTAGTAGAGGAGGATTCTTGCCTTTCAGAGACTTAGATTTTGATAACAGACAGAAAACACTAAGCACATTTCACACATTTCTCTGAATTATTCCACTTTCCTGTCTAGTTTTTTCAACAATAAGAGCACACTCAAGGGAACTTCTGTGTCTATGACAAGTTTTGAGATTTTTGCAAAAATCTATCCATTCTTGCACTTGTAATGAGCTGGTGCAGTGCCAGGTTAATGTATTTTTTTATTTTTTTATTTTTTAAATCTCCTTGCACTTTCCCTGTCATAGCAACCCATTCAAATGAAGGAATACAAAATTCTAGGCAATCACATTTCCTCTGCCACCATGCTCAGTGGTGCAGGTAACTGATGCAACACAGAAGGAAGAAGGTGAGTAATGAAATTACATTTCAGTGCATAGAGGAAACAGATGTGCATGACAAGTGATACAATCACTACTGTAGTTTGGCAACCAAGCACCACTTAGGGTTCTTTGCATAAGGGCATGCATTTCCTCACTTGGAAATCATTTAGTGCATCCTGTGACACATCCATGTAGTATTAGTAATAAATTAATTTAATGATTTTATTGAAGGTCAGACTTCACTTCTGTTAA
This sequence comes from Coturnix japonica, assembly GCF_054131305.1. Taxonomy (NCBI): domain Eukaryota; kingdom Metazoa; phylum Chordata; class Aves; order Galliformes; family Phasianidae; genus Coturnix; species Coturnix japonica. Next base: position 17,195,110 of record NC_140667.1, on the reverse strand, counting down.
GTGGAACTGTCTGTGGAATTCTTACAATGATAAAAAGCACAAGACAATTTTTCTCAATTTCTTAGTTCTGCACTTCCTCAATAATCAGCATTTTAAAATTGTTTTGGATACCACTGAGTGGAGCTCAAATACCAATTCAGAATAAATTAAACCCCTCATGCTGTTGCCAGAATACACTACACACTTGAGCCTGCTTCATTCAGAGCCTTCAGTGGTACCTTTTATGGTGCAAACATCAATAAATATAGATAGAAATAAAACTAATTAGATATTGCTATTTAACTTCATCTCTGAGCAGGACAAGAGGTTGGCTCATTCACTCTGCAAACAGAAACTTAAATTTGGGAACATATATTTCCCCCTATGTACACTGAGGATGAGATTATTGATAAATGACCATAGACAGAACAAAATAACAGCAGTCTTCCAGTTAAGAGGATGTTGTCAAGACGAAATAGTCAGGGTCTTATATAGCAATTACTGGTTGGAAGAAATTTTTAAAAATGGACACAAATTGAAACAGATGCTGTGAAATAGCTACATCATGAAGAAACAGCTGACATGAGTCTTCTTGTCTGCTACCTTTTCTCTTTCACACCTTCAATTTATTTTGAAAGCAACAAAAGGAAAAAGTTCCTTAGAATAAGTTTCTAGCGTTCTTCAACATAGGTTACATCTCCTGAAATGCGGAATTTCATGTTGTACTATTGTACCTTTCAAAACTCACCACCGCTAGGGTGCGGAGTAAAATAACCCATGCAGATTACCAATTTTACTTTGAATTAATCCATATATTTATCCCCTTACCTTAGCTATGATACGGCACAGATGAGTACCTTCCTGGGTGAGGCCGAATAAGCTATTAATTGCTGATTCAGTGATGTACACACTATCTGACGTTTCTATTCGTCTCAGCAGGTTCTGTGTGACATAAGGTAATTAAAAACAGTTACTTCCAATGATAAACACGACTATTGTATTTAAGATGACAGAGTGGGAAGTCACATCCATTTAATCTGTATGATAATTTTCCTTCTCACTGAGACAAAGCAAAAAGAAACAAGAGCAAGAGTCAAAACAGTAATATAACACATTTAGTTATATCTATTCAAATGTTATACTAAAATAGCAACATATAAAAATAAGCACAAATAGAAAAGAGAAATGTATTTGAAAACACGTTAAAAAGAGTTCTGAAATTATTTAGTAAACCATTCTGGTATTTGACCCAGAATTGAACTATGAACTTAAGAAAGAAACTGTCTCTATGCAGAAACTGCATCACAGAGTAGTGTAAACATTCTGCATTATTCATATATAACATTGCTGTACTTTTTCTAATATAACTTCCTATGTCTCTAGGATCATCATTATTGTGAGTTTATGCATAAAACTGAAAGGTGATACTAATAACAGGAATATAGAGACTATAATTTAACATGTCAGTAAATATCAAAGTGTCCAGGGGCAATATAGAGGACTTCTCATATTAAAGAGAATATGCATCAAAATAATGACTGCCTACTCACTGAATCTGCAATATGCAGTTATTTTATTCTTGATAAAAGAATCCTGATATTCACACACAGCCTGTACACATGTTGTTATTTTAATCACAACTTCCCACCATGTAAGATATGCTCTAGTTGAAATGTGTACTGTAATAATATATGTATCATATGGATGTCTTCTGTAAGTTTTAGCTTTCAATAGGAACTGTTGAAAGCAGGAAAAACTTTGAAGTTTCTAAACCAAAGCACTGCCTCAACAGGGAGAGAAAATATGTACAATGGTCTTGTTAAGAAGACATTATCCAGTGATTGACTTCCTTGTACTGAAAAGATATGTATCAGGAGTGGTAATTTACACTGTAATACACAAGATCACTTTGCTTAGGAAACAAATTTGGTGAAAAAACACATTTAGACCTCTTTGCAAGATATTTGAATGGCTGATCATCGATTTGCTGAAAACAGATATTATCATCCTCCTCTTAATCAACATTCTCCTTCAAGATTTAATAACAAACATCTTCACAAATGCTGTTTTATACTGCATACTAACCTGTGCCTCGTGTGTTAAAACTAGCTCTATCAACTGCCCAAAATACTGAGCAATGGTAGTGAGCGTTTCATTAATACAAGATTTCATAGACCTCAGCATCTGCTCATCCTCTATTTGTATGCACCTAAAACAAAAGAGAGAAGCAATGAAGGAAAACAAGATGCAATAGACTCCAGTTGTTTATAAACCTGATTGCCACAGGTGAGATCTACACCACAATATCAAAGCATTGTCTGCACATAGTAAGCATAACACCAAAGGACAACAGTAGACATTAATGAATACTTTGGAGATCACAATCTATTCTATACACTACAGGCCTAATTTTGCTGCAGATGTTGTGTTTGTACCAGCTAAACTCTATTTTCCCCTTATGCTTATAGTTACAGTTACTCAGGGATGCCTGCATTTCATCTGCAGCTCTGGTTGTGAAACACAGAGGGATATACTAAGAAGTGCTCTCAATAATTTTCATTTCTTTTCTTTGTCATAGTTTAACAAGAGCAGGACGAGGGATCAACCTGAATGTGTTCAAATGAATAAAGATCATTTAAGCAACATACTCAAAAGTAAAATAAGGCTCTGTGAAGAACGATTACACAGAGCAGCTTTACAGAGTTGGTGTAACCACTCTGTAACCAGTGATACTTGGTACAACTGGTGAAACAAGACAAAGATGCAAAACATTCTACAGATGAATAATTCAAATGAAACAATGGGTACTGCTGCACAGAAATGCATTATTTTAAGTTGTCAAAAATTATTCCACCTCAGAAAGATGCTGCAGCTGAGGATACGGTTTTGTTGATCAGTGTTTCCACCTACATAGTAGGTCCCCTTTTCAGTACTACCTGTCTTTCACCTAACAACTTTTTGTCAAACAGAAAGAGAGGGAGAGGGTCACTACAGGATCTTATTAAATCAGTGTGTCCCATAGTAGAATATAAAATTAAAGCTTGAGTTGTGCAACTTTGGCAAAAAGCAGTAGTGCTCAAGAGGTATTCCTTCCTGATCATTACCTGATGTCTTTTCCCCTGATGATCCCCTGAGAAGAATGACTGACATCGTGTTTCAAGTAAGTAGAAAAAGACCAATTAAATTGCAATGGAAGAAACAGAAAAATGTACATAAGGTAGTGTAAATATAATGAGAATGATTATACAGAAATTCTTATTTTATATTCTCAGCATTCTAGAGTGCACGGAACTACTTAAACCTACATATGCAATTAAAAGAGTACCTATTTGAGTTTAGTTTTCTAATATGTGGATACTGAGAGGAACACCAACTATGACATCGATTAAGAAACAATATGAAAGTTATCCAGAGAAGCTGAAATCTTGGCTCCAGAAAACTCTGAGGGAATTTTGTCACTTATACCATTAGAATCAGACTTTCTCCCTTGATACCTAAAAGCTATGAAAAATCATCTTCCATTTCTATGCCAGGCTTTGTGCAGCAGCAGACCACATCTTTCATTAAGATACAGTTTAGATAAAAGCAGTTCATTTCATCCATGGGGCTAACATTCAGAAAGCCTTTCAGAGCTGCAGGGGCCTAGTTCAAACATTTGGGCATGGCAGTGGATTTGCACTTTTCATCACAAACTCTACAACATAATAAACCAGCAAAATAAATATTTCAATCAAAAAATTTTAATTACCTTTCTGTAAATGCTGTAAACTCTGAACACTTGTCTATTAAGAGTTTTTCCAGCTAGAGGTATAGAAAGAGAAAGCGATTTTTAGTATCCATGTATGTTTGCTTTTTAAAATACAGATAATGTTTGCCCATGTTAATCAGGTGAAAACCCTCCAGAACTATTACGTCATATAAGACCTCTTTTTTTTTTTTTTCCTTCTCTTCTAAATAAAAGAAGTAGATATAAAAATAAGGTTAATAAAAACAACTAGATCCTAAATGCAAAGAAGCTCACAGGTGGGGCACTGAAATATTTCAGCCCAGAGGTCAACAAAAACTAAATTTTTTACAACCTAACTTGTCAGCATGACCAGCTTTGACAATCAAGCCTATGAAAAAAGGATCTATATTGAGTCTAAAATGTTTTTACAACTAAGAAGAAATCATATAAAGAAAAAAGACAAAACAAGATTATACAAAGTTGCAGTTATTACCAAAAACAAAGGAGAGAAGACATCAGATGAAGCATTCTTACCTCATTCATTTCTTCTGACAAACTCCTGGTAAATGCATTATATTCATTTATCATGGAACGTACATGGCAATTGACTCTTACTGTCATACTGTGGACTTTTTGCCATCTACTCTTTTCCAACTTTTGAGCAATCCTGGTCAGCTCTGTGCTTATTATCCAAGCTCTTTTTAATAGCAGCTGTAAGTTATCACTTGTGCTATACTGTGAGGAAAGTATAAGTTCATTTTGCTCATCCTTCTCAGCGCTGATCGGCTTGGACTGGAGAATACACATGCATTCACAGTCTGTCATCAACTTCAAGTCTTCCATCCACCGCTGAACAGAGTCCACCTGAATTAAATGCATACTAGGAGACAGAGAAAGAAGGAAGAACAAGGTGAGGCAAAGATATCTTGGAATAACCATCAGCAATAAAATGCTGTTATATCTAACTACCAAGTTGCAATTCATTGGCAAAACCATGCTTTCCCTTCCATTTCAGTCACAAGTTTTGTGTTACTGATCACTTTCACACTACATAGCATACTACAAAAAAAATCAGTAGAGATTGGGGATGACTAAACAGAATTTTAGGCTGCAGTTTTAGAGGAAAACAGTCCTGCAGTCCTTTGCAAATGTAGTGTTTGCTATGGTGAAGTAACAAAGTTATGTGCTTGGTTGCTATTATTAGGACTACACTTTAAGTTTTTTTATACACTTCACCTATCAGTCTCTGCACGGGACAAGTTTTACCTTGCAGTATCTCTCCAAAGCCCTTGCATTGACTCTGGGACAGCCAAACCAAGATAACTAACGGTACTGTCAGCAACATCAATTTCTCGCGCATTATAATCTCCATAAACTTCAACTGTATTCTTCTTTCTGATGAGAACTTTTACCTTCTCTCATGTTTCTCACTGTTGTCCATAAAATATGCATATCTGACTTCCAGAGCACATTTTTGCACAACAGTAATCATACTGTAAACAAGCGAGGCTGTAAGAAACTCCTTGGCCAGCACGAGGGCAATGAACCTGCACTTTGAGCCCTTGCACACTCTGACAGAGGCACAGCTGTTAACACATAGAATCACCAAGGTTGGAAAAGATTTCTAAGATCATCCAGTCCAATGTCCTGAGCTGTTACGTAAAAGCCTTCCTGTTAGAACTGACTCTGAAATTGCATTAGCCAAGATAGAGACAATCACAGGGAAGGACCTTTCAATTCTTGAGCTCAGCACCAGTTGAATTCAGAAGATCCCCTTCCAGACCACTGAGGTAATGCTGCACAAATTACCAAATTTTGGCTACAAACATATGCAGGAGGCTAACCTCAAGTATAATATTTTACATAAATAAACAGCAGACAAGATACAAGGGATCAGTTTCATTGATCCAATTTCCCTTTTCACCAAATACAGCGAAACTTCTTTTAATTTTAAACATCACAAGCTGCTGCTATTTAAGTTCTTTACTCAGCACTGAGCACTGTGTAATTGTATTTTATGATTGATTGTGGTTCACTTTCTTCCTACTATATGTAGTCTCCTTATTGCCTTTTTGGATGTGAAACAAGGTTTCCTAATAGACAAAAATAACAACTCCAGAAGTTTGAGATCATGATTTATAATGACATGCACAGTTTGTGTGCAGTAAAGGATAAACTCATTTGACAGAGTAATGTATTTTTCATTTCCAAAGTGCACTATGATAATTGATTAAATCTCTGTTTAGTAAGTATGAATTAACTCTTATATTATACATTCACATGGAGAGAAAACTCAAATATAAGGATAGTTGGCTTAAAAAAGAAATAGCTTATGTTTCCTTTATTCTCAAATAGAAATCTTCACTCCAAAATGAAAAAAGGTTTTTAAAATTGTACACAAATGATTTTAAAGAAATTCTCATTTGTCTCAGTTCTTACTAAAGTAATTGACCAAAGTACAGTTGTGTAACATAAAATTTTGGTCATCTGAAATTTAACATCCTTTAACTCCACTGGATGAAATAATACCATTTGCCTTCTTTGAGACCAAGGGACTACTGAAAAATCCGTGTTCACTACATCAACATTTCTGATACATTATGCTTTAAACTAATCTCATGATTAGTCAAGCAAGATACGAGTTGTTTGCTTTCATTCACTTCTCCACATACTTAGACAAAATCTTCCGAACGTTCAACGCATGAATTTGCAGATTATCTTTTGCATATTAAAATAAGGAAAGCCAAGTAGAATCAGTCCTAATTAACTTTTAAAAACCATATTCCAGACAGCATTTAATGATGTCTCAAAACAAGTTGAAAATTTCCATCTTGTCACCCATTACTGAAAAAATAAATAAATTACCACACCTACAAAAAAAAAACACCCATAATGGGACAGATTAAAAACCTGTCTAGCCCATTATCCTGCTCTCAACACAGCCATTAGCAGATGCTTAAGGAACAATTGCAAGAGGTAATGCAGGAGCCAAGCAACCCCTCCTTCCCATCTTCTGGCAATTAGTGGTTTATGAACTTCCTAAGCCAAAACACACGTCTGTGCAGGAAGTTTTCACAATTCATGAAACAAAAGTAGCCATTAATCCCTTTTTGGATTTATTTAAACTTTTGGCCTTTACAACATCAAGAGACAACGGCTTACACTTTGATTATGGTTTGTATGAACAACTATTTCTTATTGCTTATTTTAAACTTGCTGCATTGGGATATTAATACAAGTTCTGCAGTTCTTGTATAAGAGAAATTGAAGAGAGAGATCCACAGAAGCCCTTTTTGTACAACTCACTGTTTTTTGGTTTTTTTTTTTGCTGTGACTGATTTCCTTTGATTTAGCTCATTTTCAATACATCAAAACTGTGCTTATCCAATCTGTCAGCGTACAGAAGTGATCTCTCACCTCTGATCATCTGCTTACCCTTCCCCATTTTTCCTAAAAACAATTCTAGTTATCCTCTGGCCTTCCAAGATGAGATGCAGGAACAGCATACAACATCCAAACTTCAAATGCATCATATAACGGCATATTTGGATTGTATTTTCTGTACATCTCCATTTTCCAAGAATTCCCCCAATTACTTTTCTTTACTTAAGTGCTTTGAAGGGAACTATTTCATGTTTATCTTCCACAAAGCATAACTATTTTTATTTCAGAATGAAAATAAAAGTGATAATATAGTTTAGAGTTAGTTGCCCTATGGTGTAAGACTGTTCTTCAGTTTCTGGCTCCTCCTCACATTTCCTACTGTGCTCATTAACAATCAATTTAACCAGATATCTTACTTTTTTAGTGACTCAGTATTAACAGGTACTTCAGTGATTGTGTGGATGTAGTTAATTTGAATTAACCTGATCAATTTCACATCATCTGGAAGTGTTGTTACCCCACTATAATAACTATTTTCAGGCAGTTAACAAATATACTGAGCATTATTGGTTTAAGGATAAGGGACCTTAATGGTGTGATTTTGCTCAGTTCTGTTTCATTAAAAACCATTAGGTGGTTAACTGGCAGAGACCTTCCTGTATAAAGTTAGCTCTCCACTAGTTTAATATTTTTTAATTTAGTATGCCTTGGCATACTGACAAGACAGCAATTTATGAATACTGCACACCAAAAAAGCAGCATTTCATGTAAAAATAGAAGAAATTTGGTGCAAAATAAAAATTCAAAAGAAAGCGTTTATTTGATGTCACCCTATTTTAATTAAGGCTGTAAAAGAAATGAAGTTTTCAAGATCATTCAATTGAATTTCAGTAACTAGTGATTTGAATACACTGAATTCTAGTGTGCCTGTCAAACGTCTGTTTAAAGACTGTATTCTGACAAATTCATCTGACTGAAACCAACTTAGAGCAACAGCATGTTGGAAGTATGTTTCAACAGAAGCTAAGACCTTATTCCACACAGACATTTCCACGCTATATAATGCTTTGATTTTCAGTTTCATCATTCAGAAGGATGCATGGGAAAATCATTATCATCTTACATTTCTAATACATATGTTGTTTTCAGAGTTACCAGCATTTCTTTCTTTAAGTAATAAGTAGTATGCTAATGAATCACACGATCCTTAGGACAGACCCAGCAACCCCTTTTACAGGGCAGTCCTCTCTCTCTCACATTGGTGTGATATGAATACAGAAGCACAAGAGTAAAGAAATAATAACTAGATAATATTTACAGCTTCCAGCTTGGACCTCTTTACTATAGTTTTACTGGCAGAAACACATACTTTTTTAAATTGCAAGTGTTATCATAAAAAAGAATTATGCCTCCATTTTTTATGCTGAATTTCAATAAGTACAGAAGTTTTGTGCTTTGTATATGGAAGGCTGAGCTAATCAATTCACGTGAATATTCCCAGGGGCCATCACATTTATAAAGTGTAAAGACTTCTGCTGTGTAGAATTATGTTTTCTTGAGGCTTCTTAGTCTTTTTATCCATTTTCACCTATTATGACAGATTTATCACAGATCCTAATGATAGCATTAATGCAGCTTCCAGATAAGTCTACAGTGAAAGTTATTGCCAAGACTTACAACTCTGCTCAAATTTATTATTCTAATTAGCAGCAGGTAATTAATTGGCAACAAACAACTTCTTGAATGGATTTAGCCCCCTCTTTGAACATAACTCATCTCTAATTTTTTTCTAATGCATCTATTCAAAATTATTCATAGGTACCCAATATTCCCAGGGCCAGTTTCTACATTAATATAATAGACAGCACAACTCAACTATCAGTGGAAGGATTTAGTGAAGAGCCTTAGAGAAGGCTCTTATTTATACTCAAGTCACTTAACACTATTAATTGCTTGTAAGAGCCTTGTGGATCTGTGATATACTTGTGCTAATTTTAGCAAAAATTTAACATATTTAGGGAGACAGTTAAGTGATACAGAATACCTGTAGGGTAACTGATTTTTTAAGTGAACACACTTACTTTGAAGATCACTCAGAATAATTGGGGTCTATGAATATTTAGCTTTATAATTGATGTGGCAAGTTAAAGGATTAGTCCAATGATTTGGACAGTGTTCACTTTTCTCCTAGATTAGACTTTTTTTCCTGGTATATCAGCAACTCAAATTCACAGGCAGAAGAAGAATTTAATATTTAACAGACTGCCCAGAAAGGTTGTGGAAGCTCTGCACAGGCAGTGTTCACAGCCAGAATGGACGGGGCCCTGGACAACCTGGTCTAGTCTCAGATCCAGAGGCTTGTAGCCCTGCCTGTGGCAGAGAGGCTGGAACTTGATGATGGAACTTGGGGTCCCTTATAACCTAAGCCGTTTCTATCAATTAAGCCTTCAGATAACATTAATGAAAAGCAAAGTAATTCCAAGTCTTAAAAAAAAAAAAAAAAAAAAAACAAAAAAAAAACGGTTATATTACAGCCTGAATTTTAATGTCAACACTTAAACGATCATTACATTAATTCTTCCAAATAAAGTTATTTTGAAAGATAATATGAACCACAGCCCTCAAAACACCTCTCAAAACAGAAGAGCACAAGGAAACTGTATACGCTGTAGCCAACCAAGTATTTCAAAGTTTATCCTAGAAAACAGGAATATTAGTCAGCACTGATCACCTTTCCACCTTTCAATGCTTGTTTATTTTAGGAGTAGCTTTAAACTACAAAGAAATGCAGCAGAAGTAATGGAATTATTACCACTAATTTCAGGAAGCAGAATGTCAATGAGCAGAAATATTGGTAACAAAACCATAATTACTCAAAGATCATATGCAAAACACAGGTGTTTTTTTTTTAATCGTGGTGGCAATAAAATAACTGTTTTATTGATTGATGACACCAAAATATTGCTACTTTTTTGGTAACTGATATCCATAATCATCTTCATCTGGCTATGAACCAGCAGTGACCCCCCTTACCACTTAATGAAACTTCAGTGCCACTGAACTGGGCAGAATGCAATTACTGAAACCACCTGCCCCTCCTTCAAGTCAGCACTACTATGGAGAAAATGTGTTAAAAACACAAAGAGTTTGCATCTTGTTAGGCACCCATCTTGTTTCTGCAGGGAGATCTAATGCTGACAAGTCTTTGAATCTTAGAACTGTAGTCAGACTGCTGCATTCTGTGCAATTGTATGCATTTACTAATATAGGGGAAATGTCTCTAAAGAAAGTAAAAACACTAAACAACAGTAAACACTTCTACTAGGTAAGTTACAGTATGTAAATTAACTATAGCTTCATTGCACCTAATTAAAAGGCCACATAAATCATTTAGAATTAAGTGCTACACCAGTGTTCTTCTCAGATCTTTATGCTTTTCTGAGAAATCCTCACTGTAAGTTGTCCCCCTAAAAATGTCTGGAAAATATTATACTGTCCCAGAATTACTGGCATATTGTAGAACATAAGACATAATATAAAATCACAGACCAATTCAGTTTGGCAATTAGCTTATGTAAAACTTAGGCTAAGCTTCACAGATATTAATTTTCTTAAGTAGGGCCAGGTCCTTTCCAGCCTCTGTCATCTGAAGAGATAGGCAGAAGACAAAAGGAACTAGTTCAGCCTAGTTTTGTGGATTTTCACTTCGTGTCTGGTACATTTCATTGTTAAGACAGCAGATATCTCCATAAGCACAAAAGTCACTGAGTTCACAGAGTGTAAAGACAACCATAAAAGAGAAAAGCATTTCCTAGCGGGATATGGATAGAAATGCTAAATAAACTCTGCTAACAGCAAATTAATGATAACATAAGGCTCCATTTGACTTGCTTGCAGACAAAGCTGAATGAACTGTATGCCAGTGTCAACACAATGATCGCCAACTAAACACATAACTGTTGAATTTCCATTCGCAATATCATTGATATTTGCAATTATTTCTGATGTCATTCCTGGATCAGCTTGTCTCAATTTTTAATATTTACAAAATATGTATAATTCTGGCTATCTCTCAGCATTAAATTAATAAAACATTCAGCTGACCAAGATCTGCGTCCTTTGTTCAGCATGCTACTCGATTACTTGTCCTGCCTTAAACAGATTCCCTTCATTCACAAGCAAATTGCTCTTTGATGAGCTGGATGAAGTAGTTATCCCTTCTATCTTGAGGAGAGGTCCTGAAATAAAGAGCTATTCTCTTACCGCATGGAAGAGGCAGTACTAACGTGGCAAGGATTCTGGCACTTTTGCTCTTGTACATATAACACTCTGTGCCTTGAAAAATCATACATTATATTTTTCCAAAATAAACATGATACCAGAGCTGAGAGGTCTTCACTTTGTATGAAATACCCGAGTCCATGACTTTGGATTGTGTGCAGCCCAATAAACACAGAACAGCATAACCTGATGGAATATCACAAGATGGCTCTACTCAAAACATGCCTAAATCTTGTTTTGGGACATTAAATCTGATTAGGTGACTGAAGTGTGTTGATAACCTCAAAGGAAATTGTTGTCAGCATACATTTAAATTGCTACTTATTGTCCAAATACCAGAGTTCTAGCTCCCATAAATAGCTCAGAGGTTCCTGCAATGGGGAATGAATGAAGGGACAACAAAGCCAACAACAGGAAAAAGTATGCTCAGGTTGCTCATCCCAGTTCATGATTCCCTTATGCTCAATCTAAGCTTGTCATCACAGAGGGCAGTGTTCCTCACTACTTTTTAAGAACAACATGGCCTAAAAGGAAACCTTGTAAATACACAGCAGGGATAGAGAAATTGAAATATGAAGGAGATAAACAACACAGGAAATAATCCAGGTTCACAGATCACAGAAATGCTCAGATGCAATTGCAAGAAAGGACTAATTTGGAGACTAACATGAGAGTTCAGGAAAGTAGGGCCAGCACCTCATTGAACATTTATTTTTTCTCCAAGTCTGCCTTAATTTGTAGCTTAATAACAAACAGTACAGCTTTTTCGAAGAAATTATGACATGCATTATGAGCATCACCATTAGCTTTTCACCTTTTGCCATTTACTCACTTAAGGTCCTAACCCTACTGATTAAATAAAGCCTGTTTTACTTAATGAAGAAAGCAACAATCATTTTACAGGGGCTTATGAGATCAGTATCATTCAGGACAGTAATTTGGGGACACACAGTCACATCTTTTCACAGCAACTCTAGCTAAAAAACCAACAGCAGACTATCCGAGAATTGCATTAGGACATTAACCCTTCAACAGACAACTGAAAAAAGATAGAAACTAGCAACAGGGTCACAAATAATGGAATAAGGTGTTAGAAATGCCTTAATTAAACCTTCTCAGTCAAAGAAAGCTATATTATTTTTTTATAACAAAGGAATCCAACATTTAAGCATATTTACATGCTTCTGTGGAAACAGAGAAATGAAAATTAAACCTTCTCACCAAATGCACTCATCTGATAGCATCAGATAATGTGTTCAAAAATTGCTTAAAACTGAACTCAAAATAGTTCATTGTGGGTTCATAAGTGCTCTTTTAAGCAGCTAGACTAGAACCTCAGTACTCTGTTAATAACATCTTATTTCTCATCTAAATTTCTTAATAGTTATTTCATTGCCATTTGGTTTCAAGTTCCACGTTACATAAGAATTAATCTTTTAAAACATTTTAGAAAGAGAACACACTCTTCTCAGCTTCTGATTTATAATAATAATAAAAAAAAATTAACAAGCAAAACTCTTTGGGTTGATTTTACTGCTCTTCTCCTGCTTACTCCCCTTGCTCGAAATATTCTGGTGGCTGCTGCAAAACCCTTTTTTTGATACCTGATATCATGTTTGATATCAAATCAAGCCTCAAACAAACTTGCATAGTGGAATTAGTACACCCACATTTCAACTAGTCTTTTTTTTTTTCCTCCCTATTACTCATGGCCTCAAGATTATCTTGTTAGCAATACTTCAAAATTTAAGTCATAGCAAGTTGTGCCACTCACGAAATGAAACATTTTAATAAAAACAAGTATGGAGAGAAATAGCTGAAGTCTGCTTTTAATTATCTTCTTTCAGAAACAACCCTTATGACTGTCCATTCCTGTTTCACCCTTTGCCTGACAGTTATGTCTTGCTGTATTTACCAGTAAATTACCATTGTGCAATCTCCACTGATTTTTTTATGAGGGAAAATAGAAAAACAAGGTTACCTCATGACAGATCAGGAGGTTATTTAGCGCATTCCATTTTCAGCAGGTTCACATTCACCTGTTTCCTTTTTAATCTCAAATTTTTAGGTACTCTCTTAGAGCTCCTTTCCTGAGTTTCTCCTCTTTTTCATTCCAGTTGCCTCTTGTCCTACCCTCCCATGTTCGCTAGATATAAGCACATCCTTCTGCTTTCCTCTTGAAGTTGATACAGAAATTTGCTAGCTACTTCAGCACTTGAATAGTTCTTCTCCCACTTTCCATGGATTGAACTGTGTTTTCCTTTTCCCAGATATGCTTCTTTGCTTTCTATGCCTCTGACAGTTGAAGCTAGATGGTTACTGTTCCTGTTGGTACCTATAATTGCATCTTCATTTAGTCAGGGTACTTTTCCCACATTTTTGTACCTAATCCTTACTAGTTATTTGTATGAAGTAAACATTCCTTACCTTTTTCTCTTTTAATCTCTTTTTATTGAATCCATACAATTAATATATGTTAAATGGCTTTTCTTAAAAATCTCATTGGAGAACACATAACAGACAGTATATACTGGCATCATAGCCTGTCAAATTTCCTCTTAAGAAGTTATTTAGCAAACCTAGAATTTCTGCATGAGCCTTCCCACAAGGACCCAGCTTACTGCTAAAGGCTAGGCTACAATACAACCAACAACTGCATATGGAAGACCAGGAGTTGACATGGCATACTTTCCTTCTGTACACATTGTCTCCTCCCCCCAAAATAGATTGTTTTAGGCTCTGGCATAATGCTAAAAGACCCTGTTTCACTTTTGTTTTTTAAATGTTTCAGATTCTGACTTCTTTCCCCCTTGTCACTCTACTCTGCTCATCCTCTTTCTGTTTACATGTGCTGCCCACTTGTCAGAGAGAGATCACTGAGCCAAGCAAAAGAATGAGATATCTGCACCCCGTTTTCTGTACAAGGCCAGATTTGTGGTTTTTTTAATTTACTTAAAGCCTGTGTCACCCTCCAACCACAATCAGAAGAACAGAGAGACCTAATGGATAAATTGGTTGAATAGAAATCACAGAAGTTGGGTTCCACTCTTTTCTTTTCTACTAACACCCCAGCCATTTCTGTCACTTTCTGCCACATTTGCCTTCTGCCAGACTGGCTCTCCGTTGCAGAGCTTATAGAGGATGAGACATTTCCTTGCTTTAGTACTTAAAGTTGTGCCTAGAATTCGGATCTTGGCTGCAGTGTACAGGTACTATGACAACACTTAAGAGAAGCAAGCAAACACTAAGATTTTCAAAGCGATCCTGAGAGGAGTTCTGAAGGCTACATGGCAAAAAAGGAGAAAGGAAATGAGTAGTTATTATTTTTACCACCAGAGGGGGACTGCTGAATGAGGGACAATAGCCAAAAAGAAAAGAATGCCTGAGCTGGAACAGTCTCATTAAATTCTAAAATACAGAGCAACTGGATCCCAAAACATGAAAAAGAGTTCCAGAGGGTTCCTCAAAATGCTGAATAAGATGAGGAAGAAGCCACAGGCTGATTTCCTGGTAAAAGTATAGATGAGAAGGGTGAGAGTCCCGTAGATTGTTCACTCCTCGGAAGTAATTCATTAGTGAGGACTTTTCACCTTGCTGCTGTTCACAGCAGCTCTAATAATCTCAGATGCTCAAGATGTGCTGACGAGCACCACCACACAGATGTCAATCTTCTTCAGAAGGGAGCATGTGAAAGGAATGACATTGCACAGAGGATAGAGCCAGGTGCCTTTTAGAGGGCAGGAGAGAATGTTACAAATATTGACAAACAGAAAGGCTGAAAAAGTGACTTTCCCCCTCCCCCCCCCCCCCCCGCCCTCTCTTAGTGAGTAGGATGAAGCACTGAATCCATTTGTTCTTCTTCATCTAGTGACAATGGACTTTGGGTCCCTGGCAGTGAATCTCTGGCACAAATGAGGTTACCCATGATTCGTACAGGTTTTATGTTCTGCTGTGCATTAAGACAGAACAGTGATATTTTCTAGGAAAAAAAGCATCATTACAGTATTACTGTGCAAAAGGCAATTATCCCTTCTTAATTATTTATTTAGCATTAATAAACTCTAATTGACCACAAAAGGAACATAGGAAAAAGCTAACAAGAGGAAAAAAGTGTAATAAATGTGAACATGGGTTTTAAAGTAATATCCCTGGTTCAATGAATTATCCCCTCACATCACATATAAATTGATTTTTTATGCAAGCACATTATTTTGTATTAAAAACAATAGAAGGGTAAGTTTAACCAAGTTACTGTCTACTGTAATGCCTTATAATGTATTTCTTTATATATGCTTTCTAATATATCTTATATTTCCTCATAGTGGAGTAAGAAAATTTAATGTGAAAACATAACAGAACTGCAAGCAAGGAAATATCCCATACTATGAAGTTTGTTACAGATATCAGTCCTGACTAAAATTTTCTTCACATAAATTACTGTGTTAACAGAACTTCATGACTGATACGTGCCAAAAAAATAAATGACTTATTCATTCAATATTCTCTTTCACTTTCTCTTTGCCATTCTTACTATAAGAGCAGGGTTTTCAGTGGAAGGAAGTAATTGTGTATATGTCAAATGACTTATTAACAATCCTTCATGCTGCCAGAACACATACAGAAAATAAGTGACTTCACTGTAGAGAGAAGCAAATTCAAATAGATCCAGTGTGCTGTGAGATATCTTTGTTTTACTGTTTTCCAGAGCGCAAGACTAAATCTAAATTGATTCATTAAATTACTTTCAATACTTCATAAAATTTTCACAGCATCTTCTAAATGGTTTCTCAAAGCCCATCAGTTGTCAAGTTGGGTATGCTTTTCTGTAACTACTGTGGAGACAAATCAGGCTGGGACTGCTGAGATAACTTGGCACATCAGTAAGTGCAAGGAAAAGGATGTGGAATTCAGGTTCCAGCTTTCACTCTGACTCCTGCACCTGGAAGGACTCAAAGGCCTCACATCCAGATCCTAAATTTGAAACCATTTGATCACAACTTTGCACTTCGGGCACAATTTTAAGGGAGATTTGTTTTCCTCTCCATCATCCCCTTCCCAAATAAGTTCCATTTCTCTAAACTCATTACTAACCTGGGCTATAGTGAAAAATTATTCACAGAATGAAAAATTATCCATTTTATAAATAAATAAATAAATTGAACCTCTATTCCTTAATTACAAGCAGCGAAGAAATTACACAATCCCCATTTTGGAAAACATAACATTTTACTTAGAAATATTCCAGGAATTAATCATTTAAACAGACACATTTTTCAAAAAGTTTTAACAGATACCTTGTGTTCTGTTACCAATAACGCAGTCATTAAAAAAACTAAACAACCAATTAGGAGACTCGACCTCCCTCCTTCTTACGGCTATGTAAAATAAGTAAAGAAATCAAGTTCTACTGGGCAACAGAAACCAAGTGTCAATGAACATACTAATGGCTAATAGAGAAAAAGAAAAAAAAAAAAAAAAAAAAAGAGTAAGTAACAGTGTAATAGAAATCCCAAACAAAACAGTAATTGTTCACCAAGACTTAATTTTAAGCTATATTCTATTCCTACTGCAGGAGGAGTTAAAAAAAGATAAATAAAAAAATAAATATTACATACTGCAATTTTACTCTATACTGATTCAGCAAAAACAGTGTTAAATTTCTTCTGTCTGTATTTCGCCAGATGTGTACTGACAACAAACATAGCTGACTTGTGTCTTGGCTTTTCTCTCTTCCTTCCCATCACCCAGACCCTCCAGACATCTGACAAGTTCTCACAAGTTTTGAGGACTTGAAATAATCTAAGCAAAAATGCAACAAAACAGGTCTTTGAAGAACAATACTGACACAAGTGTCATTGGCTGCCCAGAGTCTGGGGAAGGATGGGACAATGTGGTCTACCTGTATTTGGGGAATATCATTTTTGTCTCACTGCTCTCCTGTTCTATTAAACGTGGCTAGATTTTTCATCATCCCCTGATCATTTTCTGCAGGTCCTGTGTTTTGGTTGGCTGGGTTCAAGTTTTGCTTTTGTCAGTGTTTGCTTTTTTTTTTTTTTTTTCCTCCTGGGTTTGCTTTCTTAATTTGGTATTTGTCTATCTCTCTATATATATACATATATACATATATATATACATATATATCTCAAGAAATACTAAGGTACTTATCACAAACCTAGGCTGAAGTTTCCATTTCAGTGGCTTATATTTTCCAATTTAAAAAATATGTATATATCTAGGAGAAAGTAGAGCTTCTAGTGCTTCAAATATTTAGGCGGAATAGACAAGTGTTACCTATATACAGAAGTAAAAAATATATTTGAAACCTCAAATACTCAAGTAGAAGATACAGTTCTTACCCAACCACATTCAGAATTCTTGTTAATTTAATACATGATCTGAGCTTTCAGAAGAGCTAATGGAGACTTGATAAGGTCCTACAGCACCTCATTTCACTTCAATTTATCCAAAAAGAGTCAAAAAAAAAAAAAAAAAAAGGCTTGTACCATTAGCAGCTAAAATACTCTTTAAGCAAATGAAGCACCTGCCTGCAGCTTGCAGAGGTACCCAGGAGTGACAGAATTCTTGGCCCCCCAGCTGCACAGGAACCCAGAACAGCACGATGACCAATATCAGCAGGACTTTGCTGCCTATTAGCAAAAAGTTAGACTATTTCTGACATATAAGAATGCCTGAAATCCTAACATGTCTTATGTAACCACAATAAATTAGCTAATCCGTACCAAATTTATCTGAAGTAGGAAAACTTGTCCTAACAAGCTGCAGGGATGTACACAGACCTCTGATGATAATAGGCTGTTTTCACTGTTAAAGCCTTTTGAGACATAAAGCATAACTAAGCTCACTTCTGATTACAAATGGATTAAGGATCTAATTTGAGCAGCAGCACTGCTTTTCTCCAGCACAAGAATGACTGAAAATTATATACAGATACAAAAAAACCCTAATCTTACTGCATCTAAATAAAGCATGTATAATTCCTGCATTATGTTTGTGGAACAATATTCATGTTCCAATCTATCACTTCAATCTTTCCTGAATTATCTAACGATCAAGTGGCATATTTTCAAAGGCATTTGTTTGGAGCATGAAACAGGTAAACACATGAAGTCATCCTTAACATCTTTCATAGACAGTAACATGGTCAAGGGTTCATTTACAAACATACATTGAGGTGAGTCTGGCTGAAACAGAGTAGGAGAAGAGAAGATTTGTGACAGCACGTTTATACCAAGCTAATACAATCAGATGGGCAACCTCCCCTCATAGTTCTGATTTTGCTTTGTAAACTCAGTAAGCACCTCTCAGAAAATTCTCAGCTCAGGTGTCAGTGGTAAAAGCATCAGGTGCACAAAATGAAAACAGTTGCAAGGTAAAACCTTGCCTTGAAACACCAGGGGGAGAGCAGGGGAGATAGTTATGCGTAAAAAGAAGTCTTAACCCTAAAGGGGAATTAATTGCTCAAATGCCCACAAAAGATAAAAGAGGATAAACACAGTAGTGACAAAGTATTGGAACATAAGGATCCTTTTTATATCTTCCACATGAGGGTTCAAGCAACTTCATGGAAACAAGATCCTGCAAGGATTAGCTAGAAGAATAAGCTGAAATCAACTTTCCCATGCTGCGCTATACATGTAACTTCACACATACCCCTACATAGCATTGAATTAAGAAGCACAGAGAGCTAAATGCTCTCCTAAATATCTACTGGGGAGAAGAAAAAAAAAAGAAAAAAAAAAAAAGAAAAAGAAAAAAGAAAAAAACAAACATATTTCTAAGAAGACTTGTTGCATGCACACAAACATTCCAATTTCATTTGTAAGCAGAGCAGTATTTCAGCTGCTACGAAGTTCACAAAGTAAACAGGAGAAATGTCTTGAACACACGTTTACCCTTAAAAAGAACAACAAAGCTTTATGATTCCTGTTTCACACCTTAGAGGAGCACAGGGGCTGATCTGGTACAAGTAAAGGCTGAGACCCTAAAGCAGTTGTGAACCAGCCTCAGTTTTTACCCCTACTACCACAGGTTCTTGGTAGCACACACAAAGTACTGGTGCTTTTGCAAATTTCCTCCACGCATGGTCTTCTGGCACATCTCTCAAATGTTTCCCTGCTCTTCACAGTCTTTCAAGGCTACTGTCCAGCTGATTTAAGGGCCTGATGTATATGCACTGGGAAGGATTGGCTTATGCCACCCAAGCTAGGGAGCTGCAGTTATTTAAATTAAGGATCCAAATTCAAAATTTTGGGTTGATCAACTGATGAGATACGTAAACTGACATTAAAAATTGTTTAATTTGGGCATTTGCTAAGGGACATGCCTTTGCAACAACCTGACCTACACTGAAGCAATGTTGAATCCAATGCACACAAAGCACAATCCTTTCTCATTACCAACACCACTCCCCCTTTTTACAACACACAGCACAGTCAGCTCAGTCAGACTGTCTTCATACTTGCCCATCAGACACTTTTTCAGAATGGCTGAGGTCAGCCACTCGCCAATCAGCTGAGCAACAGAGAACATTCAGTGCAGCTCCAGCCCTGAACAGATCACTGTGCTTTGGGGGGGGGGGGGGAAATCTTGTTTTCCCTGGCAGCTGCGCACTGACTTTTAGCCATGGTATTCCTGGTAATTTAGCCAAGAGCAATACAACATTAGGTTCTCTACCCACTCACAACATAAACACAATCCCCTCTCCTTCCACAATAGGACCGTGCCACAGGAATTTTTGGCAGACAAATTCATTTGTTTTTAAATGATAGAGGAGCTGTAGGAGGTGAAATCGGCCTCAACTATTAGTGTTGGAAGTTTCAATTAAGGAAACATTTAAAAAAACAGACATGAAAAATATTGCCTAGCCATATTTCTCCCTCCTGATAAGTACACTGGACTACAATAAAATGAAAAAGAATAGTAGCATACCAGTATTGACATTAGAAGTGTGGAAGCCTGAAAATTTCAGTGAAATACTCAACCCAACGTCTGTGAGTGGGGAACTCCTGTTTACTGCAGACTAGATACCATTTACTCTGCCACAGTCCAATCCTCTAAGCCTAGAAGAGAAGTCAGTGCAACAGCCTTCACATTCCACTGAAAATGTTATCCTTGGTAATTGGTTTTAAATAAATTAATTTTAAAAGTGGCTTAAAAAAAAAAGTTAAAAAAAAAAAAAGGAAGAAATTTCATTAATTTCATTTTTCATATATAGCAAAAAACAAATCTCTAATCTTATGATCTTTCTGAAATCACTGACCAAGAATCCAAGCCTGGTGCATAAGTCAGTGCACAGAACCACAGTTGCCATACTTTAGGTCTTGAAATACAGAAAAAGCAATCTGAACAAGTAATCAATCATTAGCTGAATTTACTGCTTCCACAGTCTTTTCTGTTTTCTTTCTACATTTATCTCTCAAAATGAACTGAATAATTTGTGCTACATCAAAATTAAGATTCACCAAAGTTGGGGAAAAAAAGTCTACAAATACATGGAAGTTATCAGCATAAGCAAAATAAAAACAAAAAAAAAAAAAAAACAAAAAAAAACCCTAAAAAAAAGACCCTAAGACCCTACTGCAGGCAGGAGATGGAATCATGTTTCTAAGATTCCTTCCAAAGTGAATTATTCCTTAATTCTAACATTTATTCAAGTGTGAAATCAAAGGTGAATTAGCAAACAAGTAACTCGAGAAAACTGACATAGTAAAAAAAAAAAAAAAAGAAAAAAAAAAGAAAAGTTAGCAGTTAGTTCTGAACTCTGAGATTTTATTTATTTTTATAAATGGAAGAATGAATGATAATTTTCTATTGGAAACATTTGTTTCCTGACTAGCTAGAAAACATGGATTCATAACTATGTAACATCTACTACCTTTTAATCCATTTATTTCTTAAACTACAGATAAGACAAGTGAACTTGATCTGCCTGAATATGGAAGATCAAAATTGTCACTGCTACAGAAACAAATTCACTTCCTTCACGTGCATTTCAGATTTCATCTACAAAGTTCATTTTAAAATGCAAAGCTGATAACGTTCACAATAATTTGAGATTACAGTTGTTACTGAACAGGGCACTTTTGCTCTACAGCACTTCCCAAAATGGTGCTTTCAACCAACTCACCATCCACTTAATACCCTCAGCCTACCCTGATACCATAGTGGTAAAATATTTCCATCATCTTTAATTGGGCAGAATATATTTCCCTGACATGAATGTTTTCTGTTTCTATTGCATTCCTGGAATAGCTTCCACAATAAAGTATCCAGAAAAAGAATGATATAGAAATCATACACCTGAAGCACAGTCTCTACACAAGCAACTTAATAAAAAGATTTTTCTTTAAAAAAAAAAGCAAAGAAAAAAAATTGCATACCTATAGTTCTTTAGGCTTATTGCCTTAAATAAAATAACATACATATACTTCATCATACCTACTGCAATACTGTAAGAGGCAAAAAGATTCAACCACCACTGCTAACAATCACCTTTCAGTTTAATATTAAACTCTTGTATGCATCTCACTCCTTCACTCTAAGTCCCTCAGGGTTAATGCAAACTCAGAAATCCAGCCATTCACAGACTCTAGCAAATTTAATGAGACTAGAAATGGGGTCAGGCCAGAGTATTTCTTAAGATCACTACACTATTTGTTAAAAAGGGAAGAAAGCAAGAATCCATTTACAAAGTTGTAGCATTGTTCTGCTACCCTTCTTAAATTTGCTCATTACAGGTTAGAGAACAAGTGATTACAAGATCCTCCTACCATCCCTAGGCAGCAGTGAACCAGACTGAGAGAGACTAGGCAATTAAGTAAGGAAGAAATTCCTAGGAAACATGAACTGAAGCAACAAATATTGTATTTAGCACAATATGGTACCAGTATTTTCAGCAAATAGCTCAGGAGTCAAGTCTCAGCTTGTCATAATAAGATCATTAAAATATCCTTAATGGAGTTATTAAAAATCAGTCTGAAAGAAAACACCTCAGAAGTGTCATGGTACGGGTGATTAATCACCATCCTCTTTTATAGCTGCTGATGAAAAGAGAGTTCAGTGAACTTACATGCCAGGCAACAACTCTATAAAACTGACAGCAAGATACAGCACAGAGAAAGAGCAAGCCAGTTTTTGTGATAGAAATGCTTTAACATTTAGTAGAAATATTTGCTAGATAGCATTCAGCGTTATCAAACTTGAAACAGGCCAATAGGATGATGCAGACACAGTATCAAGCAAACAAGGTGCATGAGGTCATACCATACCAAGCTCTACATAAGGATCATTAAAATAGCAGCTGGCAGGAGTCTGTTAATAAGGACTTCTATTGCATTTCACCGGCTTAGGTGGAGGAAGAAAAGATAAAGGAAGGTGAACTATTTGCCTTAGGTCAAGGAATTAATCAGAGGTATAACCAAGAACAGTGACATACAATGCTCAATCCAAAACTAAAGTTCCAACAAACCTTACTGTCTGTCTGGAGACCGATGGTTACACTCTCTTAAAATAAAACAATAGCAAATGCAATGAGCTTTTTGAGCTTTGGGAAGCCTTCATTATTTAGAGCTGTTTTGGAGTTCCATGAAACCATGTATTGCTATAAAGAGGACTACTACATTCCTTTTCAGTCACTTTTCCCCCATTTGGTAAGCTCAGTGACTATCTCTAGAATGCTTCAAAGCTTGCATTTTACAGTAGAAAGATGTCTCAGATATGCTGAGGCCAGTGTCCAGGACTGCATCCTTAATTGCCATCCAGCACTGAGAAAAAAAAAATCCAACTAAATCATATACAACAACAAAAGCAATATGGCTTGACTGTTAAAATGAGAGGCAAAAACATGAGTCTTTCTTCTTGCCAGAAGAATACTAACTTCAGATTGCATTATATGCATAAAATTGCCTAGGAAGTCCAAACCCTACAACAGTTTTGCAAAATAGCCGACTTCCAATACCACTCTGTAAATGGGAAAACAAATATACAGTCTTTACTGTAATTGGTCAAGTTTAGAAAAACCTGGAAAGTAATCAAAGAGTAGATACCACAGGGTCCATTTTCCTTTTAAGCTGTATTTCTTACAGCTAATGCTACATAGCTTTGCTTCCCTGAAGACTTTTATAACTGGCAAGCTCTTCCATAAGTGATGAGACTTGCTGACTAACAAATGCAAAGCAAATTTTTTAAAGATACACACCAAGAACTATAGCCAGAAAAATCCCTTGGTGTAGTTTACAGGCAGGGTGTGAAGCATTCCTGTGGAGCAGGGCAGGGACAAGAACCCTCCACGGACAGATTCAGGATGACCTGCCAGTGCCAGCATTACCACTTCAGACTCTCTCCTTCCTACACTCAGGAAATTAGCCTCAGCCCTCAAGTACAGCACTGCTGCCAGGTACATAGCACTGCTCAATGGCTGCGCTAGGCTGACTGTGAGCTGCAGGACTGTATGCTCTGGGACATGCATAGCTCTCTCAGTTCCTCCACTCTTCCTCATCTTGCATGTCACAAGGCACCAAGTTATCACACTGGTCTGGAACCTGCAGTGCTCTAGTGTTCCTTTCTCTTCCTTAGCCATACAATTGCTGGGACAAGTTCCTTCCCCACTGCTAACATACTAGGTTCAGATGAAGTTCAGGCTTAGCATTTTTTGGTGCAAGAAAGCTCAGAGAAAACACAGAGCCAAGAGTGGGGCTCTTGAGCTATTCATGACTGTAATATAACATAACATTATTGCCTAACGACATCTCAAAGGAGCTATTTAAATTGACTATGGTATTTAATGAGGAAGGCATTTCTCAGGCTTCTACAGCAAATAAACAAGATAGGTCAAACAAGCAGGATGCCTATGTACTTTAAGATGGTACCAAAACTAAACATTTTCAGGTCTTCATTTTTGTCTTTCTTTTCTGTGGGGTTTACGGGCGATACGCATGGGACACTGCCTGTGAACTGCAAAAAAGTGCTTTAGTGCTACAGCTGGAATAAAGCAAATCAGCTACCTCATAGGCAGAAACTGCTGAAATAAGATTGAGTTAGAAAGGGTCCTATCCAGAAAAGATTTCAAGTGCAACGCTTGTTATCTTAAGATATTCAGCAGGCAGATAGGGCCTATTTTCTTAATATTAAAAAAAATATTTAAAATAATATTTTAAAATAAATATTTATTTTTTTTTTAAAAAAAGAATTTTCTACTGAATTCCACATTTCAAAATACACATTCTGAAAATAATTAAGCTTCTTATGTTATAAAGGCTATACTAACAGTTTGATCTCCACATACTATGTATCACATACTCTGAAATATATCCCTGACCCTGATACGATTCAGGGTGAATTCTTAGCCATTAAAGATGAAAGATGCTTCATCATTTAATAAAAAAAACCTGTTCCTAACTATGACCAAGCCACAAATACCAACATTTAATGAAGAAAGGTCTTGTGAGGCAAGTTGAATAGATTGTTTAAATTTGTCTATTTGTTCACACTTTAAAGCCACTCTAAATTCTCAATTACTATAATGGACAAACTCAAACTTACTTCAGGTTAAAAGCCAGAATTCTTTTGTGACTTCTAGAGTTCAACATAAAATATTATGCAGCATATCTCTGGGAAGTAATATAACATGTTTCTGCAGTATAATATACAACTAATGTAAAGCTGTAGCGATAAAACTATCAGAATGAAAAGGTTAGGAAAAATCTTGAATTCTGGCAGACTTGCACTCCCCCAAAATACATAAAGAACAAGTGAAACGCAATTATTTTTATTGCCTCTGAGCTAAACTGCTGACCTACACTTTAACATCCTGAATATAGGAACAAAGATATTTTACCCTTGTATTCAAAGAAAAAACCTGTTGACTTCATATTCCTCCTGAGTGCTACAAAATGATGGCAAATCAATAGGCACTACTTTGCTAACATCATCCTTTGGATCCAGTCAACTAGCAACATTTGAAAATCCTCCCTAGAAATAGCGCATGGATACAAAAAAATAGCCATGATTTAGCTTCTACCAACAAATCACACAAATTGTACCAACTAAGCAAACAAATTTACTCTCAGTTTTATTACAGGCGGAATATAAATCACTAAAAGAAAAAAAAATGCACTGTGATAAGATAGACCCCCCTTCCTTAAGCTATGATTCTTTACTGAATTGCTATGGGATAATCAAGCGAAATGAATAGAACACAAGGTCTTTATCATTGATGCCACAAACTGTGCTACAGCTAAGCTTATTATGCACAGCTTTATTGGCAGAGCACTCTTCTCTCTTCTGTAACATGCTGTTCATGGGGCTTACTACTACAAAATAAAAGTTTTCCAAGCCTGTTTTCAACTCTATAGAAAGCATAATGTTCTTGAGTGGTTTTCCAGAATTCATAAAGCAGAAATTCAGCCTGTGGAAGTACAATAATAAAGAAAATATTCAACTCTCAGATCCTATATCACAGATAACATGCATTTGTTCTCTAGAGTTTCTTAGCCTTGACATGCGAGTTCCTGACATCATCCCAACAAAACTGATTATAGAGAATGTAGGATTTCAATTAGAAGGACAAGATCTGCAACAATAAGTAGTCTGTAAAATACAAATAGGAAATACAGATGTTGTTTTCCACTTGACAAGGAGTGCTTATCAGGCAGGAAGTACACTTTGCATGATGTAGGTGGGAAAAGCCAGAAATTCAAATCAAGCCCTTCGTTATTAGCAGCAGATACTACAGGAAGCCATCAAACAAAAAGAACTCAGTACTTTCAGAAGGTATCTAAGTAGCACGAGGACATGTAAAACCACTGATTAGACAAAACATTTAAAGCATTTGTATTTAAGCAAGATTTTATGATGATGAACTTGAGCACAGTCTTGAAGTTGTGCATGCTTACAAATGTGTTGTTGATTCTTGAAGAGTCCACATACTATTAAAAGCAGAGATGAGTCTTGTGAGGATCAGCACTAATAATAGAAATAGCTACAAAGCATAAAAGTCATGCAGATACAGAGTAAGTAGAAAGGTGGCTTATAAACAGCTGACAAGAATTGACAGTATAAGAAAAATAGACTAGAATGAAATAAAAAGGGAATAGTTTTACGCAGGCTAATTCACTGAAATCACATCCCTAGGTCTCATTCTGGGGCATTTCATATTAAAGAAAGAAGATTGATGAAACAGCAAATACTTCAACAAACTAACGTGCAACCAAAACTAGTTGCTGCTCCAAATTCACTAAAAAAATGTGAGCTTAAAGCCACATCAACAGATCACAACAAGATGTACAGATCTTCATTACATACAGAATACAAGAGGCAAGAGGTACTTGGGTAACTAAATGAGAAGGAATACACCTCTGTAATTCTGCCCAACTGTTTCATTATTATTATTATTTGTTTATATTACTAGATAGAACTATTTCTCTGCCTTCAGCTCCAAGAACTAAATCAAACAGTACCGGGGTAATTTTAGATACTTGCAGTAGAAGTTCAACAGGCTGATATAATCTTTTCCTCAAAGCCATATTTGAGGTTGTATTTATTAAAAACACAACCTGTGAATGCAATATTAAACACATGTTGAAAGGCTCATCATTGTGTCTTGCACTTCAAATGCAGTATTATCAAAACAACTCTTTTCAGTTGTATAGAGGTCACATGAAGTTCAAGAAGTAAAATTCAAGATGTAGATCTTAAAATAATTCAGTCCCCGAGCAGGTAAAAATGCATCCTGCTTCACAAAGACCATTACACTATCTTCACCAAATGCGTTTTCCATGTGAGATTGTAATTTCCATTAAAAAAAAAAAAAATCCATTATAAACTCCCATATTTTTCATCCTTAGATGCTTCTATATTCCATGAAAGCCTGTATGATTATTATCTTTACTGAGGAGAAAAGCCAAGTAGAATCACTACAGTTTAATAAATAAATAAATAAAATATTTCTCTTGCTGCAAGTTTCAGTTTTCAACTTTTGACCAATATTCTGTTAATATAGCAATTTAGTCCCAACTATTTCTTTCTTTCAGTATCCAGAATTTTTTAGCATTGTTTCTATCAATACCTCTTTGCTTATTGGGCAAACAGCATAGTACCTAGAGATGTGAAAGACATGCTTTCCACCGCTTCGTGGATGGAATGCTTTGGTACTACAACTCTGAAAATAGCCTTAGAAGTGTTTGTTTACCACTTGGTTACTGAAAACCTGTGAACAACTAATCTAGAATGTCCTGCAGCCTATAACAGGATGATATTCATAGAATCATAGAACAGGCTGGGTTGAAAAGTACCAAAATGATCACCTAGTTTCAACCCCCCTACTATATGTAGGGTCATCAACCAGCAGACCAGGCTGCCCAGAGCCACATCCAGCCTGGCCTTGAATTCCTCCCGGGATGGGGCAGCCACAACCTCCTTGGGCAACCTCCTCCAGTATGTCACCACCCTCTGAGTCAAAAACTCCCTCCTAATATCTAACCTAAACCTCCCCTGTCTCAGTTTAAAGCCCTTGTCCTGTCACTATCCATCCTCGTAAAGTATACCAGTCCGTAAGATCTGCTGAGAAAATAAAGGCTTGAGTTCTCCTATGATTACAACTCTGCATTGATTACAAGGTATACTTTTTAAATATATATTGAATACATTCTTTTTACCACTTTAAATTACCCCTATAGTTATTTTTAAGTCCTTGCATCAACCTCAATCATCCAGTAATTTCCACAATATCTGATACAGTGTACAGATTAGATGTAGTCATTATGGCTTGTATATTTTCTATCATCAGAGAGTAAACATGTATATGCAGTGAGCAGATCTCCATGCAGAAACAGAAAATAACTTTCCAAGAAATTAAAGAAGGAAAAAAAAAAATATTCAGGGTAAAACAAACAACAACCACCACTACCAGAATGCATACTGAAAAAAATCCAGATCTCTCCAGAGTTGATTGCCACTTTAACAATTGCTTAATAGCTGAGAACATGAAAATCTTAATTTATGTAATGGGATACCTAAGCAGATACTTTAGAGAAGTTATCAGAACACCTGCAGATACATGGAACAGTTTAAAGAGCAGAACAAGGCTATAAATATGCATGGGGTGACCTCATTCATATTGTTCTTTCATAGGCCTTGGGTCCTCAGAGAGCAGAAAAAGGAAGAATGTAACAAAAGGAGGAAGAACTGACTTTTGGTTAAGAACTGGGAGACAGGAAACCTGAATTCTAATTTTGGCTCTGCCACAGAAGTCCTTTATGGCAAATTGTTCTGATTTCAGGTGGATCAAGTCAAGAAAGCAATTTTCAGAGATCTTAACTACATGTACCTAGAGTTCAAAGCCTTGTCTGGTTTCTCTGCCTCACCTTCTTCATCTGAACCACAGTGATTAAGAAAAAAAAATACTCTCATCTATATCAATGGCACAAAACTCCGTAAGAAAAAATAATAGTATTAAAAAATTTCTAAAAATATCACCTCGTAGGGCTCATCTTTTTGGTCCTCAGAGCATTCACTTTTAACAAAAAACAAGCTTTTAAATATTCAACATTACCTTTGCTCCTATGCAAGCTGAAGTTATAACCCAGAGGATTATCTTTCATTTTTAAAACTGTAAGGATGTTCAGAGTATGTATTGAACAGTCCAGCAGTATTGTATTTCCGAGGCTCGGGAACACAGACTCGCTTTGCCACTGCTATCACTTCATTTTCAAGAGTACCCCCCAGTTTTATAGTGCAAATTTCAACATTTTCCAGCAAGATAACTTTATCTTTGTTCCATTTTTTAAATTCCTAATTTCCATGGAAAATCCTCCTATATTTAAGAAGTTGTGTATTCATAGGGTTTTGTTGTTTTTGTAGCTTAAGAACTAATTGTACTGAATTTCTCTCAGTTACAAGAGTGAACAGAACATATAATCCATGAAAACAAAACCAGCATTCTATTTTGCTCTTTATTATAAGTACCTTTCTGTAGCTGAATGACTTCAGATTCAGTGCTCTAACTGCTAATTTTTGTTTACTATGCAGTATGGAAAGAGCAAGAAACCACGACTACCATGAAGAAATGGGTACATTGTTTTAATTTAAAGCAAACAAAAAGGCTGATGAACTTTTATTACAGAGGAACAGAGGAAAGGGACCTAATGGAAAGACCTTTTTTTTTTTTTTTTTTGCATTAGCTTTCCCATTTGGAAAACTAACCAGAAATATGAGAAAAACAGTTCCAATAGAAAGACATGGGTAAAGAGTCAATTTTCTGAAGCTATACTGAAGCACATGGGACAAGAGAGAGTATTTACTTATTTTACAATCTCACTATATACAGTTGTCCTGCTGGGCCATGCACTTCACCAGAGCGTAACATTTCCTGCTGTATGAGACTTTTCCCACATAACTTACAAAAAGATACAGTGAAAAGTCAATGCAAGGTGCATATTTTTGTTAATGTACTGTCATAGAGTCCTCCTTCCTCCCTGCACACAGCAGAACTGGCTTTCAGGCAGGATCCTGAAATTTTGTTGAGAAGAAAAGGCTCATATTCTGAGAACGCATGTCAGCAGCCAGTTGACTGCAGGAAAGTAAATTTGGCCTGATGACAACTAAGAAAAATAATGAAATTTAAATCCTTCCGGCTTCTGATTTTACCCCTGTATTCAGCAGCCCCAAAAAATCAATTATGCTACATATCAAGACCATAGCTCAACGAAAACAGAAAGATTGTATTCACTATCCATTTTTCCCTTTCCATGAAGCCTCCATTATCATAGATGTGAAACTATGCGACAGAAACTAGGTGCCAACTTGGAGCCAGATTCTAAAAACCAATTGAATAATGGAGTCACCAGTACTTCCAGTCATGCAAGGGGACAGGCAAGACTCCACTGAAACTTTAATATTAGTACCACAGCTACAACTAGAGGAAGTAAATGAGGTTCAGTAAATTTATATTTATAGTTTCTAGTAGTCTTCAGAGTAGAGAGAGTACTAGAGATTTTCATCAAGACAAAGAGCCAATCCAGTAAACTGTCATTGCTATACCACTAGCAAGCTCACCCATTTAAAACAGTAGCTACATGTTTACTGTCATGATTTACCAGGGAGAATGCGAACACATTCCAAAAAATGTGTTTAAAAATGACGTTTTATTCAGCTTTGGATCCTAAACAACAAAATAACTTCGGCAGCATTTAGTCACTTAAGTCTGCATGCAAAGAGTACCACTTACCGCTGAACAGGTAAAGGAAGGGATTCCAAGTGGTCCTCACCCTTAAAAGCCATATTTATCCCCTTGTGTACTCTTCTCCATAGGTCGCAATCTAGAAAGAAAAAAGTCATTTAGTAAACCTCAGAAAACTTAGGCCTCTTCAGTCTAGTGTGGTATGTTATTCTCCACTAATTTGAAGAATTAACTCATTCGAAACCATTCAAAAGACCTTTTTCAAAAGGATATCACACAACTTAAGAAGTAATCAAAGCCAGTAACTAACACTAAACTTCCTGATCTAGCGCCTGACCTAGTGGGTGGTAATCCTGCCTGCAGCAGGGCATTGGGAACTAGATGATCTTCCCAACCCAACCCAAGCCATTCAATGATTTCACAGCACAAGAAATACAGGGTTCTGAATATTAACAAACTTCTTGGATTACTATGCAGGTCACAGGCACCTGGGCTGAACATATCGCTGAGTCAACACAACTATTATTAAGCCTTGTTTTTAAGCCATGTTGCATTAACTAAACAAATTTCTTCTCAGTGCAAGACTAATTCTTCAGGTTATCATGAGAAAGAGAGCATAAAAGTTAAAGCAAGTGCATTGTCACATGATTTTTAAATCTAATAATGTTACATTTACAGAAAGATTATTGTTGTCCAAGTAATTCAAGTATTAGATCATAGAATTGCTCAGGTTGGAAATGACCTTCAAGATCATCAAGCCCAACTGCAGATCCTTCTACATTAAGTAATTTTGTTTTCCTGTTAGCTCAAAATGCTGTACACATCTTTCTCCATATTTTACCTGAGAAGAATCCTCCAAATATCATTGTACAGGAAAAAGTAAGAAAGTACCAAAGAAGTGGGAACCACCTCCCTCCCAGAATCCTCTTCTAAGAGAAAAAAAACAAAAATAAAAAAACACTCATCTTACACTAGGGCATTATCCACTATAAATCAATGCATATTCTGAACAGAAACCAAATGCTTTAGTCTACAGAAATAGTGAATCAATTCCAACTTATCCATATGGATGGAGGAAGAGCTAACATAAAATATTTTAAGGAAGAAATTAAGCTATGACTCAAGAATGAGAACATAAAAGAATTTTGAGGAAGCAGAAGGACTGGAGAAAACACTGCTTCTTAGATGTGAAGAAAAGTCTGAGATGATTGGATCTCACTCAGATAAAATAGTTGACATGGGAAGTTAATGCTGTGTCTGTCACCAACTAAGGGGGAATTGTGGGGGGCTTTTATGCAACCACTTGTGAAATTCTGCCATCTTGTATTGCCTACTTCCTGAAAGCTGAGTCAGTCAGTATTCAAAAAATTTGCCACTTCAAATTGCTCCTAATGGATGCTGAAGACTTAGGTCAGCATCCTTCCTATCCACTTGATCTTATTGCTAATGCATGTCCCTAATACATAGGGTTATTAGAATCAAAATAATGTGTTCTACATGCTACATGCTCAGCTGATTACTAGCTCCAAATCACTTGAGTAATGTTGCCTGTACCCTACCACCTCAATCTACCCAGAAGTACAAAAACAATTTTAGCACATATTTCAGTATACTCCTGTAATTAGGTGCACGTGAGATAAATGTGCTTTTTCTTTTCTAAAGGGCAATTTCAGCAATGAAAAACTAACCCTTAAAACATCACAAGTGTACAATATTTGATAAACTATACCTGAATTATTACATCTTCAAGTATGAAAATATTAGTACACATTTTCCTGCTCCCATGAAATTACACAATGAGAAAAGCAGGATTGATTATCAGTCCTTGCTTTTATTTAAAAAAAATAATAAATTATTTCTCATATGATGTACAAACAGTTCTAGCAATTGGAAGAACTTTTTTTTTTTTCCTCTATTAGTAGATTTTGGTTTTCTTTGTCAAATAGACTTAAGAATATCAAATGTAAATAACCATAGAATCAGCTATCAGCTATAACCATAGAATCATGCTATCTCCACCTGGGGACAAGACAATCAAAGATAAATGTATCTGTATAAAATCTTAATCTCTGGGATGAACTTTCCTACCATGTAAAGAACCAGGAAGTATTCTTTCAGTCTGCAGCAATACAGACTTGATGGACTCTGATCATCTGTTCAGCATCAGGTGCAGGACTTGCCATCTGCTACAAAAGGAAGAGCTTCTCAACAAGCTGAAGCTGTTTCACCATTAGCTCAGCCCACTAGCAGTATACACATCAGGGTATCTGATGTATTCCATTACTTATTAACAGTGACAATGTATGCAGATTAAGTAGATTATTGCATCTCATTGTTTGCTGTAAATTTGAAACATGACAAAAATGCAGCCTTTTTAGTTTTTAACAGTTGTCCTCCTACAAAACATACATACATACATGTTATGGCTAAGAGACTTAAAAAACATACCCAACTCCTACTTAGAGGTCACTCATGTTTCAGGAACAACAGGATACCTCACCTATATCTTAATCAGTCTCAAAACTACAATTAAAATTCAACTCAAGATTTTCAGCCCAAGCTGGTGTGCACATAAATGCTACACATATTGCATATGTGTATAACATACATGCACAAGAATAAATTTTTCAACTCTATAGATACGCATAGGAAACATTAGCAGAAGATATGCCTTTTTCCATCAGCTTTCAGTGAAAGCTGGATCAGGCCCACAGCTGGCCAGACATGCTGCCTAGGCAAATGTACCAAAAATAACACTGCCTCTGATTTGCAATACTGGTCATTTTGGTACAAGTTTGAGTAGCACCCTTGTGCTGAAATAATAAAAAGAACTTATTCTTGGACTTAAATAAGGCCAACTTTTAATAACTTCCATAGGATTTTACATAAATGTCTCTATATATGCTTGCATCATCATCATAAATAAGTTATGATCATGTTTAATTCTCCTGGTAGATAGCAGTGTGTGCACAGAGAATTAGATGTATTCAAGGCAGTCTGTCCTTGTGTCCTTCATCTTTCTCTTTGTTCTGTCAACACAGAATTAGATTATTTCCTTACATTTAACTAGACATAGATAAGAAGACCACAAACCGCATTTTATTCCCACCAAAGACAACCAAAGCTTATTTCAGAAAAATACCACACAAAGAGAAAACAAAACCTCACCCTGCATCAGCATGTAAGGACTGCTCACAGAAAAAGCAGTGAGAGTAGAAAACTGCATTAGTGGCAGAAAAAAAAATTACTAAGAGATAACTTGCTCATACACATGCATCACTTGATGCTACAATTGAAAGCTTACTGTCTAGCCTACCTATAAGTTAAAGAAGGAGGAGACTAAACCGAACAGAAATCAGGCCTTCCTAGCACAGCATTGTATCTGAGAGGCATCAAGTTGCTGTTTCCAGAAGAGCAGATTCCTTCTGTATTACAGGAATTCCCTGCTGGGAGCCTCTTCTTCCTCAAGGCAGTTTTAGCATGAGAGCAGCTTCTGAAGCACAAGATGGCTTTTAGCACCCTAAGAAAGATGTAATTTCTCCTGGGAAAACAGAATTAACTTTGTCATACCTCCCAGTTTAACTTATTTCTCCGTCTTTCAATGTAACTTATGGGATTAATTTAGAAAGAAGAAGGATCTTAGTTCTGTTTCTCTTAAACTAATTTGTCTGAAAACATCACAGTAAAATCAAATATTCAAGGTGAAATAGGTGCAACTTATTAACTCCTACTACTGGTGGCCTTAATGAAACTCTTCATCAAAGAACAATGCTCTGAATAATTAAGTTCTGGCTGTCACACAAATAAATTCTCATTTTGAACTCATTCACCACTCACTCTCCATACTCGTAAAGGCTCAGATCAAAAGGCAACTCCATGAACTTCTGCCATTCCACATTTAACACCCTAACATCACAATTTCAATAGTAACATCTTAAAGTAAGGTCAACGAAGAAAATCATTTGTCTTTCTGAGTGACAGAAAACCATGTATCTAGCATGCAATTATTAGTAATCATCAGAATTAGAACAGCATGTTACCCGCAAGTAGCACTGTCAGCCTGAGAATAAGACATTTGCCAGAAGTCATTTTAGACTATATCTCATTTGATTAATATTAACAGTTCCTGTCTGTATTAAGAGCATGGTATCTGTTCTGCCAGAGCCTGAATTTTACAATTCTGGGAGACTGGGAATCATTAGTTATTATTATTATTATTCTGGTACATGGAGTAACTGTTAATGGAATGTCACAAATCAAATTAAGAGCATAATTCTGCCAGTATTTATGTGATCAGCTGGAAAGTAAACACATACACCGTGCCCTTCAGCAACACGCCTGGCCCATTTTCGTACTAGCCATTTGAGGTCTCAGGATCCTGCGGTCATTTTGCATTATAACAGATTTTTTTCAGCATGAATTATAATAGTAGAAGTCAACTGAACATTAAGCCGGGTGTTGCAAATTTAAGAAGCCATAAAACCAACAGCAAGAAGTGAAGATGAGTCCTTTTAACTATGCATTAAATTGGGTTCCATTAGCATGGGATAATGTATACAAATGTACATACAACACTTCCAGAGTGCAAAATTCAAAGCAGAAGAGTAAAAGAGAGGGAAACAGGTGCTACCTGCAGCATTCATTCACATTAACTGTTCTTGCAAAACCAATAATCAAACACGAAGCAGCATTGAGTAGTTAATTAATGTATTATGTTTCCCATCTTCCTAGTGTTTTGCAGAGAAGATCTCATTTCATACAATTTATGTTCATCCTTATCAGAATCCATAGTGCATACATATCTAAATAGTAACTCAAACTGAAATCTGTGTGGGTTTTCTGTATTGGATTACTCATCTCTGCCTTACTGTACCTTATATATATATATATATATACACATATATACATATATATATATGTGTGTGTGTGTATATACATATATATATACTGTACAGCTATACCTTAGAACCTCAAAACAACAGAATCTCCTCATGTTAAAGATCATCCTGAAAACAACCAAAAGGTTACCTCAGATCATAAGTTAGCCCACATGCAACACTGCAAGCAGTCAAGAATCAAAGGAGAGAAAACAAAAAACAAGCAAAAATACTTAAGTGCGTCTCCTAGGATTGAGTCTCATTCATCTTCATATGAAGTTTGAGATTTCTTCATTCACACCCTGGTTTTAGAAACTTCAGAATGTTCTCCTTGCACATACAAGAATTTTTGGGATCACCACAATGCAAAAATTTGCTTTCAAAGCAGAAGATATGAGCTTGCTCATTCAGTATCTATATTTTAGCAAGTGGAATGTGGAAATTCACTAAGTGGGATACCTGCAGTACAACCAGAAGGTCTAATTGCACTGGGAGGGGGGAAGCAGAGTCCCACGTTACCCTGGTAATCAAACACTATCCATTACCAAGTATTCATATAACCAGAGATCAGGAATGTGTGATATCCCCAATATAGTTAGGTCTATATTCTTTCTAACAACGTATCTTTCACAGATTTTCCCACTTCGATATAAAAATCTCAAGAAAGATGGAGTTTACATCGCTGCATACTGCATTATAGAATATTTAAATAAGGAGACAGAGAAGGGTGGAATTGATTCTCAATTGCCTTCCCACCTGCCCCTCCCCACCAGAAGTTATTTTAGGCAAAAAGCCACTGAGCTAATCACTTAGTTGGCTTTGTTTTTTAATCTTCTCAGTGAAAGTCTTTAAAGTCTCCCATTCTGTAAGGGGCGCACCAATTTACATAGATGGCAGTATGGGAGCAAACTGATTAGCGGTCACATTCCTAGCAATTTGCATTTTAGAGGCAGTTTAGCTGGAAAATAATTTGTTTTTGAGGTTCAGAAACTGAATAATAGGTAGCAAGTTGATGCACTTCAGAGCTATATTTTATCTTTTCTAGAATGCAGAATAATCACCGCATAAAAATGTTTATTGGTTCTAAAGGCAGCATTAATGCTGCTTACTGCCATAAAACGCTATAAAATGCTGAGAGGTACAGCTCCTCTGCATTTCACACTTTCTTTGCTTTCTAGCAAACTGTGATTTCACCACTGTTTTAACCAAAGGAAAAACCAACTTAACATCACCTACACCAAAGCAAATCTCAATCCAAACACTCACAGTAGAGGCATCCCTGCTTGGCAGCAGCCTCTTGGTTTCCAAGATTTTTCTGCAAATAGAAGCTCAATTTGGTGGCCTAGTTTGTCTCCTCACTGGATCACCACAGCAACGGCTGCCTCCCCTCCAGCCACCACGTGAGGGTTTTCCCTCAGGTGTCCAGCTGTCATCAAAGAATAACTTATTTTCTTTTCTTTTTTCTTTTTTTTTTTCCCTCTATGACTAGACATAAGCTGTAGAGTCACCAGCTGTAAATTCCATAGCTCGTGGATGCACGCAGCCTGGAGGCTGCATCATCACAGGCCTGAGTGCTGGCCCCGCAGTTCCCGCCCTTTTCCTAACACCTGAGTTACAGGCCAGAGGGATATGCACTGCCAGTATAAACAAGTGGAATTCCCTCGTTTTTACCCTTGATAGTAGTCATCTGCAAATGCATTCCAGCATAAAGTCCTGCTCATCTCATCTCTCCCATGCTGCTAGAGACAGGGTCTTGCCTCCTCCCCAGTCTATTCTCACGGAAAGGGCAGGAACAAAAGGGCTGTAATGTCAGCGCACCACTGCATAGAGCACAGATTGCAATCAAAGGGGATTTTTGCACAGCCTAATCAGTGGCAAGAGAAGAGCAATGTGTCATTAGAGCAGCAGACTGCAAACAAATTTCAAAGGGCGATCTGTACATGACACTGAGCAAGTGGCCTGCAGCTGGGCACAGTGCACTGCAGGACAGCTGACAGCAACAGAGAGTGTAGAACTAAACATCAGGCAGGCTTGTGGTGCAGGTATGTGCAAGACAAGGAAAAGCTTCAAAAGCACTAACGACTAAAGAAAGCCACAATGAAAATTTACTTGCACATTTCCTCCATGATTTTTTAATAGATCCTCAGGCAAGGAAGTTGTTAGATGTTGCTTTAGGTGGGAAGGGCATTTAATCACTCCTTTCTTACACCTCTTTTAGTTACTCTAAAATTGAAACTCTAGTATGTAAACTTTTCTTTTTTTTTCCTTCTTTAAACTGATATTTTTTCATCAAGTTCCTTTGATTCTCCTACTGGATGTGTCAGACTTGGACAACAACTCTAGTAACTCCATAGCTTCACCTCACTCAAGCTAAGTCCCACTTCCTTGTGCTGGTTTTGCTGCTCAGAAGAAATGTCCACAGAGTACAACAGTTTTACTGTTATTTGTAAGCATGGCCTTTCAGGTACAAAGATGTTATATCTACAGCTATTCACACTACAAACACTAAAAGAGTCCCAGTTAAGCTTGAAATGAGAAGAGAGAAAATACAGCCATCTCTCTCCTCAGGTAGGAAATGAAGAAACAGAAAACAAGCGACTTAATTGAAGCCAAATACTACACAACCCAATCCTGTAGTTTTGTTCCAGGAGAACACGATAACCTAGTACTTAACAGCTTCAATAAAGGGAAAAGTGTAAAAGCAACTTGCTTGCTGCAAGGAAAGAGGACCGTAACATCTGCACATCCCTGTCTACAATCCATTTTCTGTAACAAAAGGATTTCATCTTTTTAAATATCCATTTGAGTTAGTCAGACAGGAAGTCTGAAAGACATTTTTCGTTATATTGATATTCCCCTACAGAGAGAATATATATATATATATATTTGACATTTTAAATATATATATATATATATATATATATATATATGACATTTTAAACAGAGATGAGGAAAACAATAATATTAATTCAGGTCACAGCCCACACTTCCAGAGTATTTATTGGAAGTATTAGAAGGCATTACATGGTAAACAATGGTGGTATTTTCACAATATTTGCCAGCAGCCATTAAGTTTTTCCATTTTGAGGAGTAAATATTCATTGCTTTTTTTTGACACGACTCTGAAAATCTTAAAACCAACTTTAGCCTGATAAATGCACCTTTACCTATAAGTTAAATGCAGAAATCTAATAGCACCTCTCTCTAGTAATTGAGCAATCTCTATTTTAATTATCAATAAAATTCTTCTATCACTAAAATTTACCATCCTGTTTTCTTCTACATACTGGGTAAGAGAAACAAAAGGACATTAGAGATCTATGGAAAAGCTAACATGGAAGAAAAATAATCAGAGTTACTTTAACAGAACACAGAAACACAGAAGCTCACTTAACAGCAAGTGTGTGAACCTGTACCAGGCTATCTTCATGCTAATTGCCTTACAGAATCTCTTTTCTAGGAGATAAATCCACTAGAGTAACACAAACTAAAAAAAAAAAAAATTAAAAAAAAATTAAAAAAAAACCAAACAACCACCCACAAATGTTTTAGCACACAAGAGGAATATTGTTTTTTTTTTTTTCCTCCAATAACTCCAATTAACTCCCCCAGACTGAAAATGAACACATCCATTAGAACTCTACACAGAAGTCAAGCAATAAAGCAGCAATGGGATTTTGCTTCTTTTACTAAATTAGAAACTGCTGCATTTATATTTCTGAACCACTATCAGGAGTATCCAGTTATACATTTTCTCCCTACATCCTTCACAAAGAGTGATGTAAAAGGGCCAAAAACTTACAATAAAAATGCAGATAGGGAAACCCCAGAAGTACTAGAACAAATTGCTCTGTGGGATCATTCCCGTATTCATTGTCTCAGGGACAGGTATAACATGGCCAGACCACATCAGGAAGACCTTAGCAGATCTAAAAGCTCAGGGGGACTTGCCAGCCTACACACATCAGACTTACACTAGAGATCAAGCCTTATTTTGGGAATAGCTTGGAGAGAAAAGTGCAAAACCTACTTCAAAGCAACGTGCTGCACTCAGTCTCCATCAAACTCAAAAACTGTTGAGTTCCAGGAGACCAGAGTTCAGCTGGTGCTGTCTGGTGTTTTTGTTGTTGTTTTCTTGTTGTTGTTTTGTTTTCCTTTTCTCCTCCTGTACTAAGCTGAGCCTCTAAACTGAAGGGCCAAGGAAGTGTTAGTAGAGTTCTGTATGCTTTAATATTAAAAGTGATTGTGTAGAAGCACTGCTTTAAATTTGGAAGACATACAAACTACGGCCTATATCCTTCTCTCTTATTTGTAACTCCCAAATACATAGCGAGTTGCTGGACTCCAGCATCTTACATGTCAGCAGAACTACAGAAATTGACAGCAGTGCTCAATTGATGTTTGGTAGCTTATTATGCAAAGAAACTGGCAAGTAAGTTTTGAGTACAAGATGAAATACTTTACTGACCGTTCCAGGATGGCTGTATTATATTTTTACAATTTTCTAAAAAGTTACATTAAAAGATAATTTATTTTTTTTCTTTCAATTTGTACAAGTCTGATTGCAAACGATAGCTAATAGTCTGATAAAAGTCTCTTTATTATCATGCGTTTTTAATAGCTTGTGATGGCACAACTTGAGAATCATACACCAGAATTAGCTGGAAGTAAAGGTTTCAGAGCCAAGCTTTTGCTGTAAGCAGCCAAATTCAAGGAATGCCTACTTATTAAGCTTAAAAGTGTTCAGATCTCAGAATATTTTTCCTCCTTATAGAAAAACTTTGCCATGACCTTGAACACAATTTTGGCTTGAGCCTTGCTCTTACTTATGGCTATGCCACAGAACTTCCTTGCTAATACTTCACCAAAGTCAAACAGACACATAGTAGCATCATCTTCAAAACATTTTGGTCACTCCCTTCCACTGGGAGTCTGTACACTACTAATCCTCTATGGAGAGGAGATATAAGACCAAGAACATTTTTAAGCATGAAAATTCTTCCTGAATTTCCATTTCCAGAAGTCTGGTATTGACAGTTTCAGTGGAAACACACCAAAACTTAGCTGAGGCTAATCCATTGATTTAAAACTTCAGTCTTAAGTCTTGTTTCTATTGCTACATGCAATATATGGGAGCAGACTATCTCCCATTTACAAGAAGAGGACAAGCATTGCAAAGCAAACTCCATAATCTCTCCATACAGGTCATTTCACCAACGCTACCTTGTTCACCAACTATAGAGAGATTATAAGTTTTATGTCTCCCTTTTTCACGATAAGTTGTCGTCGTCCTCCCCCCCGCCCCAACTGTACTCACTTCCAAAAGCCAATTATCTCCCACTCTCCCACTACTATCAGTGCCAATAATCAGCCTCATCAGTAAAACTGATATGTTCCTAACCCTTCATGAGGATAGAGCAAATATGCCACCCACAAATATGGCTGACTTTTTGTTTGTTTGTTTTCCAGGGTTCATAAAGCTTAAAGAATCTATCAACATCTGGACTTCAAAATTTCCTGCACCAAATTACTCTTAAGTTCTGCCAGTACACATCTGAGGGCCAGGCATGTGAAGTAACTTGCTGAGTATTGTCAATAGGCATTTCCTCATGTGCTAATGTCTTGGCATCCAAGAAGAGGGAGGGTCTGCTATCTGAATAGTCAAGCAGACAATTCAGTCCCCACTAGCAGTAGATACTGAACATATCAGTTCACATGTAGATACAAGTTATTCCAGCAAGACTCAAAACAGAAGCTTCAGTGGCACTGCATGTAACATGTTTCAGTCAAGGCCTACATGAAAGAAGATTCTTGAAACTGTGCTTTTGACATTCACTACTGTGACTTTAGTGTCACATATCAATTTGAAACTTGTGCAGATGGACCAGCTTTGACAGCTTCTGTCATCACAGACCTCAGTGAAAAACTTTCTCCAGAGGTTTAACCAATGCCCACATAGCAGTCCCAAATACTGAAAATTATTTCTTTTTATTAAGATCAACAGCTATGACCAGCAACATGTACATATAAGCAAGAAAAGGGACATCAATGAAATGGAGGAAAAAATAAATAAATTACTGCAGTGTTAAATGAAAACCAGCTCTGACACCCAGTCACCTAATTGTCCATTAAGATATCAAAACAGATGCTTCTTTTAATTTTATAGTCTTTTAAAAGGAAACTCAAGGAAATGCTGAGCATTACTCATGGTGGATCTACAGGATGGAGCTTTTGACTCATGACTCATCCAATATAAGTGAAAGCAGTTCATAAGAAGAATCTGAAAAGTTTCAAAGCACAAGATGAATATACCTTTAAATAAACCATTTCAGTAAAAAGGAAAAAGAAAAAATCATTTACAGGAAGCAGAGGACAGTGGCTACAGCTAAAGAATGAAAATAAGGAAGTCATCCTACTTTCTACAATAAGGTTTTTCACCAACTTTCTTCAAGTTACAGAGCAAGTTACTTAACTTCATACTCTGCATTGATGGTGTATCTAATGCTTCCGTTCTTCCCAACGCCCTCATGACCAATTATATTTACAATGTTTTTGGAGTAGGTTTTTCTGTTGCTGCTCATTTGGATGTTGGGGTTTGTTTGTTGTTTTCTTTTTTGTTTGTTTGTTTGCTTTATTTACAGCCCACAAGCCTTCAGCTGATTTTGAAATATCTAACTAAAGCTAATTCTGAGAACAGAATATTTAATATACATGAGACTAGAATATCTAGTGTACAAAAAAGGAGATTTTTAGAAGTGGGGTGGTTTACCACTGACATGAGATGACTGAAGGGATCTTTGGTGGGGGGGGGGGGGGGGGGGGGGGGAGGGGGGAAGGTGCAGAGGAGAAGAGGAGAATTCAGGCTGTTTAACTTAGAAACCCTAAAATATGACAATAAAAGAGAGAAAAGTTAAATCTCAGAAGGGAAGTGCCATTTGTTCCCATGCTTTCTCTGGAACTCAGCTAACCAGCTGATGGTAGAATACACATCAGTAAACTTCATAAAGGAACACACTCCTTAGTAACAGAACTTAAACTTATCCCTAATCTAAGAACAAAAATCATCATCATCAGGACTGGTATCTCACAACAGTTGCTCCCTGTCTTGCTTCCTTCTCTTCAAATAAGATTGAAATTAGAGGTTTTGATTCTAGATAAAGACCAACCTCTTCCAAGATGTCAAAGAACAGACCAGGAGAACCAGAGGTAAGCCTGAGGCCAGGAGAAATCAATAAGAAAGGCAAAACACATTGAAGTACCCAATAGCCCTGATGGTGATTTCAGTGGTGAAATAAATCCAAAGCATATGGTATATTTAGGGGTTAAGATCCTGCTAAAATTGCATGTACAAAACACAAAATTCTGCAAATAATTACCAGGTCATATACTCATAGAAGTCAAGAGAAGCTATTTTATTACTCGTTCATCTTATTCACAGAATAGAGACAATATTAGTCAGCACAAGTAGCTATTTGCGAGCAAGAAGTCTTCAATCAGTGAGGGAGGAATGTAATTAAAATGAGGGAAATCCAAAACACAGTTATACCTACCAATCATGTCATCTAAATTGTACTATTTTCTTCACTAAAAATAAAGCTTAGAAACAAAGATGCCATATTTTATGCAAGTTCTTGATTACCTTTCTGCCAAGGGAGCATGTAATTTACAAGAAAGAGGACTTAAAGCTTTAAGTGCCTCTGACTTAATTCAGCATGCTGTATTGATGGTCCCATTTAGATGATTCCATTTTAGGCCCCTCTAACGCATTAAAGGCATGACTTACTCACATCCATTTGGCTAATGATCCCCTACTGCTCTAAAGTAAATGACAGCTATTTACAGTAAATTATTCAATTAGATAGAGGGAAGTGCAGCATTCATTTTATATTGTTTGACATGGCAAAACAGAAGTGTGCAAGAAGGCAGGTGGGGCATTTTAATCTTTCAGAATCAATTGTTTAATCCACAGCAAGAAAATGCACTCTGCAATACTCATCACCGTCACGATGTTATTGTAAACATTCTAAGAGATACTGATGTTGCAACTCCGGATAATACAATTCTGCCTACTTCAGAAGTCAGTCATCACGCAGCACAAGGAATGCCATTAGGCAGCATCTTGTTCAACTGTTTTCTCTTTGACTTTAATTTCAAGTTGTGCACAATGAGATTTTTCCTTCTTTAAACACATGCCCCTGGAGCGTAGGAAACCAAATTTCCTTTAAAAAAAGAAAAAGATCTGGGGAATCTGCAGTCCTGACTCTCAATTGATTGTAATGGGATTTATATACTAAGTGCCTACCTCACCTTCAAAGAGAGGACTGAATCTCCCAAGATATTTGGGCAGAGGGATATTTTTTTCTTCCTGGATTACAGGGAAAGGACAGCTCTGCTGCCCTACAAAATAAGAAAAGGGATTCAGAAAATTAATCAGATAAAGGACAAGCTTTTTAAAGGAAAAATTCTCCTTCTCATGGGTATGAGCACGAAGTCCAAGGCATAAGTAAAGCTCCTGTGCCCTGAGGCTGCCAATGGCCATCTTTGCACAGCTCCTATGTTTCTAGCATTTAAAAGAGAGGGAAGAAACTAACAGGCATCGTGCTTGACCCCTCCCAGCTCACCGATTTTTGGAGTTTATCTTGTGTGAATATAGATCA
The DNA here is from genome assembly GCF_054131305.1 of Coturnix japonica. Lineage (NCBI taxonomy): Eukaryota > Metazoa > Chordata > Aves > Galliformes > Phasianidae > Coturnix > Coturnix japonica. The sequence goes on along the minus strand of NC_140667.1, from coordinate 17,151,010 downwards.
TTGCAGAACAAGTACCAGGCATCCCAAATAGAAGAACATTGTCTAACTTGCCAGTGCATTTAATTTTCCCTAGGCAGAGAGCCAAGTTCAGCAGACACAGATCCTACTAATTTTAATGGAAGTTGCACTTGCCTATGCCAGCAAGTGAAGTTTGCCCCAGGGACTGTGAGCACCACACTACAGTAACTACAACTGTAGCCAGCTTTTATATTCAAAGTACATGTTTGAATGGCTACAGAATTGACTACTTAGCTTTCCTTTGCTTCATCTCTTCTAATGCTGCTTGCACAATCTAATGCCTCCTGTTCTTCATATGCATTTACACATTTCTCCATGAGCAAAGGGTTTCAGCCTGTCAAGGACAATGGGCTTAGGCACAGAATCTGTTCACTGCCCCTGGACTACTAGGAACTTAACTGATATTTGGTGCCACCTATGTAAAAACACTGGTCAGATTTCTCAGAAGACCTCTTACACACCATTCTTGAATTCCTAAGGAAGGTCTGCTTTTCAATGGCCCCAGGGGCTATTGTCTGCAATTTTATACTTATTTTGCTAGCTAGTTTCCCCTTCTTATGAAGTATTTATCACCTTTTAACTCCTAACTCCTTCAGAGCAAAATGTATTTCAATCAAATATTAGCTGAAATCTTCAGTGGCTTTAACCAACAGGTGCTGTGCAAATTCATACCAAGCACACCCATTCCATCATTCACAGAAACTCAGAAATCCTCTCTATCTGACTTTTCAGGGAATGTTGTAATACAAATTATATTAGTAACAATTCCAGGCCTCAGCAAGTTGTATTCTGGTTCTTCACCCTCCAGAGTGGACAACTCTGCTTTACCTACACATCTTCCCTTCTCCCCCTCCTGCTCTTAGACTAAACAGAATTAAATATGCTGACATTCCTCCACTGCACAAGTGGCCCAGGCTTGCATTCTTTAAGTATGTGATGATCCTCTGAAAAGTTCCACTGTTACTTTTGGCTGAAAAATTACCTGTCTGAAAGGCACTGAGTTAAGCCAGATTGCAAGCCAAATTCTTCATTTACTAAGAAATTCAGTATAGCATAGCCCTTGAAATCACCCAGAAATATATATATATATAAATTAAAAACAAACAGGAATAATGTGAACACGGACCCACTTCTCTTCACCTAATAATAAACATTTCTATAATTCTGAAATCCCCTGGACAGCCAAATAGCAAGCCCAGAGCAATTGAGACATTCAAGGTACACTGCCAATAAAGCTGCTACCCATCATAGCTATGCTGAGCAGGATTAAAAAATGAAATATTGAGTATACAAAATAGCATGCATATTTCTGAACAGTTGTTCAGAAATTTTCTGAGTGACCACAGCCATAAGAATGAGGTGAAGGAGGCTGGAGGAGACAGTTTTACCCCTGGCTCTTTGCAGACAAGTCCTTCCCTAGAAGCAGGCTGTCATGGGGTGCAGAGGTCCCATGCAGTTGGAGGGATTATGACCCAAGAATGGAGCTGATGTGATTGCCAAGAAAGTTTAGGTGTAACTTGCATAAGGTACAACTTAGCCAAGAATTAGTCACTTGACTTCACCCTTTTGGATGGCACAGAGAGGAAAATAGAGACACAGGGACTTGAAGCTCCCGTGCCCCCATCTCTTTTGCTGCCATTCCCTGCTGTATCAGTCACACAGAAGTTTCTCCAAAACTAACATGTTAACTGATCCAAATAGATTTGATTCACAAGCAGCATTTCCAAAACACTTGGACACCCCTTGCTAAGAGGCAGAACAGAGTACAATTATAGCAAAAGAGTGCAGTTTCTATCTTATGCAGGTGCCCTGCATTCTCATTCATATTACAGTTAACAGACATTAAAGGTCAGGCACACGTATCAGCCAGAAAATGACATGATGCTTAGTGAGCCTAAACCTGCTCCCATAACATCCAGCTTTGAGAGGTTTTTCTCAAACTAATTGACATTGTTTTCTAGCTAGAGGAACACTTAGCTAAATAAAGGGACAGGCAACACTTCCACAAGGCACTGGCTATGCCATCTTATAATGGTCCCTCTCCCTCGTTTCATAATTCATACAGGTTTACCTAAAGTATATACACAGCATTTTTAATAGCACCAAGCATGAAGTAGAACCAGTCCCTGAGGTCTTCCAGGTCTCCCAACAACCTCAGGAGCTGCTTAGTTCATCTGTGAAAGGAGAAAGTTAGCTTTGGGACTTTTTTTTTTAATTTAAAAAGAAGAAAAACAGGCAATTCTCAATTTCCTATAAGTAAATACCCCATTTTCTGTAGTTCTAATCAGTTCTGCATTCTATGTCATCCCTGGCAACCTCTATTTCTGTGACTGCTGTGTATTCATTCCTCCTTATTGCTTTAAAAGACATCTATCTTTAAAATAAATCTATTAACCCATTTTGTAACTTGCACCAAAGTGGGAATCTCAGCAGAACAAACAAGACACTAATGTTTATAACTCATAAGGTTGAAGAATGGAAGATCTTTTAAAGGGAAATCCCTTTTTTGTTCAAAGCCAACTGAAACACAGATGTTTATTCCAAAAGCCTTCTACCAGTGGAAGAATCTAATACAAAGCGATGCATGTGGAAGCTCCAAACTGGCAGTGACCAACCTACCTTCCAAACATCAGCCAGCATAAGCCAAAAGATACCATTCTGAATCACTTAGCTGAGGTGCAAGACTACTTAACGTGGAGCTTTAGCCAAGCCATGGGGGCTATACTACCTGAAAGGAGGGTAAATCTGTGCCCCACACTGGCTAAAAAGTGATGCCTTAACAGTTCCATGCAGCGCAGCCAGACTCTTTTGTTTCTAGAGCATACAACCACTTCTCTTGTAGAGAATCCTTGAAAATATGAAGTCTCACCAGACTTCTTCACCCATACTCAGGTTTCTAAGAGCGCCTTAAACAGAAAGCAAGAGGAAAAAAAATGCTGCCACACAACACACCAAAAGTAACCTTACTTCACTGTGCTTTGGCAAAAATCCTAGGCAGCAACAAGATTTTCTTTTTAGTTACCAAACAGATCCCATTTCCCTTTTTTTCAGAGTCCACATCCGTATATTCAACTATAGTTTTGGTATCAGCATTTATGGTTTTCATATGGTTACCATTTTGAAGGAAACCACTTCCTCAGTGTAGACACAGCTAGTATATTTCTTTTTTCACATTATTCTGGATTTGGCAGAGTATTTGTATGAGTGGGGAGAGAGGGAGGAAAAACCACAAGGGATAGATATCAGACCAAAATAAATCAAAGGTAAGCATGTTTCTTAAGACGCAGGAAATTGAATATGCAAAAAGCAGTGGGATTTTTCCAAGCTTGCTTTTCTCTCTGTCTTCTCTCACTATAGAGATTCTCCACCATTCAGATCTTCCCTGGTGGGACTTCATGCAAGCAGTAACAATTATCCCTGGTAGTGAGACTACAGTGTCTCAGGAGCAGGTCTTTGCCTACCCTAATAGTATGCAGATTGATACGCTAAATTGAAAAAGAGAAGTCTAAAGAGCAGCCGCAAAAGTTTCAGTCTGCTACTGAAGTCTCACATGGACTGACGTCAACCATTACAGCTGCTTGCTCCATTGCACAGTAACAGTGATGCTTTTTGACACATAATAAATACTGCCTACAGAATACAGCCAGCCATCCTGACACATCTCACATGGCCTGTAACAAACAAAAGTTGGAACAAATGGCAAACCTGAAGATCAGTCCACTATTGGTGCAATCAATGCATTCAAACTCCATTGCATTTAGGATAGACGTGTCTAAAACCCATAAGCTTGGCAGTATAGTTTCATTATGTGGAGGTGGGGGGGGGGAAAACAAACAAACAAAACCCATCAGCATTTTCAAGTTACTCAGATCCTGATCTTTGAGAACAAGTTGACCTAGTTTAAATTCTTCCTGTGCTTGCCTCTCTGAATAGGTTGGCTTTGTCAGCTGCAGTGCCTGGGAAAATAGAGAGCCCAGCCAGCCTTGGAAGATTGCTCCCAACAGTACTTTTACATTTTCTTTTACATTTTCTGGCTGCTTTCTGATAACTCAAAAAAGTTCTGATATATGTATTTATACCTGTTAAATTTTCCATTGGGACTCCAGCTGCAATCTTAACACAGCTAAAGATCAGCAGGTCTTTACGTTCCAAGCAAGCTAGTTTTCATGTAAGTTCTTTCTCCAAATGAAAATAGATCTTGTGAAACAGATATTTAAGAACCATTTAAAGGAATCAGATCAGATTTTCAAACAAAGAAAACAAAGCAAAAAGCATCAGAAACGCTAATTTCAAAGTGCACCAATGCTCTGGGTCAAATAACATGATTTCCAGGATAACAGAAAGTACATCTCTGATTATGTAATGTTTTAATACAAGTCCATTGGGAACATAATACAAACAACAGCTGCTGTTTTGCCAGAGGACAGCATGGATCCCAGCAAGAGATGACAATCATGGAGCAGAGCTGGTTTACACTACCTGAAAATATGGCTCACCTTGCCATAGAGAACTACTATCTAAGAACAGCATGCAATAACCCAGTTTTACCAACGTGCGCTTCTGAACTTCTCTTGCTCTGTCCTGAAGTAGGCACTGACTTAATAGAAATTTGGGGTATGTGATACAATGATCCATCTCTGCAGAAAACAGCCAGGAAAAAAATAAATAAAAAAATTATGTGTTCTCACAATTAGCTGAAGGGTATTGGAGAGTAATTTAAAGAGCAAAGGAATCTGGAGGGATGTTGCATAATCAGAAGCATATTCAGTTGCTCTTCCTAAAGTTTTGCCACTCTACCTATCGCATTTAAGAACTAGTTACTGTTAAGTTACATATGACAACGAACTTTGAAGTTACATATGACAACGAACTCAAGGCATTCAACCAAGAAATCATTATTAGAAAAATATCCCATTAATTACTGCCACAGCTAGAATAATCTGAAGAAAATGAAATAGGTATTCTTATCACTACAAAGGAAGACAATACTAAGTTCTAAGGGGGTGCTAAGAGACTAAGTGCTAAGGGGGTGAATGCTGTTACATTTTGTTTAAAAATACATTCAAAAATAAAAACAATGTCCCGTTTCTCCCTCTGCTGTATAATTCTGAGGAAAGGAATTAGGTGTAAGTTCCATGCATGCACTGCAGTTATGTAATGTCATAGGACGTGTGAGGTAATGATTTATTTCCATGTTACTTTGCTATTATTCAGTCACATAATTCATTTTAGGCTCAATTTGGTGGCAAATGAAAGGGGGTTGTTTAGGTGGATTTCGTGTTGTTGATGGAAATGGAAAGTTACTAAACAAAAATTTAAAAAGATGATAGCTCCAGCAGTCAACTAACAAGGCCTCGTTTCTGTCCTGAAATGGAAAAGCATTAGCCCTATATTCACAGACTCGCCCTAATGCTCAACTACATTCTGGCAGATGATTTCAAGTTAGCAGTCTACCTGGTCCCTAGTGCTGGCAGCATGTAACCACATCTGTTGCAGCTTTCTTCCACTTCTCTTGAAACATGACGGGAGACAGTGATCTGGAGAACAAGAATAATGCAGCATCTTCAGCAACATGCTTCCTTCCAGCTTGTCTCTCCCCCGTGGCTCCTCCCAACACCAAAGGCAAAGAGCAGTTGCCTGTGCAGCCTTCACGCTGGCTTTCTAAGTGTCTGTAATTATTCATTCAGTACCTGACTTTGGATAAATCAAGGAAACCATTTTGAATTTCACAATGTGTAAAGCTCTACTAGCTGTATTTTTTTTTTTTGTTAATACTGCCCTGCCTACTAGTTTGGGCCCCACTGGAAGACAGATATTAATCCAAAGTCTCAGTCAGCAGTTAGCATAATGTTGAAAGCAGACTCAATTCCCCTTACTTCTGCTGGAGCAAGCAATGAAAGCTGAGCTCTTGTTTTGTTACCAAAAAGAGTTTTTAGAGGAGAAGTGGCCAATTCAGCCCCTTTGAAAATATGTTCAAATAGTCAGGTCCATCTGGTGATCATTTCCAGACGATCAGCATTTAGTTGCTTATTTAAAGTATAATTACAATTCTTTCTACAATCATATCCTCTCTGTTTTTTTTCTTTGGCCCAGTTTTTGGTGCTGGAAGCTGAAGCCCATCTAAGTCAGACGAACTCATTAGCTGGGGAAGACAGACTTTCTAAAGCTGGAACAAAACTCCTCTGCCTAAAGTTTGCTTCTCCAAGAAAGAATGGCTGCATTCTCAGACTCTCAATGAACTTGTCAGAATCCTTTTCCAGAAAACCAGCTACAACAGCACAAGCACAGTTCAGCTCCCTCTGCCTGACTTGTTACAGCTCCCCATTTTGATTCACTTTTCTTCTTATCAGCAAGTAGAACTATATGCTGTTTTACTCTGAACAGTCATTCGCACTTAATCCAACTAGTTTATGCTAACACCTTTAAAAAATTGACTGCATACAGGATTTGCCATCCATCCCCCCAGTTGCTTCTTCAATAAGGTTTAAAAACAACATTAAGAAACTTGATAAAATGGAAAGGGATCATCACCCAAGATAGAGGACTGTTTAATACAATCATGAAACGTAAGCAGAATCAAGCTCTACAGTGCTTGGTTTCTAGTATAACTAATTATCATTACAGTGGTTTGCTCTTAGCTACAAGTTTTTACCTGCACAGTTTTTTTTATTTTTTTTGAAAGAAAGGCAAGAAGATCAGTTGTTGCTAGATAGCATGAAGCCACAGATAAAGCCTAAGTTCAAATACAGCAGGCTTCAGGCTCATCTCTTTCAGATCAGAATACAAATGATTCCTTCTCTATTCTGACTTATTCGTCAAGATATAGGATGTTCTTAAAGAGAACTACAAAGCTCTGAAAGGGTATTTTCTAGTTTTTATAGTGTTTCTGTTTGGTTGTTGTTGGTCCTTCCCTCCTCCCACCCCCAAAGCCCTTTAGACACATTTGCATATCTAGAGCAATCTAATAGCAGAATCTGAAATATGAGAACCTATATACAAGCACATAAAAAAGTAAAAGCAACCAAACAAAACAGGTAATATACCTGTGTTAGATAACCTAATGAAAAGTTGTAAATCCAAAGTAACTTACACTGCTTCACATGCAAAAACACCAAAGGCTTCAGTTTTTCCAGGATCCCAGCCCAGCTAAGTACTTAAGGGCACTCATAGGAAGAATAATGAAAATGCTTAAAACCTGACACCTGCTTTGCTACTTCAGGGCCAGCAACCTCGACACTTCTTGTCACGCTTCACTGAAATTTGTTGCATTGATCTTCACTGCTTGCTCATAACCTTGCCAACCACCCTGCAGCTCAGAGCATAGGCCGCTCCACGCAAGACTTGGCACAGCTGCTTTTTCCATTAAAATGCATGGTGCAAAAAGTGGTTACTATGCTTCTGACATAGCTCTTGATGAAACTACAGAGAAACCTAGTATAGAAGCTTTCAGGAAGACTATAGGGAAAAGAATATGCCCCCTTTGTAATGCCTCATTGGAATAGCTGCACAGCATGCCTACCTGAAGTGCCATTAGGCAGCAGCTACTTCTGGTGGCTCATTTGGAACTGAGGCATTTCTCTGGGCTGATGTGTTTGTCTGGTTAGTGCAACAATCAGATTCTGGTCCTGGTTCCTACACAGCCAGTGAGTCACTTACATCCTTCTTGACTCAGCAAAATGCATGGCCACCCTGGAATTTATAGAGAATAAATGAAACAAACTTCAGGCCAGTTTGCTTCATTGAGACTTGAGCATGCCCTTTGAAGAAGAATGTCTGCTTTGCTAGACTACATCCTCTATCTTCTACAAAAGGAACAATATTAAATAGCAATGGGCTATTCTTCCCTTTCAATTGCCTTTGTCTTGCTTATTTAGTCAGTAAACCATAGAGAAATGAAAAACTGTCCATTTTAACCTTCATTGTGTGAACATAACTCTCAGTTAAAGACCATTAGAGTAAATTGAATAACTCTAAGATGTGAAAATTTGGCCAAAGTAATTTTTTAGGCAAATTAAATACGCAGAACGTAGCTGCAATCTGTTTCAAATGATAAAATATGAGACATCAATGTGTTGAACAGACTTGCAATGCTTTCATGCTAGAATCACAGCACATGATGACCAAGTCTTTAGACACACATTGAGGTGAGGGAGTAATACCCAAAATACATAGTTGCAGGTAAACAGTAGTCTAAGGATAAGAACATTAAAAAGAGCACACGTGGTGATGATCTTGTGTATGATAAGCTGAGCACAGGACAATAATATTACAACTCAATCTCAAATGAAAACTAATTAACCACTTATGAGAAAAAGGAAAAAGGGGATAGCAAAATTACAGCTTGTTTGCCAGTACCCCAGGGCCTCTTACTAGACTGTTTCCCCTTTGGAGACAGTAGCATTGTAGATAGACAGTAACATTGTACGTAGACCGTAACAGAGCAGTAACATTGATAGGGCTGTCAGGAGGATAGTGTCCTAACACATGATGCAGGTGTCAGCACACCAGGGTGACAAAGCACAAGTGCTGACAAGCATCTGCTCCTCATCATTCAGCCTTCCGATCCCTAGAAATACTGTTCTACACAGGAATAATTTGCACAAACATGAATATACCAAACACCAAAGATAATTCCTACTGTAAGCATAAAGCAACATAAGGAAAAAATATGGAAGTATCTAAGACCATCCCAACCATTTATATAATTGAAATAAAAACAGCTTAGCATACACCTTGCCAGCACGCACAGTATAGCTCTGCAATGCTGGCGTACTGAAGTTCACCATCAGAAACTTCTGGTTCTAGAATCAAAACTACCTCACCTATTGCTCATCACTTTGCAGGAGAAAAATAAAACCTCTGCAGTAAATGCCAAGTGTATAAAGCAGAAATAACCTTTTTCAATTATTGTTTCAGAAATCTTCAGAAAAGTTATCTGCACAGAACTTCTGATGATTCCTCTCACTAATCTGGAGATGCAATCAAATCACAAAACATAGAGAGTCTATTCATATATGAGGCGGACCAACATCGTTGCTCATGTGCCACATAAGGAAACAATTTTAGCACAACTGTACCTTACATACAATAACTCTAGCACTCTGTAAGTGAACTGGACTTGCTGCAAAGATTGTCACAACAGTTAAATGCTGCAGACTTTACTCTGTGAGCTTCAAGCTTCCTGAACAGAACAGCATGACTATGTACAGATGATCAAGAAGTCCTAAACTGGTATACATTAATCTCATTCAAAGTGAGACTCGGCAGTCCTTGTGGGTCACATCCAACTGAGGATATTCTATGATTCATTTATCCACCTGAAAAGAAACACCTTTCATGTCACTAGAAAGCACAGATCCTTTGAACAAAGGGTGGCATTTCCACTGCAGCAACCAGTGTAACAGTGCTCAAAGAGAACTTCATCCTGCGCTCTCATCCCAAAGGGGCGATAAGGGCTCTCCAGAATAAATACAACAGTCCACTTCTGTGAGCCTTATTTAATCAAGTGACCTACTGAATTCTCACCAGCATAAGCACTTGTTTTCCATCACCAAAGGTCCATAGGACTAGAGAATATTATTTTGATACTGCAATACAAGAAAACCATACCTTACATTTGCTCTGATTTTATTATTGCCTACAGTTTCTAGCAGCAATTTGGACTCTACACTTTTCTGCACTAGAGCTATAATAATGTACAGCTACATTCAGCAAGGCCTAGCAGTATTTATAGCAATATCTTTAGTTTCCTTTTGACATTACCTTTTATTTCCATGCTGTAAGCAAAGACCACAGAATGCAAATATGAATTTTGATCAGCACTAACTGAAGAAAATTATAAAGAGTTCTTGCTGACAGAGCTGACACATTCAAGTTCTGTCAACAGCTCAACCTTTGAACAGCCTCACAGCCTTCTCCATCACTTCTGAATTTTGTTACTCCAGAACTGATTTGGGGAAGAGGTATGGGAATGGGCAAAGCTACTTCTTCGGCTAAATACAAGTAGTTCCCCACCTTGCTCAGCAGGCTTCACAAAGAGAACAGAAGGCAGAGGATGCTTTACCCGTTCCTTGCACACTGCACACTTGTGCTAAGAAGTAGTAACTAAATTAGCAACACTTTGGAGGCATCTGGTACTGCAATCTCCTTTCAAGAAAAACAAGCTTACTGTATAAATGATATACCAGGAGAGGGACCTCCTACTCCCTTGAAGCTGGCAATCTATGAAAGATTTCAGATAGCTCTAACAGAGCATCCAGGAGAATTAAAGAAATCACAGACATTTCTACACAACTAAATATCCCTTCACTTAGAAGTAACAGATTCCTACCATTCAGTCTTTACATCATTCTATCAGTAATTTGTCTATTAGCAGCTCACTCACTGAATTTTTCATCAACATATGAAGAAACTACTTAAAACTGAAATATTTTTCATATAAACATGATTAACTGTATGAATGAATTAGCACAGCAATTCATTCAAATTTTCCCCACCTTTCAAAGGAGCAATGCATTATTATAAAATATAAGTTTTAAACCAAGTCCTGCTTTACTCTCATTAATATTAGGCAGGCACGCAATAACAACATGCTGCTAACATAGCCAGCAAGACAAAATACCTTGTCAGCTCCTACAAGTTCATCAGTGGTGGCTGCTTTATTTGATTTATGATATCAGAAGCAATGTAAAACCCTGTGTGTGGTCCTTGGGAAAGAAAGTCCTCAGCAGTGGTGCTGCTGCAAGAAGAACTCATAGCCTCTCTGCCACACAGAGAGATGCAACTGCCAGCAAAGCCACAGAACAGACCAGGAAAAATGTGAATGGATCAAGAAAACATCATAGACACAGGTAAGCATACCGAACCTAAGACAGACATTCTGAACTGCAAAGGACTTCAAGGATGAGATGAGACTCCCTGCATTAGACTGGCTGCCAAACAATGTTCACAGCTGGACTTTGGAGTTTGATTCCTTGCTGCTCTTTGACACTTCTTACCCCAAATCAATACTACATTATTTAACAATTAGCACAACCAATTCCACCCTTTACAGAGAATGGAGCAAGTTTTTATTAGCTGCCCCAAAGCCATGAAAGACTCTCTCATGATAGAGCAAGGGAAAAAAAAAAGCAAGCAGAAGTCTTTGGCCACTCCAGTGCATCAAACTATCAAAGAGTTTGAATGCAACTGTCATATCTTTGTGCATCTGTAAACAAATAAAGCAATGAACTATGGTTGCATAACAATCTATTAATCAACATCCTTATGCAAAGGTCATCTCTCACAAAAGAAGTGAGCTCAACAGATTAGCTCTGCAAGAGTAGAGAACTGTGAGACTTAAGAGGCTGTGCCACAGTTTTCCCCTATAGCTTCTGGCAACAGAGACTGACAGAGCTTTTCAACACTCATAGTTATTCACGGGCACAAGGTAGAAGAGTTTATAAACCTCTTACGTAATGTTAAAACTGCATCTATATTTGCCGCAGATCTTACACATCCAAATCCATCTGTAAATATCTCAGTTTCCACGACACTGAAGCCATCAGGAACTGAGCGTATCAGAGATCAGGCAATGACGAAATCTCTGTCTTCCCACTTGCAATGTGTCATATGTAGATTGCGTATTGCCTGAAAGAATAAATAGCAAACCCTTGATAAAAAGGTAAAGCAGGGATTTACTTTTGCTTTGCTTTTAGGTACCACATACTTTAGTTTGATCTCTATAAATTCCAGGAGGCTGAAGGGAAAACTAGAACAAACAAATATCAACAGAATGCAGCTTCTCCAGGTCTGGCACTGGCAATCTGCTGCTTCCTATAGGAAGTGCTCTCATGGCATATCTGCTTTTACTTCAGTGTTTGAGACTACAGCTTACTTCAAATAAGATATTCACCCTTCTTGACATCTGGACCATCTTCATGTGCCTATGACTAATAAGAACCTAGATATTCCATAGGTTATTTTTGCTGCAGTTCACCTGACACTGACACTTCCACACGTGTAAGGCATTTAAAAATTAACAAGTTTATCTAAAGCGTGCAATGAAAGAAATTCTGCCCTTAGTCACTTATTATTTGTCTTCACAAATTCAGATGACATTCCTCACACCACAGTATGCGATACACCACAGGTATTTCCTCTTTCTCAGTACAGACCCGGTTGTGGTATCTCAAATAACTCAACCTCAACAAACTCAAACCTCAACAACTAATGATAATCTTCCCTTCATAAGTTTAAAAACATTCCTATTTGCCAAATCATCATCTACTTGTGTAAAAAGTTTATTACCTTCCTGTTTATCACCTCCCTTTAAGTACTGGAAGGCCATAGTAAGGTCTCCCCAGAGCCTTATCTTCTCCAGGCTGAACAAGCCCAGCTCCCTCAGCCTGTCTTCACAGGAGAGGTGCTCCAGCTATCTGGTCATCTCTGTGTCTCTTCTCTGGATCCTCTCCACATCTTTTCTGAGTTGGGGGTCCCAGACCTGGGCACTTAAATAACCACAGGACAGAACAATTGCTGTACATAGTTTGAGGCAAGTAAATTCCACAGCAAACAAAATTCTAAGAAATTGTCTTATTAACAAATTACTACTGCTTTGTTTTCACTGGAAATTGTAGAAAAGCTTAGTCTCAATGAATCAGATTAATTGAGCCAAAACATAGACCTCCCCCCTGCATAGACTCTAATCTGCATTCTGTGTGCTCTCTGGACAGGTGGCACTTCCTGAGGAAAGAAAGAGAATCAGGCATTAACCTGAGATTTTCTTTGCAAAACCAGGAGGCCCACAGCCAGGTCAGAAGAAAGGAGGCACTGCAGTGCAGATCTAGATAAATTACAGACACTGTCTGGAACTGAAGATATTATATCATCTGCACTGATGGGCATTTTGTTTGTGAAACCAAATCCAGAGCAAGCAATGAACCAGTCCTTGATGATTGATCTGGCACAAAATTACTCTACATTGTATCTCCAAAATCTTGAGTTACACTTGCTTATATTTAGTACATTTAATAACTAATAAGGCATGCAAGTTAATAAAAACCAAAAGCTACAAGAATACTTCCACAGCAGTGCAATGTATCAGTTCCACCCTTTGTGCTGCTTTATTCTCTCTTCAGCATCTATATCTCATTTTCTTCAAGACTATTCCCCTGTACCTATTCCTATTCCTGCAAATTCAGTTTGGAGGTGTCAGGGCTGCTGGAAGGGAGAGAGAACAAGAGAAAGTATTTTAAATTGGAAAAAATCCTCTAAGTTACTTGATATATTTTCAACAAAGAAAACTTGAGGCAATGTGATAAACTCTTTACATATTACCCTTATAAAAGGCTTCTGTCCCCTGGCTAGTTCACTCTTATTATTCAAAGAAATGAATTCCAGCTCCTTTCTATTCCCCTCCTTCTCCTCTCCTTTCTGAGGTGCTGCATTTGATTTTGAAAGGAATTGGGAATTTTGAGGCATTCCATACCTGGTGTGCAGGCTGTTACAAAGGCCTTTCATTAGGAGATTACATAAATGGTACTTGAAGTAATCATGGTACAGAAAAGATACTTTAAACGAACAATTTATTCATGCGATAAGCGTTGCCTCGTTTATTTTCCATAGAAATAGATCTGATTAATGTTTCTATTTTCAAAGCCCATTAAAGCACAGTCTGCCTTTGGCAAACCGTACACAGATTCACGATGTTAAACAATGTTTTTGCTTTGTTTATAGTATGTTTACTTACTATTATTTTGTGACGTAGTTTTTGTGTTCAGCTTGTGACAACCATAAATGAAATTCTGTTGAAAATAGAAACCAACAACTAACCTGAGATGAATAATTTCATCTCTCCGCATCCAAATATAAAATAAAAAGAATCAACTACAAGATTTGAGAGCAAAACTGAAATTATATCACCAGCAGGCACAAGAGCTGCCAACCAAGAGCAGAATGGCAAAGGTTACAAGGTGAATGGGAAGTACGGAGTCTGATTAATTAGAAACTATTACCCTGTCCCTCTTTTAGGCAGACTTGCCAGCTTCTCTGCAGAAATGGTTCCCAGAACCTTCACCAGGTCGGTGATTGTGAAATAACTTCAGCCTAGGAAAACGCACGTTTTACAAATACTTGGTCTAGACAGTGTGTTTATCCATGGAAACTCTCAAGAAGCTTGAAAAAAGAACATTCTTAAGTTGAACAATATTATCTAGATCACATCCCATTACAAGGTCATTTCTCAGCACATTTTTGCTATTAAAGGAAGAACAGCGAATCACTTGTCCATGAAATCTGATGCTGCTTTTGAACGCTTCAGGGTGGGTGTCTGCTTATCCCATAAAAACAACGACAGGAAAAAAAGGCAAAAATACTATGTACCTCAAGAAGTTTACGGGTAGGATCATTTTTATAACTAGATTTATAAGAGTCTGAAATCACAGTATTATTTTTCATCTCTAAAACAACACTTGTTTGCTTTTAAAACTAATTACTGAAAGACAACTAAACTATGTTTGACAAAAAAAGCCACAAACTCCTCTCTTCTGTCCAGTTGCAATATAGCAAAGCACAAAATCCTTTACACAGAGGGAACATCCTTTCAACTTAGACATTAGCTTGGACAAAGAATTCTGCTGTAATTCATATATCCAATACAATAACCAGCATGCTTCTTTTCTGTTCTACTTCATTGAGACCAATCTGGATCCTTACCCTACTCATCTCAGCAGGATAACTAATATGTTAGCAAAGAGCTAATTTGGGGGAGGGCGGGAGGGGGGGAAAGGTTTGTTGTGGCCTGTTGTTTTTTGCTTTTTTTTGTGTTTGTTTTTTTTTAAACCTTCTCATATAAACTGCTTCCCCTAGCTCTGCAACCAGTGAGAAGACTGATCCTCAATGTAAAGCTGAAGCTGCCACACGTAAATGACAGTAAGCAGCCTGCCGTTCCTTAGCCTTCACTGGAAAAGGTTCCTCCAGTACAGTAGAGGCTGAGGGGAGGCATGAAGAGTTCACAGGGGATTATGCATGAGGAGGAGAGAATGAGGTACTACTGCAGAGACAGTTTCAAAGCACACTGAGCCAGAAATGCCTCAGCTGCCTTGAGACTGGAGCCCAGTACCCCCAGAAGCATCACCAAGGGGCCATACTGTACAAGTGAGGTGGGTGCAACATCAGAGCCAGATGGTGTTGGAGCTCACAGGGCTCATAGACACTTTTCTGTTTTAACTCAGTTTTAGTTTGGTTTCGTCTAAAAGAAATATAGTCAAAACAACAGAAGCAATAGTACTTACACATTCTTCAGGTTCACAGAGAAAAGCCAGCATCTTATTTTCCTCTTTAAGACTGCTCTCCACAGAAGGCAATTGGTCAGGGCTGTGTATCGATTTCACTCCTTTTGAACACTGCTTGAAAACAGTGCTCCAAATGCTGATGAAAAAACTTCCCCCCCGCCCCCCCCCCCCCCCAATTCTCTTCCCCCAGTAGCATCTTCTACATGAACACTCACTCTCAAATACCTTCCAAGCTTATTAGTTAGAACTAACCCACCTGCATGAGTTGGTAGAGAGGCACAGGTTATGCTCATCAGTACAAAGAGCAGCGTAAGGGGAGCAATGAATAAGCCTAACACAAGCCATAGCAGAGAAAAGCTGTCCTGCTTGCAGCTGAGTTGATTGCAATGCTCCTAACAAGAGGCAGTGCTGTGCCCTATGTCAGTAAACAAAACTCTATGCAATGACCTTACTTTCCCCCATGCTTTCCTATACAGCTTCCTAAAGAAGAGAAATTCCCACTGTACTTCTTAAATAGGCTGTCCTTATCCTAGTGTAAAAGCAAGAAAATTCCTAGCCATCAGGCCCTGTGCTGTAACTCCCATCATATTTTAGTATGATAAATAAGAAAAAGAAAAGCCTTACATAACAGTCTTCATTCAAGACACTTAGATCTGCAGCATCAAATCCATTTTACTCACTTTCAGTCACATAAAGGTAAAACCTTTTTTCACAGAAGGAAACCAAAGATGGTAGAAAAAGACAGTGTTTTCCACCAGCCCATTTAACAAATGAAACATTTACTTTCTGTTTGGTGTAAAGTGACAGCTGGCTTATTAGAGCTGACACTGATCCTCCCAAGAGGATTTCAGTGAGCAAGTCACAGAGGTGAAGGTCAAAGAAGCATAGGAATTAAATGAAGAGAGGAAGCAAGCAGCTTTCCCTTAAGGACAGAAATCAGCTAACATAAAGTTGTTACTTACAGGGCCCTTGCTGATTGGAAATAGAGCACCTGCAAAATGTGAAAATATATCCAGGCCACTTTCTGAATTTCAGTTTGTTTCAGACCTGGCTCCCTTCTGGCCATCATTTCTCACCTGCAGGAAGGACACTGTGAGTACATGGTTTTGTGCCATGTCTCTGCTTGATTTACACAGCATCAAAGGCAACTCATGTAATATTCATATTGAGGCATCATGCATTGCTTTTTACATATATGGGGAGGAGAGTTAACAAGGGATGATCCTTTACTTTTTAAAGTAAGAAAATAAGAAAAACACAGCCTTGCATTCTCAAGAATTAACTCTCCCTTGGCACGATTAACTGAAGAGATGAATGCCTGCTCTTCAAACCACTCCTAGCAGTTCAAAGATGATTTACCAAACTATCACTTCTTTGCTTGGCAGCACCACTTTGTTATGCTAACGAGACCAATACAGGAATACACGGGTGTCGAAAGTACACTCAGAAAAAACATCATAAGATGATAAAGACGAGATCTGAGAAGTTTGGCTTAGCCATGAATTTTTGCACAGTACCAGATCTTATAATTTCTAATTCATTTTCAATTGTAACACTCTGGATAATATCCTGAGCTTCAGCACAACTCCTTGTAGTACTCCGAGGAACTGTAGGTGTGATCAAACACATGACTTGCCTCTCAACAATGTTTATGAAATCCTGGAGAGAAAAGCTATTTGCATGCTATTCTTACTTAATACAGATCACCTATTCAAGTAAACAGGCAGAGATATAAACATATGAATAACTGGCTCTAATCTCTTTTAAAGGTCATAAGCCTACAAAACGGTTTTCAATACATTTTCAAGTATTAGCTTACCTCAAGCCTGCAGGTCTCACTCTCATATGTTAGGTACGCAGAACAAGGTGCTTTTCCTTCCTGTAGAGATTCACGTGCAGAAGCTCAGGCCTTTCTGGGGCTTTTTGTTGTTGTGGTGGTGGTTTGGGTTTTTTTTGTTTTTTTTTTTTTTTACTCTGACATCTGCTGAGCAGCACCTTTCAGCAGCCCACCTACATCCTGCTTCCCCACCCCATCAGACCTGACAGATCTAGACTAAGTGTCCAGAAAATACAAGGCAAAACATCAGGGAAACAGCTGAACCACTCGATTTGCAGCTTCAGTTTAGAAGTCCAATTAACCAAAGTTATGATTAATCACTACTTGGATGTGAAGGAGGAAGGAACAGTTGCAGAAGAAATCTTTCTTAAGGGATAAGAGGACAACAGTACCTAAGCTCAGATGAGGTTATTCCACTGTATGTTTTCCTTAGTGCCTAACAGAAGTTCATCGAGTCAGGTGCTCTGTACAGCTGTCCCAAAGCAATCAAGCTTTTACCCGATCACCACAGTAATTCAAAGAGAACCTTCCAGAAATCACAAAGAGAGAATGGATACTCACTATAAGCATTTCCTTTTAGATAGCACTGCCACCAACTAGGCTGTCAGAGACCCCTATGCAGGACTACACAAGCTGCTCTGCAGCACAAGGCATTTTCAAATGGACCAGTGCCACCCATTCTGTAGCCCATTAAGACCAAATTGCCACATGTGGAGATGATTGAAGAGTGAAGAATGGAGTTAATTAGGCCAGGTACACAGGAGGCGAAAGAAAGTTGGCACACAGCTGCTAACACTACTCTAGTTGATTACACTTGCAGTAAACTTTGACTTTCTATACTATATTTGCTTTCTGAGCTCAAGAAATATGTTTTCTCCTGTGTTTCTTAAGTCAATATGAAGACTTGTACACAGAACCAGAAATAAGTTCCCCTCAGCAGTACCATCCTGTATGTTCCTCCCCAGCAATTTCGTTCAAGCCTATTGTATTTCCTCTTTCATCACCATAGCTTTCAGTCAGAAATGACATGTTATGTATTCGGCACAGAAAAAACTATAAACAGTGAATGGGAATAAAAATCAGCACATGAAGAGATGGTTGTAATGACAGCAAAGAACAACGTCTGTAGCTTTTGGGGAAAAAAAATATGGCCCAAAAGTTGATTGCTTATAAATACTGATATTCTCCATCAGACATTTCATGTCTTAACTCCATTTCCTTCAGTGTTTTTTTATGTATTTTACCTTGTATGACATGAACAGAGACTTAAAGTGACAGAGTACAAGAGCGTATAAAAGAAGAAACATGTTTTTATTTCACCTTTGCCAAAGAAGGGGGAAAAAAAAGCACCAAAAACTAGTGAGGCTATTAAAGCATCCAAAATTTATAATGTTCTTCATCCTTTTAAATAGTCTCCCTAGACACCATCATGCAGACCTTCCAAATCCATAAAATATGCCATTTTTGTCACCCCCTACTGGTGCAGCACAGTTTCAACTCCAATATTTGCATAGGTTTTTTGGTAGAATTTCAGAAGAGAACTTAAGAGTAAAGTCACAAAGGACTGGAATCTTGCAACATGAAACTGCACGGATGTTTCCTGTGAATATTATACTGCTGTGTCAATCAGTTCCAGTGGGACTCATCATACAACTTAATTGTACGATACATCTTCAGAATATATTAACCCAGATATGACTATTGATACCCACTGTATTTATATTATGAAAAATAAAAGAAATTTTATCTTACTCAAGCACGTGACAGGTTTGACTCTAAACCACACGCTGCATTTAGTTAAAGAGCCAAAGGAAAGAAATGTCAGCACAAAAATATTTTGATGAAAATGGACCTATTTTAGGAGAAGCCTGGTACAACTGCCTTTACAGTGCTAGCACACTTCCACGCCTCATCTGGATGTCAACCACTTTAAACAAAAAAGCACAGATATACAGTTACAGCTTTTTTCAGTCAGTCTGTAGAAACTGCCACATGTACAACAGAGAGAAAGCATCTATCCCAGTAACAGCTTTTCCTTTCCAAGAGGAAATATTTGCATCAGTAAAAGCAAATTTCAGAAATACAGAAATAAGTGCCTACGGTTAAGTTATGTTTGCTTCCCACCAACTTCAGAGACAGGACAGCTTACATATGGTGAAGATAGGCTTCCAAATAAAATAGAGATGCACAGAAACATGAGCCTCAAACAGCAGAAAGAAGCATTATGAAAAAGTATGTTACCATTTACACATTCACCTCCTTTTTACATTCAAAGCACGCAAAAATTCTAGCTTCAAAATGCTTTGTCAGAAAAAAAAAGTTACTCAGCTGCCCAAATGCCACATTAACACACTCATTGCCTGTGCAGGGTGTCAGTACAGATCTAATCCCACAGACAACTTGGAGACTATGAATGAAAGCTGTCACCTGACAATAATTAGTATTGTTCCCATTTTCCTTCTGTATATACCAACAAATATGCTTTTTCTCCTTTTTCAGCTGAAGCAGCCAATTACCTTCTGTGCTTTGCAAGCTCCCGTCCACACTCCCCAGGAAACGGATAATGTGCTGTGCAGCACAGTGGGGAGAGCTCACTCAGATGCAGAATAATTCAGAACTTACTCATGTAAAGTCTCCCCGCTGCATTCACAGGCTGAGCTGTGTGTTAAACGCATTTATTCACCACCAAAAGACTATACTCTACAGTTATAGCCCTGGCAAATACTGCACATTTAATAATTCTTATACTCAGCTACACAATGGGGTTTTATTCCTCTACCACAGCTGTACACAAAAGAACAGAATGCCATTTCAGTACAAAACTCCTGAAGTAAACTTACCAGTTTGTGATTACGTATTCAGTAAGCCTGAAGAGCTGAAAAGATTTTGTTGCAGGAGACAAAAGCTACCAAAGAAAATAGGCAAAGTTAACAAGAATGAAGGGAAACTCACATAAACGCGCTCTTCATTCATCTACTTAAGTGTTCCTGAAGACTAAAAGGGACCTTAAAGAAAGTGCTCTCAGCACAGACTACATCCTCTTGTCAGTCAAACCCTGCATAGTTTCAGCTAGGCGTCTGTCCAAAAAGACATGGAATTCTTCTATTTTTGTCTCCCAATGCAAGTGGAAACATTTCTACAGATCTGTGGTGAGGATTTCAATTTTTGTAGTGGTAAACTGCAGGAGGAATTTAATTAAAGACTCTGTTAAGCAGAAAACTGCCCACAGAAGAGGAACTGGAAAATGTGGAGATAAATAACAATTGCATTACATTACAGTCTGAAGCACAATAAAAACTTCCAGTGAGGTTAAAAATCCAGATGTGGTTTACTGGAACAAAGTTGTGAAAAACTTTGTTTTCATTAGCACTGTTGTCAGTGAAACAACAACAGATTTGTGGTTAAACACATAGGCTTGTTTCTTTTAATGAAACTATTTGAGTTTTAAAAGGTTAATGATTTTGCAGAGGAAGCTAAACTTTTGTTTTACCACCCATGCTACGCCTGACGCATTGCTCATTTTTTTTCAGCACAGGTGTTTCCTTAGAAGTACTTCACATCTTGCCCATTGCTGACTAAACAAACTCTATAAACCTATTATTCTCTAAAGTATGGAAAGACCTTGGAAATGATTTGTTTCCCTTCTCTCGCATTTAACTTTTTCTCTTATGATATCAATAAGAACGTATGGCCGTTTCCTGTGTACATTCAGACTGGAAGTTGACACAGAAACACAGTGTACAACTTTACTGACCCCTTCAGCTCCCCAAACATGAAATCTTGCTCACAGAGAGAAGCAGCTGCATCCAGTTCGATAACCCAGAACTTTTGTCGCTGCTGCTTCTGCTTCTCTCTGCACTCAGCTTCCTCACCTTTTGCCTTTTTATTCTGTTATTGCTTTTTATTCTGCCCCCATCATTGTCTCTTTGATGTCTTTCACTTGCTGTCCCATTGCATTTCATACTGACCCCTCTTTTTAGTCCTCCTCATAGCTCTAAGTCCCTGTCTCCTGTTCCTGCTTACCAAGTCAATGCTCTGTCCCTCTGGTCAATCTTAGGGCTATTCCAGCCACTGCTGACTGCCAGTCTATCTCCCACACTACTTTCTAGGTGTAGAAAGCTTTTTGAGTTAGCCCATGAAGTAAGTTGGCCCTGCTGGCCACCATTCTTTAGTTCAGAACCTTCATTCGGATTCACTGGAAGACATTAGTTAACTGTAACAGTAAATCTGGGAGTGGTGAGGAACGAACAGTGCCTTTCTAACAGAGAAGAAAAGAAGCACTCCCTGTCCCCCTTGTTCTCCTTACTTACATGTTGCTTTTTGGCTCTGATGTTTCAAGTTTCTTTACGGTGCAAATGGCCTTGGGACACAAAATCTCTCACGTTGCATTCTGTAACAGTCTCTGGCATAACAGGATCCAGTCTTTTTACTCTGCTGGGCATTATGGCAAAACAAGTGAGAAATAAGTTATTTCTTGAACATCTTGCTACTTATTATCTCCTTCAAATCACAGCTCTTGCAAGATGTGGCTGTGACTGAATGAAGTGATATGTTTTAATTTCAAGGATTAAATAGAGAGAGAAAGAAACTGTGTAGATGGGGGAACACTGTAATCCTATATACGCTGTCAGCAAGGATGACAGGCAACTAATGCTTCAGCAGGGCAAGGAAAGGATGGACAGGACTACCCCTTTGAAGCACCTTGAGCGTGTTATGATGCAGGTTTCCCTAGCCAGCAATAGAAGGGCCATGAAGAAGATCAGAGGGCTGGAGTATCTTTCCTATGAAGAAAGGCAGAGGGAGTTGGGATTGTTTTGTTTGGAGAAGGCTCCAGGGAGACCTCATTGCAGCTTACCCTCCAAGCTTGAAGGAAGCTCTAGAAGCAGGAAGGGGACTGGCTTTTTACAGTCTTCTAGTGATAGGACAAAGAGGAATAATAGCTTTAAACTAAAAGAGGGGAGATTGTTAGCTGTTAGACACAAGTTCTTTACTCAGAGGCACTGGTGTTGAAGCTCAGAGAAGCTGTAAATGCCCCATCACTGGAGGCACTCCAGGCCAGGTTTGATGGGGCCCCAGACAGCCTGATCTAGTTGGTGTTAACCCTACCTATGGCCAGGGTTGGAAAAGGGTGGGTTTAAGGTCCCCTCCAGCGTGTGCCATTCTGTGATTCTATGATGCTCTGATCCCACCCTTTAATTCTCATGGTTTCCGACAGTGGGCCAAGCTAATTCTACTCAAGTGAATTTCCATGCCTTCTCTCTACAGCAGACAATCCAAAACAGACAATAGGCACTAGTGCAGATCATTGTTAAGCTCCACTTCCAAAGCCTAATATTGAAAATTTCTTCCAATTTTTCTGATATTTAAGTTTAGTAAAAGTCAGGGCTTTGCACATACAGCAGTATTAATGTCCAATTAGTGCCACATTTCATTCTGGCTGGCTGTCAGCCACCATTTCACCAGTATGACATTGTCTTCTGAAACAGAGATGCTTTATGGTACCTATTGCTTTACTGCCTTGTTCTAAAAATGCCTGATCTCCAAAATCCATCCATTTCAAGGAGTTCCTGAGAGGCAAAAAGCTCTGGATTAAGATTACTGTTCCATTATTGGTCAGAGCATTAATTTCCTACCAGTCACACCAGGCCACTTGTCATTTTTGACAACACATTTAATTGCCATTGCAGCCCCCACTGCTTTTTCATAGGTGCTGTCAAGATTATTTTAATTAAAATAATATCTATACAGAGGTTAATGAAAGCTGGGGAAAAATTGCACCAGGAGAGCATGTCATTCACTGCTTCCCATTAGTGGGTTTGTAAGAAACCAAATTTCTCCAGACCCCATGACTTGCAGAGACCAATTGAGACAGGAAAAAGGCCCATGACCAGCTTCCAAGGCACAACAGCTCCAGTTCACCCACTTCACCCTTTAGAGCCCTTTCCACAGAGCAGCCATCAGCCAAAGTCCTTGGTGTTCAGCAAATCCCCATTATTCTCCTTGAGCTACTACTGACACTAGTGATATAAAAAACTGCCCATTATGTCAAATGCTACTTTGATACCACCACAGACATGACCTGGGATCACCTGCACTTTATCAAAGTTAAAAAGATTTAGTATCTGGAAGTGGATTTCTTCTTATGCATTTTAAAACATACTAAATGATCCCACTTGTGGGAATTCAGTGCTTCCAACAGTAAATGCAGGCAGGCAGACACACAGCTACTATCTTTTTTTTGATCTAAGCTTTGAAGCAGGCTGGTCTCTGCTTTAAATAAATTCTATGTGTAATTAGACAAATCAATATGTGTTGCATGACATCTTACTTCTTACAGCTAGCAGCCCTCACTTTGTACTAAACTATATCTTTGCAAACTAGTAATCTAGGAAATCACAGGGTTTCAGTCAAGCCAGCTCATTTTGTTTCTGCGTATGGTTACAGACCTCAGACTTTGCAGGCTATTTCAGCACTTTCTTCCTCCATTTTCAAGAGTACATACTCACTGTATGGGTATCTTTCTTTGTATTGATGGCAACAGACACATAAGTCACCTTTCCCTCAATTGGGCTGGGATGCACAAAGGTGAATGCAGTACAACAATGTGCCACTTGACTGTGACCTCAGGCTCTTCTTCTAGCTGTGCTATTTGTTTCTTTCTGTGCACCCATGTACGGTGACAATAATGGAGAGATAGTAGTTGTAAATACCCAAAAGTTTGTTTACAAGAAAAACTTACCCGTATGAAAGCCTTTGGTCTGCTGGGAACCGCCAAGACAATCTCCACCGAGGAGAAATCTCCAAGAGCTGCCCTAGCGGTGGTCAGCCCTTCAGTAGGGTCTAGAGGAAATGGAGTCAAGCTCCATTTCAAGAGCACAGCTAAATTACTCTCACCTGTGCTCCCACAGCTGACCCAACACTTGCCTCAGCTGATTAATCAAAGGTTCAGGCTGTGATTACCAGTTTCCCATACAAGCCACTTTCTGTTCCACAATCAAATCACCACAACTAGCTGCTTTTAATTGGAAAAAATGGCTAGTTCTTGAGAAAACTCACTTCTGTGCCATGAATGCCACTCCCATCAAAGAGAACCTGCAAACTGCAAATTGTATGAGCAGCAGAACTAACAAAACTCATTTTTCCTCTAGATTTAGCAGTCTCCCTCCACTAGATGCACGAACTCGTTATCCATGAAACACCACAATTTTGTAGCCTTTCCTATTTACATAGCTGTTGAATAAGTCTTATCCCTAATTGTGAAGTGAACATCCCTATAACAGTCTATAAGACTATGGCTGACAAACTTTCCTATTCCATTCTGGAAGGCAGAGCTCTGAATGTTGCAGAAAAACACAGTATTGCAGAATGAAACTTTCTTCAGGCTTGCTCCTATGTTACATACTGCCCAGGTGAAAAAAGCATCCCGTTGGTAATAAACAATGTACTGGCACAAAATTCAAATTGGAAGAGGTCAATATTTCTCCTCCTCATCAAGGGGAAACACAAAACTGAGGGGCTACTGCCAATAAGGAAAAATTATTAACAGTCACAGCCAGAACCAGAGAGATTTCCATGGACAGTGTTGCTACCTGACCAGTTCACACTGTATCCAAACAAATTGTATTCCCTATCCTACCTGTGAGTGTGAGAGTCATTCTGTCTGCTACACATTTCCAGTTCTACTGGTGGGAACTCTCTGAAATGTAAAATTGCCAAGAGAAATCAGCCTTGAATAGGAAAAAACAGAGCAAATTAGAAGATTAAAACCACAGGAACCAACTAATACATACAACTTTACTGCAGTGTAATTTTCAGGGGATTCTTGCTATTTCTTGCTCAATCTCCATCTGAGCTTTTCCTGGTAAAGGCACGGCATTGTAGCTCTCTGACAGACTCAAATTTGCTCGTGCCTTTCTGTGAATGTGATGATGCCTCAAAGCCTTTTCTATTAGTCTGTCCCATTATAAACCTCCTTTAGCTCATAACAGCTCAAATGCTTTCTGCTGTACGGATAAAGGAGCTCTTCACTCCTCACACACTGCAGTAATTCTGATTACTGGGAGGATATTTGAAATGTGATATTGTGAGGAGAGGTGTAATTATGTCTGGATTTGAATGGAACTATTCTAAGAGGCTCTGCAAAAGCAGAATTTCATGCCTGCTAGAGGCCTTGAGGTCAAGCAGTTCATTAGGAAATAATCAGGACCTGAAAAATGGTCTAGTTGTTTTTTGGATGCATTGCAAATTCCACTACCTTCCTAAGAATACAGTATTAATTGTGCTCATTGTAAGCACTCAGACTGGTCAGTGTGCACTGGCTTCTGCACCAGCACTCCTTAGCACTGCTAATGGTACCATCACATTGTTTTTTTCCTGTCTACCGGATGTGGTTGCACCCTGCAATTGCATTCACACAGCAAAAAAAAAAATAAATCTTTTCTGCTGTGCTTCTATTTCTTTCTTCTTTTTTTCCTCTCTCTCCTTGATCTCATCCTTAAGTTCAAAGTAAAAGGTATAAATTCTGTTAACATCAGGGCACATTTCTTGCTTCATCCGATACATAGCCAGAACTGGACTCCTAAAAACTTAAAAGAAGGAAGAAGTAAAATAATCTTCCTCCTTTTAATTTAAAGTTTGGATCTGAGTCCATTCCAGATTATTTCTTCCCATTTTCTGCTTGGTATATTCTCATTTACATGTATTCTCTCTCCCTGCCTAGCCTTGCTCTGTTGTGCCCATACAGCAATGGAGCTATTGATAGTGCCTAAGGTAAAGCACATGGGAAAGTCCCTACATGACTGAAGGATTAGTTTGCTTGTCTTCTAACAAGAAAACAGAAATAAAAATTCCTTTCTCCTTTTCTACCTTCTGTATGTACTTATTCCAGCAACTTAGTAATGTCACATTTCTTGTACAAGCAACGGATAAAGTCACTTCTGTGAGGGGAAACCCAGCTTTTCACTTCTCTCATGACACCCTGACCTACCAACAGCATGGAGGACAAGGCTACGTTTCTACATGTTATTCCCACTCTTACAAGAACTGTGGCCCCAAACAAAGAGTTTAAATGGGGTTTTAACAGGATAGTCAGTTTGGGGGGTTTGGTTTTTGTGGGTTTTTTTGTGGTTTTTTTTTTTGGAAATACCACCAGCCAGACTTAAGCAGAGTATAATATTCTTCATATATATCTCACTGGGAAGACTAGATCTGAATTTGAGCTTAAAACACAAGGCAGCATTTTTCAAGCCCAGGCTCAAGAATGTCAGTAACCTCAAAGGCTGCTCACATGGGACTTCCATGAACTCGAGTCACGGCCTTCTGAGAACACAGTGCACCCAAAGCAGGCTGGAAAAATGCTCAAAGAGTCACACAGCCTCTAGTGAGGTCCATGATAATGCAGCACTTGGATATCATGGGTCCAATCATGCAAGAATGCCGAAACCACTGGAGTCCTTCCACACACACCCAAAAAAACAAGCTGTCTCCACTCTCTAAAGCCTTCCACCAGAAGACAAAATTAAGGCTTTGTCATCCAAATAAAATAAGCTGAATGGCTGGGCTGCTCATGTGCAGAAACATCTGCTGGATAGGGAATAACACACAGAAAACTGCCAGCAAGTGTCAAAAGTTCAGAGAAGCAGTAAGTAATCATCCTATTTCAGCCATTTAGACATAGATGAGACAGAAAATCAAGTCTAAAATAGCAAGCCTGTTGGGCAGAAGAAGTCACGAGTAAGTAACTATTTAGAATAAATAGTTTTCCATCACTGCTCTCAGTGAAGCTCCTTAGAAATGATCTTTTAGGAGTTGAATTCACAGAATAAGATGCCAAACCCGGGTACTGCAGATATCTGCATTCAAGGAGGAGGTTTGTGGCAGTGGCAATCCACAAACACATACATTCCAAGGAAACAACACTAGAAATTTCCCACGACTCTGCCTAGCAATAGTCTCATCAAAAGGAGACATCAAAGGTGGTGTGCACATCTGCTGCAGAAAATGCAAAGACAGCAGTCTTCTACCACATGAAGTTAATGCTAGTGTACTAAACTAAACCCTGCATTTTTAGGACTAACCATCTATCAGTCTTTCTGGAAATGACTACCAGGAAGAAAAATGCTTTAAAGCAAAGAGTTGCTTTCTCTGATGGCCATGTGCTTAGTATCCAGTTGCAAAGCAAATAGCCTTTTAGCTTCTTATGCCAGAGTATCAGATTATTTTATTAAATTTTCATATAGGGTTACAAGGCTTCCTAATAAGTTTTCTTTCCATTTAAAAATATGGGGAAAAAATTGTAAATAATATTTTTAAAAGCACGAAAGGTTAATAAATCTAACTTTTTGGGGCATTTTATGGCAGTGACATCTGTACCTTGTTCTCAGGGAATTTCATGTAGTATGACAGCTCTCAGCAGTAACAACCATCAGAAGGAAGCCAGGCATCTAAAATGGAATTCCAGTCAGGTTGAATTAATCTGGATGTTACTATATACTTGTATTTAATATTAATGCGATGTGAAAAAAAATAACAAAAACCCACAACATCCCTTAAGATACAAAGTCATGTGCAGGGAAGCTGGAACACTCAAGTTTTCCCCTGTCTTGTTATTGCACAATTCAAATGCTATCCCGACTTACCCACTTCTATTGTCTGCCATATTGAA
The DNA here is from genome assembly GCF_054131305.1 of Coturnix japonica. Taxonomy (NCBI): domain Eukaryota; kingdom Metazoa; phylum Chordata; class Aves; order Galliformes; family Phasianidae; genus Coturnix; species Coturnix japonica. Next base: position 17,123,220 of record NC_140667.1, on the reverse strand, counting down.
TACCCAGTACAAGTGGCACACAAGGAACATTGTTTTATGACTCCTTCTCCCTCACTGTATTGTGTATTTCTCAAAGCCTGTGCTCTCTCCCTCTGTTTTGATCTTTAACCTTATAGCACTCATCACCACCACATGCAGGCCCAGAACAAATATGAAATGAGAGCACAGCTCTCTCCCCACTGCTTCCAAGGTGAGTTTAGTTTTATTGATATGGCTGACCTTACCATCATAACCTTGTCTACCCCAGCTGCTCTGCCTGTGCTGGGCACCCTTCTTTAACTTCCCTACCCTGTACATTAGTACACTACTAATAATTATTAAAAACCTTAACAGCAGTAGAAGTACTGTACCTCCAGATACCTACCATTGTGTTGAGGTTGTACAATTTCTCAACTTCCAAAGGCAAGCTGGGAAAATGCTTAAGAGGTCAAAATTACTCATTGGAATGCACTGGTTCTTGGATGTATTTTTTTGTTCCTTTCCTTACCTGTGACATTTATTAGAAGGCATCATCAGGTTTGAGCCAGCAATCCTGAAGGTATGCTTCTCTATAAATATGCAAAGAACTCAATTGCTTTTTAGCAAAGCACTTGAATGTGCTTTTAGTTTGATGTCTGTGGCTCAGTAGCACAAGCTAAACTGATTTTGGAATTATATTGATCATTTCTAGACAAGCAAAGGACAGCTACCAAGTATGGCTGTTCCAGTTCATTTATACAAGGTATTCACTCTGCAGACGCCTACCTGGGGAAGACAAGTCAGTTGTACTGCAGGGCTGTTCCTTGCGCTGCTCCTCTCATCGGGGGTGTTTGTTCACTGTAATAATTCTCTCTGCATCATTCAGGACCCAATGAATAATTCAGTAGAGTTTCATTACTCCACCTGTCCTGTTTTGTTTACTAGAATATCTTTCTGTCATTCAGCATCTATACCTGGCCTCGAGCATAAAATCTGGAGAAAAAGAAGGAGTCCACAGTGGCTGAAGGGAATCCTTCCCTTTAATATTGGAGTCCTATGAACTGACAGTACATTTGGTTTGAGGGGCATCAACCGACTAGAGAAACCCAACATAAACTTATCAATATGTACATCTTCTCTCATTTACAGGTTTGGGAAGCTCAGGTCTCTTGCTGCATTACTTTGAACTGATAACAAAACATTCTGCTATTTGTAGAGGTTTTCTAAGGAGCAACTGTGGTGGCCCTGTTCCTCTGACACATTTAGGGTAAGCCCTGTGAACTCTGTCAAGATGCTAACAGAAAAAATCTTGGTCTGTTCTGCACAGCATCTACCAGAACCCCCCTCACGCAGGTATTATACTAGTAGGTTTGTAGACTGCAACACCAAACACAGCAGGATTTTCACTAGCACAGAAATTCTGTGTAGAGATGAAGAAACATTACTGAATATTTTGACTAAACCAGACAGACAAGTCTGAAGCCTTTAGTTCTTCTCCTCACTGAAAATACCACTATGCCCAGGAATTTACCTCTCACCTTTTTCATTAAATGTCAGTAGTAGCTCTCTGTTTTGATAGGAGCTCTTTCAGAACATACCCTCATTACTAAACTGCTCTGGTAAAAGTAAAAATAAAAATTGGGAGCATGTATTAATATCTTCATTTAGACCAATAGCCCTATAAATAATTGTTGGTTTTTTTTAGACTATCTGCAAAACTAACAAAAATCTAGAAAGCTACTTCTGCTTTCTGGCTTGTTCTCTTCAGAAAGAGAGCAGAATCAGCATGAACATTAGCAAGCATCCTTTTCAAGAACTGAATGTTGCTGCAAATGTCTCACCCGAACCTCTTTTAACTGCTACTCCGGAGACTTTCTGTGTCTCCTACGCCCTCTAGCATCTGGAAGTTGCATTTACAAACCTCTCCCTTTCTTGAGCATATTTATAGTTAGAATTTCCACACAGTTAATAAAAACTTACTAAAATAGAAAGTGGGAAGCCTTCCCCTCTCTTCTTGCCAGATATATTTTTTACCTGAGGCTGAAGCAAAAACATGAAAATGTTAGTGTGAATTCTCATAGACATTACAGGTGCTTTATGCTTCCCTGGCAGCGTGTGTGGGCCTTAGAGATGCAGAGAATATTCTCATCAATTTGGGGTCATCTGTGAATACTGTTATCAGTTGGGAAATGTCACTTAAATTATAGGAAATGGGTATTCCTATCTGGAGGAAGAAGTGAACTGTGAGACATGTATGATGTGACCTAATTACAATAAGTTAAATAAGATCATCGAATTGTATGCAGCAAAAAGCACCAAGTGCACAAAATGAGAGGCTGGATTTCTGATTAGAGGAGATTAAAACATGGGAGGGGGGAATGTGTGCATAAAAAAAAGGCTGATGTCCATAGATAGAGATCCTGCAGCCTCCAGGAGAAAGGAGTTTTCTTTGCACAGTTTAGAGGGGCTCTACTTCAGATCCCACCTGCTGTATCACTACAGTGGCACGTGTAAAACATATTTTTGGCAAACATAGGGTACACTCAGATAGTAAAACTTTAAAAGAGGAGGGATACTGGTATGAGAAAGGTCTCAGTACACTTGTGGCTGCCTAGGCTGCTCTTTCTGTGGGTGGGCCCCTCCAGCTACTTGTGCTTCCAAGAGACAGGGTGCAGAGTGAGGGGCTTTAGTTACCCATGCTACAGGTCTCAGTGCTGTTACTGTAAGGTGCTATTCCATCATCTTTCAGAAGTCAATTCCGTAAGTGGATGGTTTTCATTTTATCTCTTCAGCTCCAGCATTGAGATCTGTTTCTGTTTTCCATTTGATTCTCTGCTTGCATTATATTAGGAACAAAATTCAATACTTATTTTTATAACTGATTTAACACTTAGTATATTTAACTATAAAATGATATGGAAGAACTTTCCAGCTTTGGAGGAAATGATCTGTGTTAACTAAGAGTACAAACCTTGCTTAGAAACTTACTCAGAAGTGTCTTGGAGGACTGACAAAGTGCTAAAAAGCCACTGGGACTTTTCCATAGATTAAACACCAGTATTTACAGAGAAAAGTCATTACACCAACACTGTGATGTGCTTGCTTGGGATTCATTTGTAAAAGCAGGCCAGTTCTACCCACTAATAACTATGATGCTCGTTCAATCCAAAAACATGGTTATATCATGAGCTAAAAATGGAATTACAAACTATCTATGTAACTATTTAGGGACATGCTAATTAGAATAATTGGCTCCCTCTATGACAGTGGAGACCTATAACAGCCTTTCAATCATGTCAGCAGAGTAATGGGCAAATTAATGCTGTCCATATTGTTGATTTGGAGTTCCAGATTGTTTGCAAAGCTATGAAGATGCTAGAGTGTATAAATAGCCATAAGGTGAACATTCTTCTATGGAGCAGAAGTGGCCTGAAAGACAGCGAACAAAAATTAAGCAAATGACTGGGTTTTAAAAAAAAAAAACAAACAATAACAAAAAGGCTGCTTGAAATCATGATGTATGAGCTCAGCAAAGCCACACTTAGGGCAGATAATTGTGCAGTGAATAGAGGTCAGTGGGCTCTACTGAGGTGGAGGCAGTCGAGGTCCTTGGAGGGAAGGAGGAGGAGGAGGAGACATCCTGGCTTCTCAAGCACTCAGATTGTAATCCTGGGAGCAGTCACCCAAGACAACCTTGCTGGCAGCTACTCAAGAATGTTGTGCCCATGACTCCACCATAAGTGATCATCACCTCCAGACAGCCACACTCCCCTGTCATTTAGTCTCCTTGGAGAAGACTGAATAGGTGAATGCAATGCCAAATTGCTTCATATGCTAATGTGACAAGATACTATTAGGAAAAGCCATTGAAAAGAAGAATTGTGACACAACAGAAGTAAATAGAAAAGGCAGACTACTACAAGTGTAATCTTCTTTGGTGGACAGCCAACATCTTTGTAACAAAACACTGTGTGGGATCTAAGAGTATTTTCTCAGATACAGAGGAAAAACGCTTGCCCAAAGGTACACATTCAGATATTTAAAGACAACATTTGCCTTTCTGGAGGTGACGCTAATGAGTTAGCTGGGATCACAGCTCGGCCCCAGCCAAAGAGGTAATTGGTGCAAAACAACAATTGTGATAAAAGCCAAGAAAAGAAAGGAGAATTGTTGCAAGCCATTTTATAACTCTAAGGATGGATTGAAAGATCCTGGAAAATGTACTGCAAAGTTTGGCAAAATTTAGAAACTGAAATTAATACTTGCTGGGGAAAAAAAAAAAAAAAAAGTACTAGGATCTGTGGGCGTTTTCTGCAAAAGAGAATTTGAAAAGGAACATCCTAAGTAAAGGTCAGTTCTGTGCAGACTAAAGGAAGGATGTGGTGTCTATTAGAACAGTAAAGAGGAAGAAAATTTATGTGCCATGTAGACCCCACCCAGCAGATGGGAAGGGTTCAATTAAATGTCACAAGTAATGAGCAAAACCAACTTGGACCACAATTGCCAGTGCTCAACATATGTGAAAACAAGCTTGAAATGCTTGAAGTGCTCAGGTGTTCTGAGATAGCTCTGACACTGTTCAATACAGACAAATGCAAGGCCCAAATTCTCTAGCATAGCTAAACTACCCACCTTGGAGGGAGGTTCGATCTGCTAATTATACATGGTAGTGCTGGTTTAGACAGTAGATACCAAAATTTACTACTGCTTACTAATAGTTGCTTTTGGCAGTGCTTGGTGTTGGAAGCAATAGCATTAGCTGTTCTCCCTTCTCACACTGCAGATGATGAAAGCTTTCAGGAAGATGAATTCCACTAAGAGGAGGAAAAATAGATCTAAATATATGGAAAGAGCCACAGTAAATTCACTTGGGTTCTTTCAAAATGATGCTCTATTAGTGCGCGCAGCTATGTCCTGGTGCATGATCATGAACCAAAATCTCAGCTGGATCTAGGAACAGGAGGACATCTGCCACTTGGCAAAGAGCACATGGCTGAACAGCTATAGCTCCTGCAGCCATTTTGGCAGCTGAAAAGGTCCATCAGGAGATATATTGATGTTAGAGCTTCTGTCATCATTTGGACCTCACATACCTCTCATCCGGACCCTGTAGCAGCTCACCCACACCTCCCCGACACCCTGTGTGGAGCCACAGCCCTGCACAGTGGCCCTGGGGACCCATGATACCCTGGGAGCCTACAACACCCTACTGCTGTCCCCTTTCCCACAGGGCTCTGGGAGGTGAGCAAGCAGGCTGCTTCATGGCACCAGCCCAAGGCCACCCCTGCTCACCTGGCCTGTGTCCCACTGGGAGCTGCACTCACCACAAAGACAAAAGCAGAAGCATGTGTGTATTTCAGAGGAGAGGGCTCCTGCAGCTCCTCACTGTGCTTGTTCACTGGCCACAAGATGGTGCCTTTCTACCTCCCATCAGCTCAGGGAGAAGACCAGGTGGAAATCAGGACCTGCCTTAGGCTCACATCATGCTTGTCTGTATTTGTACTCTTAAAACAAACAAACAAACAAAAAACCCTATCAATTCTGCAAAATAAACTCCCCCCAGAATCTACAGTGATGGGAAGACAGTCTTCAAGAAATTACCCTCAGACAGTTATTTCTCAGAAATTTCTTCCTTCTTTGCCTTTCCTTGCAAAGTCCCCATCACAAAGACTTTACTTGCACACAGATTAAATTGGGTTCAGGGACTAGGAGGGTGCATATTGTTGCTGTTTGGTTCTGTGGGTCTTTTCTTTGTTTGGGGTATCTTTGAGAGTTGACAGTTGTAGGTAATGTTATCAAGAACAGCATTAAAAAAAAAATAAATTGAAGCAATTTCTTCTGGATTTTCAGAAAGTCAATCAAAGCAATCGACAAACTCCTGATGGCTCTGCAATTTATAGGGTTGGAAACTACATGTGAAGGAGCCTCAGATGTGTCTCAGCTGTAAACTGAAACAATAAACTGCTTGAGCATCAATGTTTTAAGGCCAGAAGGAGACAAGGAACTTTGCCTGGCTTCTTACTGAATATGTATCATTGGCTTACATGTATTCATCCTGGCATCTTATTTCGGAGCAGATTAAGCTGGGTGCCATAGTAAAGAACAAAAACCAGCTACCACCTGTGTTCCAAGGCTCTACAATGACATGGAAAGCACTGTTGTGACGATCAGGTGACCACAGCACATTATCCATGCTTTGTGCAAAGAAAAAATGACAAAAATATGCGAAATCCAGAGAAAAAATGCTTCCTGACTGCAAAATTGGGTCTTCCACACATGACCCAAGTGGGGTCTTGCAGAACAGGGCTTCATCTTGCAGTTCCAGTAAATACAGATGTGGTAAATCTAAGCTACTTCAGAAGTACACAGACAAAAAGTACCGAACTGTCTCAGCATAACATTTCTAAGCTAAGGAGAAGCCATCCCATCTGCATCCTTTCCTTACCCACTTAAACACTAGAACTTTTCCCTCTAAACTGGCTTATATCTTCTAGAAGTTATACCTACAAGGTCTGCTTTGTATACTGACTTACCATAGCTGGAATGTCCTTCAAGTAGTAAAACCATGGCCATGAATGAGCTACAGAAGCATCACCACTGGGCAGCCTTACTGACTATATCTACATCTGGTTGACCTCGCTTCTCTTTTTTCTATTACACCTGCAGCAAAGAGAGACAGAGATACGGTGAGGGGCTTAATCTCTACTTTACAGTGAGATGATCTTCATCTGAACTGATGAAGCAGAGCTTGGAGTCCAACTGTAGAGCAAAAAACAAATCTAAACAAATATCTGACTCAGCTACTAAACTGAAAAAGCAGCAGCTGCATGGAATGAGCTGGCAGCATCACTTAAAGAGCCATGGATTGCTTCCAGCTACCCTCTTCTCCACTTACTCTAATTATTTGTCCCTGGTCCCGAAGTAGATTCAGCTTCAGGATTGCTTAAAAGAAATGTAAATTTCCGGAGTACCTTTTAAAATTCCCTTTCCAATTTACTTTTTTAACCTTACACCTACAAGGTACCTTAGGCTGTTTTGGACCAACTGCAGTCCATAGAAAAACATTTTGTCTATTTTGACTTCCACATAATAAATGTTGCCACTACAGTTTTATTAGACAGAATTTAACACAAGTGTTAGTAAGCAGCACCCTCCCCAGTTACCAGTTTCTAAATGCATTCTCAAAGGCTGCTCTTCATCCAGTTCAGACCACTTGACTCAAAGGCTACACCTACAGCAAATAGGACTGTAGGAGCCCACCAGGCCATCTGATTTGCAGTGATTTTGGGCTACTGCCAAACATTTCTGTAAGTGTGTTCAAATAGAAAAAGAAAAAAAAAAAATCAGTTTCTCAATGCAAGTGTATCTAAAAATACTTATTTTTAATTTTGCGTAAATTCACAAATGATACAATATTTAAGAGGTTGTTTTCTGCTTTTGTTTTTTTTTAAACATACTGTACAATCAGGTTAGTTAAGTGCTTTAACACCAAGGCACAGCACACCATGTTATACACACACACCTTGCTAGGCAGCAGTTCAGTATAACTCCCCGAGTTTTGGCAGCAGTGCCAGGATAAATAGCATGGATCACATATATGCTAGAAGATAAATAAATAATAGATGCTGTCACATTTTATTTGAAATAGAGTTGCATATAAAAAGAATATACAATAATTTAACTCGAATAACTGGAGCCCCTTGTACTATACATGATAGAAGAGTTCTCATTTTTTTTTCTTAAACAAAATGCTTTCAATATCAGGATGCAAAATTAATCTTCTTTTTGTCAGTCTTGATTTGTGGAGAAGAGTTCCATTCATTAGAAATTAAAGTTGAGTCTTCAGTCTCACATCAACCTGAAAGAAACAAACTCAGAGTTACCCATATGTTAATAATCAAACATCACCAGCAAAATGAGAAAATAAGCAATTCCAACAGTACAGTTGCACTTAGATAATGCAGTATGAAGTTAGATATCTTAGGAGAACACCTCTGAAAGCTCTTCTTCACAAGCTTCAATAACATTTTTAACAGCTTTTTATACTCTTACTTATCCTGTTTACTTGGGATTCTTTTACTGTAAGCCTGTTGTTACTTATCCAGCTATACTAAAGTTCTGCTAACTCAGGTTACTTAAGGGTTGCTTACACTGAAGATTGTTTTTTGCAATATACTTACCATATGCATATTATCATTCAGCTTTTCATATCTGAACACTTCTTCTTCGCCTGCCAAAAGCCTTAGAGCCCACGTTGGTTGGGACAAAGTTGTTCTTGCCCACTCCTCCTGACCTGCTCAGGAAGTCTGCCAGACGATGGGTCACACAGGTAGCAGTGTTGCATGCCCTTTTCTGTGCTGTTACACTGCTTTTTGAAAGGAGAAGAAAGTTAGTTTCTGAGTTTCTTAAGTATCCACCCTGCTTGCAACGAGATGTCAGTAAGGGATGCTGCCCCTCAGAAAGCTTTTTCTACAAGAGCAAGGGCAGGCTTGCCGTGTAGCAGGCATTTCATCTGCTCCATCAACAAGCTCTTTCTTCTAAGCATCAGACACAGTTAGTGAAAGACAGACAAGCCCTTCTTGGACAATTGGAATGAAGACCAACTGGACCAAACCAGGCTTTCAGGAACAGGTGAGCTGTTTCTTGTCTCCATGGCACCATAGCTAGCACAGAGAGGCTGGTGAGGTACAGATCTGGGATATTTAACCAATCCCCCTTTCATCACAAAATTTAGATCTTCTCTTTTGTTTGTGGTCTTTCTGAAGCACAGCAGCAAAAGCCGCTCATTAACTTCTCAGCTCAGCACCATAAAAATCTGGAAAACACACAGAATCCTTGCACCAGTTTTGTCACACACTCTGGCAGGGCTGCACCTGCCCAGCAGCCACTCATGTGCTATCAGAGCTGAACCACCCATTAGCACACTGCTTCTGCATATCCAATGGGAATACAGAAACATCTCTTTCCGGCCATTAGGTCCCAGTTCAGTACAGCACGTTGCTACGTGAATACTACACTGACATCAGAAGATCTTCCGGGCTCAGGTAAGCCTACAGCTAGTAATTTTATTTATCCATTTTTCACTAGACAGTATTTTGTGGCATACGCACACACACAGAGATTGCTTGAAAACTGTCTACTAAAGCAAGGACACTTGTCTGAAAGAAGAGCAATTTTGCTGAGAAAAGCATCACAGGACAGTTCATTAATGCTAATAAATAATATTGATTGTAACACTGATGCCATGACTCAGGACAGGCTTCTGCTTACAGAATAGATGCGGTGTTGCAACAGAAGAATTGGAAATAAAGGCATGGAACATACTGCAAGAAAAAGCTAAAGAATGAGTTTCTTCTAAAATACAAGCAAAAATATCTAAACATTAAGCAATAAGAAAACAGCCTCTTTACTTAAAACACTCAGGTTTCAACTACGGTAGTGTGAAGACATCATTAAATGAGAAGAATAAAAAAATAAAGAAAAATAAGAAGAAAAAAAAAAGAGGAAACATTAAATTCTTACCTGTGAATGTTCAGTACACAGTTTTAGACAGGATAACATTTCTAGTTTGAACAGCTCTATATGAGCCTTTCCTGATTCCTTTGCATTTCAGGCTATTTACTAACAGGTTTCCATGCATGCTTGGTTGTATAATTTCCATGTACACGTATGACTTCTAAGACACCTTTGCACTTTCTTAACTTATTGAAGTTCTCTAGAATTTCTTACACTGCCTCTCTTGAACATGACAAAAGTGTGTAAAGCCTCCCTAGCCCTATCTAGAAATCTCACATTCTAAAACAAGTAAACCAAACAGATCTAATCCTTATAGAAAAATAGGTTTATTGAACAAGTGCATGGGCAGGCACAAAAAATGAAACAAAATAAGAGTCTACATGTACATTTAGTAGCCAGAAATGAAGAGCCTTGTCTAGATTTGTTTTTAAAAATCAATATCTAAGAAAATCATTTGAAATCAAGGCAGCACTGTCTATTTTTATTTACTTTTCCCTTAGCTTGATGTGTGTGTTATGTTCTGTTTTCCTAACATTAGGTCCACGTCAAACATTCTCTGTCAAAAACAGAATCAGATGAACATAGCAGAGTTAGCAATCAAAGTTAAATCCACATGCATCAGGTTAAAAAATAATAAAATAAAAAAGGAGGGGGGGAAGGGCAGAATTAAGCATGTCTAGTTGTTTCCTAGGGTTTCCCCATAGTTTGCATAGCGTTCATGTTCCAGGTCATTCAGCACATTTCTTTTCTTGCCAGGAGTTCCAGCCCCAACGTCAGTACGAGGGTAAGTTTGCAATTTGTGCAATTCTTGAGACAGTTTGCCCAGCACACAAGTACTCAGACTGGCACAGCGTTTGGACATAGGTCTATCCAGGCTGCAGGGGGAAAAAAAACAACATGCCCAAAAGAAGAATAATCTCAAACATGCATGATCATGCATTTCTTCCTTATGCAGATATTTACCATTTGGAAAATCAAAATAATGCAATAAATAATACAGATACAATAATGTAAAAATAATCCCTCCACATCACATTCCATGCAAGGAAGGTTCAGACAAGTGCACTTAGAAAGGAAACCACTATTTTCAATGAATTCATTTAGTTGAAAAAGCAAGATCATTAGCTTTTAAGAGGCTTGCAGTTAGGAGACAGCAAGTTTTACTCTCCACGTATTCAGCATGCTTTTCAGTCTGTCATACATCATCACCATGCTTTGCAATACAAATCCTATTATCATAATGCAAACGTTCTTGCATGCCTTTGCTCCGGGGGGAGATGGCGCTGCGTGCACTGGGAGGACACCTCCCCTCTGCCAGGGGCTTTCCATGCCTTACAACAGCATGCACTTTCATGACAGAGAATCCAAGAGTGATTGAATGATCCCTAATATTCCCACTAGGAAAACATACCTTTTGCTGTATTTTTTTTCCCCATAACCCCCTCATTCAAGCTGAAATCGCCCTCCACTTTTGGTGGTAAGAGACAGATAGAAGCAGGTTAACTAAGTGGAAGCCATTCTCCTGACACAAACATTAGGATGTCTCTATGTTATCCTCCTTTATAAAGTAGGTGATCAGTTAGCCACAACCCCATGAAAACAAAAATGAAAGAGAAGAGAGAGGGACTGCTCAGGTGGCTCTCTGTGAAATGTTTGACATCCAACTTGTCCTTTTCCACCCCCACAATGGTTGTCCTTACCTGTTCCCCTCGGAGGCTTGCTCCAGCTCTTCTGCTGTCATCTGTATGAACTCTTTCACCAGTGCATTTAATAATCTCCGAGCTTCGTAATCACTGAGCGTCACTCGATCCGTTATGGACTCCAAGCCAGGTCTACGCAGAGGCAAGAAAACAGGATGAATACAGAGAGCCACGTAAAGGAGAGAGGAGCGTGTCCTGCCCTGCTGTAAGTCATCATCAGCATCTTTCATGGGTGTGAAAATGTAAGTCACGCACATGCATAGCATTACGTGCTTTATATATGTAGCTAGAAAAATGTCAGTATCACAAATAGCCCTAGAAGAAGCCAGCTTTCTGTAGTCTTTTTCTCTCCTAGAGCTCTTAAAAATTAAAAATTAAGTGTTTCCATGCCATTCAGACAAAGCACTCAGCAATATGACCAGCTTCTTACCTGACTGGGGCTGCCTGGAAGCTGTCCATCTGGCACACAACCAAGGCATAAACAGCAAGGAAAGATGAAATCTTCAGCATAACCATGATTCCCTCTCTACAACAAAGAGGTATATCAAGCAATGGCTGTTTTCCAATCACCTCAATCCTGTAAGACCTATTAAAGAGGTCATCCTTTTCTAGCCACAAGTTGCACAAGTGCTCACAGTTGTGTTTTGTTGTTTTCTTTCCCCTAACATTACCTTTAATCTCTCCATTTTGCTTTGGTTTTCCTGGAATTTTAAGATAACTGGATACTAATACAGGGGATACAAATGCAACCTTTCTAAATTGCAGTTCTGTCCAGCTGCATTCAGCCTAACGCAGCCTTACCCCCCAAACTGGGTGAAAACACATTCCTCTGTCTGCTACGCAATGTCATTCAGTGTATGTGATGTGAAGAGGCAGCCGTGCAAGAAGAGTCATGAGAAAATCAAAACTAATAAGGGGAGAGAGAAGAAGATGCTTACAGTTTAATGCTGTTAAGAATGAAGTGCCACTGCTGGCACTGCACCCAAAGCTGCTTGCTTCTTGGCAGTTAGCGCACTAGTGTCCCAGCTCAGATTATGCTTTAAGAATTAAATAACTTAATTTTGGTAAGCATTCCTGCTTGAAAACCAGAAGGAGAAGTTAAGCAAAAAGAAAAAGAACCTGTCACAAGAACAAACCCAGTAAAAGGCACCATCATCGACTGACTTTGAGCTACAGCTCAGCTCCTCATAGCACCGGCTCCCCAAGCTCAGACGGGCACACATAGGGTAGCTGCCTCACCATATCCTGATCTATTGAGCCACTCACCCCCAGCCCAGCTCAGACTTCGGAGGCCCCGGGGCCACCAGCAAAGGGATGGGGAGAGCGAGGGGGCCCGGCTCCCACCCACCTGCTTTGCTCGCTTTCCTGTTCCACACACACACCCTCACAGACACGACAACTAACGCTGTTCTTACCGGCGGTGCGGGTCTCAGCTGCGGAGCCGCTCCAAGCGGAGGCCGAGTGCTGCCGCCGAGCCGCGGTGCCGCGCGCTGCCCGCCGGCCGCCCTTTATACCTGCCGCCGCGGCAGCCTGCGTGGGCGCCCGAGGGGCCCCGCCAGCCAATCGCCTCCCCGGCCGTCCGGCCCGGCGGTGACGTCATGCCCCGATTGGAGCCACCGTCCCATTCACAAAAAAGCCGGCAGCGACCGGGGGGGGGGGGGTGTGAAAGGAAGCGCTACTCGCGGCTCCCCCCGTCCCCGCCGCGGGGCTCGGGCTGGGCGGCCACTGCCGCAGAGCGGCGCAGCTCTCTCGGCTCCCCGACGGCTGAGCTCGGACGGGAGGGGCGGCTCATCCCCAGTGCTGAGCAATGCCCGAGGGGTCTTTGCCGGCCGGGGCGGCACGGAGCAGCATCTCTCGCCGCTTCCCCCGGGATCGCTCCACGGTGGGATCCCTCAGCCCTCGAGGAAATCATCACCGTTATCTCTGCCACCGTCATCTCTATCACCGGCACGGGCAGGTGCAGCGCCTTCCGGAGCGCGGAAAAAGTGCGGGGGGGGTCTCGGGACCCGCAGGTGATTGCGGATTACCGGCACCTGCCGCCAGGATGTTTGCACGGGCGGATGAGTGTTTGCCGAGGGGCTTCGAGGACCGGAAAGCTGCCTCCGGCCCGGGCAGAAGCGGGGAGGAGAGGAACCCCTCCCCCCCACCCCCCGTCACCCCTGACTCCGCAGCCGCCGGTGGGGCGGGGTGGAGGCGAGGGGGGAACCGGCAGCCCCCGGCCCCGCTGGCTCGGGGCCCCCTCCCTGCGGCGCTGCCGGGCCCCGCCTGCAGCACAGGGACGCGCCCCGCGCTGAGCTGCCGCTATCGGCTGCGAGCGCGGCGCGGGACGGCTGGTGCGATCGTGCCGGGTTCCGTGCGGGCGGTCGATCTGACCTGGGCATTGCTGGCCCATTGTCTTATTGCTTTCTTGTTTGTTTTACAGACGGCTCCTGATGGCAGAAGCGGAGCGTTTCACCGGGAGATGAACGAAGGTAGGGAGAAGCGAGAACAGGTATTTCTCCGCTGACCCGATGCTGGCTTGGAAGTTGAAAGAGGAGCACGGACGGGGCGCGCTGCTCATCCGATGGGGGCTTCTTCCCCATTCCCGTCCCTCACCGCAGCGGGGCACCGCGCTACAGCCGGGCTCTGCTGCCGCTTTTCCACTCGTTCTGCAGAACGATGACTGCAAAACCGTTAAAGACGAACTGAGCCCGGGGTTTGCCGCTCCGGCTCTCTCCCGGCTGGGCTCGCCCCGGAGCATCCTGCTGCTCCCGCACGTACACGTGGAAAGTTAGTTTGTGATGCACGTCTGTGGTACGGCTGCGTGCCAAGGGAACCTTCGGTCTCCCGAGAGAAAGAATTAAAGTATTTAATTTTAAATATCTTCCCAACACTTCTCTTCTGATTTCTCAGCTAGTCTTTCTGAGGTTACATTTTCAAACGTGAGGTAGCACCCGAAGGAACAGGTCGACGTCGCTTTTGCTGTTTCAGCATGACTCGTGCAGTTCCATCAGCAGATGTAAGGTGTGGCAGCTCCACCGACTGAACTCTCAGTCAGACATTCCCTGCCTTCACCATTCCTTTTCCCTTTCTCTGTTAACAATTAATCACTCTCATCTCCTTTGGGAATTTATTTACCCAGCAAAGAACATTTATCTTTTAACCTTAAAAAGTCCGGACAACCATGTAGGAATAGTGTTTCTCAGTTCTTCAGGGGGATAGAAAGCTGTATCTTACAGCCAGCTCCAGTCACTGGTTACTTCTCTTGCCAATGTAACTCAGCTCCGGGCTGGAGCCTGCAGGATGTACTGATTACAGATTTCAGATGCCAGCATTTCTACTTTAGGCTTTCACAGGAAGAAACATAAATTTAAAGCAACAGGTATTAGTGCTAATAGATAAACTTTTGTGAGCGTAAAGATGAAATAGTATTTGGATGTTGGCAAGCGCTGTGGCTGCTCCTTGCCAGCACTAATGGAGGGACTCCTAGCTCTGTTTTTTTTGGTTTTTTTTTTTTCCCCTACAATTATACATCAGCTGGTCTTTATCAAACCTTTATCAGCTGGATAAAGGTTTCCTCTGGCTAGATAAATCCAAAACCAGAGGTTAAGTATCTGTGGGAAAACTAGTGCAGTGGGGTACCTGTGAGCACTGCACTAAGGAACCATGGGATTTACAGAAACAAGGATATGGTATTGCTTCTTTTGGTGCCTGACGTCGAGTAAAATGATGTTTGTACAGGTTCAAAGGAGATGAACTGAATAACTACAGAATGAACTGATTTTTTTTTAATAAGAAATTATGTGATCTAATACAACCTCCAGCTCCAAATATGAATAATTTCCTCTTTAATTAAAGTTTGTAAGGAAACAGAAAAGGCTGCCCTATTTTCAATTGACTTTCTTTCTCTACACTTGATTGAATTTCTTCCAGTTTCCTATTGTATGTTATTTAACCATACATCTTGAAGCACAACCACTTGTTTTCCTACTATAGATACTGCCATTACAAGCCACAAACAAGCCACAGACATCACAGTGAAGCTCTTAAACATCACCTGATTTGCAGAGCAGGTTGTTTCATGTTAAAATGGTTATAAAAGCTAGGCAGCCTTTCTGTCTCTGTGTCTCTACCTGTCCATGTTCCAGGTGGACACCTAATTCAGTTTCTATCTCCATGAATGGCTGGAAACACTTCCACCGAAGAAGACTACAACATATGCAGGGGACAGTGAGCACTACTTGAGCACCTATCAAGGCATCTTTCTAATGTGTGATCCCAATCTGCTCCACAGAAAGTTAATCAGGACCTGAGTCAGACATGATGCTATTGTAAAAGAAAGCTGTCTGTTACCAGGAATGTAGCGTTTGAGGATTGGAGAAACAGTTAACAGAAGGAAAGATCATGGAGAAAGAGAAAAACATAAAGATTTGCTACAGAGAAGTAAATAATGTTCTAAGAAAGCAAAAATAGATGAACTTAAAATACAACGGTAGAGATGCAGCACATTAGAAAGAGCTTCCTACAATTGAAATTAATGTCATATAAGAACAATTTCTATTGCACTATACAAACAGTCTTTATGCCACTGTATAGCATGGTAGTCTAATATCTGTCAGGTATGACATCATGTAGCTAATACTCTGGAAAAGGAACATCATCAACTAAACAAGCTTTCTTCATTTCTTCCATCTCCATTTTCTGAGATTCTGTGTTTTTAATTTTTTAATAGTAATTTTAACATCTGGAGACTTACTTAAACTCTCAAACAAAACACCTCACCTATCATCCTAAGTTTTACTAGCACTGGATTTTGCAAATCTTATATCCTTAAATCAACTGATCCTTTTCCCAACCACAGCCTTCAGAAGGCAATATTCATAGACTAAGCTCACATCAGGCTTGCCCAAATAATATTTTACCCATCCATCCTGTAGTTTCACTTAAATTTGGCCAAAATATCTTCAGAAAAATGCAGTATTTCAGTGAAAACCAGAACATGGATATAGATCCCAACACTAGAGGGTTCCCTTTTTAATGACATCAGCTTCAGTGACAAGTTTCTCAAGAAAGGAACTGCTATTGAGCTAATTACTGGGAAATCTATGAATCAGTCTGGAAGCAAATTCAGATCTTCCAAAATGCCTTAGAAAAGCTTCCAGACTGAAATATGGAAGACATTTTAAACAGAAGATCGATGCTGGATTGTTTTAATCTCACTGAAACACTCCTAATGAGTTTTGGCTTTGAAGCACTTTCCCTGTATATATTCAAGAACCTGGTGCAGAATGATCTTTTACAACAAAGTGGGTCACACTGTGCAGCACTGAGGGTTCTATGGCAAGGGAGAAGAGGGAGATAATAAGGAAGCTGGCTATGGCTCTGTCATCTTCCATCCTGGAGAAGCACAGCTCAGCCTGTGGGCAGGCTCACAGAGGCTGCAGCCCCAGCTCATGCCACCTGGCAACACTTCCACCCTTAAGAACTGGCAAATCTCTACTGCACTCCAGCCAGACCCAGTTCTATCCCAGGCTGCACGTCCAGGTCTCTGACAAGGGGAATCCCTGAAGGGTAGCTTTCAGCTCACCAAATTCAGCCAGGGGCAGACTCACAGCATGGCCAGGCTAACACAAAGGGGACAAACTGCACAGGAGGATCTCTTCCTGAAACACTTTCAAAATTAGCACCTATTTCCACTTCAGTTTTACACATGCTTCAGCTGAGATGGGAGTTGAACATACTCTTTATCTGGAAAGCAGTCTCAGAACTGAAAACAAACCTTGTTAGGCAATAGCATAGTTATAAAACCTTGTTTCGATCGCTTGCACAAGTGCTATGCTACTATCTTATACGTCATCAGAGCATGTCAGCAAAAATCTAGTGACAAACTGTCCCGTAAATCCTGAAGTTAACCCTGTATTTGTTCTTTACAAGATACTAGGAGCCTGTGAGAGCTCATGTCAGTATTTCATTCTTTATCCTGATAGTAGAGAAGCCTGATTAATCCACAGTGTAATTTAAGTTTGATCAGCCCATTCCAGGACCATTCTGTTGACCCTGTGTAGTGGGCTGCTACAGTGATAGGTCCCTGTTGATGCCAGCAGTGCCATCTGTGTGGGGAGGACCAGGTGCAATAGTTTTTCAGCTGGCTGTTTAACTCTTTGATTTCACAAAAGTCACTTGTGCTTGATAATGAAAGAAGTCTGCTTTGAACTCTAGCTGAATACAAGTTGGTGAGGTACTTCATGGAGCTTGGAAGCAACTTCATCTTCCTCCCAAGAATGTAACAGAGTTATCATTGGACTCTTTATATTGTTACTGAAAGAACAATCCCATCTATGAGTAGATTTCTTCAAACTCCTTCTGAAGTCAAAACTATGTATATGCACGGTCACTTCCTGTCAAAGAACTGCCTACTGCTTTTCTGGAGAAGGCAGGAATGTAATTGTTTGCTGTTACTTGATTGTGTCCAACTTTTCCTTGCAGGATTTATGGTGCAAAGTAATTGTGAATTGTGATGACCAGGATGTTTTAGAATTTAATAAAGATACACACTTTAATGGGTTTCCTTACTCAGCCATCATTTTTTATAATTGAAATCTCAAAACCTTTACTCATCCCATGAGTTTGCTCATTTGATCATCTCTGATTAAAATGAGTAAAACCTTCCCAAAGTAGCAACTCAGCACAAGCTGGCCCCACACTCCCAAAAGAATGAAAGAAATATAAAAAGATCAGTGAGGAACTGGCAAGGAATCTATCCTTGGATAGCCCATTGGGCTCTTGAATCCCTACACCTCTGGTCTTACATGACGTCATCTGTCTGCAAAGCTTCATTTATCACTTCTGTCAAATTTCAGTCATACTTATCCATGGCTTTCAGTCATACTTTTCCTCCATTTAATCATTTATCATTTAGAAGCTGCTGGATTTTTAACCTTGGTAGATTCATCACCTTTTGGCTTGACCAAATCTGATATGACAACCTTGCAATCATATTCTTCAGTTTCTCATCCTCTGTTTCAGCGAATAGCACTATCTTCTTTCCTCCATCACCAGGGTCCAAATGCTATGGTAAGGTCAGTTTTGATTTTTCTCTCCCCTGATTGAAAATGATGGACTTTTATGTACCTATGTACCTCCTTTCTTTTTTTTTTTTTTTTCCTTGGGTCTTCCTATGCTGTTTGCTTTCTGTTTTTCCTCCCCAGAATGCTGCCAACAAGTCAATCACCTTTGCTTTCTTTTCTTACACAGACGCACTGGAAATCGTGGTCCTCTGGGTGCAAGTGATGTATTACACACTTGAAATTGAAAATCAAAGCAATAGCAGCTAGGCTATGTTTCTTCAGACACTCTGAGAACTAGTCATGTGCCATCTTATCTGAGGCAGGTGTATATTGATCAGCTCATCTGTGTACCTCCATTTACCTATATTTGCTGTTTGTAAACTCTCCCTTACTTAAGTAGGTTTGAATCTATCCATTGGAGTTTGCACATTTCAGCACAGCTGCTCAAGCAAATTGCAGACCTTTTTTTTAATCCTTGGTCACTTCCCCTCTGCATCTGCATCATTCTGCATCTGACTGGAGCCAAACTTCAGTCCCAAATCTGCTGCCCACTGGTGAGAAATCTTAGGGCACTCACACACTGATGTTTCTGCATGCATGGCCAAAGTAATTCAGTCAAGATGACAGAAAGTTTTATATCGAAACAAAGTGTGAATAAATAGCTTGAAAGAAGAATGAAGAAATAAACCTCCAGCAGTGTTCAATTCAATTCTTCATATTGAGAATTTTCTTCTGAGATATTGGCATTAGCTCGTGTTTGGCAATCATTTTACAAACTGGAGGAAATGCTGAGGTCTATACAACCAACTACTCATTGCATGAAGATTTACCCCAGAATTATAGTCTCTCACTGCACTTACGCATGGAAACTAGCACAGGCCTTGGTTCAGCATTCAACCAGCCCTTAGCATGTGACAACAGGTGTCAGCAACTCAGGAGAAAACTGAGTCAGAGTAGCTACACATACCTTCATCAAAAATTACTGTCATACCGTTCTGTAACACCTGACATCTATCTTCTCAGTCTGCCCACCCCGAGCAAATGTGGGACTGTACTGCTTTACATTGTGCTGGTGCAATCTCACCTTGAATACCATGCACAGGTTTGGATGCCATAGTACAAAAAGGACATGAAACTATTAAGAGAGTGTTGAAAGGTGACTAGAAAGATAGTGAAGGGTTTAGAGGGCAGGACGTATGAGAGGTTGCTAGGGTCTCTTGCATTGTTAAGCCCAGAGCAGAGTAGCCGACGGGAGGCCTGATGGCGGCTGCAGCTCCTCCCAGGTAGTGGAGGGGCAGCGCTGAGCTCTGCTCTGCATGACAGCGACAGCGCCTGAGGGAACGGCATGGAGCTGTGCCAGGGGAGAGGCAGCTGGGGGTGAGGGACAGGGTCTGCACCAGAGGGGTGGTGGGCATGGAACGGGCTGCCCAGGGCAGCAGTGATCCCAGCAAGCTGCTGGAGTTCAAGGAGCATTAAGACAGCACTCTCATAGGGTCTGATTTTGCATGGTCCTACGTACGGTCAGGTGCTGGAGTTGATTATTCTTATGGGTCCCTTTCAACCCAGGTAATTCTATGGTTCTGTGAGATAACTTGCAGCCAAAATGCCAGGCAACAAGCCACACCTTACCATTTCCCAGTCCCCCTCCCTCTCCCATCCCAGTCCCAGTACCTCCACTCCATGCTCCCAAAGCGATGCCTTTGTTGTGCTTGATTTTGTCTTCATCTGCCTTCTGAACAGCATCAGGGGCCATCCTCAGCCTCTGGGCCATGTACTCTTAAGTTAGTACCTCCACATCAGAAGCAGAACATCCCAACTCAGGAACGTACTGGGGATTAAGCATTAGATAATTAGATGACTGAGAACATGATGCACTTTGATCTGACAGGTTATTTATTAAGTTATCATAAATATATATCAGTATATACTGATTTATATCAGTACAAACTCCATATCAGCATGGATCTTAATCTTGTTACTGATCCACTGGAGGTACTGAGCTAAACTCAACAGAAAGAAAGACTGATTTGGACACAGCACTGTAATTTTAGTAGGGCACCAGTATTTCTGGTATGCAAAGATCTACTTGTACGGCAGCAGTGATAGAAAAGTAAAACATGAGCGGAAACAGAGTGAAGTTTTTTATGAACTATTTCAACAGGATGTTATGCTTCATAGCGGGATCGCGTTCTTAGCTCAGCAGGAAGCAATCTCTGTTTCTCCAGCAGCTGCTGCTCCTTGCTGAGGTGCCACCCCGCTCGCTAACAGTGGCAATAACGAGTTACGCAGAGATGTCCTTCAGCAAACAGCAGGCCACTGCTGGCTCCTCACCCACGGTGCCCACCGCTCACCAGCGGAGCCCCGTCGGGCTGGCACATTCTCTGTCTCGTGGCCAGACAGGAGAGGGAGGAGAGAAGGAAACACGGCAGGGTTGCCTGTCTGAAGTCTCCCAGACCCGAGGAGGCCCCAGGGAAGACATCCCCAAAGCGCGTATTTATGTTTTCCTATTTTACCAGGTATACGACAGTATTTCTAACCAGGCGGCACAAGCTTCTCTCCGCTTCACCAGCGCAGCCCCGTCCCGTCCCGCCCCGCAGCCGGCCCGGCCCGCTGACGCGAGGGGCGGCGCTCCCGTCGGCCGCCGATCGACACGGGGCGGCTCTGCCAGCGCCCAACGAGGGGCAGCGGGCCGGGACCGGGCGGCAGGAGGAAGCGGCGCGATGGGGCCGGCGGCGGGAGACGCGGAACCGACGGCGGCGGCGGGGGGCGGTCCCTGGCTGCTGCTGGCGCTGCCGCCGCTTCTGCTGCTGTTCGCGCTGGTGGTTCGGCAGCTATTGAAGCAGCGGCGGCCGCCCGGCTTCCCGCCCGGCCCCGCGGGGCTGCCCCTCATCGGCAACATCCATTCCCTGGGCGCGGAGCAGCCGCACGTCTACATGCGGCGCCAGAGCCAGATCCACGGGCAGGTACCGGGCGGGCGCCGGCTCGGACGCCGAGCCGGGGCAGGCGGCGGGCAGAGCGGGGTGACGGCCCGGCCGCTATCGGGCGGGACGGCGCTGGGGGCCCCACAGAGGGTGCCGCAGCTCCGGCGCTGAGCGTCGGGCGATACGCGGCTGCAGGCGGCCCGGCACGGGGCGGAGAGCGGATCTGCTCCCGTGCGTGCCGGGGCTCCGCTTCGGGGCAGCGATGTGCCCCAGCATCCCTCTGCCTCGTATTCGTCGGGCTTCGCCTGGAGCGGAGCGCACGGGAAACCAACGTGCAAGGTTGAGCATAGTGCAGCATGGGAAGAACTTAACATTAAAGTGCCTTCAGAATGATTTCCGAGTAGTTACTGACAGTCTATTGCTATACGTATATGGGAACGTTTTGATGGCTTTTTGCCTTTTCACGTTTTCTTGTTTCTCGACTGTTTCTTTTCATTACCCCGTTTCATGGGACCTGTCTATTCTTACATGCTTCAAAAAAGTGAAGCCCAAGCTATCCGTGCTGGCTCGGAAAGGCAAGGCAGAGCAGACGCAGCACGTGTAGGTGTGCGCCTGTTCCCGCCCGCCCCGTCCTCCCCCACCCCTCCCAAAACGCCAGCGGACTTTTCCTTAGAGGGATTCTCGGTCGATGGAAAAAGAGCTTTGAGTCCAACAAACACTGGTTTGGCTAAAAAATCATGTCCCTAAACTATTAAGAGCTGTTTAAGCGGTGTTTAAATAACACCCTTGCCAAGCAAATGAAAGAATACTGATGATGGCAGATAAGTCTTTTGTAAAGATCGTTATGAAAGCTACAGAAGAAACTTAACAGTCAGTCTTAAGAATGAGAAGCAAAGTATATGAATGAAAAGCATGCTCGATGGCAGAAGTGAAAGGGTAGGGTTATCTCTTCATCTCTATTCCAGTATTTTGGCAGTAGAGAAAAGGTGTTTAAAGGAAAATACTGGGATGAACTGAACGGAAATAGGAAGACAAATGTATCATGCAAAAATTAAGCTTTATACTTGCCTGAATGCTGACTGCAGTTCTCTTCACCTGCTGTCATCAAGGATTCTGCAGAATCTGGGGTAGAACAGGAGGCAGACCAGGATATTGGGAGCTCTGGAAGAGATCAAGGGAATGAAAAAAGTATTTCACAACATACAAAGAATAAGAAGTAGGCTGTGATTGAAGTACACAAAAATAAATGCTTCCAAGGGGTACAACAGTACCTTTTTCTCATTGCAACAGTGAAAAATTTAGTCTTGCTTAAAGGAAATATACATCATAGAATGTGTAACTAAACTACTGCCCATTCACATAGTGATGGTCAGCAGTGCTGCAATGAAGAAAAAATAAACATTTGTGTAAGTGAAAAGCACTGGATTTATCACACTAACAAAAGTATGAAAAGGAACATAGAATTTCGGTCTTTAGAGTTTAGCCTCATTTTTATTTTGTTAAGCTTAGGAGATTTTCATTCTGCCAGCTGTACTGCATCTTTCTCCAAAGCATATAGTGCTCAGCACTTCTGGAAACAGGAGATGGGACTAGCTGGGCTGTGGTATGTGTTTGTTGCCAGTCATCGTGGCTCTCACATCTGTCATCTGATGGGTCTTTGGGAGTCTGTGCAAAGTAAGCTGATGCCCAGTTCCAAAGAGAGGAAGGACTAAGGGGAGCTTGGTTGTTTTCCAGCACTGACACCACTTAAATGTCTACCATCACAAAGTGATGGAAGGTTTTGTCAGAAGAACTTGTAGTTTTGATCACAATGCCCTTAACCAAATTCAACTATGGATTCTTTTTACTAAATAGGAAAGGAACAACAGAGGGCAGTGAAACTTCCCTCCTTTCTTTGTTTCAATATGAAAGTAGACCATACAAGTACTTTAGTTCTTCTATAAATAACATACCTTCCATCTATCTGCATTAGGAGAAAAAACAATTTTTTCTCTCTGAAATATGTGTAGATTCGCTTTTTTATTTTAATGACTCTATGAAAGTATCCCTACCCTTACTTTGGAGGTTTGTCACATTAGGTGCACTGCAAAGCAGAACATAGCATAGGCTAACTTCCTGTGTCATTTGAGAGAGATTAATGTAGCTCACTACAAACTCTATGATGCCATAGTTGTATCAACACATGAACCTTCCTGTTTCTTGTATGCTCCATTGAAGTTCATTGCTATATTTATGAAATCCATATTTTGCATTGAAGTTCAGTGTTGTCACCTTTTCACTAGTTGTATTTGCTTGTTTTCATTATTTCTTTGCAATATTTGGTTGTGACAGCATTTTATAATTTGTTTTTTCCCTTAAAGATTTTCAGCCTTGATTTGGGAGGTATATCTGCTATTGTGCTGAATGGCTATGATGCAGTGAAAGAATGCCTTGTTCACCAAAGTGAAATTTTTGCAGACAGACCATCTCTTCCTTTGTTTAAGAAGCTGACAAACATGGGAGGTATGTGCTAATGTCATCAAATGGAAATGCATTTTTGTCCATATGATTTTATTAGGCCATACGATCACATGAAACATTTGCTCTAGTTGGTTTTTCTACCTAAGTCTGTTTAGCCTTGAGAAGAAGACTGGGAGGGGAATCGATCCAGATCTATAAATATCTGAGGTGTGGGGGGCAAAATGGCAAGGCCAGGGTCTTTTCAGCAGTGTGTGGAGACAGGACAAGAGGAAACGGCCAGAAACTGGAACATAGGAAGTTCTGCATGAATGCGTGCAAGAACTTCTTTATGGCGAGGGTGGCGGAGCACTGGAACAGGCTGCCCAGGGGGGTTGTGGAGTCTCCTTTGCTGGAGATATTCAAGACCTGCCTGGACGCCTACCTGTGTGACCTGGTGTAGGGTACCTGCTTTGGCAGGGAGGTTGGACTTGATGATCTCTGGAGGTTCCTTCCAACCCCTATGACTCTGTGATTCTTATCTCTTCATGAAATAATCGATGCTTCTTTAAAGATATCCATTCCTGAGCTAAATTCCACAGCAAGATACAAGTAATTTTTTTATCTCCATGCTCTTCCCTCCTCAGTCAATTAATGTCACTTGTAAAGCTATTTTCTTTGTTTCTGGGAATCAAATTAGCTTTGAAGCATCTCTTAGCTTTTAGCTATGAGCAGTGCAAGAGTCCTCTGAAATAGCTCTACTTATCTATTGCTATAACTCTTCCAGTTGTTTAGCACGAACTCTGAGAAACATGTTTTTCACACAGAGAGTGGTGATGCACTGGAACAGGTTGCCCAAGGAGGCTGTGGATGCCCCATCCCTGGAGGCATTCAATGTGATGTGGCTCTGGGCAGCCTGGTCTGGTGGTTGATAATGCTGCACATAAGCAGGGAGTTGAAGCTAGATGATCATTGTGATCCTTTTCAACACAAGCCATTCTGTGATCCTATGATTTAAATTCTTTGAATCCAAGCTTAAAAGATCTTTTTTTTTTAAAAAAAATCAGTTATAGGCAGACTTTACCTCAACTTCTGTTTATGGAATATGCTTCTTTTAGTAAAAACTGGGTTCAGTGAAAAAGAAGAATGTGGGCATTACCACAGGTTAGTATATGTCTTATGACTCAGAAGGCTTGCATTTTGATATCAAAATGTTCTTGGTGTACCTGCTTATGTTATAGTGGAAGTAACTCATAGCAATTGCTCTTAGATCAGATTTTCCATAAATGCAACATGTTTCTGGATAGATCTGACATACTTTTACCTAAAGGTATGAAGTCTGCTTGCCTGCAGTAGCATAGGTATATCTAATTCAGCTTTGAGGCAGAGGGGTTGTTTAGGTAATCTTCCAATAGCTTATTCTATTGACAGTAATATACTTTCAGAGTGGACTGAATAGTTAAATACATTTATTGTCTTATTGAGGAAAAATAAAGCACTGCATAAAATGCTGTGTCAAAACATTTTTTTTCAGGCTTGCTGAACAGTAAATACGGCAGAGGATGGACAGAACATCGCAAATTAGCTGTAAATACCTTTCGAACTTTTGGATATGGTCAAAGGTCCTTTGAACATAAAATTTCAGAAGAATCTGTGTTTTTCCTTGACGCCATTGATACCTACAAAGGCAGACCATTTGATCTTAAGCACTTGATAACAAATGCCGTTTCAAACATTACTAATTTGATTATTTTTGGAGAACGTTTTACATATGAAGATACTGAATTTCAGCACATGATTGAGATTTTCAGTGAAAATATTGAATTAGCTGCAAGTGCCTCTGTATTTTTATATAATGCTTTTCCTTGGATTGGTATCTTGCCATTTGGGAAACACCAGCAGCTGTTCAAAAATGCAGCTGAAGTCTATGACTTCCTTCATAAGCTTATAGAACGAGTCTCTGAAAACAGGAAGCCCCAGTCACCTCGACATTTTATAGATGCATATTTAGATGAGATGGATTGCAACAAAAATGATCCAGACTCTACATATTCAAGAGAGAACTTAATTTTCTCTGTTGGAGAACTCATCATAGCTGGGACAGAAACTACAACAAATGTTTTAAGATGGGCAGTGTTATTTATGGCTCTTTATCCAAACATCCAAGGTAAGATCTTTGATGTTATAAAATGAAGTATGATATACTTTGACCAAATAATATTGTTCTAACATCAGTTTGATTTGAACATTATTTTAGATTAGGGAGAACAACAGTAGCCATGTCTGTAAGGCTCTTCAATTCTATCTAGAAATCAGATACCTTTCTATACTAAAGGTTGTGTTTTATTTTTATGGCAATAGATGCTTTACTAAGGAGAAATACCTAGGCTTGACTGAGCATAACTAATACTTCTTTTGTGGAAGCTTAAAACTGAGGTTGCTTTTTTTAAGCAGTCAGCGCGTTTCAGATGATTTAAAAGAAACAGTTATAAAAAATTACAAACTGCTTTTATGTTTCTGCATTCTGTTAATTTGTCATCATGCCTGATGTAATGCAATTAGAAAGCCTATCAAAAAACTAAAAAAAAAGATAGAAAATGATGATAGGTACTTACGTTTTAGGATGTATATTTGTGTTGAAAAGAGGTATTTTAAGTACCATAAATAGTCAAAAAGGCTAAAAATATCCTAACTCCTTTAGATCTGACCAAGATATTGCTATTCAATAGAGATCAAGAAAACATTATCTTGTCTCCTATACACTGGCCAGTTTTATAGAAATCCACTCACCTAAAATAATTTTCTGATCCTGAATACTGCAGTAGAATACGTTCCTGAATCAGAATTCAATATCAGTTCATCTAGATAAAAATAAAAAATGTTGTTATTTTTATTTATTTAACATGCCAAGAAATCAGTACATTACAGACTGTGCTTTCACTAAGCTGTTTCCCATCTCTCTCTTTTTTTTTTTTTTTTTTTTGGCTATTAAATATTGTCAGTTCAGACTGAAGAGCCTGGTGATTCTTAGTAGAATTTTTCTGTCGTTGCCCAGATTTTCATTATTTGCACATGAAATATAAAAATGCAAATTTCTTCTAATTAATTGGGAGCTGTTTGACTGTTTCAACAAATAAAGCTTACGAGGGAAAAACAAAAAACAAAAGAGGAAGTCTGAATGCCTTTGAGATTTTTTTAAAGGAGTGATCTTATTCCTATGAACATAATTTTAAAAATAGCTAAAAAAAAAAAAGAGGATCGATTGAATTTTTTTCCTTTCATTTACACTCAGAATCTTGCTACTGTAGTTCTTCTTATCCGATACATTACAGTGAGAATTATTTACCGTTTAAGAGTGAATGTTTTTACACTGTGTCACTTTCAAAGAGTCAGCAGAATTAGACAAGTTACAATGTAAGTAGGTAACATCAGTGTTACCTGTGCCCACTCGGGTATTTAAAGTGCATTATCTTTGCAGTCTCATGCTTGTTCCCTTCACTCTGATGAAACAGAAGTAAATTTGAGCACAAAATGATATATTAAAGCATGACTTTACTGGTTATAGTTAATCTTGAAATAAAGATTATTGTTATATATGCTTACAAGAATTTCTACTAGCAAGAGGAAGACAAAACTCTAAACTTAAAAACATATAAGCTACTATATTTTTGGTATGATATGTCATGTTTCAGTATTCTTTTATAAGTACATTTTCAAGTGATAAAAATATAATGATTTTTCACTTATTACTTTTCCTAACAGGACATGTTCAAAAAGAGATCGATTTAGTCATCGGCCCAAATAAAATGCCTACTTTGGAAGAGAAATGCAAAATGCCATATACTGAGGCTGTTCTCCATGAAGTTCTAAGATTCTGTAACATAGTTCCACTAGGTATTTTTCACGCAACCTCCAAAGATACTGTTGTACGTGGTTACTCTATTCCTGAAGGCACTACAGTTATTACAAACCTCTACTCTGTACATTTTGATGAAAAATACTGGAACAATCCAGAAGTGTTTTTTCCTGAGAGATTTTTGGACAGCAGTGGACAGTTTGTCAAGAAAGATGCATTTATTCCTTTTTCATTAGGTAAAAACGATTCCTTCCACTGTTCCTTCCCATAAATCTAGGAACACACAACATAAAAGTGATGGCAATAAATCAGAAATGAACAGCATGATTTAAATCCAAGGTTCTGATGAAACAGCTATTTTAAAGTTATATTCTTTATATACATATTTATAAATTATTTTTTTTTTTTCAGCATAGCACATTTTAGGATAACCTCCTATGTAAATAAGCTCATTATTATACAAGCCAACAAAAACAACCTACCTGTATAGTATCACCTTATCTGCAGAATCTATACATACCAGATCATCGTGGCATCTAATTCTGAAACAAACAGCACCTAATGTGCAGGGTTATTTACTGCTGAAGTTTTCACAACCAGGTGATATTTTAGCACTTAAGTCAGCACCAGAAATGGCAGGTATTTTTCCAAGGGAGGTCAGCATGCGGCACAACATTACGTGCCAAGAAAATATTCTGGAACTCCTAACTTACAGGCATTTTTAATGCCTATAATTAAGGGTAATTTACCTCACATACTAATAGCAACCTAAAAATTAGATATTCAGTATAAAATAACTGCCTCCTTCTCCAGTCCATTGAAAGATGCACCTTGAGATACTCTTTCTTCAAAAAAATAAAAGGAGCCAAGACAGTTCTCTTGGACTAGAAGCACAACTTCTAAATGGCCTAAGTTAGATGGGATAATTCTATTTTTATTGCCTGTTTTGTTTCTCTGTACTTATGTGATTTTATAACTTCTAGAATTTGTAATCCATCTGTCTCACAAAACCACAATTTCTTATTCATGAGAGTGAAAATGTAATGTAAATAATTTTACAAGTCTTTTCAAAAACTTTTTTTTTTTTTTTTTTTTTCCTAATCCAGGAAGAAGACATTGCCTCGGAGAACAGCTCGCTCGAATGGAACTGTTTTTGTTTTTCACTTCATTGCTACAACGATTTCACCTGTGTTTTCCTCATGGCGGGATTCCAGATCTCAAACCAAGATTAGGCATGACATTACAACCACAGCCATACCTCATTTGTGCAGAAAGACGATGAAGAAAGGAGTCTAGACTGTCAGGTGGAGTGAAATGGTCCAAGCTGCTGCCAAGAAGTCACTTGCCTTCTATTTCTTCAAGTTGGAAGAAGAAAAGTGTTTATGACTTAAACTATGGCTATTTGTGCACAAGTTCATGGTTTCTTTTTACTTGGTTTTCACAAAAAAAAAAAAAAAAAAAAAAAGTTTCACAACCAAGGATATAAAACAAATCCTGTGTTTAAAGTTGATGTTTCCACTCCGTAAATTTGTATTTGTTTTGAATCTAACTTCTGATTCAGCTTTTAATTTCTTAGCAAGCTATTTTACTTCGAGAGAATATTTTTATAACATAAGACAATATGGCTTACATTTTGATAGTCAGATTTATATGTAGAAATCCTGTATACCTTATTCCAGCAAAGCTGGAGTATATAATTCTCTATTAAATTCACATAGCAAAAATTATTTTAAAGATAAGCTTTAAGTTTCTGTAACTGAGAAATTATCATTTGCAGCTTTGACAAACAAATCTATAATTAAAGCGTTTCAATCCTTCCTTCATCATTCCCATTCTTCCTGTATGATCTTCATTTTCTAGTAAGTCAGATAACTGTATAATTCATTTTTGATGCATTTTATGGCTCGCTTTTCGTTTAGTAACATACGCAACATGTTCCATTATTCCCATGCTCTTGACAATTACAGAAACGCACTTTGCTGATTAATTGCATTTCCAGACACATCCTCCATTTCCTCACAACACAAAGCATTACATAACATTTAAGCTTTGCTTCAGTACTCTTAAAAAAAATGTGTTTGCGTTATGAGAGGCAAGTGCAGCTGCACTAAGAGTTTGCTCGTGAGTCTGGAAGGAGAAGAGACTTTGTTGGAAGGGAAGAGAGAGTAGGGTAGGGAGAAGCAAATTTTAACTGGATTTTAAGCACAGGTTCTAGGCATAAAGGTATTTTACTTATGGTAAGCCTATTTTTTATTCTGCTTGACAGCTATTGCTTTATGGTTATTGGTAAAATGTGACCTATGTGTGCAGGGCCCTAGGGGAGTACCCAGTGATCCAAATATAGTTAGTGCACAAGTCTACATTATGTGGGTAGTAGTGGGGCATCAAAATAGGGTTCAGAGAATCACACATGCTGAGGGAACAGCTAATTACAAATAAGGCTCAATATTGAGTCTTGCTGTTTTCACACCTTTTGCTTTCACTTGGTGCTACAGGAAAGCTTAAAGACAGAAATTTGACATTTTTCTTCTCACCTGAGGTTTTCAGCTCATACCAAGCAGGAATAGTTGCTTTCTTTTGAAATAACAACTGAAACATGTCACATACAGCTAGTATTAGTCCATTTACATAGACTACAAT
Source organism: Coturnix japonica (assembly GCF_054131305.1). Taxonomy (NCBI): domain Eukaryota; kingdom Metazoa; phylum Chordata; class Aves; order Galliformes; family Phasianidae; genus Coturnix; species Coturnix japonica. Next base: position 17,093,147 of record NC_140667.1, on the reverse strand, counting down.
GGACTTAAGATGCAGCAGATCCAAACTGAATTATTTTCCGTGTCTAAGGATGGGATGAGATCCACACATCCAACAGAGAACATCTCCAAAGCATGTTCCTGGTACTCTTAAGTGGGAAGAGTAGCAACTTCTTGCTAAACTACATTTCTGTAGAGATTTGAGATTACAAAAGGATAAGGCGGTTATAAACCTTATTCCTGTGTATTTGACACAGCATGAAAGCTGCAAATAATCTGTTCCTAAGATTTTGGCATATACAATGAGTAGAAAAGAGGAAGCTGCTGAGCTTTTCAGCATTGATTGTCCAGACTGAGGCTTTTTTTCCTTTTTTTTTTTTTTTTTTTTTTTTCTTTCTGCTGGGTACTTGTGAAATGTTTGTGCAAAAAAACTGTCAAATATACCAAATTTAGGTCTTTTCAGTAATAAAAAAACAAAACTGAAAAAGAGTTTGCAGAGCGACATTTCTAGGCTAATGGTAATTCTTCCCAAGTCCCCACTTGTACTATTTGCCAGAGTTTTGTTACCATTTAGGTTTGCCATCTGAGCAACAAGACCTTCAGAACATTGTTTAATTAAAACATGTTTCAAATAAATCTTAATTGAGGGAGGAAAATGATTAAAAATATCAAGATATCTCATGGTACTACTCTCAAAATACAACTGGCCAGAGAAAATTCCCTTTTCCCTTATTTTTAGAAATAACTCTTGGCTAGACTTAACTCCATTTAATGAGAACTGCATTGATTATATGTTATTCTGATTTCCAAATCAAAATACCTCATAAAAAGCCTTAAAATATCAGTTCAAACTGTTAGCGTTGTCTGCCAATTTACAATCTCATTCAAACAATCAAATACCTCTGAAAGTCTTTTCTATAAATGTATGCCTACATCACTTATATTTTATATCATTTCTTGTTAGCTTCTTCATTATTTTTCCTCAGAAATCTGACTTAGAATTATCCAAGGATCCACTTTAAGCATTTGAAATATGGACATATTTGTTTTTTCCAGTTCTCTGATATTTCTCTATCTTACTACGGTTGCTTTGTCATGCACAACAGTAACTGGATGTATATATCAATTGAGAACTCCTTACCTTTCAGCTCTGCTGATTCTGCTGACTAGTTTTCCTTGCAAAAGAAAATTCTATGTTCTCCAAGTGGGAAGATGAGTCTGCATCCACAGTGCAGGCAGCACTACAGTATTGCACAAGATGGCATAACGTGCGCTGACTTTGAGCTGTAGGAATTTAGCATACTGTCTGTTCAGTGGGATTGAGTATGCCTCCAAATATTCCTTGCCACTAACCAGACTCAACCATAACATGCACATTTAAGGTGAAGTAATGTATCTTTCTACATTTGAACTGGTGATCCCTCTTTGGTACTATTGTTGTGCAGGTAGGTTTCCAGTACAAGATCACTATTGTATATCTATATTCCAGGAGTTATAGACCTAACCATGCAAAGAATTCAGTTGATTTACATTTATTTCATACATACACGCTACAATCTCTCTACCTTACAGGTGTATGTTTTTATGAGTCAGATTCAATATAAGTAGAAGGTCTTCCCTTTTGGACTCTTGTCTGTTTGGATGTATCCAAGTATAAATTCATATCTCAATGAGCCAGTGACACAAAATACAGGAAAAGGATGAAGGAAATCCTTTCTGAAAAGCTGTAATTCTTAAAAGTAGTTGGGATTCATGGTGAATTGTTAAACGTGAGCTTTAACTCTGCAGCCAAAAGATCTTATGTGACAGAATATTGAATGAATATACAAAAACTACATGTGTATTTGTTGCTGGCACAAGCGTTCAGTGAATACAGCGTCTTGATACATTGTCTATAACTATGGCAACATTTAAAATTTTGTTGTTTCTTTAGAGCTGTAAATGTAACTAAGAATACATTTCCAACATGTGTTCTGGCTTGTTGCAATCTACTTCTACTGATTTATGAACTGAGCATTTATTATATGATCATATCAGGGCAGAACCATGTCCAAGCTAATATGCTTTCCTGTCAACATAACTTATTATTTCATACTTGGTTGTACACTGGCACTGTTAGTTTTGTTAAGTTGGAGGCTCAAGACTGTTTCCAGAAGTTGCATCACAAAAATGTACTGAAGAACATACTGGCTAATCACACATTCAAGGCAATTCATTCACTTTGTTTATAAAATATAATATAAATGACTTAATTACAATGTACAGCTGTCTATACAGAGAATGAAAAGCTGGTCTCAATCTCAACAGCAATCTCAACCATCACTTTTTAAAAACACACTTTTCTCTCTGAATTCCACATCTCTGCTAGTTATTCAAGAGTTCAAATAGCTTGAGCTGACATAGCAAGCAATCTGTGTCTTGATTTGGTGTGCAATTGTACTACACAATTCGATCTGTGGTTGTCTGTATAGTGAAATATGCCACCAACGTGCACATTTTTAGCCTACAGGTTTGTACTAGCTCAAATACTAGTGAGTAGATGAGGGAGAAGCTTCTAATTAAGATAGCATGTTCACCTGAAGAAGTAACAAGTTCAGAAAAACAAGAGTAAGACAATCAAGTCATTTAGGAAAAGGGGAGAGAAAAATATTACGTGAAGTTTGAAGGAAAAAAAAAACAGCAAAAAAAAAAAGCACTGAATTGGAAAACATGAGGACTAAGGATAAACAGAAAAATAATTATAGTTGTTTGAGTGCCAGGTCAGAATTTATCTTTGTGTAAGACAGATGGAAAATGAAAATAAGACACTACTCAGGTACAATGGATTATTAAATACAGGCTTGAGAGGGTAAATTCTCAGTATAAGTCTGTGAAAGTACAGACATGGATTTTCATAGCAGCTGAAATATTGTTTTAGTATTGGGCCTTATTTTGGTATCTGGTATTAGACAAAGCCTTTGTATAATCAAGATCAAATTAAGCTTCCGTTCTGGAAACATTTTGCCTCATTCTGTCCTTCATACAATTTGAGGATCAGCAGATTCTTCCATTTCTAGATTATCCCTTCAGATATTTCTGAAGACTGTCAACTATCTCGATGTCAATGTGATTAGAATTAGGCAGAACCCATACTCAGAGTGGTCATTTCTTAGGAAGACTGCCAGAATTCAAGGGACATTATGTTTGCTACATTCTCCTGAATAAGTAACATTCCAAATAGATTAAATCCATTAAAATAATGGAGCAAATCAGGAATGTGCAATCTAATCCAATAGCTTACTATTACTGCAGCACATGGCTGCTTGCCCAAAACTTTACATGTTATTTATAACAGCCTATAGTAATGTAACAGAAAACAGAGTATATTCTTTCCCTTGCTGTTTTCACCTCCTGACTTGCTTGTCTAGACTAGTACAAAAATACTTAAAAAAAAATAATAACTTGTATAAACTGACTTTCTAAAAGCACAAAAAAGAGTACATTATATATACTTATATGCCATGTATTCATATTATATATGCAAAAGCTTTTTACATTACAATTAATTTGATAGGATGCTTAATCAAATTAATCCCACTGCTAGTACCTAAACAAGAATTTCTACACCAAATAAGCTTATTGACCCACTAAAGAGAGGGAAAACAAGATGGCTCAGTTGTTGTTTAGATCCTTCACAGAATAGGCAATGCAGACACAAATTCATACAAGGAAAAAATTCACATTAGGTAGAAGAATGACTGTGGATAAAACACCTTAAGGTATTTTAGTTACTCTAAGATAATTCAATTTCTCCCTAAACACACCCAAGATTAAGCATCCTGAATGCCCTCTGGTTGTCTTTAGCTTGCACAATAAACTCAGTTAAAATAATAGCGCTGGTGGTGAGCATGCATCATAGCATTACTGCATAGGTCTAATTTTTCCATGAAAAAAAGCTAGATACCTATGAGCTTTCTTCTGTCTATGTAGGTTAGGAAGATCACTTAACTGCTCTTCATGGGACCAGTAAAACTGAACTTCAAAGTTCCTTGAAGGCATCTTCAAATCACTTCCCAATGTCTTTTACGTTACATAAAGCCATACTGTTTCTCTCTCAAGTAACCTACCAATCAGAATCATCACAATGGGGGGAAATAAAACAAATCTCAACAATGCATTTACTGCATCACAAATGACAGATATAGCCTACAGAACAGCTAAGTTCTTCATGCTAGAGAAGGCCATTGCATATTTGAAAAGAATAATTACTTGTTGACTGCAAAAAAACTCAGTGCTAAAGCCAAGCTTTATCTAAACATCCACTCTTGCTAAAGTTAATTTTCTTTAAAGTATATAAATTGCATTATGTTCAAAAGCATCTGTTACATATATGTTACAGGGCCCTCACTATGCATTTTCTTAAGCTCTAAGGAACCATGTAGCATAAGAAATATCTAAAACGTAATACATTTTAGCAACCAAAGCTTGGATTATTTATTTTAACCATTTTCCTACTGTCTTTCCATTTATTCATACAATGACAAGAACACAGAATCTTAAGTCCATCTGTGCTTCAGACATTTATTGGAGACCCCCCTTCTCCTCCAAGGGGTTCTAAATTTCTCACTCAGCAAATTAAAAGACCGTTTCTAACATGAGATGCATTACTACTTAAACGCTCAGTAAATGAAAAGCTTTAAGATTATTTTCTATCATCGTGTACATTTTCTTATAGATATTCAAAATGAACCATATGAAATCCCATCTCTAGTGCTAACACTTAAAATAAAGGTCCAGAAAGGAAGTCGGTATGTTATGCTGTTCACTCATCTCACCCAGCAATACATTTTCCCAGAACTGCTTGTCATACTTCATGAAACTTCCTCCCTGCTTTAAAGATGATCTCTCTCAGTGAGTCACAACTTTCTCAATCCTTAGACAATTATCGTCTTAAACATTATGAACAATGATATGATATATATGATATATGATTATTCTGATTATTTTGCTAATCTGTATAGGAATTTAATAATCTATCTAATGGACAGATACTTTTACTGGAGTGTGGCATTTGAAATTAGAAACAGTATATTGGTAACTGTTTACTTACACTGAATAGAACAAAATGATTACGAATTCATTCTCAAATGTTTCTTCATTCACTTCTCTGACTGAGAGGAAGCTTAGATAAAATATGCATCAGTTAGATTAGCAATGCCACAGAGATTAATCAACAAGAAAGTCCATTTGAATGACCAGGCATAAAAAAAAGATTTCATGCCTACCTGGTACTTCCAATAAGCAATATCAAGCCTTTGGACTTCTTGTATAATAGCTTTTAAGCCAAGCATTAGTCTTTGTTTTATACACAAGTAAAATGGAAAAACTTTGATCTCATCCAAGGTGCAGAGGGTTTGCTGATCTGTAGCAATGAGTCAGAAGTGAATCATCACCTGCTTTTTTGGCAAAATATTTAGAACATGGACAAATCACAAGGTGAATGATAAGAATCATCTGAAACACTATGCTTTCTCATCATTATGTAAATACTCCATTGGTTTATTGTTAAGGCATTTATGTTTCTAGTTTTTCTGAAAACTTACAGACAAACCACATGATAGAAAGATTCTGTTCTACACAGGCCTTTTAGTCTCCTCGGTTTTGGATATATTAATGTTCTGCCAGGTAATATAGACCACGCATTAGAACTTACCATGGACATTAGTTGCTAACATCTGTGATCTCTTGCAGTGCAAAAACCAAAAGATGACTCACAGATCCCAGAAGAAGCCCTTCCAAGTCAAAAACATTTGTGCAGTACACTTTTTAAAGGGTGTCTGCTGTATCATGTAGAACTGTGTCAATCCCTTAGGTGCATTAAACATCCATTATTCAGTATCCTGAATGAATCACAACATAGCATTTTAAGTTTGGCAATTTCTGGACAGACATTTCCATCTCAGTGCCAAAGAAAAGCAGCCTTACTTTACTGAAACCATTTTCTTTAGCTGAATGCTATTATTAGCCAAACAAGCAATTGCTTTTTACTCTGTTGTTTTAGAGTATTGAAGATAACAGAGGTGAAACTAACCAGAAGTATTATTTAAAGCCTGAGACAGAAGTGTCTCAAAAAGAGTAATAATGGACAATAAAACTGCACAATCTGTCTTAATTGTTAAGACTAATGTGTCTATATGCATACATGTCTTGAGTTAGGTGTTGTATATCTGCTGGATTCGTACACACTCCAACATCCAGGAGCGTTCAGTGATGCCAGGAGCATCACTGCCAGCTTAACTGCACTGAAATGTTTATCCTATAGCGGCTTAGTTCATTATTATCCATCTTTTACCTAAGGAATATCAGTCATTATTCTTTCTCATTAAGCAGAAGACAAGATACTAATTACTTGTGATGTCATTAAACTAAGATTATATAGATCGGTTAAAACCAGTTAAAAGATGTCTTCTTTTGCAATCATCAATTCTGAAAAGTAACAGTATTATTATTATAGCAAGTTGAAGGCTTAATTCCGGAGATATCAGAAGGAAAATTCCTCATTGCAAAAATGAAAGCAATTGATCACCTCATTTACATTTACACCGAAGTGAGAAAGCTAACTGTTCAGAAACACAGTTCTGAGGAAAGCTGGAGAAAGGAAAGACTCTGCTTTGATCATGCTTGCTATATCTTTTAGTCAACTTCACATTTATTTTCTCCATGTTTTTTAACCATACTAACGTTTATAAGCCACAAAAAAAAAATAATTTTCTTAAACTTGCATCACTATTTCACCCATAATAGCTGTACTGTTATTAGCAGTATGACTTAATTTTCGTACCAGAGGTCTAAGTGAGCTCCTGAATTCTAACTCCTAATGGTGATTCACCTGCCACTGAGTTGAGTTTGAAAGCCAATCTTGATGCCCATGAAAATGCACTCCATTCCTTTTCACTTGAAAAGGGTGGTTTGAAAGCAGAGTGAAGAATTTCTCTCCTCTAGGAGAACCCTCTTATTAGCAAGTTGAATGAAAGACATTCAGAGTAAAAAATTGTTTTATGCCTATAGCAAAAAAGATCTTACTCAAACACTGTAAACTGGAACTCACCTGAAGTAACGTTACACCAGTCCTTCCATCTTGAGTCTTCAGCTCACCATCTGACTTTGCTGTGAAGGAATAACTCACAGGAAGAGGAAGCAAGGAGTTTTTTTTTTACTGTTTAGTACCACCATAACATTCAGAGGTCTCCAGAGATGTAGAGAGAATTGGCTCCTTACTGGAAACTAACTTCATAGTATAGTTCTGTGTGTACTGTATGCATTGGAGCAAATAATCCAACCTATGCTGTAGACGAGGGCAATGAGGATGTGGTAGACTGTTTTGACTGGAAAGGTGCTGCGAAGGTTTTACTTAAAACTGAAAACATTATCAGGATATCTACTGTAACAATAAAGTTCAGTGTAAGCTAATTTAGCGTGCTTCTTGATCAAACAAGAAACAAGTGTTGCTTAAGAAAACATTTAAAAGGTGTTCTGTGTGCTTCTCTGTGCTCCTTAGTGTACCCTGGTAGATATGGAATAGAAGTGTGATCACGGATCAAAATTAGTTGCAACTTCCCAGTAGCCTGCCACCATAATGAGTGTACCCTGCTTTATAAGGATAGGTGTTGTTGAGAACAGCTCAAACAACATTCAAATAACTCCCCATCAATACTTTTGAAAGATTAGAGCACTTCAGTTAAAGTTACCTCCACTGCTGCAAACATGCCCTGAAGCAACCTTTGATGACATTAACTCCTAGGGAAACAGTAAGTCACATATTATGTATGCATAAAAAACAGATGTTCTAAGATGCTTTTGAACACATTCACAAAACTAAGCATCGAAGCAAGCTATTGTAATTTGAAAATATCTAATTGGAAGTCTATATTAGAAGTGTACATTCATAAACACTGAGGCTTCTCTCCTTTTTCTGAACTTAAAAATGACTTCAGTATTTCTAAAGAATATAGGACAAAAGTGGAATAAGAAAAGTTTTGGCAATGTTGTCACCAGATATAACTGCTGTCAATGCTTTAGTAAAAGATAAAATGCTATTTTTGCCTTCTTATTTTCTCTTCATAATATTTTTAATGACACTCTTTTTAAAAGATAGCTAACTTGTCATGCAAAAGACTAAGAGTAACTTTAGACAAGCACATCTGTATCCTTTCATCAGTAATGCAAGAATTAAACGAAGTAGTATTAAAGTGCCTTTTTTAACATAGAAGTACACAGACTAAACACAAAATGCTAAGAGCAGTATATTGGAACAAGCATAATTTATGGGATCTTCAAATTATTTGTTAGGGAAATATATGAACAGCAAACATCAGATACATGCGAGTGATCAGTAATTTCCAGCTTCAGTAGTGCCATATTTTATTGATGACAGAAATATCTGGTTTTAACACTGCTCACATGTTACAAAAAAACAAATAAAAGAAAATGGAATAAAATAAGTAAAATTAAAATATAAAACTGATATTAATTATGACAGCAAAGGGGAATTTGGCATTGATAAGGTTAAAAAAAAAAAAAAAGAAAGAAAAAAAAAAGCACACCTCAGTAGTCTTTGAAAGTGAATCCAGAAACAGTTGATTAGTAGAAGGGGGGAAGGGTGGGGAAATCCTTCACAGTTATTTGAACTGGCCAAAAAGCAGAATAGATATTAGACTGCGTGAAACATGCACAAAATAATTTAGACAAGATTACCTTAGAAATGTTACATCTTTTTCAAGCTAAGTAACATAAATGTAAACAAAAACATGCTAACATACATTAGCAACGTGGGCATTCTTTTAATGCCATTCATCTGCACAGCATATAAATGCACACTATTAAAAAGTGCATTTTAAAACTAGCTTTCCCTGTGGCTTGCATAAGGTGATTATTTACTTGCAGTTTAATTTATGCATTTTTATTTTTGCCACTAGCACTACAATTGCAGTGATCCTATACTATATATTCATGTGGTCTGTGGATTAAGCTTCTTACTTTATTACTAAATGATCTAAAATCTACTATATACATTGATGTCGATCTTACTCTGAGCCTTTACCCGAAGCTTTCACATTCTGCTTTCCATATGTATATTTCTGGACACAGATCAAACTTGTAGGCAACATAAGCTATGTCTGTGATGGAAGAAAAGAGGTAAGGCACATTAAAATACACTAGCCACTTTGAAACAGTAATTTCTATCTTTTGTTAAAAAAAGAAAATCTTTAATTCTCCTAAAGTTTTACATACAAAGAATAAATGAAATATCATCTTATTTCTTTACAATTTAATACCAGAAATTGGTGCAAGATAAAATCTATTGTGTCGTTGACTTGTTGTTTTTTTTAAACAGGAACCTGAGTAAGGGCAGGAAATAGAGCATTATCACTAGAAGAATAAAATCCCTTAATAATTTAAGTAGCTGAACATATTTTTAATGTTTTACCACAAAACAGCAAGACAACAGATGAGAATGGCCTCATATTCAATGAACACCCACTGCAAACCTGAATATTTTCTGCAAAATAAAAAAACCCAAACCATCAGATTATGCACAAGAATAAAAAGCATCATAAATTGATGCACCTGAATTTTTTTTTTCCCTTTTTTTTTTTTTCTTTAAACCACAAGTATCAAAATTTAGCATTTCTGTCACAGTCCTTGAACAGTTGCTCTGAGATGACTACGTTAAGCACACGATTGCAATAAAGTAGGCACCCCACAACAGGCTTGCACTGCAACAGGAATATGGTTTTCACATAGGCACAGATTTTTCTTATTCATGTTCAAAAACAACATGAAATACACAACTGAAGACAATATTAGAATTCATCAAACATCCTTGTTAGCAAAAAGTTTTTGCCACTTTGGTAACTGAAGTCAATGAATGTATCTAAAAATTGTAGGTACCTTTAGGAAAATAAGAGTTCCATATTTAGCAAGGCAGCATTGTATCAGGATATGTTATACCAACTAAGGCATAAAGAACTTTGCATCTGGGTATACAATACTTAATTTTAGAATAAAGTTTTGTATTCTGTGTGGTGAAAGTGCATAGGAGTGGGATTCCACTGAAGCAGAAAGAATCCTCTCACAGTATTAAGGCCTTTCAATTTTAAGTGAAATGCATCAGGCTAAAGTCTGCACAGTGAAAAAAAATAGGACTTCCTATCATCGTACTGAACACAACTGGAGTTTACTCAGCATGTCTTTTCTTCTCCTAGCTGCCGCTCATCTTCTTCATCAGCTTCCTCAATAACCTGAATTTCATCTGCTTGAGGTAAAGATGAGATCTCTGTGAGCAGTTTAGCTTCCTCTGCTTTCTCTTCTTCTTCAATTGCTTTCTTCCATATTTTGTGATTTTCACTGAGATGGTGTATTAGCTGACAAAATATTCTTCTACCTTTTTTTCTTTGAGCTTCTGTAAAATTTAAAGCGACATATTTTATTCTTTTGAGATTCAAAGAGATGACATCTTATACACACACACACACACAAAATAATGTCGTGTTGAAAAGGAGATTTAAATTTGAGGCAAAACCTACAGAAACTTACAATATTTGAATAGCAATGTGGATAAGGATAGTGATTAGTTTTATAAGGATAATCAACATAGCTACAATATTTGAACAGCATGATTTTAGTCATTGTTGTTATGCCTGAATCTAGTAAAAGAAAACCAGGTACCAACTCAAGTATAAAATCTTACTTAAAATGGGTTCATTTTCTATTTCTTCATCATCACTCTCCAACTGAGCTCCATCATCATCTTCATTACTTTCTGCATCCTCCTCTTCATCAACCCACTGCCCTGGAAGCAGCCCTGCTGCATTATAGGAATTACAGAGAGGGCCAACTATGTGAGTGATGAAAGATTCTTGCAGTTTTGCAAGCTGTGGAGAAGAACGATCCATGAAAGGACTTATAGGTAATCCAAGACTTGCCTCTTCATCACCCTGAAAAAGAGATTACAAAAATAAACCAGAATTTCTCAAAATATTAACTTTAAATTTTGATTTTGAGGAGATAAGTAAACAAAGCTGATTGCATCTTTTTACCAAAGGCAATAGTAATATTGACTAAACTAATGAAAATGTAGTTAGAACAATCATGAAAAGATATTTTAAGATTGCACATCTCACAGTCCTCCCTTCACCTTCACAATATCTCAAAAATTGACAGCATTTGTGGGGAGCTTATCTTCAGGCTTCTAACAGAACTAATAGAAAGTTAAAGATTACATTAGTATACTTCACATAAAAATAACTTGTCAGTATTCAGTAAAAGGAGATGGAAATACTTTATTTGACTTTATTCTGACAAAGAATAATGTTCATATTAGTTACGCATTTAATAGCATCAAGAATTGATCATCTGCCTCTAATTAAATCATGCATACTTTCAACACCTACCTGTTCATAAAATTCATTAACAATGCCTTCTGTCCATTTCAGATGCAGCTCTCTAACTTTTGCTGGGCCATTGATATCTGCCAGTTTGATGCATATTTGACAGACAAGCAGGCGATCATTTTCATTGCTCCATTCTATACCATGACTGTCGATATCATTGACCTGGGTTGAGCATATATATTTTGAAAAATTAAGTTCAAACTATTTATGGGTGTTATATTGTTAGGCCCTGCACCAAGACACTTTTATCATATATATATATATATATATATATATGTATGTATGTATATATGTATGTATGTATGTATAATCTTAATATAGTCAAAAAAGTCGTTTTCAGTCTTTGAAATAAGATTGGAGCCTACTGTGGGTCTGGAAGGCCAGCCAGACAATCTATTAACCAGCATAAAACGTTTTGTTTCAAGAAAACAGCACATTTGCATTTTTTAAATCAACTCAATAGGTTAAAGTTTTAAGTACAATTGTTTAGTATCAACAAATATCCATTGGCAACGCAAACATCGGTATACCACAACCAGCTCAGAGCAGGCAGTAAAATGTAACTAACCTTGGAATTAAATTCTGCAAGGAAATCAAAATGCTTCTTGAGATCTGTGGCAAGGATTGCTTCAATCACTAAGAAACGAAAACGCTTGAACTCTACGTGATCAAGATTTGATAAAAAGTTGTATTCTGGTCGTGATAAGAAAAGATTCCAGGCAGAAGCAGCATGGTGATTTTCTAAGACTGATCTGTCATTGTAAAGAACAGCCTACAAAAGAACAGATCATAAATAACAGACTTAAGATTTAGAACATAATATTCTGAAGCTTAAGGATTAGTCACTAACAAGATGTTTTTCTGATGTTTTGCCTTCTAGTTTTGAGGGTTATAGGGGAAAGAAATGGCAGATGAGAGGGGGAAAAAAGCCAAGTAGTAAAAGCTTTTCTTTAAGTTCTCTAAAGGTCTTTTAAATTTCCATTGGTGCTTCTAGACATACATGCCACTTAAAATGGAGACAACACATTACTAGTAATCTGTACAGGCCATACACTAACAAAAACAAAACCTCACAATTTGTATCGGTTTCAGATTTACTATTATTATTGATATCATTATACATGTTTCTTTTCTCAAACTTCAGAGACACAAACCACCACAATCAGTAATCAGTATTTTTTCCCCCTCAATCACTACTCCCCTATGCAGTTCAGATATCTTTTATTCAGTGATTTTCCTTCTCCTATCCCTGGTTATTTATTCATTTATTTTGGCTTTGCTTTATTTCACCTTATTCATCTTTAGCTTTTAGAACCTGAAGAAAACTTTCTTTCTTTCTATGCCCTTTTCTAATAAAGCTGGTTATAGGAGATGAAAACAAGGATTTCTTGCTGATTTTCTCTTAATTTACTCATTCACCCTTAAAAATAATGGCTGCTTCCCACAACAGATAAGTATGAAGTACAGAGTTTAGGCAATGCAATTCATTAAGCTACAAGAATAACTCACATTTTTAAGGTAATTGCAGAAATCGGTATGATTTTGTAGGACTTGCAAAATGCAATATATCTTTACCTGCTTAGACCATCCTAGAACCAGCACTCTTTGAATTATCTTTTACTATAATCTACATAGATTTAAGTTATTTATAGCTTTTTAAATTGAGAATGATTTTCATACATGTACAATCAATGCACACAAAATACATGAGAATTTATCAAGGAAAACTTAAGGCAAGTAAATTCAAATTTATTTCTCTGAGCCTTAAATTGAGCAAATGATTGCTACACAGGCAATATTAGGGACACAGAAGAAAATAATTTTTACTACTCTCCTTGCAGATAGAAATAATTTTCTGATTAAATAATTTCTTACCTGTGGTGCATTTGTAGCTACTAAAAAAGCATTTGTACGACCAGGATGATCGTAATCGTGCATGGCAGCTGCCACATATAAAGCCATCAATTCCAAGGCAGGAATGTTTGATGCCAGGCACCCGTAACTGTCATCAGTCACAGAACAGCTTTTTGAAGAAATATAGCTGACTTGATCAGGAACACCGCCACCAGTTTCATCTAAGAAAAAAATTGAATTACTGTTTTTATGTAAACCAGCAATTCTGAAGCACAACTGAAAAGGCCAGTAAGAAGTAAATCCAACAATACCACGTGTTGTCCAACAGGGTTACCAAAAATCTTACAAGTTCATGGAAAGCTCTTGCTATTTCAAGACATTACACATATTTCAAGTGCTAAAAACGTGCTGACTATAGCAGCATACAGAAGTTTCATTTAGCATAGAAAACTTGAGTGAAACAGTTTAGATGGCTAACAAGCCAATTCTTCTAATAATTATACTAAAATCAATTGCATTTTACTTCTGAATAGTATGCACTGTCTATATAGTATAGTATAATAGTACTGTCATATAAAAAACACTTGAGTGATAAGGATAATTAGTGGTTTTGTTCAACGCACTGTGATTTCATTAAAACATTCTTAATGTAAAAGAACAGAAGTAAGCTCTGAGGATACATACCCATATCAGCAGCCAGTACATGCTCATTATGAATTTGCTGAAATCCGGGAATGGGCCGTGTGGTCAGATACCACACTGCATGAAGAACATCTGTGGCATGTATACGATTGTGATCTGAAAATTAAAAAATAAATTAGGTAGGTGAATTACTCAACACACTCATTACTGAAGTTTTTGCATTTAAATTGTTTTAAAACACACAACTATTTTTTTTTCCTTGGAAGAAAAAGAAAAGAACCAACACAAAACCGTTCGTAGCGTTTTTCAATTTTTACTCAGACATAATACTTTATATTTGCCTTTCAATCTTCATGACTCTTTATTCAATGCTGCTTTCTCATTCTTTCTTTTTCTTGATCTGAGTTGTAAACTTACTGTAAACAGTTTCCACAAACACACACAAGAAGTCAGCTAACACTTAAATGTGTTTATACTTTGTATAAGACATGACACCTATACATCTTATAAAAGAAGAATGTTAAATTAAAAATGCAGTAAGACATGAAAATACCAGAACAAATATCTATGGTTATTTAACTTACATTAAAATGTGGAGAAACAAGACCAGAAAAAGGAATTACATACAGAAAAACTGGAACTAACTCAATTGAGCAACTTGTTGACATGGTACATAATAATTTTATTCATATAAAAACAGCTCCTCCATCATCTTTTATTAAACACATCATTAACTTTTTCAGTGTTCTATTTTTTGCAGAAGGACCCAGGGAAAAAGCAGTTTAGAAAAGTAATTACAAGGACTAATCAATCAAATTAGTAAGAATCCAAGTCAGAACTGAACCTAATATCCATATAATTATGACTATATTTGATATATCATCTGTTTTTGTTAAAATTATACTAGTAATAGACTCTAACACTGCTTGTTGTATGCTGTAGAACGGATCTAAAGAGGATCACTGACTGTTTATAAAATGAAACATACTATTAAAAGATGCACTATATGAAAATCTGATAGTATTTATTCTGCCACTTTTGGATCTGCCTTCTCCAATGAAGATCTGGAAGAAATGGTAAGCATAGAGAAAAAGGATTTACTACAGAAAATTAGAACTCTGTGTACAAGAAGGGATTTGACAGACCTTCAAAATGGAAGAAAATTCCCTAAATACAAGTGGACAAATGATCCATCTATCTCCCACAAAGGATCAATAACAGTGAAATATCTAATGGACCATATTTACTATAAAGGAAATCTCAAAAATTCAGGAAAAGATTGCATTTTAACTGGTAGTAGACACTATCATTGAATGCTTTTATGAAAAAAGTGAGATAAAAATCAAACAAGCCCTAAGCACACTTCATCCTACCTGAAAATCTGGAATGGATTAAGTAACCTTCCAGTCAGTGATGGCTACAAGGCATTCATATCTGCGACATGATTTTATTAATTTATTTATTTTAAAGCTGGCAACCTTAATTTTAATCATTTGATGAATGATTAAAGTCAAAGTTCTTTCTCATTCTTCAGTTACAGCCCTAATCCAATTTTCTGTTCAATCAGCTGAGGTTCTCCTACTGACTTCAGTATTTTTGTTTGAACTACTCATTCAAAATCTTTAAGACTATATTCAACCTTTATGTTAACAAGCCTAGCCTTGGAGGGTTTTTGTTTGTTGGTATTTTGGTTGTGTTTCTTGCTTCTTTTTTTTTTCTTGCTAAATTTTGACAGATATATCATACAAATATATCATATAAAAATATGTTGTATACCTTCATACTGAATATTAATATACCTCAAGGAAATTCATAAATATAAAAGAAAAAACATATACAATTGGATATTACTTACAGGGAATATCTCGGTAGCCATTTTCCAGTGCACAGAAATAATTCATGAATTCTTTAATTGGGATTTTGAAAATCTCAAACAAACCAGTGTCTTCAAACAAGGTGTAAGTTACCTAAACATATATTAAAATGAATTTTAGCCTGGAAAACATCACAATAGCTGAGCATCTTGAGCTTTTTCAATTCTAAAAATATCCTCATCTTTAAAAATTTTGCTTGCTGACAGAGCTGAAAATTACTGATATTAAAGTTTGCCTGAAAGTTCATGTCATACAGTTAGATGTGTAATCATTTTTAATTCAAAAATTTAAGAAAGTATTTTTATCATGCTCTTAAATAAAAAACCTGCATTCTGTTACTTATTATATGCACAACTGATCATTTGAATAATATTCACCAAACTTTTCATAATACATTAGAGAACTCACATTTTATCTCATGACCTAAACAGAAGAAATCTATATTCTTACTTATTACTCAAAAATTCAGGTTACCTAACTATAGTAGCAGGTCCATTAATACAAGAAGAAATAAAAGAAGCCACATCACACTTCATATTTATTTTTGAGACCTTGGAAAATAAATTCTCTCTTCTATTCAAATCTCAGGTATTTTTTAACAAACCTATCCAAAACTAACAAAATATCCTCAGAACATCCACACATGTACATACAGTACAAAAATACTGAAGTGTATGAGTAGAGTATGATGACTACAAAGACATAAAAGCATTTTAAGACTCCAAATATTGATAAAGCTTTTTAAAGTAAAACACTGCTTTTCTTTTTTCTTTTTTTTTTTTGCCAGCTCCTATGCAGCCACTTGAGAGTGAACAAGCTCTAAAATGAAGGAGGTTCTCAAAACCACAGAAGAGCAAAATGAAGGAATGTCCCCCCTTTCAGCTGTCCTAAACATTTCCTTTACACATACCCAGTCTATGAATCTTACAGCTAATAATGATAAAAATGCAGTTTTTATTTCAATTTTAACCATAATACACATCATATGCCTATAGTATAGCAGACAAAAGGACTGGGGAAGAGGAGAGAGAAAACACATACACATAAGTCCAGGAAGAACTGATACATGAATTCTGGTTAAATAGAAACCTGCACACGGAACTACTTACAGGTTTGAACTATCTTATAGGTTGCACAAAAATGAAATGCCAGGCAGTATGGATCAATACAACTACAAAAATACCACTCAAAAATGGATTGTGGCATTCTATACTGCACATTAAAAGCAGCCAATAACTGAGGTGATAAAAGCCCTGTCAATTTCAAACAAGTAAAAAAAAGAAAAAAAAGAAAAAGAAAAAAACACCTACTTGAAGACTTAAAGTAACAGCCATAATTGCTTGTGGATTGGGAAAGATAGCACCTAATGAAAAAAATTAAATTATCCCCATTGTTTTTTCCTGAATTCAGCATAGGTGCCAGTCTGTTTTTCCACCTGCACCTGACTACTTCTAACCTGTTTTCTTCCCTCCAATTGCTTGCTCATAACACTACCTTTAAACCAAGAGAAACATGCATTCTAAGTCAGGATAGAATACTTAGAAAATTAAGATATCAGCAAGTAAAAAGCATTTAATCTTTGGATCAGAACCTAATCCAGCTCACACTATAACCCCATAATTCCTAAATCCATTATAAAGAAAGAGACAGAAGTTTATAGGTGACACTGATAAATGAGAAAGTCTGGCGAAGAGCAAACAGGTTCATTCTTTTGCACTCGCCATTAGATTGGCTTCAGCACAACATTAAACTGCACCAAAGAGCTTAATAGCATGTCAGAGATAAAAGGGATACTACATGCAGAAAGCAGGATGGAAAAAAAAAATCCCATTTTTTCTAGGATCAAGAGGCAAAATACTGCCTAAAAGATCACTTCTCTTCACCCACAGGTGCAGCTCTGGCAGAAATATTTTACTGAAATAAAGAAAAAAGGAAATGGTTGACAAACAAGGTGGCAATTCTGAAAGCAGGAAAAAAATTTTGTAGGAAATGGCACATTACTACAAACCTATTCCAATAACTATAAACCGAACATATTTTAAACTGAAAACAAAATTCAGCCAATTTGGAGCAATTTGTCTATAAACAAAGCACTTTTTATGGTTTACAGTAAGATGGAGTACATGAAAAATGAAATTCACAACTTAGTTTTCAAATATACGCTGAATGTAAAATTTCTTCAAGGTTTAAATTAATATAAAGGCATAACAGTTTCAGTCATCCTCCCTATTCCTTGTATAACAGAAGACAACAAACCCGGCTAAGGATCCTTCCAGACTGGTCTCCCATTTCTTGCACAAGGTCAAAAATTTGGAAATTCCAATTGTTCATTTTCTCCATCAGGGAATCATGTTCTGTTATCATAGTTTCCAGTTTAGGACTCTGCACCATCTGCAAAAAAGAGCTTAATCAGTTCTAAAATAAGAGTGAAAACTAATTTGCCAACAATAACGACCAAAAAACCCTGCAATGATTATAAACCATTACTGAATTTGTTGAATGATGCCATATCTGTGGCTATGAGAAAATAATATTTCAACACTACAAATAACAATGCACTTTTCATACTTAGGGGAAGCTTCCTGAGATGGTGATAATTATTTTATCACAGTCTTTAAAACAAACTGAGTTAATAAAACAAAGCAAAAAGGCATAGGGTACCAAAACACATACTGAGCTTTGAGAATTAAAGCTGAACTAGCTTTAAAAAGGTGTTGTGAAGACTCAAAATACCAGTAAAGCTCAAAAAGCACTTTGTCTTCTTGCACTTCCAATATATTGCACTGCGTGAACACTGGTAGTTTCACTGAAACTGCCACATACTTCATAAACTTCCAGGAGAAAATACTATGCAATTAGTATTTATATATACTATCTATATTAACTCCAGAAAAATTATTTTTAGGGAACTGCATGAATTTTTGTTCATTATCTTGTCATTTGCTAGTGAAATTTATGGAACATAGAAAGATCCTATTATTAATTGTAAACATATATTTATAAAACAAATCGGTGCCACCCCATGTCCTTTCAGACATGACAACTGTTAGTGATGCAAAAACCTCTTTACAGCATGTTACAACTGATAAATAAATACTCCACTGACATAAGTTACTGCAAGTTCTTTTGCAATTGTGTACTTACAGGTGAATTATTTTGTGTTTGAGTAATTATTTCTTTCTTTTCGTCTTTTGTCTCCTCTGTACGGTGGTAAGTCTCTTTTGAGAGACCAGCGCTTCCAACTTCACCTTAAAATAAATAGATAATTACTATATCAATAATTTATTTGTAAAATACATTCATGCCTAATAATTCTTTAACTTGTACAGATCTCTTCACAAAAGAAATAGCTTGTTTCTAAACCAATTATTTAAGAATTTAAAAACAATAAAGTTGTAAAGGCGGAAATATATTACAAAACATATTTCAAGATATAGAAAAGGTAGCATGACTTTTTACTTGCACAAATGGTTTCAGTGTTAAGTTCAGCTGAGATGGTAGAGACATTTTGAAATACTAAAATACAACTGGTACCCTGTTATTCTTACTCTGAAATAGTCAATATTTTAGATTATATCAACCATATCAATTGAAATAAAATATATGGATAGAAAATTACTTAAAAATTATAGTACAATTTAATATAGACATAGGAAAATATTAATTTAATTGGATTTAGTGGAAAAAAAAACCACAAGTATTTATGTATTTTCAAAATCCCACCTGATTTTTTGTCTTTATATTCCGCAAATTCTTCCTCTAGTGATGAAACAGGCTTGAATATCTGACGTCCACAGCTTATAGAATACATGAGATATATTTAAAACATTCAGGATTTTTCTTCTATTGCTATGTTCTATTGAAAAATATCTGCAAATTACTTTCCTTTAAAAGGAATGCTTTTCAAGGTTCCTCCACCACATGACCATGAGTACTTTCTCTATTTAAATACACACAGATTTAACTTGTACTTTGAAAATAATCAGCTACCATCTCCTCTGGATTCAAGTTAACAAAGTAAGGCTAATTATTTAGAAAGTGTTTAGACATACAGAATTAAGATCCCAAACAGGAAATTATTCTCTAAAGTCTGTAAAATACTGTTACTCCACAGTAACTGCTGTTCTTCCTACCATTTCAGTTCAGTTGTACACATGCAGCATTCTGCAGTTCCCTGGGCAACAAAATTTTTTATGATATGCCTTTTCTCCCATCCCAATAAATAATACATTATTTTTCTTTTTTTCTGAAAATATTGTCAGGATTTTCAACACACTGAGTTAGTGAAAATGTAACGGTTTACAGTACCTGCTACACACATAACCCACGGGTGTTTTAACTTGCTGCTGATAATCTGCAGAAGTGTATGTGTGTGCCGGAGGCTTATTGATGTTAATGCTTGGTTTTGTAAGAAAATCAGCAGTATCAGGAAATTCTACAGGTGACCAGCTGCCACTGGAGACAGATCCGTGAGTAGGTGAACCCAAGGGACTCAGGCTGGGAGAAGCACCTTCCAAAACAAACATAGCATTGTGAACACATTACAGTAAAACCACTTCTGCTCAAAAAGACTGGAGTTAAACAAGAACGTTTATATATTGTAAAGAACATGGAAGTAAATACACATAGATCAACAAGACTTATTCCAAGTTTTGAGCGCTACAAATATTCCACATGGTCTAGGTCACACAAATGAAGCAGTAGTCTACATAAGGTGGTACAACATCTGGAAAGCTTTAAGCAATTGTTGAAGCTTTCCATTTCCTTTTCTGATTCATATTTTTGTATTTAAATATTCCAGAACAAATGAGCAAAACCATTTCATTTTTGGTAACTGGCCTGAGGAAAATCTTTTTCTTCATTGTTTTGTGATTAAGGGGAAAAAAAGGCTCGAGACACTTTTAAAAACAAAGCAAGAAAAAAAAGTTGTAATTATGCCTTTGAAGCTAGTGATTAAAGTGGACAGATACTGGCCATTATTAATAGTGATGCTCCTTTTCAATAATGCTATGACAATCCATTCAAATCTGCCTAGTAATGCAATCTAAACAAACAAATGAAACAGAACAAAAATAAAACAACCCTAAAGCTTGTTCATGGGTAAATCAGCATTTAAAAAACAAAACAACAAAATCAATCTTGCTTACAAACACATAACTCCCCATTCCTGAGCTTCAGGAAATCCAGGAAAGAAAGCCTGTAAAATCATGCTTTGATTACTATATACCTGCTGTGATTTTAAAACATTTTTTTTGCATTAAGCCAAAGTATCAGCTCTCTCCTTTGCAAAAACTTGCAAAAGATGGGTCATCTATGAGTGCACCAAGTGACTTATAGCCATTGTAAACAATCTCTTATCAAAGAGAAAAAAAGTGCCCTTTGCCAAAGGCTCAAAGAGCAAAATAAGTGTGCTGTGGGTGCCCCATAGCTGAACTACTTATTCTCCTGCAAACAACAAAACAAAAATTTGATTGTAACCATTGTGATTATGCACTGCATGTTAACAAATGACTAAAAGGATATACAGTAGGCACCGATTGCCCTTAAATACAGGATCTATAGGATATATATCTCAAACAGTATCAAGGACCACCCTGAATTGCCTCACAAGCCTTAAGTATAGAAATCAAGTGCTCTAAAGGACTATTTTTAAGTCCACAGTGTCTAAATAACATCGTTCTGTTACAAAAAGCTGTAGTACTAACAGAAAAAATAAAAATAAAAAATAGGGTTCCTTATTAAAGAATGTGAACTTGGCAAATTTTGACAATTACCAACCAGGCCAAACACAACATTGTGCAGATTCATAGCGTTAGACAAATATCTGAACTTTATACGAAGTTGATGTTAACTGTAATTTTGAGTATTCTTGGCAATATAAAATGACATATAATGTATATTCTTATAAGATACAGAACATGCTGATGTTATGTTAGTGTTACATTTGCATGAAAAAAAATAAAAATAAAAAAAATACTTACTACTTTATGCAATTTACACAGCCTGATGGCAGGATGTCAGTCTTACCTGCTCGTCTGGGACCTATATGGTGAGGCAATGTCAAAGATGATGATCTTTGTTTTGGTATCGTCAGCAAGTTTGCACCAAAAGACCCATTTGAATGAGATCCTTGGCTGAATTATAAACAAACAAGGAAGTCAAAACCAGAAGTTCAACCAGCGAGAGTTTTCCTTCTTTCCTACTTTGCATTCCGCTATTATCAAATAAAATACTTGCAAGATGTCTAGACTGCTCTGATAGGGTTCCACTACCATTCAAATAAAAAACAAGTACTAGAAAGAAATCAAGTTCAAGATCAGATAGACAACAAACCTCTACTAAACTTACACATATTGTGCAAAAGTAATAGAAAATATTATGTAGTACTAACAAGGCACACTGAAGGCATTCAGACAACTGTTGATTTCTTCCAAAAATTATATTTACTTTTTTTGAACATTGTCTAGAAAGGGTCCAATATCTATCTGAGCAATTGTATTTGTTTATCAGCTAGACTTCTCCACAGGGCACTGAATAATGCTTTCACAACCATTTGTTTTTTCAAGGAATACTATGGAAAGTAATTGGAATTTGTTGAATCATTTTTTTTGCATAAGTCCTATAAATCTCACCACTAAATATTATGCAATGATGTGTAAATTTATTCATTAGTGATAATATCTGATACAACAACATATGCTTTAACAAAGCCAGCTACTTTTTAATAGATCTAAAAGCTTTTAAAATACTGTTTACATTGCAAATACAATCTTAGGCAGCTACAGCATGCTTCTCAAATCAGTTTTACATAATACATGAAATTATTAAATATCTTAGAAATAAGGCTGCTTTTAACTGCCAACTCCAATACTTGTATTGTTAACTTGATTGATAAGTTATGCCATCTGCTGTTGTAGGCCTGGAATTACACTCCTAAATTCCAATTAAACATTTCCTGCACTAAACAGAGATGTGATGTACAATTAAAAGCAACTGCATGCACGAAATCTGCAGTGGAAATAATTTCAGTGAATCTAATTATTTTGTTTTAGAATGGGAAAATAGTATTATTTTTTATTTATGCATTATATTGATGAGAAAGCTTTCTTAGCATGCCTTAATGTTTGCTGGATAAGCGCATGAATAATAAACACTGCTACACATGCATGCAACAGTGGCTACCAAACACAAGAATGTCATATAATCCTTTTAATTAGGAAACAAGTTTTCAATACGTTTAAAACATGCATAATTTTAAATCTCAACTGAAAGGAAAAAGAGGAAGTCAATAATCATTAACAGGTTATACAACTGCAAAACAAAGTAATTTATTTTGACTACTTTTTTGTTGTTGTTGCTGTTTCCTACCAAAACTGATATTCAGTCCCAGTCATCACGATGGTACAAGCCATTCAGCCTCAAAATGACTTAATTTCTCCTTGAGGCCAGAGTTATGAAAGTACAGTACATTATTAACTTGATATGTTTTTGAATTTAAACTGTCAGAATTTGAAGACACAATTTAAGTATAAGGTTCTATCTTAGATACTTACACCATTACAGATATGAACATTTCTGAAAGGCAGTGTTTATTATTCTACCCTTAAAATCCTGTTAGGTGCTTACCTTGACACATTATAGTCCTGATGAGATCTCTTACTGTTACTCCGTTCCCATTTAGAAGACTGTGACTCTATAGGTGGAATACCAGAAACTCCTGAAGATCGTCTCAGCTGTGGTGTTGGCAGGCTATTCCTGCTAATTAATCCCTGTTGAATAATTTCATTAGAGTTGAAATTGATGTAATTGAAATTAGATACTAAAGACTTCATTTTTTTTCCTTCAGAAGATAGGATATGACACTACTGTTGTTTATGGTAAAATAAGAAGCACAGTATTTCATCTTTATTCTTACTGATAAAGAAAATAAAAAAGATGTATTTCAAAATTATTCAGCTTATTGCAAAGAGTTATATTTCATTGGTGGTGGTGGTTTTGTAGTTTAATTTGTGTTCTTTTATTTGCTTGAAATTAATTTAAGTGAAGGTACTTGTGCTTTGAAATCCACGTGGTTCAACTATTACTCCTCAGTGGCTTCCAGAAATTGAGATCTTGTAGAGACAGCCAATTGCTGTAGGGCTATGGATAATTTTTTCTACTCAGCTCAATCACACAGCTACATAATCAGCTTTCCAGCACCTAGAATAACTTCAGATTTCAGTAACTCAGATAACAAAAATTGACAACTATTGTGGAAAATAAAGAAAAGCTGACACAGGGCCAGCCCTGGTACCTGAAGGCTTCTCTCTATTCCCACACCACTTTCATAGCACCAAAGAGGCTTCCCAGACACCTCCCCAGTCCCAGCCTTGAAGCTGTTACTTTAGATATGCTGTAGCCCATAAACAGAGGATCATTGTTGTGATTCCCAAATGGTCCTATATAGATATAACTCAGGATTTATTTGCTCTCTATCTTACTGAGCTACACTCAGAAATGTGTGCAACATTTACATGGTAATTAAGATAACTTAAGTAATAGACGTAATAGGATCATTGAACTCAAACTGCAAAGCTAGTTCTGGTTTATCTGCATTTACTGCACATAAAAACCTATATATTGTATTCTAACCACATTTAAGAAATCTGACTCCCTTCAGTCCACAATCCACTTGTTTAACTCAACCTTTGATATGTCCATTCAACCTGGGGAAGAAGGTACCGCTCCACATAACTCAGATAAGTGGAATAAGGAAAAAAAAATAAAATCAAATCAAAACCCAATGTCAAGAAAAAGAATGTTTTGAACAAAGAATTTAAAAAGAATATTTGTAGTATTGAGTAAGGTCTGCAGGATCACATATGAGGACAAGTGACCCTCGGATATTAACTTCAAAAGGTCTAGCAGAAATTATGACCTCACACTTTTAAGTTTCATTGAGTGGTCAAACATCTTACTTCATTCGCTACCATATACTTCAAATAATGGAAAAGTATTAACACAAAAAAATTAGTTTCTGACCCCGAAACGTCAGACTGCTCTGAGACCTTGCTATAAGATGTACCTTGACCCTGTTTGCTTTGCTGCAAAAAGCAATAGTCAGAGCCAGAAAAGTGGAACTGTATAAGCAGAACAAGACCACTACCTCCACAGAAACCTGTAGTAGTCCTTAAGCAGCCCTACTAGAATGAGAACCAGAGGAATATATTTTCTCCAAATTAAAGAAACCAGTTACACCAATTCTGCACTAGAGCAACAGATGCACAGGCAATAAAGGTGTTAATTAAGCCACTCTTGTAGAGTGATTTACTATACAGAAGTTAAACAAAATCAAAGGCAGGTCTGAAATCAGTCAAATACAAGCTGGAAAAGTACATGCTGGAAGCAGTTAAGTAGGCAGCAAGGGTATGCAGCACCTGTAAATTGTCTAACAAAATATAATGGACTCGTGCCTCGAGATAATCTGCAAGAAAATAGAGAAAATAGCTGAAACTGTAAAGCAAGGTTCGAAAAATTCTTGCAGGCTGGGCATTTAGCCCAGAAAAGGCAGCAAGTTGTCTGAGTCCAGACTTTGGTCACAACGCAACATTGAGCACTATGCGCTGTCAGGCTTAGAATGGACTCCTGTGTCCAGTGGACTCTCTTGCAACATGGGGAGCACAGCTGAAAATCCCTGACAGCAGAGAAGTCTACTCCCTCAAACAAGCACATGTGTTAGCATAATACTGAAAGAAGGATTCAGCACATGTACTGAATCTGGCTCGTGATCCAGTTTATCTGACTCCAAGATACTAAGCTAGCTATCTGACCATTTTTGAACAACCTGTCAACTGTCTGGAAATGGAAGTAACACAGCGTAGGGATTATTTTTTCTAGATATATAGATATATTTAAATGGCAACACACAAACAGTGACAATGAAAAAGTAATTTGACCTTGAGTGGCTTTCGTTCTCCTTTTTCAACAGGATCATCTACTTCAGGACAGGGGAAGAAACCGGGAAACGGTGTGAATGGATTAGCCTTTGGCCTGCATGTGCCTGAGAAAGCACCAATCAAACTATTAATGCTTCGAAGGGAAGAAATCACTTGCGGTGGAAGGGATGGGTCAGTCAGGAGGTCTGTTAGCATGCTCCGAGCCTCATTTAGTACAGAAAGATCAGCTCCAGTTCCACTGCCAGCATTCTAAAAAGGATGGAATCGTTGCAAACTATTAACATGTCAAAACATTTAACTTTATAATAGTTAAGAAAGCATCCTATCTACTGCAAAATATATACTGCAAAATATTTTTCTTTTAAAGAAAAAAATATACATAGACATATTAACAAAGCAATTTTTAATGGTATTTCTCATGGAAAAAAAGAAAAAATCTCAAAATTCAATACTAGCTACTAAGCTATTTTTTCCTCTTTATAAAATAAAGATCCCAGTTCTTCTTACTTCAATACTTCAATTTTTTTATTACTTTGTCTTAGAAGCAAAATTAGTACTCTACATCCTCCAATAATGGCAACAGAGGCTTTGGTAGCCAAACTGTTTTAAGACTCTTGCAGAGGTAAAATTCCCACAGCCTCACTATCAGTGTTATTTCTATTTATACTGAAACAAATCCTAAAAATTGTCTCAAAAACATCATTAGTGTCATTAGTTTTTATTTGGAGCAGCTCCCTGAACAGGAATAGCTAATTAGATGCCAACATTAACACAAGAAACAAACATTCAGGAAAAAAAGGTCGTATTTAAGATCTACCTTTTCTAACATCTGTGGGGAATCGCTCCCTAATCTTATGCTAATGAGCATTTAAAGAGCGATCAATCAATCAATAAGCAAGCAAAACTGCTCCCATCTTAGCTGGGTTTGATACAATTGTCATGTAGGCCACAGAAAGCAGAGCCCTGTCAGCTCTGTCTGACTGCTACATCACTGCTATGTAGATACAAAAAAACTAGAGTGTATTAGAACAACTTCGGTAGCTAAAGCAATCTCATCAGAGAATAATTAGATTCATAACACACTGACCTGATAGTAGGGCTTGTACCATTGCTTCAAATCCCAGTCCCAAAGAATCATCTGTAATAAAGAAGAATAAAAGTCAATATGTTAATGCTTGAAAACAAAAATAAATATTGATTGTGTAGTATATTTTTTTCCATACGAAACTATTTTCTCTGTCAATGCTACAACAGCTAAAATCCTAAAGAAATGTCTGAATAAATCCCTATGCAATAGGGATCTTTTAATGATGGACAAAACTATATAGATTTACTTCAGTATTTCTAAGTTTCTGATAAAACATTAAGTTATAAGGTAAAGCATCTAAATCTATTCATCCAGACTTGTAAAAGTTAATTTATTCAAATCAATATATATTTTTTTTATAATTCAATATATAACAATATAAACTGTATTTATTCATATAAATACAGTTATCAAAAGAGCAAGTGTCCAGCTACTAAACTCGGGAAATGGGAAATATACAATTCTTCCTCAAACAATAAAATACACCCCCATCCTTGGGGGTGGGCCATACTAGGCTTGGAAAACCTCATGATGGAACTTTCTACATGAACAGCAGAAGCACAGAGTAAAAAGTAAAAATCAATACAGTAAGCAAATCTCAATGTCAAAGTGAATTTACAGCTAAAGCTTGTCTCTAATCAAATAAATTGCTGCAATAAGTCCAGAACTGAAAAACACGGTACTGTGTATATTTTGTATCGGGTAACTTACAAATTCATATCTTCTGTAAAATATTTAAAACAGTGAACAAAAAGTTAGGAAAAAAGGAAAAAGTTTTCCTTGAACTAATACTTATTACTGTTTTAACACCCAATAAAGATCCATGGGCAGAAGAAAAAAAATAAATAAAAATCACATAAGAATTTGTTAAGCAACTGTTCAAAAAGAAGCCACCAAAAGATTTCAAGTAGTTTTGTGTACACAGAATTATGGTCGGGTAAAGCACTGTAGGACTGAACCTACTGTTTTCATTTATGCTCCTTTCATTATTTCAATTCTATAATCATTATGTGGTTTGTTACCACACGTGAGAAAGGACTTTGCAACAGTTGATGGATGCAAACCAGGAGTTCTGCAGTGGGACACATATTCAGACAAGCTTTCCTAAATTTTCATATATATATATATATATATATATATATATATATATATATATATACACACATACACACACACACACAAATACACACATACACAAACACATAAAATATGTATCATAATCTAGCAACAAAACTGCCTCTCTGTTTTCTCTATCTTCTTGCCCAATAAATTTGGACTCCACTGGCCAATTAGAGTCAATGATGGGAGTCTACAATCTTATGAGTCATACTCATAAGTTATTTCTGTTGTAGAACAAATTTACAAAATACTGTAGATGGTTCGTTATTTGGAAATATTTTGTTCATTTTTGTTAAAGGAGAATCAGACAGAATCCTGAAGGTAAGGAAGCTGGGGCAGAGATGCAGGATGAAAGGTGGACAATCTAGGAAAAGCCCCTTGACTTCATAATTCCTAAAAAGAGAAGTAAAAGGGAGAATAGTTATCTGGGATATGCATACGTACAACTGGGTCCATAAACCAGAGAAGTTGTGTAACAAAGCTAATTACACCAGTGTACTAATACCACTGCTATTAGCCTCTCAGGAGTAACACTGACTACCACACTAAACTGTGAAATGAGAGATAGTCAGCAAAAAACACCCTACAACTGAAAAATCAAGCCATCTTTGCCACCTTGTCCCCACGCTCTCCCAGAACCATATCTTGTTACTGAGACTTAATACTGGCTCATTTTTATGTGCTTTTTCTCCAACATTAAGATATTTAAGTAAGTAACACAAATATACTGATACACACTGATATTAGATCAACAGACATGTCTCGGCAGTACAGGCTTCGCCCTACACATACTTTCCAAACGTATATGCAAACTGATCAAAGGACCATTCTTAATGACATTGGCTTTATCTACACTGATTTGTATGCACTTTCCGAGTCCTATTTTCACAATAACAATTGCTAATCTTTTTGTTGAAATCAAATACATTGCATCAATTGTGTGCACACCATTCAGAATGTGGTAGTAGCTCTGTGAAAAGAAATGTCCATCATATGCATTCAGCATCACTAGTCACATTAAATTACAACAGGCAACCTAAAATCATTGGGTTTTTTGACTACTGTTTTTCCTCTACTATGTAAATATGAGGAAATAGAGCATCTGTAATGACAATGTCTAAGAGTTAAATTCATTTAATTGATTGATTTGCTTACTTTAGGAAATGTAAATAAAATCATTATTTTTCTATTTGGTTTTGTCTAATAAAACTGCATGGATTTCACAGCTCATGGCAGTCTAGACCAGCTGTATTAATATTTCATTCTCTCAAAAATCTGATAGAGAATCCAGCTTAGAACTTCTTTTTCTTCTTTTGTGAGCTTTGTGTAGAAAGCACTGCACTATCATCGTTCATTAAAAAAAACCAAAACAACCAAACAAAAAAGCTCCTCAATTCCTCAGGTTAAATACATTATCTGTATTTCAAAAATCATTCTCTTGCAGGAGTGTTTTGTTACTTTCTGCTTGAGTATGACTATGAATCTATCAGCCAAACAGCTTCACAAAACCCACCAAAACCACAAAAGAACGTCAGCAACACAATCTGAAGATACTATCAGCTTCAAGTACGTCAACAGCACTCACTTAAATTTTCAGTGAGCAAAAAATAACAACATACAAGGAATGAAATTTGGATGTCTGCTACGTTCCAAAAGTGATCAGTCTTTCTGACTTCTTGGCAGTCACTAAATTCTCATGACAGATCAAGGTTCTAACTATTCTCTGATAAATCAATTCATTTGTACAACAAAACAAGCACTCACAAACAAAAACAAAGATAACTCTTCTTTCCCTTTCTTCCACCTATCATTACAGAGCACAAATAAGGTACCAATGCCCTTGCCTCCTAGTTCATATTTCTCAGTCCTGGAAATTTTTCTGCTTATTTTTATAGGTGAGAGCTATGTTTGATTTTGTTCCTCCAAGACTAACATCTCTTTCCTGGGGCAAACACAATGTTCCATACTGGCTCTTGCCCAGCAGAAGGTGTAGAAAGTGTCAGTGAAGAAATGCAGGCTGCACAGCAGCAGTACACAGGCAAAGAAAGGCAACACCTACAGACTCCTCTTTTGTCATCTTCACACGGACACTATTTAGCACCATGTTTAAAGATGTTATGACATCCACTTGCTATGATAACTGAAGATGGCCAGCTGCTTAAGCACCTGCACAGACTGAGAACAGACATATTACATGACATAAGATTGACCCCAAAATTAAGTTTTTAAGGACTTTAGGTTTTTAAAATGATTAGTCTAGCTACCATGGCCTCGTTAATCAAACCCTTTCTAAAGACCTAAACATACAAGGTGACTATTAGCCTGCCAGTGATAAGCAGTACAACAGTGGCACTGTCTCGCCATATTCATGCATTATATTCATGCCAGAACATTTCTGTATCAAACCTTTAACTGCAGATGTTTTTACTGTTATAATAGCTTTCTTCTGCATGTGTGCACAAATGTGTACATACCTATAAGTATACACACTTATATAAGCTCTCCTATTAAGCTCTGGAGAACTAAAAGTTCAAAGACTTCCTTTCTGCTTTAGTACCATCTTAGTAGAGAAACAGCCTCAGAATCTGAGAGGCATAAACTGTTAATTGCTACCACTAAAACTTCTGTCCTATACCCACCCAGTGTGCACAAGGAACAACAATGTGCACTGTTCACTCAAAACCTACTTCCAGTGCAAATCACGGTTTGATATTTTAAATGGGATGGCATCACTTCATACACAGTTTCATCAAATGAAAATCTTCACAGCTTGGATTCACGATTGAAAATTTTCTATTTTCCTTTAAACCAGAAAATTCAAGCTTTGCCACTGATTTCAGTTTTCTCAGCAAATGAACCAAAATAGCTTTGAAGTAACAGAAGACAGCTTCATCTGTGTGATACCAACAAGTTATTACTATTTGTTTTTGTTCACTATACATCCTGGTTAATTAAAAGCCTAATCTCCTGAGAGAAGACAGGTGTATTGTTTTACCACAGCTACCAGAATACTATCATGCATGTTAACTGTAAAACTTCCACCTGGCACATATTGAAGTAATGAAAATAACCTGATTAAAACTATATGCACAATCTCTTCCACTAAGCACAGTGAAAAACTGAAGTTGCTCAGACAATTAATACTCTTCCATGGTAAATATAACTTGGTAGAATTCTGTTCTACCCAAATCCTTACGAGTTAATAATGAAGGTGGATTATCACCTTATCTTAAATGCTAAAAATAGGCCACAAGGTGGCACTCACATCCAGAAAGCCTCCTCCCAAAAAAACTTTGAGAGAAAGGAACAGAAACTAGAAGCGTTTGTGCTCTGCTGAGCTGAAGTGCTTTTAGGGACAAAGGGGGGAGGGAGGGGGCAGTTTTAGAGGTTATCACAGCTGACAAATCTTGCTTCTTCACAAACACTTTTCTGCCTAAGAAAGAATCTACTCTTTGCCATTCAAGTCTGAAACTACCTATCAGCTACACTTTCTCACTGTGCACCACGCTCAGCTCAATTAGCTTAAGGCCATGCATTGCTACTGCACTTTGAAACGGCAAAAAGGCAGTATCTCTGGAATTACTATTTTTGAGAGTCAAAATTTTAATTAATTACTGAATCAAGTAAAAAAGTCACAAAGTCACAAAGAATTGCACTAATCTTTGAGCAGAATGAAAGTAAAAGGGAAACGGTTTGTTTTAACTTAATGTGAACAGATCTTCAAAAATACGTCTCAGGCAGAGCCTCAGCAGTATTTGATTTAGCAACTCTTGGACTTGTTGCAGAAAGATCCATATTCTGAAATACTAAGATTTTGTAACCCACTTGCATGTAACATTTTTCTTTCTCTCCTCTAAGAACAAACACCTGACCTAGGAGAAATTTGAGTCACAGAAGTTCCAAGTTACAGATCACATACGTGAGCTTCTGAGCATCAATTTGCAGTGCAAACACTACAAAAGCCACACCACTGGAACCTAATAAGGTTGCTGTGGGCTCTGAAAATGCTGATGAACTTCAGGTGAGGTGATAAAAGCATGGCTTTCCACTCTCTGTGAGCACATACGCCAGATTACCAGTCGGCCTGGAGATGGGTTTAGCTCAAACTGAAATGTGTCACTCAAATCAAGCTAAGAGTCCCACAGAGAGAATTTTTATCACTGGAAATGAAGTTAAAAAGCTAAAAAATAATTGTCAGTCCTTAACAACAGAGTAACTACTTAGAAGAATTAATTGCAACATTCAGATCTATGGATGTTAAGTTGCATCTAAGGAAACCTTAAACTTACTGGAAACGCAGCAAAATGGTCACTGTGCATCAGTTATTACCCTTTGTTTATACTCCTGAGGAATGCCATACAATTTGAACCAAAGAATTTTAGATTCAACTTATCTCAAACTATTCATAATCCATCGATTTATGGGGACAGTTAGGGCTAGAGAGGGAGAAGGAGGGATGGGAAGCAGAATGGAGGGATGTGAGCAGAACAGAAAAAACCCCGACTGTTGAATAGCAGCCTAAGAGTTATCAAAACTTAAGTACAGCACTTTGGCAAAGCATGCGTGAGCAACACCAGACACATCTGTTCAAAAATATACACAAAGTAACAACAGGAAAATTCTTTCCTAATACAATTTATAGCATACACAGCCACAGGAACAAGCAACATTAATTTTACGAAGAAGAAGTAAGGAAAAATATTACTCTAACGGATTGTAGTCTAAATAAACTGAAAGCAGATGAAAAGTCAAAGAACACAATCAGTGAAAAATGTCAGTTTGTAGACTGCTTATTAAATTATTTTTTCATAGAAAATCCTCTTTCCCAGGTTGCAGCCAATACTTGCAGGGCCTGACACACAAAAGCTGAGGGTCCAAAAGTTGGATTTTCTTTGAATCTTCTTTGCATGAGAGCCACAGCTCCATTTGGCTACAGTCATACTGTAGGAATATAATTAAACTTCCAAAACTTTAAGCACAATAAATGCCTGTGAGTTTTACTTTTCTCAGCTTAGAACCACTGAAATGCTGAACTGTACAATCCACACAAGTCCATCCATAGCATTAAGATTTGTAACATTGCCGTTTGATTGCCTAGATTTCTCGTTGTAGAGAAACTGACTGTGCTTTCCGAGTTCTGAGGTCCGGATGTGTGTACTGATGGGAAATGGTCATGCCTCCATCCTAAACTAAGCTGAATTCTTTATAAGAATTATTTTCACTTTTGTAAGAAACCTTATATATACTTTCATTGCCAAGAGCCTCAGTCATACTCAGTTCATTAAATTCTCATTTAATACATCAAATACTATGTGCAATGGATTTGCCTGGGCAGATAAGAACAACATGGGAACATACAGGTTCTCCCTACTAAAATGCTCTGACTACACTCCAAAGTACCAGATCCAAAATGCTCCTCTGTAACAATAAAGTTTCAAGTAAGTTTTCAGCAGCTTATCTGAACTGTTAATAATAATACCTGCAGGTGCATGGAAAATTACTTCTTTGATTGGCTGATTTGGGTGGTTCTTTTCTTCTTTTGTTTTCTTTTTCAACAAGATAGTACTTCTGCTTTTCTAACCAGGAGCATCAGCAGGTCAGCCTCCACTTTGCTTGCTCTAGAAAGTTTACACTTATCCTTTTTTATTTTTCCTCCCTTTTATTTGCTCAGATCTTCCTTTCAATATTTTCAAACATTTCAAAAAGCTTTAAAAGGTGTTTTGCTTATTAAGATAAAGTGGATTTTTATTTTTTTTTTGGTGCATGTGTGGGTTTTTTACCCCCTCTTTATGTAGCTAAAGAAAAAAAATAAAAAAACAAAACAAAACTGGCTAAAACCACACTTATGTCATTTCCTGTTCCTTCTAGGTTTTGTCAGACTTGCACGTCAGAGTAAAGGCCAACCAGTAATTTATGGCAACAGGGGGAGGGAGGGCAGAGGAAAAAAAGCCTGCTATGTGCAGATCCTTTAAGTGCCAGTTACAAGCATATTCCTTTGGAGCATGTGGTTCTAATCACCATCAAAGGAAGAAATAGTGCTAGGTGGATTACTGCTGTGATCCAGTAGTTGCTCCAGTGTTCTGGCATTCTGTGCCCCTCTTACTGTCATGCAAAACCTAAGGCCACTGTTAAAGCTGTGTTTATTTTATGAAAAGCAAAATCTAGAAACTGTTCCCAAAACATCCTTTTCATGTCTGCCTATTGATACTGTGTTAAAATGATGCACAGTAAAATCTAAAGCCTTTAGTGATGTATTAACACTCTGCTACTATATGTGCTGGAGCAGATCAAGACAGCAACTTGAAATTTCATCTTTCTGCAGTAGATGAATGTGCACAAATTTAACGTTGAAGCATTTTACTATGTGCTGATATATTCTGAACACAGTAACTAAGAACATTTACCAGAGATGAACTGATTTCCTCTGTTACCTTTTCTTTTCTTTTTTTTTTGATCAAGTGTTTTCTCCACCTATTAACCTAGGGATATATTAATGGAACTCTGATCTGTATCTTGGCAGGAAGCAGAAAGAAATTATTTCATATGGCCACTACTTGATGACGCTGGTGGTGTTTCTTAAGCACTGAGTGCAGAGCTACTGAATTTTTCAC
This sequence comes from Coturnix japonica, assembly GCF_054131305.1. Classification (NCBI taxonomy): domain Eukaryota; kingdom Metazoa; phylum Chordata; class Aves; order Galliformes; family Phasianidae; genus Coturnix; species Coturnix japonica. Next base: position 17,058,636 of record NC_140667.1, on the reverse strand, counting down.
AAAGATTTTTTTATCAAAACTTAGTATTTGAAAATCTCATAAAAATACTTACATTTCTCTAACCCTAAACCCAAATCCCCCTCTAAAACAAGCAGAGTAAAAATTAAGCTCTATAGTTCTTATATACAACTTCTCTGGGCAACTTGTTCCAGTGTCTAATTATAGATTATGCAAAGTTCCCTTTCATTTCAAATCTGTCAACCTGCTTCATTCAATGCCCCCAGATTCTTATAGTAATGAAGCAAACAATCAGCACAGTATTCAGGCAGACAACTCACTGAAAGATCTGTTTTTGCAAAATACGATAGTTCTTGTCCAGCTAACTTTGGTTACAAGGCAGTACATTTTTGGAACACGAGGCTCTATTTTCAAAACTCCCAAGCTACTACACAGAGACACAGCATCTTCATAAATATATATAAACACATCGGTGTAAAGCTGAGGTTGGAAGTTATACATGGGGACTGAATTAACAGAATTCTCTATCACTCAAGCAGAGGAATTAATAGTTTTAAAACAGATGAGAGACTGTAATTATCAGCCTGATTACAATAGTAGTTGGGTCAGTAAACGTTAAATTAGCATTAAAAAAAATACTTTAACGGACATGTTTCCAGTTGTAGTGCCAGGAAATATGAGATCTCTTGGAAAAAATACAGAAATTCTGAACAAGGTAATACAGATTACTGACAGAAACAGAAAAATGAGGGAATGCAAATTGCAACACTTTATAGAAAGTGCCAGTTTATTTCTTTGCACTGAATTCATACTAAGTAGTACTTAAGTCAACCTCTCCCCTAAGAAGATGGAGGAAGACATCATTATGTTAAAGCATTAGAAAAAGACTAATTCAAAACTACTTTGTGAGGTTCACTATATCCCTCAATTGTTGAGCCCTACACAGACAACTGTTTATGCCACGCACACTTTTCAAGTGCAACACTAATAAAGTAAAGCCAGAGCAATGGGAGTGCAGTGTGCCTAATTCCACCTTGCCTCGTGATAAACTCATGATGATTTTTATGAGTGAAATTGATAAGCCTGCCTCTTTTCTGGAAAAAAAAAAAAAAAGAAAAGAAAAAAAAGGACTTGAAATGTATCAAGCTGAATTGATCTCAAAAATACTCAGTTAACAAAAAACTTATTTTTCATTTTGGTAGCATGACTCGGATGGAGAAACTAATAAAAAAGAAGGAGGTCAAGAGAGGTCAAGTACCTTCCAGTGATTGTACAAAAAAAACCAAAAAACAGTTATCCAGCTTATTCCACACAAACAGAAAAGTATTAGGACATTCTTTTAAACTGCAAGACACTTAGGAAAATCATCAGGATTGTAAAAAAAAAAATCACAAAAACCTATGAAGTACAGATTTTACAGTAAGAACAACATTAGCCATTTGGAACAAGTATTATTTACAATACACTGGCAGTACAGCACACTCAATAAATCCATCAAACATTACAAAGGCATACTAAGTAACTATTCCCCAGGGATCACCACTAATTCTTCCAGTTCTCTTCTTCTACACCCTTTTGTGTATTTTGCTATGAAGTCCCATCAGGACCAAATTTTTCAGACTAGCTATAGATGAATCCAACAACAAGAACTGACCTGTGACCATCTCTACCCTCTTTTTCAACAAATTAATCTCTCAATTAGAATCCACATCTTCATGCTTTCAGGTTTTTTTCTTAAAGCAGAAAAGAAACAAAGAATTTTGAACTAACACTAACCACAGAAAAACTATGGGATGCCAAGGTTTCCAGCACTATTTGACTAGAAAAATACTGCATAAATGAGTTGCAAAGAAAAGCTTTTACAGAAGTTTACATATCAGAGCATTGTAAATGGTTATTCCATTAAGTAATTAAAAACGCCCTCATGGTCCTTACGAAAAAGACAAATAGTTGTAGAGTTATTCATTTCTTTTCAAACGTGGAAGCTATCCAACTTGAGCTTTATGAAAAAGATTTTTTTGTTCTTGTTAAAGTAATTAAATACACAGTTCTGAAATTAATAATAAGAAATATTTTCCATGGCACTAATTTTTTACATTGTAAAGTGGCTATTAGAACTTATTCTCTGAATGTTTTAAATGTATCAATTCAATTCTATCATTCAAAATGCATATATTAATCAAATACCCTTGTGAAATGCATACATATTAAACTAGGAGGAAGACTAGCCAAAATAAATAAACAAATATTTATCCATACTTGGTCCAACACACGAAAGATTTAATCATAGTAACCCATCAAATGAGTAAACTCTGTACAGTGCAGTACATCACATGTTGTGTCTTGCATCATAGGAGGAAAAAGCAGCAATTATACAATTATACCACCTTTGAAAGATGCAGAAAAATGTGGGGAAGCTGTCAGAGGAAACAGACAAAAACTGGAAGAAAAACAATTAGCCCCAAAGTGAATTCAGAGGTGAATCATTGAAATATGTAAACGCTACAAATATATATATATTTGTGTATATATATATATATACAATTATATATACCTATATATATATATCAATAGAACTTTCTTACGTGGATATCATATCCAAGAAATCTACCATACCCTGAAATAGAGCACACTGATTATAAATGAATCAGCCAACATACTTCGATTTCCAAAAAGAAACTATGATAAAATTTCCCATTAATGTCATAGTAGAAATCACACTTACATGGAAAGAAAAGGATAGCTCTCTTCTGGGTTGATGATTTGTTAAAATATAACAAGTAAAGAATAACTGCAGGGATTTCATACGGAAGAAAAAAGTTACAGAAAGACACTCCCTCAAACATACTTACATAGAAAACTAGGTTCTTATTGCCAGGAAATATCAAGAATATCATCCAGGAAAGAGATCTTGAAGTAATTTGAATCAGCACTGTGCTCAAATATTTGGAAAAACAAAAAACAAAACACCATCAAATGATACAGAAAAGCACTGTCACTACATAACAGTCACACTAGGTGACATGGTCTAGTGCAGTCACAGGTACGTGTTGTGGGTTGGACTAGATGATCTTACTTGTCTTTCCAACCTTAATGGTTCTATTCTATGAATTTATTTTTGTCCACTGCAAACATCATAATTTAAGGTTAAACTACTTCAGTCCTCACATTTAAGCAGCAATGTTTTGAAGTAACTATAACCAAAACAATCAATAATGTGCCATAAAAAGCAGTGTTGACTAGATAGAAAGTAATTCTCTCTTCTCTCTAACTTGATAACAGTAAAGAAACTGTATTTAATACAGAAGGAAACAAACCCTATAGGAAGAACTTCCACTGTTGCTGTTTTAGATTTTCCAGTGGAATTGGAAATTGCTGACACATATCCTTACATATAATGAATTCTATTGAAAATAAAGATTATTGAACGTGAAGATGCTTGACAGACCAAATGTCTCAAACAAGAGCATGAAATTAAGTAAGCCATGAAGCATAAAGTCTGAATTAAAAAAAATACGTTTACAGATCCATGCCTGAAATATATGGCAAGAAGAAAAAGAAAATAGTTAAGAAAAACAAGATAATGCTGATAATACTGATCTTGTCTTGTTTCTCATAACTGTTCATTTTTTCCTCCTCTACTCTTCCCAATCTGTCTGTTCGTACTGTCTTAACTTTGTTGTGCTTATTTCTGCCAAGGACAGTCAGCTGGCCTATAAGGTCAATTAGATCAGTAAGACATAGGCTAATTGCCATAAGTATAACGAGAGATTGTGACCTAGAGATCAGTCAGTAGGAAGTAGGTGGTAGGAAAAACAAATAAACCGGCCATAAATCTCTCAAACTGAGGGAGAGAGACTATAAAAAGACCCTGAAAAGTGATAATAGCCTTTGTTGTTGGCTTCCTTCTTTCCTACTGCCACATTTTACATGGGGAGGAAAAAAAAGGAAAAAAAAAAAAGCAAAAACAAACCTTGTATCTGTTTCAAAGCTCTTCACTGCAGCTATGCAGCACTATGCAGTAGGACTGCACAGTGGTGCTTTCCTGTTTAGTGAGGACAGGTGTGTAGGTAACAGAAAGGACACTCCTTAAAGACCTGTTACTGACTCCAGCTTAATATAAATATGAAGAATATTCCTGTTTTGACCTCTGCAATCACAGTAGCCCATGCTTCAATTATGCCTCCCAACGATGAAAAGTATCTTTTAACACTGATAAAGCAAATGTAGTCAAGCTTTAAGAGAGTAGGATAAAAAAAGAGGGGAGACATTTGAAGCTATGAAATATTAGGCCCAAAGGGACTGTTTTTATTCCTTCCTTGCATACGACATAGATTGTAGTAACTTCTAACCTGTCTGACAGGTTTAATTTAGAGCCTATTTTTTAGGCCGAGTCTTTTTACAGAAGCTAATTCCAATTGCAAAAGAGTATGTGAATGAACATTTGAAATATATCCTCTACATTATGTCATACATAGCCTAATTTGAGGGCTGTAAATTACCCCACCTCTATACACTACACAAACACACTGAAAGCCAACCTTCTCAAATTACTGCAATTTGAAGTATACATAAATATATACATAAATGATTTGAACACTGAAAGCAAGAGATAATTTATAACTATTCTACAGATTCCAACTTCCTTCTCACCTCCAAAAGAATATATAAACAACTCTGATGTCTTTTACATATACAAAGAGGACTTATGTAACTAGTTTGGTATAGCAGAAAGACCACCATCACATTTCATTTCACTCTGAAAAGTGAAATGAGAAAATCTGGCATCTAGTGAAAATCAAAAATATAAAAATAAAAAATAAAAAAAAATCAAACACTTGTCATGACCACAAAGCCTAAACCACTTAGACGTTTAAACAACTAAAATATGTGAACAGATCTGAAGAATTCATTGAGAGCAACCCTGCAGAGAAAACCTTAGGGATTCTGATAAACAAAAAGCTGACCCATATGAGCCAACAGTATCCTCAAAAGGAACTTATAAACAAGAGGGAGACTAGAGACTGACTTTTTGCATGGTCTGATAATAATAGGGTAAAGGAGAATGGTTTTTTACTGAACAAAGGAGATTTAGATTAGATGTTAAGAATAAATTTTTTACTAAGAGGGTAGTGAGGCACATGCACAGCTGCCCAGAGAAGCTGTGGATGCCCCATCCCTGGAGGTGGTTTAAGGCCAGGTTGGATAGGAATCTCGGCAGCCTGGTCTAGAGGATGGCAGCCTTGCCCATGGCAGGGGGTTGGAATTAGATGATCTTAAAGTTCCCTAGCAACCCAAGCTCTTCTATGATTCTGTGATTAAAAAGCAATTTATAAACAACAACATGATAAAGACAGAGTTCGGTTACATGGCCAGTTTGTGAGCAGGGATGGTTCCAAGTACTTCTTCAAGCTAAGGCAAGGCAACAAACACAGAGACTTAACAGCAGTCCCCATAAAGAGGCAGAAAACAAAGATTAGAATTGCTATGGAATTTTATGAAATAAAGAACATAAGAGTTTCTACTTTCGCCGATTTGGAGATATAAAGAAAGACAAAGTTTATGTGCATGCTCATGGATGATGCATGCACATAATGCAACATGCTTTACAGCTTCCAGAGCAGTGATGTGTACAACTACAGAATGAATGTATGGATGGAAAAGCATTTTAAGGCTCGACTGCAAGGAATACTCAAGTCATATACCATTCCTCAGCAACAGTTCTGTAGAAATACAGCTATTACTGTACATGGGATGTATGAACATGAGTATGTGAAGTACAAGAGAAACGTCAGTACTTATTTCAGAAAAATAACACTCAACTCAAGGGTTTTACATGTATTTGTAGAGGATATTGATTTCCTAACACACACAGTTCCACTTCTTCTCTAGCTACTGCCCTTAGAAAAGTTCTTGCTTTCAGTATAAAGGTTTCCCTCTTTCTAACATTAATTCATTTCTTTTTTCAGAATCATTTTTTTTACGTAGAAAACATCATCAGTGACTCTCAACATTTTCATGTTGACTCCAATGGGGTATCGATATTTCTCTAAAATTATTAAAAAGTAATTAAAGTAAACTGTAAAACATACTGTTTAGACATGAATTCCAGAAGACTATATAAGAAAACACTGAAACATCATCTTACTAGGTTCTCCCTCACAGAATGGTTTGAGAAAAGAAGCAATGCCCTAATTTATGGGTGCTTCTCTTACAAGCCATCTGCCTCAAGCAAAACAGCTGCCAGTGATGCAAGCTGGGAAAGTAGCCAAGCTGGCTCACATGCAACTATATACCCAAGAGAGCAATTAATAAGTCACAAAACAGTACCCAATTATGCAAGCATTTTTGAATCTTGGGGCTCAGAACAGGGCTGGGAGAGTAAGAGAGCCTGAAGGAACTCTAAGCACTCAGCTACAGTGTGCAGATTCTGCTTCACCACCTGATTTTTCCTTTCTAGCAGCTTTTGCATAAGATCAAGCGGGAAATTAACTTTCAACTAAAAGCTGGAAAGATGCATTAAAAATATTAAACCAATTATTACCTTGTAGAAAGACAGCTTATATAAACTGGTCCCAAGACTCATGCAATGCTACCTTTCATTCAAAATGCATGGTGTACTTGATTCAAGAAAAAAAAGCTAAATATTTACATTAGTAGCATTATCTTGCCCTACTTATTTAAGGAAATTAAACCAAACATCATTTCTATCATCTTTTTTCAAGTATTACCATCTAGGTTTCGTATATTTTAGTCTTATAAAAAAGAAGTTAATAAGGAAATCATTTATCAGGAAATTAAAAACAGCTATGTTTGGTTTTATGGTAAGTAACAAGATTGAAGGTGAGCACATCTGAGCAAGTTCTGATAGTTCTATCATATCAAATTGACTGTTTCCAATAATTTTGTTCACAGCAAGTTTTTCATTAATTGTCAAAATACATGGAAACTAAGGTCCGCATCTGTTTCTATCTTTATGGAATGCAAGTTATGCTAGATCTTAAAACATTAGTATACACAAAGTTTTAACTCACATTTTGTATTCTGACATTAACAAGAACTGGACTTGAAGAGACCATCTGTAGCTTTATAAAGAAACTGATCAGTAATCCACATACATAAAAAAATCAAAATCAGAATAGTCATTAAACGTGAGTAAGCCTTTTTAGTACCGAATTTTGTTTTATCTTATAAAACAGCAAGATATGTTGTTTGCCAAAATGATTCCACAGTATCACCACCTGGCAAGAAGACCTCTGTTACAATCCCTAACCCAACACTACTGCCTCAAGTACAAAGGCTGCTCTGAAAGTAATGCCTACTATTTTATTACGCTGGCCCATGATATCAGAGGTGGATGTTGATGATAGGGCAATACAAGTTGAGCCTTGCTACCACTATCCTGTTACATGTTGTTGCAGTGAAACAGATGGCTGCAGAGCAGCATTCTGACAAAATGGTGTCTGATATGGAAATGCAAATGAATTACAGGTGTGTCATTGAATTCCTTCTTGCAGAAGAAAAATGGCAAGCGCTGACACTGATTGATGCTTGTTGAACATTTCTGAGGACCAAACAGTGGTTATGAGCATAAGGAGATGGTGAGTGCTGTGTTTCAGCAGTTGCAACACAACATGATAGAGAAGTTCAGTGCCGGATGGTCATGCACAGTTGTCATACCACAAAATGAACAGCTTCTTGATCAGCTCATATATAGTCACTGCTATTAGCCAATTTCCATGGTGAAAAACAGTGTTCCGTTGCTGAAAATTTGCTACTTCAAATAGTGTCACACTGTGCTCTCTGTATCTTTTGTAGTTTCCATGGAAATAAATAAGAGGCATTAAGTTGACAATAAATTTGGCTTCAACGCTAATAAAACTAAGGAGATTCCTAACTCAGTCATCTCTATTCCTTTCTCCCTCTCCGCCAAAATTCTAATTTCTTGTCACTTATAGTGAACAAAAACAGTTTATTACGGTGTAATAAACTGGTACATTACATAATGGCACATTAAAAATCATAAGAACAAAATTACCTTAATAAATTTTGATTTAAAAAGAAAACAAACAACCATGAACAATTTTGAAAAGCTACCTAACTCTCATACATGGATTTAGACAAGCTGTATGGCTCAACAAGACAAGCTTAGAATAGAGAAGGAGCTACTGGAGTAAGACAGAACCGTGAAGAAGTACAAATCTTTGGAAAACCCCATTATAACAAGGCAGAAGGGAAACTCCTGCTTGATTAGTTGTTTCTGGTTACATAGGTAAAGATTTACAGAAAGGAAACCCGCTCCTAAAAATTTTAGCAGATGGTTTGGAAAGAATTTGGCTGTTAAAATGAGAAAGATTAAAAAACAAAAACAAAAAATGTCCTAAAACCTCATTTAATAAAATATTGTATGGAGAAAAATAAATAAATAAATAACAAAACAAAAATTTTGAAGTGAAAGGAATTGCCATGCACTTAAAATAACCTGTGAGAGAGATCTCACCATCTCCATCAAGGAGCAGAGCTCACACAGAAGCCTACAATTAAATCTTTCATAACTAGAATCACAAACCTTTAGGAAACTGGATTGTAATTAAAATAACTACTCCTGTATCAAACGTTGTGCTTCTGTTGTTGGTTTTGGTTGTTTTGTTTGTTTGTTTTAAAGTGATGCAACAGGTTCAAAAGGTAGCAGGCAAGAGGTGAGAGATGTACAGGTAGATAAAGACAGCACACTCTCCTGAACCTTTCTACCTGCAAGGCAGAACTGAGGAAGGACAAAAGTATTGCTACAGAAATACACTTCATTTCACAGTGGCACACTTGAAGCCTCTCTATCATGCTTCCACACAAATCAGTTGATTTTATCAGTGTCACAAATATATTTTAAAAAACAGTCACAAAAAGGTAAATTCAGTTTCTCAACAGGTAATTTAAAAGTACTTTTTCAAGATTTCTAAATCTGTCTGGCAACACAGATTTGTAACTTAGAAGGATTCGACTTTAAAAATCATCTTCCAACAGTGTTGTGAACCTCCAGGGATGCTCATGGGGAAACAAGGATACAAGGCTTGGCGCATCATCAGCTGACAGCTAAGAGTCTATGATCTCATTCCAGAAGCTTATATTCAGTGATTTGTATTTACCACATCATTCTAGACTGAAGAAGCACAGTGACTGTCAAACAGAAAGTATTCATTCAGTGAAACTACAACACTGGTCAATAATTATAGAGAAGGTTCATGTATTCCATCAGTTCACCACGACTGCTATGAAGAAAAAATAACTGCTCCATACAAAAGAAGGAGATTACCTTAGCTGGAAAATACTTCTAGAAAGCACCTGCCACCACGTTCCTTGGCTTTTGAATACATTATGGCAATAATACAAACATTTTGTCCTTGAGTTACTATTTATGTAATTAATTTTATAATAGCCTTTGTCATCTTTTTCCTGAAAATCCTACATTCCCAAGGCAGTTCACTTTAACTCCAACATTAAACTGAAAAGAATCATGCAAGCACTATTCTTTTCAGAACATGCATTTTCCCTCCACTCAAAGGCAATTTCTGAGGTTTATTGTGTTAAATTATGATGACAGAGGCTGCTTAAGTGGACAGATTGACAGACAAGAGAAAATAAAAATATTTTTATTTTGAGAAGACACCAGTCTGCACTTGAACAATACTGAAAGCCACTGCCAGGCAGAAACAAGTTGAGGGGTCAAAAACAAGTGCCAGCAGTGCCATCTTGAACAATAATCACTGTATCCAAAGAATGCTTCCGCTGGTGCACTAATATTTCTTCTGTGATTAGGGGAAAACACAGACTGAGCCCCAGAGGATTGCCAGATATCCTGTGTAGTCAAGACAGTGTGATCTAATGATCAAATATGCTACTTTATGTACAGCACACAGAGTACAGCTTTTCCAGTATTTCTATGGAATCAGCTTTTTTTCCAAACATGCAGAAATCGAGGCTATGGGCATCTGGAAAAGCAGCTATTATGCAGATAAACTGTAGTTCCTATGCACAGTTAATCTTTGTACGCACAGTTTAGTTCTCTGCCATTGTCCCAGATTTCAGCATCTAAACTCTGGCAACCCTAAAATGCTGCCAAATTTCTACAGACAAAGAAGGAGATTGTTTCAGCTCCAGAGGTGATTGTGACTAAGGAGCTGCTTCTGACCTCCCTCCTCTCTCCCACTGACCTTGGCAAAATACCTGTTAAATGGGACTATTTATATTCATGAGTTGCCCTCATAACTGGTTCATTACTGCATCATCAATCTGCTTAAAGACTACTGGTGGTAAAAGATGCAAATGTGACTTTTTTTATACTATTAACATGCAAATGCTGGTGGGAAATAAAAAGAAGTTAAACTGCTGAGAAATCAGTATACTATATAATATGAAGACAAAATCTGTCATACTGAACAGCACTTTTATGTAACTGTATAGACAATGAAAGGAGACTTGCTCTCCAGCTCAGTTTAGAATAACTTGGATAACACTAGATAGAAGTTGCCTGCCAGAGCAGTGGAGACAAGTCTCCAATAAGACATGGGTTGGATTAACATCTCAAAAGAGTTTCACCATGAGTTTAAAACTGTTATTTTCACTAAACCCATACTCAAATCAACAATAAACGCTGAGATTCCTAATATTACTTTTGTAATAAAGTCATTTAACATCACTCTAACATGATTCTATCTCCTGCGCAAGCATCAGCCCAAATTACTTCCTATTTCCTTTAAAGCGCTACAATGAAACCTTCTATGTACAATGAATAAAATAATGCAAGCACTATAATTATCATCTTTTGAAAATCTGATAAATTCTAAATTCTCAATATAGATGCTTCTTAACTTTAGGAAATGTCAATTACCTGTTTTCTCAACAGGCTGAAATCAGCTGATCATCATGACTCAAGATATGAGAATTGCTGCAGTTTCACACAGAGCTCAGTGTATCCAAAAAAGTGAGATGTTTCTGTTAGCATTAGGCCCTCTCAGAGCCATCCATTAGTAAATCAATGTGGTGCAAGCTGTTGCTTGTCAGCTGCTCTATGTGAAGTCACTGTTTTTAAAAAAAAAAAATACTTCAAGTTATCACTCCTCAGAGAAAAACACTGGAAATGAATTATTATACAGGGAATAAAAGGAAATCTATCAGCAATTACTGCAGAATAGATGATGTATCATAAGCTATCCTTGGCACAGCAGCATACTCACACATCTAAATGATTATGGCATAAGAGGTTATCTTAGAGCACAGTATTCTGTATTTCTTTTCCACATATTTAGTGCGATCGAATACACTCTTCAATGTAAAACTTCCAAATTGTGAATGGAATAAAGATGAATTTTTTACAATAAAAAACACCTCTCAAAGCGGTTAGGACTGCCATGATAAATATTTTAAAGAGAGACCAAGTGAAAAAGACGATTGGAATGGACTGATAATCAGCATAACAGCACTGTATCAGACAAAGATACTTTGTCATTCAGGTATTTCAACAAAATAATACTTCCTCATCATACTTTCAACCCTGAGATAAAATACTGCCCTTACACACTTATTAAGTATGTAATTCATTGCATGCTTCATATTCTCTACACTGATTAACTTTTCCAAATATATCCAGCCTGCACATGGAGAAAAGATAAATGCTGGAAAAAGGCTTCATCATATTTATAGAATCACAAAACCACCAAGGCTGGTAAAGACCTCCAAGTTCATCCAGTCCAACTGTCCACCTACGACCAATATTTCCCACTAAGCCATGTCCTTCAACACAACATCTAAACATTTCTTGAACACCTCCAGGGATGGTGATACAACCACCTTCCCTGGGCAGCCTATACCTTTAAAGTCACTTCACAGTCATTAGTACTGTAACTGTCCTAGAGGAACTGCAAAGCATAAATGCAGTTTTTTGAAAGCACTGCAGTGCTTTCATATACACAACATTTTGACATTTAAATTGAAATATATGTAATGTATAATTTACATATTTGTAACAGAGATGTACAATAAACAAGCAACACTTACATTGTTATAGGCATTAAAAACACTGCAGTTAATGGATCATAGCACTAGTGCCACATGCTGATGTATTTGAAATAAAAATATCAATTATTGAATGACAGAACTTGCTCTACTGCAGAATAACAATCTTTTAATTAGCTGTCACATTACTTTCTGTGTTCACAATCACTGAATCAAATGGAATACACTTCTCAAAATTCAGTGTAGAAAACATGCCTGTGAAATCCTCCATCTCATAAGTCAGCCGCATCTAACATAATTATTATGTTTTATAGACATTGGCATGGTATTTCAAAATACTAAAAGGATTTAATTAGGAGGGATTCACAGATGGGTTACTGAAATAGGAACTTTGTCTGTCAACTAAGAACACAGCAAAATGCGAGTTGCGACACTGAAAAAAACCCAACAGGTCCACAGCGCATAGCCCCATCCTTGCTGAATGCAGTTCAAAACCACTCAGCAAATTTACTTCCTCTGGCTTTTGTATATTGCTTACCATGATAACAGTTGAATATTTACAAACTTTCACATCTGTTTGTTCTCGTGAAAACAAGACATATAGCCTTGCTCATCTCAGCATTAAAGCAGACTCATCTCTTACCTCCTTTTTCCAGACTGATTCTTTAGCTTCCTCCAGCTATGCTTACTTCTCAACCTTCTCATAAAGCCTTCTTGTCAATCATGTGACATGTCAATCTCACTACTGCTATCCCAATTTCATTCAAGTTCAAACCATCACTTGAAATTGCTTTACTTCAACTGCAGCTTCTTCCCTTGTGCTTACCAAAACATTTTATCTTATTTTCTCTCCAGTTCTTATCCCTTCTCCAACTGTATCAGGCAAGACAAGACAAGGAAGAGACAAAGCACAGAAGAAATCATCCTCCTGTTCAGCCCCGTGACACAGCCCAAGCTCGAGCTGAAGTTACAGGCCAAGACCACTACAGATAGAATCGAACACATTATACTGAAATTCTCATGTACCGTGCAACAGACAGACAACAGACATAGACCAAAAAAAAAAAAGTTCTGTTGAGCATATACCATTTTAAAAACATAGCTGAATGGGCAGATCTTCACAGTATTACTAAGGTCCTTGGCACAAAGGCAATTCCTCTTCAAGTCCTATCCTACAGAAAAAGAGTATAAGATAACCGCAGAATTCCACTGAACAGAGAGGATGACCAAGTGACAAAGGAGAAGGCCAACATGCTCTGTTTTCTTACTATCAGTTTTTACCACCAAAGCAAGCTCTCAAATACTGCCTGCTTACAGAGCTTAGGGCACTACCCATATACAATTCACAGCAGAGACAGAGCAGAGATGCTGGACTTGACTAGGTGGGATGCCTCCAAGGGATGGCTGGTGCCTTCGAAAGCTCAGAGCAGGCAGAGGATCATTACCCAAATTTTAAAATCAAGCAAAAGGAAATAGGGAACTACAGGCTATTGGATGATGTTCAGACTCTGGGACAACTTAGGAGTAAGTCCACCTGGAAAAAATTTCCAGACACATGAAAGACAAAGCCAATGAATACAAAGAATAAGCAACATCTGCCCATACCCATCAAGCCCAATTGCATTCCAGGGAGAGATAAAATTTTATGAATTAAGGTAGAGCAAAATCTGTCATTTAGCTTGACTTCAGCCATCTTCCACTTGCAGCCCTTACCATTTTTAAGTAAAGAGCTAAGTAAAAAAAATGCACATTGCCATCACCAATTGTGTTAGCTCCCTCTCAAGCATCTTGAGTACCTTGGGCATGCACTACCTGGTCTTGACAATTTGCTGTTTTCATTAATATCCTCTGAGAAATTACCAGTAAACTTCCAGCCCAGGAATATTCTGCAGGTTTTCCAAAAGCGAACATACAAAAAACCCTTTATTTTCCTGCTACAGTCTCATCTTATAAAGACTCTCCCTCTATTTCTGAGAGCCTACTAGTTCAAGAGATAGTCTTTGAGACTTCAAGCTTCTAATGAATTTGAAGAAATACTACCACCGATTTTTATGTTTTCTACAATTTGCTCTCCAAGTTCTTTTTTACCTGTCTTGAACTATTACATTTAATGTCTAATCTAGAGACAAGCTCAACTGTTCTGAAGAATGATTATTTTTCCAGTAAGCCTCCTTTACTATCTTGTTTTATCATGGTATGTTTCTTTTCATCTTCATCTCTTTAATGATAAATGACATGCATTTGCCTTCAGTTTCCAGTATGATATCTTTGAATATTTTCTAGGCTGCCTGCAGGGATTTTACTTTATTTTTTTAAATTGTTAAACTAAAAAGTTTAATAGTTTTTTCCTAACTGATGCAATTGAGATCTAAGCACAACTGCAGCAGACCTTCTCACTTTCATCGTTCCACTATGAATTCCTAACAACAGCTGATGTTATATTTACTTTATTTACTAAGGACTTGTAGCTTTAACACTTTTAATAGTTTTGAAGCTACAAGCAAGGTTTAAAAAAATCAATCTCAAAAGTTACTGTAGGATCTTAATCCAACAGAACAGAGTGACATCTAGCAAGGCCCTGTCAGATGCTGATTTGATTAAGCACTGAAAGCTCAGCCTGCAATGTGATCCAGCACCTTTCCAATACCAGGTGCTGCATGGCTCTTGACTCATGAAACACACAAATAAATAAGCAAACAAGAAAACCTCTAAATTGAGAAAGTTTCAGTAATTACTGAGTAAAAAAAGCATCAGATTTTTCTTCAGGAACAGGTCTACAGAGGAATATCAGGATTTTTTCTTTAGCTCAAGTAATAGCAATGGTACTAAATAAAAATGGGTTAAAACCTACCTTTAATCTGCTTACGGATAACTACAAAGGTAGGATTCAGAAACTGAGAATTAGAGTAAAATGATTTTTAATATGATGTTAACCATAGATGAATTTTGTGCATTTTCTACTACACATACTTTGTTGATGCAATTTACTAAAGGCCAAGAACTATATTATACCACTTCTTTCCCCAGTTTAAGAGGTAGAAATTTCTGATGATTCCCCCATGTAGAATGCAGTTATTTAAAGGATGAGATGGATTCATTCTTTTAAGCAAAATACATTTGAATACTAATTCTATCACAAATTACTTCAGCAGTGTTAAAGAACAACATCCAAAATCAGCATAAGTTTGCAGGCAGTGTGAGGACAAGAGAAGTAAACAAATGATATTAAAGAGACAGGTCACTGACTTTAAAGGTCATAAAGCTGCAATCAGAGAGTACTGCAGGATATTGTTAAAGTATGTGAATGTTATCCTCCCAAATTCCTAAAATATAACCAAAGTGCTACTTAAAACATCACTGTAAGTTCAGATGTATAACACAGCAGAATTTCAATGCTACTAACATATAGTTCTTATGACTCCTGTGCTATACACTGAGCATATTAAAGGCAGTCTAAAAAGCATATTTCAGCTCACTAAATATTTCATCCACCCCCACCATTTTTGAAATGTAGATTTAATAGACATTGATAAGCTTATATTAACTCAGTAAGCTAACAGATTGTTTGAAGTACTAGATAAATTCAGTCAGGTAGATCTTGAAGTGTAGTTTTCCAAGTTTAAAACCCAAGAAAACAATGACAGAACATGTAAAGTTGTATGGCCTATTTTGACTATGACAGAAGAGCTATGAATAATAGCTAAAGGTACTGAGACGCCTCTAATTCATTCATACAAACTAACAAGAATTATGTTAGAAAACTTCTAGATAGCTTAGTTAGTACTAGCTCAGTACCCACAATGGCCGGAGTTCAACATCAACTCAATACTTAAATATTTGCTCAATTCCTTTCCCATAATTCACAGCATGAGAAGAATTACATGCTACTGCAAACATGCCCTCAGCAGTGCCTGAACTAGCTATAGGTATGTCTACACAAAATTTTACACTAACTGGTACGAAGTCTTCCAGGACAACTCAATTTGAAAGGAACCTTAAGAGATCAATAAATGTTTTCTGAAGAATAAATATCCTGTGCCCCCACCTTACCTTTATTCTGAAAGCAGTAGTTGACAATTTTATTTCGCATGTTGTGATAATCCTGTCAGAGTGAGGACTCCAGATGCTAACAAGGAGTTAGGTTTTGTCCAAAAACAATGGCAAGTTTCTGAAATAAGGCAAAGAGACAATGCTACCTAAAGCAAATAATGAATGACTAGGATTCCTTAAGATGTATTGAAAAGGAAAGAAAAATGCCTAGCTAAGAAAATTCAGATGCACTGAAAATACTGCTTTTCAAAAAATAACTGTGGAACATTAAAAATAATAATACAATACACTACTTTTTCCTAAGTTATAAAAAATATCCAAGCTGGTTCTTTGTAAGTCTACGGAGAAATGCATCCTAATTGGACAACTATAAATTTCCAGAGAAAAGGTTTTGGATTTGAGCCCACTTATAGTTTCACAAACTAGCAGAACATACAGGATGGTAACTAGGAAACCTGAGACCAGAATCGTTACCACAGGTCACACTACAATTAGGAACAATAATAAGGGCCTTTTGATTTATCTCAATTTAAGTTAATTATATTTAAAATCACAGGTGTTCTTAAAGTAAAAATAATTTCAGTATTTTATTCACTTAATTCAAGGAGAGATTACAATAACTTTAAAGTGTCTAGCAGATCAGAAATGCTTATTTTAAAAAGTTTTAGACACTGGATATATTTTTAGTGGTATTTCAGAGTAAATGCTTTTAAAAATTGAAATAGAATTGTTGTAAGATCATATATCATAAAACAAGGAGTTTCTTCACTGTTCGTGATTTGTTTGCTTGCTTGTTTATACTCTTAACATGATCTGACAAGGAAAGAGAGACCTTTTGTCAGTTTATACAGCCATATTTTGGGATCTCTGCTGTGGCTGCCTTTTGAAGTCAGTAATTATTTTTGGCATAATTTAGTTATTTACAAAAACGTACCAAGTTTGCTCTCAGAACAAGAGCAGAGCCTGCAGTGCCAATATTTGCAAAAGGCCCAAACCTTACATTCACGATGCAGCCATTTCTCCATAGTCATACAAAGACTGTTAGACCAATTGCAGCTGATCTCACACAACGCAGAACCAACAAACTTCCTTCCTGCAAAAGGAAATCAATGTAATAGAATGGTGTAATTTCTCAGTGAACATATTTTTCTGCTATTCATTCATCTCCAGGTTTTTGCATAAGTCCATCTGACATCACTGGGCAGAACCTTCAGTGGCACATCCTGCAGCAAAAATTCCTAGCAGGCAGTTATTGCCAGGAAACAAGATAGTTATGTAGTACTGCAATACATTCATTCACAAAGTATACAAAGGTGATAAAGTTCCACATAAACTAGTGTCTAAGTAACACTGAAATCTCTTAATCCAACTAGTCATTTTCACTGCTATATGTCAAGCTTATTGCTATGCTGAAAACATGAGTGTTACAAACTCCTTCCGAGAAACTGATCGGTAACAAGTTGAACAAAAAGACTACTTATTCATAGCACAAGAATCAAAGGCCATCAGAAAGGGCTAGAATGAGCCATGTCCAAAACAGGGGAGTCCAGGCAAAACTGGAAGTTCTTATAAGTTGAAAGGGAGGGACTTGTCACTAACAAGCTAAAACCAGCAAGTTCCCTGAACTGAGAACAGATGGAAGCATAGGACGGTTGTATGGAAAGAAAAGAATCACATTTCATATCTCCTATCAGCCTCTGATTACGGCTTCTTTTTTTCCTCCGTGATCTTTAATGTACTTAATTGCACATTAGCATAGGCGGGAAGATGATAAGCAGCTACTTAAGATTACCGTTCATATTGATTTTCCATTGCTGTGCTTGCTCCTGGAGATGCTGCAATAATAGACAAGAAGACTAAAAGAAGTACTAACCCACATTTCAGTCCTAAAAAACAGTTTAGTATAAATCTTCAAGTAAACAATTCAACTTAACTAGTAAGAACATTATAAATCTCATCTCAGACAAAAAGACAGAATATTAAGCTAAACAGACTCTTGGTCTGAGTGATTTTTACACTTTGAATAGTAAGAAAACTCACAATTTCATTATTTGTTTGGGAACAATTTACTGAATTAGATGTGATCCTCAAACTCATCCTTGGCTATTCAAAGCTAGAGAAGAGATTTTTAAATCAGGAAATATGGTTAAGAAGGATGAACATTCAACAAAGACCTAGAAAAAGCATCTCTACTGGTAAACGAGCACTTGGCAGCTGTTTATCTATTTTTTCTTAAATGCAAAAGAAGAACTACGTTCTTCTGTTAAATAATAGTTTACAAAATATGCTTACAGATTATACCAAACTGGAAGAATTGACCTATATGTAAAAGGCTGCCACACAGAGGGACCTAGACAGGCTGGAGGAATGAGTCAACAGCAGCCATGGAATTCAGTGGGGACAGGCATGAAGATCTGCACCTGGGAAGTTAAAAGTAGGGGAGCTAGGGATTAAACATAACCCAGCAGCACTCCCCAGCAGCAAAGGCAGACAACAGTATCTTGCATTGTATTAACAGGAGCACAGCCATTGAGTGATAAGTTTACTCCCTTCTTCTTAACTCATGAGACCATACCTAGAAGGCTAGATCCAGTTTTGGGCTCTCAAGTACTGTCATTACGGCAATGAAATGATTTCAGCAGAGATCCACTTGGATGACCAGAGGACTGGAGCCATTCTCTGAGAGGAGAGGTTGGGGAATAAGGGCATATTCACCTAGAAAATGATGGTGCCCAGTTAACTGTGCATAGAGGGAGGAGAAGAGCCAACACCGAACCATGATAGGTTCAGACTAGACATAAAGAAAAAGTTTCTCACTGTGAGGACAGACAAGCAGTGGTACACGGTGAAGCAAAGTGGCTGAAGAGGCTATGCAGCCTCCATCCTCAGATTTTGAAAGCAATATTGGATAACATTACACCAGTGCAGGAAATGATAAAATACTTAAATTGACTTCGAGACCAGTGAGGCCACAGTAACAGCTATACTCAGTCTGAACCTTACTTAGCTTTTCACTTTTATGCTTGCCAATGTATTCCAAAGTCCTATTAGGCATTTTCAGAATTTTTTGTCTAATTCAGGGTAATCTGGCATCCAATTTAAATTAATTTGGAACAACTGTCCTGAGCTTCTACCTAGTCCTGAAAAACACTGCTTCTAGTCTTCAAACTGAAGAAGAAGATTTAAAAAAAAGACACAAAACTTGCCATTTTTCTTACTTGCCATAATAAATCATCTGGTAATACTACTTCCTATAAACTCTTCTTTCTACTGTTGGAACTTCAGTATCACTACTATGTCCTTTACTGTCATATAATGATGAGGACTTTTTCCTACAGGTAATTTTTATTTAGCGTGGGAGCACTGCAAGTATAACCAAAAAGAAATAAGAATTCATAAATGTTCATAAATTAAAATTCATAACTAAACCAGTTACACACAGATTTTGTTTAATACAAAAGCAGGCAGCAAAGTACTCCAAGAGTATCATTCCAAACGTATAGGCTGTAGCCAAAAATCACTAAGTAAACACGTTTCATCTGAACTGGAAATTGTATGCCTGCTTTCACTTCTAATACTACTTCTAGCCTTGCAATCAAATATGAAAAAGCTTTATGCTCCTTTTAAATTATTCTAGCTATACTACAGAAAAAAATTTAAAAAGCTACCCCTTTAAAGCAACTGCAAAGGGAACATACACCCCTCCTGATTGTCTCCTGCAAAGTAGATACCATGCATATGTAAAAGAAGATAAAATTGCTAATCAAAATAAAATAGAGAAAAAATGAAGCATGACACCGCAAACAGTACATACACTTATTTGAAGCGGCAACCTCTTTGGCCTAATCTAGTTACATACTTTCATATTTTCTAAGAGTCTGCCCACAGCAGATAAACACACAAACCTTCTTGTGCAGCACCAACTGACGTCAGCAGTCGCTTAGGAACAGCGTTTGGTACAAAAGTGGTAGTACTGAAACTATGTTTACAATTGAAAAGAGAATGACAGTATGCAGGACTCACCATAGCTTCAGGAAAAGGCTTACAAAGCACTTAAAACTGTGCTAAAATTTCTAAAAGCTTCATTGTATTTTCCAAGAACACCGATCTGCATAAATACTTTATAGTGAGTATAACCTCACTAAGAGTAATAGATTTATTTTTTCATATTTTAAATGGTATAATTCCCCCCCTTCACCAGAAGTCACCAGTTTTGGAATGCAAGCTTTCAGCTTCTTTCACTTCTGTTTAATCTGTAAACAAAAATTCAAATCCAGTAACGACTTCATTGGGTAACTGTTTACAGGGACAAAGACCCGTTGTTCCCACAGCAAAAAAAAAAAAACCAAAAAAAAAAACCCCAGAAGATCTCATAGAACAACCTGCAGCAATAGAAATGATCAGCCTACCATTATTTTAGAGATGTTTACAAAGCCTGACATTTAAGGAATTTAGAAGCACTGTCCTTTAAATAACATCATAGGAAAATTGTTTTCAAGGCTTTCAAGAATAAAACCATAAAACCGTAGAGCTGAAAAAGTGGACTGGGACAGCTTCCCTAACTTCATTTTACAGTTATAGAATTTTAATTTAGAAAGAATGTGTGCCAAAGCTGTATATGCAGTTGCGTTTATCAGTCCATTACAACTTACAATGAGCAGTTTTGAAAAGCCTGACACTTTCAATTCTATAACAATAGATTATAGAGTTTGAAACTACTGCTGAATAGTTATGAGCCATTACTAAATTTTTAAAACTTCCACATTGTAAAACACTTAATTTTAAGTGCGAAGTGCTCATTGTCTCTTTAGCTCTGTTCCCACCAATTTCTTTTAAATTTCCACAAAAAGAAGTGCCTTTTTAAAAACAATTCTTTTAAAAAGGAATTAAATTTTACAAAGCGTATAATGTGGCAACGTGCTTTGTCACACCATCTTGAAAACTGATACTAAGGTACATATGTGAAGCATGTTTTGTGATTTCATTACACTTATTGAAATCTATTGAAGAAAAATAGAAAAAAGTGCAGTTTGCACAAACTTGAAAAAATACTATTGAAATACTAAATAAATCCCTGTAGTACACAGCTAGCAGGTATTCTCCAGTTTTAGGCTATGGAATTTAAGGAGTTCTCATTAGAGCTGGGCCTAATCTTGTGTGTACATTTACCAGCTTTTGTCATACACACCTCCAGATGAAAAAATGCACAGAAGGAGAATGCAATCACCCTCTTCTTTCAAGGTAACTAAAGAAATACTATGAATTTGGAAAGCATTACTAGAACAGACACTACTTCAAATGAAAGTAGTCAAAACTAGAAATACTTCCTGCTTATTTCCCACCAACTGAAATCCACCATTCATAGACAAAGTGGAAAAACTACATAAAGGACTGCAAATGGGGATAACCCCCATTTTTGAAATATTAATTTCAAGATATGCAGAGAGTCTTACACAATTTATCCCCAATTTCTCTTAAACAAAGACTAAGAAAAGCAGCAAGTGCCATCAAATTGATCTGAAGAAAATAACTTGTGCTTTCATTTACCTCAGTTTTTCTCCTGTTCTGTTTCAGTTTTTGTCAAACTGGAGCAAAACTGTACCTGCAAATTCAACTCATCCCTAAGCAGTACTCTAACTGGACGATGTCCAGAAGTAATGTGGGCCAGCAGTAGCTATTCGATCCCAAAATGAAACGTTCTGACGCTAGCCAAAGGTCTAAGTAGAACAGAATAATTCAGTGAAAGGGATCCTCAAAGATCATTTGGCCAAAAGCAGTTTATCTGAAAATCACGCAAATTTATGGACAAAAATCAGCTCTACTAACTTCACATAAGCCCTCTTCACTTACTCTGTGATAGTTCAGAAATTGCTTCAACTTGCTTTTCCAGGATTCTAAATTCACTTTCCATGGCGTCTCCCACCATGACAGCTGAGAACTGAGTTGCCAGATTTCAAACACCCTTGGGAAACAAAGCATCGTTTTTCTGTTGCTGTGTCTGGAAACAATCAAGGGAGCAGCCAGCTGTTCCAACTGTTCTGTACTTCAAGGGGCTGCAAGACAGTTTAACAGTTCTTCAACAGACAGCACCAGCAGGAGACTCTGTTGTCTAAGACTCATTGCTTGTAAGCTTCTCATACACAAACATTCAGAACGTACTCAGATAATATTTTAAATGTGACTTGCAATAGGAAGTGATGACCCAGAAGCAAAGGTCTAGATTGTTACTGAAAATGCAGCCAATGCACTAGGCACACACTTGCAGAATCCTAAAGTTAGAAGTGTGCTCCCACAGTGCCAACTTCATGTCCGATAGAGGCAAGACTTACTAGAAAGTCAGTTTCATTGTTGATCTTAGGCAACAGTAAAGATTTAAATAAGGACTCTTTTCCCTTCTTCATCCTTCTCTTCCCAGAAATTACCTCCCTGTTGAAATAGGCAACATTCAGAATCTAAACATACATATAATCCTATCTGCTATCAATGTGAAACATATCCGCTCTCCATTTCACAATTAAGGGCTCCACAAAAATAAGTTGCGGTGTACTCTCCAGCTTCTAAATGAGAAAATACCAGGGCAGTTTGCTTTCACATTCCTGCAACAGCGGTAAAACATACCTCATGCTGTAGCAAATCTGTTCAAGTACTTCCAGCCATTGTCATTCCCATCCTGCAATCTAACAGTTACAAACAAGCTGCAGTCTACTACAAGAAAGGCTCAGAGCATAAGTAAATTGGCCAATAAATAAGACAGTATTTAATTTATTGTTAAGTTGCCATCACTAGACAGCCTGTTTCAGCAACAGGTAATGACTGAAGATAGAAAAATCCAATAATGTGACCAAAAAAAAAAAAAAAATACACTGTCGTGTTGCAGTACATAGAATATCATCTTCCCAGAACTTGAACAACTCAACAATAAGCATGCTTTGTTCCAGAAAAAGGGCTAAGTAGCTCTGTGACAAGCAGAAGTGATGAACTCCTAGGAACTTTTGCATTAGGACTAGATGACTTGGCACCTTGGAGTTGCAAGACTTAAATGCCTTGTTTTCCCTTATTTAGAATACTTACTCCAAATTCAGTATTCTTTGTAATGAAGGTATTTGTAGGCCACCAAGAGTACTTGCTGGCTACTATTTGTCAGGAAACATACAAGAATTATATTATTCAAGTTGATTCTTCTCTGTCAAATTTAACTGAACTAGGCCAACTGAGACAAAGGTACCAGGGATGTACGAGCATGACAAAAGGTACTGAGGTGACACTACCTATGAATGGGACTGCACACACACATGTATGTGCACATACACTATTTAGTATACATTTTAGTGGTGATAAAACTATTTCAGCGATACCTATTCACATTTACAAAATATTAAGTTGTAAGTTAATACAGGGTTATATTAACTGTAAATGATGGAAGCACCTCCAACTTAAAGGACAACACCTGTGGGAAGGGAACAAACATTTCTTTCCAAATGCAGCAAACAGTATGGAGATAATGTCATTTATTTGTATTTCAGAGGAAGGTGAAACAAAAGTCAGGAAATTATTTCTTGAAAACGAACTTTGGAAATCACAGCTAAAGATGCTTTCTCTTCTTGGAAGGACTGCATTTTCAATCTTAGGATTAAAGCTTTAACAAGAAGAAAAAGCATTATTTAGAGGAAAATCAGCTTGGAGTCTACAAAAAAAATGAACTGGCTAAGACCAGAAAAAGCTACGCAGAAAAGAAATGATGACTAATTTACAGAACGGAACAGTTAAATTGATTAATGCTTCAATGAAAAAAAGAGAATTGTATGAATGCTTTAAAAAAAGTGGTGTGGAAACTTGTTATTACAAACACCACAAGACTGACTCAGGCTATTACTCTTAAACAATGTTAACTCTTGCTGTCACACAAACAGTTTTAATTAATTGCCTTGGGAAATGGAAAATGAGCTACTACTTTAAAACTAGAACAGTAAGTTGCTCAGCGTGTTAAAATGGTAATTAAAAAGGACTAGTTAAATAAAATAAGCTCATTGTAAAGTTTATGTAAGTTTTGAAACTAGTCAGAATGCTAAGTATGAGTTTCAACATTTAAAAAACAAAAGGAGCAATTTAAGTTTAAACTGTTCATTTCAAGGTTTTGGACAATATTTTTGACACTGAAAATAGCTTTGTTAATATTAAAGTAGGTTGTGAAGATGTGGCTTTTTTTGTTGTTGTTTTTTTGTTTGTTTTTTGTTGTTTTTTTTTTTTTTAAGTTACAAGACTTCAGTGTGAACCTAAGGGACATTTTTTAATATTTAGACACAACAAGTCAGATTTTACATACATTGATCCAGAAATGGAGTGGGAAGAACACAAATGCTTTATCAATGCTAGCTATTTTTCTTTCAGTAAGTTTTAGAAGTTGGGGGTACATCAACGTACACATTTTAACAACCATTACTGAGTAACTAGGGCAGCAAAATGCAGCAAACTTTCAACTAAATAAAACCAAAGAGCTACACTAAAACACTTTAAAAGTTTATGAAGCAAAAAACACCACATCCAATCAATACCGAATATTGATAATAATTTGAATACTCCCATTTTTGCTACTGTAAATGCAAAATGTTTTGAAACTTAAGATTTTTTTTCACAAAATATTACCTTCCAGGAATGTTATCTTGAAGCATTCTGACAAAGTAAGAATCCTTTGCTATACATGTCCCAAGGCAAGAAGGAATCAAGCTTCATTTTATGTAATAAAGCCTAATAAATACAAATCTATTACAAATAATATCTATAACCTCATTGTTAATTGAAGCTATATTAAATACCAGTACAGCAAAACATTTAAGAGTACTGTGAAATCACTTGTTCAATGCATATTTCTGACCAAAAGATGAAAGAATTTTCCTCAAGTGACACAGAGCTGAAACTCAGCTAATTGATTAATAGATTTAAGCAACACACTGTAGATTTTCATTTTAAGATACAAGGAAGAGAAATTTTTGACTGGAGACTCCACATAATACCAAAAATAAGGAAGGGAGATCAGACTGGCTAAAAAAAGCCTATTTCTGGCCTTGTTTTGGATCCCTATCAGAATCAACCACTTACAAAAAATTTTCATAAAATATTTAGCTTCTGACAGCACATCAACTTCAAAAGAAACACTGGCAAAATATTAAAGCATTATAGGCTACTTTTCCAAATGTTCAACTAGTCAGAAAGATTAATGGCAGAACGGAATTCAACGCAAAATATCCACCCACTTTTCTCAGAAGGCTTCAGAGTATGCTGCAAATTACCTCGGTTGTACTGTGAGCAGCATTAGATACAGATACTACAATCTGTAGTCACTGTACTTTTCTTAAAATGCTGCAGTGTCATTATCTCTTTTTGTAGTCATCATAATGCACGGCTGATAAACACTTATGCACTCTTCAAAAGTGGTTGCTTAACTCTTAGTCAATGAATAATTGCTCTCACCTGTTTCTTGCAATGTTTCTATCAATATTCTTTGTTAAAATATCTTTGTATTGTCCAGTATATTTCTGCCATCTGGGCATATTTATTTCAAAATCTCACAGAGTAGTGACACAGGACCTTGTATGCTCTTCATACTCCAAACAGCATTGTGTAGAACCCCAAGTACTGATAAATCCTTAGTGTTACATCATATTTTTAAAAGTATTCTAAATCCATCTCCTGGCTAGGAATAAGCAGCATAGAAGATAAACTATCAGGACTTATAAAACTGATCAAGCTTTAGCTTGTTATTTCAACTTAAACCAAACTAAAACTTGATCAAATAAAACAACAGTAGAAAGTTTTATGCTGCTTCTAACTATAACTGTGTTTCTTCTTTATGCAATTAACATTTTCTCTCCAGGTTATTGTTCTTTTCATGTTTTTCCTCTCACTTTTCCCATACTTGAATTTAATCTTCAACAATCATTGATTTAATCAGCTTTTTTTTTTTTTTTTTTTAAGTATCAACTTTAGTGCAAATTTCTACTTTATCTTCCCTAGCATTATTTAAAAAAAAAAAACAACAAGCAAACAAGAAAACCACCCTACCTTAAATTGGGTGACCAGTCCTTGAGTTAGAAAAAGATGTTGAGTTAGAAAAAGTGCACCTATTTGCATTTCTCCATTCCCAGCTCCTCCAGCCAAAGAACGTGGACAGTAGCTGATGGCTTTTACATTAGAGATTTTACTGGGATGGTAGAAAGAACAAATGGGAAAACATCTCTTTATGGTGAACATAACATAGATTCATAGTTATTATGAAAGTACTAAGTGACACATTATTAGATTGCACAATTCCATATTACAGAAGATTACAATTCTAACAGAACTCTGAAGCTGGCAGGAATGAAATAATGAGAATTATTTGTCCCATGTAGTTCAATGCAGTCTCACAGGAGAGTTACTGTAGAGAACAGAGTTGAAGCTTTCTTACTCTATCAACTAATTTTATCTAGAATTTCAACTGCTTGAAAAACAAGCAGAAAAATCATCAAAACATCTGGCAACATCAAAGTGGGAAAGCTGTACTACCACTTTCTGAGAAAAAAGTTTTGTTTTTTCTCACATCACCAAGTTAAATATTCAGTAGATGGGAGCATGATGGCAGTCACTGAATATAAGACTCAGAAGATGACCCAGTATTGCTCCAATTTTATGTTTCCAATTTACTTCATCCTGAAATAGTGAAGGCCTTTCAAATAACCATGATAGCATTAAAATACTATTTTAAAAGAGTTCAATACTCAGGTATAAGAAATAATTTGATTCCACATGTGTTCTTGATCAGCTCAATCTGTTATTACATATGAACATAGTAGGATACCATCTATTACCACAGAATCCTAAACTGATTTTCAAAGGAACTCTGCCGCACTTAGTGCACAAGGCTAAATGTGTACGTTAACTTTTGTTCCTTGTATTTCAAGAAGATAAATGCAGAACATGCAGTACACCCAAGAAACACAGAACACACACAGGCCTCGGGGGGCTGAGGAAACGCTATTCCAGATGATTTGGTGGGAAGTTCTAACACGTCCATTCTTTAAACTGCACTGCCATTATTTCTCTTAGACTACCACAAGTTAGCACTGCCACAAAAATGGAGTTCTGTCCTCCTCCAGCTGCTTATTCCCATCCCTGTGTCACTCCATCCCTTATGCAGAAGAAGTATTCCTGCAGACATGTGGCAAGCAACTACAAAAAAGAACTGATTAGATTTAACGTGGATTAGTTCCCCAATTAAGATCACCGTGCAGTCTCATGAACGCTTGTGTCAGCAGAAAGAGGGACAGAGCCAAAGCAGGAATGAGCAGATGGTACTGGGAAGGACCATTTCCATCACTGCAAGTGCCAGAAAGTGCGCAAGGAACTGAAATATTGAAGCAGAGATGCTCGGATTAGAAAGGATATGTCTTAAGGTCAAACAAGTACCTTTTAACATTTGTAATGACTACATAAGGATTGATCTAAATTTAGCATAGATTTATGCATCAAAAGAATTATCACCAAGTACGCATTAAAATCAAAGTGTGAAGGAAAGATGAGTAAGGCTGGAGAAGTGGTAGGGAGGGTACCATACATAGAAGATAGCAGAGACATATTCAAGAGGGTTCCATATCCCAAAATTAGAGGGAGGTATGGAAGAGTTACTAATATCATTTGACCTTAAAGACCCAATGTAAAGTGGAATGATATGAAGATAGTAACAAAGATGATGACAAATATTCAAAAGGTTATTTGTAAAGAAAAACTCACCGATATGGATTCCTTTGCTAGGAAAAGCTGGGGCAATCTCCACCGGGGAGCAATCTCCAAGAGATGCTGCCTTAGTGGTGGTCAGCCCTTAAATGAGGTCTAGAGGAGTTGGAGTCAAGCTCCACCCCTTCTGGGAGCACAGCTAAATTACTCTCACCTGCGCTCACACAGATGACCCAACACTTGCCTCAGCTGATTAATCAGAGGTTCAGGCTGTGATTACCAGTTTCTCATACACCCCCGAAGTCCCTGTCTCCAGAGTGCTTCTTAGTAAACACCTTCTCAAAACAGCTGCTGCACACAGAAGACATTTTAAATCAATTTATTTAAATAAAATTAGCATCCCCAGAGAAAATTATAGTGAAATTTGATGACCCAGAAAGATCACCTGCAACTGACAATGCAATGAGAAAAGAGCTCTCCATTCCACAGGATTTAAGTAAACTGTTAAATCATACTGAATAAAGAACTCAGATTCTATGTGGATACCAAACTGACAGAGATGAAAACTAACACTGAAAAAAAATTGCAAAATAACTATTTATTTGGACACGGACAATATATGGACATGAAACTCACAAAAGGAAAATGTGTGACATGGCTGGAAGTTTTTAGAGGTGGCTAAGTCATGTCTTTCAGTAAGTCTCCATAGCCTTCATTCTCAAAAACTCCAAAATAAACAAAGCAGCCCACTGACAGGTTTACAACTGCCTCAACTTGGGATTTCGGGGTGGAGCTGAAGAGAAGCTTCCTACTCAGAGTAAACAGAGAAATTTTACTATCAGGAAAAAGGTGCTGATGAACAGAAGTAAACTGCCATCATGGATTGTATTGCTCTTAATGACTGAACTGGAACAAAAGGGTAACTAGTAAAGGTGGCTTTAAAATAGAAAGGTCTGGAAGAATATTATCCAAATGAGACAGTGGGAAAAAGAATTTTAAAAACCATCATAGGTGATCCTAATGATCATTTAGGCTCATAACCACGATATGAGAAAAATGCTATATAATAATGCTATACTAATGCTCAAAAACATGAAAATATTCCTGACACAAAGCTTTCTACATTAGGTGATCTTACTGTTGGCTATTTTAGCTATATATGCAAAGAAACAATGGACTATCCGTCACTTCCTTGCTGTTTTCAGTGCAGTTTTCTATATAGTACTGCACAGTGTAAGAGTTGCAAAGAACAATGTACAGGTTTGCTAACCTCAGTAAGAATCACAAACACTGGAAGATGGAAGAGACCATTTTCTCTTTCACGGCACTCTCCTATATGACGGGTTCTGAAAGTTACAGAATGCACAGTGTGAGATGAGCTGACTTATATACTCAGAAGACTACAACAGGCATATCTATAATCCATATACAACAAATACTTCTCCAGAAATCATGTGGATCTTCACAGACTTTGCTGAAAACATTGTCCCTTATCATACTGCATGAAAGATTATACACCAGATACTGCCAGATACTATCAGGTACTCCTACTGTCAATTAATCTTTTGAAACATGTATATACTGAACAGTCAGGCTGACTATATGAAATTTTGGAAAGAAAATAACTGAGTATTATAACTGAGTAATAACTCCCATCTCCTTTGCTGATGATGATGACAAGGCTTGTGGGGCAAAATGACTAAATGAGGATAAAACAAAATATTCCATACATTTCATGCACTGCATAACTTGCAGGCATTTGCCTAAATAAATGGCAAAGTTCCTAGACATACACTCACAGAATCCAACTGTGATCTGTCAGCACCATAACTTCCATTTTACTGTCAGCAATAAATAAAATTAACAACAAAATTCACATAAACTTCAGATATCCAGGTCCTGTTTTATTAACACCTCTATTAACCATTTGGTAGCTACATATTTAAACCCCAGTGCTCACTGCTCTGGATGGTAAAACTTTCTAACTTGAGGTGGAGATACGAGGACTGCACACCAAATAAAACACATATCAAGCAATGGCCACACACAATGACATATGTTAGTGAGGCTGGACAAGTCAGTCAAACCACTTCAAACTAGTAGCAAAAGCAGTCATTCTTCCTTTGAAACAGCATCTCAGTGCTTCAGCCAACTCCACCCAACCCAAACATTTTTTTTATATTATTAACAACAACAAAGTAATCCCACAGAAAGATCTCAGTCCAGGTAGACAGCAATACCAGTGTGGAATGCAATCCAAATTGCCAGCTAAGTATAGACAACATTTGTATACAGTGTAAAAAATGCCCCCCAAAACACAGGCTGCTTGACTTTTGTGGACAAGTGTATCTACCACAATTGTGCAGAACCACAGGTACCCACGGTAATCCTTCCATGTCTCTTATTTAAGTTCTTTTACTTGTTCGTTTTTAAAGTAGCTTTGCCTATAGACTTCAGATACAGCTCTGGGAGATCGTCTGTCAGTATTATTTAAAAAAGAACAACAACAATAAAACACCTTCACTTAAAAAAAAAAATAAAGTAAAAAATTTTAAAAAATAAAAATGGACAGCTTCTTCCAAAGTAAATAAAAAATCTTCGTACTAAAAGATGGAAAATATAATAACTTATTAAGCTTAATACAAGCACAGGAACGTGTGTACTAGACATCTGAACAGGCCTAGTCTGCAACTAAGTACTATTAACAGCAGTTTGTTTATTCACACAAAAACAGAAAGGTAAAGACAGCGACAAATATTGGTTTAACCTGCTTTTTAACTGCACAATTTTCCTCTAAAAAATAACTTCCCATAGGCAGCCATAAGGCAGTTCCCATATTAACAACATACATCAATATTAAACCAGATGCTGTAACTCTGTGAACGGTATAAGCAAAATGCAGAAGGAATTATGATTTTCTGAGTCAAAACACATACTGTTTTCAACATTCACTGGTTTAAATCAGTGATTGGGTAACACTAAAAGTTGCCAGAGTTTAATCAATACAGTAAAAAAATATATACATGCCTGTTAGGAAGAGAATGTCTTATTTCAGAGGTTAAGCCTCAAGTAATACAAAAACAACAGTTTTCAAAATGGATACATAATATTTCTGTACATGCAGGAATACTTCGATATAACTGCTAGAGAAGGTGGGGAAACCTGAAGCTTTGGTGAAACTCATGCAGTGCTTGATTTCATTAACAAGGGATGATCAGTCGCTCAGAAAAGAAAAAATGTGACTGCACATCATCCAGAGCTCAGTGTTATTTGCAGAAGCAGACTGGAGAGCTGAAATAACTGCAATTTATCCCAAGTTACACTTGCAAATTCTCATGAGCGCCAGCCACAGCTCAGCCACAACCTAACAGTTGGAGATGAAGGCAGCCTTTTCCTTTGTAACAGTCAAGTTCAGCTTGCAACACTATCAAAAATAAAAGAACTGTAAGCTAATTGCTGGCAAGTATGACGCAAACGGTTTCCTCGGTAACAGCCCAAGTTGCTGAAGTGCCTGATCCAGCATTTCCTCATCTGTTTGCACTCACACCAGCAGTCTGACAATGTAGTCACTGCATCCTGTTTCAGTCGGCAGCCAGCGAAACATACTGAGCTTAACCCTTGATTAACAGCCTTATGGTTAACCTATCGTATCTGGAAATCAACTCGTACAGAAATGTTTTATAAATGCATTCTCAACTTTCTCACACTTTTGCACAGGCTACCTAAGCTGCATTCTCTTTTGAATTGAGTAAAAAATAAAAAGAAAAGAAAGAGAACGGTCCTAAATAAGAGTTTGTAATTT
The DNA here is from genome assembly GCF_054131305.1 of Coturnix japonica. Lineage (NCBI taxonomy): Eukaryota > Metazoa > Chordata > Aves > Galliformes > Phasianidae > Coturnix > Coturnix japonica. The sequence goes on along the minus strand of NC_140667.1, from coordinate 17,027,108 downwards.
ATCTTTTAATTTGCATTTAAAACAAAAATACAGGAACACTACTGAGAGCCTCTGCCCATTCAAATGTAAAAAGCTTAAACACCTGCAGATTTTACATAAAGCAACCAATTACCTGTACCTCCAACGTTAATTTCACAACTCCAGAATTTTACTGATCACCTCTTCCAGAGGAATTGAATTCTAATAAGGATAATTCGAGGATTTGGCTATTTGGTGACAGGAATAAACACACAACAAACTATTTCCAACACACAACTGTTATGTGCTGACATAAGTGTTTATCTGGTGCAAAACTTAAATAGTTTTTCAGTAGTATGGAATAATCACAGGGCACAAAGGAAGCTAAAAGGAAAGATAAAGGTCATCTTGTTAAACAAAAAAAAAAAAAACCAAAAAAAAAAAAACCAAAAAAAAAAAAAACCACCTCTGGGCAGTGCTTCACAAAGGCAAAATGCACATGAAGGTTATTGTTTAAAGAGTCTCTTACCTTCATCAGTTGATCTATCCAGTGCAATTTTAAGTGTGAAATCCCCCAACACACTCTGAAACAGATTACAGCCAATAATATAACCTACCATAACATCTAGTTCTCTGCAGTGGTCAGAAAGATATCAAAAAGGTGAAGGTGCAGAAAGAAGACAATGCTAGAAACTATTTTGCTCCCCTCCCCCTTAACCCCCAACAAAGGCCATATCATATCAAGTTAGAACTGCTCACTGCTCTAACAAGAACTCTAGTCCTGGTTTTCCAATGAAAAGAAATAGTCTAAATCTTTCAAATGTATCATGGCTTTTCCAGTTTCTTGGGAGGCCTTCTTGCTCAAATCTAGTGTCACAACTTAGTCTTATTATGAAAGAAAAGCATTGGGGTAAAAAAAATAAAAGTCCAGGTGTACAGGCAAATGGGTACACTAATACAAAAGTCCAAAAACAATAAAAACACCCAGTGTACTGGTATGTACTAGCAAATATACTTACCTAGAAAACAAGAAGCAAAAAGGGCTACCCTGTTTACACGATATAATCAGTGCTCCTAGCAATTAACTACTTTCTAGCCTCTCAGTGATGCGTTTCTCTAAATGGAGATGTTTTAAACAGCAGGATTTTCTGCTGTTAATATAGTTTTCCACTGCATCTCTTCTTAGATTCTTCCCACACTCCTGCACTCCTCCTCACTCTGATGTTCCAGCACCACTATAGTATGAAGGAAGGCAGAAGTAAATTTATGACTATAGGGAAAGAAATATTTTTTTTCACCAAGAGACAGTTTTCTTCAACTGACTGGAAAAACAGCTAGAGAAGGATACAGGCCAGCAGGTACCAGTGAGAATAACATTACCCTAAGATCCAAAAGATTCCAGCTCTATTCAAAGATGGACCAGGGGCACTTGGAAAAAATCTCATCTCCAGACTGGACAGCAATTTCCTTTCCTTGGTCCTTCAAGGTACAGTTTTTGAGGTGGCCACAAAATGGTTTTAGGTTATGGGATTCAAGGCTCAGAAAGAATGTACAAAATTAACTAATGGCTGCTCAGGATAACTTGGAGAAAGTGAATTTTTAGCAATCTGAATTAGACAGCAAAGAAACATCCACAGAAAGTTCTCTCAGAGGGCATCAAAAGTCACTCATACCTAAACAGGCACCAAAGAACTTAGTTATTTGATATATAACAAGGCCATACTGCAGAGACAGTTACCCTCTGCGAGCCTTGTGATATGTTTGGGAGTTTATCCAAATACCAAAGATCAAACACTTCTGCAACAGTCAGAACCATTACGTGCTTTATAACAGTCTCCCAGCTACAGAATGTAGATACAGAATGGAGATACACTCCAGCTCTGTCTCCTGCTATGCTTTGCCTGGGACACAAGAAAAAAATACAGCTCTGTCCACCGAGCTGAATAACCTCCCAGATGACACTTCAGAAGAGGCAAACATAGGGAAGTCGCAGCTCTTGACTCCAGCTTTTCTTGGCCTACTCCTTTTCCTGAAATCTGCAGGGATGCTACTGCAGAATATCTCAAAGAGTGAAGCAGAGCTGATGGGAACTAAAAGACAGACCTGAGACACAGCTGGGAGTCTAGAAGACATGCTGAGCCAAAGTATTACTCAGAAAGTAGAAATAAAGTTCAGAATTTCCTTTTAGAAAAATATTCTGCAAAATCTGCCATAGAGATACATGGCATATAGAGCTCTATACAAATGGTAATCTGAATGAAACAGATCAAGTTCATATACAAACATCAGTATTAGAAAGGTCAGGGAAAACATTACAGGAAGATAGTTTGAAGGATACAAACCCTTTAATCCTTTCCCCTTGCTTTTGAATGGAGGAAAAACAAAGGGTTGTTCAGAAATAATTTGTTGAGGCACAGTTCATTCCCTATTGTCACTAATCAGCCAGCTATTCTTACCACAGCCACAGCACTTGAGCCAAAGCTACTCCTACTTTGCTCTCCTCACTCACTCACACAATAGAGTTAGGCAAAACTTTAGCAAGATGGCTAAATGCTTACTGTTCTAAAGAAACGTATGGAACCTCTGTCCCCTCTATCCACACTGCTGAAGACATACAGATTCTTCTTAAGTGTAAAAGAATAAGCTCATATTTTAAAAATCTACATGTTAACAGCTCAGATCTGGCAAATCTGCAATTATGTATGTAGAAAATGAAGCAGGTGAACAAACATTGCAGCTAATTTGCAGAAACAGAGGAACAAAAAATCAAATATCTTTTCAATACTGCAAGATATTAACATGAAGTGTACAGTCTGCATGAGTACATCAGAAATAAACATGCATGCCCTTTTAAACACAGCCTACACATGCATCATTTTTCAGTTATGGACTTAATATAGGGATTCTAGAAATAAGGGATTCTAGAAATACCGTTGTAAATGCAAAGAAACATTTAATAGTGTTTAATAAATTGCATTACCAAATGTTCTAGACTATTTAAAAAAATAATAATAATTTGGTTGAAAGGTTTCCAAAGAAGTAAAAGTATTTTCAAGTCAGGATACTTTTGTCTTTGCTGAATCATATCTGTAATTTTGGATAAAATAATGTTACTGCTCTTGTAATACTTAGAAAGTGAATAAAGAACACACTGGTAAGAAGAGGTGTTAAAGTGACTGTAAGATTAAAAACAGTTACAGACAGGGAAACAGAAAGAAAAATGGCATTACGAGAAAGAGACAAGCAAGTAAGCAATTTCCAATTGTTCATTTACTTTCTAGGAAATTATTTTCTTGTATATTCAAGCAAAATGAATTTAAAATACAGATGTAGCATCTAAAGGCACAATATGCCTGCCCAGTATCAGCCAGGTTGAAGAAACTTAAGTTTAAGAATGCATTCATTTGAGATTGTTAACACCTACTACCAGAGAGTCAAAGTTATAAATTATATTAAAGCCTGTGCATTTTTAGCCAGAAAGGACTATAGATATATATGTAAAACACATGTTCTTTTCCACTTGAAAGCTCAAATGCTCTGCTGACTCTAGGGAGTTTCCTAACAGAATAAATGCTAAGGCAAGTATAGAAGACTCAGAAACCTTTAGAAACAAAATTTTAACAGCAGCTAGTCTCATACGAGAAAATGACATAAAGCTAACTTTCTGTATTACATTATATATTATTAATTATATATTATATCATTTATATTATATCCTTTATTATTCAGCGAAGAAGTTTGAAGTTTTACTGACTCGTAGTTAGTTCTGAAATTGTATCACTTTATATTGTGAAACACAGCTTGAACCTTTTCCAAAGCTCTAACACTTTTACTAGCACTAATTAAAACTGGATACCAATTTCATATTTCCAGATATAACACAAGATTCCAAATGAATTTGTCTTGAAATTTTATCCTCAATGGTCTTAATAACAGGCACAACTCACAAACAGATTTTATATGTAAATAGAGTTTTACTTGGTTTTAACAAAACAGCTTTCAAACCTGAGTATCTTAGCTTTGCTTTTTACTCTCCAGAAGAATTTTTGTCCTGCACAGAGACAAACGTACTATTTTCTCCTTCAAATTATTCTACAGATGTCTTCGATACAAAAGCCTTCATCTCAGAGGGTCTGAAAACTTATGCTACACTCACAAGCAATAGCCAGTGCCTGTCTCCCTATTTCCAAAAGTTACATACATTTCATTAAGTTTCACACAAAGTTCTTACTTTCAAGCTCTTCACAAAGTTATTCATCACCCAGCAAAAGTGCTGCCAGATATAATAAATGAAATTAAAACCAACAAAAATACTGGTTGTTAACAGAACAGCTGTACCAAAATCACCTTACTTAACCAAATTTGTCCAACCAGAAGCTCCAAATAGAAAGAAAAATCAGTTTTTCAGTAATACCATTGCATGGAAACATTCTTCTATGATGAATTAAAAAAAAAAAAAAAAAAAAATCAAACAAGAAACTCATAGGTAGATTCTAATGAATACTTTTCAAGGAGCTACATAAAATACATTCACAAATATCTGTCTTCAACATACCTTCAACTGTGTTTTGCCTTAGCATCACAAAGCTACTTATTATCACATCATAGTAATCACTCATTTTAACTTCACATAGACACGCACACTGCATTTCTTTAACCATTGGAAAGATCCTAAGTAATACTGCTTAGCTTTTTCATTATTACAAAAACACCCAACTACTAGAATATGCCTCTAGACAAACATCTGTGTGTACAATCAATTGAAACTCTGTCACTGCAATACTATTTTTTCATTTGAATTTCCTTTCAAAGCACGCCTCAGTAATTCCCAAATGGATGCTATGCAGCTAGCTGGTACTAGGACAGAAAGAGAGCAGCACAGGGAACGGATAACAAAGTTGTTCATGTTTACTAGTTAGGATATGAAATACACTGCTCTATCCTATATTGATAGGTTAGAATGAACAAAAACCCTCAAATCATTAAGGTTTGTGTGTTTACCCCAGGCTACAAACAATGCACAGTCGATACATCTCTGTTTCATAGCATTATTGTACGGACAATCTCAATGGAAGCAACATAACCCACATCAATGCATTTCTTTCCCTGGAAAGTAAAGACTGCTTCTCACATGTCCCAGCTAATTAAGGGCAAAGCTGTGCTCGTGTACCTTTACTTCGTTCAGCCCAAGCCAATTCATGCAGGGCAACGCAGAGCAGGCAGTATTTCACAGGCACAGCAGGATTTTAACTTTTTTTAGCGTGCTAGTCACACCTTCAGGTTCTAACACAAATTTCCTGCTTTTACACATGGGAACTTAAGTGCTTGTATGTAAGACAAAGCAGCCTAAATGAACTGAAATTGAAGTTCAGGCTAGGCAGAATAACTCTTTTGGACTGGCAACATGTAGGGTTACAGAACTACAAGAATGGATATCAAAAGTACTGTGAGTAGACTGCGTTGCTTAGATGGCAAAACAAATGGAATAGAGGCCACCGCAGCCATTGTTCAGAACAGTTACTTAAGATTTCTCAAATATATTTTTTTTCTTAGAAAGTTAGAATCTATCAACTAGACATATGACATTGAATTTCATTAGGTGCTAACGATGTCCTATAAATGCAGAGATTAGTCTCTGCCCCAGAGAAAGATCACAAGAATTTAGTTCATATCCCCTCCAAGCTACAGACTCAGCTCAAAAGCCATCTGCATCTGTAAGGTGTGCCCACTGTAAGGGTCCTTGGTCACCACACAGATTATTTCCTGCATGAAATAAGATCAGCGTTTATCACCCACATTTAAAAACCTTATCGGTAGTAGCAATTCGCAAGAAAGGATATAAACTCTTCCAAGGAGTCAAAAGTATTACTAGTCAGAAATTAGAGTACACAGTACTGGAGTACTCAGGAATTTAGAATTCCTTTAAAAGCATCCACCAGACAGAAAAAAGCTCCATTCCTGATGTGGTAAACAGGTGTCACCCACCAATACTTAGAAAAAAATAAAAAAAAAATTATAAGAATGAACATAACTTGTAACTTAATTTATAATATTAAACTAAGAAAAATAGAAAGAGTTCCCAAACATGTATATAAGCCTGTATACAAATATATATGTATATAAACATGTATATAATTTTAGACCTCACTGGAAGAAAAATCATACTGAAGATACAGACAGGGAATCTACGGCGAAATGCCTTTTAAAAGTATTTTGCCTTCCATCATGTTAAAAGAATTTAATCCAATCAAAAAGAAAACATAATATGACCAATAACAAAGGTTAAAAGAGATGCTCTAATACCATGATCACAGAATCAGAGAATGACCTGGGTTGGAAGGGACCTCAAGGATCATGAAGCTCCAAACTCCCTTCCTGGCAGGGCCACCAAACTTCCATGTTTACTAGATCAGGTTGCCCAGGGCCCCATCCAACCAATGATGCCATTATTTCAGTAAAACTGATAATAACCCTCTCCACAAACTGACATCTCACTCACTTTCAGAGGACCTGATATTACACATTTCTGCAGATGAAACTGAAATGACAACAGATGTAAACAGGCAGGTGTGCCACAGGATTGCAGTACAACTCCACTGGGGTGGAAGCAGTGCTGTGTGGTCTGGGCGCACTGAAAGTACTCAACCCAAATTAAACCACCTGCATATTTTTCCAATTAGCATTACCAACATAGATATAAAAAAAGCAAGGTACCTATTTTGCTAATTTATGCTGTTCCTCATAAAATAGGGACAATCTCTCAAAAACAAATCTGAAGAACCCAAATACAGCTTCACGCAGTATATTTTCTATGGTGTCTAGAATATCTTATAGGAAGCTATGTAAGGAAAAGAATATTTTAACAATCAATTAAACAACCTTTTGTTTATCAAGTGAACAACAAATAAACATCTGCTGCCAATATCCCTTTAACTTAATTCAGGCATTTAGATTTGAAAACAAGAATGTTAAGGCTGGTAGATCAGAACTGGGTAACTAAACTTGACAAGATTAACGTTCAAGGTTATTTAATTGGAAGATTGTCAGTTTTTTCCTCACCTTTTATACAAAATGAGGTTAGCACTGGCACACACAAAAAAATGTTGCATATAGCAGCACTTCATTTCATAAATGCTGAGCTACCAAATAAATGAAAGCTTGTATAAAAATTGTTTAGCTGGCTGTGTATTCTGCTGTTCCTCCACCTGTGAATTTGATCATTTCAAAGGAAGAGGCTACACGGAAAAGATGCAAAAAGTACGGATAGTTCACAAAAAGAAAGCCAGACATATCAATGCTAACTTCAAGACTGCAGCTGCTTCTATTTGAACTATGAGGGTTGCTCTGAAAGTAACACCTCCTATTTTATTACGGTGGCCTATGTTGCCAGAGGCAGATGGTGGTGGTATGGCAGTAGGGGCTGAACCTTCCCACCTACATTGTGTTACATGTTGCTGCATGACAGATGGCAGCAAAGGGGCAGTCCGACAAAACGACATCTGATGTAGAAGCACAAATGAAGCAAAGGTGTACCAGCGAATTCCTCCATGCAGAAAAAATCTGCACCCACTGAGATCTGTTGAATGTTTATGGAGACCAAACAATGGATGTCAGCACAGTGAGGTGGTGAGTGATGCATTTCAGCAGTGATGACAGTGGGTCACTTCCACTGGTGCAGATTTTTCTGAGCACAGCATGCAGGCTCTTGTCCATCACTGGTGAAAAAGCATAGCTAATGCTGATGACTACATTAAATAAAAACAACTAGTGCTTTGTAGAGAGTCTGCTCTATCATATAGTGCTATTGCGCTCTTCTTAGCTGTTGTAGTTTCCATGGAAATAAGCAGGAGGCATTACTTTTGGATCAACTTCTGTATATCCTTTCACAAAACAACTGATCGCATTTCAATTTGCAAGCTACAATTTTGTATCAGAAGCCTTTCTTTTTATGGAGCACCTTGTTCCTAGAACACTTTATTCTCTCCCTCACCCAAAGACCACTCATTTAACTCACTCTTGCTTAAGGACAGGTCTCTCCAATCTGTTTTTATCACTCTTTCCCTTGCCAAATAACAAGCTGATAAATCACGGCATCATATCACTTCTAATCTATTAGTATTCTTGATTTCTGTCTGTTTGGAAGACTCTAGTATTCCTTAAATTTCAATGCATCCTCAAAGCGATCAATGCATTTCATTGTCCATTATCTTTCACTCATTTATTGAGAAGTCTTCCTTATCCAGTCCAAGACGTCACTTACCATTCAAACTTTCATTACTTCTACTGAATTGCAACTAAAGGTCCCATTATACTCTTTTCCCCCATTACAATTTATTCTGTTGTGTTTTTTCATCTTGCTAAGAGTTGGCTTTGCCAACTGAAAGTCCTTTCTCTCCCCCAGTTCTCACCTCAACGTGTTCTTTCAGTTCTCTCTACAGTTTTATTCTAGAAAAACAGGTGAGATCTTAACATGGAGCACCAGCTCACACTATAGACATGTGGTATGTCACAGCATATCCCATTGGGCCTGCCCACTCACCTTTTTTCATAAAGCTTGGTGGGATTTCATATCTTTGAAATTTGTAAGGCCATAGCATTCAATCAGTTTGATTGGTCACGCTCCTTCATTAGAATGGTACTGTCAGGCACATACATGCACAAATAGGAGTGTGCAACTCAACAGGAGTCCTCTTTTCCTCTGTTAAATATACCTGACACCTTGTAGTTCTCTCTCCATTCATATTTAACCTTTTCCATTCTAGAGACTAATCTGAGAGCTTATTATTGCACATCTCTACCATTTTCATGCATAAGTTTAAAACAGCTTTCTTGTCAAAGCTGAAAACCAATTTTTTTATCAGTGTATCTTGTTAGTTCCCTCTCACACAGTTGATCACTCAGTTCTTATGAACTTCTCTCCCAGTTTCTTCAACTTCTTTCCCACTGCCATTTTGGTCATTCCTATAATGCACCACCTGCAATACTTCCCCCAGATTTCTCCAGTGTTTCCTCAGCAGATGTCTTCACCTTCATTTGTTTCGCTCTTTACATCTTGTCCACAGGAAATCACACGTGCAGAAGCAGCCACGTGATTCACTACACTGACAAACTACACTACAAACACATTTACCTGCTTTTAGTGTGCTACTTCTGTCCAAAACAAACTACCATTCTATTTCGGATATCTAAAAACCAGCTCATCCTAACAGTGCTCTTAACAGCCATCAGGCTCCTTAACTGCACTTTCAGCATTCTTTGTTAGCCACTGCGAACCGCATTATTGTTCCGGTGATCACTGCCATAGGGATGGCATCTTAATCTTAAACTCCAATCTCTCTATAGGTCTCTACAGGCAGACTGCTCTCAAATCATCCTTTCTTTCTGGTACGATGCTACAAGAAACTTGAAGACACTCTAAGAAACTTCAGAATGGAGACGGGAAAGAAAAAAAAAAGGGGGGGGGGGGGGGGGGGAAGGATGCAACTCTTATCAAGTCTTCTCATTTTGCCCAGCACAAAACATTTTGTCAGCGCCAAGGAGAGCCAGACAGATATAATCTTACTCATCCAAAATAGTAGTTGCAAAAATAGTTTCCCATGACTGTCACTGCATTATGCGCTCGCTCTTATTATATTTCCAACACTCGGTAGCATCCCATTGAGGTTGACTGCATTCACAGCTAAACACAGACTCATTTCTACTTTGATTTCCACCCCCCACCCCAAGAGATAACTAATAAAAAAACAAGAGATACAAAAAACAACAGAAACAAAGCTTTGCCTGCAGACACTTGTGGTAAGGGTCACCACAACCACCTCTACAGGAAAAGATGAACACTGCAAAGAGCTCATCACCTCAAATGCAGAGAAGAGATACATTTCACCTTTCTAGGCTGCAAACCTAGAGCTTAAAAACCTTAAGACAATGTAAAATACCTACTAGGAGGTACCTTCTGACCTAGGAAACTAATAGCCTCAGCAGTTGAGGAAAAATATAATCTGTTTTACAAACAGGAAATAGACTGTTTTAAAGTGTCTAAGTAAATTGCATTAATTTAAAGTTAAATCTACATTTTAGACTCTCTAAATCAACTCTCGATCTTCCTAGGGTGCAAGATAAGATTTGATCCTCAGAGGGTACAAGATAAAAGGTGTAAGATAGCTACAAATGGAAATTGGCAAGATGTGCTGGTCAATCTATCAGCCTAAACACAAGACAAATCTTCCTTTAACTGGCAGAGCACAACACGGCAGTTTTTATCCATTAAACAGCCCAGCTTTACTACTTGTTTGAAGTTAATCAGACAGCTAGGAAATTTTTAAAAACAAAATAAACAAACAGAAAACCTTGCTCTGTTTGCAGGCTGTTTTGGACATATGTCCCACGCACATAATTTGAAGGGCCTATTCTTTTAGTATAGACAAACAGACATTATAGAATCGCATATTCTATATAAAGTTACATGCTGTCATACACACGTTCACAAGGATGTAAAAAGAATGCTTTACACTACAGTCTTTTTCAAGACAAAGATTATTTATAAGATCTGACCAACATCATTTAGAATCCCAATACTGATCTGGCCTTCAAGAAGCAACAACAACAAAAAAGAACATTAAGTAATGGTGTAGTAAGTATTGAACAGCCAGTGCAAGCGATCCCTTTGATAGCAGTATGTACAGCTAACATTAGCATGTAATTAAATACATAATCAAAACACTGTCTGCGCATTTGTAATACTGATCAATACTGGAATTGTACTGCTAAACGATTCATCAATAGGCCCAAGATAAATACTAGAAAAGGGAAATAAAAAGCCAGTAGTTTACTGCTAAAATCATGTGGATTTTCATTAACTTTTCTTGTTAATATAACTCAAAAGGACATTGTGCTTGCATGATTTTTAGCCTTAATTTACTTTCTTCTGTACTATGTGTATTTCTATCTGTATGTTTGAAAATGGCATTTAAGTATACTATCATGAAAATTTAAGGATATAACCTATTCATGACTTTTCCTCCACCCACCAAACTACATCACTAGCCACACATAGTACAGAAAGATGTATACATGGCATAGAATAGATTTTGACAGCAAAGCATGGATGTTCATAGTAAAGGTAAGAACAAAGATAATTATTGACCATTCAGTATTATAGTCGCTATCTGTTGACAAACAAAAAGCAGAAATCCAAATTTGAGAAACATATTCCCTAAATCAGAAAACACTTGTAGGATCATGCTCACAGGGCCTATTCCTACCTCTACCCTCAGAAAATAATGACAGCTCCACTTGACTCCACTGCATGAACACTACTGGTTGTGCACACATGGAATTGCCCCCCTCTCCCTCTAGTCTCCATGAAGAAAGATCCCTTAGAATTACTGGTTTAAGCTTACTTGAAAAAAAAGAAAACGAGTCAACCCACCATACTTTTTTTCCTCATGGTATTTAGACAGAGTCAGGCATAATTTCAACTCAACAAGTAACTAAAAACTTGATGTCAATATCAGCAATCCCTTTTTCTCCCCACAAAGTAACTAAAATCTACATCTGCCTTTTTTCGTTCTTACATGTACCTGCTTATAGGGGTGCAATGTGCATTAATAAGCATATAAAATCCATCAAACTGAATGACAGCTAAACTAATGTTGTCATTATAAGTATTACTAACACAGCGAACTTCCACCAGCACATTCCTTATACTCCACTGGCTTTCCCAGCAGTCCTTATTAAATTCACTATCTTCAAATATTAATATTGAAAAAAGAAACCTTGAAATATCATCTAAACACCTACAAAGCACGCAATCAATCTTTCAAGAATGTTCATGTAATAAATGCTCCTCTGAAGAGCATTAAGTGCATATATTCCTTGTGTTTCAAGGAAACAATACAAAGACCTCACAGTGTCCGGTCAAATACAGTCACAGACCATAGGCTTCCTTCCCCGTGTCACCCCCAGCCCCAGCAGCCGACACTTTATCAGCTCTGCAATGTCTGATATCTCTCCAAGTCAAACACGAGAGCGGAGTATTTCACCTGCATTGTCCTCATAAAAATCACTCATAACACACCGCCTAGAACATGTATCTATGAATGCAGTTTAAATCATGGCTAACAAAGCACAAATATTTATTATAAAGTCTAATAGACTTTATGAGGAAAATAAAGAGCTTCAGATCTCTTTGTTGTTTCTGTTTACTTCTAGTGATAACTAAGATATCAAAATCTGGAAGTCTACCAACCAGTTGCATCTTACTATAAACATGTATGACATAAGTACTGCCAATAAATTCCACGTATTTAGTTAGGTTGACGTTTACAATGTTACCTAAGGAAAACTAAGTGTCTTAACTTGAAACACGTACACATTTTATGGACAGTGAACTGAATATCAAAGGAAGAATTCAATCAGCTGAATGAAAACAAGTATCTTTTATCGTCTAGAAAAGTTAATGAAAGCTGTCACTGCATTTTCCGTGTTTCTTGTACTGCAGACAAATACAACAGAGCATTTCCTATCTGGAAGGGAGCAGCACAGAGAAAATAAACTATTATACAATATTCCCCACGTATCTTAACTGCTGTTATAATACTCTAACGTTTGCCCCATTGTCTGCACTTGATAATGTCAACCTTCTGACGCCTGCTCCGGCAGGCTGGCATTTTAACCTTTCACGCACAGAACAATTACTGCCGTATTATTCTATTGCGTAAATGCAGAGAAAGAAACGCTCGCGAACCGCTGCACTGTTTCAGATTCGCCTCCTATTTCCTCCGACCTATTTCACATCACAAGAAGAGCATTATGGAACGAGCGACAACGGCAAAGTTACACCATTTCATTTGGCATTCATGAATTTCAGCCACCACAGCAACAGACGGGGGGTTCTGAGGCAACAATCCCTTCACAGTAGCCGGGCACTTGCCATTCATTCCCGATGACCCCCACGCTCTGCCAGCACAGGGTCAGCTGTGCAGTCCAACAGAGCTGGGCCGCTTGCACCCAGCACAGCCACAGCTCCCGTCGCTCATATGTCACCTACCAAATATAAACCAACTGCCCCTCATGGGGGTTGCCCTGCAAAAAAACCAGAACGGGACTCATTGACAAGTTTTCCAGGAGGCAGAAACCAACAGAGTTCCATTCAAGAAAACTGAATGTTTCGGGCATCTTTCCAGACTCTACTGAACAGCTCTCTCTTCAGTAAAAGAGAAGCTTCTTAAGTTCAATCGGCTCAAACCTAATGGTAATTTATTTGGAGCGAGGGAGAGATGGTTGAAGAAGAGACCAGAGATGGTAATCTGCAAGGCAGTAGGAGCCTGCCCCAAACTGGTAAATAATATCCCTCCAAACCCTAGTTCTCCTCTAGAACTTAGCAGTCGATAGAAAGCGAGAAGCAGCAGAGGTGAGAACAGCCAGCCTGCACGGCTTCGTCGCGTGAAGTTTGCCAGAAGCAGAGGAGATGGGCTTTGGAAAGAAACAGTGTAGCTGACAGCAACAAGGGTTAGATTTTAGCATTTAATCCGTCTGAAACGCGAGCGAGCCTCCTGTCCTGTCTCACGTATCGGTACGATTTAGCTTCCATGCAGCCTGCAGAACCGAGCTGAGGAGTCAATAGACGCTAACGAGCGTGCGTTTCCCTCTGTTTATGAGTGTGACAGCAGACAGCCCGCACACGCACCTACAGGAGCTGGAAAAGCGAGCAGCGCTCTCCGCTCGCAAAGTTTCTCCCCGCCGTCCCGGAGCCACCTACCTGCTCTCTGGAGATGCAAGGCAACGAGGGTCTCCTGAACATCTTGCTGCTGCCGTAGTAGCTGCCCGAAGCTTCCCCCAGGGACACGCAGCTCGACCTCCGCCGTGGTCTGATCGCGGGCACTTTGTCCTCCGCGCCGGGCAGCCGGGGCTGCGGGTGGTGCTGCCGGGGCTCCGCCCGGCCCCGCTCCGGGAAGATGCCGCGCTCGGCGCCGCAGAGAGCCAGCAGGCAACCGGCCACCCCCACCGAGCCCGCCAGCAGCGGCCGGAGGGCCGGGGGCAGCGGCTGGAGGCCGGTCAGCGACACCAGCCACGCCGCGCCGGAGAAGAGCAGGACGAGCAGGCTGCGGCGGAGCCCCGCGGAGCTCCGCAGCAGGGTGAGCGCCGCCACCGAGCCCAGCGCGGCCAGCAGCCTGCCCGCCTCCAGCCGCGGCTCGCCGGGGGCGAGGGGCTCCTCTCCGCGCCCCTGAGCGGGCGGCAGCCACCGCAGCGCCACCAAGTCCCCCGAGTAGCAGCAGACGGGCAGCGCCAGCAGCCACCAGCGCGTCGCGCCGCGCTCCCCGCGGGCCAGGCGGCAGGTGAGGAAGAAGAAGGCGCAGGCGATGCTGAAGAGCGGGCTGAGGCAGCGGGAGAGGCTCAGCAAGGCGTGCAACGCCCGGGGGCTCCTCCAGCCGCCGCCGTCCTGCGGGCCGGCGCTGCCCCGGCCGGGAAAGGCCAGCAGAGAGAGGGCGACGGCGGCCAGGGCGCCCAGACTGAGCAGCGCTCGGCGGGAGGAGGCGGCGGCGCCGGGGCAGAGCGGCGGGGACGGGAAGCTCTCCGGGGGGTCCCGCCGCGGCGGGGTCGCGCAGCCCCGCACGTAGCCGTTCCGGAGGCTCTCGGGCAGCGCCGGGGGGGGCGGCGGCCCCGAGCCGTCCGGCTGCGGTCGGTGCGGCGGCGGCTTGCCGGGGTCGCGGCGGGAGACGGAGGCGGCCGCTTCTCTCTCTTCCCGCATGGTGCTCGGGGGGTCTCGCTAACTCCGTCCCGCCGGCGCCTCCCGCATCGCCTCAGGAGAGGGGCAACGGGCCGAGCCGCGGCTTCTGCCCCGCGGGCGGCGGCGTCCGGAGCATGGTGGGGAGCGACGGGGGAAAAAAGAGAAAAAAAAAAAAAAAAAAGAAAGAGAAAAGGTAAAAGTCTCTCCGCTCGGCTCGCTCTGCCCACAACGGATCCGGCGGGAGGAGCTCGCTGTCGCCTCCCAGCGCTCACCGGAGGAGCGGCCGGCGGCGGGGGTGGGAGGGCGGCGGGGAACGGCCCCTGCCCGCCTCCCTCCACGCGCGGAAGCTTCTGCGGCGGCACGCGCCCCGCGAGCGGCTGCGCGCGAACTGCCACGCGGTAACGGCCGAGCGGGAAGCGGGGAGGGAGGAAAGGAGGGAGGGAAGGAAGGAGGGGGAGGCGGGGTCGGGGCGGTGGGAAGCTTCTCTCGCGTGCCCGCCCCGAGCCGCGGCCGTCTGCAGCGAGGTGACGGGCCGGCCGGGTAGCGGCTCACGGCGCGGGCGGTGCGGTCCGGAGGCGTCGGGGATGCGGCGCGGGACGGGGCGGGTGAACCGTGAGGAAAAGAGCAGCGCTATGAGCGTGTGGGTTTGTCTTCTCGCCTTTGTTTGTTTACTTTCAGACAGCGAAGGAAAGTTGCTCGTACGCGCTGCGAAGAGTAGCGCTGTCATACGAACCATTGTTTTTAACACGTGAACGAGCAGTGTGGATTAGAGTTAGTTTTTACTTCCGTCTCTTCCAGTGCAGAAAATGGTAGAGAGAACAGTGCTCTGAAAGAGAGAATGCGGGTTTTCTTTTGGGGTGACAGTCCTGCCTTTACTTTTATTCCCACGTTATTAGTATCAATTCATCCACAACCACGTGGGCACATGGATCAGTGTTTTCCTTGCTGAGATGTATCTTGCTTTAATCGCAGCTCCTTCATTTCTCTGTTCTATTGAATTTGGCTATAAACGCATTCCAGAAATAACTAGACATTGAGAACTTCATAGAAAGATCATATGCAAACCTATACAAGAAAGTGCCTAAAGAAGAGAATTGAGACAGGACATTATATGATCCCTTCCCACCCTGAATGCAGCTCTCTGTGACATTTACACTTTCTGAATCAGAAGTATTGCAGATATTATGCTGTGCCAAAAACATTGGTTTCTATGCCCCAGCCTAATTCTCCCCTTACAGTTCTCATCTCCTGTTTACCTTCTACTATTGGTTTTGGTTAGAGACAAAAGCAAGCCATCAAACTGAGTATTGTTGAATGTTGATCAGCTCAATGCTAAAAAAAAAACATTGAAAAATGTTTTCATAACATTAGCTTCATAGATCACAGAATATCTTTTAGTGTTAGCATCTCAAACTACTAAATAATTTTACAGGTGTAAGGTGGAATGATACAAAGACAATAACAGATATTCAAAAGATTATTTATAAGGAAAGACTCACCAATATGGATGTCTTCACTGGGAAATGCCAAGGCAACCTCCACCAGGGAGCAATCTCCAAGAGATGCTGCCTTAGTGGTGGTCAGCCCTTAAAAGAGGTCTAGAGGAGATGGAGTCAAGCTCCACCCCTTCCAGGAGCACAGCTAAATTACTCTCACCTGTGCTCCCACAGCTGACCCGACACTTGCCTCAGCTGATTAATCAGAGGTTCAGGCTGTGAGTACCAATTTCCCATACAGCAGGTAAGGATGGAGTTCTTTTCCATGCATATTTTATGGTTATTTACATTAAACAAAACCTGCACGTGGCCTCAGTGTTGTGAGGTTGTATGCAGATCTGCTCAGCTGAGTTTATTTTTTCCTACTCTCAGTAACTTTGTATCAGCAATGCACTTCACCACCTTACTGTTTGTTTGTTTTCAGATCACTTATCACTCAATAATTAGCTTTTAATTCAGTGGCGTGTTTATGCAAAACACCCTGAAGAAATGTGTTCGCAGCTCATTCTATGCAAGTGTAGTTCTTTAACAGCTTCTCTGCTGCTTAAGGGTACTGTATGGGAAATTAGTAATCACACATGCCCCCCTTTCCAAACCTCATTTAAGGGTTTAGCAGTGGAGGTGAGGGCCTTTCTTACTGGAGATCTCTGCCTACTTGAGGCCTTTTAAAAGTAAGCAGCTCTTTTCCTTCACGTTTGTGGCTCTGCTGCATTTGGACTTCTCATTTGCTTTAGTCAAAGGCTTTGTTACCCTGCTCTTATTGCAGTACTTTTTGTCTCATTAGAGCACTGCAACCTGTTTCTTTAGTTAATTTGTCAAGAACTTTGTCTAAACCTTGCTGCATTCTCTGGAATGCTTCTGAATGGTAATCATTCCCTTCTGCTTGTACTGCTCATTTTTTTGGCTAGACTTAGATGTATTAAGGTCTCTAAGCAAAATGTGCTTTGAAACTGGAAACAACAAAAACTTAAACCAGCTGTATTGCCTGAATAGCGTACCTTTCTAGCTGTAATCTGGCATCATTTGCTTATTAATTTTTGTGTACAGTTGATGAGGAAGTTGATGTCTTGTTCAAGGAACAAGTTTCTACCATCTGGCTACTGATGTAGAGTGTGGGTGAAAAGAAGGTGGGAAAAGAGGATCTCTTACTTTGGAGCTCTGAGTTAGTAAGTTGTTTAGGAAGTTCCACATGGTGGTTTTGTTTTTATTCATATATGTGGGTAAGCAGCTGCCTGTAGGTTGCAGTACTCAGAGGAGGTGAGCTGGTTAGGAAACCCATTTTAAATTGTGAGCAACCAAAGCACTTGGATGAATTCCTGCTGTAAATGTAGTCTTGGACAGCTTTGTGGAAATGCAGATGCTTCATTATTTATTTCTTTGAATATTGAAGTTTTGTTAAGAAATTATAAAGAAATATAACAACAAGTAAGGTGGTAGAAGCAGTAATTGGGGATACCTCAGTTTTATTACTAGTTCTTGTTTACTTTAGATGCTTAAATAAATGATATTATTACCTCCATAATAATTCAGCAAAATATACAAAATAAGTATTATACTTTTAGAAGACACATGTATGCCCATGCAATTGCTGTTCCCTTAGGCACATCTAAAGGCTTAACCAGACTTAAATGAATGCTTGGAGAAATGCCAGCGTTATGTATTACCATTCTAAGTTTATACTGAGCCAGGTACTGAAAATGCACTGCTTGGTAAACTAAAAATGCAAGCACTCAGCAAGCTGAAGCGCACAACTTGAAGGCTCAGAAATGCAACTGTGCTGCCTGGATGATCTCTAACTTACTTGTGTGTAACATGTCCTGTCTTTAAAAACAGGATATGATACCAGCTGTTAAGATACTCATGGTCTTGAATGCAAAAGGGCTAGAGAGTTTTTCAGTAGTTGATAGGCAGCCAATATAATGGAAATTAGTGATTGAAGGATACTCAGTTGTAGCTACTAAGTGAAGGGGAAAAATACAGGGGAAACAGTCTTCTTCTGGAATTATATTTATGATGTACAATGTGACTGTTCTTGTTGCAGAGAGGCGTTATATTTGTTAAGTCCAAGGGTGAGAAGAGATCCAATTGCATTCTGTGTGAAGCAAAGCGGTTTCAAAGGTAAGTCAAAACATTATGATCTTTATATGACAGCAAAGACCAAGTTACAATAAACGACAACTGTTTGTTTAATTTCTTAAAAAGAGACATGTGGGGGGAAAAAGCCAACTTTCTTGTAAGATGTCTTTTGTGGATATAGCAGTAGTCAGTTTAACAAGCATGGATACAGTGCTAGAAATACAGAGCTATGTGATATGGCATTGTGAGATGAGATTTCCTATTTCTGAAGATGGAAAGTAGCAGAGAGAACATTGGGGTGATGGCAGCTTCCAAGCTGTAGCTCAGTAGAGGCAAACTTGAAGACCAGTAATTGAACAGAAAAAATATCACATCAGTGTTGTAAGTCTTAATAGAAAGTAGGATAACACAAAGCTTTGTCTGGTGCCAATAATTTTTGTGGTGCCAATATTCTGGTTTTGTGCAGAGAATCAGCAGCATGCTGGCTTACTGTTACCATATCCAGATGCTCATACTACAGATTTTTAATTTAAGCAGTCTTCTGACTGAAGAAGTATAGACATTTCTTATATGGACCAACATGTGCATCTCCAGATAAGTGTGTATTTATGTGTATCCTTTCAGCTGAAATGTATTTTGATAATATCCAAATCCTACTTTTTAAAGGTGAAATTGTCAGTAGGTGGTGACTAAGTGATTTACAAGTAGAATCCTTTGTTGTTGTTGCAGTTATTGCTGTCACAATGTACACAATCTGTGTATTACTCCAAATAATGTTAGTAGTCCAATACTTCACATTAGCTTTATGAGAAAACTGAATGAGATTCGGTAAAATTTTAGAACATAATTCCTATGCAATATGCAGTATACAATTTGATTTTTTTTTTCTCCCTGAAGGGACCTTTTCCTAATAAAGATAACGGGCTATCGAATTCAACAAACAGATGTCAAAATTCTGCCTTTAAGACACCAGAGGATTGCATGAATTTATATTATACTGCTCTTTTACATGAGCTTATTTGGAGAATAGTTCAATTTTCTTAATAATAAGAATGCAGGGTTTTTTAATTATGAAACTTCTGCCAGGTTTCACTTCCTCAAAATTAATTAAGCACAATTTTTCATCCCATGGTATAATTAAAGATTTATAATGAAAAGATTACTTTCTTCCTATGTAAAATTCCTATAAAAATTAGAACTTAGACCAAATCATATTTTATCATAAAATCTGCACATTCAATGAAATAACATGAAACTTGAGAATACGTGCTAATATTTCTTTGGCATCTCATTCCCTAACTTGCTAATTGAAATTTCTGTCTGGAATTGAAATGTAGGCATTTCTTGGACTCTGCTCATTAATGCTGCTAAAGATAAAACCTAACTAGGCAGCTGGTTTGGTTTTTCAGAAATCTCTGTCGTAACACATGAGCATCATTTTTGATCTCAAAAAGATCAAAATTGGCTCACGTGTGATCATATATTGGATAGGAGATTGGGGGCTGGGGGTTAGGGAGCTGAATTAATCAGTTTGGCTCATTTCCATGTCTTTTGGACACCCACTTTACTGACCTTAGATCACCAAGACAGGTCCTTGTTAATTAATATTCATTTGAGTTTTGTTAAATTGCTGTAATTACATCATATTGTCAGCAGGCATAATATAAACCAATAAAGAGATTGTGTTGACTTACACCTCTTAAGGGTCTGGCCTGTGTTTCAGTTTCACTCAGTACATGTCTGAGTAGCATCTCAACTCTGAGGTCGTGTTTTGCCATTTAGTTAAGTGTATCAAGCCTTCATAGTCATTAATGTACTCAGAAGTTCATCATACTCAACACTTCTAACCTTGCAGCAGATACATAGTAAGAGTTTGGACTAAGGATACAATGTTGCAACATTCAGTATTTGTTTTGTTTGTAAATAAATAAAAATTTAACCTTTGCCTTGAAGAACGGTGTCTGTATAGTAGTAGTGCCCTGACAGAAAGCATTTAATAAGATGTACCAGATCTTACTTCTTGAATGCAGATGAAAGAGATGTTGACCAGAATATTAAGCATTCAGAACTTATCATAAACTGTTATATTTCATTAAACTTGTAAAATGTTTTGAGGTTATTTTGGTTTTAGTGTTCAAAATGATAGTCTAGTAAGACAGTCTATGCAGATGAATCTGCAGAACAAAATATGTAAATAAAAGGGTTTTTTTTCCTACAAAACAAAGAGAAAGTTAAGAGAATTCTGCAATAGTGACTGCATAACTATCTCTCATGGAAACTGAATTTGAGGGAAAGAGAAAAATAAGAAAAGGAAGATTATGCAATGAAGATCATTAGCTCATCTGTGTGGAAGTATTTTGTCTGTCTAGCTTCAAAAGGAATTCAGATGTGTAAAATAGCAAGCAGGAGTAAATTGTCTGGTTTTAAAATGATGGATTTGTGATTTCTGTCTGTTCCTGAGAAGGTAACTATGCCACTAGCATTTCTTAGGTTAGTTTTATTTTGATTAATGGTTAAGACCAAGTTGTTTATCAGTTATAACCTGAAACTTACACATTGTCCAGGAAGTGATGACATTCAGTATAAGTGCTCTTATTTTGAGCAACTTGTCTCAGTAATCTTGCTTTTATACTTTTTAAGCCTCCAGATTTAGCTCAGTTACCTTTCTTCTTTGTTTAATCCAATAGGGCTGTTTTAACATTCATACTCAATACTGTGTACACTTAGAATCATTCATCAGCCTGTTCTTAGTATCTTCAGTTCCTGCTCCTTTCAGCATTGACACTTGGTTGAATACAGTGTCCATTACTTACTTTGGGCTTGACAAAACTCAGAGTCCAAATTTGCCACATCAGAAACTGTAGGTGAAGACTTGAAATACTTCTGTAACTTAGGGCTTGCTGCTTTTTCCCTCCGTGTACAGTATAATGGTGCATCATGATTATTTTTGAACATTGTAAAATTGTGTTTAGCTTGTAAGGGTGAACATATGTAGGTAAAGCAGGCAGCAGTTTCACAACATTAACAGATAAATCCCTTGATTAAATTCAACAATATTATTGCTCAAAAATAGTGCTTACAGCCTTTAGGAGTGATGTTATGTTAAGAGGAAGAACAGCTGGATGTGAAAGTGTACTTAAATGTTTCCAAGCTGCTCATTTTTCTCCAGTGAAACTGTTTGAAAGTGAATAGAAGCCGCAAGGAAACACTGTAAATCCCTAAGAGGTTTACCCAAACAATGAAGACAAAAGTAGGCTCTTTCCTATTTCTAAAAACACATCTGGATTCACTAGGTAAAAAAAGGAAATAAAGATATGCTATGGAAATGCTAGAAACTTTGTATCTGTTATGAGTTTGTAATGTACATGTATTAACTTCCAGTTGATTAAACTTTGTGCTTATTTATAGCTAAAATGTATCTGGCATACTTGGGTACAAAGTAATGATGTAGGAGCAATCAGTCATGTACACCTGTTTGATCTTTCATGCAATGGAAGAATAATAATTGCCTTGCAAACACAAAGGCATCACATTTAGAATGGTTCTTTTGTTGCTCCGAGTTTTTTTTTTGTTTGAATTAACAACAACCTGATAGGAAAAGACATTGAAAGAGAGTGAATTGGACACAGCAATAGTTTTACCAGAATTGATCAATGAAACCCAGTAGTTTACATTATGATAGCTTTGCACTAATGTTCAATTAGTAGTAACTAGTTAGCTCTGATTGATGCTTAATATACCCAACTCAAACACTTAGGTTTATATCACTAACTGATTTCTTATTGCAGTATCATTTATGCCGTTCCATAATGATTCCTATGTTGATTGCTTATATAAAAGGAGTTCCAAGTTTACAAGATCAAAAGTCATGTAACATTAAAGACTGGATGTATGCTTTTAAAATTTGGTTTAGTTTATTTGCTTCAGTTACTTCCCCAGCCAGACCTCCTACATAAGTGGATCTTTACCAGATCTAATGTGCAACTAACATATTTCTGAATACGATGACTTCTAATTGGTGTAAAATACATTGATTTGGCATGTAACTTAAAATAACCAAGACAGTTCAGGTGTTGAGGTGAGGCCTGATTCTTCGTACTACTCAAAGTAGAAGATATTCAGAGGAGATAGGCAGAAATGATGCTTTAAGCAAGCTTGTGCTTCCAAGAGGTCTAGCTGGAGGCATTTTTATGAAAGATATGGAAATATATTAGTGTGGGACATATAATGAGTGTATAATCATTTATTTCTTTTATGTAAGGTAACAAGATTCCAGTTGCTGGACTAGTTCGCCTAATTAAATTCTGTATTTTTAAGTGAATGACTTATAAACTATTTTCATAAGTGGGCATGACTTATTTAAGGAGTCTTTGCAAGATATTTTCAAATTTAGGCCGTGTTATACTGTGTTTTACTGTTTACTTGGAAACTTAGTTTTATGACAAAGTGACCTGTGGAAACTTGACATAAGTGTAATGTCAACGTAGAATCAGGTACATTCTGTGTACTGGATCTACTTAGTCCTTGGACATAGTTCACAAATACAAATCTAAATTATTTAGACACGAGATGCAAACAATATGTTCCATGAGGAGCAAGCCTATTTTTTTCAGATGAGAAAACGTAATGTCTTTTTCCTGTTCTCCTTCCAATTCCCAATCAAGATTTCAGTGCCGGACAACTATGTGACATCTGGAGCAATTAGGGAAGCTTGTCAGACCTGCAGCATCATGCTACCTATTTCCCAGACAGACCTCTAATATAGGCATATTATCTCATCCTTAGGGAAGAGTTCTCCCTGCATTCTAAATTTTTACTGCTGAACTACTATGCCAGGCTACTTTTCTGAGGATTCCTGAGTTACTTGTGCTTCATAAAAGCCTTCAGCCTCGCTTCAGTTCCACGTTTGGAACTACCTCGTGTTCTTTCCAAGCTATTTTCATAAGATCTTTGACCATCTGTTGACCTTTATCAGATTACTTCCTAAAGATTTTTGCCAGAAGCTTGACACTCCAATTATTGAGAGTGATATGTTATCTAGAACAATCCTGCAAGCCTCAATTGACGCAGCAGGGACAGCTGTCTGTGTTCTCACCTACTCTTTATTTCTTAGGCAATTTTCTTGGCTTCTGCATTTCCAGAGAGAATAAAATAACTATAAAGAATGATTGTTAAGCATCTATTCCAAAGAGGCATCACATACTGCAAAAGGTATGAGCTGGAATATCTTACCTGTATCAAGATGAATTAGCAAGACTACTTCTCCTGGTTGTAGACTACAGGCTTGTGACAGGGTGTGAGCAGTATCATTACTGGAATGCTTTTCTAATAACACTTGCTTTAAGATCGTTGAAACAGGTGCTTGATTTCTTGGCTTGAAGTTGTCCTTTCGGTGCCTTGAGATTAGGGAGGCTATGCTGTCCTTCTGAGCAGTAAATGTTTCTTCTAGCAGTTTGCCTGTGTTCTTGAATGAGATGGATAATAGATTCAGTATTTTGAAGCATCCGTATCGCATGGAGGAACTCCTAGACTGTTCTCTAAAGACTTGTCTTCAAGAACATAGTTAACCACATTGGCTTTTCCTTTGGTTGGGAATATAACATGCCACACTTTTCATTCCAGAATATCCAGACCTGCTTTTCATCAGCTATTAAAAGTGATGTTTTAACCATATATGTGTTTTCCAATCTTGAGAATTGTTTGGAGGATAAACCAGGATAATTATGATAATTTTAATAGCTAAAGCTGGCTGGTTCAAGCAAGACTTATTTCAGAATCTGCATTCTTGCCAAAATCTGCTGGGCCTTTCTGTACAGTGCCTCAAGCCATTGCTTTTACATCAAGTTTTCTTAAGTATTAATGTAAGGCGGACTTGACATCAAGATTTCAACTGCTCTATTGAATTTTCTATTCAAACTCATTATTGAAGTTGCTTTTTTTTTTTTAAATGCTCAGAGACTGTTCAATTATTCCTTAGAGAAATACCCTGATTAATAGAACAAAAAGAGGCAAATTTATTTGTACAGATTTCATTTGCCAAGTGATACACAGAGAAGTCAGTTTCCCTTTCCTTGGCCTCATTGTCTGGAATTCTGCTTTGTTTCCTGGATGGAGCTGGGTTCTTCTGGCAGCTCAATCTATTTGACAGCTGTTTCAGCACTGCACAGATTCTTTGTTTTTGTCGATACTACAGTAATTGTATACTGAAGTGCTTGTTAATATTTTTGTCTCCTTCGTGAAGTAGTTTTCAAGTACAGTCTGGATGTTATGGTTGTTTCCTCTGTTTCTGAGTTTCCTCTGTTTCTGAACATTTTTTGAGTGGTCAGAAATGGTACTTAAGCTTTCATGTGCTTGTTGAATGTTCATCACAGGTCCCACACCACTTAAGCTATTGAGATCTTGGAAAGAGTTAGGGATTAAAAATAAGTATGGAAGAAGAATATACACAAAGCTAGATAGACATATTAAAAATTATGAACGTTTTGAAGAAAGGACTGTAAAATGAAGATATGCATGTGCTGCAGTGCTACTTAAAAATGACTATTCTGATCTGAGAAACATTCTATAAATGCACATTCACAAGGTTAGGTAGAAATGATAGGATACTGCATTCATTCCAGGCTAGTATCCAGAGAAAGTTGGTCAGTTTGTTAGCAATGCTCAAAAGTCACTTATAGGAAAGAGAAATCACTCCTGAATGATGAAGCACTGCTGTCATTTTTGCTTGTATGCTTCATTTGTGCATTGTTGTGCTCATAACAAAGTTAGTGTTCTGGTTGTTTATACATACACAAAAATTTTCTGATTATTATCTCTTTATTTTTTTCAAATTATTTTCTCTATTCCAAGTACATAATCATGTATTCATCTGAAGAATGGTTTCTGGTGATACAATGGTGTGGTAAACACATCTCAAATGTTTTGGTGCTATGGGATCTGTTGTGCACAAGAAGTACATAGTCATACATTTATATATACTTCATAAAGCAAGAAACAGCTGTGCGGATGTGTTGACTGCGTAGTGATATGCTAATAACTATTGCAGAGATTTTTAGGTACTCTGTGGTTTGTGGCAGGGTTGTAACAGGCCTGTCTGGAATTAATTTAGAGCCCTTCAGGCCTTTTACTGAATCCTTCCATAAACTGAGCTTAAAAGCCAAGGGCTGCACCCAACACTTGAGATTTAGAAAAAGCCTGACATCAATGGGATTTGTTCACAATTTAAATGTGTGTATGATGCACTGTCTGAGCTCAGTCATGTGTCAGGCCAATTGCAGACAATGGACTTTACACTACCAGAAGCTCTCTTAACGTTTGTCAGGACAGGCCTTGGTTTCTACTTGCAATGTTGTTAGTTCTGGAATATATGCAGTAAAGGTGGCAGTGCCAAGTAAAATTTGTACTGTGGAAACAGGGATGTGAGTGACAGCAAAGCTGTTAAAATCCATGTAGCAAAATTAGGAACTTGGCAAGTGCTTGGGGGAAAGGCTGATGACAGCAAGGTTGTCAGACTACAGCATAATCAAACATGTATTTTTTTTCCTGTGCAGCAATCCTGTATTGCAGTCTTTCCTAATCACAAACCGAATTGATGCTGTGAATAGTTTGGGTCACTTTTAGAAAAATGTGCTTCAGGAATACCAGAATTATTGCCTAAATAGTGATTAAATAGGTACAGTAAGTTCATTACTCACATAGTGCTTAAAATGCCCGTAAATAGAAGTGTCATACATTCTTAGTGTCATGCTAGGAGAGTGAAGTAGTTCCTAGGGTCTGCTCTTTTAAAATGAAACAAACCAAAAGCTTTCGTTTAATGGACTCTGGCAAATTTGTGTATGTGAACGTATTTCCATTTTTCGAGAAGGGTATTGAGGCAATACTAGATGGGGCAAAACCATTCTGCCAACCTTTTATTGTGTGATCCATGTATAAGTACTCACTGTAAAATATTTATGGAATATAAATACAAAACTAAGAACATAATATTTCATCTTGCCATTAATTGAATATGACAGCATTGTCTAGGATCCATTAATGGTCTTGTGGATTGCAAAGGCTTTCCCTTGGTGTCTCTTTACCACTGGGTGTGTGATTTCCAACCTTTGCTGACAATTAAGCTTAATTCTTTCACAGGTAGAAATTTTGAAAAATTTCAGCACTCGTATAACTAATAAAAATGCTTACGTTATAAAATGGCCACTCAGAAAGGAGTAATTTTTTAGCTACGTATCTTAAGCTCTCTATCTTAAGCAAGGTAATGCTATTACTGTATAGCATCAATGTTATTTTGTAGCCTAATTCAGCTCACTTTCTATTACATGTTCTTGGCTATGCTACCTGTCCTAGGAGCAGCCTACAACTTTACCTGGCTTGTGACCTTTCAAGTCACTTGATGGTATTACTGATCACTTCTTTCTGTTAGTTCCTTTAGAAGATAGTCTTGATGTTTTTTGGGTTTGCATGTGTATTCAAAAAGTTAAGCTTGCTGATAAGTGTGCCTGGGTGGTACCTGAATATGATGGGGTCTAATTTGAGCCCAACAGATGACATTCTTAGTGCTAATAATTCTATGGGATGGAAAACATTGAACTTAATTTTTCATTACCTCTCTCTCTATTTCCAGGAACTTTTTTTGGCCTGTCCAGACAATAAGCATATCATCAGCTTCCCTGAATGTTACTGTCATTATTTTTAACATCTTACTCAGCCTTCATATCTTCTAAGCAGCAGAGAACCTGAACCTTTTCCAAGGCTAAAGAGTACGGAGAATAAACCCCCAGTAGTCAAATTCCCAGTGCTTACTAGATATTAAACAATGGGGTTTTTTGTTTGTTTGTTTTTTATTTATTTGAGGAAGATTGGAATTCATTGATAACACTTTTTCTCCAGAAATTATGCATATGGTTAAGAATAAACTATACTACGTGTCATTAAATGCAAGCTAAAAAAAATTAACCTATTTGACCATTATAAAGGGACACCAATTCCAGCTTGCACAACAGTAACAGCACTGCTGTTTGCAAGTAGTAACTTACCCATCTGACAGGGGGCATCTTCACGGGAGCTGTCCTGCTTTTCCAAGGGGATGGAGATGCTGCTTTAATTCTCTCTTATGCTAGCACAACAGTTTTATTTCTTCTTTTGCAGTCTGCTGTGCCTAAGTAGCATGGAATATGTGGTCACTGAGAGTAATACCACTCACCACAATGAAGCCAATCTTTTACCAAAAAAACCCATAAATCTGTCAGATTATACTACACAAGAACACAACGATTTCATGTAGTTTAATGGGTGGTATTCCAAAAGTGAGCTTGGTGGAATGTCGTTTTCTCTAATGAGTCAGCAGAAGAGAAGGCATAATGCCCTTCCCTTTTAGTTCCTGTATGTTAATCTCATCAGAGCAAGCTTGCCATAGCTCAGGTGTCAGATGCTGTTTATAACTATGCTGGAATCATAACAGAAGAAAACAGTATCATTAATTTCTCTTGAGACTTCATAAACATTAAGGTACCTGTTTTATCACTGCTGCACTTAATTCAAGCATTGTATCGGCAGTTCTGTAAGGTAGCTTGGAAAGTCTTTTCTGTCTATGATTTTGCCTAGTTTTCCTTTGAATCTGTGACCAAATGCCAGCTGTGATTTGAGATGTGTTGATCACCTTGCCTTGTTTATCTGTTATTTAAACTGAAAACTCCTGTTCTTAACGGCCATTCCTTACATGAAGCTATTCCCATCATTTGATTCATCCTTTCCCTTTCTCCAGTACCTTCTCCAGTATGTCACATAATTTTAAGGTGGGAAGCAAGAACTGCACCCACTATTCAAGTCTGAATGGCTGTAGAAGCAGTGTGGATTTATACATTGGCATAATAATGCTTTACAGTTTGTTCTTTCCTAATAATTCCACACATTTGGTTTGACCACTACTGAGAATCTAACACACCTTCTCATAGAACAGTCAATTGTGTATTTCTCAGAAGTGATCCAGATTATCAGGCTGCTAATCATGAAACTAACAGTAGGGAAAATGCCTTCCCCCCCCCCCCCCCCCCCCCCCCAATAGATGTTTTATAAGTAGGGTATTTAAAATGTAAGTACAGGTTTAGTTTTACTTTGCATTCCTGTAGAATTTTATATTGTTTCTTCTTGTGGTACGTTGATTGTTGGATTTCATTCACTTTTTTCTTCAATTAAAATTGTACTTTTTGTTCCTCTTTTTCTACAAACTTAAGTATTCTAGAGAACTATACAAGTATATAATAACTGTTTTTACAGCTTTTATCAAAGAAACTGCTGGATGCCATTTCAAAAAAAAAAAAGTGTGAAAATACATAAAATTCTGTTTTGATGACTTTTTAATCTGAAAAAGAGTGTGTGATTTTTTTTCTTTGTCATTTTGTACTTAACTATTGTGTTTCACACATGTCAATGTTTGGTATTTTTGAAGACTGGTGCACTAAGATCTGAATAGAAATATATTGTGAAACTGTTAACGTAACCCCCTACCTGTAAAGGGCTCAGACTGAGCCTAAGAGATGGCATACATGAGTATTCAGAAGGAAGTGAATGACTTCCCTGCATTGTAAGCTTTTCCTTGTTTGTAGAGATTATTCCTGTCTCTAATGCCCATGTGCTGCTGCTTTGGGATTATGGTAGTAATGACACCGAAGCACTTGGAGAGCGATAAAACTCCATCCAGTGCTTTCCCTAGCTTATCTATAAAGGTGGGGAGAAGTGTGCAGCCCTTCGCACTGCTGCATTACGAGGGTGGATAGTGATAGGACAAGGAGGAATGGTTTTAAACTAAGATGGGAAATTTAGGTTAGATGTTAGGAGGAAGTCTTTCACAGAGTGTGGTCACGCATTGGAACAGGTTGCCCAAGGAGGCTGTGGATGCCCTATCCCTGGAGGCATTCAAGGCCAGGCTGGATGTGGCTCTGGGCTGCCTGGTCTGCTAGTTGGTGACCCTGCAAATGGCATTGGGGTTGAAACTGGATGATCATTATGGTCCTTTTCAACCCAAGCCATTCTGTGATTTTATGATTACCTGAAATCAGTTTGGCGTAGAAGAAATTTAATAGCTAGACCTCAAGTTATTTTGTTTTTTACTGTAGGGAGAGAAAAAAAGATTACTTGTCATTTAATGTACTTATGTAACAATTCATTTAACTTCAGGAAGTTCTTCATGTTCATATATTTCATCTAATTTTCTTGCATGAAGTTTTAAAGAAATCCCCCTCTCTTTGTGGCCAAAAATGTGGCTCCTAACATCACTTCCTCCACTTATCAGTATATGTGCAGAACAACAGTGTCTTGGCGCAGTTTAGCATTCCATGAAAGCTAATACACTTTTTCCAAACTAGAGGAAATATCTGTCTATTGTTCTAACTGTAGGTGGAGTAAATGGACTTGCAGGGAGTCACTTATTGCTGTAGGAAGTTATTACAGAATGGCCTCGTAGCAGGGACTACACCAATATTTACTGAGTGCTCTGACACTAGAAAGCTGCTCAGCTTCAAGCTCACTTAATAAAGCGTTTATATATCCTGTCGCAATGCGTGTCAAGCGCTGCTTGAAAGGAAGGTATTTCAGCTTGAGTTTGTATTAATCACAAAGCTGAAAAGTAGTAAGTCGGATAACAAAAATCAGTTTGTTTGGGTTTTGTTTTGCAGGCATTAATGTAGTCCTCTCCGGTGACAAAAGATGGACAAGAGGATGTTCTCCTGTGGTAAGGGAAACGTAATCAGCCCAGAGGGTGATAGAACATGGCTCCCATTGGAATGACTGTGATTCCAGCAGCCGAATGCTGGTTTAAAAATAAAACAGCATGATCTGATTCTCTCGTGTTCCAGTCATGTGCTCCTGCAGGCCTTTGTACTAAGTCACTGCACTTTTGGATTCGCTTTGCAGATAATAACTACGTACAAATGTTCGTAAGAGCTCTGGTGACCAGACAGTAACACAAATGACATTCATTTATGCTAACTACTTTCGCTTTCTACTTTTGAGAGTAAAAGGACGCGTTTGTAAATGTAATCCCATTTACTCAGCACAACAACTAACGGAGGGAAGTAAGAACAGCGGGCACAGGCCCGGCCCGGCTGCGCATGCGCCGATCCCCGGGGCGCGCCCGCTCGATGTTTCTGTCTGCGGCTGCCGCTGTCTGATCGCTCCAGGCCAGAGCGAGCGCTGCCGGAGCGCGGCCCCCTCGCTGCCCCTCAGCAAGCGTCGCCGCCGGCAGGAAGCATGGTGAGCAGCACGGCCGGGCCGCAGCGCCACGAGCACACAGCTACGGGCGGGGAGGGGAGGGGAGGAAGGAGAGTTAGAAGGGACGAGGGGGAAGAAAGGAAGGAGCGGGGCCGTGAGTAAGCACTTGGCGGCGCCGGGCCTGGCTCCACCGGCACCCCCGGGCCCACGGGTGGGGGTGTGAGGGAGGCGGCCGGGGCCTGGTCTTTCCTTTCCTATCACCGCGCTTATGGGTGTTGTTTCGTCTCTTCCAGTTCCGCAACCAGTACGATAACGATGTGACGGTGTGGAGCCCACAGGTAAGCCCCGTCCGCCCGCCCTTACTGTGCTTTCTGATGCTGCGTGTTTCTTCACGGGCACCCTCTCCTTTCTTACTTGGAAATCATCAAATCGTTATCCCGAAGGTCAGCAAATCCAGCCATCAGCCCAGCACCACAAACGTTCTTGACAATCACTTTGTGTCCAGGTGTGGAGCCCTCAGTACAAAAACGATATGGAGATTTTTGGAAAGGGTCCAGAGGAGGGCCACAAAGATGATCAGGGGGCTGGAGCACCTCCCCTGTGAGGACAGGCTGAGGGAGTTGGGTTTGTTCAGCCTGGAGATGAGAAGGTTGCAGGATGACCACATTGCAGCCTTTCAATACCTGAAGGGAACTTACTCCCAGGAGGGGAGTAAACTCTTCGAAAGGGCTGACAATAGCAGGACTAGGGGAAATGGTTTTAAGTTAAAAGAGGGAAGATTTAGGTTGGATGTTAGGGGAAAGTTCTTCACTAGGAGAGTGGTTAGGCCCTGGAACAGGCTGCCCAGGGAGGTTGTGGATGCCCCGTCCTTGGAGGTGTTCAAGACCAGGTTGGACGGGGCCCTGGGCAACCTGATCTAGTAAATGTGTATGTTTGGTGGCCCTGCCAGGCAGGGGGGTTGGAACTACATGATCCTTGAGGTCCCTTCCAACCCGGGTCATTCTGTGATTCTGTGTGAATCACATCCCTCGGTGCTATCACAGCTCCAGGGATGGTGACCCCACTGCTCCCCTGGGCAGCCCGTGCCAATCTGGTACCTTTAAGCTTTGGGTCTGCAGTAAACACAGCCTGTGGGTTATTCCCTTGCTGTGCTGGTGCCCGAAGAATCACAGAGCTTTGAAAATTCCTCAGTGGCTATGGGGAAGAACTTACATTTGGTGTTCATTGCCATTCTGGTCGCACACACAAGCTTCAGCAATGCTGTTATTTTTTTGTGACTTTTAGTTGCTATCATGAAGTCATCAGCAATGCTGAGTTGTATTTATTGTTCACAAATTGTCTTGAAAATCTGAATAGCTTGAAATTGTCTTGAAATATCTGAAATGATATCAAATGATACTGAAATGATGACTCATGGAAGACATGTCATGGCTGATTTGCTGCAATCTCTACTGCATGCATTCCCACAGGTGACTGGGTCACAGTGGCACTGGTATGATCCTATGAAAGCTCTGGGCATCAGTGTGGGAGCAAATACTCCACTGGGGAGGGCGTTTTCAAATACTGTTTTAAATAAGATGAGATTGAAGGTTAAAGGCTTGAAAGGACTCGATGGTTTTACAGCCTCGAAGCTTGTTCTCGGCAGTTGATAAATACATGATTCCTTGCTGCTTTCAGGCAGGAAATAGCTGTGTGTAGGGCACGGTAAGCATCCAGCAGACTTTGTGTTTCTCTGGGTAAATGAGATCAAAAACCCTTTACACATGAAACGTGTGTATGTATCTTGAAATTGATACGTAAACCAATATAAGATGGTTTCCTGTAGATTATCCCCAGAATGTTCCTGTTGTAATAACTGTAGCAATGTGTCGTGTTTTGAGTTCATTTCAGCTGGTAAGAGACAGCTGTGCTACTTTCAGTAATTCCAGCTTCGCAAAGTAACAGTAAATATACTGAGTGATTGAAATAGGTCGGTCAGTGAGAGATCAGAAAATGAGCTGCTTTACCCTCAGCTGTAGCACTGAAAGGATGTTGCCTTATTTTCCTGCAATGCTGCTGGCTTGCTTTTCAGAACTTGTATGGGCTTGCTTGTCTATAAGACCTCTACTCCTCTTTCAGACTTCACTGCAGTTGACTAATAACGTGTTCAGAAGTTATTGGGGGATGGATGATGAGACACAACAATTGCTTAAGACTCATTTCTTTGGGAAACTCGATTAAAAGTTACACATCCAACTTCAGCTGGAAGTTCCTTTGAGCAGCAATACAAATAACTTCAGTGAGTTGCTGAAGTCATTGCCACTGAGATGATGAGAGGGCTGGAGCACCTTTTCTGTGAGGAAAGGTTGAGGGAACTTGGTCTTGTTTAGCTTGGAGAGAAAAGGCTCCAGTGAGACCTCCTTGTGGCCTTGCAGCACTTGAAGGGAGCATATAAACAGGAGGGGGAACTGTTGTTTATGAGGGTGGATAGTGACAGGACAAGGAGGAATGGTTTTAAATTGAGACAGGATAGGTTTGGTTTAGATATTAGGAGGAAGTTTTTCACACAAAGGGCGGTCGCACATTGCAACAGGTTGCCCAAGGAAGATGTGGAATCCCTGGAAGCATTGAAGGTCAGGCTGGATGTGGCTCTGCACTGCCTGGTCTAGTGGTTACTGACCCTGCACTTAGCAGGAGGGGGGGGGGGGTTGAAACTGAATGATCATTGTGGTTCTTTTCAACCCTTTTTCAAACTTTTTCAAGGCTATTCTATGATTCTGTGGTTTGCAAATGATAATAGAGGAAGTCTATTGCTGTTAGGCAGGCAGTGTGCCTGTCAGGGTGAGGGAAATCAGAAGTCTGTAAATGAAAAGCTGTTGAAATTAATCACCTGTACTATTTTTCAGAATGACTACCTTTGATTTTATTCTGTAGGGGCGAATTCATCAAATAGAATATGCCATGGAAGCTGTGAAGCAAGGCTCAGCCACTGTGGGGCTGAAGTCAAAAACACATGCTGTTCTGGTTGCTCTAAAGGTAAGGTTAAAACTCTGTTCTGCAAACATCAGTGTTAGTGGAGAAGTTTTAGTCTGGCAAATTAGTTCAGCAAAGTCCTGAACTTTTATCTGTGTATAAAATAAATGCAGTATCAGTTTCCTTTTCCATTAGTGTCAGTAAAGAAATATAAGCATTTTCAGTACCCGTGCTAAGCAGATTTTCTCAAATTGGTGAAGGAAAGGAGTGAAAGATTTTCACTTTAAAAGATAGAGTTGTTGTGTTTTTTTGTTATAAAGCAGTATATGGGAAATCACAGCTTGAACCACTGATTAGTCAGCTGAGGCAAGTGTTGGGTCAGCTGCGGGAGCACAGGTGAGAGTAATCTAGCTGTACTCCTGGAAGGGGTGGCCTTTGACTCCACCTCCTCTGAGACCTCATTTAAGGGCTGACCACCACTGAGGAGCATCTCTTGGAGATCGCTCCCCAGTGGAAACTGCCTCAGCTATCTGGTCCAGGCATCAACATTGGTGAGTTTTCTTTACTGATAACCTTTGGCTATTTATCACCATCTTGGTCAATATCTTTATATTAGCCACCTTTAAATCATCCTCTGTTACCACCTTTACAAGCAGCAAAACTATTCACTTCCTTTTCCAAACCTTGGAAACCTTGGGCATCTGATCATTGTTCCTGACAGTCTCTCACTGAAGTGGAATTATTTTTTTTTCTTGTCTTCTGTTGCAAGTTTACAGATCGCTCTTTGTTTGTTTGTTGTCTATTGCTGATGTTTTGACTGTTTTGTGATTGTATTCAGTTCTTGCAATAAATGTTAGCAGATTGCTCCACAGTGCTTGGCAAAGTGGTCAGTCTGCCACATAGCTCTCTCCTTTTGTGTGTAGCGAGCGCAGTCTGAGCTGGCAGCTCATCAGAAGAAAATCCTGTATGTTGACAACCATATCGGTATCTCAATTGCTGGACTTACAGCTGATGCAAGACTCTTGTGGTGAGTATCTTAGCTGTTGACACACACGGTTCTGCAAGAAGTGAAAGTTCACATGTAGACTACTGCAAACAAAATTTTATGTTCATCTAAAGTTTGGCCTTGGTCTGTTGTGCTTTGCCAAAGACCTCAATATGAAATTTTGGAAGGAATTTAAGTTGCTGGCAGAAAACTCCTTTGTTTGGCCCCGAAATTCGCTCTTTGCTTTTGTTACTTGTGAGACCGTAACTGTCTGGTTTCCTTGGTGTGGTGGGGCATCCAAGCAGTCTGGACAAGTGCATTACCTATTTCCCTCTAGTAGCTGCTTCTGTTATGAAAAACATACACTGCTGAACATACCAGCTTCAGGCAGATTTCCCTTTTACCTGCAGACCACACATGGCTTGATCAAAGAAGGTAATATATACTAAAAAGAAGATGATTCCCTGGTTATGCAGGAAAACACAAAGATGGAATAGGAAGAATTTTTAAAGTAAAATTTAATAGGTAGAATTTTTGAAGTAAAATTTATTTGCTGTAAGATGACAAAGATACGTTACTGTTTAACTGTGGGTTTTTTCCCAGAGACTTAACATGTGGCCTGGTACACTTCCACCTTCCCTTGGTTGGTATGGGTGAAATGCTCTGAGACTCTTTCAAGCCTGTGGTCAGCCTCCTAAATAACAGTTATAAGTCACAATGAAATGAAATTGTGTAATGCACTCGGCTGCTTTTCTCAACAAGCGGAGCTGGAACAAGAATACACTTAACAGACAAATACCGAGGAAAACTCAGTGTGGCTTTTGTCTATACACTGATTTGATTTTTCTTCCTTTTCCTTCTAGCAATTTTATGCGTCAGGAGTGTCTGGATTCTAGATTTGTGTTTGATAGACCTCTTCCAGTATCTCGTTTGGTGTCACTAATTGGAAGCAGTATCCTTTAAAATATATATCTCATAATTTAAAAGTAATGCTAAACTGAAAAAGTTAATTAAAGAGGTGATTTTTCTTCATTCACATTGTGTGTTAATTCTTTCAGAGGACATCCCAGAACTCCGTACTGGTATAAAGGCAGTAAAATGCTATGCACCATTTCACTCACTGCTGGTTTTTTGTTACATAGCACCATGTTTTTGGAGGTGGAAATATGACTGCACTGCACAAAACATGATCATTTGCTGGACTGCAGCTGCTTGCTTACTTTTTTTTTTTGTGGTAATTAATGTTCTCTGTGCTTGGAGCACAGAGGAGGCCTTGTGTTCTGTTATCAGGTGCCTAGGTAAAGTTAAAGGGCTAAGAAATTAAATGAGGCTGCATTAACTGAACTGTTTGTATTACTTGGTTGAATGCACTGCTCAGTTCTTCTGGGAAAGCCAGCTCCTAAATGTTGTTTTGGTGAAAAAGAGCCAGCGCTGGTGTTCCAAATAAGTCCCGAGGACTATTTCTTTAAACACGGCCTTTGATAGCACAGAAAGCTTTGTAAAGGCTACGCAACAATTTTGGAGTGTTTGCGCATTGCTCAGGAAAATGTTTTCAGTGTGATTAACACGTGCCTTTGAGATTGCTTCTTTAGCTTACTTTAGAAACGCAGATACCAACGCAGCGCTATGGCAGAAGACCATATGGTGTAGGACTGCTCATTGCAGGTTATGATGTAAGTAAAAACTGTTCTTTACAAACACTGCGTTTGTTTTTATTTTTTTTTTTAACAATAGCTTTGCAAGAGCTGGGTAGGAATGGTGGTATAGTAAGCAATGTAGGATGCTTACATGCATGCATATAAACTATGTAATGTATCATGAGCAAAACTGTTTTAGAAAATATCGTGTGTTCCTACAGGAGTTTATGTGTTTGTTTTATGTCTTTTCTTCCTGTAGGATATGGGCCCTCACATCTTCCAGACTTGTCCCTCAGCAAACTATTTTGACTGTAAAGCCATGTCCATTGGTGCTCGTTCGCAGTCAGCACGAACTTACTTGGAAAGACACATGACTGAATTTACTGACTGTGAGTAGTGAACTTGGCTATCTAATGATCTTTATCAATTACACAGCTTATTTTCTGCCTCTGTTCCATTCTGCGTTTAGTAAGGCAAGAAAATGTTGAGGGCTGAGTTTGGCATAAGTGTAAATCTGCATGAAGAGGAAAACCATAGAGAAAATATTACAGATCTTCATGTCTAACATCAGCATGTTTATTAGATCTAATCAGAAGAGAAGCTGTGCTCAGAAAAGCAAAGTGGAAAGTAACAAACCTGTGTTCCATTTAAAGAATAGGAAGATTGTTTGTGTGTCACAGCAGGTACGGTATGACATGGTGAATATTTAGGTGGTGAATTTATATGAAACAACAATGTGAAAGGGAAAAATAGCTTGATTATTCCTGCACTGAAGACAATGTGCCCAAACCAGGTGCTTTAAACCTGGAATGTAGGGAAAAGCTGGTTCCTGATGATGTACTTTTTTAACAGCTGTGTCTTCAGTCTCACAAATACTGAAGGAGAATACATGAAAGTCAAGCTGTGCAAGTTAATTTTCTGGTTGCCAGCTGAGAATGGGAAAAAGGGAAAATGAATCTGGGGATGAGTGCTGTATTTCATATATACCTTTCTGGCTTCATTTTTAAGGTAATCTAAACGAGCTAGTTAAACATGGACTGCGTGCCCTGAGAGAGACTCTTCCTGCTGAACAGGATCTGACCACCAAGGTAAATGCTAGTTTTTCTTAATGAGAAATTTCACTGCCATTGTTCTCAGTAATGACCGCAGCAAAGCTGATGTAAAGTATGGCTGGCACTGAAACTTGGGAGCTAAAAACTTCCTAGATAGCAACAAATGAAATGAAGATGATAGTGATTTACATAGTGCTTCCTTTACTATCTGAGATTTATTTTTCTTTATGGGAGAGATACCTTATTTAGATAAGGGATTGTTTCCCTTTCTGCTTCATTATATTTTAAACTTGAATCAGTGTTTAAAGTGCATTGTGAACAACTGGAATCGTCAGCTTTGCATTGTAAGCACAGTCACTAATTGGGGTGGTAAGGGAATGTAATACACAAGCTGTTTGAGTATCCAGCATCTGATCATGAGTTGCAGAAACCCTAGACAGGAAATGAAGTGAGCAACTGTTGAGCAAGAAGCTTTTAAGCAGCTTTGTTATCATATTCTGGTGTTCTCTTTGTAGCTGGTCTTGCCCTTATCTATGTTTGATCTAAATTTTTCATTCTTAGCCTGCCTTGCTGTTTTCTAGAACTCTCACAATAACAACAATGCAAAGTCTGATGAAAATCAGTTTTGAAAAGTCAGGTATTTGTTACTAAAAAGAAGAAGGGGGGGAAAGGAAGGGGAGGAGGGAAAGGAAGCAAAAACCCTTGAATGGTTTTCCTGTTAAGATTTTTGAAACGTGCTACCTTTTGTAGGGAATAAATGTCCCTCCCTTTCCTTCTTGAGAACAATCTACAAAAGGGAGTTAGTCAGAATTGCCTTTCTTCCTTAAGCGGGCACAATAGCACAGGGACCCTCTTCTGCAGTGGGATGCTTTTGTCTGTTTGACAAGTAAAAGTGATTTTGCAGAGAAATGCTTCTCACTTCTGTCAAAACTTTGCTGAACAGAATGTTTCCATTGGGATTGTTGGCAAAGACATGGAGTTCACCATTTATGACGATGATGATGTAGCACCATTCCTAGAAGGCCTGGAGGAGAGACCACAGAGAAAGGTATGTGTTAAATAGAAGCGGGCTTTATTGGAAGACAGCACTGTACAATCACAGAATTGTAGGGGTTGGAAGGGACCTCTAGAGATCATCGAGTCCAATCCCGCTGCCAAAGCAGGCTCCCTACACCACGTCATACAGGTAGGCGTCCAGGCAGGTCTTGAATATCTCTAGAGAAGGAGACTCCACAACCCCCTGTGGGCAGCCTGTTCCAGTGCTCCGTCACCCTCACTGTAAAGAAGTTCTTCCACACATTCATGCGGAACTTCCTATGCTGTACTTTCATCCCATTACCCCTAGTCCTGTCCCCACATACTACTGAAGAGAGACCAGCCTCACCACTATGGCCCCCGCACCTCACGTATTTATAAACCTGGATCAAATCCCCTCTCAGCCTAACAGAACCATTTCCCTAAGTCTCTCCTCATAGGGGAGATGCTCCAGGCCCTTCACCATCTTAGTGGCCCTCCGCTGGATTCTTTCCAAGAGATCCTTGTCTTTTTTGTACTGGAGATGTATTGTTTTTGTTTGGCATTTAATTCTTCTAGTAAACTATCGTTTTTAGGGATGTGATTTTTAAAGCTAGAAGTTCCTACATGAAAATTGGATACACCACTGTCCCCTTAGCTGGAGACTGATGGACTTGTTGAAGTCAGTTTAGGCTGAATTAGTGGCAAGCCCTTCCTGCCACTGTCAGGCCCTTTTCCTCATCTGTGGTAGTGTTTTGCACTTTCTTTAACAGCATGTTATTGTGCACGTGGCAGAGTGCACCCTCAGGTCATCTAATTAACAGCGTTGTCCTTTGTGTTGACTGTGGATAATCCCATAACGCATCTTTTCCCTCTCTTTCAGCCTGCTTTGCCTGCTGACGAGCCTGCGGAGAAGGCAGAAGAGCCCATGGAGCACTAGTTGGTGGGTGGGTTCCTCTGTGCTGCCATCCGTGTTGCTGCACTGGGGCTTTTATCCACTGGTGGTAACTGTATCCTCACCTGTATGTCTCTTATACTGACACGTTCTGAGGATTGCTTTTAAAAACGAAATAAACCAACTCACCTATCCTTAAGGTCAGCAGCACTGTGTGGGTTTTTTTCTGTCAGTGAAGGGGTTGTCATTTTCTAACTAGCAGAAGATGCAGTTTCTGATGGACGCCTGCTGTGTTTAACATGTAAGGACAAGTGGGAGTTGATGACCTTTGGGAACCTGGGATCTGGGATGACCTGGGAACTGGGATCGCTGAGTGTTTCAGTGACCGCCTGGCTGTGACACTACAGCCGGAACTCCCGGCTCTGCTGCTCCTTCCTCATGGCGCTCCGCCCCTGTCGGCCACGCGGCAGAGCTGTGGGTGGCTCCGCCTCTCTCGTTCTTCTACACGGAGGAGGTGCGTCCCACCGCGGCCGCCGTAGCGCCGAGGTGCCGGGAGGGAGAGGCTCCACGTCAGCCATCGCCGAAGCGGGAGCGAAGCGCCGCAGGTCAGAGCACAGCGGGCCCGGCCCCGACACACCGCGTCCGACCCCAGCGGGCTGCTGCCGGCAGCACCGCCGCCTCACGGTGGGTGCGCGGCTCCGGCCGCCACGTCCCGCGGGGGACCCCTCGCTGTACCCCGGGTGGGGAACGGGAGTGGGGGGGCCTCCTCCTGGCCGTGGCCTGGCGGCCGCAACTAAACAATATGCCAAGCTGACGGAAAGCTGTGCGGGCCGGCTGGTAGCGGTACGGACTGAAATGAGCTCCGTGCCCAGAGACAAAATGGTGCCTGAGGGCTGTGGGGTGGCTGTGGAGGGACTGTGCGGGGAGCTGCTGCGTGAGCTCAGGCCGCACTGCCGTGTTAGCGAGAGTTGTGAAGGTGCTGGCTGCACGCCATCGAGTCTGCTGGCTCTCCAACCCTCTCGCCCAGAAGCTGTTTTCAAGGCAAGAAAACAGGCCTTGTTTCCCCCCCTTTTTTTTTTTCCTGCAGACGGTCAACTTGAAGAACCGAAGGCATAAAAATACAGAAATTTCATTACAAAAAGTAACTGGTGTTATATTGTAATTTTCCTTTCAACTATCTTCTCCAGTGCTGCTCGTGTTTTGTTGTTTTCTTTCGCAGCAGGAGGATACAGCCCAAAACAGCACGACTTCCTGCTCACACTAAGGTTCTTCAGGTGCCTATTTGACTGAAAAAAGGGACTTTGGATCCACAGGCAGTTTCACTCATTCATTCCAGTGCCACAGCTCTGCGTATCTCTTTCCTGTGTTATCTGTCAGAGCTCTGCGTGGAGCAGCGCTGCTTCCCAGGCTCACTGAGCTAGAAATGAATGTTTGTTTTTTTGAATCTTGTTTGCCCAAATTACTGCTTTGAAAATAAATTGGGAGCGGAGGGTTTACAGGGTTTGCAGCTCAAAAGTTGCGTCAGCACAGGTCTGGAGGTGAGGCAAGATCAAAACTGGTGTCCCCAGACAGTAACTTTTTCACTTGGTTGTCTTGGAGGTAGGGTGTTTCAGGCTGGACATTAGGAAGTATTACTTCTCAGAAAGGGTAGTCAGGCATTGGAATGCACTGCCCAGGGAGGTGGTGGAGTCACCGACCATGGGAGTGTTCAAGAAACGTTTGGATGTGGTGCTGAGGAATATGATTTAGCCTGGAAGTATTGGTAATGGTTGGACTAGATGATCTTGTAGGTCTTTTCCAACCTTGATAATTCTGTGATTCTGTGTGTTGGAACGTGAAACAAGTGTGTGCTTTTACACTGTGTATTAACAGGCTGATGATAGCGCCGTGTTTTGAAGAAGCATCTCCTATCAAAGATTGGTTAAGTTCAGTGTAAGACTTCAAGAAAAGTCATTGCGGTGAGAGCACAGTCATTTTTCTGCACGCGTTCAGAAAATGCAGTTTGAAACATGTAATAGAAACTAACAGTTTTCTGTGCTTGTCAGTACGGTATCATAGCATTAGCTGAGCAAACTGAAACTGGAGCGTTTTTCCATTAGGAAACAGAGTAGGAAGTTTGGTTTGATCATAGGCATCAATTACATTAGGAAGAAACAAACAGAAAAATGAGAATTGAACTTGTTTTTTTGATCTGAGTTGCAGCTTTGGATCTGTAAGTCTCAGGTAGTTTTTCCTCTGTAAATGCTGACTTTCCTCATCAAGTCAATAGGGGCAGCTAAGGAGTAGAGTTCAACAGGTCTGGTTGTTTTTGGTATGTAAAAGGGTGGTCCTGTTTTCTTTTCCACCCCACTGTTCTGTTCCGCCATCCTCAGTTTCCACTCTTAAATCTTGTGCCCACTGTCGTAGCTTCCTCATAGGTTGATTCAGCTTGTTAAACTGGAAGAAGACTCTTCCTTTCTCCTTTTCTTTTGCTTGGACGCTTTCAGCTGGCTTGGTAGTTTGGATCAGTTCACCTGGAGAGGCACAAGAGCACAAAGAAGATAGTGAGAATATAGTGGGGATCAGAGGAACGAGTAGACAAGGGAAAAGCTGCTGCATCCTTTCAGTGGCAGCCAAATATCTGTGTACTTCTATCATTTGTAGCCATATCCTGTCATATTGGAAAGATTTTTCATTTCTGGGTTGTTTTTCCCTTTGGGGAATGTCACGCTCTTGGGTTTGGGGGTGTTTTTTGTTGTTTTTTTGGTGGTTTTTTTTTGGTAAAATGGGAAGGTATTTCAAAAGTGGTTTCTCAAGAAATCCAAGCATCTTCAAATGATTAAGTCAGCTGGAAAATCATTTTTATGTTGTTTGTTAGTAAAATCTGTTAACTCTGGGATGGCTTTATTTGCTTGTTTTTTAGGTTGTCTGATACTTGTGTCAAAATAAATCTCCTGCTGAGAAAACATTAGTAACCAGGAGCCATGACTGCTGCTGAGAACGTGTGCTACACGTTAATCAATGTCCCAATGGATTCGGAACCACCTTCTGAAATCAGCTTAAAAAATGACCTAGGTAAGTAATGGACCCTGATTATTAGAAGGATCATCCATCATTCCTGTATCACTCTTGCATAGTGTCCTTACACTGTTGCTGCAATATCGTTTGCATTTCATAAACTCAAGCAAATGAGTGTTTATCTTATGTTGATGTTTGAATTGTGTAAATTCTTCTGCTTGCTGTTTGAGAAGCTTGTGATATTTATCGTATGTGACTTTTTGTCCAAATTCTGAGCAGAACTTTGACATCTGTTTCAGTCTTTGTGCTAAGCAATACGTGTTGAGGTCTGGGCGGGCTTAGCTAATGGAAGTATGTCAGTCACTGTTCTGTACACAGCTGTATCTTTCTTGTCAGTATTTAGTATGATACCAAAGCACATCATAGTATCCTGGTGTATAAGAAAGATGGTTTAAAGCAGTGAAACAGGAGTAAAATGATTGTAATATCACAGTACATTGGAGTATTCTGATTTGAAATGCTGTTTCAAAGCATTGAAGCAGTGATGCAATCTGTTGAATTCATTTAATTCCAATACATTGATCCCAGAAATAAGTCTAAACTCTAGGCTTATTCTTTAAATACCTCTTGCTTCCTCTTTATGCTCTTAGAAGTGAGGGTGTGGATTTTATTGAGACGTTAAATTGCACTTCGTCAGGGAGAAGTTGTATCTTCTGACCAGAAAACAGCCGGTCCTATCAAACTGTCATGTTAGCCTTCCTAAGTATACAATTACAGTGATTCGCTTTCTTGAATTTTCTATCCACTCTAGAAAAAGGAGATGTCAAGTTGAAGACAGAAGCCTTGAAGAAAGTGATTATTATGATTCTGAATGGTGAAAAACTACCCGGCCTTCTGATGACCATTATACGTTTTGTGCTGCCTCTCCAAGATCATACCATCAAAAAGCTGCTGCTTGTCTTCTGGGAGATAGTGCCGAAGACCACTCCAGATGGCAGGCTTCTGCAGGAAATGATCCTTGTGTGTGATGCATACAGAAAGGTAGCTCCTTTTTTATTTTACTACCTATGTTCACACACTGTACATTTTAGAAAGCGTATCATTTTCTGTTATATAAAATATATGAAAATGTCTTATGCTCTGCATTTCCTTGCAAACCATTTTGTCTTAATGCTTCATAGCTGGCTGAATTGTAGGTAACCAGCAAACCAACTACTAATGAATCTTCATGTTGCTTGTTACAATTAAACGTTAAATGCTCGATCTTTCCAAGTCGGAGTCTTGAAGATGAGGGGTGACCTCATTACCACCTC
Source organism: Coturnix japonica (assembly GCF_054131305.1). Lineage (NCBI taxonomy): Eukaryota > Metazoa > Chordata > Aves > Galliformes > Phasianidae > Coturnix > Coturnix japonica. The sequence continues at coordinate 16,983,798 of NC_140667.1, read as the reverse complement.
CACAGTGTCCTTGGACACACAGTGGATCAATAAGAGTAGATGCTGTATTTGGCATGTCTTCATTGCAGTGTATTTGGGATACTCCTTCACAAAGATAATCCTTCATTTGCTGTGGGAATAGACTGCAAGCAGATGAACTAATACGCAGTACAGGTTAGTAGCCCCTGTGCTGGAATGTCTGCAGGGTGAGCTTTCACAGGCTTAGGAGTCACAAACAATATGTGCAGTGCAGCAGAAAAAACTTAGGACTTGCAAGTCTTATTACACAGATTTGCTCATTTTAAATTACATTGTACTTCAGTATTTAATAAAAAGGTAATGGAGCATCCTCAAACTTTTGGGACTTGCTGCATTGAAAAACTTAACTTGGGAAGAGGCTAGCAAATGCGTTCATCTGAGCTTAGCAATTAAACTGTAGCGTCTGACATTTCAAATGTGCTTCTTGATTGTAGGATCTTCAGCATCCAAATGAGTTTATCCGAGGCTCTACTCTTCGTTTTCTTTGTAAGCTGAAAGAAGCAGAACTGCTGGAGCCTCTGATGCCGGCCATCCGTGCATGCCTCGAGCATCGTCACAGCTATGTGCGCAGAAATGCAGTCCTTGCAATTTACACCATTTATAGGTAAATGCCAGAAACTGTTTCAAGTGGCTGCAGAAGGCTGTGTTTGGTGGCCTGGGTGGCTTGGGAGACCTCATAAATATTTATCAATCACTAATTAATTTCTGGGAGCTGGGAGGAAGAGAAAAGGTTGCCATGGGGTGTGGTTTTTGTTTGCTTTTTCCTCTGTAAAGAACCAGTTTGGAAAAGTGGAAGGTACTGCTCTTGCTTTTGTAGCTGTCGCCGAGATTCTTACATTGCAGGTTAATTTGTAAGGACAGATGCCTTTCTTAGTTATCTAAACTTCATAAACAGTAATTGTTATCCACTAATATAAACAGAGAAAAATCTTTACAGGAGTATAAGCATATAAATTTATTTGAAGTAAGACATTCTTCCACTACTCCGCTTACATACTGAATGCTATTGCTTTTTTTTTCTTATGTAAACACTATGACCAAGTGTTGCTATTAAGCCGAAATCATATATGGAGTCATATTTTATCTGTCATAATAGCAGACAATTTTTTTGCTCACTGTTTCATATTCAGTTACGCTGCATGTTCTCCCCCTTATCGATAGTCTTTGAATTATGGCGTGATTTTTTTTTTTTTTTTTTTTAAGAAATTTTGAACATCTTATACCCGATGCTCCTGAATTGATCCATGATTTCCTAGTGAATGAAAAGGATGCGAGCTGCAAAAGAAATGCATTTATGATGTTAATTCATGCAGATCAGGTAAGGATACTTGCCCCCTAATTTCTTTAGAATAAGTATCTGAAAATGCCCTGGGTAACCAGCCAGTAATTTGTTAGAAGTGTGAACATATTCATAAAAAAACAAACAAAAAACATGCATGTGACAGCTGTACATGAGCTGTGGGCTGTTCATTAACTGCAGATAAATTAACATAGGTCTTTAGTGCTGTCCTCATTTTAAAGGACAGTTGGCTGCATTCGAGGAAGACATATGTTGTTGCTGGAAACTGTAATCAGTTTTGTCATGTGAGCGTTACTGGACTGAGAAGACTCCCGTTACCTATCATTTTATAGCTTTTCTAGTTTTATGAGAAAGAAATGGCAATTTCTGTTCATTTGCTATGCTGGCAATTGATCCTTGTGCCTGATTACATGTTAAGCGTGTCTCACTTTTTGCCATGTGTAGCCAGAGTTTATTAATTTGGTCTTCACATTTAATATTTCTCCATCAGTTCTTCTGAGCTTTCAGTCGAAAGGTTGACTGTAGTATTGTTCTGATCGCTGATATGGGTGAGAGGTGGATGATCTCAGAGGTCTTTTCCAACCTTGGTGATCCTATGACTCTCTGATTTTATAATGTGCTTTGCTTTAAAATGTAGCTGAAAATTCTGAAATAACTTAGAATGATTTGCATTTTATTTGTTTAGGATCGAGCATTGGATTATTTGAGTACCTGCATTGACCAAGTCCAGACATTTGGTGACATTCTGCAGTTGGTTATTGTTGAGCTGATTTATAAGGTAAAAGGGAAATATATTGTGATATATTTAAAACAATACAGGTTCTATTAGAGCCCTCAGCAGAACAGTTAGAACACAGCTGGAAAAGGCATTTTAGCCACTTGTGTGTGTCATTCCAGTATTGCATACTGTTTTCAGTTAAAGTTTAAATAGCTTTTTAAAGTAGATTTTTGCAACTGTGAGTGATGCTTCTTATGCCCAGAAAAGGTTGTCACCTTTTGCTTAATTTTCTTTGTATGTAGGTCTGTCATGCCAATCCATCAGAGAGAGCTCGCTTCATTCGCTGCATCTACAACCTGCTGCAGTCATCGAGTCCTGCAGTGAAATATGAAGCAGCAGGAACACTAGTTACGCTCTCCAGTGCACCGACTGCAATCAAGGTATAGAAGTGCTGTTTCCAGACATCCCAGTACCTGCTGGTGCACTGTCGTGCTGTGTATTATACCTTGTACTTTTGAAGTCTTCAGGAAGACTTCAGGAAAATGCCAGTTTTGACAGTTCGTGCGTAAAACTGTCTTAAAACGTCTCTTAAAATTGCTCAGAAGTGACTAGGACTGTATGTTGCAGATTTGTGGCTGGTGGACCTCATGCCACTTGCTGATGGACAGGCTTGTTCATCTGTGCAATTTATCACAATAGTTGGTATCAACCTGCTGTTTTCTTGACCTTCTTATAAAAGACCAGTATTGAAGATTTCCAGAGATTGAATTACTTTCATTACTCTGAAATGTTATTCTTTTTCAAAGTGGAAACACACGGCTTTGAAGATCTGTGTTGATTCCTGCTTGACCTCACATTCCTGTTTATCTTTGTGGTGTTGATTACTTGAGAACATAAGGGAATTCTAAATTCTAATGAAAAATAGAATATACCAGTCTAGAGTAAGAGTAAAAATATTGTAAATAGTAGCTTCAAAAGATCAGGTGTATTAATTCTTACATTCTTGCTTTAGTGCAGTCATTTTCCTTGAGTACGTGTATCATACAGAGAAGCTGTCATTAAAACCATATCTAGATATGCTAACGCTGTCAACTATTTTAAATTCATTTTTATGTCCTGTCCTATACCTAAGATTTGACTCAAAGCATGCAAGGAAATTTATGGTTTTGTTTGAATTTGAAATCAAGGCTGTGAATTGTAAGCTGTGCATCTTCCTGTGGCATTATAACAAACTGATGGAACTATCTTTGGTTTATCAGAAAGTTTAAACACTTCTCAGGTTAATTTCGATGCCAACTCATTGCGTTGTTGCTCTAGTAGATAAGTAAAAGCTGTCTTTTCCTGAATTTGTCTTCAAGATTTGCCCAGTTTCCTTCTTTGTTACTTACATAAATATTTTTGTTCCTTTTTAACGTAGGCAGCTGCCCAATGCTACATAGATTTGATTATTAAAGAAAGTGATAATAATGTGAAATTGATTGTTTTGGATCGGTTGGTTGAGTTAAAGGAGCATCCCTCCCATGAGCGAGTGTTACAGGTATGTGAGCTCTTTTCTTGCCAGCCATCTGAGTGTTTTTCCTTCCCTATAAATTTTCAGGTGTCATGGTACAAAATGCCCTTCTGAAATTTAAACCTTTTCTTCATACGTCTGTTGAAAACAGTTGAATGGTCTTTTACGTTTAGGCTTGCTGTATCTATTGCCTGCAGTAACTACGGTAAATGTTGACGTGATTGTAAGGCTTAGTAGCTTGCCTGAGAAGAGTAAGAATGGATGAAATGAGGACTGAACTTCATAACCTCTAGGATATGTTGTATGTTTGTCACTATGTTATATATTCTGCGTCCACAACATCTTGGAAAATTACTGGGCACTGAAAAGTAGAACTGAGGATGGAGTAATTTGAAGCAACAAAGCAGTTATGTATTTATTTTTTAACTGTTTCAGGATCTGGTTATGGACATCCTCAGAGTGCTGAGTACCCCAGATCTGGAAGTGCGCAAAAAAACCCTTCAGCTGGCTCTGGATCTGGTTTCTTCAAGAAATGTGGAGGAGGTAAAAGATATATTACACATGTCTCATAACATGTTTTTATTCACCAGAAAAATACGTGACTTTCTTCAATTTTTTGATCTTTTCTGCAGCTTGTGATTGTTCTGAAGAAAGAAGTGATTAAGACTAATAATGTGACAGAGCATGAAGATACTGACAAATACAGACAGCTGCTTGTTCGTACATTGCATTCCTGCAGTGTTCGGTTTCCAGATATGGCTGCGAATGTTATTCCAGTGGTATGGAAATCTTTAATTATCTTGTCATTCAGTTATGTCCTGCTGTACCAAAATCCTTACTACCCATCTGCGTAAAAAAAATAAGTGAAGCTAAGTTTTTTTCTAAAAGTGGGTTTACAGTCAGTCAGACTAATTCTCATGGCTAAAGAAATATCTGCATCTGAACGTAGTACAGTGATAGAAATGTAACTTTTTTGTTCTTTGTGTTAATGCTCCCCACGCTGTGGTAGCTGATGGAGTTCCTCAGTGATAATAATGAAGCTGCTGCTGCTGACGTACTGGAATTTGTGCGGGAAGCAATCCAGCGATTTGATAACCTCAGACCTCTTATTGTTGAGAAGATGCTTGAAGTCTTTCATGCAATTAAATCTGTCAAGTGAGTCTCAGATACGATGTTAAACCAGAACTGGAGCAGTGTGTGGCTCATTTACATTGAATGTGTGTTGTCATTAAGTATGTACCAAAAGCCTTGCAGTCCACACACACAGAAGGTACAGGAGGTAGATGATCACAGGGAGATGGTTTCCATCTCTCCTCTTTTTATATGATAGAGTGGGTGCTGTTTACATTGAACACAGATGAGTTCAAATTTGTTTTCTTGATGCTATTGTTAATTGTGCTTCTGTTTGTTAGAGGATGACGTTCTTGAAGGCCAACACCAAAGCGATACATTTGTTAAAACAGAATTACTAAGGGAATATTGCAGTGGGAATTTGCAGTTGTAGGGAACTGGAAAAAGTTGGACATTTGTCAGAAAAAGAAAGCCCTAAAATAAGAATCTGGAGAGCATCTTTAGTACTTGCAAAGTGCTCAAAGCTTGGTATTCTGATGGATCAGTCATATGAGGGGAACTTCTCTGCTTGAAGATGCCTCTTTCTGGGTATCCCAAGTTTTTGGCTCTGTCAGTATGTCATTAAGTGATAAATAAGCCCAACCCTGAAAAGCACTGCTATTCTTTTTCCTTTAATCTTCATTCAGCCTTCTGTTTTCTCCTTCATATAGGAGAAATGAGAAGTTAGTTTGTCTCAGGGAGCTGTGGAAATTACAGCTGTCTTTGTTAACATGCAGTGGAGTTGGTTGTGATGGTAATGAAATGTAATTTTATAAATACCAAGCTTAGCACAGGTGGAATGAAACAGTAGCAGAGAAGAATTCTTATTTTATATACTTGTTCATTAGTTTATTGAGGCTGAAAGGACAAATGTTGTAGATCAAACCTACTTCCTGCCCATCACATCCCTTTGAATTTGTCCATGAATAGCTACCCTTAATGCTAGTTTATCATTAAAACATGGTTAAATTCCTCTTCTTATTTTAGGATTTATCGAGGAGCTTTATGGATCCTTGGAGAGTACTGCAGCACAAAGGAGGATATACAAAGTGTAATGACAGAAGTTCGCAGATCACTTGGAGAGGTGTGTTTATTTTGTTATTCTAACTTTTTGTGGTTTATCTCACTACATACATTGTACTAAAGAAAGGATTTAAAACAATTAAAATGCAATACAGAGTTTTGAACGGTTGTAATGTTGTGTGTGCAAGAAGCCAAAAGCAAAAAGTAGATTTTGCATTCAGTATTGAATTATTTTTAAGTAGAAACTGGCATGTATTGAGAATAAATATTAGAATGCTTCAGATTTAGGAGAGTGGGTGAAAAATTGCTTGTTTCAGAACACTGTGTCGACTTGAACATATGAGTACCATAGCTATATGCACTAAAAATGAAGAGTGCTTTAAGTCTTGGGAGCTCTGCAGCACTGTATGCAGTGTCATGAGCTTTATGCACAGCTGTAGGAGGTTTCTCTATGTACCTGAACATCTATGTGTTTGTGTTTAGATCCCAATTGTAGAATCTGAAATCAAGAAGGAAGCTGGTGAGCTAAAACCTGAAGAAGAAGTGACCGTGGGCCCAGTCCAGAAACTGGTGACAGAGATGGGTACTTATGCAACCCAGAGTGCTCTGAGTAGTTCCCGGCCCACCAAAAAGGAAGAGGACAGGTATTTAAGATTTCATACTAGACCTAGTAAAAGTTGTTTTTTTTAAGTGACGTTCTCTCTCATGGAGAGTTTGAGTGGTCAACGTAGTGTTTTTGAAGTATCTTCTGAACTAGGTTTCTGATGACTGTCTGTCCTTTTAGACCTCCGTTGCGAGGATTCCTGCTTGATGGGGATTTCTTTGTCGCTGCTTCCCTTGCTACCACTTTAACAAAGATTGCTTTACGATACGTGTCACTAGTTCAGGAAAAGAAGAAGCAAAATGTAAGTCATCACTGTGCTTTACCTGTGGTTGCAAAGAAGAGCCGGTTGGTGGGCTGGGTGTTTTTGTTTGTTAGTGGGGTTTGCTTTTTTCTTTTTGTTCAGTGGGTTTTTAAGCAGATATAAAATGGATTGAGTCCTGAGTCAAATGCCAGTTACAGGGCTGTATAATAATAACTTGGGTCACAAATTGGGCTTGCTGCTTTTCAGCCACCGTATCCAGAACACTCTTAATTATTGGTGCTTTGTTTCTTGACTTAAAATAAAACGTCCAGAGGTTTCTATGAATTTGATGAATTTGCCCCAGTAATGGGCATTTCTTTGAAGCTTTTTAAAAATGCTGTAACCTCCTTTCATTCAGTTTCTTTCGTCTTCCTTCTCAGTCCTTTATTGCTGAAGCTATGCTGGTGATGGCCACTATTCTCCATTTGGGAAAGTCTTCTCTTCCCAAGAAGCCCATTACAGATGACGATGTGGATCGTATTTCCCTGTGTCTGAAAGTTTTGTCAGAATGTTCTCCACTCATGAATGATATTTTCAACAAAGAATGCAGGCAGTCCCTCTCTCATATGCTGTCAGCCAAGCTGGAAGAAGAGAAGCTTTCCCAGAAGGTGAGATATTATGAATGTGTAGTCATAAACCCTTGGAGTTCTTTTAGTGTTGTTCACATCCAAGCAGGTCCTAGAAATGTCTCTGTTTGACTATGTCTGATTCAGTCATTATGTGTTCTGTTCTAAGTGAGAGAATTAACTGTGATATTTTTTTTCTGCAGAAAGAGTCAGAGAAAAGGAACGTGACGGTCCAGCCGGATGATCCCATTTCCTTCATGCAGCTTACTGCTAAAAATGAAATGAGCTCAAAAGAAGACCAGTTTCAGCTCAGCCTTCTTGCAGCAATGGGAAACACGCAGAGAAAAGAAGCTGCTGATCCTCTTGCATCCAAACTTAATAAGGTAAAGTAATCAGTCTCTTAGTTATATACTCTTCATTCTGCTTATGTGCTGAATCAACGATGGGAGATGCATACTGGAACTAATGAATCAGGCTATGCTGGTTGATTAATAAGACCCATATGTTTGTTGATGGGGAAAAGAAAGAGAGAAAAACCTTTACTGTGCTTTATTATTCCCTTATCGTGAGGAAAGAAGAGTGGTATGGAGACTGAGGGTGCTAAGCTGGTGGCATGCAGAAAAGGAATTGAAATTGTATGGTGCTTTGAAGAGCTCAATAAAGTTCGCTATGAGAAGAGCAGGGATGTCACAAGTGAAGGACCTTTTCTGCCATATCCTGTTGACAAGTGTAGTGCATCTTATTTCAATTTGTCTTTTTTTTTTCTGCTTGTTATTAAAACTAGCAGAGAACATTCCAAGAGGTTCATAAAACCACAGAATGTACCAAGTTGGAAGGGACCCATGAAGATCATTGAGCCAAACCTCTGGCTCTGCAGAGAAGCACCTCAAAATCAAACCCTGTCTCTGAGGGTGTCGTCCAAACACTTCTTGAACTCCAGTTATGAAAACAGACTCTTATTCTTAAAGTCTGCATACATTCTTGTTAAAGTTGCCTTTCAATTTGAAGTCACTATTTTTCATTTGAATCTTTTTAAGAATAATGCAGCATTTTATTTAATGTTTTGGGATCTTAGATAAATTAAGTTCAGAAAATGTTCTGTCTGTAAAGGTTTTCTAAATTGTAGTATGTGTGCAGAGGGACAGCTGAACAAAGGATGGGTTTAAAAATGCATTTGTGTACATAATACGGAGGATCACTGCGATTTAGCTATAAGTCATCAGAACTTGTTGGTTTTGGAAAGCTTATGCAAGAAGTATGGACTTTGGTTTTCCAGAATGTCGCTTAAATATTTCCTAGACTAAGTTTGTGTTATTTGGCTGAAGTGTTTGGTTTTTTCTCTTTCTGAGAAGGTAGTTATGTGAAGTTTAAGCTTCCTCACACACCTTTTCTGTCTGATTTGAGGGCTCATATCAAAGGGCAGTTAATTCAATTCTAGTTTATTGTTTTGGCATTGTTTGTTGTGATTTCCTATTAGAAATGGCTTATGAGAAAAATACCTTAAATTCTTTTCCTTTGCAGGTTACACAGCTGACGGGTTTCTCAGACCCTGTTTACGCAGAAGCCTATGTCCACGTCAACCAGTATGACATTGTGCTGGATGTGCTTGTGGTAAACCAGACCAGTGATACACTGCAGAACTGCACACTGGAGCTGGCCACACTGGGTAAGGAGAACTGCTGGGCCCTGGCACTGATTGATAGAACTAGGGAGTCCCTTACAATTTCTTCCTAGTGGAGTAGGGGAAGTAGCAATAAGATTCAGAATCAAGATGGTACTTTGACCTGTTCTTAGATAGCTCAGTACATGCAATACGGACATTGAACTTTGTTTTTAAGGCACAGAACAGTAGTGTTAGGTGTTATGATGTTGGCAGTGATTAAAATGCAAGGCAGAAGTGACAGTTTTGTGCTTGTTAAAATTAATACCAAACTCAATCTGAAGCCCATTTAAGTCACTGTTTCAATTTGTTTTCTGTATCCTTTGGGTGAGTACAATAGTATTTTAACTGAAGTTTTTAATGTAAAATTAATGAAGTAATGCAGTGCAGCTGTGTAGGCACTGTAATTGAATCACAAGGCAGTAAATGTTCCAAAAGTGGAACTGTTTTCTACTGGTAACATTCTCTGATGCCCTTTCCCAAATTTATTTAAACAGGTGACTTAAAGCTTGTAGAAAAACCATCTCCTTTGACTCTTGCTCCACATGACTTTGCAAACATTAAAGCTAACGTCAAAGTTGCCTCAACAGAAAATGGAATCATTTTTGGCAATATCGGTAAGTAGACAGTCGTGTGTGCAGATCACTGTGCGGTGTATTTCTTAACTGCTCAGCGGGCTCAGGAATTAATAAATAATACAGTTTATACTGGAAAAGGAAATGAAATTATATGCAATGTAGGAATATTTAATGATGATCTTTCTGAAAATTTATGTTTTAATTAAAAATCCTGGTGGAGCACACTACCTTCAGAGTGGTTGTCAGCCTGATAATTGAACCCAAGTCTCTGAACTGTAAATGACCTTAGGCAGTATTGCCTGAAAAACCAATACACCTGTCTCAGAGTTCTGTGGCAACTTGGAAAAAGAACATGAAAAGGGTAGAGATCAACACAGGGCTGAGCTGTTAGCTGACAAATGGTAACTGGATACTCTTACTTATTACAGTCCCTTTTCTAAGCATTCATGTGGTTTGTATTTCTTATTGCAGTGTATGATGTCTCTGGAGCTGCCAGCGACAGAAACTGCGTGGTTCTCAGTGATATTCACATTGACATTATGGATTATATCCAGCCAGCCTCTTGTACGGATGCAGAGTTCAGACAGATGTGGGCAGAATTTGAGTGGGAAAACAAAGTTAGTTTTACTTTCTATATGTTATTTGGGGTTCTTGTTGGATGACTTTCTCTTTCCTATTCCACACTAACTCATTATATCAACATTATCTCACGTGATACAAACCACATTCAGATCACAGAATTGTAGGGGTTGGAAAGGACCTCCAGAGATCACTGAGTCCAACCCCCCTGCCAAAGCAGGTTCCCTACACCAGGTCACACAGGTAGGTGTCCAGGCAGGCCAGAGAAGGAGACTCCACAACCCCCCTGGGCAGCCTGTTCCAGTGCTCCGACACCCTCACTGTAAAGAAGTTCTTCCACACATTCATGCAGAATTTCCTGTGTTCCAGCTTATGTCCGTTTCCCCTTGTACTGTCTCCACACACTGCTGAAAAGAGTCTGGCCTCACCACTTTGCCCACCACACCTCAGATATTTCTAGACCTGGATCAAATCCCCTCTCAGTCTTCTTTTCTCAAAGCTAAAAAGACCCAGTTCACTTAGCCTTTCTTCACAGGGGAGATGCTCCAGGCCCTTCACCATCTTTGTGGCCCTCCATTGAACTCTTTCCAAAAGATCCCTGTCTTTTTTGTACTGGGGAGCCCAGAACTGGACACAGTACTCCAGATGAGGCCTTACTGGGACAGAGTAGAGGGGGAGGATCACCTCCCTCGACCTGCTGGCCATGTTCTTTTTAATGCACCCCAGATGCTTCTGTGATACAAGTGATTCTTCCTTATATTATGTTAACACTAGGTAGCACTAGCTGTATTTGTCTATGTGTCTGTGTAGAAATAGGTGCCTCTGGTTATCTTCAAACATACCTAGTGGTCTGGGTTTTTTAAAGATTAGATGTTTGCATTGGATGTTGGCCCTGTCTGTTTGCTTAACTGAGTACCATATGTACATATGTATGCATATGTGTTTTAGGGACTATAGTAATAAAAGGGAGTTTCTACCCCAAGTGAGTGGATGGCAGGAGGTAGTTCATGTATTATTCCAGCATATAATGTAGCATGCAGCTCACTCTTCCAGTGTGTTGCTCCTCAAAGAGAAATGTGGTAGCAATGCTTTTCATACAGCACTGCAGAAGGGCTGGTTTTGGAAGTGCCTGATACGCTAAAGTAATTGGTCCTTTTTTTCTTTGTACAGGTTACAGTGAATACAAATATCATTGATCTAAATGAATACTTGCAGCACATACTGAAGTCAACCAATATGAAATGCCTCACTCCAGAGAAGGTGAGCTCTTTGCCTGTAGACTCTTCTGTGTCAAACTTTTTTGTTCATGTGCTTGTTGTGTGTAATTTGGCCAGCATCTGTTATGTTTATTATTAGATATGCTTGTTAAAAGCACAAAATTATATATATATAAAGTTCTTAATGCACTAAAATGAGTAAAAAGCTAATTGTTCACATATCTTGTCATTTCATCTCTTGAGCTATTTCTCCTTCAGTGAGAAGAAAATTATAATGTTGTAATCTGTAGTAGCTTTGATGGGACTATCTGTCCTTAGGCAGTAGCTCAAAGATCCTTTCTGCTGTATCAAAATTAACTTTCCTCTTGGCACTGTATCCTTTTTGCTGTAAAGTGAAATATATAAAGTAGCTATTAGTTGTTAAGATGAGGTGTGTATTTATTACAACTAATAACTGTAGCTAAGACTGTACCTATGATGAACAGGAGTGTGTTTATATGGTTTTGGCCTTTCTCATGGGTTCACATGTTGTTTCTGTAGGCACTTTCTGGTTATTGTGGTTTTATGGCAGCCAATCTTTATGCACGTTCCATATTTGGAGAAGATGCACTTGCAAATGTCAGCATTGAAAAGCCAATTCATCTTGGACCAGAGGCTCCTGTCACTGGTCACATACGAATCCGTGCAAAGAGCCAGGTAATGCAGCTTCAATTCGGAGCACCATTTCTTCTGGTTTGTAAGGAAATGTAACAGCCACTCCTTAAAAACTTGCAGCTTTGGGGGGTTAATTAAAAGTTAGGTAAAGTTTTGGGAAAAATGTAGGGTAAGATGCACTAAAACATCTCCTCTCCCAGTGCACTACCATAAAATAGGTGTTTGGGACGAGATTTCTTAGTGTTTAACCCTAGCACTGGTAGTAGGATATTATATTTCATTAGTGTTTAAACAAAGTTCAGCTGCTCCCTGAGCTTTCATGGTCTTATTCCTACTAAATTAGACGCTTCGTTTTTACAAGAGAGAAGAAGCAGAAACTGGAGTCTCTTAGTAGAACAGTTTTCTAAAGGTATATCCACATGTCTTAGAATTTTAGCACTTCCACCTTCTGACTAAAAACCACAAGATTTAGAATAGTTTAGTAACGAAGCAAATAAGGAAACAGCTGCTGTAATAATAAAAGCATTTTAAACAGCATGCAATGAAGAATTTTGTTGAAGTTATTACAGTCAAATAAAGCATTTAGTTTGTGATGTCATTACGAGAATTTTGGAGTGATTTAACGTTTCTGATACGCTTACAGTGAAATTTTTACATACGATGACATTCAGTTACATATGCCAGTTTGTTCTCACCTTGAGATCGTTCTCTAGATTAGGTGGTTTTATTTGGGCAGTTTCTTTTGACATTTCTTCTTCAGTTTCCATGCAATAGTAACATAGTTCTGTGATGAAATCATTTTCCATAGCCTTGATGTATTGAGTGCTTCTATTGGCACTGAGTTTTCAACAGGTGGATTTCAGCAACTGGATTGACAGATGTAATTTCTTTAGTGGGCACATACTTCCAATTGGTGGAAGGTCAAGAAGCTCACAATTAATTTTCCTTCTTATTTTAAAGACGGGTTTACTAGTTGCTAGCTCACTGAAGTTTCACTGCTTCAGTGATATGAATCGATGTGGCCTTTACCTGGAGATAAGATGATGTGCACTAGAATTTATGTAAATAGGTGAACAGTTGGATGTACTTTGATTCCTTTGCCACTAACTACTTAGTGTCCTGTATATGGAATTTCCTTTTAGTATGGATAAGGTGATTTTATTGAAGTACCAGTGTTGTAAACGTCTTCTTTTTTTTCCTTACAGGGAATGGCCCTGAGTCTTGGAGATAAAATCAATCTGTCCCAGAAGAAAACAAGTTTATAAATTTTACATACTATCTTTTCAGGTCTTTAACAATTAAACTTTAGATATGTGGCTTTTGGGATCCAGAACATCGTGTATTCTTCAGTGTTCTGTAATTGTAGAAGCCAAGCTTTTGAGCAGAAAGCATTCCAGCAAATAACTTACAGGTTCTCCATGATTGTTACTGAGCAAAACTTTAAATCTCCAGGTTTTTTTTTCCTTATCCCGGCAGTCGTGTTTTCTTTGTCTCTAATATATACCGATGCTCACAGTACAATAAAGAAATTACGCCTCTAGTGCTTTGCCTCTCAGTGATAAATTTTCTATTTGCTTAGTGCTTAGGTTCTGACAGGGGGTGCTCTAATGCTCTAAGAAAGTGTTTCTTGCTTTTTGTGGGTATTTAATATAACAAGTAGGCCTGAACTGTGTGAATGTGGTTATTATGACAATTAATACTCTGGTGTATCTGTGAGAATATTCATCTGACTGTATGTTCTAGGTGGCTGGTTTAATAACGTGATCGCTTGGCACAGATGAGCTTACAACATCAGAAAAGGACAGTGTCTAAATGTAGCTATTTCCAGCAAGTGGTAGAACCTTAAACTTGGTTAGTTTCTCAGATTCCTTGGAATGATGATCATCACAAGTAGCATAACATTTTCATTGCTGTTGTACAGTGCCAAAATGCTAATGAGTAATGTGCATATGACTGATGCATTGTTTGCTCCTCCCAATACTTTTTGCCATCTAGTTTTCATCTGTACGTATAAGCACTGATGCAGCTGCACGGTTCTAGATTCTTAGTTCTTAAAAATCATAAAATAATAGAAGTCAGCTGCCAGTGGTTATTTTCAAGCTGTGGAAATAATTCTGTGTCCAGTAGCCGGTACTGAAGTTTGCATTGGTGGACCATGGTGTACATACTAATGATACCGACAAGTCTGTACCTCTTAGGGCTGATTTTGAAATATGTGACTTCCAGAAGCTATGGCTTATTTTACAGTTTTCTTACAGGCGCACACACTTAGTGTATGCAGTAAGATAAAGATCTGTATAGATAAGAGATTGTTGCCATGACTTAATCCCTGAACAAAGGAAACACTTGAGAGTCGTTTGTGAAGACTCTGACTTCCTTGTGCAGTTCTGTGAGCAGTGAATATGCTCATCACAAAACTACAACCGCAGTAGTGTATGTCAGATAAAAGTAGTAGATACTGTTGCCATTGACTGCCACGGTGATGTGACTTCTAAGAACTTTATCTGCCCTAACAGGCACTCTCCAGCTCCGGTAGATGTTAGATAAGGTGAGTGAGTCAGCAAGGTAACGCAGTACGGTTTAATTGAATGACCTGGGTGAGTTTTGATTGTTTTGAAATGCCTTTTGGGTTCTGATGTTACGTTTTTTAATGGAAGCTCCAACTTATGTGTCACATGGTACCAGCAAGAGCAGAAGCTCGAATATGCAGATCTGCCTTGCTAATGAGGTTGTGTCTCTGCATGATCCCGCAGTAGTGGGAACTCAGAGTGGTTGTGTTGCCTCCTGTGATGTTATGCCAGAATCATGAGGAAACAGTAAGGATAATCAGAGTATGATCTTACTTGCTTAGTACTTCAGAATCAGGGGTAGGAGGGGGGAAATAAAGTACAGCAGTATGTTGTGTGTGCTGTCCTGGGAAGTTCTGCATGTGTGGGCAAGCTGCTTTTCATCGGCAGGGAAAGAGGAAGATTTTATTTGCCAACTGTTTAAAGCCAAACCAAAACAGAAGAAAGTCCTGGGACTGCAATGAATGATTTCATCTCTGCAAAAGGTTGCAGTGAGCAGTACAATAAGCTGGCATGGTAATAACAGCTGCTTTAGCCTGGCGTGATGAGATAGGGTTGCTGACCACAGCCAAGGAAGGATGTTTTTGAAGATGAAGAGTGATTTCCAGTATCTGTTATCTAAGTCCTGCTTCGTAATCCACAGCCCTGTTTGGAGAACAGAAAACCATATTTACACATGACTCATAAATGTACCCAAAGGATCAAATAATATAACTTGGGTTAGGATGTATTTTGCCATCAGGACTTTAGACAAGGACAGGAAAACACCTGTTCAGCACAAGCTGCGGAGACATCAGGATTCCTTTTCCATCTGTCATGTGTTTCAGTGGCTCCCTTGCAGAATGGGTCAGTGTGGTGTGCGTGGTTTTTTTCAGTAGCTTGATTACCATTTTTAAAGTTAGATAGTTGCTTCCTATCTGTGCTTTAGAATGAAACTCCATTTTTGATATATCCAATTGTGCATCAGCTGAGATTTGACTCAGTTACTCAAATTAGGGATTGGATTTGGTTCATAGAATCATTAAGGTTGGAAAAGACCTCTAAGATCATCTAGTCCAACCATTCACCTACCATATTCCTCAGAAGAGCGTTTCTATTTAGAATAGAGCAAAATAAACAAAACAAAAAAAGGCCATAGGAGAATAGTACTGCTGTTGAATGGGTACTGTGGCGTAAATGAGTGTCCTTGCATAGGGGTCGTTTGCTCTACTGAGTTGAAAGTCATTGTGTCTGCAGCTCGGGCAATCCCCAGGGTGGCGCTGTCAGCCAGCTACACCCAGACACCAGGTAAGGTATTTATACGGTTCACCAGGTCTTCACGTGTTGTTACAGCAGAGGGTGCTGTCTCACAAGTGATAAGAAACACTGTTGGTTGAAAATCATTACTAGGGACCGGGGAAGTAATGGAGATGTGCAGGTTTTGTCATAAAAAAGATGTTCTGTAGCTTTGGCCTACCAACCCTCGTGGTTTCTGACAAGGGGGTGGGTTTGTGTGTGTGTTTTTGGGTTGCCTAGCGATGCATAACCGATGCGCTCTGATGCTGGCAGCTTCTCTTACTAACGCGCTGCATCTGTTTCACTGCTGGCTTGTCTCTAGAGATTGTGCTTTACTGAAGCACAACAGGACGGATTGGCTGCGTACAGCTGGCCTAGGGAGGGTCTCCTGTCTGAAAGTCAGGGCGATGAGTTCATCAGGAGAGGGATACTGACAAAACACAGAATTCTAACCGTGCCTTTGCCTGTAATACTGATCTAGGCAACTTATTGTTTGAGGCCACAAATATTCAGCACAGTTCACAAGGTATTTCTTATACTGCTCTGTTTTCATCTCTCCCAGCATATTTTACAGCTTGCCATCTTAATCCGTTCCACCCTGCCCATCATTTTGGTCTGTATTAGTGCAGCATGTTTCATCAGAACAATCCACTTACTCACATAGTTATAAGATGCACAGTATCTGTATCTTGCACGTCCCTGTTTTTTTCTTTCTTTCACTGGAATTTTGTTTAGGGGAAGCTCAGAAGTCAGTTGTTGCTGTCCTGATCCCAGTGCAATAGCAGAGTGAGTGGGTCTCTCTGCTCCCACATCTCATTCACACTGTGGTTCCAGTTTGATGTTTCAGGTCCTCCTTATATAGCATCTGCTCACAGCTCTGGTGCTTTACCCAGCTTGGTCATATTGGCATTTTTTCCATTAAAAATCCCCGCTTTTCCTAAGGCCTTATAATACCCTGCAAGAGTTGCAAGAATACGATGTTTGTTAATTGTATCAGAGCTTTGCAAATCCTGTCTACTTTGTGTATTCAGCAAGGTTAGAGAGCCATTCTGTTATGTGGAAATGATTTGAATTTCAAAATGCATTGATGAGTTCTTATTCTGATCCTTCAGGATAATTTCACTGCCACTCATCTTCAGACATAGGAGTAAAGAGCGATGGCTGCAGACTTGTCCTTAAGCCATACACTTATTACAGGAGAATACATAAATATTTTAATAGCGTGGAGAAACTTCACTCTAAATGAGACTCCCCATGACCTTCATGGTTTTCTCTTTTCAATTTAAATATTTAATGTCAGCAGCGTCTGCCGCTCTCGTACACTATCCGAAACCAACGTGCTGTGTTGCATGGGCATCCACATCTCTGCTTTTAATTGTTTTTTGGACTAAATCTGTCATCCTTCTCAATATCTATCGAGTTCCATGGAGTTAGTGAACCAAATTTCAGCTGTGCTGAAACACATGAAGAGTTGTGTGCAGAAGTGCATATCAATGAGTAGTCTTTTCTTTTTGGATCTCCAAGTCAGTGCCTGAGCTTCATTCCAAACACTACCCGTGTCGTTTCTTTCCTATTCAGTGGTGCTCGCTCTGGGTGTTATCCCACTCTTTCAGGCCTGTCTGTAGGATGCTACTCAATGTAAGGCAGCTTGTTGTGCCAGATGGGAACTATTTTCCAGGCAGTGGTCTATTAGATCTTAAGCAATGTCTTTGTTTGCTTAGAAAATACCTGAAAACTGCCATTTGGAACAGCACAATTCATTTGTGGGGTGTTATGAGGAGATCTGATGGCAGTGTGGAAGGATACAAGAAAATGAGCTAGTCAAACCTTGAGGTGTTTGGCCTGTCAGTGCTTCCATGCTTGAATTTTAGTGTGTGATGCTATGTTAATCCATCTTTAACAGGGGATATAATTATTGCAGGGTCTGTATGCCTACTCTGTAAGTCTGAACAGGTGGTTTTTTTCCTACGCTTGTTCTCACTTACACTTCGAGCATACAAGTTCAGCAGTGATCCGATATCCAGCCTTAATAAATGTGAATGTTGCCGTAGAAACACTGTCACTTGGAGAGAGGTATGGGATGCCAGAGAAACCTGTTCCCCCAGCCTGCAGATGCTGACAGCAGATGAAGACATTTATCAGTTAATCAGTTCAGCATATTATTTATGGAAAATACAGATCATGTGAGACTCTGGAATGTGTTTGCTAATTAACTGAAAAATCAGGAATTGTGTTTGCTCCAGATAGTTCCTCCTGTGTTATTGTACACCATGAAGATACGAGTCTGAACAAATAGATACTTATACTTCTGGAAGCATAAGATTTCCCAAGTTATGTGTATTAAAACACATGAATACTAAAGCTGCAAACCTTTGCTTCCACGTTTTGTGTTACAAATGTGCATCTGCATTACCAGTTTACTTGGAAATTACCACAATTTATAACTGTGGCAACGACTTTTTCGAAGGCTCCTACCTAAATAACCTGATGGAGCTGTAGGTGTCCCTGTTCCTTGCATGGAGTTGGACTACGTGGCCTCGAAGGGTCCCTTCCAGTTCAAATGGTTCTATGATTCTCTAACTGTATTTTATAACTGTAGTACTTCATTAGTGCTCTCTTTGTGAAGCACAATGTTGAACTTTTATAGCATTTTAAAGAATGTTTCTATCAGTGATGAAACCCATGAATGTGTGGCTCTCACTTCCCTTGTGTCAGTTGAACCAGTTCTCTTCTCCCACTATGTACCATGCACCCTTTACGTAACAGCCCATGCCTTTATATAGAATTGGCAGGATGTCTGTTTCTCAAGACATAGTATTTCAAAAAATTTGGTGCTAATGGATGCAATCCAAATCTACGGCTTATCAGTATTTGATTCCAACTGCTGCTCTTTTCCTTCAAAGCAGTCCTTGAAGTACTCTCATGCTTTGGGGTGAGGAAAGTGATTTTCGTTGCTTTTCCCCGCATGATTAAATGTTGGGATACAATACAACTGCACTGGGCTACTTGCATGGCAGATGTGAATATCCATTCTACCTACTAATATTTAAAATGAATAATAATTCAACAAAACACATTTCTGCATTCCTTTGGTCAGATCGTCTGTCAGCTGTAAGACGATGAGAGCTCTGGTGTAAATCAGGAAGCTTTTAGATTGAGATTATTTTGCTTAAGTGATAATGAACGCAAAGCCACAGAAGGGGAAAAAAAATGTAGTGGTAGTAAAAGAAATCTGGATACGTGTGAAAAGAAACAGAATCTATAGGACCCAGCCTTTTTGACTGCAAGTAAAAAACATCACCTTACAAAGATCTTAGGAGTTATAAGTTTGATCCAACCCAGTGATTCAAAACAATCTTAAACTCCTGAAGGTCAAATTTCTTCTGTAGTTGGGAACTTCTTATCCTCTTTGTCCATTCTGTTGTGCACTGAAACGCTACAGAATGTTTGTGAGTAATGTTAAGGAAAACCAGATGCCTTCCAGCATTCCAGCATGTCGCATTTTTCACACAGAGATTGGATAATAGCATTATTTTTAATTACAGGTGACAGATGTTGGGAATTGTGTGAATGCGTGAGTAACACAAGAATGCAAGGAAGGCCTCCCGAACATCGCTTGCCTTCCCCTGGGTATAAGCAGTTCAAGAGATCTCTGCTTCAGTTAAAATCGTGTTTTCCACTAAAATACCTAATAACCACAGGTACTGCTCTGAAGCACGGTTGAAGCAATTATATTACTGATGTTAATGCGATTTTCTCAGCCACCAAGAAAAAATGAGAAGGGTGTAAGCAACCGAATGCTCTCAATCTCAAGAGTGTAATTCTCTATAACCTGTGTATTCTGCCACACATTTGCCTATAGCTGTAAAACCTGAGCTGATTTAGAGAATTCTGGAGGACAGTGTCTTGCTAGTTTAGAAATAATCTGCAAATTGGCATATACTTTGCCCAAGAAAAGGCAGAAGGGCTCCATAGCCATTGGAAAAGGGAAGAACTGTAAAGCTGAGTCTTTTCCAAGGAACTTTTAAAAGCCCTTTAGACAGTTTAGTTGATCTGACTTGACCGGATGCTATCGAGCTCTGGGAGGAAGCAGACTCCTTTAGCTTTGAGGGTGCTACCCAGTATCTACCTTTGTTTAAAATATACAAAAATCATACCCCTGAATTGTTCAAGAATCCTTTGGGATCCTCTGTTCTTGAAGCACCCAAATCATGCTAACACAAGTGAATAATTACTTTGCCAGCCTAGAAGATCATTACAGCTATTTGGATTCCATGTGCAGCTTTTTAATTTCTTGTTTTGTGGTGAACAATAGCTTTTAAGGTAACTTGAAATTGCTTTTATTGAATTGGGAGCTTTGAAAAGGGAAGTCTAAAGCTGTAGTAGTTACTTGTTTTCAGAGTCATCTTGGCTGAACCATGAATACAAACGAGAATGACAGTGATTGAAACATAGTTACGTTATGTATCCTATGATAAAACATGAGTTTTCTAGGGTGGTGTGGGTATCATGGCTTCTCTTTTCATGCCTTTTGATGACAGCCTTAAACATGGTATATCTCTAATACCATGGATTATTGTATAAAGCTCATAGGTCACCTGCAAAGTATATTGAATTGTTGCCATTCATGTTTTCAGTCTCCATGGAACCATTTCAAAACCCATCTGAATTGCCTAGATAACCCTATGTCAGTGTCCAGCTGCTGTGCATGCTATGTCCTTGTAGCTAAAAGCCATGCTGGTGTTTATGGCAGGGCAAAAGATGCTCACCTGTTTGAGATTCCATTAAAACTCAGCTTTCAGAAATAAAATTACTGTTTAGAGAGATGGGCCTTTGTATTACTTCCTTATGTGCAGAATTGAAGTATAGATGAAAACAGGATCTAAGTTTGAGAATAACTGCCTGATGATCTTCTCTGCTGTGCAGCTTGGATCCAAGGAAGTATGACCTCCTGCACAGCTGTGCTGTAATGTCAGTGATGCTATAACACAGTGCTAATTCAAGCTCATTCTGTGCTAGATATGGGACTAGTCTGCCAATATGGCAGTCAGGGAAATTTGTTGTTTGCTGGATATTGGTCCTGAAGTGGCATGGCAGGTGTTGCAGACAGGGCCAGATCATATCTTCCTAGAAGCAAAAGTAGGATTTACTCCTTCTCCTGAATCCTGGAGGACATGAGACCAGTGACTGGGGCTGGGCTGGTGGTCCTCACAAGAGAAGGATGA
The DNA here is from genome assembly GCF_054131305.1 of Coturnix japonica. Taxonomy (NCBI): domain Eukaryota; kingdom Metazoa; phylum Chordata; class Aves; order Galliformes; family Phasianidae; genus Coturnix; species Coturnix japonica. The sequence continues at coordinate 16,962,893 of NC_140667.1, read as the reverse complement.
GGATGAGTGGATCTGAGATCTGAGGGGGTCTTGAGCGGAATGATCTGCTGCTTGGAGGGGCACAGGCAAGGTAAGGAGGGTAACAGTTACTGCCAAACCTTGAAAGCAACCATCATACCAAACAACTCATCTTGCTTTTCCTCACAGCCAGGCAAGACTGCTGAAAAAAATTTCTCCCCTAATGCATTTTTTATAACATCACTTACCCCACTTGTAAGTAGCATTTATTGTTGGCTGTATTGTTGCCACAGCCTTAGCCAATGTCTTTGAAACCAACCTTTAGTAACAAATTTGCTAAAGAGGATTAATGCGGTGTCGAATTTTAAATTACCGCATTTGATTTGCTTTAGGAGTGCAAGTCCAGAAGGTACTGCAATTGATTTGGTCTGGAAAGCCTGTTTCTGTATAGAAGCACTGCAGCCCTCATCCAAGGGGGATTAAGAGCCTCTGCAGAAGGCTGTGGTATGTTTTGAGACCCATGTACTGTATGCTTGCTTACACAAATGTAGGCAGCTGTATGTGAAGGGAGGTCCTTGATTCTCCCTCACCAGGAAAAAGCACCAGGAGGTGTAGTTTCCCGTGCATATACAGGCCTGCAATGCTTTCAAAGGGTTTTAAAAAGATCTGTTCTTCTAAAATCCTTGAAAACTTCTTGAAAATTAAAAATCAATCCATTTTCTCCAGTAATCTTATGGGAGTACTTTCTATGCTCTAAGTCAGGGACTGACAGGAGACAAATGCACTCATTTCCACTGGCAGACTCATTCTCTGCCTGACCTCACCCCAATGGCATTTTGGAAGTGTGGGTTCGTTGTTTTGCTCAGGTGAATCATTCAAAATTGCCATTCATCTGAAAGAGTTTATCAGATACTAATGGGATTTTGAAGAATAAATGTCTTAGCAATACTTCATCCAGCAGATTGCTGAGAGATTAAATGGATTGCTGAGATATTTATTAACTGCTGTTGGTAGCTCTGAATGTAAGAAAGGAATGTGCTTTAAATTTAGTTAAATGAAGGGTTATGCTCTTTAATTAGCAGCGAGAAGATTTTAGGGCACGATGATAATGTTGGTGTTAACTTTACTCTCAGTTCACAACACTGATGGATGTTTGTTTAGTCCCTAAGAGCACAGAGAAGTGTTGTTCATGCAGTTGGATGGGTGCTGAAGGAAATGGCCACTGTGACGCTCATATTTCTCTCCATCTCAGCTTTATCTGATAGTTTAAGAAAACAATCAAGTTTTGATGCCAGATGTAGTTGTTCACTAGAAGAATATATTTAATCCTGAAAGGTAGGAGTGTGAAGTAGGCAGGATGGAGTTCGCACATAAGGAATACTGCATCCTTTAATGATCCTGGAGCAGGCTGAAGCTCATTCCCTGGTTTTGTATCTGCATGTCAAAGTGTGAACACGACTCCAAGTCTTTGTTGGTACAGATCAGTCACAGGTGGAAATATGCAACCACAATTTAATTACTTCAAGCTATGTCAGTGAAGGAAGCTTGCCTTTCCCATACAGTACCCCTCAAACTGTACTTCAGCCAGAATGCCTTAGCTAAATGAGCTCTTCCCACCTTAAAACTGTTTTGAATCTTAGATAAGTTTTATGGAGACAGGAGTGGTATGCATATAAACATGTTCTAGGCATGTTTGGACCATGGTGTGCTGTGCCATCAGTTACGATTTGGTTATCTGAATGATAATATGAGCTTCAGATGATTTTTGTCTTCCCTTTACCCAGTGTTACATACTGTCTCATTCTCTGAGAAGCAAGAGCTGTAAGAATGAAACAGTGGAGGGCTGAATGTTGGAAGGGAAATTCCTACTATGAGGAAAAGTGGTTAAGCATTGCAACAAGTTGTTCTCGGAGGCTCTGAAGTCGTCTTTGGAGATGGTCAAACCTCAGCTGAACAACCTTCAACACCCTGATCTCCCTGACGTCACCTCTGTTGGGGGTGGGAGTTGGGGTGAGGTGGACTCCGAGCACTTAAGCTTCTCTGTAAGCACTCAACAGGCCCGGATGAACAGCAGATGGAGGAAGGAGAGCATAGAATTGCTGAGAGATTGTTTTTGTTTTGATAGTCAACAGAAAGACAAAGGGAAGACGGATGGAAGCAGCAGCTCAAAAATCAGATGAGGTTGATATTAGTACTTAGCAGAATGTGTTTCATTTGTAATGGCTAATATTTACATATTTACATAGTAGTTTAAAGGCAAAGTCCTGTTGTCCAACAATGTGCAAATGGAGAATTTGGGGATTATTTTTTTTTCAGAAGACAATTGCCTCTAATGAAGTGTTTTATAGCTGAGACCACCTTTGGAATAAAACCACTGGCTACTTCTGCCTGCAGCTTCTACATTAGAGTTTTATATCCACTCATTATCTCTAACTTCTTCCTTTCTTACTGATTTTATTCATTAACGAATAACTACAGTTCCTTTATTGCATCTTCTTTATCCTGGATCATTATAGGGTCACTAAATGTAATTCTTCCCCATGGGTATGTACTCACTGTTCCTGCTCATTTCACAACACGGTAATTGTGGAGAAACCAGAGGTTGCAAATTATGAAAACAATTTAGCTTAATTTTGATTCAGTGTCGGCTGTAGGGGGAAATCCATTTATGTACCCACATTGTTGGTTTTATGATTTTGCTTTGTTTTTAATAAAAAAGGGCCTGGTCTTTGCTGATGCTCATGTGAAGTAAAAGTCCTGTGGCAGAGTTCCTGTTCACAGACAGTTGGCTCTGAGATACTGTCACATTTTAAAGAAGACAGTTGTTCTTCTTTTGCAAGACAAATGCATCTGGGGTCCTGAGCAGCGACAGCTCTCTGGAGGCAGGGAAGAGATGGTGAGTACCCTGAAGGCTGCTCTGGGTGGAGGGAGGAGCTGAGGTTACCTGTCCTTGTCTCACAGATGGCACTGGTGTCTGAACCCAGAGATGGAGGTGCTCTGCGGCACTTCTGAGAGCAGGCAAAGCAAGCACTGAGCACAGTTTTCTACCTAGCGCTGCTACTGAACCTCAATGCCTTCTGCCTGCTGCACATCCGTTATTCCAGTCCTTACACTCTGGTCATCAGCAAACCGTGGCTGTTTAAGTACTACAGCAGGAGCAAATCCCTGAAGAGTCTGAGGGCTGTGAGCCCATTTCACCTCTACCCATGCATCAAATATGAGCGGGTGTCTCCAGTGGCCCAACTTTCTGCACCACCAGTCTGCAGCCTGCTCTGTAATGGCCCTGCTTCTGCTGGGGTCACTGGGGAGCCTCGCAGGCTTTTAATCTATAGCTGATTGTTTAAAGATTTATTTGTTTCGTGAGGCTGCTGCCTGTGCTGGTCACAGGCTGGCATCTGTAAAAGGATGCTGGGAAATGGGAAGTGTGTCCACTCCTCCCAGAGGGCACCTCATCTGCACTGAGGCTGCTTGGAAAGATTCAGGTCACCCACAGATGTCATCTCTTAGAACTGCAAATGCTTCCTTTTTCTCTTCTACAGTGGAAACGAATGAGAGAAAAAATGAGGAGCAGCCAGCAAGTCCCTCGATATTGCAGAATATTGTGGAAAAGCACTTTTTTGGGGTAAACTATTTTGGTAGGAATGCCATGTTTCCATAGCTACCCTTTGTGAAGATCCCCGCTGGGAACAGCGTTAATCCACAAGTAGCAGGGGGTCCCCCAGAGGTGGGATGCTGGTATCACACAGTGCCTGCACTGCCAGCAGTGCCTGCCTCCTGCTCCTCCCTTGCCCTGCAAAAGGCAATCCTGTGCTTTGTTCAATGCCTTCTTCCCCTCCAGCAGGCTTTTCCCACACTAGGGACACACTGCTGTAACAAGGAAATTCATTAAGCCCTGAAACTGAAAAGAAAACGTAGATCTTTCTCCCCACTGCCAAATCCGGGTGGTGTAGCCCAAGGCTTGCTAGAGTTCTTCATCAGCCCCTCTGTAAGCTCAGTGGTCAGCCTGAATCCTGCCCTAAAAGAAAAATGCCCACAATTGCTGATAATCACGAAACTAAATAGCAACATTCATTGTCTCTGTCTTGGATTTTTCCCGTGAATCTTTTTATTTGTTTTCCAGATTCTCCCTCCCCTGTGCAAGCAGCAGAAGTCTGATGGAAGGGCATATGAATTGTTGGTCTGTAGTGTAGCAGTACTTGGGCGCCACAATCCCATTGGGTTCTACACAAAGAAGCTGTTTTCTACTCATTCAGAGAAAAAGTTTCTGAAAACTTAGTGGTGAGTTGATAACTTTGGTCACTTTTTAAAAGTCTTCTTGAACATTTGTGTGGATTTTAAGCATGTTGCATATGGATCGTTGGATTCCTTCTCTCTGTTGAAATGACATGTTCATGTCAGCTCTCTGTCCAGAAGCAGCAGACTTCAAACCTATTCATGGGCATTTCTAATTTCTCATTATCTTTCTCCCTTTGGAATTGATTGCATGTATCTGGGACTTTCTCTCTCATCACAAAAAGGAGCAATGCTGCTCGCAGCCCTTTCTCCTACTTATCTGTTTCTGTAGCCATGAGGTACAAGAGAAATCTCAGCTTCTATTTTCTTCAATTTTCCACTAAATTTCCTTTGAAGGTTATCTTTCCTGGAGGCTTTGACTGATCCATTTTCTTTTCTTTTCCTCCTCCTTTTTTTTTTTTTTTTTTTTTTTTTTTTACTGCATAATGTGTTTGTGCAAAGGAGAAGAAAGGGGAGGAGAAGAAAGTATACTTTTCCATTGACATAAAAGCTCTTTGGTTCTTACTCTGCTTCTGGGCTTTCTGCTTGGATATCCTGTACAATTGTACATCTCTTCTGTGCTGTAGAAGGAGACTGATGTACAGAATGACTACTTCACAGTTGTAGAATCGTTAAGGTTGGAAAGACTGCAGAGATCATCCAATCCAACCATCACCCAATGCCTGTGACCACTCTAGACCATGCCCCTCACTGTGACATTCGCCCTTTTCTTGAACACCTCCAGGGATATTGACCCCGCCACATCCCTAGGCAGCCTATTGTGATATCATACCAATTTAAAACGTTGTTTCTAACAGACTTTGAATCGGACTCTTTCAATGGAGCTGGAGAAACCAGTTGAGTTGTTACACTGAAAAATGCCTCTGTACTCTTATATTGCCCCAGATCATCAAATATTTAATAAAATATTTGCCTAGAAACCTTAAGAGATAGCAATATAGATGAACTCCGTTCTTATTTTTCCTATGAAAATTTATTTATTCATGAGGGGATCAATCTGATTGAATAGATGGCACGTGGACCTTATATTGAAATAAGAAAAAGTTCATTGTACAAAAGACTGGTAAAAATTATCAGACTGTGCTGCATTTCCTCTTTATTCATTGTGTGAGCCGTGTTGACATGTGCAGTGCACTGATACAGATTGTACTGTTTCATCCAAGTACACACAGTCCCATTCTCCCCACTTTTTGCATTTAAATTGAAGCACTCGTGGTTGTGAATGATGTGATTTATTTCATTAATGGTATCTTTGCTGCAGGCTGTAGCATTGAGTCTCTTTGTCCTGATGAAGTCTTTTTTATGTCAATGACAATATATCTGTTAGGGTTTGTTTCAGTGACAAGGGGACAACTGTGTTTTGCTTGTATTTATTTTTGAGTCTTGAACTCTTTGGCCATTCCAGCGACAGACAAAATGGGCTGAAGCATATGCAAGGATCCTTATTTCAAACTTAGAGTTATCTGTCAGTGCGTTATTTTTAACTAGAGATTACTGCTCAAGAAAACCAACACATTCCTTCAGTGTATCCTTAGTTTTTGTTGAAATTGGTCTGCAAATTCAGATCAAGTTTAGCAACCTTAGCCTGAGTTGTATCCTGCCACACTGCTGCCACTTGGAGACCTTCCACTGCAAATATTGACCCAGCTAACGCTGCTCGGCTTGTGAAAGGAGATGAAAGTATTTGGCCGCACGCCCACGAGGTGTTACAAATGACTGTGATGTGAATCAGATCCCCCACCTACCTGCACCGTACCAAGTTTGTAGTTCCTTTCCAGTCACTGCCCACACAAGCTTTAGCCCAAAGATTGGGCTGGCACGCAGCCTCCTGGTTTGTGTTCCCACTATGTGCTTGCAGCACAGCACTGGGAACAAGTGGAAATGTGGCCCCAGCCCACCACTGCTTGTTCAGCTCAGTGCTGTGAGTCACAGCTCTGCATTCCATGCACTGAATCAGCCCCTGAAGATGTGAAAGCTCCATTGGACACCCAGCAAAAGGTGATGGTGGGTGCTCATTTGGAGGTGTAAGTCCTTTTTGTTCTGCCTGGAGGAAGAAAAGGAAGCAGTTGTACTGTTTCTCTGCATGTCTGGCTTGCAGTGTGGATCCTTCTTCATTCCTTTATGTCTGGGGAGAGTTTTTGACACGTATATATTCAGAATCAGTATTGCTTCTTTCTGACTGCTCATGAAAAAGTGGATGCAGCAAAGGCAGAATGAATGTCACAGCACAGCAGATAACAAGAAGAAATTCAGTGGAATTTTAGGGCTTGTGCCACTTGCTTTTTGCTGTGACAAATACAGTGTGTGCATCTTTCCTGGCTTACTGTGCTCTTTTCCTGTTACATTAATTAGCATTGCTGATACTGATGCTTCTGTGCACCTCTAGCAAAATAAATAAATAAATAATGTGTGTTATTATAAGACCAACAGTATCTTGTTAGTTGTTTCATGCAGGGCAAACTGGTAAATAAGGAACTGCAAGGAACATGCCTTGTTTATTTGGAAAGAGTTGTCCCTCTCAGCACTATCAGAGCAAAGATGAAGGAGGATGGTGAGGACTCTTTTCTTTTTTTTTGCTGAATAGGCCTTATAAATCATCTCAAAGGGCTTGTGTCATACTTAATGTGCTGCTCTGAAAATGCAGCTCTGATTTCAAACAGTTTGTATCTTCTCCCAAACACAAAAGGTAGCCCTATGGCACCTGGTGGTGATGATGAGTAGGTTGTTGGACTAGATGATCTCAGGGGTCTTTTCTAACCTTAATGATTCTATGGCACTGCTGCAGGGGAGGGTGTGTAGTTTCTCTAGCAGAAGTTACTTTGAGCTAACTGCAGCAAACTTGTTGGATGTGGGTTTGAAAGCAGAGCAGTGGGCAACTGGGATGTGTTTGTCTGTGTGGATTCTGGGATTGTTTCATCTGGAGAAGAGGAGGTTCAAGGGAGATCATATAGCTCTCTACAGCTCCCTGAAAGGAGGTTGCAGAGAGGTGGGGATCAGTCTCTTCTCCCAGGTAACAGTGATAGGATGAGAGCTAATGGCCTCAAGTTGCACCAGGGGAGATTCAGGTTGGATATTAGGAAGAATTTCTTCTCTTAATGAATGATCAAGCACTAGAATGGGCTGCCCAGGGAGCTGAAGAAGTCACGATCCCTGCAGGTGTTCAATAAATGCATAGATGTGGTACTTTGAGGCATGGTTCAGTGGGCAACATTGGTGGTGGGTGGGTTGTTGGACTAGACGATCTTAGAGGTCTTTCCCAACCTTAAAATTCTGTGACTGTAGCAGAATAGCAATTTTTTTTTTTTTTTTGTGCCTTTTCTATTGCAGCTTCACATTTCCCTTCCCTGGCTGTAAGAATGCTTTAACCCCACCCTATTTTTCTGAGTTAGTGATGTGTAAAAGTGAGGGAGGAGTTGATTTTGGTTTTAGTCAATAGCATTTTTTACTGTTTGAAGGAGTAAAAATTCATTCCTCGTTGCTCAGGAGAGGAGATCACGCCAAAGTCATTCCAGTCATGCCTCAAGTCTGCTTGGGAATTTGGTTATCAATGTCCATGTCAAAAGCTAAAAAGCTGTATCAGAAAAATCCTAGAAACAGTTTTTAAAGTATATGTATCTCTCTTAACACTTCAGAGTTTGGTTTAAAACCAAAAGCATTTCTAAAACTGTGATCTTCCCCCAGATATTGGTGACCCAAGTCAGTAGCCACAGGACTCGGCAGTCACAGGAAAGGAAGGAAGAGGTGACAATTTCCAGGAACGTGAATGACCAGCTCTACCTGGTAATGATTCTAAAAGCTGCATTTGCTCTGCTGTGGGATCTGGTCAAGTAAGAAATTACTGTGAATCCCATGTCAGTTTTCTTATTGTTGTTGTTGTTGCTTAAGCTTTTGTCATAGATTCACAGCATTGCTTGTGTTGGAAGGAATTTAAAGCCCACCCTATACCAAATGTTGAGCCATGGGCAAGGCTTCCCCCAGCAGCTCAAGCTGCCTAGGGCCCCATCTAACCTGACTTTGAGCCCTTCCAGGGTTGGGGCATCCACAGCTTTTCTGCATTTTATATGCATTTTTCTTACCAGTGCTTGTGAAGCAGTCCTAGGGGGGTAGAGAGAAATCAAAATGCTTTTTGTTTCTTGGGGGCATAATAGGTCCCATCCACAGTTGCTGCCTACATTATTTATTTAAGCACATCTTTCAGAGAAAAAGCACTGTGCTCAGCAGTTCAGAAAAACATGTTTTTACTGCCTCTGCTTAATTATGTCTAAAATAAGTAAAATAAATTCTATAAACCTAAAAAAACCCCAAATCTGGAAAAAATACAGCTTGGAGCTTGGAGTCTGTTCATTGATGTCTGTCTTGGAAAGGGCAGATGAATCTCATATTTCCAAGAAGACTATATATAGAGCAGTGCAGTCTCATTTACTGCTATTATCAAGATAATTTAGCTGTAAATTCAATCTTACATCTATCTAAACCACCAAGAAAAAAAAAGTCACTGTGTTGGGAGAATGAGTTCCCAGCAAGCATCTCAACAAGGCCTCAGTCTCCACTCTTCATGTTCAATCACAGAAATCGTGTCCTCTTCAAGCTTTGAAATCAGAAAGTCATTGCAGATTCAGATCTGACTGTTGTCTGAAGGCAGCTTTATGTGTTCCCTTTTAACATCTCTGTGGCTTGTGATCTGTGTTTAATGGTTACTGAAACCTCCTGCAGTTAAAAGCAGTGTCTTTTTTTTTTTTTCCAATTAAGAAAAAAATAGAAAGGGAGAATCATTTGATAATCTGCCCTGTGTCTTTCCAATAAGTGAGTGCTAATATACAATTCTAGATATCTCAAGCAATTCATTAAGCCTTCCAGCACTGAATAGGCCAATAATGGATGCAGAATATCATTTAAATCCCTGCTAAAATACACTAATCTTTACTGGAAGCAGTAAGCCTTTGACAGTACACTCTAGTATAGGATGGCTGGGATCTACCTAAGGTGGGATTTGGTGGGACACGCGATTTATTGTCAGTTCCTCACAAAATGTTCCAGGAATTTCCTCCCTCATGTCACCTGACTTCCACTCAGTGCCCAGACTGCAAAATGTGTTTTGGTTTATGAGGTAAGGTTTTCAATTTCAGTCTTAACAAAATTAACTATTGACTTGACGTTTATATGGATTCTGACTCATGGGATGAGTAACTGATTAAAATGAGGACAAGCAATCTACCAGAGTATGAAAAAAAATGATGAACAATAAAGAAGTAATGGTTGATAGTAATTAGGGAAGATTATATATTGCCTGTAGATCTACAGAACCTCATGCTGAATGAGCTACAGAATTTAGATAGAAGACTCATCAATAGAAAAGCAGAAAATACCAGCAAACTTTTAAAATGTGATTAACTTCAATGATTATTTAGGGCAGGTCTTATTATGGCTTAATACACTCGTGATCTGGCTATAACACAAATTTCCACCTTTCTCTTCTCATTTTCATGTCTATTTAAAAATGTAACTCTATCATACTTTTTTTTCTTCGTCTTTAATATTGGTTTTCATTACTTAACTCTTGATTGACTCCCTCTGAATAAAAAAATTCCTGTGATACGGTTGGCCCTTTTGTCTGAAGCTGAGAAATGTAGACACAAAGACCAAAAAAGGATTTTTTTGTGAGAAGTGGACTCCAAGGAAATGGGAACAGGAAGATAGCTTGCTCTTAGAGCTCCACTGTAACCTAGGGCTAAGGAAGGAAGAGCTGTGTGGAGCTTGAGAGGCCCCAAGGGGAACCCAGCAATAACCCTGCTGAGTGGTGATTGAGCTTTTCTAATGAGGGATGTCTTTGATGAGAGTCTAACAGGAGAAATATATGCAAGTGAAGTGATGCATCAGATGCTGTGCCTCTTGACTGTGGAGTGATAAATGAGCAGCAAGGAAGACAGAAATAAGAAGTAGGTGGGGAAAGAAATACAGAAGCTATTTACTAGAAATTTGTGACAGGGTGGGCAAGAGCTTCTTTATATTGAATAAATTACTGTCACTGCAAATACTGTGCAAATGAGTCCATTCTTTCTCCCTAAAGTGTGTATTGCTAAATCATAGCTGACTCTTCCAGGACTCCAAGTGGATATGAAGGGCTACTGCTGACCAAAAGCTCTGCTTTTGTGTTTGTCTAGTGCCATCATATACATGTGGGCTTATTCGCTTCATTTCTTGTTCTACTGATTCCTGTTTCAGGTGCTGCTAGGGGTTATTGTTTGTATTGTTGATGTTTATACAAGTTATTTGAGGAAGGGCAAAGTCCAAGATCAATAGTAACTACTGCAAACAGTCCCTTCTGGGCAGGTATTGTCTGGAATTGAAGGACTTGGGTGGCTTTGCCCTAGAAGGATGTGTGGATTCAACCTTACTTCTTGTGCTTCAGTTCTCCTAGGCTTGACCTTTAGAAATGTTTAATGAATACAGATATTGGCTGCTGAATCATAGAGCACCTCTTGTCTTGGGTACTTATATTCATTGCTATTATTAGTGAATAATTTTGGAAATCATGTTTGGAAATAAAATCATATGTATGATTGCAATGGTGAAGCATGATTACTGCTTCTAGGAGTTCATGCAGGCTCTATGGCAGTTTCAAAGGAAGGTCCCAGGGAGTCTCCAACAGCGCAAGTTCCATTTTGATGTTAATATGAGCAGCACCATTTTGCCTTGGGAAATCTTTTGCATGTGACCTGTGGCTCACCTTGCTGCAGTGTAAGGGAAGGCTGTATAGTGTAAAGGTGGAAGTGAATTGCCTCTGTTTATCAGTTTATCAGTTACAGGGAAGAAGTAATGAACTTTGTTGAACTTACAGATGGCTTCCAGGTAAACACTACGTCATTTGTGAAGTAAGTGTGTGTTCTTTTTCTTCATGTGCACTTCACTGAGACTGCAGGAGCCTTTTTTTTTTCTGTCATGATTTATAGCTTACATTTCTTATTAAATCTGCAGTAACATCCTCACCGATTTCAATCAGTGTTGCATTAATTCCTTTAACAAGGGGCAGATAAAATGGCTCTCTGGGGGTGATCTGATGAGTACATTGCTTACCTTGCACTGATTTCCAGCCTCTGCGTTAGCTGTGCTCAGGAAACTAATGTTGATATCAATCCCAGTTCATCTAAATCTCAATGTATTGTATCCGTAAGTGATACTAACAGATGGTTATCATTCCATAGGAAAAAAAAAAATAAAATCTGGGAAACTTTATCCCATTACTCTGATTTGTTTCTGCAACCAACTTAGCATTACCATACATTATCCTTTTAATGTGGCAATTACATGACAGAAAGCTCAACAGCCTGTTAGTAATCACAAATGCACTTGTGTATTTCTCTAAAAAAGCATTTCAGTGGCAGGTGTGTACCCAGTATTTTTAAGCAGGTAATTGTCCAGCTAGGGATTCATTGTCTTCATTTTTACTGTTGAGAAAGCCAGGCTGACAGGTAAAAGATGAGCATATGCTGAACGCGTTAAGATTTTACAAAGGCTTTATGATCCTATTTTAAAATGCTTCCTACGTTCTTGATATATTAGTGCTAAGTGGCAACTACTGATGTGGGAAGCCACTTCTGACATTTCTAAGGGAAAAATATTATTGAACAACAAAAAAAAAATTATTAAATTATACATGTGAGTAAGGTGTGTGGCAGAACATAAGGGCAAACATAAGGCAAAGTCTCATGTGGATATTCTCAGGAGACTCTCAGAGCAGCCTCTTAAGACTCTTGATTAAAAAGCTAGAAGTCTAATTAAGATTCCCAGTACTGAGGTCACCCTATTTCCTCTGGGCTTTTTTTCCACGTAGTCTGTCTTTCTCTTGGGTCTCACTGTCTTTGTTCCCTACCATGTGCCAATGACCATTGCTGCCTTATATTTCATGTGAGCTGGAGGAAGAGGAAGAATACGGCTACGGTTGGCAACATGTTGGCTTAGCTGCCTTACAGCTGTCTGCTTTACTTCCCAAAGCATTGGGATCTTGTTAGTCATTCATTGAAGGTAAACTGCACTTAATGAACTTCACTGTGGTATTTCAAGGATGAGAGCTCAAATCAAACTTGTTCTTAGAGAAAAAAATAAATGATCTGTTGAAACAATTAAACCAAGAAATGCCACGTCGTGCTTTTTTGGCAATGAATTGAATCATGACACACCTTCCCCCATTTGTGTGGGAGAGATCTCCAATGGAATGCAAGATTAATTATTTGGTGACAGTTGGGTTTTTTTTCCACCGGAGATTACCTCTTTGCATAGCTATGAGCTGCTGTTGGTAGTTCTTGTCCATGGCTCTAACGAAAGCAGGGCCCTTTATCACAGAATGAAATCAGAGACAAGTGTTAGCTCCAGCTTCATTTGCTGCAATAGATAATGCCTGTTTCTATATATGCTGCACTTCAGTCTCTCTTATTGTTGTTCATATTTAGTAATTCTCACCCAAACTGCTCTGTTTGCTCAGAGACCAGCTGGTCGTCAGAAAGGCTGCAGGTAGTCACTGTAGCCCGTCTTCTTGTTATCTCTTGAAAAACAAAAGTCATAGATCTTAATTCCAGCTATTCAGGACAGCACGTATGTGATGGGTACAATACTCAGAACTACATGCTATCCCTAGAGCACCTTCTTAACACATTGAAACATAAGAATAATGCCTTCATGCTGCTTGTTGATGTAACTGCTATAACCATGCCTGATTCATTCCCAGATGCTGAGAAATGATGGTCTTTGCACTAAGGCTCTCGTGTTATTAAATCCTGACAGATGTGAAAGAAAGAAGTAGGGAAGATGCAACCTTGCTCATATGCAGACCATGTTCAAATGGCAACAAAATACAAAAATAAAATTAGGGTCTTCATTAGACGTTGCTCTGTTTCCTTCTGGAAAAATGTCTGTCCCTCAGCCCCTGCCCTAGAAAATATGAATACTGCATTGCCCAATTATCTAGAAAAATGTTCTCGAGTAATAAGACAAGTACAAAAAAAAGTCTATGAAGCCTGTAGGGCATGAATGAATGATAGGCTTGATTTTATGACTTCCTATAATAGGGTAAGAGAAATTACTTTATTTTTCTGAGGGCAGGAATTCATAGAGAAGTTTGGTCAAACGTGTATTGTGAAATTTGCTTGCAACAAACAGAGAAGAGTTTTCAGCCAGCGTCGAGGCCTGGCTTGATGAAAGCACCTGGGAGCTGATGTCTCTTATAAATCAGCTACTCATTTGGACACCCATGCTCTGGATCATGCAGAAGAGTCAGAAGGTATCCTTTGGGTCCCATTTCTATCCCCCACTGTCCCCTAGACTCCATCAGAGATGTCCTGGGGCCAGTACTTCTCACTCCAGCAGAAGTAGGTGAATTGTGTTTCTGTGTTTTTTTACGGCCAATTGACAGAGGAGAACGGTGTCATCTAGCAGAAGTCTTCCTGTAACCCTCTGGAACTGCAGTTATGCTCCCAAGAAGTGCCAGGTAGGTCAGTTAATGAAGTGCAGATGGCCTTTTGTGAGATTCAGAAGCATTGTGGCTCAAAAAATAATGTGTTTTAGCCAGAAGCCTAGTGTAAACAGCCAACTTCTCACAAAATAACAAAGGGAGAGGACAGAACAGAATGTCTTTCTCTGTAGACAAAGAGAAGGGGGTTTTTGGAGAGAGAACGTCTTTTTGCCCTGCAGGATCTAACCAACTTGTCTACTCCTTGCCCTTACCAGGTCCCACTCCCCCATCCCTAGGAACTACACACATGGCCTTGTTACATCTTCCTTCTCCTGCTCCCTCCACTGTCACCCAAGAAGCAGACAGCAGGAAAACGCCCTCTTCACCCTCCCCCTCCCGTAAGCTGCATGGCACAGCCACTTGTCAGCTGCGTTTTTCTCCAGCAAAACATGTAGTCCTCAGCCTGTGATGTTTCCTGAGGGTTGTGGAGGCAGCAGTCACAGCCGCATGCCAGAATGCTCAAAAGGTCAAAAAAGACACAGAGGGCTGGCCAGGGCAGACATAGTCTGAATGAGTATGCTTGCCCAGAAGTGATGTGGATTCAGGTCCCCTGGGAAGTGTATGCATAAAGCAGGCAAACCAAAATTCTTCTTTTAGGAAACAGAGGTAGATGGAAAAGCCATTTGTGGTTAATCAAACTCCTTCCTACACCCTTGTTTCACTTGTTTGTTTCACACCATTAATGAAGGCACCATGGTCAGGCTTTGGGCTCCTCTAGCTGCTCCAGCTACCCCAGAAAATGGGTTTAAAGCAACTGAAGAAACTAGTCTTGGCTCTCTTTATGTGACTACTACTAGTCATCATTTCTTTTAATAAATATTCTCTCGATAGATAATTTTATAATGAACCAGAGCATCTTAAAAATTTTGCTATATTGTTACTCTTAAAGCTGGGAGTTGGAGCTTCTGAAAATTCCATAGGATGGTTTTCTTCAATTTTTCTGAAGGAGATTATTTAGCAAGTGGAACATTCGTCTTGCACTATGCTTATCAGAAAAGACAGGGTTTAAAAAAATCATACATTGAAAAAATAGCATCTGAATACATACAACATGTTCTGCCAGATATTCTGAGACAGCACCAGAAGGCACCACATTTCAAGTGGCAACAGCATGTCATGGAAATATCTGAAAAGTCTCCTTTTTAGTAAGATGTCTGTTTATCATGCACTTGTTATCAAGCTGTCCTGTTTGTTTTTACCTTAATTTCCCTGTTCTTTGGTTGCTAGGTTCACCTTCCCTTTTCAGAGAGATTCTTATTTTCAGTGATTTAAAAGCAAAAATGAGCATATCACAATGTTTTAATGTTTAAATTCTGTTTTAAAGTCTTACCGTGTTTAAATGAATACACTCCTATGGCAGATATTGCAATGTCATTTATTCGTATTGAGTTCAGGCCCTTGGTCTTGCGTGCATAAAAATGGCAGTGAAAAGAAAAACTTCCTCAGCTACAGCGCTGCTGGTAAGAATTAATGGACTGATTCTGAAGGAAAATACATCTGCAGAAAAAGTGGAGGGTTTGTGTTGTTTATTCCCCAGTATAGTTCACTTGACTGATAGAGGCGTTCTGCATATCCTTAGGCATATTCCTTAGCAAGTCCATGCATGAATGCTTTGTCTGTGGATGGGATAATTCTTCTCCTATCTATTTAGACTATAACTTCCGTGTGACAGCAACTGGATCCTACAGTGGTTGTACAGAATTATCAAATCATTAAGGTTGGAAAAGATCACCTAGACCATCTAGTCCAACCATCAACCCACCACCACCATAGTGATCCACCAGTACCACTCTTGTTAATTGGTGGCAAAAGAAACAAAATGGGCAAATGTGAAAGAGCTTGAATGTTAATTTCTCAGCTGAAATTTCAGTATGAATTAGTTTTGCATATTTGAACAAGTGCTTTCCTTCTTCTTGGCAGTAGGCCTCGCTGGTCAAAACATGATGGATTTGGAGAAGTCTGCCAACATCACCTTTGAACCAAAAGTGTTTCAAGTGCCTCCGGAGCCAAGCCTAAGATATTCTGAATATAGAGTATTCTTTGATGCTTATAGCATTTATTTGAGGTATGCAGATCAGGAGAGGGGGAGGAGAAGTGGAATTGCTGAAGAAATTGCTGAACGGCCTATTTTCTCACCTCCAGCAATTCTTCCACTCCTATTTCCTAACATCTAAACTGGGAGAGGATAATTTCATGTGGGTAATATCTGTATTGATTTTTGTAAAAACACTTCTCTTGGTCTTTAAGCTGGTGTTCAGCAGTACCTGAGAACAGCTTGTGTCCAAGAGGGACTGCTTGGTCTGTCAGTGATGGGAGGAGGGTGGAAGGGGAAGTGACTGCATTGTCCATCATGTGTTGATGTGAACAGGCTGTGATGAGACCACAGAGCTGCAGGACTTACTGGGAGAATATGAGGACAAGATCTGCAGGGGAAATCAGTAGACAGGGAGGTTAAGAACAAGGAACTGACTACAGAATGGGAATTAAAACAGCAAGATTTTTACATTGGCAGCTCATGTCAAAAGAAAATGAACTGCTGAACTCTCTCTTCTTCACCCGCCACTAACCTTTACATGACAAAATGACAGCGCTGAGGCAAATTGTTGTAGGCTGAGAAAACAGTTTTACTGAGCAATACAGCAATTTCAGCAAGCTGTGACATTTGAAAGCACAGACAGACCAGCCTGTCCTTTATTTTAGTAGCAGGGAAATGCCCTCCTATGCCTAGTAAGAAACAATGGCCAATAGTCTGAGTTAATAAAAATAGTAAGAAAAGCTTCAACAGTCACTGTAGATCTTGGAAGTATGAAGAAACATTGTATTTTGGCAATAGCACTTGTAAAAAAAAAAACAAAAAAAACAACAACTGGGGAGTGGAAAAACGTCTGCTTAGGAGAAATTAATGTCCCTGAGCAGTTTTCAGCCAGAGAAAGAATAATGTTCCTGTATCTGTGAAACTCAGTATGGACAGGATATTACTGTACAATACCCCTTTGCTAAGTACAGCACTGTTTTAAGGCACCAACTAGTTGGAAAATCCTTTTACTGCCCTATTTTTATCACTGCAGATTGCAAAGATTATGAGAGTGCTTTGAAGGACAGCTCTTTTGGCCCAATGGGATAGCTAGTCAGCCCACATTATAAAAGGATTTTTTGTTATTTCAGTTGCCACCAAGAGGAACACAACACACTGGTTGCCCAGAGAAGCTGTGGTGCCCCATCCCTGGGGGTGCTCAAGGTAAAGTTTGATGGGGCCCAGGGCAACCCTATCCATAGTAGGGGGGTGGAACTGGGTGGGCTTTTAGGTCCTCTCCAATCTAAACTGTTCTGTGATTTGATGATTATCTGTTAAAGAACCAAGCACAGAACAGCATGAACCAATGGGGATTATTGCCACCAGCCCAGTTGTGAGGGTACAAGGAAGAACCCTACACCCCTTTTAAGCTCAGGGCAAACCTGCTGCCCTCAGGACATACACATCTTGTGGAGGTAAGCACATTGTGTAGAGATGATGGATAAGTTAGTCTGGGCACTGGAAGCTTGCAACCCTGTATAAATGTGCCCATTTAGATTTACTTCGCTATCTCTACTCCGTACTGCAATCTCAGTTATTTAAACCACTGTGAAGTACTGAATCTTTTAAATCTCATCATTTCATAGCCTCAGACATCTGGCAAACTCCATCTGCGCGATGGAACTGTGCTATTTCAAGGTCACTCATTTCAGTAAACGATTCCTAGTGCGTTTTGTTCCTATGTGGATGTGGAGTTCCTTGTATTAACCAGAATGCATCCAACCTAGGGATTGAAATGATAAATTCTAGAAAAATCATATCAGAAAATTAATCCTGGAATGGGTCATGAAAGGGTAAAAGAAAATAGCAACAATGCTGCAAGCGAGCAGCCTTAGTAAAAGCGAATCTATAGGAAAAAGCCAAGTTGGCAGTTTACATAAGAAATGCTATAAGCACGCAGCACCTTGGTGCAAAAATAAGGAGAGGAATTTTAGAAAGAGCAGAGAACCTCAATCATTAGTTCTTCTTTGATCTCCGCATAAGAAGGAAGCATGCAGAAAATGAAATGTAGGTCATCATCCTAAGAATTTATACAAAAATGATAGCATAAGCATTTTTTGGTGTAAATTACACTGTAAGCTAGATAGAAAAAAAAGTGCCATAGAGGGCATCTCTGAAGGTGTATTGGTAAAAGGAAGGAGTTCAGGCTCAGATGTTGTGCAACACTGAGAGGAAAAGCGATCATCAGCACAGGGGAGGGGGGAAATAATCTTTGTTGCTATTTTTGCTTCATTCTTTTCTAATATAGTTAACTACAATGAAGTAACAAACAAATTGTCTACCTCTGGAGCAATGCATGAGTTCATACTGAATCACATTTTCTCCTCCTAGAACTTTGCTTTGATTCTTTTGTTCTATGCAGAATTTTGGTTTGGTCCCTCAGCATGCAGCCTCTGAAAACAGGGTACTTTCTTGCTTCAGCATCCAAGTTATTACCGAAATATGTAATACTACTACCTCATATCACATCTTCTGGATAGTTGTTTGGCAACACCCTTGGCTTTATCAATGAACCACTGATAACTGCTGTGTCCAGTGTTCCCACCTGCTCTCCCTCCCTTTTATGCTGCCAACTAATGGCCAGCTTCTTTATCAGAACATCAGGAAAGGCAGTATATAAAGCTTTGCTAAAACCAAGATACAGAATGGTTACTGCTACCACCTACTCAAAGGCATGCTACTGAGTCACAGGAGAAACATATTTTGGTTTGGCACAGTTTCCCTTTGGTGAAGAACATGTTGGTTGTCAATTACCTTCTTCTTCTCTTCCAGGTATTTACAAATAATCTAATCATTATTTTAGGACTTCTTCCAGAAAAATGAGATGAAAGTGATTGATCCATAATTCTCATGGATCTTCATGGACTTGATGATGTTGGTGGGTCCCTTCCAGCTGAAACTATTCTGTCCTTGAAGCAAGTGGGAGAACCATGGACATCATGACCAAAAGGCACATGAAAATCTGGCTGCTCCCAGGCTGGAGATTCAGATGCTGTATTGAATATCCAGGCATTTCCTACGCCAGAACTGTCTTTTTGTTATCCTGCCTCTCAGCCAGCAGCGTTTTGCCCTTTCATGGTAATGAAAAAAATAGTAATTTTGTCTCATGTGCAGGGAAGAAACTCCAGTTGTATGGTGGGACACTGTGTGCCTGTGTGCACTGATAGCTCACTTTCTGGTCAAGAAAATCCAGATGTGGCTTGTGGTTTGTGTTTTGTTGCCCCTGAGATGCACTCACCTGCTGTCCCAGGACACTGGACATTGGTGCTGCGATGCCAGAGTGGACTGATAAGCAAGAAGATGATTTCTCTATTGGGTATAGCACACCTGAATTTCTAAAGTAACCATAATCATAACAATGTTTTTTTTTAATATACTTGGAAAAAAACAATTGCACATTTCATTCTGGATTAGGTTTTCCATTCTCATCCCAAAGAAAAGCAATTTGTTGTGTTTTATTTCCCCCCCCAGCTTCTTGTTTCACAGCTGTGAGAAGCCCATCTCCTCCGATCATGTTCTTGGTGGGAACTGCAACATGCACGTTCCTGGGGGTCACGGCATCTGTAAAGTGATGCTCGTTGCACTTGTGTAAGGTCAATACAGAAGTGCTGCCTTTGGGACTGTGTATAATGCTACATTCACAGGGAAACTTAGCGTTCCTGCAGAAATCTACCATGCTGACTCACATCCCAGAGATTTTGTAACTTGTTGCTGTGATAAGCCTGCGATCAGGCTCCTTTCTAATTAAGCAATCGTGTTCTCACAGAGCGCTTTTAGCTTCAATATGTTACTTACTGCATAGATGTCTTCTAACCCTCAGCGCTGACATCTTTCCCAGGCTGCCAATGCAAAACAAAGTTCTGGATCTTCCCCCCAAGCACTTCCTGAAACCTTTTTTTTTCCATCATTACATAAAGCACCGGGGTGCTCTCTCTTTTAAGCTTGCCATCTGGATGCTGCTCTTGATACTGTCTGTCTTCAAGCATGTATATTCAGGTTGGATCTGAAACAGTTCAGCCTCTTGTCATGTAACTGCTCTAAAAGTTGTACTTCTCAATCGCTGCACCAAAACTTTGGCCACTTTTTCACCATCTCGCATCTTGATGCTTTGAGTTGACCCGTTCTATGATAGAGAGGACGGTGAAGCACTGGCACAGCTGCCCAGAGAAGCTGTGGGTGTCCCATCCAGGAGGTACGCAGTGCCAGCCTGAATGGGGCCCTGGGCAGCATGAGCTGGTGGGAAGCAGCCCTGCCTATGGCTGGGAGTTGGAACCGGATGGGTTTCCAACCCAAGCCATGTTGTGTTTTTATGGTTTCCCAAACCCGGGCCTTGCTGCAAGAGTTGCTGGGTCTCTCCTGGGTGCTGTTTGGATACAGCTATCAGTCACACAAACTGTTCACCTGCTACTGCCCATCTCTTCTGTTATCTACTGCTTTATCTGTCAAACTGGGTAATGACCAACACAAAGAATTTAACGGTAACAGGTTTTCACAGTGGAGTCATCGTTAAAGCAATGGATGCCGGTGTTACTTGTTTTAAGCCTTCGATGTCCACTCTGATAACCTTCCTCTGAAGTGGAATTCAAAGACGGGACGGCCTCAGCGGCTCCAGCAGCTCTTTGAAACAATGTATTTGAAACCGAAAGCTTAAAAGATAAGGTTAGAATAAGACGTTCGCTTCTCTGTATCTTCACACCGAGGGAACCCGATACCCTGTTACAATAGTTTGCACAGAGACCTCTGAGCTCCCGGAACTCGGCGATGCCCTGAGCGGGGCTGGACGGTCACTGCGCTGACAGCTCCTCGCTGCATTTCTATTAAAAGCAGACAGACAGACAAACCAAACTTAGGACGGAGGAGAGCGGAGACGTCCAGCCGTGCCGAGAGCTCGGAGGCGGCCGTGACATCGGGGTGGTGACTCGGGGTAAGGGCAGCTCCGGGACACGCGGCTTCGAGGATCCCGCAGAGGGGCAGCCCGGCCTTACGGGACCGGGAGGGATCCTCCTGCGGCCGATGCCCCGCCCCCTCATGTATGTATTAGCGCTCATTAGCATGGCTGATGAGGCGGCCCCGCCCCCCGGCGGCCATTTGTAGCCGCGGCGCCGTGGCTGCGGGGGCGGGCGGTGCTCCGTTCGCTCGGCTCGGCGCTGCCGCACGGCGGGGCGCTCCGTTACTCGCGCTGTGCCGGCCACGCGTTCCGTGAGCTGCGGGGCCCGGGGCCGCTCGGAGCCGAGCGGGCGGCGGACGGCGGGGAGGGAAGGCGGCGGCGGCGGCGGGCAGGGAGGCGCCGGACCTGGCGGCGCTGCCGCGCTCGGCTCCCCCAGGCTCCCCCATGGCCGCGGGCTGCAGGGACGGCCCGGGGCAGGAGAAGTACCGGCTGGTGGTGGTGGGCGGCGGCGGCGTGGGCAAGTCGGCGCTCACCATCCAGTTCATCCAGGTGAGGCGCGGCGCTGGGGCAGCCCGTCTCGCGGCGCCGGGGTGGTTCCGCTCCGCCCGGCCGCGGCGCCGGGGCCTGGGCGCTGCCCGGCGAGCGGAGCCGGGGGGGAGGAAGGCCCGGAGGCGCCCCGTGCTGCCGGCGGGAGGCGGCGGCGTGACCTTGGGGGGCCCCCCGGGAAGGCGCCGCGGGAGGGAAGGGGTGGCCGCCGCCTCCGGCCTGGCGCTGCCCGCGCCGTGCGGGTGGGGCGGCGCCGGGGTGCGAAGCGCGTCCGTGCGGGCGGCGGCGGGGCAGGGCAGGGTGAGCCGGGCGGCACGACTGCCTCGGTGCTGCTCTGCGGCTCCTGAAAGGCTACGGGGAAAGGTGCCTCGCGAGGGAGGGCCCTCGGTCTGCCCCTCTATCGTACCGCTTTAGCTTACCTCGGTGCCGTGCCTTCGGGCTGAGCTCGGGGCTCGCAGGTAGCTGCGGCTTCAAGAGCTTGGCTTCCTGGGAAGCTGTTGCGAACGGTGCGCTGAGATGGGATCGGCTGCTGTCTGCGCAGCTTTGTGCAGCAGTAGGTACCGCGTGTGGCCGAGCGGGTCCATCCCTGCTGCTGCTCTGGGGGCTGCTCGCTTCCTTGATCCTCTGCAACTGGCTCGGAGCGCTGCTATAACGCAACACGGTGTGGTCGCTTTGGATGGTGTTGCCTGGGTGTGCCTGTGGGTATCCGGGCTGGTGTGAGAGGAGCATGTGTGGCTGGAGGAGGCTGGAGGCCCGTTCTCCGGCGCCGCTGTCTTGGAAAGCGCTGCTGGATAGGTTTGTGGAGTCCCTGGCTGTAGTATGGCTTTTGGATAGTCATTTCTAGCATAGGAGGAGAGAAAGGTTCTGTGAAGTGCTGTATTGGTTTGCAGGCACGCGCACTGAAAGTTTATTAAAACAGAGCTCAAGCTGCACACATATAGAAGTAAAAGCTTTGGCTCAAGAGCTGCTATCTGCACCCCTCTTCCAGAGGAAATCTGTGAATGGGGAGCCCGTGTCTGCCTTGTCCCATGTAAGGAACTCTATTAGCTGAGAAAGCGACGTTTAGCTTTAAAAGAGTGGTGTCAGAACAGCACTGTGGGGCTGAGCTGATGTGTTGAGAGTGAATTTTCCAAAACAGCTTATTGTCAGCTTGTATTACATTATCTGCATTGTTTTGCCCTCTCAGTTGCTTTATCTTGATGTGAAATCTTGCCACGGCAAAGTGATCTTTAGCAGAAAACTTGGCCTCTGAACAACCTGAGAAATAGCTGGAGAATAAAGACCCTCTGTGCAGAGCCTCAGGTGCCTTAGGGACTGGTGTCGTGTGTTTTCTGCAGTTGCTGCATTGCTATGGATGATAGGAAATAAAGCTTGATGTGTTGTTTCTTGGAGAGGATATTTTACTGAGCTCTTACACCTTGTGGTGGTGTCAAGTATGCCTGATGCCGTGCAGCCATCACTGTCCTTCCTGCGCAGTAAATGTATTGCCAAACATGTTGTTTTCCTTTCAGGACTGTGTAGAAACTTTTCCAAATTGTTTTAAAATTGATTACAAGCGAGTCACATGCCTCATTGCTGGAATTTCTCAGGATTAAGTGGCAGACTCGTCATTGCCTCGCTACAACATGGCTCAGCGCTAGGTTTGGCCGCACGACAGGGCTTGATGTCACTGAGGGATTTTAGCTCTGTTTTGCATCGCTATTGCTCGTGATAAAGTGTGGTTGTCACCATCTCAGTTCTGAAGCTCTTAAGGAGGAACACTTCTTGTTGGTGAATAGTTCCCGCTTAGATTTGTTTCCCTGTGCTTAACTAGAAGTGCTTTGGGCAGTTGTGCTTCAGGGCTGGTTGCTTCCAGGTAAACAGGGCTGTTGTGCTCAGCTGTGGTGGGAAAGCACGTGTCCTGGTGTATGCTGCCTCCTTTGGAGGACTAAGGGGGAGATCTGTATCTGAAAATAGGAAATGGTTTCCTCTGGTGAATGGTGAAATAAGTGAAGAGGAACCGAGGCTGCAGGCAGAACCAGCTGGGTGGCTCTCTGTCACCAGCCCTGGGATTTGCCTGCCTAGCGCATCCCTCCTGCATTGCTTAGTGCTTGTGGTGGTGGCATGGTGTGAGGTTGGGCCTTGTAGGGGCACTGGAGCCTCCTGTCCTGGGTGCAGCATCCTGCATGAGAGCATCGGTTCCTGGTGGTTGTTGTGCTCAAATTTGGGCTGAAACAGCACTGTTTTGGTCCTGCAGCCAAAGCTCTTCCACTGCATGTGAGCTGTTCAGAAGTTCCTCTTACTCTTGGAGAAGCTGTGGGGTGCACATTTGCAGATGAGGGCTGTCGGTGTGTGATGACTGGTGTGCGCCTCTCAGGCCTTCCTCTAGGGAGATAAACAGAGCTGGGTATTAGTGCTGGTGGGATGGGATTTCATCCTGGAAATTCACAATCATTTCCTCTAAATCAGGATGTGATATATGAACTTTCTGCTGTCCAGTCTGCGTGCTGTTAGGACAGGAAGTGGAGAAGTTGTAATTGTGGAGTAGATGGCCCCCGCCACAGTCATAAACCTTAGGAAAGCCCCGGTTAATGGTAGTTCAACTTCATGCCACAGTCTTTTAAATCTAAGTGCCGGAGCTAAACATTCATACTCTTAGTTAAAAAATAAACAAATAATCCATCACACTGAGATCCCCAAAGAGGCAGAAGCCTTTCTTGCAGGCAGCTGAGGCATTTGGGAGCGTGAGCCGTGCAGGGCACACAGCTGTTGCTGCAATAGCTTCTCTCCAGCTGTCATGCAGAGGTCTGTCACAAAATACCCCACATTCCCTTCCAACTCAGCCCTTTGTAATATTCAGGTTTCCTTGCTTAAAGGGAGTGCAGCTCGCAAGTACTTAATCACCCTCTGCATACTTCTTAGCCTGCAGTTGCCATTTACTTCATGCTTTTTTTGGTTAGCTGGATCGCTGCACTGCTTGTTTCAGCAGCACACAGCAGGAATGCCACTGACGTTCTATGTGTCCAAGTATCTGCTCTGCGAAGCTGTGGCTGCCCTTGGTCAAAATTGTTAAAATAATTCATCATATTCTTCTTCCTTTTAGTAATGTTGAAGATTTTGTTGTGTTTGTATGCTGAGCAGCCTCCAGTGGCTCCCAAGGGTGAATATCTCCAGAGAATGTGTTGGTTTAAAAACCTTGAGGTGGTGTTGACTGGATGCAGTTCCTTCAGTGTGGCAGAGCTCAGCTTGTCAGTCAACTTCATGCTAAATGTGGTAGTACAGGAATGTGTTTTAGGCTGCTGGAACAATTCATGCAACATAAAAAATATATGTGGGGATCCATTGACTGTTTTGTGTGTGTGTGTACTGACTTCATGCTGTATTTACAAGTGAAAATTTGCAGTAAGAATAATAGTAGGTTTCCCTTCCAGCTGTCAGTAACCAGTTCTGATTGGAGCTGAGCTGGCCACTTTACTCAACAAGCAAGCAGAGCAAATTGGAGGTAGACAGCTAATACCAGGTGTTGCTCTGAAAGCACGTGTATATGGCTTACAGATAGGTGGTGAGCAGCTGTCCTGATATGTTTTTCCTTTTCCAAACTACTGTTTTCACCAGAACATTAGTTCCCATTACTAGAAATACAACTGGGGTGAGTTGACTCAGTATATCATTTTATTCGATGGAGTTGTTGTGTGGGAAAAAAAAATGGCCTTGTTCTCAATTTTAAGGCAAGGTTCTAAAACAGCACAGTAAAGCAGATGGAAAAACAACAACTGAAATGCAGCTGGTGTCCATGCTGGGAGCTGGGCAGACCCCGGTGTCTGAACATCGTGTGCCACCTGTATGTGCTGTGCTTGAGTGTTGAAGCCCCTCTCTCATTCCTGGGTATTCTGATGAAATGCTGCTGACAGAAGATATTCCTCGAGTGAGCCCGTACAATAAATTGAAGGAATAAAATGTCACGGATTCCAGGCTGTGGATTCATATGGGGCATGCTGTAACTGTATGCTTACATTGTGGTAAACAGCAGGGTCGTATTACAGTGAGCGGTGTGGTGTGATGCAAGGTGGCAAAACACGACTCAGGGAACGAATGTCTTCATGTTGGCATCCACCGAGGTTAAAGGTGGCGTGTGTGTGTGTGTTGCAGAAGGTGGGAAATGAAAATCCTAATCCAAACAAAGCTCTTGTGATGCAGTCACCTGGAAAAATAAGGGCCTCTTGTTTCTCTTCTTGTGAAACCTGAACCCTTGGCTCTGCGCTTTCCAGAGCACTGCCACCAGTAAAAGGTTTGTATTGCTCAGTTGTAGATCTGCAGCCTGGCAACTGAAGTAGTTAACTGCTGGCCTGACTTGCTGGCAAAGATGGGTTGAAAGTGTGCCAAGAGGTGCTGAGAATTTGGTGGGGTGAAATGGTGCAGTCCCTCACCACAGAGGTGTCTGCAAGGCAGGCTCTGGGGTTCTGTAGTGGTACAGTGCATCATAACTTACCCAGCAGGGTTGTCATGCACTGATGTACTTAGAAGGGACATGATGAAAACAGCTCATTAAGTGAGCTGTGTTCAGAATTGGGCACGCTCCCATCCCAAAGTGAAATTCCTTTGAGATAACTTAAAATTCTTTGCAGTCAGAAAGCACCTTGTTGTGCAACAGTTGCTTGCACAGTAAGTTGGTGTTGCTGTGTGCTGCTGGTTATCTGGGTGCTTCTAGCATCATTTGCACAAGGAGTGCTGGCACAGCTTCCCAGGCTGGGTGCCCTTTGTGCTTGCAGGGTGAACAGCAGCGCTGGCACTGAGCCCTGCACCCCGGCCATGTGAGAGGCTCCCTGTCTCAGCTGGAGCTTTAGGCTGTGCTGCAGGCTGTAGGGGGTGGCTGCTGCAAGCATGACCCTTCTACTGGGGTGTGTGAAGGGAAAGATGTTCTGCTTCAGAATACCTTATGTTTATGTGATTTATTGGCATTTACTGATAATGTTACCAGCGCTGGAGATGGCATCTTAGCTCCTTAAGGTGCTGTAAGGTAACTGCTAGCTTTGTTAAGTGTCTAGCTGGTAGGAAGCTGGAGTTATACAGATCTTCCTGAATTAGTCTGTTCTCAGGTCTAGACCTGTGTGACACTACTGAGTCAGTCCTCATCACTCATACTTCTTATCCTACTGGCTTAGTAGTCTTGTGCTCTCTTAAGGCCATAGCCACTGTGAAAATGTAGTATCCAGGTAGGTGCTGCATGTATTATGTGTTCTGTTTCAAGAATGTAAAACTAACCCCAGCTGAAATCCTGTTTGTAGCTGTTCCTTGTCCCTTGACTTTTCCCTCATGCTTTGTTATAACACATTCCCAGATGTCTGGATATGACCGGGATCACCCTAGCCAAACCTTTATTGGAAGAGGCAGAGTGAATGGGACCCAGAGCAGGTAGCTTAGTTATAACTAACACCCATAGGTGCTGGAGTTTTGTTTTAAAGTGGTGATGGATAGAAATGGTAAGCTGTCACTGCAGGTGTGGGGAGCTGCCTTCTAGGTGAGCTGTTCATGTATGAGCAGTGTGTGAGGCCCTCCCCGCTGGCCTTGAGCTGTGTTTTTCTTTCCGAAGCGATATGTGCCCTATCGTCTTGAAAAGGTTTTTTTTTCTCACTTTCTTTTTTATCTCATGTTTTTTTTGCTGTTGTCTCACAGCTTTCGTGCTGTTGCAGCTCACGTCCAAAATAGCCTCTAAACCCCTCAGGGAGAAACAGGTAATATGAGAGAAAGAGTCATTCCTCTCTTTATAACTTAATCACTTCAAGTAGGTAGCAGGCAGAAGGGATATTTACTTCAGCTCTTTGCTTTGCCCTTTCTTAATTATGATGTTCTGTATGCTTTAAGCTAGTCACGTACCAGTGAAGACACTGCACTCCTTGGTGAGTGGGGCTGCTTCTAGGTGGAGCTGCCATGAGGGTGAAAGCACTGTTGGTACGGGTGGGTTGTCTACAGGAGGGTTGGAGTGGAGTGCAGCACAAGGGCTTCTCCTGTCTGGGTGAAGGAAGGTCACATCCATGTGTTTATCTAGCGACTAATGGAGCACTGTGCAGTGCTGCCTGGCAGTGAGGTGAGCTCACAGCTTCTGATCTGCCGCAGGTGGAGGGAAAGCTGTGGGGCTGTGCCGAGCTGGGTGGTGCTGGTAAGGTTGTACTATGCTTCTCTTGTTACATGGGGAAGTGCTGTAAGCTCTGGTTATGGGCTGAGATCCCGGATGAGGGCAGGTTGCCGGTAGACTTTGTGTAGCTTACAATGTGCTGACCTGTGGCACAACTGCCCTAGGAGTGGGGTTGGGTGATGCATGTGGAGCAGGGAAGATGGCAGGGACACGGAGCCTTACCTTGGTGGTGGGGGGAGCAGGAGCCAAAACTTGAGAAGAGAAGGAACTCCTTAAGTTCTCTGCAACTCCTGAAACCCTCAGTTAAAAATAACCAGGGAATGTTTCTAGCGGGGATCAGTTACACTGCCTGCACACAGCTCTGGCTGGCAGTGGCATGAGCATAGCCAGACCCACAGCATCTTGTTGGGTCCACTGTGGCAGTAGGTTGTCGTCTGTGGGGGTGTGGGAGGGAGTAGTATGCAGCAGGACCCCTTTCCGCATGGGAGAGAGAAAGCATTAGCTGCTGACACTTGTGTGCATTAATCATTAACTGGGTATTCACTGTGACGCGTCTGAGTGCTGTAGTTCAAGAGAAAAAGGTCTTTATGCAGAAGGTCTGTGCAAAACTTAATTTCTCAGTGTATAAACATTAGGTGTATGTGATTATGTCTGTAATGCCTGTCACCTTCCTCGGCTCAAAAGCCTTCCCTGAAACTTCTGTGCTGGTCTGAGTGTTCTGTGTGTTGAGTCTAGTTGTATTTGCTAGAAAAAGGTGAAAATTTAAAATAATTCTAGTTCCTTTAACTTTTTCTGGCAAAATACTTCCTCAGATCATACTACAGAAGATCTGGAGTATTCCTTACTTAAGCAGATAGAAATCTGTGAGCCTACAAGCAAATCTTGAATGTTTTTGCTTTTTACATGGCAAGTGGACCATGAAAATGGTAGGATGCCAGTGATAAGTTAGTGTGAAGAATCTGGTGTCTTTGGATGGAAAAGTGATCTGTTAAACATCTTCTGTTAGACTCCCTCTGTGTAAGGGAAACAAATGGAATTACAACAGCACGTACTGCATGAAGCACGTTCCTGGTAGTATTTCAGGGTCTGTCTTTCCTTCTAAGAAGGCTCTATGTCGTCATTCAAAAAAAAAGCGGTTGCTGATAATGGACTTGTGTCTATGCTATGCTGAAGGAGGACATACTGTTAAAAATGTATGTAAGGTTTTCTTCTGCTGGCTCCCACCAGGTATGCACAAGCAAAATAAGCAGTGGTGGTGTATTTAAAGGGATTTTGACTTTGTGTGACACAACAAAACAATTATCAGGCTGTTTTTCATACTTGTCTTGCATTTTCAGTTGCTGCTGGGTTTTTTTTTTTTAGCTGTTGGTTTTCAAAATTCCCTGGAAACGCCCGCTCTTTGCATGTTGTTCTGCTGCCTGCCCACCAGGCCCTGAGCAAAGTTATCATGACCGTGTACCCTGATAGAGATTTCCAAAGCACAAACACATATGCTGTGCCATTTAGATTTCTCATATGCTGCCTTTCCTTCACCTGATGTCCCTCATCTTTGTGATCTGGCTTCATACCTTACTGGGAGCTCTCAGTTTGGGTATTCTGGGTGTGGGAGAACATCCTTGTGCCCAGCCTACAGAGAAGTCTGTAGGTTGTGTGCTGAAATGAATGATTTCCAGGCCCTCAAGTTGGAAGGTGAGCCTGTGTGAAGCCGAAATCTTAGTTTGTAAGCAGTGTAAGAGCACTAGAATAAGAAGCTCTAGAGTGGAAATGCATCTTATTTCTGTTTCTTTATGGACAGGTGGTGGTGATCTGCTTCTGCCAGGGGGATGTTGCCCACTGTCTGTGTTGGTGGGATTGTATTGGGAAAGAGCCTTAAACCTTAGCAGTCGCCTCCTTTGTCCTGACATTATCTGCCTTTCTCTAAGTAGGTTGCATTCCTCACATTTTTAATAGTGGCTTCCCCTCCTCCATAGCTGCTTTGCCTTGTGTTGTGGGGCACTGTGAATTTTTAGACTTGTGCTCCAGGAATCTTCTCTGGGAGAGGAAACCCAATCAAAGGAAAATCAAATCATTTGCTTGGAGCAGAATTTGCAAATAATCTACTATGTGCAGGGTGAGTTCTGTGTAGTGGTGACTTAGGATCTTTAAAAGCCGTCTGAGTTTGTACAAAGGCAGGGATTTTGCTCATGATTTAAGGGTTTCTGTAGCCTGAGATAAAATTGCATTTGTGTTTTCCTGCTTGTTTTTGTTTTCAATTTACAAATACTCATAAGAGAATAACCAGAAGCACTGTGTCTCATGCAGTGATCTCCTGTGCAAGGGGAAGTGGTGGTGATCTGGGAGAATGAGCTCAGCCTGCCTGTGGGAGATGAACAGCTTCAGCTCTGACCATTCAGCCTCTGCCTTTGGGGTCTGACAACCATTTCCTAGACCCAATGCTCTCATATTGTCAGGGCCAGAGCACACCCAAAGAGAACTTTGTTGTAACTTCATTTCTTAGAATGGCATCTGTTTGACAAGTTTGGGATGGGCATAGCCCATCTAACAGCTTCTGAGCTCTGATGATTATGGAAGGTTTCTTTTTATGCATGCACAGAAAAGAAGTGTAGAAAACTTAGAGTTCAAATAAGTGTTTTCTAGTGCTGGAAGAAGGCCTTTGATTGTATCTGTTCTGTATGGGTGAGTATCTTAGTTTTTGGTTTTGCCATTAGTTGATGGCTGCAGAGGTCTGTGCAGTAATGTTATGCTGAGAGTTAAGGTTCTATCCAGACTGGATAAGGAAGAGTTAACCAACAAGAAGATAAGGTGACCTGAAACCTTTCTTGTCATACTGATGGACTGGCTGTCCTGAGACTTCATCGGTGGTTACTGGAAGTCTGAATAGTCCATTATTTTAAGCACGATAAAGTTGAAGAACCTGTTTTTAATCTATAAAAACGAGAGAAACTAATGTACTTTCCTGTGGTTTGGGTGCAGAGGGCTGGCTGCTTGTGCATTCCACGCTGTTTTCTCTTCACTGAATGCCTTTACCACAAGATCACTACTTGGTAGAATATGGGAGCGGAAATAGCAGTAGGGTATGGGTTGTTTTTGTTGTTTTTTTTCCCTTCTAAAAACCAAAGAGAACCAACAAAAACAACTGATCAACCCTCCTGCATTCTAAAACCTTCTCTAAGTAAAGAAATTAAAGGTCTTTGCACGCTGCTTGCACGTTTAAGATGACTTTTGCTGTGTTCCTGCCTCTATGTGTTTAATAAGCGCATTTGCTCTTACTTGAGCTCGTTTGCTTAAGAAGATGATGAAATACTGGCACTTCCAACTTATTTAAGGTCATATTTGATTGTGCATGCAGTACATAATCAGGAGAACTGCATGGTGTTATCTGAGTATGGAATTTTTTGTATAGGTGATTTTTGTAATGGGAAGCCTGTTTTGTTTGGGTTTGTTTTTTTGATGATGGGTAACTTTTTCTTTAGAGTGAGGTGTTCTGAGCCCTTTCTGTGAAAGGTGTGTAGTAAAGGTATTTCTCCAAGCACTGTTGAACTGGTACAGTATTGGGAGACTGCAGCAAGCTGTAAACTCAAGCAGTGTGGGACGAGTGTCTCCCTCCTGCATGTGGCAGGAGTGGAGCTGAAGTAATTTAGCTCAGTTTCTGTGAATACAAACTTGCTCCAAGTGGCATAACTGAACTTGCTTTGTTTCAAGTGGGTTTGACTACAGAATGTCCTGTGCTGTGCTCTTACACCTCGCTTTGGATAGCAAATTCTCTTTGCTGTGCTTTCTACTCTGCAGCACCAGCTGCTGCTTGGACTGTGGCATGCAGAAGTGGAGTGGGGAACATGTTAATTGTTTTGAAGAGGGCTGAAATGCAACTGGAAAGAGGTTATGCTTCAAAAGTAGGAGCTTCCCTACTGCAAAACCTAGCGGGACCTGCCAAGCTGGGAGGCTGAACCAGTGGAATGGAGCTGACTGCAGCATGAGGCAGTGTAAGTTTATTTTGTCATCTTAAGATAATAAGCAAAAAGATCTTCTTTGTAAGTCATTACTAGCCTCTATAGAAATCTTTCTGTGCTGGATTCATACCAGTATCTTCTTTCCTGAGCTTGCTATCTACTGTAATACCGAGTTATGGTATATTGG
The DNA here is from genome assembly GCF_054131305.1 of Coturnix japonica. Lineage (NCBI taxonomy): Eukaryota > Metazoa > Chordata > Aves > Galliformes > Phasianidae > Coturnix > Coturnix japonica. Next base: position 16,931,380 of record NC_140667.1, on the reverse strand, counting down.
TTTACGTAACTTTTTCGCAAAGGAAGAATATCTCAGTTATGAATAATCCTGAAGAAGGTACCTTGTTGCGTTCAGGTCTGATTACGAGCTAGTAGACATAAAGTCAGAGATTCAGAACAGCAGGTAGCAGAACCAATTTGTCTTAAGCAAAAAAAAATATTAGCGTGCTCAAGTTTAATAAACAATTGTCTTGCTTTGCTTTTCTTGTGAAGAATTGTCTTCGTGTTTTAGCTAATATGTTTACCAAAACTTCTCATGACCCGTATTCATATGGCTCACACCTGTGTTTTCCACTTAGCGATGCTTTTCTCCTTCACTGCTTCCTCTAAAGGAATGTGATACGGAGAACTCGGCATGTATCCTCCAATGCAAATGAGTGAATCATGTGCCCTGTCTGCTCTGTTCAGGCTGAGGGCAGTTCGTAAATTTAGAAAACAAGTTTATTTGAGAACTCATGTAAATTTTTGTCAGAATGAGAGTGTGAGGGGACAGAAGGGAAACCACCTTGCTGGAAACCCCCCAGAACAAATTTTAACTAACCGTGTAGTGTTGTAAAACTGAAGTATCTGAATATGTATTTGAATCCATCATTTTTAAACTTCACTGCTTTTTAGGAGCCTAAATATCCAAAAACCCATCAATCTTACATGTGGGATTATGCACTGGTCAATGTGAATGCATTTGTGAGAAAGCATTTGGCATTACTTTGTTAGCTTGCTTGCATACAGAGTTATGCTGGGAAAAATAATCAAATGTATTCAAGGCATATTTGGTAAAGAACTGCCCTTGCACTTTGGTACAAACGTGTGTGACTCTGTGGTATTTGTTTGCCTCTTAATAGGGAAAGTCACTAGGAAAAAGGATTCAGGTGTGTCCAAGTCAGTACACAAAGTTGGATAGGGCCCTGGGCAACCTGCTCTAGTACAAGATCTGGATGTTGATGGCCCTGCCTGTGGCAAAGGAGTTGGAACTTGATGATCCTTGGGGTCTCTTCTAAGCCATTCAATGATTCTGATATCCAACCTGAACCTCCCTGAAAAACATGAGGCTGTTTGCTTTCATCCTGTTGCTAGTGAGGGTTAAGCAGTGCAGTAGGGAAGGATGTAAAAAGGAGGATGGTAGGATTTGGAGTTCTCTTAGTGGTCTTAAGTTCTGCTGGTTTACAGGGAGTCCACCACTATATTGAATGCATTTTGATAATAAACCTTGTTTGTATGACTAATTTGCTAACTGCTGAAGCAGAACTGCATCCACAAGCTTAAGATGGTAGAACTAGAGGAAGACAACTGTCTTGGTCTGCACTATCTCAGCATCTTTTGCTAGACTGATATCTGAAGAGCTGCGCTTTGAATGACAGAATTCTGCACCTGTAGTTTACCTGAGAAAGTATCTTCACTGGGGAGAACAGGTTTTGGCCCAGCATCCAGCCCTTCAGAGAAATAGTGACTGAACAAAGCACTGTTTCCTTTTAGTGGTGTTTATCTGCTGCTGTAGTGGTGTGTGAAGAACTATTTTGGGACCTGCTTTAACATCCTGTGTATCTGAATGCTGGGGGAGAAAACATGACGCCTTGCTTCTCAGTGGTCTAAGGTCTGCATGGCTCCAGTACATGCCCCTGGATCCAAGGGATGCAAGTCCCTGGGTGCTGAGGGGCAGCTTGTGGATGCAGTGCTCAGTGCACATGTTTGCTTGCTACAGCTGGCTCTATCACAGAGGTGATGCTGCTCAGTGTGGGGCTGCTGTCACCGTGCATTTGCTTTCCTTACTGCTACCATACATGGCCATACTGTAAAAGCTCTTGTTGACTGCTTGTGGTGGCAGAGCATGCAGCACTGCACCTGGATGTTTACTTGCAGCTTCTTGATGTGGTTCATAATAGATGTGGCTTTTTGTAATGCGAAAATAGATATTTGCACACGAGGCTGTACTTTGTGGCATTGTGTTGTGCGAAGCAGACGTGAACATGAGAATGAGCCTGCTACTGCTCAGCTCTGGCATGGTTTGTTGCAGGAGCTGTTTATTTCTCTGCCTCAGTTATAACACCACCTGGCTGGGAGGTAGTTGGGCAAAGCAGCCCTTGCTGTTGAGTTCTCCAAAGGCTATGAGAATGGTATTAACACACAGCTGCTTAGGCCCTCCAGCTCAAAAGTCAAGTAAAATATTTGACTAAACATTGTTAGTGCCACAAATACTCAATGTGTTCCTGTTCCACACAGTGTCTGTGTTAAAACTGAGCAAGAAATGAGTTCCCCCGAGCCTGTGTTGTGGTTTGGGTGGCACCGAGAGTGGCAGTACCCTGCAGGTGCAGCCACCAAAGGGAAGAGACACTGTGGTTGGTTTTATTAGTATAAGCAAATGTTTTGCTCATAAATAGGTTTGTTTTTTAGATGGAAATAATACCTGCTTAAATGCATAGACTGGATGCAGGGGACAAAAGCTTTTTGAACACAAAATTTGAGGAAATGAGAATGTTTCTGTTCAATACTCTTTAACTTGAAAATCTAAAGATTCTGTGGCCAAAAGCACTGGAGCTTCAGGATCTCTTCCTTTTCCCTCTAGACCAGCTACCAAGCTGCACTGAGCAAGGCAACACCTGTGACTGGTTCTGCAATACCAAAACTTGCTCAACATGTCAGGAGTAGCAACTGTAAAATTGCTTGATAGCTCTGGTTCCTGGAATTGGTGTCCGTTCACACTTACCCATAAGTGAGCCTTGTTGTTCACACTGTACTTTCCCTGTGTGAGTGGTGCTGTTTGGTGGGGGCTGTGGTGGGTGGGCAGTGAGCACCGTCCCTGGGAAAGCACAGAAAATGCTTGTATGTAAACTGTAAATGTCATTCTGCCCATTTACTGCTTAAAAGTGAATTTGCTGATTCTGGGCAGACTTGTGTTGCTGTGTTATAGACCAGTGTAGCACAGGTGTGTGACATCCAACGATAAATGCAGGGGCTGGAGCTATTGCAGGATGCTGTGCTCAGTTGGACTTGTGGGACTGACACCAGACATGGAACAACAACTTCCCATATTTCACAACTATCTGCTTTTTTTATTTTCACTTTTTCCTTCTGAGCACTGAGGATAATTTTTCCCACATTACCTCTTGTATTCCTTCCCTCTGTCCCACAGTCTAGTACTAATGAGAAAAGCAGTCTGAATGGCACTGTGAAGAAGTCGCCTTTGATCTGGAAGTCTGCTACTGATGGTAGTAAGAGGAGTAAGTCTTCAGAGTCGTTATGGGACTTCTTCCAGGGGCATTAGCTTCAGCGGGAGTGCTGTTTAGGCTGGAAAGAAAAACACTGTACTGCACTGGTGTCTGGACAGCGCTTGCTATTTTTCAAAGCCATTTGTCCAGCTGAAGCTTTCTTTCAGTTGCGGAAGTCCAAGCTGCGGGCTCCTTTAACGCTGTATATTAGATTTATAGTCTTTTGTTTTAGGGAAAATTGGTGCTTCCGAAAATAGTGGTGTTAGCCAGGGCTGCTTCTTATGAAGCAGTAGTGTCGGCATCTGTGGGAACTACCTCTGTTTAATGGATGTGTGCTTTTCCATAGGCATTGTGCCTCATCGTGATTTCAGGTTAATCTCTCTGAAATCTGTGCCAGATACCTCTCTTCTGAGCAGGGGTAGAATTTCTCCATTGTACCGAGTTGCATGTTCAGTGGTGCTGTGGCTATCACATTGCTCTGCTCTGTTTGGCTGACAATGGTCAGGTTCAGTCTTTTCCCCTGTCAGAACCTGATCATTCATGCGCTGTGTCCAGGTTGACAAACCAAACAAAGGGACACTTGTGTACTGGGAGCCAGAACCATGCTGTTGCTGCTGCTAAAAGGCTTTCTACTCCTCTTCTACCTGGCCAAGTTCCCCCCCCCCTTTTCACAGTTGGTAGGTTAATCTGATGCCTTGCCTTAGGGACAAGGTAGAAAATGCTCCTATGCTCCTAGGTCTTGTTTGGCTCTAAATCCCAAGCTAAGGGTGTAAATACTTCTATCTGGGTTAAGAAAACAGTACTGTAGCGTCAGTCCCTTGAAAAAACCATCTTGTGGAGAAGATGTTAAGGTTATGGAGCTTAGTGCTGGACTTGGGAGTGATTAGTGTGTAGGTGCTGTGCTCTCTTCTCATTCCTACTTGCTTTAGGGGGTTGCCAGATAATATTTGTTGACCAGGATAACTCTATCTGAGCTTTTATTTAGCTGTGAACTTCAGGGAATCTGTTTCAGGAGGCAAGAAAAAGAGCAAGCACGTTTTCATCTTGAACTGCAGAACGATGACTGATACCGATGTGCTGGAATAGCAGTTTTGGGAATGTTGGCAGTGCTGTAGTGTGAGGTTTGTGTGTGTTGAGACATTGGGCCTCATCTGGTGTCTGCTGTAGTGTAAAGGAAACTTAAAGTGCCTCAGTAAAAGTGTGCATTCAGTATGTTATCGCTATGGTAGCTTTTCAGTATGAACTTTTTGTCTACCAGCCTGCCACCGGCCAGCTATTCAGGTGTTCTTTTTGTAAGGGAAAGCTGTCTCAGATGTTTTCAGTTGAACTGATTTTGCTACATGCACTACAGTGGTAAAACATACATTATTCAGCTTTGGATATTGGCGCACCTGAAGGATTAACAGACTTCCAAGAAGCTGATAACTTCATTACTTCATAGGTAGACAACCAATTCTGTCATTGGCATTTAAGATTTTTCAGGACTCAAAGTTAACTGCTATGTGGGTTTTAACTGGATGAGGATTTGGGAGGGAAGCTGATAATTATTGGCCTTGCTAATGAAAAATAGATGGCTAAATAACACAGTTGCCACTTTAGCATTCTTGGCACTTCTGGTTATGACAATTTCAGAACTTAAAGATTACAGTAATTGTCTGTAGTCTATGAAATGAGTCTAGACAGTCTTGTCTCGGGCCACAAGGTTGGAGTTAAATAAATACATGATTTGGGCAAATAAGCCATCAGAATCATGCTTGTCTGACACAATAGTTCTTAGTAGATTTAACTACTATTTTATAGCTCTTCCTAAATAATTAGCTCCTTATGATCAGCTAATAAATTTCGGAAAATAAAGTACTCCGTGCCTCACTAATGAAGCAGAACATTTTCATGTTGGATGTTGTCCAAGCTGGTGTTCAAGAGTTCCTGGGGGCTTACTGTGCTAATAAGGAGGGAAAAAAAAAGGGATGGAACCTAATGCACTGCTATCTCTGACTGCAGTGATCTCATAGAGTAAGTGAAGTGTGGTTTGGGCTTGGAAAATCATCTTCGCTTTTAATTACATGCATGCTAATGATTCGTTGCCATTTTTCTTTTATTAATGGATCAAATGGTATGTAGTGAAAACTGCTGGGAGCTTTCACTCTTTTGGTTCAGCCCGTTTGGCTGGTTTCACTTGCTTATAGAAGAGGTTCATTAGAGTAATACCCTGGGTCCAGATGTCCGTAGCTGAGGTCAGGCTATCTGAGAAGTCTAGTTAACAAGCAGTTTGTTTGCTGCTTGAATAGACTGTAACCGTTCTGATTTGAGGTGAACACTTGGACTCTTCTCCAGGGTTTATCTTTGCTGTGTAGTCAGTTTTCAGTCTGTATTTGAGCACTTTCTCTGCATCCTTGAAGGGACTGTAAAGTGGCTTCATAAGACTGAGTGCCCTAAATGTAGCTTGGTAGCCTCTAATCTGAGGTCTCTTGCTGACTGTTTTAATTAGGTCTCAGTTACTGAACTGATGAACTATATTAATTGATTCTAAACCTTACCTCATTATGGTACTTAAATTTAAATATCAAAACCTCCTGTTATGCAGTTGTCTTAATGATGTTATACATGATCCAAGTAAGCTCCAGCCCCCTATCCTCAGGGGAACTTTACTGAGAAACTTTTTTCCACCTACAGCTGTATTCCCATAATCTGAATTTAGGAAAGGTGTATAACCAGATAATAAGTGTGAAAAGGTGTGGGCTTCTAGAGGTGGAAACCCAGATGATCCTGAAGAGCTTGTATGCATATGTCTGAGCCTAATGAAGTCTTAGATGAGAAGACAAAGTGCACCAGAATACTTGAATGTTCCTCGAGTTGCAAATTGCTATTGCATATATCTATTGTGAAGCAAAAATGAAGTCAAGACTCATCTGTGCTTGCAGGATAGAGCGTGTTTTATAATCAGACATGTTTAGACTTGAGAGATTGCATTGCCTTTTCAAAGAACATTGCTGGTGCTTATTGCCATTAAAGGGCATTAATTCAAGGCTATACAAAGAAGTCTTGAAAGACAGGGAATGTGAACTTCTTTCGGATCCTGAGTGCTGAAGGCTATATTGCCATAAGCAGCCAGAGTCCAGAGTTTAAGGTCCGTGTAGTTTACAGCATGTCTGGGAGGGCACTCAGTAGAAGAGCTGTAAACCAGAGGCAAGCGTTTGCAGGCCGCATAGCTCCCACTGCTGAGATGTGTGCAGCGTGGGGAGCTGTCAGCTAGCAATGGGAGAAATGTAAGCACAGCACAGATTTGGATTGAGTTTAAATCTGAAGGCTGTTTTAAAGAAAATATATATATATTTTTAATTCCCATGCAGTTCTGAACTGAGCCAAATGTTGCTTCTTTCTGTGACAAAACATGTGAATTAAAAACCCTTTCATTGGTGTTGATGTTACCTGCATGGAACCACTACCCTCTCTGTCCATAACTCAAGTGCTGAGGCTGCATTAACGCTTCACAAGAGGTTCTCCTGATGGTTTATTTAAGCCTGGCAGGAAGTTAGCAAGAAGGCATGCCATCTTTTTCAATAAAGTATGTGCCATGTTTATTCTGTGAGCCTCTGTGGTAGGAGCACACACTCGCAATTTGTCAGGCTGCTTTGGTTATGTGTCACATGCCTTTTCTCTGAGACAATATGGCACTTCATGGATCCTCAGGTTTGGTTTTTTTCCCCCAGAATCCTGTAATTATCTGTTCAGGAGTCAGAAGCTCTCCAGCTTCTGCTGAGCCTAAGCTGTTCTGGAAGTTGCTGCAGGACAAAAATGGGAGCAGAAGTGAGTGCATTTGTGGATGGGAAGTTCAAATCACCTAAATGCAGAAAGGAAATGTGCTTAGACAGGATTTAGATGTATGCATTGGTCTTCAAAATGAAGATACTTCCCCTGTATCCCATTGTTCCCCCCCCCCCCCCCCCCCCCAGCCTCTGCTTCCCAGCACCTGTGGGTGCAGCAAGTTGTCTTTGCTTTCAGGTACTTTGGGCAGGGATTGATGCAAAGACCACAAAGAAGTGCTGTATTACATGGCTATGCGCAATAAATACATCAGTATACCAAACACAAGTATTTGATTTCTTTTTCTTTTCATGGTGTAATTGTCCCCTATATATGGAGTAGAGAAAAGAGAGGCACAAAAATGTATGGCTGGGCAATGGAATTGATTCTTTGGTGCTTCCAAGCACAGTTCCTTGACTATTTGTTAGAGATCCATTGCTATGGGGAGGAGTGTGAGTTATGCTTAACTAAGCCAGGTGTTTATTATGTATCCCACGAAATCTTGATCAGGATTTAAGACTTGTACTTCACAGACTACAAATGTACGTGGTGGGAGTAGCAAAGTGGGACGGCTCTTAGGCCTTTATGGGGGATGTGAGGACTTGGTGTTCTCTGAGATTTGAGCAGGCATGGCCTTAATCATAAAGATCACTATTTTATGTACATGCAATGCTTGTTCTTCAGGAACAGATAAGAACTTATCTATTTGATAAAAGCAGCCTTGCTTTTTTTTTTTTTTTTTTAAACAAATACTGGGGTGGGGGGCAGCAAGAGTCATAGCTGTGCTTGGGTTGCAGTACTCCCCATGCACAAGGGTTGCTTTGTGTGTGGCTCATGCCCTCTATTTTGCTGTCATTTCAGTTTAACCTTCTGCTGTTGTTGCCTCTCAGTTTTCATTGTTAAAATTATCAGGTGTTTCACATCACTTGATAATTGCAGTAATTGCAGTTACAAATTACCTCTGTTTCCCTGGGTAGTCATAACAGTGCTGGCAGGATGCATTATGACAGAAGTACTGTAGATGGAAGGAAGCATCCCTGATGGCTTTCAAGCACTGAGTGTACGTAAGTTGATATTTTTCCTGAAGAAAGGAACAGGTTCTCTTTCTGGTTCTATCAGTAAAAGAATGTAGCTTTGTGAGTATGGGGTAGTTAGAGAAGGACATACCTGCCCTTCTGTAGTGTCCTCCAGTGTTTTGATAGTGGTCTCTGCAGCTTGGTTTTCATCAGCATCATTCTAGACCTCTTGTCACTTGTTCTCCCCAGTCTGCAGCAGCAGAATGTTTCTGTAGCTATGCGGAGCTTGAAAAAGCTGCCGTGGCACACACAAGGGCCTCAAAATGTGATCCTATGGACTGGCCATAGGAGTGTGCTGTAGTTCTGGTCTCAGGTGAAGGGCAGAGGAAGAAGCCAGAAGAGAACAGATGCTGGGAGCCTGCGTAGTGCTGTGCTTCAGGTTGCTGGAACATGCTCCAAACTCAGGCTGGGTGCTCAGTGCATTGCATTCACCGGTATGTTTGTTTTCTGTCCTGACTTAGCAATTACAGCTGGGAAGGATTTGGGGGCTATTTGCAATGCTGAAATTGTGGATGTTATTTAAATCCAGAGATGGTCTGTAACTTCAGCTGGAGGGTGGAAACCCTTCTATTTCCTTGCTTTCACTGGATTGAAACTAAACATTTAAACATGTGGAAAAAATTTAAATAAGCAACTAGTGGCTCTTTAGAAACATTAAGCATATATTTAGTAAATACAACAGAGATTATAGGCACGGCGAGGATGAATATGTATTTTGGCATGTACTGCTCCTTCAGCTTAGTCACAGCAGTGTGCTTTGCCCTTTCTATGTCTTGCAGCTTACCTCGTGGTGCCAAGGGGTGGGATCCAGTGGCTTTTCAGCCTGCTGGCTGTTGATGGCCCAATGAGGACTAATTAAAAAAAGCCCTACTGAAAAAAATATATAACTTGACAACAGGCCTGTATCTTTACACGTAAAAATGTCTTTTTTTCCTTTGCTAATTGTTATTATTAATTTATAGGGAGGGTGTCCAGGGAATGAGTGAGTCCAGCTAATGGAGGAATTCCCCTTTGTATACTGAAGGCAGCATAATGAGTTGAGGGGGGAGATTATAAACTGAAGGCAGATTTTCACACATCCTCCTTGCCAGAAAACTTGGGTGACAGAGACAATGTGTTAGGAGTTACTCTTATCTTTACAAGGGGAGCAACTGTTGGAATGAACAGTTACAGGCAGTGTGGTAATGTCATCCTGCCAGAGTGTTACAAGTAGAAGCTCCTGGGAAGGTCAGGAAATCACAGGGTTGTAACCAGCAGCACAGAGTCTAATTGGAGGTCTGTAACTAGCTGTGTTCCTTGGGGGTTGGTACCGGATCTGGTCTGTTCAACATCTTCATCAGTGGATGGAAACGATGAAGTCTACCTTCAGCAAGTTTGCTGGTGATGCCAAGCTGGGGGGAGTGGTTGACACACCAGAAAGTCTGGACAGACTGGAGAGCTGAACAGAGAGCAACCTGGTGAGGTTCAACAGGAGCAAGTCCCACACCCAGGGAGGAAGAACCGCATGCATTGGTACATGTTAGGGGCTGACCTACTGGAAAGGAGCTCTGCAGAGAAGGGTGCTTTCCTGTGCAACTTGCTGTAGGGAAACTGCTTTAGCAGGGGGTTCGACTCAAGGTCTCCAGAGGTCACTTCCAAACACTACAGTTCTGTGTGTTTGAAATGTGTTTTAGGATGGTGATAATGATTGTGTATAGGTGGGAGTGAGTTGCCCAGTTACAAGGGATCATAGAATCACCAAGGCTGGAAAAGACCCTTGAGATTATCCAGTTCAAACCACCTGTCACCAGTATTTCCCACTAAATCACATCCCTCAGTACAACATCTAAATGTTTCTGGAATACCTCCATGGTTGATGTCTCCACCACCTCCCTGAGCAGCCTGTTCTGATGCCTGGCAGCTCTGGGAGAAGTATTTCCTAACATCCAACCTGTAGCTGTTCTAGACATTACTATTTTTTTTTTCTTCTTTGCAAAAAGGCTTGTGCCCTCAGTAGGTTTGTCTCATCTTGGAACAGGATTGCCTCAGCAGTCTTAGAAAGAGGAAATCTAGAAAATTTCTTGCATAATATTTTGGGTAAACTGTATGGTTGATGAAACAGCTGGGCTTAGCTTCTCATTTCCCTTCTAGGAAGTGAGTGGAAGGAGCCTTGATCTCATTAGTGATGAAAGGAACGGTGTAATAGAAGACCATGTTTGCTTACTGTCTTCACAACAGTTTCTTTTAATTATTTACTGCAGTGAAACTGATTGAATGAAGCTCAGCTCCTCAAGTTCATCACGGAAAAACTCTATTACTTCTGGGAGGGGAGATATGGCAAATGTGTCCCTGTATGGTGACCAATTGCAGTGCCGCAAGAGAGTGATCCTGCATGGTTTGTACCAGCCAGCATCCAGGACACTTTAGCTCTGCTGTTTTTTAGTTTAGCAGAGAAACTGTTGTGGAGCATGAGGGCTCATACATACCACTTTCATGCGGTAGGTGAGCCTGGCATGGCACAGCATTGCTGAGCAAATCTGCCTGGATTTAGCATTGGCATGAAACCCATAGGCTGGTGGTGGTTTACTTCTGTTGGTGCTGCTCTTAGTCTTTTAAGCAATTTGATAGCAAACTGCATGACTACCTATAGGAGAGCACTCAAGTCTTGGGCTCCTTGGGTGTGCTGGCACAGGACAGCCTTCAGAGGTAAGGGTGCCACCTCTTGGAGTACTTGAGGCTGTGCTGTGTTGTCTCTTAGTTCTTTAAATGCTGGCTGAGTGGCAGCAGTAAGATCCATTTCTGCTCAGGTTGATGCATGCTGTATCTGCTACATCTAATGTTCTTAAATCAATCCTGACTGAATAAGGCTGCAAACTGTGGTTAACACTCCCTATAGCAACTAGTCCCAGTGCAATTTGGGATGTCTCCTTCCAAACTAGGAGCTATTTCAGGCACGCTAGCTTTGTCTGCTGCCTGCAGGTAATCCACCGCACTAATTACTTTCCAAACCTCTCCTAGAGTGGCTGTGACAGAGGCCTTAGCAGCCTATCTCCAAGGGAGGGAAGAAATTGCCCATATGAGTCTTGCTAGATAGAGGAGCTCTGCCATGTGCTCAGTCTGAGTTTGAGATGAGGCTGATGCTGGGCTGTGACAATTTATTCTTCATCTGAGGGAGGGATAGTGCTCCATGTATGTGTGGTTAGTCTGGCACTGAACCCTTCCTATAGCCAAGTGCAAGATGGCCAGGCTGCAGTGTATGCACATAGAATATACGCAGCTGGCAAAATGCATCACAAGGAATGATGTGCCAGTCCCAGTAGGGCAGCAGCAGCAGCTCATTGTCACGGGAGAGTTTTAACCATATCCTGTGCTGATGGAGATATGTCTGGAGAAGGTTGGTGGGCTGGTGCTGTATGTTCAGTTATTTTAGTTGTGGGATTTTTTTTTTTTCCTATTTTCTGACTGTGCCTTCTTCAAACTTCATTAAGTTTAGGGCACAGATGCTGAGTGCAGTGGTGTCTTGTTGGTATCTTTGAATTTATGTGATGGGGAAGATGCTCCTATGAATTTCTGATGCTGAAATAAAAGGCATACACCTTATTTTTTGTGATACCCTAATTAATGCAAGGACAGCCTCCCCACTTTCCCCTCCCCCCCCCCCCTTCCTCATGGCAGTCAGTGTGTGGCTTTAAAGCATTCCTATTTCCTTCCTGGCTTACAGAAGTTAGTAGTGTATGTAGACAGTGCTCTTCTAGTTCCTGTGATACTCATCCAGGTGTCTGAGCAGTCAGGGCAATGCACATCACCAGTGGTGGTACTGAGGGGGAGGAATTTGATGATGTTCAGTGACTTGTACCACATGAACTCATTGCTAGAAATAGTTACAAAACTGGTAAAGAATTCTAGAAATTGCTGGGAAAATTCAAGTGCTTCCTAGAAATTACTTAAGAACTGGGGAGGCAGAATCCTGGAAATGTACAAGAGGTGCCAGAGAAGTCTGAACCCTGTCATGCATTCAGAGAGACACAGCAGTTTCTGGAGGGTCAAAATGCCCCAAGAGACTGATTTCTAGGAATCCCTGCTGGGAAATACAAGGCATTATTACCAGAAGCCAGAATTCCTGTAGTAATCCAGCAAATTCAGTAACTCTGCTAATGTCTATAACTTATGAGGAATAGAAAGGCTATGTTTTTGAGCACAAACTATTGTATGTGGATATTAACCTGCTCTCTTTCACTAAGGCATGGGGCTTCAAAATCTCAGTGTCCTGCATATGTTTCTTACACTTATTTCTTTTTCCCCCTTGCAGTCCTATTTTGTTACGGATTATGACCCTACGATCGAAGACTCCTACACCAAACAATGTGTGATAGATGAAAGAGCTGCGCGCTTGGACAGTAAGTAGTAGAATAAAAACTGCATCACTTATCTGTCATATACTATCTCTTCCACAGTCCATCTATTTATTTTGTTTCAAAAGTTTTGGTTCCCCCTTGTCAGTGATTTCTTCAAGGACAAAACAGCACCCCTCCCAACATCACCCTCCCGTTTTTCTGTATGTTTTACAGCTGCACTCAAGTGCATTAGTGAAAGTTCATTGGACTGTCTTTTAGATTGGTTGGTCTTGAATTGTTCAATCAGTCCCAGGATGCGTTATGATCCTTAACAAAAATCTAGTAAAATCTGTGTAGAAGTGATTTCTTCTTAGCTGTTCGCAAGAGGCTCTTGTAGAATCCTGTCAAGGAGAGGAATTTTGCTTTTGGTTTATATTCTTAGAGCTTGAACTCTAGTAATTAATGTTTTGCTTGTGTTCAGTTCTGGATACAGCGGGGCAAGAAGAATTTGGAGCCATGCGTGAACAGTACATGAGGACGGGGGAGGGTTTTCTGCTCGTTTTCTCAGTCACTGATAGAGGAAGGTAAGTCTGATGGTCAGTCATGTTAAATTAACAAAAAAATTCCATCTCTACATCTGTGACTAGTCTAAAATTGCTGTTCCTAATCCATCATTGGGAAAACAAACCTCTAATGTTCTGCAGTGTAACATGTCTTCAGCACTGAAAACCCTTTGAAGCAAACTGATGAACTGAAAGGGTCTGTCCCTTAGGGTGTTGGCTGTGCTTCTGTATGCTCAAATGTTCCGTTATAGGCCAGTGTACTAGTTTCTTGCAGGTGACAGTCTTAAAGTAAGGGCAGTGTGCTATTATATCCCAGTTCTTAGGAAATATCTCCTTGCCATGTGCTTGTTGACATCCAGTGGCTGGCTCTGTGGGTTTCTGGGCAGAGGCATCCAGCTCAGGCTGTCTCTGTGCTTCTGCAGGCAGGTGTTTGCTGCCTACTCCTGTGAGTTGACTGGAACCTGCATACTTGTGGAGCTGAGATGAAATACAAGTTTTCTGATGGCTGAGAGCTTGGTCAGGTAGCTTCTGATCTTTGTAAGAGCAGGAAACTCCTGTGTATAAGCAGTTGCTGTTGTCATCTTCTACAGAGCTAGATAGATAAGTAAAAGGTATAAGAGAAGTGGGAAGTGAACTATTAAGTTTGCTTTGAGTTGTAACAGAAGAATAATAAAATGAGGGGAGAAAAAATCTTTGCAATATTATTTTCCATACAGATTCAGTATGGAGCCTGCAACTTCTGATTTCACTAAAAAAAACCAAAAACAACTCTCTATAATGAGAATTAAAATAAGTATTCTATGGAGCATACATGCTTCAGTTGGATGCGCACACTTCCCTTATGAGTGCTGCAGAAGTACAGATTCATCTTGGTGCACTGTCAGTAGAGGCTTTACACTCCTGTCAGAGATCCTCATCTGGTTTTTAAGGCATACTGAACACTTGTCTTAACATAAATATTTTTGTAGCAGGGGACTGTGCGCTTCTAAAATCACCATGTGAACTCCTTGGCTTGTCTGGAAATCTTAAGTTTTTGTTTGCTTTTTTGGCTAAGGATGTGCCTTGATCTTAAGCAGGTCTTGTCATGTTAAACCTGCATATTACTTTCCCCTCTAAAATCCTTTAGAGACTGATGAGGAGCAGAGTTCTTGTTTTTGTTCTGATACCCATTTTATTCAAGACTTGCCTTGCCTGTCTGTGAAGCATCTGCTAAAGGTATCTGTCTATTGTGGATGAGGCATTTTGAACCATGAGATCTGTGTGAGTTAGTTGGTAACTTTCACCAGTTTCCTTCAACTGTTATGGACATCGAAGTGGAATATTAACAGTGGAGGTCCGAGAGTATGCCTATGGCATTCCTTCTTTCTACTTCATGTTTCCTCTCATAATTGCTTTCGAAGGCTGAGGTGTACTGTATTGTCATGTCTGCCTATATACATTTTTTAATGAAATGTAATTGTAAGTGGCTTCAGACTATACAACTGGAATTATGGTGGCTGGGATGTCTCTGAGCTAAAGAAAACTTGACTGTTTACCAGCATCACTGTTGAAGCTCTATATGCAGTGATGAAGTTTTAACTGACTATGATTTTTTTTTTTTTTTCCTTTCCAAAAATCAATGTTTAGGCCAGAATTAGCATTAATATACTGCATTACTGGAATACTCCTGTCTAAAAAACATTACTACCAAATAAGACACATTTGGTGACTTCAGAGCTTTTTGCTCTTTTAGCCTTCCTGTTTTTCTCTAGAAGGTATAATATTTTTCCTTCCCTCCCCATCCCCCTGCCAAATTCCTGGATGCAGCTGTGGAGGTTGCTAGCTGAAATATTGATCACCAGTGTTTCCAGACTGCGTTTTGAATACTCTAGATAGAGTTAAACTCCAAAATTGGTGTTTATAGATTGATCTCTGTCTGCCTGATTCTCTTCAACTGGTTGGCATCCTGATACCTCTAAAATGGAACAGAGTTTTGCTTTACCCGTTGTCCAAATGAAGTCCATTCCTCTCTGTTGCCAGCTTGGGTGAGGATTTTTTTAATTTGAGTACTGCATGATTCTCTAACTGGTCATGCTGTGACAGTGGACTCTTTGATGGAGTGCCTGCAGCTGTCTATGCTTGTGTAGTGTGGCAGGGCAAGTCCCAGTAGGTGATTCACCATTCCTGAGCTTGTGCAAAACCTGTGAATCTATGAATTAGTACATTGATGTTCTATTTTTCTTTTACAGCTTTGAAGAAATCTATAAGTTCCAGCGACAAATTCTTAGAGTGAAAGATCGTGATGAGTTTCCTATGATTCTAGTTGGTAATAAAGCAGATCTGGACCACCAAAGACAGGTAATTAATTTGTTACTAATTACTGCTAGCTCTCTTATGGAAACTTCACTATTTTTCACATGATAGAGTGGTGACAAGAAATAACTGGAAAAAAGAGAGGATACCGTATTAGCCAACTATAATGCAAAAAACAACTGTCCTCAAATCTTTGAAGTAGGATGGCATTCCACAAGCAGCAGATCTGTCTGACTCATGGGTGATGTTAGACCAAATCTATTCACATATAGAGGTTGAGAGTTTTGTCATGGCTCAGGCATGAATGTGTGTCATTCTTCCTATCTGTTACTCACCACTGTGCACTGTGCCAAGCAGAGCACATTCCAGCACTGCCTTTGCTGTTACTGCTCACTGCTGCATTTCGTATGAATGAGTAGCCATTCGTTTCTTTCCATTTGACCACTTGTCTTCTGCATAACTGACTTAGAGCTTTGGAAGCTGAAAGTATAGCAATACAATGACTTCCTATTTGTTTACCTTAAAATTTTGGAATCAGTAGCTTTTAACCTCACTTCTAGTTGCAAGAGAGCTCAAAAGATTTGATTAAATAGATTTTCTTTATTGATTCTTTTGGTTTTCATAAATTGATGGTTTGAACTGAAATGGAAATCATTGAATTAAATGAGCAGGGGAAGGAGCAGGTGTCAAACTTCTTTCATTCAACTTATTTCAGAAGTTGTTTTCTCCTGAGATGGTGAGATGATTCTTAAAGCTTTGGAAGAAAACATGATTGGTTGGTTTTTTTTTTTAACATGGAAGTAAGCTAAAATCTACTGAGATTTCCCTATTTTAAATGATTAACAAGGAGAGAATAACTTAAATGATAGGATTCTCAGATTTGTTTACCTGACTTTATTTTGTCTGTGAGTGTTTACCTAAATATTACTCTTTGCTAACTAAAATATTGCCTGTGTCAAGAACCAGCGGCTTGAGCACGGAAACATTTGACTTGATATATGTTAGTATTTTAGGGGTTTAGTACACAATTGTCAAAAGATTTTTCTCAAAGACCACTTGAAGCCATGGAGTTCAAAAGAAGTTTCTATTAAATACGCTCTCTTGATTGTCACACCCTCTCTCTTCAGGATCTGAGTATAGTAAGATCATTACAAAACTTAAGACTGATGCTGAAAGATACTGTCTCAAAAGTTGATCTCTGATCCTTGTGCATTCCTTCCAACATGGGATGTTCTGCTGTGAAAGAAGATTTAACATAAGTTCTGTGCAGACTCATCAGAAGTAACTTCACATGTTCACACATGCACAGAGCTATATAGCCTGTGTCCCTGAGACAGAAGTGGAACGTGTTCCCACTTCAGTTACTGTTGTTCTCCATCATAATTCCTGGATTTAACCTTGCGTGTCCTGGGACATGAGGCACTTCTCATGACAACAGCTGTGCATTAAGCTATGTAGGTAAAACTGAGCTCTTCTGAAAACTCTTAACAGCTGATGGACAAACTTCTGAATACTTTAGGAAGGAAATAACATCATCTGTTAACCCACATTTTCAGAGGATACCTGCAAATGTAAATAGTAATCCTGGAGATCGTTCCTAGAAATACTTTGATCTCCTCTACCCTCCTAATGTTACTGCACAGCCTGTAACTTATCAGATTCTCCTTTAAAAGAGGTGCCCTCTGTTTTCCCCTGCTAATCCCTCCATACTTTACTAGTTTCTTTTTCAGAAAGCAGTTCAAAGCAGCTGCTTCCACAGTGCCCAACTTTGCAATTCTCTTCCTACATCTGAGCATAAAAGCATGTATCACCAGAAGCGTTTTTTGTGGCTTCACTAATTGGTCTTAGATGCTGGTACGCATAACTACTGGTACTGCCAAATTATTTACATGCAAATTAATAGGCTTGTCACTTTTGTCCGAGGTCAGGACTTAATCTTCATGAATGTGTAGCACTTGCAGGTTTGCTGAAAGGGCTAGCTGTGTGTTTTTAACCCTTCTCTGCCCCTTTCTCTGTCATGAGATGGGGCCTTGGCCTTAGGTCAGCCCAGAGGAATGATTTGGGGATGCTGAGGTGACATAATAGTTCCCCAGAAGGGAGGGGCTTTTCTCCTTCTTGACTTCACATCTGTGCTCTTTCCTGTGTTGGTGTAAGCGCTCACCCGAGGCACTCTGCAAGCTGAATCATCTCTTTAGACAGGGAGAAAAACAGACAAGCTGGAAGGGCTCTGATACGTGTGTAAGTGAAATCAGCTCATGGAGAGATGGAGTGAGTGCCAGAGCTTGAAGCATGGGAAGGGGTGGGACTGTGGCTCTGAGCAGAGCAGGGAGGAGTTGGGGTGGGGGGAAAGAAAGTGAGGCCTCGCCTTTTGGCAGCAGTGAGCAGTGAGATGTTATCAGCTGGATGTGAAACAGCAGCCAGAGCCTCTGCTCTATCACGTGAGCTCATTCTGCCAGCTTCCATTCAGAGCACTGGCTCAGCTTGCTGACCTGGCTGAAAGCAAGTCCTGCCACGGCATCTTCCCAAGTATGGAGAACTCCAGCCTGCTGCAGGCTGGCTACCCCGGCAGCATGAGGGAGGGGTGGGAGCCAAGGCAGAGCTCTCCCTCCTGAGCACTGTGATGTGGGAGGTGGCTTTGGGCTGTAGCTTGTGGGCACACAGAAGCGCTGGCCCTCTGCCAGTAGTGCTTTCTGAGCTTCAGAAAGCTAAATGTTCAGAACCAGACTGTTTGTGATCATCATCTACCTTTTTCCTGAAGGCAGAAAGCAAGGTGAACTAACAAAGTATGCTCTGAGAATGTAAAACTTAAGTTAAAGGGAAGTCATTTAGCTTGTGTTTCGATCAACTTGTGATGCTTATTGCAACTAACGCATGAATCTTTCTGCATCTGGACAGAGTTAAATGTGTATTAAAATGTTTAGGATGTCTCAAGGGTCTGACCACACCTCCACACAAGGAGCTGAATTCTGTAGTTCAGACAGAGTGCTATCATTGTGATACCATACATTTGGGAGCAAGTAACCAACAATCACTGATGCAGTGCTGACTGCTGCTCAGAAAATACGTGGACTGCATGGTACTGCTGAAGTGCATGGGCTCTAGTATGATCCTGATGAACCTCAGTGGCATGCTGAAGGTATAGCTTAAGATAGTAGCTATAATAGAAGTAGGTTGATTCAGGTGTTCTTACAAGAAAATAAATAGGAAGCTTGAAACAATAGTATACTACAGTAATAGCTGTAACTAAGTGGAATTAAGAGAGGATGTGTTTTGTCTCATGTGTAGCATAGGAGGTGAAGTCCTGGATATCCACCCATTTGGCTGACAAAGGAAAAGCTGTTTTATTAGGGGAAGAGCAGCATTGATCTTTACAATTTCTTTGTATGATAAGAATAAAATCATCGATTTTTCCAAATTCCCTCCTCAGTCATGGGTTAAAGACACATCTCTGTTCTTCCCTTGGAGTCAATGTCATGTAGTGGTCTATCTTAAATGGGTTAATTCTGTGCACCAGACAACATTGGATGTTACTGCAGTAAGGCAGTTAAGCAGAGCTGTCTGTGTAACAATAAGTGCTACCAACAGGGGAGCAGGCTTCTCAGTGCAGCGTGTGTGACTTTTTGAAGATAACTGCTGGCTTAAATTGGGTCAAGTCTGCTCATTCCCCAGATGGCAGGGTTTCAAGGAAAATCCAAGTTGCAGCAGGAAAATGCTTGAGTTTCATTCGAAGCTTGTTTCGGATTATACATTGTTGCTGAGCTAATACAGTGAGCTGGTGTTAACGTCCCTATATTGCTGAATATATTTGAAACAAGACTTATAGGAGAGGTCACTTTATCTTAGGCCTACATAGATGATCAGCAAGGCCAGTGATACCTGTCAGGTAGTCTTGTGGTTAGACCTTTCTCTGCATGGGCCTGGATACTAGCAGACAGTAGTTCATAGCTTGCTGTTGCATGAGTGGTTTGGCCTGAGATGTCTGACAGTGGCCAGATGTAGTGATGTCTCTGATCTCACAGTATTTTACCATCAGGTTTTGCCTTGGTTTGCTTCTTTCTGACTTCTATTGATAAAAAGCAATCAGCCATTTGATGCAGTAGTTGAATACAGAAAGCTAGTCTTTGATTAGGTGTCATTGCTTCATAACCAGATAGTGTTTCCAAACCAAAGGGTTTCTTGGGGTCTCTCGTCTGAGGGGATCCACAGTCACCTTCTGACACCAGTTCAACATAGCCTTTACTCTGTTCAAGTGTAAGGAGAAGGTATGCTGGCAGTGTTGTAGAAGCTATTTAGGTGGAAGAAAGAGTAGAAATGTAAGAAAGTTTGTTTATAACAATTATCAGATACAATAATGTAGAGGGAGAGCAGTCTGAGATCCATTCTCAGGACTCATGTACATGTTGAAATGGAAACTGATTCAGTAAGAAGGCTGTTACTTAGTGGGAGGTGGGGGATAAGCTTTTCCATGTATGACTTGCTTGTTTACATCCATTATAGTGTTTAATTTGAGTAGCCTCTTCCAATGGTATCTGAAAGCAATTAGTAAAATACCTAAAACAAAGGATAAGCATTGTGAGGGATGCCTCTTTGTATTCACGCTTTAGCTTATTTACACAAAGGTTGTTAATGCAGAACCAACACACCCAGTCTATCAGAAATTCTGTTCTGGGAATGTTAATTTGAGCATTCCCTAAAGAAAAAAATACATATATAATTTTGATTTTGCTGGTGTCCTTTAATCTCTCTTGTCTTTCTTAACTGAAGTCTATTGTGGTTGTCATATCTAAGCTGGGTGCATGGAGAATGTGAGAGAGTGGGAGCTTGTATTTTTGATTTCTGCTATTTCTATGTTTGCTTTTTCCAACAATTCCCTTGGCCTTGAAAGCAGATCCTGTATGTTCTGGTCTCTAATTTACTGCTTGAGCGTTGGAAATGCTTCCATGGTGTGCCCAAAACAAACACACACAAATTTAAATTGGTTTTGTTGAGGTTGCTAACATTGACTGCAAGCTGCTTCAAATATTCTGATAAAATTAGATAAAATGGCAATAAGATTATTTGGAAATTAAGCAGTTACAGATGTTCTTGCAAAAACAACATGGGCTTTAATGTTGTATCTGTAACATTGTACATGCAGGCTTTTGGGGTAGTACAGCTTCACTTTATTACAATGTTAGTTTCCTACAGCTACATTTGTTCAGTATCTCTAATGTGTTTTTGATACAGTAACAAAGAAAATAGTGATACAGGTTCTGTTTCTCCTCAGGACCCTGTTTTCTTTTACAGTCATTGAGTTTTATTTGACTTTAATCTTCCTGGGGCTACAGTAGGCTGTGCAGGGACGAAGAAAAAGGGGGTTGTTTTTGCAACTGTTGTGTTGGTACTTGAGCTTATTTTTGTCTGATGAATGAGACAAAAAAGCATTAAGGTTTTTGGAAGTCTCCATGCACTCTTTGAGGGTTCTGCAATGCCATTGAGATGTCATAAAATAGCTGAGAGTGTTTCTCAAAATGCAGCTTCTGAATAAGGATACTTCAACATTTTGGGGCTGGGGAAGTAGATGAAAGTGGAGAAAATCCCTCACGTATCATTTGGTTTTCAGGCAGTAGTGGAGAATGGAAGAATCCCAGTCATTCATTGTTTGTGCCCTGCTGTTAGAAGTGCAGGTGCAATAGACAATGTTGGGGTTGTGTTGCAGTGTAAGTGGGGGGTGCCAGTGACACAGGAGTCAGATGGGCCCAGGATGCTGTGAGTGAGGGCTCACAGGCCTTGCATGTAGCTGTAGGAAAGTACTGCATGTTATAGAGCACTTCTGCATCTTGGACTGTGCTGGGTGCTTACAATGATGCTTTTCTATTTCCATCTCTTTCTGCTTCTGTGTAGTTTCTTGATCTCAGCGTGCATCTGACTGCCTTTTCAGAAACAAACTAAAAATAAACCCTCAGGGTCTTTGTTCTCATTATATCAGCCCCGTGCATGCTGGTTTAACGTATTTCTGTGAAAGCAGTGTAATCTTTGACACTTCTGCCACTAGCTGCTGCCTTGGCAAGATCTGTTGCGCTTCCTTTTATCACCAAAAGCTGCCCTTTCCTCCCTGTTCTGGGGGCAACTTCCTGTTGAAGGCTTTTTCAGTGTCTTGCACTGAACGAGGTGGCCTCTGTCATCTGTCCTCACTGCTTTTGACTTCATCCAAAAACATGCAGCCATCTCCTTTGTTTTTGCACTGTGACCAGCTTTTTATTCCTTTCTGTATTGGAAGTCTTCTCACTTACTGCCTTCTGCTTCACCACTTCAAGTGTTATTCCATCTCTTTATGAAGCTCTGTTTCCTTTTGATCTCCCTTTCCTTCTCCCAAGGGGAGACAGAGTTTCATTAGTATCTCTTAAGTGGGGAGACTTATGTATATTTAGACCTCCTGTGACTTAAGGTAGATTTAAAACTGGATACTTTCATATTTTGTTGGGTCATAAATTTATAATGATTCAGAAGCTAACCCATGTTTGTGTGGTTCTTTTTGTAAAGTTGAGATCCTATTTTTTCTCTAGATTTATGTGGGCCAGAGAGAGTTGAGTTCAGCATTCCAAGCTCTTGTGGTAACCCCAGGAATCTTGACTCAGGCAGTTGATCTGGGGGGTTCTTGTGTGCTTAGGACGGGAAACTTGGTCTTGTTATGCAGAAATGAAGTGAATGGGAGGCAGCTGCAGTAGAGGAAATTCCTTGTATGTTTGGTCTTTGTTTATAAAAAGACTTGATTTGAATGTGAAAAGATGCATTACAAGAATTCATTTTCCAATTGTATTACATGGGCAATGTAGAAACTGGTCTGTGGCCAGATAAGCGCTACTGGTTGAGGGAAGTAGACCCTTAAGCTGTAGCTGCAGTGCCTACCGACACAATTGTGCCAGCACAACGTTTAACTGAATGATGGATTTCTCTTACAGGTGACGCAAGAGGAAGGTCAGCAGTTAGCAAGACAACTTAAAGTAACATACATGGAAGCCTCAGCAAAGATCAGATTGAATGTAGACCAAGCTTTTCATGAACTTGTCAGAGTTATAAGGTATGATAACTTAAGTCCAAATAATTAGTGTCCCCACATTAATGGAAAGCTTGAGCAAATGCATTGAAATGTAGCAGGAGGCAGCTGAAAAAATTCTGCCTGCTGTAAACTTTAGCCAGTATTCTGTGTTCTAAATGTTTCCTGTGTAATGTAATGGTAGAAATATTTACATGGGTATTATAAGTATTCAAAAGAGAACTTAATGACCATAATCTTTCAGATTTTACTGAGCACCCAGGAAGCCAGCCTGTAACATAAATGTGAGTGTTGGCCCTCTGTAAAGAGCAAAACCAAAATAATATCGCTCATTTCTGGTGCTCGAAATTATTTAAGTCTGTTCCCTATGCAAATATAAAAGCATAGAATTGAAATACAGTTTCTATGTTTGTTGAGCTGAAAATGGTTCTATGAGTTTAACTTGAATATCTGTTTCTAGGAAATTTCAAGAACAAGAGTGCCCTCCTTCACCAGAGCCAACACGGAAAGAGAAAGACAAAAAAGGCTGCCATTGTGTAATTTTCTGAGAATCCCAAGAACCAAGCTGTCAACTGCCAGATTATCATATATATTTTTTTTCTTTCCATCATTTTACATCACTTCTGGTATTGGTCTAGCCTTATATGTGCATGTCCTAAAAGTGGTCACCAGAATAGCCTTAGTCCAAGAAGCTGGCAGAATAGTTCTTGAAGACTCGGTCATCTTGGGGCAGACTTCACAACAAAACACTAAGGCTGCTTCTTTAATACCACAGTTCCTTCCTTCTCTCCCTTTAAGAGCTTGCACCTTGTGGAGTTTTATTCGCAAAGGAGATGAAACAAAACCGTGTAGGACAAGGTGTTGAAGTCACACTTAAGTTGTCTCTTGTGAATTAATTTATTTTTACTTCTGACATTTCGTTAGCTATTACAAAGACCTATATTGAAGTACAGAGAATACTTTTAAAAAATGTGGGTGGATTGGCTTTTTTGCCCTCAGTTAAATTAGACTTGAGTATTCAGCTAGCCTTAAGAAACCTACACTGAATTTCATTGTCAGCAAAAATTTTCATCTCTTATTTATGCTGCAGTTTTGTTTCAGTGGCCAAAACAGTCTACTGTATTTATTTTCTGAATCCAGAACAGCTACGGGAGGATTACTGCTACTATTAGAATATGGCCAAATACCTGAGCTCATTCTGGATTGAGGCATTTCAGCTTCTTATGAAATTTCACATCATTGTTTTTTTTTTGGGGGGGAGGGGAAAAAATTGTCTTCCTTTGTATTTCTGGGTAAGGGATTAAGGAAAACTAAAATTGTAGCTGTTTTTGTTTCATGTGATATAAAAATGAATTTGATCTTTCCATTGTCAGAGATGATTAAATGTTTTTGCTATATACTTTTATACATTATTTTCTTATCAAACTAGTTAACAAGTATTTTTATATGTTTGTAAGCAAATATGCTTTCACAGCATAACTTGTGTATATGTAAAGATGAGTATTTAATTCTCACAGTTCACTTTTAACTGACAAAATGTGGGATTTGCCAAACTGTGGTAAACTTCTCCTTACTCTCCTGGTTATACCCAAGAACGGCCAATTATGTGCCTGCCCAACACACCCATAGAGTAAAATCTAGTGTTGTGTTTTAATCAATTTCAGTACCCTTTACTAAAGACTGACCATTATGTGAATTATTAAACTGTAAGACTTTTAACTGATTGTTTAGTTAAACCGTGGATGGTTGTTTAATTTTCAGTTCTGTGGATTGTGTTTAAACAATTCAAGAGTATGTTCCCTGATATTGAAATACTGAGTGGTATTGCACAGTTGTCACCTTACTGAATGTGTCCAACAGTTCTTTGAAACTTGATTATTAAGCAAACCCTTGTATAACTTCAGGTGCTAGAATTAAAGATGATCTAACCATTATCAGGGGGTAAACATAATTGCCTCTTTCTGACTCTTCTAAAACCTTGTTCTTTATGGAGGGTGGGGGAACAAAGGAGGTGATGGAGCCCAATTAGGAGATCATTGTGCACATCTGCACCACTTTCTTCAAGCTTGAAAGTGAAGTCATTTCAATTTTAATTGTGATAGATGGTAAAAAGACAGTATTTATTCTGACTTAAAATGTGTGATCAGCAGTCTGCTCAGCAATTCCACTGTGCTTCCAGCTGTGCTGTCTGTCAGGTGCTCTGCCATAAATCTGGAAATGTCTGCTGAGAAAGCAGTGTTGAAACAAGTTCTGGTTACCTTTCCTGCAGCCAAGCATTAGACCTCAAAGCAACAATAGAACCATGCATAGCAGAGGAATTCGGAGTCATTCTGAGACAGTCAGGCTGTTTAATTCTGAGTTTGAGAGAGTGAGTAGCTCCTCCTTCCTCCCTTGAAGTAAAGTTCTTGGGTGGCAAAGGGCTGCTTATGAATAATGTGTAAAAAGAATTCAAAGTAGGAGTTATGGTGAAAGTACATTTAGGAGATGGATTACATTTTTCAAGTCAAATGTAAGAAATTACAGCCTGTAGCAAAGATTGTGTGTTTTAATGTCTCTAATATGAAGAGCTCTTTGCAGTTAAGTCAGTAACTGCATTAGTGTATTAGAATGAGTTAAGCCAACAAATTGCAGCTTGCACATTGAGGCTAAAGCCGTGAGGTGCAAGTATGATTATTAAGTTTCACCTTTTTCATTTTTTTTGGCAGCTCACTCATGAGAGATTGATCTTAAAATAAAGCTGCTGCATAGATAAGTCTTCTAATATGTAACTAATTCACAGAGAAGGCGGAGAGCGCCACGCCCTCGTGTTTCTTCCTATGTAAAGCAAAATTGCTTTGAGGTGGTTGATGCTAAGCAGCCTGTTCCTTGTCTGCTGAGCCACACTGTAAACGTGGTAAACTTAAGCTAGTGAGAATTGGGACCATGAGGTGCTGTAATGGAAATTTGCTCTAAGAGTTTGAGGCAATGTGGTAGTTGATCTTGCTCTTATGACCTGCCATTCCTACCTTGGTAGCAGTTAGCAGCAACTGGTCATTGTATTCAAAGGTGATGGAGGAAAATACTGCTTCAGTCCCCAGTGTGTTCGCAAAGTACAGCGGAGACCTTGTTGGCCTTCTGACATTAGAGCTGCCAACAGTAGCTCCAAGCTGTACACTCTGGGTTGTTTGTGAATTGACATTGCCACCTGTAGGATAGCACTTCAGCTGACAATGTAAAGGAGAGCTTTTTGAGACTTCACCTGGTAGAAGAAATTCTTACAGTTGTCCCTTTCTTTTGTAGCAGTTGTTTCCACATCTATAAATCAATGAAGCTCACGCTTAATGAGTTTGGGGTGCTTAAAATATCCATGAATGATCTGCTTCTGCTAAGGCACAGAGAAGGAGGTTTGGGCCTTCGTTTCAAAGCACAAAATGACTCACCTCTTCCCAGAATCCACAGCTCCTGAGGCTGCTGCTCTCCTGGAGGACTAGGGGTGACTTGCTTATAGGTAAAAGCCTTTTTGTAAAGTTGGTGAAGTTTTATGGGTCATCCATCACTGGGGAAGAGCACTTCCTTGTAAGTATGTTCTCAGTTCTGTATCCTTGCTTTGATTGATGGATTTGCTTTCTCTGACTTAACAAATGCTCTCCATCAGTACTCTTGTACTAGCTAACACGCACAAGTGAAGAGGTGGATTTCCAGAGGTACTGCACCTCCTCTCAAATTTTCTGTTTTTTTTGGTACAGCCTGTTGTGGTGAAGTAGAACTGCTGGTACTGACGACAATTATGAAATTACCTTAATTGCACAGGAAAGAGAAAAATAAAAACAATGAGAGGATGACTGGCTTTGTCTGTTTCCAGCCTACTGCACTGGGTGTCTGCACAGTCTCCCTGCAACCAGTCAGTCACTGCTGCAGGTTAAAACTAATCTAGTACAGCAAAATTGCAAAGTTGTGTAGGAATATGAAGTGGACGATCCTCCCATCAAAGTTGTTCTGCTTTTTTTGTCTTTAGTTCATTAATAAACATTTGCACTGGCCTGTAGTGCAGAGTACATTGGCAATGCCCTCCCTCTTCCTGCACAGAAAAAATAAAGGAAAATTGCTGTTCCTCTCCCTGCTGACACAGTTACTGTTGGTTGCATAGCAGTGCTTCACGTTTAGGCTGTTTTATGGGAAATCACAGCTTGAACCACTGATTAATTAGCTGAGGCAAGTGTTGGGTCAGCTGTGGGAGCACAGGTGAGAGTAATCTAGCTGTGCTCCAGAAGGAGTGGACTTCGACTCCACCTCCTCTGAGACCTCATTTAAGGGCTGACCACCACTGAGGCAGCATCTCTTGGAGATCGCTCCCCAGTGGAGACTGCCTCAGCTATTCAGTCAAGGCATCTACTTTGGTGAGTTTTCTTTACTAATAACCTTTGACTATTTATCACCATCTTGGTCAACATCTTTATATTAGCCACCTTTACAGCTGTCAAGCAGGAGGCTGTGAAATAGAAGCCCCAGGACTGTAGCCATCACTGAGTGGGGTTCCTGCCCTGTCTTGTCTTGGTGCTGTAATGATCTCATTTCAAACAGGAGATTCCTGAATTCAGTTGCTGCAGGCTGAGCACTGCCTGAAGTTACCCGGACTTATTTAGAAGTTTGGTGCCTGGAGAAGCTCAGGAATCTGCTAAGCAGTTTCTTTGCCTGCTAAGTATTTGTTTGCTTGATTTAGGCATAGG
Source organism: Coturnix japonica (assembly GCF_054131305.1). Classification (NCBI taxonomy): domain Eukaryota; kingdom Metazoa; phylum Chordata; class Aves; order Galliformes; family Phasianidae; genus Coturnix; species Coturnix japonica. The sequence goes on along the minus strand of NC_140667.1, from coordinate 16,904,388 downwards.
TTTTGGTAGCTTTATACTTTCCTGTGCTCTAGCCTGAGTGCAGGCATGCAGCACATCAGGTGCAGATATGGGAACAGGTAGGATTGCCTTAGTGGCCTTTTGCTGGGAAGACAAAGTGCTTTAAATGAAGAAGAGCAGATGTTGAAAAGACAGCAGATTAAATTACAAGGAGAGCATAAATCCCAGAGATGGCATTGGGAATGTGTGTTGTGCTCGCTTTGTGTAGCTGTGCTGGGCTTTTATACTGAGACCACAGCTATTTTGGAGAGTTTGAGAGCTTTTTGTGGATGGAATGTGAAGGGCAGATGATGTCCCACACCACAGCTAGATTGGATTAATGTGTGTAATATAATCAGTGGTATTCCTAAGCTGGCCCACAAGCAGCGTGCAGAACTAAATGCATCTTCTTATTGCTGGAATGCAAGTTCTGATCTGCAGAGCTACTTTTTAAACTGGATTTTGTGAAGTGCATTATGCAGAGTATTTGGTGCTCATTAATCAGTAGTGACAGCGCTTCATGCATTATCTTTTTCTTAAAAATGCTTCTGACAAAGTATTGTGGAGAGGGAGCAGTTAGCACTGCAAAGTCCAGGCACTAAAAATTCAAATAGAGGCAGTATTAAAACCTCTTAGCTCATCGCCTCTGAGTCCTAGACATTAGTTAACCCATATTCCAGCAAGTTTTAATTTCAGTTGAACCTGGCTGCTGAAGAGTGAATGGTCTGAATGCATCCCACATTCCTCATGGTGTATAAAGATGAATGAACATACGCCAGTTATGTGAATGTCTTGTATTCCTTAAAGTCTTTGGTAAAGTTGGTCTTCAAGACCTATCTGGGACTATACCCAGTCTGCTACTGAAACAAGGCAAGGTGAGAACACATGGGCAGCTTTCCTCTGGCAGCCACACGGTGTCACCCATAGGCATGCATGCAGCTTCTGGGGGCCTGTGTTGTCATCGGCCCTTTGCAAGAGTTGCAGTGCTTACAGGCAGGGCAGGAATGGAATACAGGAAACTGTGGCATTATGGAGGGCCACGTGTCAGCGCCACTTCTGAGTATTTTGTTCTGGGAAAGCTGTAAGGTCTTTATGGCTAGGGGAAAGAAAAAGCATTTGTAAATAGTTCTGAAGAAAATTGTATGAAAGGAAGGATGTTTGCAATCTAAATGCTAAATGCATGTTCAAGAACAACATCTTGGTTTCTATATAGTCTGCCTGAGTTTGGCTGTGTTAGGAATGGGATCAAAACAGAACTGGTAATGTTTGACTCTCATCAGCAACACATGTGGTTTGCAGCCAGGAAGTTATCTGAGCAGTGGGAGGCTGCGCGTAAGTGGGGGATCTAAACGAGGATTGCAGTTAGTGGGAAAGTAAATGCAGTCACGTTGTCTAGGTGCCGATTCTGATGTTCTCTTGAGTGGGGAAACCTTCTGAACGTTGATAGTGGAACAAAATTTGAGTGTTTCTTTCTGCTTCCAGACTTTGTGTTTTCACACCAAGTCCCTGTGTGCTTTTGTATCTTGTACTGCCTGCAATTGTGCCTATCTCTCATTGCTTCACAGAATGTCGTGTTCCTCAACTGCTGGCTTTTGGTCTCATTTTAACAGGCATTCATCCCTATCTGTTCTTTTGGGAGACTGAGCTGTTCTGTGTCTCAAGATGATTTTTTGTATCTACAAAATAATCGAGTGCCTTAATGCATTTATGGAGTAATATGTTGACAACGTGAACTGATAGCTTCTACTTACAAGCTCATCCCTCTCCTTTGAAAAGCTTTGAGTCATTCTGAGAACTACTTCATCAAGGTTTTCAAAAGCACTGCTTCCTTATGCAACTTTCTCTTCTTTCTTAATGCCACTTCTGAAATCTCCTTTCATTCCATTTTGCTTCCTGAAAGGATACGGAATCGAAAATATCTTGTGAATTCTGTTTTGACACATCTTTGTCTTGCAGATTGCTGGTGTGCAAGTTGCACACTGAAGGTGCTCACCTCTCTAGGCCAGTTGTCTCTGAACTCGTTTTCTGCTTGCTATCCTTTTCTAAAATGAAAAGGAAGGTGGGCCTATCTTGTTTGTCTTAACTGACTTCAGACCATCGGATTCTCCATTATGACAGCCAGCTGCATGATGCTGTCCACATCTAATTCCACACTTGGTTGGTTTTGTAAGATATCTCGCAAGACATCCATCACTGTCAAGTCCAGAGAGCTGGGCTCTCTCACTGCTGACCTCTTGTTCTGCAGCGAGCTGCTCTGTTGTAACCTTATCACTTCTAATGTCTGTGGAGGGCAAGCAGAGAGCAGTCCACCATTTCCCAGTTTTGCTGTGGCAGCCAGAGAGAGTTCTTGTTACCACGCTGCTTTGCAGACAGGTCTGCCTTGCTGTCTTATTTGTTTGCTGTCTGCAATAGAGAAATCTGTAAGGGTGTCAGTGGTTGCGTGCAAAAACACAGCCAAAGGAAGTATTAGCAGTTGTTTGCTTCTGAATCACGAAGGCAGGAGGAGCCCTGGAGGAGCAGCACAGGGAATGACACATATAACACAGGGTGGAGGTTTGAAATACCTTCTGGCTGTAAGTTCTGTGCTGGGACCGATGTCGTCATTCCTACTGGAATTGGAGGAGTGTATGAACTTTCAGCATCTCACAGTGCTCAGCCAGGCGGTGCTGAGGGCTGGGACTGTCCCTTGGGTAGAGCCTCACCGCTGCTGTGTGGTGCTGTGGGCACTTGGCCGTCCCTTTTTGAAGGTCGGCTGCAGCAGAGGGGTCACTTTGTGGTGTAATGTTTTGGATAACTGAGATACCAGTCCTGAGGAAAGAATGCAGTACAAAAACAAAACCAGCAGATGGAGACTGGAATCAAACTTCTTTTTTTTTTTCCCCACGTATTGCCGAAGGCCTCTGTAGCAGTCCATAGCACAGCCTCGAATTTGCTGTATGCCATTTCCCACCTTTATAGACTGTCAGGATGAGCAGGGGATGAAAACAGCTAACGAGCCAGTACAGGGCTGCCAGAGCTATTAGGACTGTATAAATGGATAAAAGCAGCATGCAGTCCTCTGTGGGACACTGACAGGCAGTGTATATACACATTTGCCTGTTGTTTTTTGGTGGCTGTTGGGAAAATCATGGTGCTTCAATTTCCTTTCTGTAAGATTTAATGATGCTGACTTCTCTGCAAGGGTGCTTGGGGGACGGATGGATGAAGTTGGTCATTGTATTGGAAACAAGCTAGAAATGTAATGGCTGTAGCAAGGAATCTTTAGAAGCAGTATTTGCCTTTGAAAGAAAGATTAAATGCAGAAATGTGCTGGGTACAATGGTTTGAGGCTCTCAACACTCTAAATGCTCAATTTTTCAGACAAAATTGTTAAGCCCAATTAGATGAGCTTTTGTTTTGGCATTTGAAAAACTAAACAGCAGCACCCTTCCTTCCTTAGTTCCCCAATAGAAAATAGTATACTATTCAGGGCACTGTCATATGGCGTCTGTGTTGTAGATGTGAAGTATCTGGAGCCTCTTCTGCCCATCCCAGAGGTGTGTGTTGCCTCCTTACAGCTAGCTAAGGATACAGTCTATTTTGCAACCCACCCAAAATGGTGTAGCATTTCTTTTCAGGTGTCTCTCACTCATTTTAAGATGGCAGATGGGTACAGGGGTGTCTCCTTAGCCATCAGTGCTGACGTACAGCATCTTGTTTTGCTCGAGGTCAGGCACTGCTAGCTGCAGGAGCAAGAAGTGGTGCATACAAATCACCGAGGGTCTCAATTCCTACATGTGTCAGAAGAGAGCCTGTGTTGCTTTAGTCTCCGTCTACCTTCTGAGCATCATCCCATACAGACAGCAGCCCTGAGGGCACGGACAAATCCCTTTGCGTCACCATGAATTAGCGGTGGAGGGAGTCATAATCTTATTGAGGAACTGCTCTGTCTGTGGAAGGAAAGCAATTGGGGCAGTGCAGAGTGGCACAGCCTGGCGCCCTGTGGTGGGCAGCTCAGCCCTGGCCCTCCACTGGGCACACCAACCTGAGAGTGGGGTTTATCTCAGCACCTTTCCTGTCTGACAGGCACAGAGCTCTGCCTGTCCTCCTCCAGAGCTCACCTGCTGGCTGTGCTGCACAAAGAGCATCGTCTGCAGCTACAGGGAGAGGCATCTCCTCTAGCAGGTGGTTGGTCATAGACATGATGTTTCCCAGGGAAATTTTCTGGGCCCAGAAACATGCTTCCACCTCATCTTATTTCAAGAACACCCAACCTGAAGCTGTTTTCTGCTGGGCTTTTTGACTTGTTGTTGAAGACGTTCAGCATCATCCAGTGACTCAGCAGGTAGTTTTCCACTCCTTTGCAGCACAGCATACACCAGCACGGGATGTCAAGGACATTCTGCCTCAGCTCTGTTGCCTGTTTAACATCTGTGGTAATTTCAGTGTTCCAAGACAGTGTTCTTGCTCACTATAGTGCTTGCTCAGTGCTCTGTCTGAGAGTGCAGCAGCAGTGAGACCCAGTGGAGAGCTGATGAAATGAGAAGACCCTCACTGTTGGCTGTGAAAGAATACTCAGTGAAGTTTTGATATGGAGCATGAAAAAGCTCTTAGACTTGTTTTTAGTAGCCTGCCAGGAAGGGATTAAGGGCTCAACCCATCCACCTTCCCAAAATAAGGACTGAAAATTTAGCAACTTTTGTGGAGAATAAGGGTTTAACGTGAACTCAGTGAACTGAATGGTGAATAAGAGCGTATCATATGTCTGTGAATATCTTTCAGCTTGAAACAGGTTCCTTCTATTGTGGTGCTGTGACCATTGCTTTCAGCCTGCTGCCCTCCACCCGGCCCTAGTAGGCAGCTTGGTTTGAAAGGAAAGCATGCTGGACGTGGGTGTTTGTGACACCTGAGGGAGTGCTCTCCTTTGTTTCTGGTGCTGCAAAACCATTAATAGTGGGATGCAAAATGATGGCGTCCTGACTACAGGCAAACATACAATCACAGAATGGCTTGTGTTGGAAGGGACCTCATTTAGTTCCAGCCCCCTTTTGTAGACAAGGTTGCCACCTGCTAGATCAGGCACTAGATGAGGTTGCCCTGATAGTAGCATGGAATAGTTAAAATGGGTGGAAATACTTGTTCTGCTTCTGAGAAAAAAACACACTCACAAAAAAACCCCAGGCTGCTGGGGATGAGCATAGGAGAGGTCCACACAGTGTTGCTTGCTGCCCTGTGTTGTGGCTCACACACTCAGCCCCACGGCTGGGGGCTTCTTCCTGCAGGAGCTGTGGTGAGTGAGAAACGCGGCTCGTGCCCTGCTAATTGCTGTCTGCCTCAATGATCCTGCTGGAAAGACCCAGGGACGGCGGCGTGCTGGGAGATGGCTGATGTCAGCGCGATGGGCCCGTATCTGTGGCAACCAGAATAAATAAATAAAAAAAAAAAAAAAAAAGAAAGAAGAAGCGTGTGCCGGAGCAGGAGACGTACAAGCTGCCGCTCGCAAGCGCAGCTCCAGCCGAATATCTCTTAAGCCGCTTAGCACCGTCGCTCCAGTTCGTTACCTGAGGCCCTCCTGCCTGCAGGCGGCCGAGAGCATCGTGGGACGGGATCCCTGGGAGCCCCCCGGCCCTACCTGCAACCCTCCTCCGCGCGGCAGTGGTTTGTTCCGTGCATGCACAGCCCAACGCGAAGCAGGCGCTGAATTTTGGCCCCACTGCGCAAGGCCGGCGGCACCCGGCCTGCCTCCCTCCAGGCAGTGCGGAGCCCTGCTCGGTGCCCGCGGGAGGCCGGGGATGCTGGGCGTGCCGTAGCCAGCCAGAGATGGATGGAGTCGGCAGCAGCAGGACCATGTCTTACAGCAGGTGGAGTTACAACAGGTATCGTCTATCCCAATTTTTGTTGTTTTTTGGGTATTGCTCTGGCCCTACCAGGGTTATCTCCAGCTCAATGTGCTCATAGGGATGAACTGAGCAGTGTTCAGACTCGCAGAGAGGCAATCTCTGGTAGCTACGGCTCAGAACTGGCACCTGGGTGCTTCCTGTGAGTCCAAACTCCTGTTTGAGAATGGGTTGTGGCTGCACAGTGGCAGTGCCAAGCCGAGCTGCTGGGGAGACTGTGTGTGGTCTGTGCACGCAGAACTGGGCCAGGTGTAGTTCTGAGACAGGTGACATCTCTGTGCTGTGATGTGTAGCCAGATGTTCCTCCTCTCCTGGGGAACAATCCTTGCACCATCAGGTTTGATTTCAGGTGATTCACAGTGTTGACTGACAGTTCTTTGAGCTGGGTGAAAAAGAGCAAACTCGGTACTCTTCCTTTTTGTGTGTCTGTGTGTTACATCTGAAATGCAGTCAGATGCATTGTTACCATCTGACTGAATCACTACTGCAAACCACCAAAATATTCTGAAGAAATTACCTTTGGAAGTGTTTTCTGGGCTTAAACCTGTATTCAGTGCCGCCTACACTCCCTGGTGTGGGGGTTTATGGCTCATGCATCTATCCAGAGAGTTGCACTTGTTTTCTGTGTGTTGCCTCAGCAGAAATATGTATGGATTTCAGCCTCCAGCATGGTTTATTAGCAGCTAGTTTCCAGCTTATAAAAACGTTCACAATAAATCCAAGGCACGCAAACTGATGGCTGCATAATACGTATTTCTTTTTCAGCTGGCTGTGCTGGGAGGCTGAGGAATGAGTTGTTGCTTTTCCTGACAGCCTTCCCTTGCTGAAAAAACACTGCAAAGTTGTTCTCGCACATTGACACTGTCCTCCCACACCCTGCTCATGCCCAGGCCCATGACAGGAGGAGGCAGTAACTCTTTTCTTTATCTGAACCCTGATTGCTGGTGTTTGTGATCGGATCACAATCACTGCCCTATCTTTGACCTCACTAAAGAGGGACAGAGCTGGGGGGGGGATCCTTCTGTTGGCAGAAACACCCTTTGGTAGTAGTGAGCATTGGTTGTGATTGAATAACTTCTAGAAACTCTCTTTTCTTAGACTTGCTTCTGTTTTTCTTGATGTTACAACACATTGGTTTCAGGCTGGGAGGATGATGTGCTGATTATCCCTGTAGACCTTTGTGGGATGGGAGGGGGGACTGCTACAATGGCAGTGCTGTCACCAGCAGCCACAATATGTCACATCTGTTCCAGGGGCAGTTGGTTTGTGGCAGGGCGTTTCAGGGTTCTCCAACAATGACTGGGCCCAAAGCTCAGGCAATGGGCAGAAGTGCATTGCTGTTGTGTAAGAGGCGAGCTCCTGTAAGCACAACACATGGTTGTGTGGTTGGTACTGCCAGACCTCCTGGTGTCCTGGTCAGGCAGGCAGTCTGGGCAATGACCTGCTAGTGCTGAGAACTGCAGTTCTAGTTACAATCATTAAGTTGAAAAAGATCTCTAAGGCCATGTAGTCCAGATGCCCAACTACCATCATACTGCCCATTAAACCATACCCCAAAGCACTACATCTCCATGTTTCTGGAACCCATCCAGCGATGGTGACTCAAGCACCTCCTTGGGCAGCCCATTCCAATGCCTGGCCACTCTTTCAGAGAGAAAATTCATGCAGTTAATTGTACTGAATGAAGAGAGGTGCACAAACAATTAGCAGAGACCAGATAAAAAAAAAATCACCTCAAGTGCTATTTTCAGTATAGGAAAGTTGTTGGATTTTTTTTTTTTTTGTTGTTTTCATTCTTATTGTTATTCCAACCCCTAAAGCTATATTAGCATGAATGTAAAAGAGAAACAGGTACAGCACAAAAATGCTCCTGATCAGTGAGTATAGCATCCCCACAATCTCACTGTTGGCTTTCTGAAGGCCAATCTTGCATTAGGCATAACGTAAGGTCTGTGCCTTCCTTCCATCTCAGTGCTGTGATGATTTCCTCATCACTCTGAATCCCTAGAGCCAAAAGCAGGGACAAGGCAGTAATTTGGGCAAAAACTGTGGATGTTTCAAAGTGCTGGAAGCACTCAGGACTCCTCATGGCATTTCTCATTGGAGTGAGTGTAGGGCCTGGTGGTTTCTGTGTCTTGGCTGGAGGACTCTCAGGTAGGAGACTGGAGGAGCTGCATCAGGTCTTACATCTTACATCAAGGGCTCTTCCTTTCCACCTGTCCTCCTTTTATGTCTTGGTTTGAGCTGCAGTTTCTTCCCTCCTTTCTTATGTTTCTTCACAAGATCAACACATTCACAGCCTTTCTCCTCTATCCATTTTGTTTCATTTCCATACTCACTTTCTATTTTTATTCCTGCATCCATAGTAGAGTAACAAATCATCTCGTTGTGATTAATGGAGGTTTTCTCCACTAGCAATTGGAAGTACCTTTTAGTAAGCTTACTCCTGGGATGTTTCAACTCTTGAAGGCAGCTGAAGACTCATTTCCATTAATCTTTCTTTGCTCTATCCTGGATATCAGCATTGATCATGGCTCCCTTTTGAAGCTGCTATTTCTGTTCTGCCTATTTTTACCTTGTGTTGAAAAGCTGTGACTGTGTGTTTAGGCCATGGTGTTGAAGGGTTTCAATCTTAGATCTAATTTTTCAGGGCTTTCAACTCCTCTACCTTGATCTTTTCTGGGACACGCTGTTCTCAAGGAGTAAATAGGAGATGTTCTATGAACTCCCATTCAAAAAGGCTTTCTTAAGGAAACTGTAATTCTTCTTTGATGTATCATGTCTGAAATCAGGAAACAGGTATGCTTCTTACCTCCCTAAGCCTGCAGTAGTGAGCGTGCTTTGACTACATGGAAGGAGCTCTACTTGCTGCAGAGCCAGCTCAAGCCTCATCCACTGACCTGCTCACAGAATCTGGAGCTACTAGGTGTCCTGAACTGCTCTTGTCACTTTCTATGCCTGCTCTTATGAGAAGGTAGCACATTTCTTAGAAGTTACATAGCATCCCTTTCTACACAGTTTCCAGTACTGCTGCTCCTACATCAAAGCCTGACTGTAGCTCTGTTTCCAGTCCCCATGGATCTTCAGGTCTTCTCAGGACCTAAATACAGCAAGAATTTGTGTACTTGGAGAGGAAGCTCAGTCCTTTCCCATGAATGAAGCAGGATTTGGCACCCAGTGGGTGAATGCTTGATATTTCCTTATCTTGAACACCACCACCCTTTTCTCCTCTGCCATCTGTGTTCATACAGGTTTGCTGGAAATCTGGGTCATTTTTTAGTTGGCTTTTTTTCTTTTTTTTTTTTTTTCCCTCTCTTCCACAATACAGTGTCATAATATCAATTGCATAGGAGAGCCTAGAGCTGGGAAATTTATTTTCATCCACAAGTCAAAACACTATGAAGGATTTGCAGGTGTGTTCGCACACATCCTTCTTGGGTTGGATACTAGGAAAAAATGTATTCTTAGAAAGAGTTGTAATACATTGGAATGGGCTACCCAGGAAGGTGGTGGAGTCATCGCTTCTGGAGGTGCTCAAGAACCTTGCAGATGTGGCACTGAGGGGTATGGGTTAGTGGACATGATGGGGGTGGTTGGCAAAGTAGATGCAGGAACCTGCACCCTGATGGAGGACAGGCACAGGCTGTGGGTGGCATGGAGGAGTACACAGATGGCTTCTGTTTGCAGAGAAGAAGCTGGAGTTGTTCCTCCTGAACCTTGGCCTGAAAGATGTTATTAATAACCATTTCAACCAATTGTAAGGGCAATCTGATTGGAGGATGTTTGCTCAGGTACACGCTACAGCTGGTTTGCTAAGTAAGCAGAAATGAAAAGGGACAAGTAGCACTGGAGAGGGAGGGGGCAACAGGAGGTTATCTTTCGCTATGATAGAGGAGGAAAGGAGCAGACTCTAAAGAAAAGGAGGACTTCTAAGCTTTTTCAGGACAAATAAATGGCTGAGGAAAAAAAAATGTTATCCAAATGTTTCATGCAGCAGAGAAATATATGTATCATCTGGGGAAAGCGGAAAATGCTGAAGGCACAGGGAATAAATGTGTAGTATGTAAAGGAGCGTGATCTTGGGATTTCCAACTGAAAGAGCAGAGTGTTGAACTGGAGCTGTGGTGCATGTGGTGAAGCCAGTGGTTAGCAGAACAGATCAGTAGGAGAATGTTAAGGAGGAAGAGAAAAATCTCTGGGAGGTGATGGAAGCTGATAGATTTTGAGAGGGGGGGAAATATTTAATTTTATAGCTGGTAACCTTAAGCTGGGAGCTTTAAAGAAAAAAACTAGATAGTCGTGTATAAAATTCTTGTGTGTGTTTTTTTTTCTTTCCCCCTGAAGATTTTATTTCACTAAAGCCTTCAAAATATCCTTATGCTAGTTGATACATACAGATAACATACTGATAAGTGCATAATATGTACCTATTCAATGAAGAATCATGTGAACTTTCACATCTCCCTATATATTTAGTGATAGTACTGGTATCAAGACAGAAATGTATTTTGGTCCCTCTGTTTTGGCAGCCTTGCAGGAACTTTCAAGTTGGAACTATTTTTAAAAAGCAGTGCTATGGAAATGAATGTTTTACTTTCTTTGTGAAGTCATGGGGTAAGTGGTATGATCTCCACATTGGAACAGTAAAGGGCAATGCAGCAAACTGCCTCAGCTTCAGGCTGACAGCCTGTTTCCTTCCTGTTTGGAGAGTTCATTAGCAAGCTCTCATTAACAAATTCAGTGATGATTTCTAGTAGAAGATGGAGAGAAAAAGTAGAAACAAAATGAATGTATATTTTTACAACATTTGTAGGCTTCTATAAAACCTCCCATGTTTCTTTCAATTATATGCTTAAAACCTGTATTGAGGATTTTTCTTGAGCCATGAAGATGACTCCAGCGTTTCCTCAGGGTAATAAGGGCAATAGGAAATCATAAATAAAGGGTGAGTGCTATGTGAAATGCCATAAGAAGCATTGCTTTGGTATCATTTGGTAGATCTTATTCCTTCTCCTTCACTCTTTTTGTGTGTTCTGCAAGAGTGCTTTCTGTTACCACAACGAAGATATAAGGCAAGAAAAAAAAAAAAACAGTCCTATAGCAGAAATTATTATAACTTTTTCTAAGAAGTGGAGAATGTGGTTGGGAAAGGGAAAAGCTATGATGTGTGCTGTATTAGGAGTTACATTGATAGTAGCTCAGAATTATGAGTTTTTGAACACTGAAGCAGAGAAGAAATAAATAGGTCCATGCAGAACTCGGTGATTGTGTTACAGGGTCAATGAGACACAGAACATAAGGCCAATGAGCATCTTCACACAGCTTTTTCTGATGCACTATAGATGAGGAAAGAATTCTGCAGTTTAAATTACAAGGAAAGGAATAAGAGGTAGACCATTACCTTTGTTTGTTTTGAATGCCTACTTAGACTCAGTCCTGTTTTCACAGAGCTTATGGACAATCCTTCAAAATATATTTATTGAAGTTATATTTTGTCCAAATGAAAATTCTGTCCAAAAGTCCTATTGAAACATTTTCTGTGGAGACTCTTGAGGTATCAAAGCCAAATTCTGCAGTGCTTCGTTGGGCTTTATATGTATGATCATGCAGGTTGTTTGATAGAACTGTCACCTAGAATTCCACCAGAAGACAGGGAACTTGCATGGCCACTCTTGGTCTTCTGTGGCAGGGATGGAAGTCAAGGTGCTTCCTGGATAGCTGGGGCTGCTCTGCTTCTCTGACAGTCTATGCGGAGAAGCTCCAGCTCCTAGTAGTAAATCTCCATTTCTACTTTATTCCTTTCTTGATTTTCAAGTAATTAGTGTTTTATTGTTTGTTTTTTGTTTTTTTTTTTTCCATGTGAAGTATAATTGAAGAACAACTGTAAGGGCCTTCCCAGGTCAAATTTGCTGCTTTAAGATAACTTAATGAAACTTGGATTTCACAAGGGGATCAAACAGTTCTGATCTGATTTTCAGAATTTAGCTATCTGTATAATTAAACAGTGCATTCAGACCTGAACTAATTTTCTGGAAGGCACAGATAAACTTAAAGGAGGAAATAAGGAGAATGACCGGTAGGCAAATCGGCATCTATTGATTATTAAGCAGCTGCTCAGTCTCACTTCCAAGCTTGGCTTTTATGTGTGTGCAAAGCACTGTTAGCTACCAAGAATGACGTGTGGTCAGTGGATTTAGATGGTTTTAATTAGCTCTAAGTGAATCTCAAAAGAGCAAATAGCTTGCTCAATACAGATTTCTGAAGGTAAAGTCCTCAAAATAATAAAGAGTTCACAGTCTTGTCTTGGTAGAGATGAGTGAGTAATGGGTAAATATTGAGATGGAGCTGAGCAGCAGTGGCACTGGATCTGGACCCCAACATATGGTGTGAAAAAAGGCTTGTAAGATACTCAGGGTGACTGCTTGCCTGACATGCTTGAAATGGTCCTGGATTTTAATCCAGACTACAGCAGATGTATGATTAGTACTGAAAAGTGTATTTTTGCCCTGGCCTTGGGGGAAGGCTGTGGTTTGCTTCCCAGTTGTACTCTTCAGCAGACATAGACATACTATCACCTCTTTCCAATAACCACATATCTGCCCTCTGAACCCTGAACTTTCTCTCTTTTCATCCTGAGTGCACACCACATAAGCTACATTTTCCCTCTTGCATGTCTTATTTTTCTTCTCTTCTACCTAGCAACCTCTTAAATGTATTAATTAATGGGGATTTTGAAATTCAATTTGGGCCACTGACGTGGAAAGTGCAGGAGCCGGTCTGGGCTATGAACCCCAGCTGAGGCCAAAGCCTGTTTAAGTCCCTCCTTGCAACCCTTCTGTTCTGCTACTAATCACTGTAAGAGGATTACCTTGAAGCAAGGGATGTTGGATACTGCTGTCAAAGATGTTCATATCAGTCGCTGGGCTATTTTCATTCATGTGTTTGCAAATATTAAAATGATTTAAAGAAGCACACCAGGTGAACTGCATCAAATCAATATAGTCTTCCTTAGATTATATCTACCAAGAAAAGAAACTGTGGACTAAAAAACAAGACCTGGCCTTAAACTGGAGCTGAGTTGGTGTTCCAGAATTGCTAAAAACCGGAGCTTTTTCTCCCATTGTCCTCTTGTGTTTGGAAGAGTATTTTATTGTACAGATGTTATTTGCTTCCTCATAAGAAAAATAAGCAACCATAGTATTATACTGCACCTTTTGTTGCTGTCTGAATTGTACTATCTGTGAAGATGCATTGCTTTCATTGTCTCCTGATGCAAGGAACAACAGCTAGATTTCTGTTCATGATTTCTGGAGCTCCAAGAGCAGAGCTTCAACCTGATGACAGGGATTATTAAATAAATCATCTCAAATATGGTATCATTAAATGCAAATACTCCGCCTCTTGCTTGGAAAGCAAGGTGGGAAGGCAGAGATATTCTCCAAGTATGTATCATCTCCCTGGCCATCAGCTATGGGCTGCCTGTAGAGCAAAGTGAAACACCAGCAGCGCTATGCTGCAGTGGAAATTTGTCTAGCAAGAATCTTCCTAGGCAGGCTGGGGCTGAGATTGTCCAGAGTGAACACGATTGTCCCTCTGCATGCAATTGAAGCTTAGATGTGGTGACCAAACCCCGTTTTCTTTAGTATAGCATCCTTACCAATGTGTCATCTGTACACTGCATCCGTTCACTGAAAAGTTTATATGGACTAATTGGTTGTTTTAAAATGCAGTTAGGGTAAAGTGTCTGGAAAACCAGAAGCATTTGTTCTTCTTATCCACTGCAGTGATGTTTTTCTGTTGTGCTGACTGTGGTGTAGCTATGCTAACACAATGCCAATAAGATGCTGAATTAAAAGCCAAATGTAAGAATGGTGTATGCATGGGGCATTAGAGGAAGCCATGCATTTATCTTTGACTCAGCTTGAGCTTCCTGCGTTGACAACTGTCTTTCTGGTAAAAATGCCTCTTTCATTTAGCTTGCAGCCTATTACCCTGTGGGACTGATTATGTGATTGGAAATATGAGCCCAACTCCCTCTTCTGTGAATTTTATGCATCTTGCAAAGCACAACATTGCAGAGACGATTACTTTGTATCTTCCCTTCTTTTTTTTTTTTTGTATCTTACCTTCTTAGATGGTTGTTTTGTCTGGACTTTGTCCCAAAGAACAGCTGCTATGATTTTTGTGCTTTTGTTATTTCGAAGTGTTGAACAGCACAGAAGAGCCTCCAGTAGGGATATGATGCTCCAGCAGAGACATTTGCAGGTCTTACCATGTGATTGTGCGGCCCTGGGCAGCCTGGTCTGGCAGCTGGCAACCCTGCACATAGCAGGGAGGTTTAAACTAGATAGTCATTATGTTCCTTTTCAACCCAGGCCACTCCACGATTCTTGATTTTATGATTGCTTATTTTATACAGCTACCCCTTCTGAATTTACCTTTTTTTTTTTTTTTTTCCTGTTATCTTGGTCATGATGCAGCTTGTATAGGTAGTTGGAAAGGAAGTGTAGGTGACTTAGATGAGAATAGGCAGGAGACAGAGGGGGTGATAAAACTCATTACATAGCAGAGAACAGTATAGGAGGCCTTTTATAATCCCTCTCTGAAGCATCAAAGATTCAGGCTTTTTTAATGTGATGTAGATATCATGAGAAAAGTATTCTAATTTTACCTGGCTTCTGTCCATGTGTACCACCAGCATCTATCTGCAGAAGATACGGCAGGTCTGTAAGTTATTTGATTTTATTAAGTTCGAGATAATTGAAAAATCCATTCCTATACAATGAAACATTCAAGTAAGTACTAAAATTTCACTGTCTGTGACACAGTGATGCCATGCTTAAATGCTTGTTCAGCTCAGTTAAGATTCACCTTTGCTTGAACTTCATGCACAACTTTGTGCTTTGCCATTCAGCTCTGCTGGAAAAGGTGAGAGAAGAGCAAAGGTTCCAGGGGGACATCTCACCACAGCTTTACTGATTCATTTATATTCAGGCTGACATTTAATTGCAGCTTCCAACTTCCCACCTTGGCCCCAGATATGCTTATGAGCGCTGGAGGCTCCAATTCATGGAAGCTTCTGGCAAGCACCTGAGGCCATCCCTAATTGTATCTGTAATATCTTTCGTAAATTAGAGAATGATGACAAGCTTTAAGCTTTTCCCCCTTAGTGAAAAGGGGATGGAAATAAGAACAAAAAAAGGAGAGTACTAAAAAAACGCATGAATAGAAATGAATATGATGACTATACAATTGTATAACTTTCTATTTGGCTTTCCTTGAACATAAATCAGGTTATATCACATCTAATAGGTTTCCACAGTTTGGATTTGGAATTGTCAAAAGCCACAGTGGTGGTTGGCTTTATATACAGTACATTTGTTATCTCCCTTACTTGCAGGACTCATGGTGGTAAAGCATTACTGCTCTGGGGAAGATGGTGAGGAACAGAAATAGCGATTGAACTGCAATTCAAATAACAATTGACCAATTTTTGTTATCTAGACACTCTTTGAGCTGTTATGTCCTGAATTCACGCTCCAACCCACGGATTCAGAAAGAAAAATACTCTCATAATGTGAAACAGAACATTGCTGAAGAGACAAGAAGTGTTATTCTATTTTAGGGACTTCTGTTGATGATGTTGCTCTCCATCTTAGTCTTGCAGTACATACTGAAGAGCCTGTGGTGTGCTGCTGACAGGCCTTGGGCTCTGATCACACCCTCTGCTAAGTTTATATAGGTCTGTGTGTTTATTCTGGGGGGTATTTAACCACTGTTAGCTGTAGGGACTAAACTTTATGCCTTGTCTCTTCACTGCAGCTATGCTCCACTGCTTGCAGCACAATTCAAACTGTGGGTGCAGGTACCTGCACGGGGAACTCGTCCTGCCTGAGCACCTCAGTGCAGTTCATCACCCTCCAGTTGGGGGGGGGGATAGAAGCTGAGAACAGGCTGAACTCCTTTGAGGTGAAGGAGATGCCTGCTGGTGGTCATGAGTGTGCAGCCTGCATCTTGCCCTGTTTGCCCAACCTCCCCCTTTGGAGGAATACAAGGATGAGTCAAAGAAGCAGCAGGGAAATTATGGCTGTGTTGCCTGAAGGTGATTCAATGAGAGTTTGGTTTCCAGTTGACTGATGTTTTTCATCAGAAGTGGTGTTGACTGACAAAAAAAAATCCACTTATGGCTCTGTAGCTTCTTGCTACAAAGCAGGCAGAAGGGATGCTATGGCAAACACAGCAAACAAGTAAAGCCTGGGAGATGCTTGTCTCAGGAGAAGATTTGTCAGCATGTACGAGAGTAAATAAAAACAAGAAGGCCTCTATAAGTTGAAATCAAGCCAGTCTACAGAGCATTAATGGTGTTTGCTGCTAATTGCTCCTGGGAGAGTGCCTGTTCAGGAAATCCCAAGGAGCATCTCATGTGCTGCCAGCAGAGAAGGACTGGGGGAGGATGGTAGTGCCTAAAAGGAGAACAGCAGAGCTCTGTGGAGAGGTGACCAGCCCTGTGCAGGGCTGGGGAGAAACAGGCAGTGATGGCTGAGCAGGCAGCGGAGTCTGGGCTATTCCTAGCCTCTCTGCTTTAATGACTTGTTGAAATGCTGCTGAGAGGAGGGAGCCTGGATTCTTCTCTTCTGATACTGAGAGCAGAGGCTTGAGTGAAGTTAGGGACATCTCACTTGTCCAGGCATGGAAGGAATGTTTCTTATTAGACATCAGAAGATGAGAAATCTCTAGAATTGGATGTTTCCAAAGAAGTTCACTCTGTGACACTCCCTGTGAACTGTCAGCGTGTTCTGTGCTATCTCTACCATCCTGCGTGCCCTGTAGCTGTGAATTATACACCTCCAATGAGATTCTTCTGATGTCCTCTGGGTATCCTAGAAAGCTTTTAGGGCTACTGGATGAGTATTTTTGTCCAAAATCATATTCTCATCCTTCAGTCTGGAAAGGTTTTAGTGCAGGAAATGCACTTAAGAAATACATGAAGATTGGGAAGATGCTTTGTTTTCTTCCAATGCCTTCAAACCCCATCATTTTTATTCCTCTTCTGTGCTACTTCATCGTCTTGCCCTTTCTTACTGTTTTTTTATTGTTGTTTAATTTTTGGCGATGGACAATCAGGAAAAACAGGCATTGTTATTTTGTGTCTCAGCAGTGGAGAAAGCTGGGGGCAGAGAAGGTAGACGTCCACAGCTGCATGCTTGGTTTAGCTCCTGGCTGAGCTGTCACGTGGAGTAGTCAATTGCCTTCTGAATCAAATCTGTGCTGTCTCACTAGTGTATTAGCTGACAGTTGGCCAGAGCAATATGGGCTGTTTTGTTGAGGTATTAATCATATTTTGAAGCAGCATTTCCTTGTGGCGGTTGTGGAGAGAGAGTAGCTTGGCAGTGCTGAACGCTTTGCTGTGCAACAATGTAGCTGCAGCCAGACAGCACCTTAGTTGGGAATATTTCCATTATAATGGGTGCAAGAGTGTGGTTGACTCTGTTGATAGGGCTCAAAAAAAGAAACCTGTTTGTGTTTGCTCTCTCCTGTTAGTGGGGTATGTGGGGGGCTGAGGGGAGTCAATTGTCGATGCATACCTCCTTTTTTAATTTTAAACTGAAATTTTATGACTTCTTAGTGGCAACTGACAGCATGGTGCTGATGGTGCATGCCTTAGGTTGCACAAGCTCATTAAGCAGGGCAGCCTTTGGTGGAAGGGTCTGTTATCTCTTGGGATTGTGCTTGCTCCCTTGTGCTGTATGTATTGTTAGACATGGGAAACTTGTTTTCAGGCGCTCTTTTGCAGAAAGTGGTGGCCTATGCATAGCAGGACACTTTCTTTGCAAATAGTAGTCTTTGTATCGTTTCTCTGCTCCAAGTGTATGCGGTCTCTGTCAGTACAGGAAAGCTTACTCTCAAAATGAATGAAGTATCAGCTGGAAGATCTGCAGAAGATGAGCTGCTGTCTTTTAACATGTTTTTTACCTTTTAACCACACCATCCAAAGTAGAGCATGAGCAAGACAAGGCAATGACAATAGGCTACCACGCAAAGCAAACAGTGTAGATGCCATTCATGCCATTCATTCTCATTGTGAAAACATTTGTCATCAAAGGGGAGTGGGAATGGGGGCTCTAGTCCCAAACAGAAAATTAGTGTGTTTGACTTGGGTAGCCCCTCTGCCTCAAACTCCACACACATTCTCTTCTGCTCTACTTGCCATTATGTATCATGTTCAGTTGCCTTGATGGGTGTTACAAGGCATCATTCCTCATACTTTTGATGGCAACAATTTTAAAGCTCTATTTCATTGAATAACTGTACCTTATTTGTACTTGCTGACTGAAGACAGTCATCACAAAACATTGCATTTGTCTGGAAACTGGATCTCGTCTCCTGGATCTCATCTCCTGGAGCCTGAACTTTGAGAAATTCAGTCTGTGTCTTTGGCAGCTTAGATGGCTAGAAGAGCCAGCCTGATGCTCAGTGTGTGTCACAGCTGTCGCTGACACCACTCAGCACTTCCCCATTAGCAAACCCGTGAAAACTGGGCAGTCCTTTCACTTGCCAGGGATCACAGAGCTGCGGTGAAGCCAATCCTGTGCAGTTTTCCTATACATTCTCCCCATTTTGGGGCTATTCTACGTGCAAGCCCCAGAGCTGCTGTCATTGGCAAGACTGAGTGTTACTCCAAAGTGCTAAGTCATACAGCACCGAGTGCCTGTGGCAAAAAATAGCTTTATGCAGATTGCAGTTACTGAAGGGAAGCTGAATTCCCTGAGGCTCTTGTAGGAGGGGGAATAAAAAGCCTTTTTGTCCAACTACGTTATGTTTATGCAGTCATGCCAAAGCATGGTGCTGTGCTGCTTCTGCTTTTTGGAGGACTCTGGTTTGATTGCTGCTCTTTTGAGGATAAGATGTGTGAAAGATGCAGTGTCGATGACATAGCAGGCCTTCCCCTACTCCCTTGAGGCTGAGACTTTATGAGCAAAAAGGAGAAGGCTGCTAGTGTGGTGGTAAGGTTTCTTCATGAGACCTGCCATATCCAGAAACATTCTTCTCTGCACAAATATTCTAAAAGGAAACATGATGGAAGAAATACTGAAAGAAGAGCAAATTCTTCATGAAGCAACAGAGTGAGCTTCTTCCCACACTGAATCAGTGATGTCTCCCAAAAAGCAGTGGGATGCAAGCAAAGGAAGCTGCATACAAACCACTGAAGGGTCTCTATGTTACATGGACATACATTATGTTCAGAAACAATTGCTCTCCTGGCCAAACATTTCAAAGTATTTTTCTTTCCTTATGAAATACTCATTTCATCTGGGATGGACAAAGGCAAACTGTCTGTCTTTGGCTTAGCAAATAAATCTTCCAGCAGAAGCTTTTACCTTTTAACTTGCAGTTTTTGGGGACATCTCTCCATGCCTGGCAGCTGTTCTACTCCTCAGTTCAGTGCATCCCAGGCTTGGCCAGAGGCGGTTGCCCTGACAATTCACTGCTGATGAATCAGACTTGTTGCCTAGGCAACTACCTTCAGCTCTAACTGGAAAATGATGAGTTAAGGCCATGTCTTAAAACTCCAAGACCTCCAAGGGTGCTCTCATCACACTGGAGGCTCTTCTAAGCCTTAATCTTTACAGGCATGTGTTGGGAAGATGCAGGCAGGGGATAGGCAGGAAGAACACAGCATAAATGAGAAACAACAGGCGATGCAGTATGGCAAACTCTAAAGTGAAAAATTCTGTGCTGGACAGTGCAACCAATATAAATTAAGGCAGTACTTGGTAACTTGATGGAGAGAAGAATGCTAAGGAACAACCAGGCCTGATTGATGACAGCCTGCTGCTCTAGTGGGTCTGTCATCATGTTTCTTAGTTCTTCCTGTGATGCAGTTCGTGCCCGTTGCCTCTTGCTGCAGCAGCTTGGTTCCTGCCCTTTAGCTATTTATGAACAGAGATGAGGTCCCTTCTGAGCCTTCTCTCCTCCTAGCGAAAGAGTTCCAGATGCACCTCTTGAAGCTATGGCCATGGTGATGTAGCACTGGGGACTTCTGAAGTCTCTACTGGGGAAGTTAGGGATAGTAAGTGTAAATTGGAGGTGCTAGGGCAGAGAAGCTGATTGAAGCCAGAGCAGAAGGAACTCCAAGTTTAGCTTTTAGAAAGACTTCCTAAGTCCTATCTGTCAGCAAGGGATCTCCTGGGCCAAAAAAAAAAAAAAAAAGGATGTGTAGAGAGGGGTATTAAACAAAGCAAACACTGTGTGATTAATTCAACAGAATTAATAATGTGTGTTGGAAAGAACAATTTGGTGCACAGGGCTGTGAATAAAGGAAGAGTTACTTTTTAAGAAGCTGAGCAGGCTACTGAGTGGAAATCATAACCTTTCACCATAATCTGTCTCAATAAGCACACAGCATCTGTCTGTATCTATGTCCAACATAGATGTGTTGAAAATCTGGGTGGCAGACAGTCATTGTGTAGTGTAAGCCTGAAGAGAGTCATAACAATTTAGAAATTGCCAGTTTTGGGGGTCATAAGGTAATTAGAAGATTTTGGGGTTTGTTTTCCAATAGATCTGAGACTCTTGCTTCTGTCTAACTTTCCTTGAAAGTCTGGGTTCTGCACATATGAGTGCTGCAGATATTAAAGTAACTCCAAATTGAATTTGTCTGAAGTTTCTTCCTCTACAACTCTGACTTTTAGAAACTGGTGTATATAATACAAAATCCATCCGCTGCTAACCACAGCAGTAAATTGCATGCTGCAGTGCAGACAGATGAAGTACTTTTTGTATAAACATACAGGAATGGTCACACGAGGCCTCTGAAGGAGGAAAGCTTTTTCTTACAGTGCTTCTGCTAGAGCCATCAGCAGCCTTGACATGTCTCGTTTCCGGCTGAAATTGAAAGGTTTCCTGGGAATAGATTAATTACTGCTAATAGTCTTGACAGAACACTGTCAAAATGACTTGTTTTGATTTATATGGAATTCAGAATGCAAGTCAAAATGACTTGCTGGTTCTTGAAACAAGATTCTTTGGAATCCTAAGTTAAGTGCTTCCAATTCTTTAAAATGGGTTCTTAGATGAACTGGAATTTCTGATGCGGAAAATTGTTCCCAATCAGTTTCAGCTCATAGTTTCCTTTCCTCTTCACATTATATGTTGACTTTATTTATCCAAGTCACATATGAAAGAAAAATGTTATTCTTAAAACGATTGTTGATGATTGTTAATATTGATTGTTAATATTTATCTTTATGCTTTTGTAAAATATCTATGTGAATTCACAGTAGGCCACATAGCTCTAGGTTTCAAGCCTTACGTATACTGGATATTTGAATTGGTATTGAGGATTGATGAAATATTGTATTTTTATCATATGTTGGGGACAAAAAGGATCACCCTTTTCTTGATCATGTCTACTGAAACACTTTGAGGCCCCTCCTAAGAATATGTTATGTTTGAGCTGCTGAGGAAGGCTTTCATTCTGCTTACCAGATCCATGAAATCCTAACCCTGTCATTTTTCTTTAGAAAAAATACGTGATGACAGTCATTCTAAAATGCACTGTTGACTACTTCATTAGGAAAATGCAGCCAGCTGTGGCACAAATCCCAGCACGGCCGTAGCTCCATGTTGTATTGTAAGAGAGTATGTGGAATATGAAAGCAAAATAAATGATGGCTCCTTTCTTGCACAGCATTACTGTTTCTTCCTGTTCTGGAAATGTAACATGGAGGTGTGTTGGCTCAGTGGTCTGTGAGCTTGGATCACCTTATGTGAAACAAAGATCACTTTAGAGGAAGGCTGTGAGGTGGCTGCATATCAAAATCTCTTATGCTTAAAATTTAGAATTACTTGACATTTTACAACAGTGCTCTGCTGATGCAGACAAATATCAGATTTTAAAAAAGACAAAGTGGAAAGCAAATGTTTTGTCTCCTTGAATTGAGCAGAAGGAAGAGCACTGTTTGTTCCCATGCGGCATTTTGTGATGATTTGCCTAAGGCTTCTGATCAAAAACTTCAGAAGCACCTCGTTGTTAATTTGTTTAATTTTTTTGTAAATCTCCATGAGAAATAAGAATTATTTATATTAACATTTCAGTTTAACTGCAAACAAGATTTATTCAGCAGCTTACGAATGCTTGCCTTTTTAGACTTGTTATATGTGGTATCTTTGCATCTGTCTAAATATCCCAATTTCTGTCTGTGGTCTGACTGAGAAGCTCACACAATGTGTGGAATCTTCTTGTAAGGGCAGCTGAAGAAGTCAAGCTCCTGCCTGTACAAATATATTTTTAAATATCAGTGTGGCTCACAGAGGAGATCTGGGAGAATGACAGAGTAAGTATTTTACCAACGTTTTGCCTGATATCTAGCATGTAGGAGAATGTGTCCAAACTTGCTTTCCTGCTGGCATGGAATGCAAGAGGGAGCTCTTTTGGACCACCTTTACAAATATCCTGAAACCACATTCTATGCTGAGAATTACTAATGCTAGAGAAGAAAATGTGGTGCCAATTGTCTGTTGGAAGTCTTGAGATGCCATATTGAAAAACTATACTGAAATAATTGAAAACAAATAATTAACTGATTTTATCTCTTGTTTGTTAAAAAATAAAACTCAGGAATGAGGAGTTTTTTTATTTCTTCCCATTTTTAGTGTCCTAAGCCTCAGATTCATTTCCAGTGCAAGAACTGGGAGATATCAAATGAAGCTGATGGGACAACATGGTCAAAAATAAGCAGAAGGAAGTAGGTTTTTGCACAGCAGGCAACAGATGTGTAGCTCCTTGCCAAGGAAAGCTGTGGATGCCAAAGGTTTTTTTACAGATTCAAGTGCACTATTGACTCAAGAAATGCCCTGAACTGAGAATCCTTGAAGGCTGGAAGAAGTAGAATACTTTTTTTTTTTTAAGGATTGTGGCATTTTTCTCTGACTTTCAGCACACGACTTCCGAGGCACACAGGATACTGAGCCAGGTGGACCCTTGGTCTGGGGCTGCACAACTGCTGTGCTGTTCTCACTGTAATTCACACTGCACTTTTCGTGTTTCCGTGGCTTTTGTGGAAACAGAGAAACACCCCAGAGGTTGGTGCTTCTCAGCATTTGCTGATGTAATCCCTTTGAGATGAAAGGAGCTGTATGAGTAAACATAAAGTCATGTTCTGACCAAGTACATGAGGCAGTGAAATGGCTTAGAGACCAATAAATGTGAGTGGTATTCACACAGAAGTTTTCCTGCAGCAGTCCAGGCTTCAAGAAAAGAAGCAAAATTTCCCATAAAATTACCACTGAAATTATTGTTAAAACTGTTGAAAATTCTACCTGGGAATACGTGTGTAAATGATAATACACAAATAAATAAGTTGGTTCTTCAGACATGAAGAGCCACTAAATGTGTAGGAGAAGAAACATGAAAGCTACGGACAGTGAAAGATTCTGCATTGCCAGGTAATGCATCTCTGTTCTAGCTCCTTGTTTTTCACTGTTGTTTTTTTGTATTTTGTTGAGGGGAAAGATGTTTGCTTTTTCAGATTGATCTCTTTAAGTATAACTCTTTGAGAAGGATCAAATCCTGCTCTCTCCAAAGGAGCAGGTATGATGTATGGCCTGGATTGGTGGAGTGCACTTTGAGGAGATCTTAGGATCTCCAGTGTGTAACAGCTAAAAGACTGAATATTGTGCATCAGAATAGAAAGCAGGATTGCAATGTGTTGAAAGCAATGGGCAGAAAGAGAAACAGTGCTGGATGAAAAGAAGCTGGAAAAGAAATAACACTTGACAGATCTTCCAGAATCTGATATGTGAGGAACATCTCCATCCATCATCAGAGAGCTCTTACACTAGCAGGGGATGGGTGGGGAAAGGGTTGGGGTAGAACCAAGCCCCAAAACAGCAAAAACATGGATTGTCTTGCTTTGTGTTTAAAAGCCAGGAGAAAGTAGTGTAATGTTTTCTTATTCAGAGTTCTAGAACACAGTGGGAAGTCATCCTGAGCCTTAGCTATACTCTGTTTTGGCACAGTGATCTTTGCAGGGGTTGCCACAGCTAATACCACATCGAGTGTATGCTGGCTGGAATTTATTTATTTTTAATCTGCAGGCAGTCTAACGGTGTTGTAGGTTGCTCAGAGAGGTTGTGGAGTCTTTATCCTTGAAGATACTCAAAACTCAGCAGAACATGATCTTGGGCAACCTGCTGAACAGCCTCTACTGGGCAGAGGGAATTGGACTAGGCTATCTCCTGGGGTACTACACACTCAGGGATCCCAGCTCAGTAACAAGCAATATGAGTGGGAGTTCTTAGTATGGTATTATTGTGTTAACCCTCAGCACATCTCAGAGTCAAAAAGAAAAATTATTTTGTCCCCATGTCTATCAGATAAGGCTCTCAGGATAATGGCACATTAAGGAGCAGCTGGTTCACTCACTGCCTCTGCTTCTGTTGTTTCAGCTCAAGAAATGTCTAATATTAACAAGCCTGTTATAGCAAACTGCTCCTAGCCTAGACTTAGATGCATTATTTTTAACAGTGCTCTTATCTGTGCTTGTATTATTTAATATTTTAATTCTATTCTGGGCAAGAAATAGCTGTGGGATTGGATTCTATTGCCTTCTGCACTAAACGAATATCCATGCTAAAAGATTTCTGCAACTGATCCATGCTCTGGGGAGAGGGACTGAAAATAAGAACGGCAGATAGGTATGAGCAAAAACAATGTTTGCATGTGAGAATATGAGAAAAACATCCAGATTTTTTTCTTCCGTCATTGTCATGGCACAGCTGTTTTATCAGAGACCAATAAATGAACAACCTGCTGATACTTGGGCCATTCCTCTTTCACCTCTTGTCTCTGACGCAATCAGGCATAGTGCTAGCACAAGGACTGTGGTTCAGGCTTGATCTACCCTCCAGTCTTTGTTTCTGTTGCAGGCGAGGTTACCTCCTCCAGGAGGGCAGTAGTGTATTAGTGTTGCAGAATCTCTGCCAGCAATTAGTTGAAATGCCTCTCTCTGGAATAATTAGAGACAAAAGCTATGGGGCCAGAAGGATTACAGGTCAAGAAACCCCGCTTTAGTAAGTGAGGCCATTTTCCTACCTGCTGTTTCTGTAACTGAAGCAAAAAGGCTAATTTTTAGAAGGCTGCTGAGCCTGTAATGTTGCTTCATTTTGCTTTTCTGTTTCAACACTAATATTTATTTGGTGAAGGTTTATTTGCCATTTTCAAACAATGCCTATATTTCAAATACATTAATGATTTGAATAACCCACTTACTACATTCAAGAACATTAATAACTCCTATATGCTTCATTGCAGTAGCCTAGTCCCATTTCCAAATTGTCTTTATGTGTGTCAGCAGCCAGTCCTACCTTAATGCTGAATGATTTCCTACAAGAGATTTGGAAATATTTTTATGGTCAGTGGTATATCTTCATGTACTTACATGGTAATACTGAGGAATCATCTGTCAAGTATGTCAGCTAAGGATTCCTAACTTATAAGTGGTTCTTATTACATAAGACGTCAGCAAGATAAGAAAGCACAAGAGACAATAGCAAATGTTTGCTCCAAAGTAAACCCACGCTGGTACAGAAATTGAGTGCAGTAACCTTGTCTGGCAATAGCCTTATAGTGTTGATATGGTATCACTGAAAGAAAACGTTCAAGAGGATCTCGGGCCTTTCCCATGCAGCTGCCTCCAAAATCAGCCCAGATTCTGACATCCCCTGCAGCTTCTAGGACTGTCAGGTTCTTGAATTGGGTTTTACCTCTTGTTTCTTTGCTGTTAACTTTCATTTTGTTTCAATGATTTTCCACTGCTGAGTTTAGGCTTA
This sequence comes from Coturnix japonica, assembly GCF_054131305.1. Classification (NCBI taxonomy): domain Eukaryota; kingdom Metazoa; phylum Chordata; class Aves; order Galliformes; family Phasianidae; genus Coturnix; species Coturnix japonica. Next base: position 16,878,682 of record NC_140667.1, on the reverse strand, counting down.
CAATTTGGGTGCTTTGGAAATAGGTCCTTTGGAAAAAAATAAGGTAAGATTTCTTTTGCCCTATTCAGCTACCACATTTGCATAGCAAGGAAAGCTCCCAGGCTGTGGGGTACAGCAAGTGAGAAACCCAGAAGAGGGAGCTGGCAGCATACTGCACTGAGGCATTGAGGGGCTAATTCAGGCCTATGGGAGGATGAACAAACCCTCCTGGGAACCAGAGGACCAGGGCAGAGCTTGCTGCTGTGCAGAAAGGCATTGTGTGCACTGAAACATGGACTGGAATTAAGAACAAGGATGGGCCAGGTGAGTGATATTTGTAAGATTTTCTATCATATCTTTCCCTGTTGCTGTCTTCCCCACCTTCTTCTGTAGGCATAACTGACTTCTTGAAGTCTTGATCTGAATGAGAAGGGCAGGATGAATGGATAGCTAAAATGAGTCATAAAATGAAGCAAGAGGAGTTGTACTCTAGTATTTTCTAGATAAATAACAATAAATAGCAGCTGAGTGGCCGAAGCATAGATATTTGTTGCAGGGCTATTCTGTGATTAGTTGTTCTTAGAATAGGCTGTGCTTCATCATACACCATGAACTGGTCACAGCTAAAGTAGCCAAGGACAAATTTGACTATTTGTTAGAAAGAAGTCATTCTTTAGATCAAGAGAAGAAAAAAAATATATTTATATTAAATCTAATCTGTTACAGTCTATGACTTGTTAAACTCCAGTTGTAAATTTAGACAACACTTGAGAGTTTAATTGCCTTTTGTTTTTTGTTTGTTTTCTATTTGTTTACCAGAGGAATATCTCTCCTTTAAGAATGCCTTCATTTAGCTGTGCTGTTGTTACGTGACACCTGTTGACTCTGGGATCTGGCTCATAGGCCCTCCTGGGCAGGACTCTTACAAGATCATGTCTTCATTTACCTGCCCAAATATGTGTCCACAGATCCATCTTCACTGCACCTAGTAGAAGGAATGGAGGTGGTTGCTGCCTTATCCATATTTCTAATTGAACAGAGAGGGCAGGTGCAGGGCAAGACAAAGGAGAATGTATTGACAACTAAGGAGAAAATGGGATTTGGTATTAACAACCTGAGCTTCTCTGGCTTTGGAGTTCCAATGGACTGTGCAGAGGAAGGGAGTAGGAATGGGAGTGAAGAGAACAGGAAGGAGAAGACAGGCAGGACCTGAGTTATAATGAAGCAGGTTTGGAGGGGCTGAAGCAAACACTCACACAGGCAGAGTCAATCAAAACTACTTTCTTACAGGTATTCTTGGGTATCACCTTAGTTATGTGTTTTGTTTTGGTTTTGTTCAAGTGTAGCAGTATGTTGCACTGCCTATTAAGCCACCTGCTGCCACTGGTTAAAATCGCTTGCTGCTTCAGCTTTGTGTATCTTCTGTGGGTTGTTTGTTTGCTTGTTTTCTATCTATTTATGAAAATCATTGTTTCATAGCAAAGAGCTGTCCAGTGCAGACTTCAGTGTTCTTTTGCTAGCTTCTTAGATATAAACCTTTATAAGTATGAGGGGTATTTTTTGATAAATTTCTTAAATTTATTCTCTTAAAAATCCAAATTTATGGATTATTTCCTGATATTAGAATAAAACGTCAGTATTAAAGATTCACAGTCATAACACAATATTACTAGCTTAAGAGGTTAACATTCTTTCTACCTTAGCTGTTTCATCTGGGATACAAACGAAGCTTCAGTATGTAAGCTTATTAGGATTTGTAATATTATACATATCCCAAAAGATTAGAAATTATATTTTCATCTTACATTTGAGTACTTAACAACTCTTGTTTTAAGTCCTGTAAGCATCAGTGGTTTTTCTTTAAATAGAGTTGCAACTTCAGGATACTTACGGTAATTGCTGTTCTCATCTTTCTATGCCAAATAAGGTAATTGAAATTCTTCCTTCCTCCTTTGGTCTGAATGCATTTTCATTAGAACAAATGTGTGGTCTGTTAAGATTGTTATCGCAAACATGCTTAGAGGTATTGATTTGATCAGGGTAAACATGGCCAATTGCAATCTTCATGTCCACAGTAAACGTAACTGGTGTTATCTGTAGGGATGTTTAGAAGACCTTATTTTCTCACTGTGAGAGAAGAAATTTTGAAATTAAGATCCAGCTGGAAGTTAGAGAGTGGTCTTGCTGCCTTACACTTTGTGTAACCAGATGCAGTGTGTGAAATCACATCATTTAGATCCCATCCTGTTTCTCATGGCCTTCATAGTGGTCTAAGTCACTGCAGAAGAGAAGAAACCATACAAATAAGACCTTACAATTTCCAAACAGTTTCTGCATAAGTTTCTCTCTGAACTACGCAGTCAACAGGAAAAAGAATGCCAGACACATGGGGAAGTTACTTCATTCAAAATATAAATGCACATGCACAAAGGAAGCCAAGGTTACTTGAGGGAAGAAAAGAAACTTTCTCCCTGGTGGGCACAACAGATGAGACGTTTACTTAGGCAAATGGGACTTAGGCTGGCTGCATACTTTTTAACTACCCCTGAAGAACCTTGGGAACAATGCCTGGAAAGAAACTGAAAGGTGTGATACATAAAATGTTCATGATGGAAGGGGAACAGGTGTTTTTTCTCTCTTGGTAATTCTTAATTATCATTTTCAAGGCAGTAGAAGGGAGGGTTTGTTTTGTTTTTATAACTTGGGGGATTTTAGAGCATGGTAAACAATGGGTTTTCTATTCCAGTAAGCAAGCTGTTCTGGGCTCTCAAGGCGTAGTTTTTTGCCCACTAGATTAAATCCTGCTGTAGTGATGGATGCTGCAACCTCCCTCCACTGCTGACAATCTGGTGTTTCTCCTTGCTTAATTAGTCAGTGAAATCAGCTTGAAAGGTTGCAGTTGCCTTGACAGGAGCACTGAGAATGGTTAGATACAATGTGTTGAGTTTTTCCATGCAGTGATTGTTTGGTTCCTGGAGATGACAGTTAGCTGAGGCCTGACATGAAGGAGATGGAAGACAGAAAGAGCATTTGGCCAAGAGAGGAGAGAAATGCCTTGCAGTTAAGAGCAAACAGGATTTGACATATACTTACCAACCATAGGGTGGTCTTTCAAGAGTTTGTATGTGCTGGACAAATTGAGCTCCATGTCTGCCTGCCCCCAGCATACAAAGAAGCTGTGAGAAACTACTACAAGTATGTAAGAAGTTGAGTATTTTAAGCATGGTCAGGGTGCTAGATCCGATGTAGGCTAACCAGTTCCTGAGGGATGCTGAAACAATACAGGGGTAACTGGGAGCCTTCCCTTACAGCAGAACCAAGAAAAGCAGGCTTGATAAACAAATATTTTATATGGATATTTTCTTTATATTAAAACTTGTCTCACTATTAATAATGCTTATGCTCCCTTTTCTCAGCAGATGAAAACTTTTTTGAGGAGCTATCTGTAATGACCAGTTCATATATCCCAAGCTGTCCAATCTCTTCCCTTCAGGCCAAACACCAGATGTTCACCTGGTTACTGGAAATAGGGATTAAAAAAATAGAACTGGGGGAAGTAAGTGAATTTCTTTTCACCTGGGACTTCGCTCTGCTCATGTGCAATCTTCTTGTGCTTTTCATTATGGGCAGCAATTCTCCTGCAGCTCAGATGTGAAGAGTTCTGTTTTATACCCAAACTTATATGTATATTATTTAATGGAAGCTTTATCAAATTAATTTCAGGCTCTTCTTCCCTGCAGAACTCTTTAAGCCTGGACTGCCTGTGCCTCATTCAGGTTCACAGGAACAGTACTCTCTTCTCCCAGATCTAGTATGTATCTTTAACCCAAAATATCCAGTGTTTTTTCTGAATGGTTCAGTGTTTTAGAAATACTGAACTACTACGAATGTCTCTTTCCTAGTGAATCAGAAAAAAAGTGACTTGATGCTCAGTAATGAGGTCATTGACAGCTACCACTCTTCATGATGATACAAGGGGCCAAATGTGATAGAGGACATCTGTACAAAAGCTGTGGACACATTATGTTACATTATAGAGCATTCATAGATTCATTTTCTTTCACTGTTATCTAGTAAAAATTCAGTAATGGGGCAGTAATTGTTTGCAAGTGGCATTTCTGTGTGCACTCTGCTGCTAAAGCATAGTAAAATGCAAAGACTTCCCAGCTTTCATCTCTGGCTTTTACAGAGATGTAATATATATGTGTTTGGGTGGGCTTTAATCCTAATGCTACTGTCAGAGTAGCCTCCAAAAGGAGGGAAACATCGCCATCTTGAGGTTGCTGTTCTGTACGTTGACGCGTAACGAGAAAAGAGTTCAGCTACGACTAATTAAAAAGGCTTCTGCTCTGCTTAGAAGGTGCTTGTTGAGCACAAAGATTAATGCATTGCAGCAGGGAGAACTTGATTTTTCCCGTGATGTTCCCATTTCTTCTTCTAAAGAAAAAATAGTTCTTAATGGTCCTCAGTGTGTGATTTTGTGTGTTTTGACTGTACAGGACCACTTTGGTGAAATCTTTAAACACTGGGTCTGGGCTCAATAGGGAACAACAAATAATTCTGCTAATGAGCAATGAGGTTTTTCTGAAGCTGTTTTGGTACCTCTACTGCTTGTACCTACATCTGATACTCCTGTCTTGTGCTCCTGTTAAACCAAGTAGTGCTCAGCTTTCCCTTCACATTTGGAGAGACTTCCAGTGTGGGGTTGCTTCCCTCCTGAGGGAAGCTAGATAGAAATATGGCTTACTTACAAAAGTTAGAAACAGCTCATGGGAGCATCAGTTGTGCAACCAAGGTCTGAGGAGAGGAAGAGAGCTGAGTGTGCAGTGCTATTGAGACTCTTTCCAAGCCACCGGTTTTGCATTTTTGTTTACCCTACCAAATTATAGATGAAAGTACAGCCCTGAATGTGCACATTAGGAAAAAGCACTAGATAACTTCTACTTCATTATGTTACAGCCCATTATTTCATTAAGACACAATTGTCGATTTCATTAGAGTTAATTACTGCATTTTTAATGACACTATCAAAATGAACTGTCTTAGCCATAAGAAGGAGCATATAATCTTCTACTGTGTAATGGCTAGCATGTTACTACATGCCTGAGATCAAGAGTTGGCTGTCCTTCTGAAAGACAGATATAACTGCAAACCGTTGGGTTTGGTGCACCACTTAATGGGCAGTTGCCTGGGGCCTCTCTCTCAGCAGGTCAGAATGGATCTCCACAGCTCTCAGATCTGATTGTGGTAAAACTTAGGTGTCTGTGTGTTTGGTTTTCTGTTTGGTTTTTGTTTTAATACTGTGTTTTTTAAGGGAAGCCACCTTGCTGCACTCCTGGCATTAAGCACTTGGGCAAGCAGCTCCTCAATCTGTTTTCATGGATACTGAATTGCCTTGGTTCTGTGCTCCCAGAAGGCCTGCTGCATCCCTTTTGTTTTAGGATAGACCCTTGTCTGCAGCAGGGGCAGATGCTCTGAAGTGCACAGCCATATCAACAGCTGTCTCTGGTTCATCGTATGGAATATGCAGTTATTTGCTTCTATGCACCAGCATGGTTTTCTGAATGGTTAAAAAACACAGTATAGAAATTAATGCAAGTATAGTTTTGTCAGGTCGAAGTTATGCGAAGAATCTATTTTACTTGAGAAGCGTGCCCTGCATTATTGCCTGTACAAAAGGCAAAATAACCTTGATGTTATCCCTGTTAATTACTGTAGTGCTACTGCTTCAGCTTCTTTACTTGCAAGGGAAAAGATGCCAAATATGACTTAGGAGATACTTAAAATTGTTCAGCAAAATTGCTCTTAGGGAAGGCTGTATGAGCTGCCTAAGACTAAAATTAATTGTTTTATTTCAGTAAAGGCTGGAGTTTGCTTTTTGAATGGCTTTCAGTTTCCATTTCCTTTTCAGCTGAGGAGAGGCAGTAGAGAGCAGGTGGAAAATCCTTCTCTGAACTGAAAGAGCTAGTGCATGTTTCTGGGAAGATTTAGTTCAAGTTGTAACATAGATATTGCTTTCCCTGTTGATTGCTTTGGATTCTTATTGGTGAAGTGTTTGCACCTCTGTGAGTTCCTTGCAGGCAGAACTTGTGAGAGAGGGAGTGAAGCTCTGTGTGTTTGCCCATGGCCTTCAATTCACACAGAAATCAGTAAGCTCTCTTGCAGCAGGGCCTGTGGCTGAGCCAGCTGCCACCTGGTACCTGCTCCAGCTCCCCTGTCACTGTGTGAGGAAGGCATCTGACAAGGTATTAACAGAATTCTGGTTTACACACCCAGCTTAGCAAGGAGGAAGAAACAAGCACCACACAGCTAACAAGCTCTCATAGAGAGTGGGCACTGGCTGTGCCACAATATCCCCCCACTGCCTGGAAGGCTTCAGTCGTGGGCATGGACACTGATGTAATTCTTTTGGAAAAAGGCTGAAATAAGGCAGCACAGTTTTCTATGGCAGTGAGGTTACCTGGCAGCTTGGTCTGATGTTTGTGCAGAGCCCCAAGCACCAGCAAGGGCAGAGCAGAGAGCAGTTGTGCCTTGATGGGTTATTAAGAAGTCTAATACCAGGTACAGAGAGGCAAAGTTACCTCCTCTTGGCAAGTCAGGAAACCTATAAGTACCTTCCAGACTAGGAAGCTGCAATGGAGTAACAAATAACATCTGTAATTGGCAGCAATTGTCAGCATCCCAATCAGCCCTGACCTACCTGGCTGCACGCTTTGCAGCATCTATTTGCATTCTGTGGTTCCCTTCCATCAAGGTGTCATTCATTACCAAGATCGTTCTGCCAGCAGCTGCACAACGCCTGGGGATGCCAGTGTAAGAAGGAAAATGACATTTTGAGAAGGATGTCATTTCTTCTTCAACACTGCAAAACATCCACCCATCTGTCACAAATGCTTGTCTTCTTTCCCAACACTCTGGCATCTCCATATCACTCACACAGAGTGTACAGCTCAGCACAAGAGAATTTATCAAATTAGTGTCATCAGTCATATGCCAGTTCACATTACTTACAAGTGCCAGAACCACCTTCTTTTCACCTCTTACCATCAGACTTGGGCTTTTAATTTTAGCTTATCCTAGAGAAAAGGCAAGTGAGGAGGGAGTGCTGAAGGTGTCTCTGGAAGACAAATCGGATTTCTTCATCCTGAAGGAAACCTGCTGTCAGATCACAGTGTCAAAGGTGGAACTCTTAAAGCCACACATCCCCACTGTGCCCCAAACCCTCCTGCTGCTCCTTTTTGTTTGAAGCAGCCTATCAGCTGTTTTCTGCAGATGCTGATGCTTAGCAGAGAAGAGGCGCTGTGACTCACTTAAGTGGCTCTCAGGTGAACAGCAAAACAAATAATCCTCATGCCATTGATTCTGGAAATCACGCTCAGCCCCAAGTTTCCAGTAAAACACCAGCTGCAGTTTGACTTAACAACCTGGGGGCTGACCTGTGCTTTTCAGTGTCACTGTGCCATTTAAAAACAGTACTTCCAAAGCCATTCAGTCAACTGTTGTGAAACATGTTCCTGGACTATAATGAAGTGTCAGGTGCACAGTAATTAATAACATGCTGCAAAGTTCTTGGTGTGTAAAAATACAGTGCTGGGTGTACCTATCTTATCAGAACTACTTTCTGTTCAGATTCATCTGAAATTTTGGTTCATTAAGCTGTCAGCAACTCACAACAGCTATAATGAGGAGAACATGCTGATTAGTAGCTTTCAGAAGCTGCATTTGTCTCTGAGGACAGGAGCTGGCTGTAAATGGTAGGCTTGCTTTTGAAATGTCTGTTTACATATTGCTGCCATATTGATCTTTTGGAAAACTCAGAAGTCCAAGTCACAATATTGCAGCAATCCATGCTAGAAAATGAGCATTAGCAAATCATTAAGCATACTCAAATCTGAAACAGAGCAAAGCCCAGTGAAAAGCCAGTCCAGTTTCATGTAGAATGTTGGACATTTTGTGCATATAAACCGGTGTTTGTGGAGTTATTTGGAACAATTCCATTATTATGCTATTTAAGAACAGCTTTCTCAAAAAGATAAGAAGAATAAGAAGAATACATGGTACACACCTTTACTGTGAAGATTAGAGAATGTGCTGTTTTATCTCTTAATTATTTTGTTTACTCAGATATTTCTATTGATGTCTTCAGTCCATCCTCTTATGGCCATCTTCAGAAGTGTCTCAGATTTTGAAGCGAGAATTTCATTTTCTTTATCAGGAATTTATATGTCTTGTGTATCTGTTTGCCAATGCTGAGTTAGAAATCAGACTTAACAACACTGGAGGAAATTATTTCTCTTTGTGTCTCAGTCAGTCACCTTGAACGCCAGCTTCCAGAAGGTAGATAGCATTTGTTGTTCTGAGAGTTCTGCTACTCTGTCAGCAAGATAAGATGAAATCTCAGATTGGTAAGGCATGCGCAGAACTTATCAGGCACTTCAGTGGATGTACTTTAGTTTAGTGGGCTGTGAAAGATGGGAACTTAATCCAAATGCCTCTTTTATTTTTCATCTGGCCACTCCTTGGGAAGAGACAAAATTGCCAGCTGTTAACAAAGGAGGTAGCACTTCTTTAGTCACTGGTGGCAAGAATGCTTTAAACTTGATAACTTTAAACAAAGCTAATTATTTGAGTCACCATTTCTGGGGGTTCTTCAAGAAATGGGCAGATGTGGTAGATGGGTTAGTGGGCCAATGGGTGGGGATGGGCTGATGGTTGGACTAGATAATGTTAGTAATCTTTTAGAGCCTTAATGATTCTACAGAAGACAGGCCTCTATGGTATGGTGCTGGCCAGAAGGTGTTGGGGTATGTGTTCATGGAAAGGAGTGAGTGGTACAGAAGCAAGTACTGAGCAGAGAAGTCAACATGCACACATTGCACCCTGTAGCAGTAATGGTATTGTAAAGGGCTACTAAGCAGACCTTTCAGGTGGCTCCAGAAGCCCTAGGATTATTTATATTCTTTTGTGTCCCTCCACCTCCATCAGCTTTTTGTCTCACGTGGAGGGTCCTATCTCCTTCTACAACAATAGAAGAATGAAAGTGTCCTTCCACAGGCAAAGAAAGAGGCTGCTACTGAGGGTATGACCCTACAGCTCTGCAAGACTCCTATAACACTGGAGGAAGTAAATTATAAAATATTCTACAAGGTAATGGTATTCATGACTTTTGTGCCTGGCCTCATTTGTCCTGTTGAGCAACAGTTGTTTAGTCTGAAGGACCTTGTGGTACAGGACCAGTATCATTTTGACAGCTCATGTGCCTAAGCACTATGAGTAAGTGTGGCAAAAGAGACTCTGAGTCCTGTTCCACTAAGATGTGATTTTTACAGTGTCCCAGACACAGGAAGGGGACACAGAAGAAAGAAATATTTCTTGCTGGCTGAAAGAATAATTTTTACCTCAAATCTCTTTCATCCTGATCATAAGGAGGCCCCAAGACTGGCCAGACAATTCAGACTATTTTGCATAGTGGCTTATTAATGGGATTCTGGTCCAGCTGAACTGAAGAGATGGGCAGTCAGTGAGAGTGCTGTATGTACCCTGCGGTGCTACATCCAAATCTGTGGTCAGCTCACGCTGTGATGGGTGTCAAACCATCTCAATGTGTAAGCCTCGTCTCTTCCTAGTCAAAAATGCAGATTTAACACAGAGGATGAACTTCCAGGCTGTGCTGTAGCCATAGGACAATTGTCAGCTTCTTGTAATTCAAAACTTGTCTGTGCCCTAAATTGTGTTCCTGCAAAATAAATAAATTTAAATAAGTAAAAAAATCCACCACAGTTTATCTCCAGTATTGTAGTCAATGTAGCTGAGTTATGGTCAGAATAGGAAAATAGTGCGGTCAGAATTTGCTTCTGTGGTAATAGGACTGTTAGCAAACTGTCAGTCACATACTATTTGTTTCAAAGAGAAGTGTGATGACAGCTCTTCTGCAACAGAAACTCCATTATCTGTCACCTGAATATGCTGCCTGAATGATATAACATCCTTCAAATGTCCCAAATCCTTTTATATGTCGTCTGTTTTCAGCTGATTGGAAAATTGTTTCCTTTCTCCATTACAATTTTTTTCTCCTCACCTCTGCTATCAAAGCATGCTTGGTTTTAATGTGGAGAATAGGATGAGGCCTTCATGCTGCCTAAGAATATCTTTAAAGATAAAGCAAATGCTTTATGTTAGCTTATTGAATGGGCTTTTTAATGAACTGTCTGAGGGAAAAGCTTGGAGTGACTGCAAGATTGACTGCAGGGGTTGACGTTAGGTAAGTAAGTACCTGCCAGTGGAAAGCTGATGGTTGGGGAATAGTGGTGGAGCAGAAGGAAGGTTAGCTTTCTATTACAGGTGAAGGGGTATAGTGGGGAAATATGTTTTTAAAAATGCTCATTTTTAGAAAAAAAAAAAAAAACAGAAGCAAAGGAAGCAGGCGGCTGGTACAGGGAAAGGACATGGGTGAAAGGACATGATGCTGGGTGTACTCCCACCCCCCAACTCTAAGTCCATGCTCCAGGCAGAAGCAGAGAAGCAGCAGGGCAGTGGGCATGCTGTGCCACGTGGCCTTCTGCAGCCATTAACCCACTTCATTCTTGGCACTGGCCTAGCAACAATGGACATAGAGTCTGTGGAAGAATATACTGGTGTGAGGATGGGTTTCTGAGAACTTTAATTGACTCCTGATTGAAGAACTTGCTGGCTACCCCAAATGCTAAATGTACAGCTTAATCTGATAATGGTATCTCTCAGATGAGTTCTGAAGGAATGTTTTAAAAGCCCTAATCTGCCTTTCACGTTCATGTTGCATAAACCAGAAAATACTGGAAATGAATAATTCTCTTGATTGTGTATTTTTGTTACAAGGGACTTGAAGTAGACCCACAAAGTCAGAAAATGCAGATTTTATTTGATCTCATCTGGTTTCAAAAGATCTGTTCCTGTTTGGTTTCTGTGCGTCTCTCCTGAGCTGTGCCTATTTTATGAAGTGTATTAAAGCTGTTTTTCACAAGTACTCTTTGGCTCTGGTGACAGCTCTTAGCATTTTTGAAGGCATGACCTTTACTAAGTAATCCCAAAGCAATCTTAAATGGAAATCCATCAGGTGAGAATGTATTCATTCAAAGAAATTAGGAAAATGCAGAAGCCTCCTACAAAATAGAGCAGTAGAAGCTTTTTAAAGTGCAGTGTGGTTGGAAGCAGTTAGTAAAAAAGAAGTTTTGTATGATGGGTTGCAAACTGTGTAGTCTGCCAGCACTGAAGTACTGGGAGAGAAAACCCTTATCTGGGACATTCTAATACATGCTGTACTTGAGAAAATCAAGCTGTATAGCTTCTATAATTTTCTTCATCTAAGAATATGACATAAAATGGTTCTGTGCTGCAGATCAGGAAAAAAAAAAAAAAAAAGACATTTTAAAACTTTGTTTATGCAGCTCCAAGCAGCATCTAGAAAGGTCACCTCTAGATGTTTGGAAGGGAGGGCACTAATGGGAACACAAACTGGGGACTATTGCTGCTTTAATTTTTTTCTTATGTGGATTACAGAAAAAGAAATGTGTGATATTTAATAACTGGCAGGTATTATCTTTTATTTCTGAGTGTCATTCTTTCCTGTAATTGAACAGGCCAACTATAATCTTCCTGCTGAAAACTGTGACTGTGCAGAAAATTATAGCACTTGGTTTATCTCAAAGAATATCCAGATTTACAGGGCATTACCAACTGAACTATAACCAAGGGGCCTAGACACTTATTTTCATAGGTTCATGGAATGGCTTGTGTTGGAGGGGACGTTGGTTGCCCTCCACCAGATCAGGATGTCCAGGGCCACATCCATCCTGGCCCTGAATGCCTCTGGGGCTGTTCATTTTCACTACTAAGAATTGGGAAAATTAGCAACCGTAACGATTTTTAAACAATGAATCTGTTGAGTAACGTTTGAAAGAAAGTACATGAAGAAAGCCCCAGAAGGTTCCCAGTGATGACTAGTTCTGATTTGTGTCTCCTTATGAGCCTATAATCTTATCTAGAAGAGTCTCTTGCCACTTTAAACTGAAAAAGCATGAGAACAGCTTTGCAAAGTGATTCCTGATTTATATATGCATGTCAGCATTTCACAAGTACTAAAATACAGCATTTGCTTATTTGCATGATTATTTGCTTTGAGCCTGAGCTAGAAGATATCAATTTAACTACTGCTGTTTTATTGGCTCTTGGATCACGCCTCTAGATGCATTTTATAAATGTGAAATAATAGTTCTGTCTTGCTGGTGCCTCGTTTTTATTCACATACATCAGAATACAGAAATTATTTTTTTTTACTAAAACACATCACAGGCATATTTATTGATTGGGCTTAAAACAAGATAGAGATTTAAAGAGAAACATGAGCTGGGAGCTGGAGTGCTATGGGAGCTGGCACAGCTTTCCATCCAAGGGGAAGGGCAATATGTGGACACCAAAATAGTCTGAATTTCAAACAACTCTGACTTCAGTTAAGTGAATCACATGTTTAAAGACTTTAAAAATGTATGATAGAACAAACTCTTCTGGGTGCTCCTTATTTAGAGCTAATTAGGCTACCTTGACCTGCAAGAAAATTAAATGAAGCATTGCTGGGAAGAGAGAAAGTATTTTTATTTCAATTTTTGTCTTGAGGGATCATTTTTGTATGACAACCTTATGTAACACTGATCTTTCTATACATATTATTTTTATCATACGTGTATCATTTTGATTTATTAATTAGATCATTGTAGCTCTAGAAGATAATCAGGTCACTCAAAAATTCACTTTAGTAGTTGTAGTAGATTTTAGGGGAGAGGGAAAAAAATTTGCAAGCTACCTTTAAATCTTCTATGTGAAACACTTTTTCTTTTGCTCCTGTACCTCCCTGTAGTCTGGTAGTGATAAAAGGGGAACAGAGAAATTAATTTTTGATTTTTGGAAAAAAAAACTTGATTTTTTTTCCATGGAAGGAGACTACAACCTCTCTGGACAATCTGCTCCAGTGCTTCATCACTCTTATCATAAAGTTCTTCTGCATGTTAGTATGGAACTTCCTGTGTTCAAGTTTCAAACATGCACCACCAAGAAGAGCCTGGCCTCATCCATTTGCCTCTTACCTCCTTTTAGTTATTTATAAGCAGTTATCAGATCCCCCCTCAGCCTTCTTTTCTCTAGGCTGAGCAGTCCCAGGTTATTCAGCCTTTCCTTATATGGGAGACCCTCCAGGCTCCTAAACATCTTTGCAGCCTTCCCTTGGACTCCTTCTAGGAGATTCCCATCTTTTTTGAACTGGGGAGCCCAAAACTGCACATAATCTAAATGTCGCCTTACCAGGACAGAGGAGTGAGGGAGGATAATTCCCTTTGTCCTGCTGACCATGCTCTTATTAATGTACCTCCGGGTATCATTGTCTGTCTCGGCCACTAGGGCACACTGCTGGCTCGTGGCCACCTGGTGTCCACAAAAACACCCAGGTTGTTCTCTGCAGTGCTCCTCTCCTGCAGGTCAGCTCCTCATGATGATGCTCTTTTGGAAATGGAATGACAAGGACAGTGCACAGTATTTGAAATTTGGGTGCAACAGATATTGAATTGTTGAGGAAAATGTACGTCTTTTAAGTTCAGATGATCTATTGGCTCTGTCCTCCACAAGGTTTCTTTGGAAATTTGCTAGCCTGTAATCATCAAAGTGTAATGGCTAATGTATGTAATAGAGTATTTCTGAAAAATAAATTTCCAGTAAGACTCATGGCTGCATCCTGAATGGGTTCTTCCAACATTGAAGAGACTCTTCCACCTTTGTGTTTGCACGAGATCTTTATTCTATGTCGAATTGATGTTAAAACATGGTTACAAATTTATTTATTTCTGAACAAGTTAATCCATAAAATTGGTGTTCCTATGCTTGATTTGCATGAAGGGGCTGTTTTGTAGCAGAAACAATTAGGTATTTTTATAATGCTAATCAGGTAGTAGGAACTTGTAATGAGTTTTGCATAGGAAATTAACAGACCAGAAATGAAATTCTTGGCTCTAATATTTCCACTGGTTTCAGGGATGTATTCCCTTGTGAGCTTCTGAGTAATTTAAAAATACTGAATAGGTTTTAGACCACTGGCTCAAAAGTGCAACTTTTGAACAAAGAAACAGCTAATGGTGCAACCAAATGCTCAGGTGTGATAGATAACTTTGTTTGCCAAAGTTATCCAACAGCTTCTCACACTGCTATCCTGTGCTCTGTAAGCTGTGGATACAAAAGGGGTTCAGTGCCATTAGACTGAGTCAAATTCCAAATGATTGGGTGATATTTATTTGGGGCATCTCATGGCATACAGTTAATTTACATGCTCTACTGCTTAAAGATCTGCTCTTAGAGAAATGCAGACTTTTTAGAGCACTAGAAGATTTTGTATTAGTTCTTGAAACATGTTGAGCATTTTGAATAAAGAGTAATTATAGCTGTTATAGACAGCAGAACAATATGAAGTACTTTTACATCAAGTGATATGCAAGCACTTGTCAGTTCACCATTCACAAGAACCTTTTAGAATGCCACAGTAGTTACTTTCTAAATGCGTAAATACTAAGTCACCGGAACACAGATGAAATGATGTTATTCAGAGGAAGGTCTTCTTGCAATTGGATTCTGCCAATCCATGGCAGAAAATCTATGTGCTTCTAGAAAAGCCATAAAGTAATATTCCATGCAAGCTAGTTTTCTTGTTTAAATTGAATTGATACTCAAAAAAATGCACAATAGTTACCGCCTCCACTTTTGCTGTAATATTGTACTTCATTTAGCTGTAGTATTCTAGACAGTATTTAACAATACCCACTTAAAAATGCAAGTGAAGGCAAAAAGAAAATATTTATGTTAATGTCTCAATTACAGCCTTTAGCACAACATGTAAGAAAAGCTGTACTTTGCTTCAGTGATGTTGTGGTTCTGTACTTGTGGGAGCTTGCTGTCTCACTAAGATCTCTGCACCTTACTGAGTTTGTTGGTGCACAGACATGATAGGAAAAGGAGTAATGGTTTTAATTTCAAGGAGGGAAGGTTTAGATTGGATGTCAGGTGGAAGTTCTTTACTGAGAGAGTGGTGAGGAGCTGGAATGGGCTGCCCAGAGAGGAGGTCCTTGGAGGTGTTCAAGGCCAGGTTGGATGGGGCCCTGGGCAGCCTTGTATAGTACCAGATCTGGAAGTTGGTGGCCCTGCCTGAGGCAGAGGGGATGGAACTTGATGATCCATGAGATCCCTTCCAACCCAAGTCATTCTACGATTCTATTATTCTATGACTAAGCTATCTTGCTTCTAATGCACGCACATCCAAAAATTACACACCTGGCATATCAGAACTTCAATTTAGAGAGTTAGATACTTGTATGTGGCACAAATCATCCAGTCACTGATGAAAGTGTACACTATGGGAGGGTAAATTTTAATCCCTGTTATCTCTGTGTAAACCTGGAAAATTTTACTGATTTCAGTAGGCTTCGTGGTGAGATTTATTCTTGTGTAGCAGGGCAGAATTTGGGTTATGTTCTCATTTCCAAGATGAGTGCTGCTGTGGATGTCTGCACTGTTCTATGCTGCCTGCCAGATAGGCACAGTACAGCTCAGATAAGAGCATTGTGAAAGCAGAAGTGCTCCTTGACATTTGAGCTTTGGAGTTTTTACTGCCTTGTGTTTTTACTGCCTCCATCCTCTCAGCTTCTGCAGGCTGACTATGAACAGTCGTGCATTATAAAAATAGACTAGTTGCTAAGACATCAACAAGTCCCTTCAGTTAGAAACAACACTAGGATGTTTTTCATTGGAGTGGGTAAATGGCATGATGAAGATGTGGAGTATCAGCTGGGCTTCCAAATCAGTCCTTTCTGAAATGGTACACAAGGAAAGCTGCTGTGCTCCTTTCTCTATGAAATATGCTCAAGATCTTTGGCTCTTGGAGGATAGTTGTCAAGCCCAACTACCCTCAGATGTAACCTTGCCAAAGCCACTTTGTTCTTAAATAGCTCTGTGACACTGCGCATAGCCTTCACCCCAGTGAAAACAAAAATATGTAGTCCAGACCCCCAGACAACTCTGAGTGGTGTGTCAAGGCACAGCTGTCAGCTAAGGCTGTATATCCAGAAGAAATACGCACTGAAAATAGCTTGCCAATCAGTTTCCTTCAGTAGCTGGCACTAGTTCTGTAGGTAGCACAGAGTTGTTTTTATCTTGGGTGATTGTGCAAATGTACTGGTAGATACTTGTGTGTCAGTGTTAGAGTACTTTCTGAGGGTCAGTGCAGCCAGAGGGTCACCGAGGGTAGTTCAGGTAGGACTGTCTGCAGGCATTAACGTTATTTCTTCAATCATGTAAACACCATTCATTTTAACTGCAGAAATAAGAAAGTTCTTTGTGCAAATGTGTATGAAAACTGAGGATTGTCTTCACACTAAGGGGCCTATTACCTGGCGCTCAGACTGTTATCTTAAGAGTCTGAAGCAAGGCACTGAGCTTAAAAATACTTAACATGATATTAGGGACCTAATCTTTTATACATAATGTTCAAGAGTGGAGAGAGAATAGGAAGGAAAAAAAAATGTGCTGCTTGGGATTTTGCTCCCTTTATTTTTTTTTTCTTCCAATCATTAGAGAAGCCACTTTCCACTTTCAGGCAGTTCTGATCTGGAATCGAGCTTTAGTGATTTAAATAAGCATTTCTCAGTCTCTGGTTTTGACTTTTAGGCTCTAGCAAAAATGGTGGGGCTGATGGAAGAGGGTATGAGAGCTCACTGATGAAAACAAATGGAAAAATATCTGTGCCAGTAAGAAAATAATATATTGAGGAAAAAAAGCCAGGCCACCATATAGCAAGATTTGAAAGTCTCTTTTTGTGAGGTTTGTCTGACAGTGATGAAAAGAACAAATACTTGTAAGGAATACTGAAAACTGAAACGGGAAGACTATATGCACAACACAGCAGTTTCTTACACTGAAAATTAAGGACTCGGTGATTTTATCTTGGGTGAGGGCTATTTTGTTTGGTTTTATTGAACAGTATCTTTCAAGATGGCAAAATTTGAGGGTGTTGCACAAAGCAGCAGATGTGGTAGGATGTGGAGAGTAATCAACTGTAACCAAAATCCATACTTTCAGACTGCAACTTCTATTAAAAGAGACAACTAAATGGAGGCTACAGTACAGTAGATGTTTTTGGCCCTAAAAAGCATGTGAGAAAACTCCTGCCTGTGCCCAGTCACATGGATATGGTCTATGGCAGCATTAAGGGACCAGAATGTATCCTCCCACCTACTATTTACTCAGTGGTTGGTGTGCAAGGTAGCATAATTCTGATCACAGGAACTGGTATGAAAAAATACATTGCATTTAGTGTGTTGCTTTCTTGCTCTTAGGGAGCAGAACAAAATAAAAGATTTAAAAAGAGCGTGCCTTAGCATTTAGCCCACAGGCAATCCCTCGAGGTTTTGTTTCAGCAGAGACTTTCAGCAGCTACATCAGTCAGAGCAGGAGTGAGCCTAGAATAGAATATGAGTAAATGGGGAGTGTCTGAAATATTGATGGTTTAGTTGGGAAAACAGTATCAGTGCTGAAATCCCTGGCATTTGCATCTCATTTTTTTCCTTTTCTTCCTCACTCTCTCCCTCTTTCCCACTCCTTCCAAGCTTCTTTGCCCTTTTGTCTCCAGTTTATGATATTAAGTTCTTTAAAAAGAACTAGAACTTCAACCAAATGTATTAATGCTACTCCTGTATTACTACTTTAAATAAAACATTGCAATTAATGATCTTCTTTGTGCCATTATTATGCATAGTCATTCTTTCTTCTCTATAGTGTGGAAAGCTCTGCCACCTCTATATACATGTCTAGAGGTGTTCTTAGCTTCTATGTTGTATCTTTGCTGCCAGACTCTTCTTCTGTTTGGTCTGAAGCTTGAACACCATAATCTGGCCAGAATATAGCATGTGAATTGGTAACGTGCCCTAGCAGTAAGTGTGAGGCACAGCATTGTGGGATGCCTGGGGTTCTGTGCTGCTGCAGCAGCTTGAGAAGGAGAGACAAATTCAGCCTCCAGAGCTTTTATGGACACTTCTTTCTGTTTGTAATGTGTGTGGTATTGCTCCCCTTGCATATTTACAGCTTGTCTTAATGTGTTACGTAAAGGTGGGGTCGCATAAGTGCTAGGCACCACACTACTCATGGTAGAGACCAACCTGGTCCTGAACAAACAAAATAAGGATGAAAAACTCACTCAAGGTCAGTGTCAGCTGGTGGCTGAGCCATGAGAAGAACCCAGGTGTCCTGATGCATGATTTGGTTCCTTTCTACTGGGCCATGGCATTACTGTTGTGTGCAGGTAGTGGAGCAGAACAAACTAAATGGAAAAAAGAATATGTCATCTGCAAGCCAGCTCCTCAGCTCCTTTTCAGCATTAAATGTATATTGAAATCCTGTAACAACACAGTGATACACTGTTACCCCTGAGGTATATGGTTGTGTTATGACTGGTACTTTGAACACACTATAGAGAAGGCTATGCAGAATCATCTTGAAGCACATACAAATTTTCCAGTAAGTCAAGGGCACCCCTCTTTTTCTTTTCTTTTCTTTTCTTTTCTTTTCTTTTCTTTTCTTTTCTTTTCTTTTCTTTTCTTTTCTTTTCTTTTCTTTTCTTTTCTTTTCTTTTCCTTTCCTTTCCTTTCCTTTCCTTTCCTTTCCTTTCCTTTCCTTTCCTTTCCTTTCCTTTCCTTTCCTTTCCTTTCCTTTCCTTTCCTTTCCTTTCCTTTCCTTTCCTTTCCTTTCCTTTCCTTTCCTTTCCTTTCCTTTCCATATTTTACAATATGTGTATGTATTGATTTGTTTTCATACTTTCCCAAAGATATAAGACTTATCAAAGTACTGTCACTGTTCTGCTCTTACCACAATTCTGTAGTGGGTTATACCACTCTTAATGACTTTGGATGATATTCCAGAGTCTAAACAAGAACACAGTCTTTATTCTGCATCTTTAAAGAAAATAAAATGAAACATAATTTAATACAGCAATGAAGATGTTTAGTCAATGTTTTCTAGGGCTACCCACCACTCACCAATTTGATATAACATCTCTGTTGCATTGTGCTGAGATTTGTTTGGGATTAATGCAAGCTAGACGAAGATGTCTGAAAACAATAGTGAGGCAACTGAAGTCATCTGAGGATATCTCTCTCTGATCATGTGTTTGCTAGGTATGTGAGGCCACGTTGTAGTTGTCCGTCAGTTCTGAGGTTTCAAATCTGTGTCCTGAAAAAGTTTATAACTCACCTGTATCTACAGTATGAGCCCTTGTGACCACAAGATTTTATTATTTTAATGCCCTTTTAACACAGCTGCCAGCAGTGTTTCCCCAGGGCTTCTCATTTCTTTGAAATGCAGCTGTCTGCTTCCTCGCTGAAGTCAGCAACTATGTCTGTTTTTCTATTACACTGACAGATTGCCTTGAGGTAGTCCCTTTGTTTTTTGCAGACCTTATTGGATATGCTACGTGTCTTTGTTTTTCTCTGAGCCTTGTACTTTGAGATTTGTATCCCAGCAATCTCAGAACAGTAAAGATGCTAAAGCTGTATGCTAGCATGGAAAAAAAAAAAAAAAAAAAAAAAAAAAGTATTTGTTTTCTATGCCTTTTTGGAAATTATTTAATTATTTTCCCTTCAACAGCTGCCCTGGTGTATTCTCTCTACTCTCTGCCTTTTAGACCCTTTCTCCTCTTTTAACAATGAGGCTTGCTGCATAATGTCCTGCTGAAAAAGAAAATATAAAGTTTAAATGTAAAACTTATGTTCTATTCACAGCCTATGCAATTTCTAAGAGTGGAGTTATAAACTCAATATTTGCCATAATGGCAGTGTAAGCTGATACAGTCCTCCGGAACAAGTGCGTGAGGTACCCAGTACTGTTGGTTTAGATTTAAAAGATGAGTCTATGGGAAAAACCTCTCACTTGTGTTTCCAAGAGGATGACTCCAAACCTTGTATTTCTTGCAGTCCTTAGTCTGGGCACTTGATGAATTCTGGAAGTGTTTTATAGATACAAAGAAGCAAGGTAACTTTAAAATTTGTATCTCTTCAGAAGAAACAAATTGAAGTATTTCCACATATTTTGATTGATTGGCAACCTGAGGTTTGATTTAAAGAGGAATTTGCAATTTCTTTTCTTAGGGCAAGATGGACTTCTCTGATTCAGTAAATTCTACTCTTGAATGTTCAGTACATGAGCAGATGATAGACACAACCATCATAGTTTTCACAGAGTGTGAAGTTTATAGAATCATAGAACACCAGAAATGCTGACCACCTTTGGTGCTCCCTATGTTTCCTGCCTTCAGCACCATTCCTGCATGTTTTTACTGAAGCCCAGGAGTGCCTCAGGCTCCTTACTACCTAGACTGTGTAAGCACAAAAAGCAGACGAATGCTGCAAATCATTCGAATAGACTTGAATTCCCAGTTTAAAACAGGAATGCTGAATGCCGAATTAGGCAGCGGCTGGGAATTCTGAAGGAAAGTCCTGAAGTTAGCTGTCCCCGGGGTGGTATTATTGCATGAGTTTGACTGAAACTCAGCATTCAAACGGCTACTAAATGCCCAGTTCCTGCAGAGCAGGAGCCCAACAATTCCTAATTAAAATTCTGGCTTTAAGCCATGAGAGGGTAGGCCAGAACAATTTTCTTACTTCCTTTTTACACTTTCTTGGCGTCCATGCTAATTTCCCTTTTCACTGACTTCTACAGTAGTCTGTTCAGAGGCAGAGCAGGTGGGTGGCAGTCTGTGCAGCCCAGACACCTATTTTGTTTGTAAATGTTTCCAAGCAAGCAGAATTTTCTAGCTTTGTGCTTCTACTGCAGGAGTCGCTGTGCTCATTGTCTCATTAGGAAGATGAAGAATAAATTGCTTGACACCCAGCTGAAGGATGCTTTCTTTGGTGGTGAAACCACAGCCACGGAGAAAAGCAGAGCAGATCAAGAGACTGACCAAACCAGCTCTACTTTGAATGTTACCTCTTTCTTAAAGTGTGAGTAACCTCCTGAGAGGTGACATGTTTACAACAGCATTCCTCCATCTTTTCTCCACAAGCACAGACTTACTGAAAATAGAATCCTCAGACAGCAAAAGTGAGAGACAGTGATTGCAACTGCAAAGAGCCACCTCACATCATACATGGAAAGTATCAAACTGAAACGTATCCTCAGCTGCTGGTACCAGCTGTAACATTCATTATAGTAATTGCTACCATTAGGGTGCTATTAATATTTCTCTTACAAAATTGTAAGGGAAACCAAATCAATATGCAAATTCTATTCCATCTGCAACCATTTTGGTTCTTTGTGGGTCAAGCCATATAAGCAACAATTGATGAGATGTGGACATTGCTGCTGGAAATGTTTCTTAGGAGAAGCTTTATTTCTCTGTGTTACTAATTGTATGGGAAACTGCTGATCACAGCCTGAACCTCTGATTAACTACCTGATGAAAGCAATGAGTCAGCTGTGGGAGCACAGGTAAAGGTAATTCAGCTGTGCTACCGGAAGGGGTGGTTGGCTCCACTTCTCCCAGATCTCATTTAAAGGCTGACTACCACTAAAGCAGGATTTCTTTCTCCAGAGATTGCTCCTTTGAGGAGTTTACTGCAAGCTTCCAACATGGGTGAGCGGTTTCTATTTATCATAGATTATCTTTCTATTGTGATAATCTTTTGTGCAAAGTGTCTGTTTGCCTATTGAATGTATAATTGTATAACTGTACACTAATCAAATCACCAGCTCATGCCAGAGGAGCATGTTAGCATGTAAATTTGGAAGGGCATAGATATAATTGCTAAAAGATCTGCCTGCCTATTATCCCAGATCTCTAATCCCTTGCGACATGCAGCAGGAATCTTTCAGGATACATTCTGCATCTGGTGTTGCTCTGTACCACTGTTACTGGAACCAACAGTGAATGCTGGTGCAGTGAGCAGCCTTTTACCTAACAGAGCATTGATGACAAAATCTGAACTGCTGACTCAGCTTCCGGATTGGAAGCAGCATGTTAAATCATTTTCTGATGTTAGCATTGGCATGAATCAGGGGTAATGTTATTTGCATGGTTACATGCATCAGCTCTTCATCATCAGCGTTTTCCTGGAAGAGCTTTCTTGAGGGCCAGGATTTGGCTGCATGTTTATATTCTTTTCCTTCCTTCTCCTATGTTTTTCATCCTTTTCTTTGTAGAAGTTCTCATTTATTAAAGTGCTGTTGAGTCAGCATTCTTCAGCTCCAGTGCCAACACAGTTCACATGTAGCTTGAAAAAATGTTTTAATTTCAATTTTCTTTTTCACATAGACTATTAGAATGGAGAATATTGCTGATCTAAATGACATCTATTCATTTAAATAATGAATAGTGCAGCCAAGAAGGGGTTAGTTAATTTATCTTCTTCACCTCAGAAGAAAATGCAAAGCATGGGGAAAAGTTGCTATATTGATGATTTGTGGCCTGATCCACTTTCAACAACTGCTATGGTAAAAATAATTAATCAGAAGTATATTGTGGTGAAAGTTAATTATTTAGCAATCAATAAATGACTAAAGACCGTATTAGTACTTAGTGCTAATGCTACATACCTTCAGCTATAACATATATTATTTCATGGTAACTTATGCTCTTACTCACCACTGCATGTTAAATACTTCTACTGAAGACAACTGGACTTCTCATATGCCACAAAAACATCTCCAAAAAAGGCAACCACTTCTGCCTGATACACTGTTGGGCCAATTGCAGAGTGAAAGTCTTGAGAAGGCTCAGGCTGAGCAGAGATATGGGCTAAGCTTCTGCCCCAGAAGGCTATAGGGGTGTAGGTAAAATGCTCTGTCACCTTTCTCCCCTCATACAAATGCATGGGAAGTTACAAGTCTGCCTCAAAGGTCAGTCTTTTCACCCGCTCTCAAGTCATATTGTTTGGCTTCATGAAGAGCAGTGAGAGAGGAAGCAAAACATGCTGTATCTGAGGGGAGGTACTCCAGTTCTACTTCAAGGTAGTAAGAATATATTTTTTTCCACCTTTAATGGTTGCAGCTTACTTAACAGTGGCCTCTTGCAAAAGTAAGTGCTCTGTTTCTTCCTGCACTGATAGGCATCCATCCTTTCTTTGGCAGTACAGCATGTAGAGCTGTTATCTCCATGAACCATGTGAAAACACCATTCTTATGCTCTCTGAATATCGCTGCCTGGAGGGGGAAGGGTAGGAAACCTGGTTCTGGGAGTTACTTCCATGGTTATTCTGGATTTCCCCTTCATCCTCATCTAGTGTCAGCTTGTTCACCCTCCTGGCTCAGGGAGAGCAAACTTGTTTGCCCATCAGATTACCTACCTCTCACACAAATGTCATGCTTCTCCAGAAGTGGAGAAAGGTTATATTCTCAAAGTGAACTCAAGCCCAGGATAAGCAAAGACCCAAAGGCAAAATTTGTCCCAGCCAAAATCCCATCACTTCAAGCAAAGGGCAAACATAAAATCTGATTGATTTAGAATGAAAGAGTAGTCTATTCCAAAAGGGTCATATATAACACTGATTGAAGCAGCAAAGTTTAATGGGAACCCTGGTTAAGTTTTAAGAGCTTGTCATTAACACTGCATTTGTCAGGTTTTAAGATGATTCATGTAGCTTTATGGAAATAGTGGACCAAGCCTTTAGCTGTTATAAATCTTCACCACTTGCTCCTGAATGAAGTTCTGCTTGTCCCTATGGAAATTCTGAGGTCAGTTTGTAGTTCTTATTGTTACAGGCAATATTTCCCCTTCTTCCATACATTTGATAGTATGTATTTCAACCATCATAGACTGTGTTAATAAATCCTGCAGAATGCAGAGATTTCTCTGCAGATTAATAAAGGAAGCTGTTCTCACAGAAAAGCAGGTATGTGACCTCTCATTGGTAATGCAATTAGAAGTACTGAGGAGGTCTTGTTAGCTCTTACCACTGCACTTTCCGAGTGAAAGCATAATCTAATGTTTATGCTGCAGCATAAACAGCACTGACAGCAAGTTCAACTCTATTAATTCCCGAGCTGCATCCCTTGCATGTGAAAATACCCTTAAATTTGTCTTTTGAGTTCTGTTCCACACTAATACAGCATTTTGTGATCTGAGAAACACTGAAGCAATCTATCCACTTCCAAAATGCTATTTAGTGGGGGACCTGCATTTCACTTCTCTCATTATCTTTGCATCCAGCCTCTTCCCACAGTTCATTAATCTGAGCTAGGAGTGTGGATCTTGATTTTTCTCAGGAGGGAATAGAAACACAGCCAGAGAGCCACGGCTTGGTCTCCCTAGGGCCAGGAGCAAACTGCGGTGCTGAGAAGATCTGGATAAAAAGGGGCAATGGGCTGCTGGCTAAGGAAACTGAAATGTGAGATGCCTTTTTAACTGGAAGCAAAGGGGACAAAGTCAGTAAAGGCCTAAAGGAGAGACCTGAACACATAACAGTGTGAACTGTCAGCCATTCTTTCAGGTAGATCATGCAGCTCTTAAATCCAGAGCCTTTGTGCTTGCAACCTTAGAAAAAATATCAATGCTTTGGGATTGGAATTTGAATCAAATTCAAATCGTAATTAATTTTTTTCCTCATTTTGATTTCATGCACAGATGGGCTATAGCTAGGAGTTGCCCTTGAGGAGTCTCTAAAAACGTAGTTCTGTGAACTGTTTCCCTGAAGACTGATACAGCTGCTAATTCTTCAGCTATCTCTGAATCATCCCAATTACAATATGTCTTTATAAAATAATTACAGGTTTCACCCAGGAACTGAGCCTGACTCTGTATTTTTCATTGAATACTTATGTAGGGTTGGTTAGCAAAAGAGACAGCTTTACCTAACCAAGTTTTCAATTATTTTGCTTTGAACTTTTATTCTCCTATTTGATGTTTTGCTACCAGGAAGCAGCTATACTCCCTTGGAAGTGAAATGAAAAGATTTTGGCTGCTCTATCTATCTTTTTACAGTAGGAATTTGTCTGCCAGAATAAATCACACACAGTACAGAATTAGAAGAATTATTCGTTCAGATGAATCTATTCAGACTGAAAGCCATGAATTAATGATGATCTGGCAATGGAATATTTCTGCTTGTGCTAAAGTCAGGCTACTCATTTTCTGTGCATGTATGATATGGAAATACTTTCTAGAAAACAAAAGAAAAAGAAGTTCTAAATACAAGGATGGACTGACTGAAAGTATATGACATTACTTCTGTGTTAACCTCTGTGTTACAGTGTTACGGAGGCTGGATGGTATACACTTGGAATTGTCATCCAGTGATACAAATACAATGTATAAGATTTCCGCAAGTCCTTGCCTTTCTGTATGTCCAGATACATCTTTGCCAATGCCTTTTCCAATGACAGATATACTGCAATTGGGAGGGCAGTAAATAAAAGCGCAGAGATGGCCAGTCATCCAGACAAGACAGTTCCTCACACATTAAGTCTGGCAGGTCTTTTCCTTCAGTACACTTAGGCATTCCTTTAAGATACGTTCTGTCAACACAAGGTTTTGATCCCTCTGCGCTTCCCATTTTGTCCAACATTCAAGACAACTGTTATCCATGGCAGAGGTCGGATTGTAGTATCAATGTTTTTTCTGAGGAAATGTTAGGAACTGGGGGAGCTGTAGAACTTCCACATGTAGATACAGGAGAAGAAGGTTGTCCTTTTCAGACCAGTTAGCAAATATTGGCAGTAAAATAAAGTTTTTGATTTCATAGAAGTTAAATCCTCATCTTTGTTTTATCAATCATTTTGATGCACATAACCTGTAGTATATATGCAGTGTAATGGAAGACTGCATGCGTAGATCTTTCATCTAGAGGAATTTTCAGTGCGAGTTTTTTACTGAAATGAATTATGGAAGGAGTCTAAACCTTAACTTATCTTCAGACCATCACTAGTAAACTATTGTAACAGTTATTAGTCTGGCTTTTCTTTAGGGATACCATTAAAACCTCTGCAGTTACTTGCGTTTAATCAAGTAAGTTTCATTCTCCTAACTCAGAGTGCACAGTCTGTTGTAGCTTGATTAAATTATTATCATTTCGGGCAGAAAAATTTGGGTTAAGCTTCCTGTGTTATATTTTCTTGGAATTCTCTGCTGAAGATGCTTTGTGTTATTGTGAGAGAAATTCCCTGTGCCCCTGATGACTGGCTGGTTAAGGCACAAATGTTCCAGTGATAGGCAACAGTGCATTTAATACTTCAAGCCTCATTAGGCACTTTGGTGACCAGACCTTCTCAAAAACCCTATAGATTTAAACTTATATTTTGACAGCAATGTGTTTTTGCTTGCAAGCTCAGCTTAGCTAAACCAATGACAGCCTTTTTTTTTCTGCGTTAGCTATTTGGTTTTTTGGTTTATAATGCAGAGCTCTTTATCTAGATAATAGCACTGCTGGAGAAAACAAATGCATAGTGGTAGTGGCTCCATGCTGCACCATAATTTGAGTGCCTTGTGTGCTTACACTGTAAAAATCACATAAGGAAAAAGAGACCCAAGGGTGAAGTGACTGGATCAAAATTGAGTAATCAGGCCCCGGACTGAGAATTTTATTCTGTTGATATTCATTCTCATGCACAGTTTTCCTGGTTTGCTGCCATTTTGATTGTCTGCTTTGTTGCCTGGAGTCTTCTTGTTCTTCAGGGGCTACAGGTGTTCACAGCACTGCCTTTCTTTGTGATTATTTTCTTTTAAATAAAGTGGTGATAATTTGCTTCAGGGATGCAGCTGATGTCAGGACAGCAGATGTAACTTCTAGCATCTCTGGAAATAACTTTGTGCTGCTGTAAATCTAACCATTTTCAAGATAAATATATTTGATCAGTTCTTCTCTTGAGACTGCAACTGGGACAGACGTGCTTCTTCTTTTGTATTTGCTTAGAATTCATTTCATACCAGTGGGGAATGAAAATAATTTATATATAATGGCATAAGTTATTGAGTGGTAGGTGCAAAAACAGCCCAGAGTCTCCATTTTGTGTTTGGTCAACACATACGTCAAGGCAAGACTATTCATACTCCCTAGTACTTTTCTACTGCTATCCAGAACTAGACTTATCTCCAGATGGAGGAAATGTGCTCAGAGGAACTTTTGTTTTACTGCCACTCTAAGGTCTCCAGTGAATAGCAGTTTGTTAAGCAGTGTGCCAGTACAAAAACCTATTTTTTTTTCCAGTATTCTTTTCTGAATTACAGTTAAATCACAGGTGTGGCTTTAAAGGAAGTAATATTGACTGATTCTTCCAAGTATTCCAATTAATCTACAATTTTCTTTAACCACATAGAGTTAGATTTAATTACAAATAATCAAAAATTATATTAAGGACAGTTAGCCCTTATTGATACTAAGATAAAATGATAGAGATAGGCTGGTATAATTGTGTTTTCTACTTCTCAGAAGGCCCAAGTTGATCATATTAGGCTAACTATTAAATAAAAATGTATGAATGATTTATCAGTTTCAATGGATTTTTGAAAATATCTATTCATTGCCGGTTATTTCCTTCCAGAACAAAACTTGCTGCTAAGCCACAGACTGTCCTATAATCTCGGTTTAATAATACATCTAGATCTCTTGGAGAGTCTATGCATAAAGTGAGTAGTAAAAGGGGGGGGGAGGAGGGGGGAAGAAAATCGCTCTTTACCTAGTATTTGATAGCTAGGGCACATGGCGGAGAGATGCAGAACATCTGAGAATGGAGGTCTGTGGTGCTGGGTTTTTTAAGCGCTATTTAGGACCATAGCATCTTTTTCTAGAGACTGATTTGTTTTTACAGGGCTGTTTGTGGACAACCCTGCTATTCAAAAACAAAAAAAAGTCCACTGCATGTATTTTCCTTTCAAGTGTTGTTCATTTATTGTATGGCTGGTTTGTTTTGTGGAACAAAATTTATTGTCACCAAGTGGCAAGAAGTTGGCGAACAGAAGGAAAGTAACAATAACCACCTGCCGCCACTTCAGGTACTGCATAACTTTGCATATTTCTTGCGTGACTCACATCCAATTGACTGACTTACTACAACACCCTATTACAATATGTGATATTTTGGAGGCTTTTCACTGTTGTAGGATTGTGGTTTTTTTCCTTCTGTGTAGCTTCTCTGGCTGTATTTTGTTCATCAACTCCAACCTTGTTTTTCTAGACCCACAGACCCAACTTTCCCATGCCTTGGGTTGGCTGCTTTTTTCAGTATGTGTATTTTTCCCTTCCTTCTGTTCTCTCCTTTTCCACACCAATTTACCTGCTGCCCTAAGTGAACATTTCTCCATGTTTTCTAGACTGGCTGTGTTTTTCTGTTTCTCTTTTATTTCATTTTTTTCTGTGAATCTTGGTTTCACTTTGAGGTTTCTATGTAAAGGCCAGGTCTTATTGTTAGCTGGATCTGTTTGAGAATTTAATTGGAAAACATGCTGAGAAGCACAAGAGGGAGTTTCTCTATGTCTTTGAGTCGGTGTGTCTCACCACATCTCTTTGCTACTACTGTACAGTACTACACTGGTTGTTAACAGGCTGTTACTTTATCACCTTCTTAATGTACAGCAAGATGTTGTAGACAAGGATCAGTAAACAGCAAAATCAGAATGAGGAAAATGCTCAGCAGTTCCTGAGGAACAGGCAGTGCTTTTTGCAAAGTGGATTTTGAAGGGCACTGGAACGCTTAGGAGAGGGAGAAGATTCACAGCAGGTATAGTGCAAAAAGCCTGTGCATGCACAATAGCTTCATTGTGGAAGAAAAGGAGATGGAGTTGTGAAAGGAAGAGAGGTAAGAAGCCACAGCCACATCATTAATTAAAGAACAGGCACAAAGGATAGTACCAGCAGCAAGGAGGTAACAGGCTCTAACATCCCAACTTGTCTCATGCCCTTTACTTTTATCCTTTCCTCAGATTTCTCACTAAATCCAGGCCTCTAACTAGCTAATGAATCATATTCGTTGTTGTTTTCACCAATGCAAATCTTCTGCCTGTTTTTGTATTTTGTATAGCATGTACATAATAGCATGTACATTCAGCACATCTGCTGAAGGGTTGCTGTGCTGAATGCAGAATCTTTTTTTGACTTAGTCACAAATAATACATTTTGGGTAAAGCAGAAAGCATCTTTGCTCTCAGTCAACTGACTTTGCAAATTGCTGCTTCTATGGGGGCAGTTGAAGGATGTAGATACAGTCTTAGTGCCAATGTTAGGATCTAGAGCTGAACAACTGTGTTTGGCACATAAAAGACCCAGGCACTGGAACCCAGTTGACTGAACTTGGAGTAGTAGAGAGGAAAGTGTGTTATCCATGCAAGGAAGGTGGAGTAGAAGAAGCGTTCAGAACTATCATTAATAAGGAGGTGTAAAGCAATCCCCAGATTCAGAGATTAGAGGGAAGGATATCCATATACAACACACCTACAGTAATTTAGGATAAAATAGATATTTGAAAATGGTCTGAGAAGCCAAATAAGAATATTGGTTTCTGCAAAGCAAAATGAATACAAGAAGATAGACTTTACCCAGTCATCTCCCTTTATGAAAATCTGCACAGGCTCAGATGATTTTGCATCCATTTGATTTCTAAATGTTTACTAGAGAGATTTAAACTCACTTTCACTATTTCTTTGTTTTCAGCTCTCACCCCAAAGTGACTTGAGAAATGTTGCTTTACCTTTTGTCACACAAGAAAACTCTCTTTGAAGAACTTTTTTTTTTTGTTTTTCTTTTTAAGTGGGAATCTCTTATTAATGCATCTTTGTATTTTCTTTACAGTGGTCTTTGAAGGTATATGTTTCACTTTGTAATTAATTGCTGCTTTAGTACTTATGATTTTATGTCCAGAAGGGAAATTTTAGAAGCTTATCTTTATGTCTGGCTGCCAGGAAAGTTATTTTGAGAGTAACAGTTGCTTCAAATCCTTTTACAGAGAAATAACAAACAAAATAGCTTTGATTTGTCAAGGCAAGTCTGCACAAATCACTGATGATGTTAATGAGGACAATGTGTTCATGGTCTGCCAGATGTGGTTGATACAGGTCTCACAGAACTGTTAATAACTCAGCATTGGGCTCTTCTCTGCCGCATAAAAAGTATTGGGCTGAGGAGTGTAGTGTGGCTGTACTTGTCTTGATACAGGTGTCCCCTGCCTCTAAGAGGGTGGTACCCCGCCTACTCCATGATGTACCTTTGGGGTTTCCCTTACAGGAGGGATGGTAAACACATAGTCAAGTAGGGCTGCCTGGAACTCCTGGGAGGCCTTTGCAGGTGGGTGCCAAAGGTAGATGTGAAGTGCTGGAGGGATGTTTTTCTGGAGAGAGTACTGGATTGCATGAGGAACACGTGGAGACTTCCAGGTGTAGGCAGGGAGTGCTCTCTGTGTATTCATGCGTGGAGCTACCTCCTTGCCAAAGAGAAACTGCCCCAGAATCCCTCAGAGGAAGATGTTCAGGCAGCTTCTGTTGGACTCTGTTACAGCTACAGCACTGATAACCTGGTAAATAGTGAACTAATACCTTTATAAGAATGTTAAAGCACAACAACAAAAGTGTATTTAAGCTGGACCAAGTTATGGAACATCGTGGCTCAATAAATGCTTCTGTTGACATATTTGGCCACAACTTCCATTCACTATTGAGGTAAAGTGAGTAAATAGTGTGGTAAAATCAATAACGTTTCCAACTCTTGCAAACAAATTTTCATCCAGCTCTGTATGTTATGTTTAGTGTACATGTATACTTGAAATTATTATCAGGTGAGGTGCATTAGATCATAATTCAGAGGAACCCTGAGTAAGCAATGCACTCTCAGCCTGTCCTTGTGTTAGTAAGTACGAAGGATTCAGCACTTGGCACACTATACACAGAATATGCTTTGTATGCACTGTAAATGGATGTTTCAGTAAAGATGGATGGATCAATTCCTAGCTTACCTAAAGACTTTCTATATAGCTGTAGACAAACCACATTTTTGCTCTTGCCTCAAGTTATCTCTCATTTGAATGCATCGATTTATTGTATTACAAAGATGATGTAAAGAAGTTATATTATAAATAGTACCACATTTGCTCAAGTGTAAGTGACTGTGGTAGGTCAAGCTAATAAGTAGTATTAATTCTGAATGGCAATCAAGTATTTCCATTGCAAGCTCAAATGTACTTAAACCACTACAGCAGAAAGAGAGCTGCAAAGCAATTATCGAAGTACTTATTCCTGCTTCTTACGGAAAGTTTCACTGGCTGTATCTTTTTAAAGAAAGCAAATGAAAAGAATAACTTGATACTATTTAATCTTAGATATCATCTGAAGACTTCAAGGACTCTAGCACTTCTATTTTCTAATTACAAGAATGCTCAAATATTCTCAAGTTAGTCTTGTATTTTCCTATCTGCTTTCTCTCCAGAGAGACTAATTTGAATCTTTTTCCCTTGTATGGTGAACTTGACTTCGTTTTAATTGCAACGCTGTGATACTGTATAACAGAGTGTTAATTCTCTCAGACTGTGGGTCATTTTTTGTTCTCTAAACAAAGAAGCTTCTTCCAGTAATCATGCCTAAAGAAAACTAGAAAGTACAAAATCTAGAGTATAGAATGAGATTTCATCATGATGTTTGGAACAAACCCCTCTGGCAAAGCATTTCTGGTTCTACTAGGAGCATTTCAGTTTTCTGGGTTGTTGTCAGGTAAAGCCAGTAGCCTTCAAAGGCATGTAAACTATGTCTGAAAGACTATTTGAAGGAAAGAAAATACTAATATGAATAGATACCTTAGGTTCTCCCATTTCAGCAGGCTAAAACATAGAATCAGAATGGTTTGGGTAGGAAAGGATTGTTAAGATCACATAGTTCCACCCCCCCTGCTATAGGCCTGTTAAGTGTTTGCTAAGAGCTTACAAGGCTTTCAGGATGGTTGTCCCAGTCAGTTGAAAGAGCCTGTTTTTGTACTGAAAGGACACTGTAGGGTCCTCTAGACTTACTGTGATGATAAAGGGAGGTAGGATAGGTTCCCCTCTTTCAGGCTGAGAGTAAAAAAAAAAAAAACCTGTGAATTAGCTCAGAGCAACTAAATGAGTAAAAAGAGCACAACTGGTATTTTGTGAAGGAAAACAAAGAAAAAACCCAATCTGATCTCAAAAAAATCATTGATTTTTTTTTAGGAGAGGAAGGCAAAACAAAAGTGACACAATTTTCATGGGCAACAAAGTGCCACTTATCACACTGTGAATATTGGCCTGTCTTACAGCTGCAAGGAGTCTCTTCTAAAAATGTCTGAAAATACTAAGCTGATATGGGATAAGATTATCCAATTTTGGATTTAAGCACTATTAGAGGAAAATGTATCTTACACAGTCATTTGTTTGTATAAGCGTGTAGGAGTAATGCTAGAGGGCAGTGAAAATGGGAGGCTGAAGGGTACATAGAGAAGAATCTGATTCTAGTGGTCCCACTGACAGAAGCTCAGATTAGGATAATACTAGTTTCTTGTTCAAGCATTAGTGACTTTATGCATACCAGTCACGTGTTTGTCTCTGTGCAAGAGTTGAATTTTTTTCCAGTAGTACTGGCGTTACAGCGGAGAAGCAGAGCATTGGATATATGAAGTGCAAGGTTTTGAGAGAGTTTCTAACTGTTGTTACAGGATCTGGCATCAAACCAATCAAAAAAGTTACACAGCAGATGTTAGAAGCAGGCCACCAGCAGCAACACCCAGGTTCCTCTCCGCAGAGCTCCTCTACAGCAGGTCATCCCCCAACCTGTACTGTACTAGTGCATGCAATTATTCCTCCCTAGGTGTAAGACTCTACACTTGCTTTTATTAAACCTCATCTGGTTTCTTATTGTCCAGCTCTCCAGCCTGTCCAGGTCTCATGGAATGGCAGCACAGCCTTCAGGCATGTCAGCCAATCCTCCCAACTTTGTATCATCAGCAAACTTGCTGAGGGTGGCAGTTTCATTTCAGTGTGTTACTGATTGGTATTTATGCTTCACAGCCTCACAATAAAGAAACAGAAATGTACTTACTGGAATGAGAATAGATGAAATACAGTAAGGCGAAGTGAGCTTTCGTGGAGAAAGAGAGAAGATCAACCATGCAAAGGTTCTGATAAATCTTTCACAATAACAATTCATCTCCTTTGCAGTTTCATCTCCAAATTGTTCACTTTAACACAAAATTTTTCTTGCAGTAGTTGAAGTTGGTATATGAAAACAAAGCATTTTAGTCATATCAGGGAAACAAGAAGATTGAAAATTGGACTTCTTTCTGTTCAAATCACAAGGAGTGTGAACTTGGCATAAGCCTTATCCAAAGCCCAGAACTATGAGCAGAATTATCTTTATCATGTCTTCGTTATAGCTGAAGTGTTTATGGCTAAAATTACCACTGGATGCTTTGATTTTTGTCCACTTTATGCAAGAATTTGCTTCTTTTTGATTTGTGAAAGTTGAAATTCTCTTTATCTTACCTCTGGAGTTTATTCTGAATTTGTTTCAACTCATTCCAGCTCTCACTGCTTGGGAAAAAATCCACTGAACTTACTGAATTTCACCTCATTATTATAAAACCTCATATTTTGCATCTGGTCCTGGTTAGGTGCAGTTTGATTTTAACGTAAGCAAACAAACAAAATACCCTGTATACGCTCACAACTGATCTGAGCTCTGTGTTGAAAAGTTCATGAACTTTGTCAGGAGCTCTAAGTTTGTAATGAATGCAGCTAAGTTCTATTTGGCATGGTTTTACTTCAAATATTGTGGCTTGATTTTAGATATATTGGAATGGAAAATCTACACATGGCCACTTCTGTAGTTATGCCAGCATAAGCACAAAGCTATTCCTTGTCACTTGGGGCTTAAACTCAGAAGCATCCAAGCTGATAAAGGAAAACCAAGAAGGTTTATATTATTATGCCAAATCTGTCCTGTTTGTGACATCATATGCTTTAAAATTCTGAGTAGAAGTGTTTTCTGTGCTATGCTACAGAGCTGATCCAGACAGACTGTTGGGTATCCTTTTAATAAGACCTACAAAGCAAAGTTCAAATGGGTCTCACGGATGTCTTACGAATGAGTTAGGGTCTGTGAGCCTGGGTATGTGTTACACCACAGTATAGAACCAGGTTGGGCTCACAAATAAAACTCATGCTACTCATTTCTGCACTATTCCTTGTTCTAAAATCAGCCTTCCTCGAGGCTGACTAAAAGGACAAACGAAACTGGAACATAATTCAGTACTTATTCTGAGCCTGCCATGAGGTGTGCTACATACAGGCCCCATCTGCAGCGCACAAGTTCTGAACAGTGCTGCTCTTGCTACTGCAGAAGCAACTGCACATGCTGAAAGAATATAGACAAATAAGGATCTCCCCACAGAAGATACTCTGTGCTTTATTTCAGGTTAGTGTATACATTCACCTTTCCTTTTTTTTTTTTTTTTTTTTTTTGTTTTGTTTTTTTTTCCCTTTCTTTTTTCCCACAGCTTAGATGATAATAACTAAACTACTCCTTCACAGCAAAGTGAGAACTTCTTTGTGTTATCTGTCTGTACTTTTAGGAAGGAGCTTGCATCAGTTTCTTATTTTAGACCTTGCTTAGGCTCTGCCTACTCCCTTTCAAAGGATTACTCTTGCTTTGATGTCCTGCTCTCTACCCAGATTGCCAGAAGGCTTTCGGTTGCAAATGCAGGTGTTTCCAACTGTTGGATGCAGGCATATTATTCATCAACTAAATCAGAAAAGGTATTAGTAGGACACTTAATTTACACAGGGGACAAAATAAGAATAATTGGCAAGGAAGCACAGCATACATAATGATGGTGAGATGCATTTTGCAGTGGAGGGCCAAAGTTTGCATCTATGTTGCTGATTTCCATGTTTCATATATTCAGAATTCAACCTTTAAAGTAATGTTTTTCCATGAGATTATGTTGCCCATCATGATGGTGTATGAAACTAAGTATGGCTTTTGAGAAGTACAATTTTCTTTACAGACAACATCTGGAAATCATTATTGCTTAAAAAGGTTACTTTTTGCATGCTGGTATTTTTTCCCACTTTTTGTTCTAGCATGAGTGTATGGGAAATCACAGCTTGAACCACTGATTAATTAGCTGAGGCAAGTGTTGGGTCAGCTGTGGGAGCACAGGTGAAAGTAATGTAGCTGTGCTCCAGAATGGGTGGACTTTGACTCTGAGACCTCATTTAAGGGCTGACCACCAATGAGGCAGCATCTCTTGGAGATCGCTCCCTGGTGGAGACCGCCTCAGCTATCTGGTCAGGGCATTGACATTGGTGAGTTTTCTTTACTAATAACCTTTGACTATTTATCACCATCTTGGTCAACATCTTTATATTAGCCACCTTTACACAACACCTTTACAATGAGGGAGAGTCCCTTGCAAAGGCCAGCTCTTTGCTGAGCTGCTGGAAGTTACCAGATATGCGAGCAATCAGGTCTGCTTCCCAAGGGCAATTCTGAGGCTTGTGGGGCAGCAAAATGAATCCCTCAGCCATTCTCCCGTGGTTTAGCTCTTTCACTGTCACCCAGTTAGCTTGTGCACCTTGTATACAAAGCGTTGTATACATCCAGTGGGGCCTGGTGAGTTGGGACCTTGCTCAGAGGTAGAAATGTGCAGTTCTCCTGCCAGCTGCAGAGGGCTTTCTGCTCAGCTCACCCCCTGCATCTATGGGGGCAGAGTACTGCTGGTAAGAAAGAGCCAGAGCTACTCAATAGGCAGTAAAAAAGCTGGTGACCTGAGATGGTAAAGTGAGGGAGAATCACTGCGGGGGAGGATTAAGAGGGCTGAGAACATGACACTAGGAAAGGGGACAAGAAAGCCATCTGTTTGTGTCCACAGTTTTCCTGACATCTCTTCTCTGTAGCAGCTCTCAGTGGAGGGAAGCTATCTCCAGCACATCTCCATCTTCTAGGACACCCTGATAGGCCTCCATTTTTTAACATCTAGAAACCTTGTGCATTTTGTATTTGCTAATACAAACATGGGTTCAGGCTATTTCAATTACAGTAAGCACTTCTGTGATTCACACAGCTCAAAGGTTTGGAGGGAGCTTTTTGGTATGTGCACACTAGCTCATCTATCAGATTTTGAACTTAGGGCTTTTTGAAAGTAGATAATCTAATAGTCAGTCTTGAGAGCTTTTGAGACTCTGAAAACAGGAAACTGTTCTTTTCTGGGAGTTTCTCCTTCCCTCTTTTCTTACTTTTCTACATGAGCCCCGGTCAATGGGCACACTTGAAAAGCACGCAGTGTGGTACTGAGAGATGGGCACTTCAGTTGGCAGCACTGAGGGATGTTGTTTTACATTGGCAGGCTCTGTCTGATAGAAGCTGAGATTTGTCAAGGCCGGGGTTCAGCACCGGTCCGTGCACCTGGTTCCCTCCTCAGCAGCCGCGCTCAACTCGCCCTCGGACCGCGATTCCTCGGCCATTTTGGGCCACGGTTCTGTGCTGGCAGGGGCTGCCGGCAGAGCTCGGCCGAAAGGTACCAATTCCAGGCCGAGCTCCGCGCGCCCCATTGACAACCGCGTTCCCCACGCCGCCGCCCCGCACATGCCCAGTGTTGGGGCGAGCGCCGGCCGTGAGTCAGTGGCTGCGCGGCTGACGGGGCAGGGGCGGTCCCGACGTGGAGGGCGGCCCGGCAGCCGGCGGCCCGCCTCGCCCTGGCGATGCTTCGGCGCGGCGGCAGCGGGGAGGCGGGCGGATAGCGGCAGCGGGGACGCGTGTGGCCGCCCTGCCTTTCCCTGCCCGCCGCCAGCCCTTCCTCCGCCCCTTCTCTCGGCCCCCCCCCCGCCGCTCCGCCGCCCGTCTCAGCCGGCGCTCCGGGCGGGGAGGAAAAGCCGGGAGCCGCCTCCCGCTGCCCCCGGCCGCCCCCTCCCCATGCAGCCCGGCCCGCCGCGGGGAGCCCTCCCCGGGGGGATGTTTCCGCGGCCGCCGCCGGGATAAGCGGCGCCCGCCCGCCCCCGCCTCGGACGGAGGATGCTGCCCGCGCCGCGGCGGACTCCGACTCGGGCAGCGGCGGCCGCCAACCCGTCCTCGGCTCCAGGCAGCGTCGCCGGCGAGAGATGACTTCAAGGCACCAGGCGGACTGGATCCCCTACAGGTAGGGGCAGCCGCGAGGGAGGGGTGCCCGGTCCCGCCTCCGAACTCGGGGCCGGTCCCGCGCCGCCAAGTTCGGGGCCGCTCCCGGGGGAGAGAACCGCCCGTCGCGGGCGGGCAGCGCTCCGACGCTGGCGGCGCCGCGCTCGCTCCGAGGCCGTAGGGCTCCTCCGCTGCCAGGAGCCGAGAAGCCGACGGGGTCGGGCAAGGCGCGGCCACCCGTCCCTCGGAGCGGCCGTGGCGAGCGGCGGGATCGCCATGGCAGCGCCCTGCGGGCGGCCGCCATTGGCTCCGTCGTTGCTATAAGCTACCGGAGCGGCCGTAGCCGCTGCCCGGGAGCCCCGTGCGTCAGCGGGAGCCAGCCCGGGCGGGAGGAGCGCTCTCTCCGTCCGCATCGCCCCGGCGCTGCGCCCGGCGGGCGGTCGTTGCCGGAGTAGGGGATAGGTCTGTCCTGGGCCGGGGGTGCCGAGCTCGGGGAGGGAATTTGTGCGTTTCGAGCTGAGCACGTTGCGGCTTCGTTGTGTTAGAGTTGGAGTCTTCTTCTCAAACTACTGCAAAAAGAATCACGTGCGCCTTAAAACGGTGTCCTGCGTAACGCGGCACGGCGTGCTCGCTTCATTCATTTCTTTGTAAAACAGAATTTTCACGTTGCTCGTGTGGGTGCGGGAACAGGCAGCGGCTCGGTTAGTTGTTTTAGCGGATCCTAAGTTCACAAATACTTGCACTGTGCATTCGTGCTAAAGGCGGCTGTTTCTGTGGGTCCACTTGTCGCTTAAATGGCAATATTTCTAGTAAAGGTGTGCGACTGCTGATGCGGTGTAACACACGTAAATCACTCCCTGAGATGGAGAGGAAAAAGAGAACGATGGGTGCCAAAGTGGAGGTTTGTTGGTTTGATCAGTGCTCGTGATCCTTCTCATCAACAGAGGAATGGGAAAGAAAGAAAACTGATTGCAGCGAATCCAAGAATATTGCCGTTTGCTCCCACAGCTTTTTCAGAGCCTGTGTTTTAAAAAGATGTAAGGAGTTGGCAATAAGCTTCAAAAATGACTAGCTGGTGATTTCTGATGTAATTCGAAGCTGAAGTAATGAAGGCAAAAATACCACAAGAACAGCTGCTCGCAGCTCTTCCCATAACTGTTCCCCTGTTCTCCCACTGTACTCAAGGTTCTGCAGAGGCTGGGGCCAAAAGTTCTCTCAGGGGTTTGGTAGCAGTGGCTTTGAAGAAGGAAATAAAGCGTCTTGTTTTCTTTGCACACTGTGCAGCTAAATAAGCCAGCAGGGTAGATGCAGTGGATATTCAGAGAGACCCTGATGTGAAGATGCTCACATCTTTTCTAACTTAATGTTCTTAACAAATGTTGACTGTACACTTGTGGTTACCAACAGTTAAAAGCCTCCCAAATCACAGGGCGAAGAAACCGCCCTCCTCTGGAATGGCCTGCTTTAGACTTGTGCCATGATTTGCGCTCTCCCAAAGGAGTTGACTCATTTTTTGGTTTACAGGGAACAAACTCCAGAGTTCAAAGTAGGTCTTTGCAAATGTTGTGGAATGTGTGTGTTTAAAGTACCTTCTAGGATCCCCGAAATGCATTCATCTGGGAAACAGGAATCTGAATGCGTATATGGAGAAAGTTTTAGTTGTAAATTAGGTCAGAATACCATTTTGTGGGAGTGAAACGTGCAGTGCGAGGGAGCAGCTGGGTGTGCACATCTTGGAATGCTTCATTCATGCGATCCACCTGCGTTTCCAGTACTCACAGAGCAGACTGCATTTCCATCCTGAAGATCCTGAGAATATTTTATGTGAATTAGCAAAAAATATTACCTAATTCCTTCTGAGTCGGTGCTGGCTTTTTCATGCTGAGGTGGATGTAAGGTTCATTTTGTTTATGGAACAGAGGTTGTGGTGTGGATACTTTGCCCTGTATGCCTTCTCCTTTTCTGTATTCTGCTTTTGAAACACTAATAGTGATAGGTTGAGGAGATTTGAGTTTACAGCGTGATAGTAGTAATGTACATGATTTCCCTCATGACCTTTTTTTATTATGCTCATTTTCTTTGTTGCTTTTATGAATTCGCTTTGAAGTTTCAAGCTTGTGCCTAGAAATTGAAGATATAAACTGTCGCTACTTATTTATTTGCCAGGTGAAGGATTACATTTGGATGAGAATTGTGTTGGAGCAGAGATGTGCTGTAAATTCATGAATCATGGCAATTAGAGCAGCTAAGAAGGTTTCTGAAAGCGTGATGTATAAACAAGTTCTGGAACAGGGATGTGCTTGAAGATGATGAGCTCCCCACGCTTGATGCTATGTGTTTATTTGCTATAATACCTATCTTACAGCATCAGTGTTCTGGGGGCAGATCACCCCCTCTGCAAGGTGCAGTTTGTGATTGCGGGTGCATCGCAATGCAGGCGAGCTCACTCTCAGCTGCCTCCCATGGGGAATGGCATTGATAATTTATGAGAGCTGCTTTTTCTAAAGAAAAGGGTGCAGAGAGTGTGTGTCTGCTCTGCTCTGAATTAGGTAGTCTTGTCTCAAGTTTTTGAGCTGTATAAAAGTAGCCTAGTGCTGTGCTGTTGAGACATTTAAGTCAGAGCCTTGAGGGTCTGCGCTCTCGTATAGGGTATAACCATTATACTGCACAGAGCCTCCAGCTGAGATCAAAGCCCTGTTTAGGCCCAGTGTCAAGACAAGGAGCTGTACAAGCATGTCATCAGTGGCAATTGCTACCCTGATTCTTGATAGCTGAAATCAACTGGACAGAAAAGAGACGAGAGGAAAATAAAGTATCACTTTGGTTTTGCTGCTGAGGGAAATAAAAAGACCAGAGGAAGATGTAGGGAATTGGCTGAAGTGGAAATGGGACAAGGTACAAGGGAGATCAGTGACTGAGCTGGGAGAGAAGCAGTCATCCCATCAGTGTGCCAAAGGTGGATTTCAGTTGGAGAGCGAGGCTGAGAGAGCTTTTTTGTCTATCATAGTGTGTGCTTTGCTCTGTGTGATAGACAGTTACTCCCCAGCTGTCTTATAGTATTTTGACCTCTGGCTACTTTTACAGTATCAATACCCAGACTGAGAGTAAAACTGATTTCATAACAGGCCAATGGGCCTCTGGTAGTGACAGTCTTTTACAGATTTCTGGCAGTGACAATCATTTACGAGCCATCTGTGCCAGATTTGGATCACGGATGGAAAATGGCTATGAAATGTTATATCTCCTCTTGCAGCTCCCTGCATCAGCCGATTTAGACTCTTATGCCTGAGGCTTTTTGGACTTCCCTTAAAGCTGCTTGCATTTAGACATGTAAGCAGCAGCTTTTCTGGAAGATGGCACTTTCTATTAGTAACTAAAAATTGCTGTTCCAGCGAGCTGGATTCTTTTCACACTTCCTCCTCATTGCTCATCCCCTCATACTGATGGCTTATTTTCCAATTCATTTTCTTCTTTCTGTTGTTTCTCTGTATGAACACACCTTTTTTCTGCCATTTTTTCCCTGCATCTTGTTAAGCTTACTTTCTTTTTGTTTCCTTTTTTTTTTCTTTTCTGGTTTCAGCTTATTCATGATAATAGAATTCTGATTTGCCAGCTATATGGTACCTGCAGATCTTCTCTCTAAATGTCTTCTGTTGAATTTGTTGCTGTGTGGTATATGATAGTTAGTAGCTGGGATTAGGAAATGGTCTGTCTCACACAAATGGCTGGCTGTGGGGAGCTGAAGAATTGTTTTCTCACCTTTTGCAGCCTCTTCTGTGACACAGTGGCAGGATAATTCCAGC
This sequence comes from Coturnix japonica, assembly GCF_054131305.1. NCBI lineage: Eukaryota > Metazoa > Chordata > Aves > Galliformes > Phasianidae > Coturnix > Coturnix japonica. Next base: position 16,837,756 of record NC_140667.1, on the reverse strand, counting down.
AAGTCTAGAGGGCTCTTAGCTGAGAATATGGCACCTCTCCAGGCTCTGTTATCTTTTGCATCATGGTAATACTGTGCAGATGTACAGCAAGAGAGTCTTCAGTCTGAAGAATTTTCAGTGTAGAAGACAAGTGCAGGGGAAGGACATGATGCACATGCAAAAAGATGAGGGTGACTGTTGGCCTTCTTATTGCTTTAATTTTTCATACAGGTGTATGATCATCATTTTCTTTTGTCTGTTCTGATCTTGAGAAAATAGAAAAGATGAGAACAGTGACTTAAGTAGATAAAGCTCTCCCAGAGAAGGCTATATAGAGCATGCAAAGGTCACTGCTTCTAGCAGCACAAGAACTGTGCAGGTTTTGGATGCTGATTCTGACAATGTAAGTGACCAAGTCTTTCTTTCATGAAACTGAGTTTTCATCTCGAGTTCTCAGGTGTTTACCCAAATTTAGTCTTGAACTGCAGATTTTGGTGGAAATCTCAAGGTTCCTTTTGAGATGCATGTTAACACAACTCCAAATATTTGAATTCATAATTAATGTAACTCATTTGACATAGATAATGAAACCGCAGCGTGAAGATTTTTAGAGGTAATTTTAATTGTAATCATGGTTCTAACTACCTGCAGGTGAGAAATTACAAGGTGAGGAAATACCTTGATTAACTTCAAATGATGACTAAGCTGGAAATTGTGTCTGCAAGTGAAATGCAGTATTTGATCTATGTTTAGGGGAAGAAATAAAACAGGTTTGTCTTTCATATATGCTATCAATTTGAAAGCAAAATGAGTGAAGCTGAAGGCTAAGTGTGTCCACTAATGCTGTCTGTGCTATGTCAAGAAGTGCAAGGAAAATTGATCCCAATTATATCTATGGTAATTCATTGCTAGTTCATACTAATAATACAGCAGCATTTTCAATTGACTACAGTAACAAAAAATATACTGCAGGGTGTTGCAATTCTCTCTTCCACAAGTTCTGGGAAAGTGTTGGCTGCACTGTAGAATGTAACAGATAACTTGTCTGGATGATGACTTGAACTAACTGCTTAGGTTAGGTTGAGTAGCAAGTGAGAAACTATGACTCTTGGTGTACCTTGGAAGGCATCCCACCAATTCTGGCTAATATAAATGCCAAGACTCAAGCTAGGAGAATGAATTTCCTTTAAATAAGCTTTTCCAGACCTAGGGATAGTGTGAACTCTTACGTGCCCATCTCAATTTTTAGGTTAGGTATATGGGGAAATAATACATCTTTTGGGGCACTGCATCTGTAGAGCAGTGTTAGGTAACATTAAAGATGTGTCTGTGCACACCAGTGAGTCAGAAGCTGACAACTGATTATTCAGAGATCCTGAATTTTAAATGTCTTTACTGGCTGTGGCTGATTTTAAAAGCAAAGTAAAAGAGAGAGTTGTTGTGTTTGCCCTAGAATTACACTGGCTTTGTTTTATTGCTTGTCCTTAAAGTAGAGCTCAGATGCATCTGCACATCATTAAATTTGTGCAAAGATTTAGACATGGAGAACTCTGTAGTTTTTGTTGGTGGAGAACTAGTTAAATTCTTTCCTTCCGTGTTTGATCTCTGTGGTATGTCCATGCTGCATATTGCAGTGCAGTAGAGAGGCATTTGGGCAAGCTGCATGTGAGCTGACACAGATATTGAAAGCCTTACAATATCAAACATGCAGAAGGGATTTACTCCTTTGAGGAACGAGGCAGTTCCATCTGTGATGAGCTATGGATTACTGTAAACTGTTTCCAGTATGCGTGTTAGGTTGTTTACAGCTAGTTCAGTATCTATCACAAGAGAGTTCACCATGTAGATGTAACTGCTAATTTAAAATTGATAGATTGTTTTTATGTGAAAATGTTAATTTTTGACTCCTAGGAGCTCTAGTCACCTTATCACTCGCTGTCTACTCTAGCCCTGACTTTCCAAATTATGAAGTTAATTCTTGGGTATATCAGCTATAGTTATTAATTACAGAATGTTATGTTAGTGCTTAGAGAAACTGAGCCATCAAATCTGTGCACAAAAAGAAAGGTCTAATACCATGGTATTGCTTTGTGCTTGAGATGTCCTGGAAGATGCTTTTTAAATTTTACCTACTAAATGATATAGAGTAGTACTCTGGCACGGTTGGCGCAGATAGAAAAACTGGCTTACTTAGTTTGGCTTGGAAATCATTTGTAGATCTGAAGATCAACAACAACAACAACAAAAAAAAAAAATGGCACAGAAGAAATTAAAATGAGATGAATGGTTCTTCCTTTCCCCTTTCTTTTCCTTTTTCCTTCTGGTTTCGTTTCTGATTTTTTGTTGTTTGTTCCTTTAAAGCTCTATTTGTGAGGCTTTGTAAAATAGTGGGTGTACGGAATAGTATTGAAAGGGAAAAAGAGTTTTCCCATTCTGTGCATCCTGCGTCGGAGTGATTTCCAGTGTTACTCTATTGGAAACGTGATATTGATGTTTGCATTGCCTGGAGGGTGGGATGTGCAAGTTCAAGTCCCTGCCTGGGGTATTTCCGATGCTCTGGATGAGGGTCTGGACTTTCAGGTTACTTCTTGCTGTGGGCTTAGCCTGTCCTTTCATTTTGTCTCAGAAATGTTATCCACAGACTCTGGAGGTCATGGAGTTCACAATATATAGATTTGGTATATTGACATTCATCTTTCAGAGACTTTTGGCCAAAAACCTACTGAATTCTGGAGTTGCCACGAAAGGCTTTATTGCTTAGAAAATCAGAAATAAAATTAATAATTTATAATCTCTGAAAGCCATGATTTCACTGAACTAATATAAACAATAACAAAAAAACAAAGACCTATTAGAGCAACTAAGGGTTCACTGGGAATGACTGCTCAGTTACAGGACTCTGGTTCAGCAACTGCTGAATCCTGCTAAACTATAAACCTTTTGACATAGTAGAGTTATGTTTTAGCATCAGGCTGTTGTAGGCTTATGAGGGATGGAGAGTAGTAGTACATAGTAAGCGCTGAAGAGTTTAGGACTGGATTTTCATGAGTGCTGAGGTCACTCAGTTTCTCTGCTCCTTTCATTTCCTAATTGCTCGCCTCTTAGAAAATCTGAAGCTTCTGTTGAAAATGCTTAATGTGGTGGAGCAAGAAGAAAGGAGAATGGCTATTGAGATGCTTCGTCAAAAAGACAAACAGGGTATAAGGCTTTTCAGTCTTCATGTGTTGTTTGGTGAGAACAACTCGTTCCCATTTGAAAAAGTGAAACTTAAGATGCATTAGAGACAGAAGTTTTTACTGCATTACACGGTGAAATGTAAATATACCCAATGAGCAGTGCTAGGAGCTCTCAAACTAATCCTCCGTGCATTGGAATGAAAATTCAGCCCAAGGATTTTAGTTTACAGCCAGCTCTGAGGTACTGCATTTGCTATGGTCAAGCGCTTGGATTAATGATGCTAAACATCAGTGCATATTGCAGTAAATAGTAATTAGAAAGATAAAGTTGTGTAGGATTTTACTTTTCACTTTGTACTCGATGACTGTCTATTTATTTATTTATTTATTTTTTGGATGTGATATTGTTTCCCTATTCTTTTTATTTTCACTCCATTAAAGTAGGTCTGTAATGAACAAAGATTGATTTACTATGAATTATTTCCCAAGCTGATCATTTTGTTAAATGAAAAGCATTTGTTTTCTTTTTACATCACACAACTACCTCTGTATTCTAGTGATATTTGGTCCTTCAGGAAATTTATTCATCTTGGTTGTGTGTGTTTGTTTTTTCCCCTTTTGTACCTGGAAATTGGGTCTGCAGCATGGACTCTTGAATATTTGGTACTGTTTTTGGGGAGGGCCATATATGTACCTCTGGGATAGTGTCTGGATATAGTATGGGTTCAGTTAAATTTGTCAGAAAGTCAGTGGTGGTATTTCCTTATAATCTTCCATATTTTTTACAATTATCTTTTAATAGTCTTCTAATAATCTTTTAATAATCATAACGGAGATAATGCTTCAGGTCTGTTCTTGCATTCAGGAGCTGTCACCATACTCATTTCTGAAATAGATTTTAGGTTCAGATGGAGGACCTTCTGTCAACACATGGACGCAGGGGAGAGCAGATGTTCCCTGGGGAGCTGCATGGTTTTCAGACCTGCATAGCTTCAGCCATGCAGACAGGCAGTCACTGATTGCCTCCCTGGTCACTTATGTAGTAGGGCTTGTACACACAGTGTTCTCCCAGTTTGTTGCAGGTAAAGCTAACAGCATGTGTGCTGGTAGTAGTACAGTGCTACCCCAGGATAGCAAATGCTTCTGAAGGGCCATGTAGGGAAAGATGTTGCTGCCTATGCATTTCTGGCTTGCTTGTGCCAGACAGCTTTCTTTCCATGACTCCTGGGCTGAACTATGCATCATCCTCTGCCACTTTGGGCAAGATCCTGTAAACTGGAGATAGAGCTGCCTGCATCTGACAGAACCAAGCTGAATGATGTTGGATGCATGATCCTGCAAGCTGAAATGGCTCACCTTACAACCTTTAATCCTTCAAAAAGTACAAACTCCAGTTGTGAATGAAAAATGTGCAGGTAAGGGTAATCACGTGTTACATTGATTAAACACTTTTGCACAGTGGGTGAGTCGTGTTCCATCAAGAAACCAGGAGATATACCTTTATATGTATGTGAGAAGAGCTGAAAAATTCTGATTAGGCCTTTCTTTTTTTTCCCCACTTGTTTATTTATTTATTTGTGGTCTGATATCTAAAACGATTCGTTCTGCCCTGCTGAAGTGCATTTAGAAATATCTTCCCACGGTGCCAGAAGTGGTTTAATTACATCTGATACAGTTATGCCAGATATAGCTTCCCGTGTCTCAGAGTACTTGTGCTTGCTTATTATTCCCACCGTTGCCACCTCTTGCTGGCCTGCACCCAGTGGATTTTGATGTGGCTGTGGCTTGTGAGCTCAGTGTGGCAGTACCTCAGCAACCTGTGTGCATTGTGACAGGTGCTGCAGTAATCCCCATGTCCCTTGTTGACCTTCACAGGCTGCATTTTAGGTGTAATTCTGGAACATGGTGCAAAGGCAGAGGCACGTTACTTGTGTTATGGATGGGAATGCTTGCATGTAGAGCAGAAGTGCAGCTTTTCCAACATGAGAGATCAGCAGCAAGATCAGGGAAGGAATTATATTTCATTTACCTTCTGCTTCCTTCTTACTCCTAAAGCAGGTTATATTTTAAATTGCTTTTGTTTCTGTTCAAGTGAGGATTATAAGGACGATGCATGTGTAGACAAGAACAAATGAAATGCAGGATGTCTTAGTCACGCTTTTGGGTTGGAGGAAGTCTTCTGCATGTATCAGGTGATCCAGGGATCAACACAGCTTCTGAAGGCAAGATTACTCAAGCTGTTGTTCATCATGTCCCTCTGTGTGAATTCTCATTACCAATACTGTTGAGTTGAGGCTGTTGAGGCTATTGGAAGTCTCTGGCTCTACTTAGCCAGTATCCTTTTTGTGAGACCTGTTGGATGTGGTGCTTTTCTAAGCTATGCCCCTCTTTAATTTCTGTTGAAATTAATCAGCTGGAGAAAAAATACATATATAGATGTGATGAATGTATGTCTTACTTCCTTGAGGAAAGAGACATAAGTCTTGATGGGCTGATAGAGAACTGTCAATGAAAGTGGTGGAATTTTGAATGCTCTGGTGAAATTTTATTGCAGAAGCACTGTGGAATGAGAGTTCTTCCTAAAACTTCCAGAGTTGCACTTGTTCACTGCTTGCTGACAAATCATTGAATCATAGAATAGTCTGGGTTGAAAAGGACCACAATGATCATCTAGTTTCAACCTCCCTGTTGTGTGTAGGAAGTTCCATTTTTCACAGGAGACAGGAGAAAACTTAAATACTTCTCAAACAGCTGAATGTTTTGAATGTAATTCTACTTGCGTGGCATGATTTGCTTCCTGTTGTGGAAATCAGAAATAAATCTGATAATCACAGATTTCTGTACACATTTTGCACATGATTGAATTGAATGTGTTGCCCATGTGAGGGAGTCAGCAGGCTGAGCAGGGCTTAAAAAGCTCTGCATGGTGCTTCAGTCCACAGAGAAGACTGCTTTTGTTAAACTGTTGCCAACAAGCATTATAGTGGGTGGAACATTACAACAGCAATTTCAGTCATGTATTAATGAGTATATATATGAAAAGGATGGTGAAAAGCCCTTGCCTGCAGTTCTTTGTGGCTGATTTCATAGCACCTGAGCATCTTTATTCATCAAAAACTCTTTGTCTTATTCTTTCATTGCTTGCTTTTAGTAGGTTAAAAACAAGCTTAAAACAGCCTGGATGTGTATGTTTTTGTGGATACCAAAACGCGTATAAAAAGTACTGTGAGTCTTTGCTGTTCTGTTTGTCAACATCTTTCTTAATCAGTTAATCCGATCTACTTTGGCTGCAATCTGTTTAGTTACACAAAAACCAAAAATGGTTTGTCTCTAGGCTTTTTAAATGACACACTGGAGCAAATGCAATTATGCTTGTTTCCTTTGTTGAAAAATGGAAAGCACAAAATCCAATACCTGTACTATCTTGAATTACCTCAGGACCTTTTTCTGTCATGCTTAACCAAATTCGCTACAAAGAACAAGGCTTGTAGACCTGATCTCTCTCTACAGCTGTGCTGTTTCTAAGATTAGAAGTAGAGATGGTTCTATATGGATTTCATGTTAATTAAAATATTTGGGCTGGGAAGCACTTTGCACTTTATTCTAAATGTGTAGAGTGCAATTTGTAAAACAATTCGATTCTGGTTATTTTATCTTGAAGCAAGATGTAAACGCTTAAGAAACAGCACTTCTCATGGTATAACTGGGTACTGATGATTTGCTTAAGGTCTTTTTTCTGAATCCACAGGTTGAAATTCAATGTAGGACTATTATTCATTAAATAAATAAGTAAATAAATAAAAAGTAATAAGAAACAAGTAAACCCAAATGCAGTGACACCCAAACGCAGTGATACCCCATCTTCTGCATATCTGAGCTAGGCCTTAAAAAGGAGAATTTCTTTGTTTCGTGTTGTAAGAAAAATATCAGTAGATTTTCCTATGTGGTTTCATAATATGCCCTCATCTCACTGACAAGAGAAGAAAAAGACAAAGGAAACAATTTTTGTCGAACTGATAAATGAACTGCAGTGCTTTCAGTATCTGTATTTAGTGCGAAAACACCCACTGAAACTGCAGATTTTGCTCTCCATTTTGTTTCTAGGAACTGACCAATATACAATTTGAAGTCCTATGTAATTATAATCTGATTCTGGAGAACTGTAATTTCTGCCAGTATCCAGAAATATATCATATGAATGTGAGTTTTCAGTGTGCTGTATGTGGGGATTAACGGCACAACCTTAATGAGAATTATGCTGCTTAATTCCTTGGATATCATGCTGATATTGTTTCCTTTATATTTTTGGCAGGTGAAATTTCTCTGAAAATCTGTAGTGTTGAAGGATTGACAAAGTGTGCTGGTGGTTTATGTGGTAGCTCTTTCTTCATACATTAAAAATAAAAAGGCAACTAAATTTGACTCACCATTTGAAATAGAATTATTTTGCGATGTCTTATTTTAAGGAAATGTGTATAAATTTATGCGCAGATCTTAGAAACAATCAGTAAAAAACATCTTGCTCATTTTCTCTCCCCCCCCCCCCTTCTTGGTTTCTAACTGATGAATGTTTGACACATAGTTTACAAAACAAAGATAAAAATTTCTTATCAGTCATTTTTTTGGTGTTCAGAATTTTACATACTACAAGTGAGCATTTTGTCTGCAAATATGAGCATACTTAGCCATTTGTACAGCCCACTGACTCCAATGGCAATGTTTATACCCAACAGTAACAAGTTTTCTCAGCGCATGCAATATCAGAACCCTGTTAAGTTAAGCAATGTGTGTGTATCGGACAGTGAAAATAACGTTGTGGAGCCTGAAATACTTTGCCTGGGGTGACCTGTGGAGAGCCTCATACAGTATCATTCAGACTAGCTTTCTACCACAGTCTGTCCCACAGTTATCACTTTTTGCTGATCTATTTTTTGATGTGTGATTTCCAAGTGAAAGGCATATCTGGTGCCTGTTGGCTAAAGTTGTGGAATGTAATTTCTTAATTATCTTAAAGACCCCAAAAATCTAATGAGGGACACATATTTTGTTGGCTGTACTTTAGTTCAACAGTTTTCTGTTTTACATTTTCAGTAATTCTACCTACTATCTGGTTATCTTGCAGGTAGGGCGTTATTGTGAACCCCTTCCAGTTTTCCAAGTATAAATATTCCTGAATGGAGGGCAAAAAAAATGGTCTGGACTCAGGAGTTTAATTCATGTCTGCTGCACTGATGAGCCTCCTTGTATGTATGAGAATCTTTAAATGGTATCCAGTGTGCTGGTTCATGTATCAGAAATTAGAAAAGATTACACATTCCATTTCTTTTGAAATGGTCTCTGAATGCTATTGGCATTATAATGTTTTAGACAGACGTGAATACACCTGTCTCATTTGGAATAATTTAAAAAAGAGGGGGTGGAAGGTGGGGGGGAAGAAGTAGTCAGCACTCACAACCTTATTACTGTGTTGTTTTTCTTTTTTATGATTGCATTAATAACTGAAAGACAATCAGAAGGAAGAGTCTTCCTTTGTGAGAGCACTGTATATGCACACAGTGCAAAACAGTTTTCTGTCTCCAGTAGTTTTTCATTGTAAGTCAAAATCCCAGTCTATTAAGGGTTTGTACACACGCATCTTTTCATGCCATGAGAAATTAATGGGAGCACTTTCATGAGATGGAATTAACATGGTTTGGGATCAGGGCTCAAATATGTGGATCAGGCTGTGCTGAATACCCTCATTTGCATAGATTGCTGTTAGAAATAATGAGTTAGTTTTCACTCCTGTGTACAAAACCTAAGCCAAGTGGTGCTCAGTACTCTTGCCAGCCAATGATATCTTACACATCTTGAAATATGTACGTGCTCAAGCACCAGGATCCGATGAACTCATTCTGCCACTGGAAAAGTAGTCCAATTTTGGAGGCTTTTCTATTTTTCCTGAGATTAACTACAGAGAATGAACTCAAACCTAAATGGGGAAAAAACAAAACAAACCCTGCTTTCTACCGTCCTAGTAAGAAAAATCCTAGATTGGATTATAAAGATAGCAGCATGTGGGGAAAATGTGACAAAATATTTTATCTCAGGGTTAGTGTTTAATCTTCAGTTTGCCTGTATTCCCTTAGAAACTGTATTCTATTGAAACTGTTACACCACCTGTAACAAGGAAAAAGGAGCCTGGCTGTTTCACAGAATCACAGAATTGTAGGGGTTGGAAGGGACCTCTAGAGATCATCGAGTCCAACCCCCCTGCCAAAGCAGGCTCCCTATACCATGTCGCACAGGTAGGTGTCCAGGCGGGTCTTGAATATCTCCAGAGAAGGAGACTCCACCACCTCCCTGGGCAGCCTGTTCCAGTGCTCCATCACCCTCACTGTAAAGAAGTTCTTCCGCACATTCATGTGGAACTTCCTATGCTGTACTTTCATCCCATTACCCCTAGTCCTATCTTCACCCACTAGTGAAATGAGACCAGCCTCACCACTATGGCTCCTACACCTCAGGTATTTATAAACCTGGATTAAGTCCCTTCTCAGCCTTCTTTTTTCAAGGCTAAACAGACCCAGTTCCCTAAGTCTCTCCTCACAGGGGAGATGCTCCAGGCCCTTCACCATCTTAGTGGCTCTCCGCTGGACTCTTTCATAGAGATCCCTGTCTTTTTTTGTACTGGGGAGCCCAGAACTGGACACAGTATTCCAGATGAGGCCTCTCCAGGGCAGAGTAGAGGGGGAGGATCACCCCCTTTGACCTGCTGCACACTCTCTTTTTAATACACCCCAGTATGCCATTGGCCAGTATGCCTACAAGGGCACACTGCTGGCTCATGGTCAATTTGTCGTCCACCAGGACGCCAGGTCCCTCTCTGCAGAGCTCCTCTCCAGCAGGTCATCCCCCAACCTGTACTGGTGCATGCAATTATTTCTACCCAGGTGCAAGACTCTACACTTGCTTTTGTTAAACCTCATCCAGTTTCTTACTGCCCAGCTCTCCAGTCTGTCCAGGTCTCACTGAATGGCAGCACAGCCTTCAGGCGTGTCAACCAATCCTCCCAACTTCGTGTCATCAGCAAACTTGCTGAGGGTGGTCACTATCCCCTCATCAAGGTCGTTGATGAAGATGTTGAACAAGACCGGACCCAGTACAGACCCCTGGGGGACACCGCTAGTTACAGGCCTCCAGCCAGATACCACACCACCAACGACAACCCTCTGCACCCTGCCAGTCAGCCAATTCTCGACCCACTTCACTGTCCACTCATCTATCCCATACTTCCTCAACTTTGTTATAAGGATGTCATGGGGGACAGTATCAAAAGCCTTACTGAAATCAAGGTAGACTACATCTACCACCCTCCCTCTGTCATAGAATCACCAAGGTTGGAAAAGACCTAAAAGATCATCCAGTCCAACCATTCACCTATTACCAGTAGCTCCCACTAAACCGTGTCCCTCAACACAACATCCAGTCGTTCCTTGAACACCCCCAGGGTCGCTGGCTCCAGCACCTCTCTGGGCATTCCATTCCCAGCTCCTTCAGCCTCTCTTCATGCGGCCTGTGCTCCAGACCCTTCACCAGCTTTGTTGCTTTCCTCTGAACACATTCCAGGGCCTTGATGTCTTTCTTGCAGTGAGTGGCCCAAAACTGGACACAATACTTGAGGTGCAGCCTCACCAGTGCTGAGTACAGGGGGAAAAATCATCTCTCTGCTCCTGCTGGCAACACGTTCTGATGCAAGCCAGGATGCCGTTGGCCTTCTTGGCCAGCTGGGCGCAGTGTTCAGCTGAGCATCAATCAATACCCCCAGGCCCATTTCCTCTAGGCAGTCTTCCAGCCACTCTGCCCCAAGCCTGTAGTGTCTCCCGGGGTTGTTGTAGCCAAAGCGTAGGATACGGCATTTGGTCTTTGTTGAACCTCATCCCATTGGCTTCAGCCCAGCTCTCCAGCCTGTCCAGATGAATTGCCTCAGATGCAGCATTCTGCATGTTTGTACTTGTGCTTACTTGCATACTGCACAAGGTTCTTACTGCACCCTGCAGAACACGGTTGGGATTATTGTTTTCTTCATTAGGCACTCCAGGAACTAGTATTATTTTAAAGGCCTGTGTTGCAGTGCTTCATTTTTGCATCAGGAAGCACTTTCCAGGGGAAATTAGGACTTGTTAATCTGTCTTGAAATGCTGTGCTGTTTGATGTAAAGTAGGTCCACAACTCTACCAACTGGACAAAAAAAAAACTGTTCATGGAACAGGTGTAAAAGAGGGAGAGAAAGGAGCTAGCAGTTGTCTTATGCAGGTTTTCATTTGGTTGGAGCGGTTCCCAGTCTTTCCATAATAGAACTGCAGAGCTCTCTTTCAGCAGACATCCTTTTTCAGAGCAGCAGTACTGGACTTGTGGCCCTCCAAGGTCTGGGCTGAGAACTCTTGTGGAAGTCAGTTCCACACCTTTGTTTCATCAGCACTTCCAGGTGAAGTACCGTTTTGTCAGAGCAGCTCTTGTAAATTGTCATCTAGACCAGCATACATTGCAGGTGGTGTATCTCCTATTTTTTTTTTCTTCTTTTCTTTTTATTTCGTCCCAGTTTGCTCTTACTCAGACACTTCTCACTGATCTACTTTAAATATAATTTTAGTTTAGCTCGCACAATATGGGCTATTCTGTGTTTGTGCTCCATCATATTAAATTCACAGTTTTCTTTCAGGGAATAGATTTTTATTTTTATTTCTCTTTCCTAACATTGCATTCTGGGTTTGTGCACCTTGAGGAAGGGGAATAAGTAACCCGGCCATCCACTCTTCCCTTAGGTGTCCATTTCATTACCAGCAATTTACAGCTGTGTGCTTTAAATGTCTTTGTAATTGCAGAGAATGAGTGTACAAACACCATTTCAACTGATCTTTCCAGGACAGTAGTGGCAACCCTACAGTTTGTGTTTAAAACATACAGTGTGCTTTAGGGAGTATTTATGGCTTTACTCTTGTTAGATCAATTTCTGGCTTCTTAGCATCCTCAGTGAAGGCTGTCTGCCTAGTCATTTTAAACCCTAAGTTGTAGCTTCTTTTTCCCAGGGGCTGAAGTTTTGTTCTTGGAAGTTGAATAATACTTTTCTGATTGACCCCCGAACTACATCTCATTATGATTTTTATTTTTTTTTTTTCCCCTAAATGAAATGTTTAGATAATTAATGTTCTGGCCATATCCAACTTGCTGTCTACAAAGACCCACAGCCCCATTCAGACAGACAGCTTGTCTCCAGCTTGTGTTACCTCAGGGATTCTTCCTTCCCAGGTCTAGGGCTTTGACACAGATGTTACCTCTTGTGTGTTCTATGTTGATTTGTTGGAAAAATATAAATAGGATGCTAAAAAGTTTTTTGTTGTTCTTTTTAAATCCCCAAAACATAATTAAGTGCTGTAGATCTTAAAATACAATGAACATTTAGATAAGCCTTACAGGGACAACAGTTCAGAAAGGTCTTATTCATTAACTGATTTTTAATTAGGAAATTAGTTTCCCAGACAGGATTTAAAGAGAAAATAAAGCATTTGGTTCTGTAATTATTTGTGCAACTACAAATTCAGTTTCTGCTTTCAGCCATCTGCCCTGCAAGCATTACTTTTGCCATCATTTGAAACATTGCCACCCTTCATCTTCTTGTATTTTATGACTGATTCACTGCTGGTAATTCTAATAAAAAATATGTGTCCATACACCTGCCCCTTTTCCCCTTTTGCATGTTTAGATGGCCCAGGAAAGAAGGGGCTTATTTTACCACAGTGATAGTAGCTGCAGGTCCCGTTCTAGATTAGTTGATTGAGCAGCCACTTTGGGGCTTATTTTCAAATAAGTCTTTGATTAGGGTGTGTGTCTGCTATAATATTGTTCTGTAGCATGTATCTGGATCTATTCCAAGTATTTAATGTGCAATAAGTGGTGTCTGGAGAACTCAACATAGGGCATACATGGGAGAACAGATCTCATTTTATGTGGAGGCTTGCAGGTGTTGGGATTTTGTAGTTTGCTGGCTCACTGGTGGGGAACTCACTGAATGTCAGTGGTTTGAAGAGCCTGTATGCCATTCCTTCTGCAGCATGACTTGCGTCTGCAGATTCCTTGGCCATGTTGGTGGATACGTACAGGAGCATTTCTTCAGTGCTTCTGGAAAGCTTGTTCCTAGAGGACTAACAGTAACGTTATCCAGAGTAGTTGGATTTTATCTAACTACTGTGATTTTATTGAAGTACGGAGATTACAGAGAAGTGTAATTAGATGAACGTGAAAGGTGTTATTTTATAAGCCAAGTGCTGTCTCTTTGCATGCTTTAACTTCATGTCTGCGAAGACTATGTGATGTTCAAAAGGCGTATTATTCCCATTCATGTACTTTTGAGTCAATCTTATTCTATAGGATCCCATAACCTACTTCACATGACACAGCAACATATTGGGTTTCTTCACTGCAAGGCTGCAGTATAGTTTAGTATTGTAATTGAGAATAGTAGTTTCTTATCCAAACTCTCAACTTTTTATAAACTTTCAACTGTTTATTTCACAAGTTCTCCTTCACTATATATGTATATCTTGCTTGTACAAAGGTCCCTGATTTCATGTGGAGTTTTGGAGTGCTGCTGTTAGCAATGTATTGTCACGAACAAGCAGTAAAAGCAAACGGAAGGGCGACATTTTGAAACAGTATATGAAAGTTTAGTAGTCATTTGTGTATTTGTACAGGAACTTTTCTCATTGCAATTAATTGCTGAACTGCAGAGATGTGATAGATATGATTTTGGACTTCTGTCCTAGTAAGATGTTATTGTCTTGGAAAATCCTTCTCTGTAAAGCAGTGCCAGGAAGAAAGAAAACATTGCTTCCTTCGGCAGAAACAACATCTGCTTTACAGTGTCAGGCTTTTTCTAAAAAAATAATAAGTAAATAAATTAGTGACTACATGCATCTTGCACATTTTAATTAAAAACATTTCTTGTTTGTTCTTTTTGCTTGCAGTGGCTTATTGAAATGTGAGCAGTTTGAACACTCAGTGAAAGAAGTTGAATTGCTCTCTGTTAAACGTATTTGGATTAAAGCTTTTCCTGTTTTACTTAAATTGAAATTGTGAAATTAAAGGAAAAATATAGCAAGCTATAGGAGTTTCACATAATGGTTTTTAGCTTTTGTCCTTAAAACTTCTGGAGTTTCTCTCTGAAAGATGTTTAAGGAATACACATGATGAAGAGTTTGGGATACTAAGATATATTCTTATATTTTTGTCTTTGTTATGATATGCAGTGCTCTAGGAAGTCTGTTTGTTTTTGTGTAAATTGAATTTAATGTTGTAACTGTCTCTATAAAATAGATTTTGGTTTAAAAAGTGGTATAAAAAGTAATGCTTTGACAAGAAGGTGATATTTCATTTATAGTTCCCTTTAGAAAACAGAATGTGGGAACTTTGAATCAAATGCCATGTGTAAAATTTGAAATATTGCTATCATCTGCATTTTATTACTTGAGTCCTGTGGATCTTGGACCACACTACCAAAATGAACCTCTATATTATATAGTTGTAGTCTTGCAAACTTCTTAAGCCCAACATCCAGCAAGCTCTCAAGGGTAAGTTGATTGAGTTGAATATAAATGGATGAGTCTTCTCTGGATCATTATCTACAAGGAAATATATACAAGCTATGGTTTATTAACTGAATTTGAAATAGATTGCATTGCTGCAAACCTGAAATACACTTTATAATATAATACTCAGTGTGAAATTGCTCTTCCTTACAAATGGTGTCAAAGCCATGGCCAAGTTGCTAGGTGAATACATAATACTTGGCCAAATAGAGGGGAAAATGTAATTAGTTGGATCTTCAGGATGTTTCAGCACACTCAGCAGATTGCTCATATGTGTGCATTCTCTTCAGTAATTTAGTTTTCATGAGCTGTAAAGTGTATTTCACTATTAAGACTGACTGAGTTTCATGCTGCTACTGGTATTTTCTAGCATCTCACCAAGCATGTAGGCAGAATTGTTCTGACAGCCTCAGTCTCTACGAGATTATTTCCTGTAGTGATCCTGCCATGCTACAGCTATAGTTTTCCTACTGTACTGGGACTTCAGTCTGTGTCCATCTCACTTATTTTGACCATGGAACAACAAAATCTTTTCTGCTTCTAAATCTGTGTAGGATGGTCTGGGTCTCATCCTTGCA
This sequence comes from Coturnix japonica, assembly GCF_054131305.1. NCBI lineage: Eukaryota > Metazoa > Chordata > Aves > Galliformes > Phasianidae > Coturnix > Coturnix japonica. The sequence continues at coordinate 16,822,399 of NC_140667.1, read as the reverse complement.
CACAACTGCAGAAGTACTGTTGTTCTTCCCTTCTTCCAAGAGGAAAAGGAATTGGTTTCTGCTCTTTTCAGCAACCAGGAAGGGTAAAGACTGCCGATGCTTCTAGACTTTGACGTATTCCAAAGAAATGAAAGAGCAAATTTGCTGTATTTCAGCTCCTGGAGGCTGGAATACCCTCCAGAGTGCACGGACTGCCAGGTTCATGGACAGGATCCTTCTGCAAGGCAGCAAAATGCCTGAAGGCACTGCTCCAGAAACAGATCTTTTGTTTTTGTTTTTGTTTTTCCCAAAGTCTAATGTTCCTTTATGGTAAATCTTGGAAGTCACCCAGTCTGAGGAGAGTTCTTCCATTGAAATTCAGGGATTGTGAATTACTGGCTGTTAATCAGCTGTTCCAGAGTCTCATAGAAAACAACAACAAAGAGTATGGTCTCAGACCAGAGAGTTTTTTTATTATGACAGAAGAATATACAGGCTACATTGGATCCTTTTCTTCTCTGGGCTTGCATAAGCATCAAGAAAGGACCAAACCACAGCTTTTCAGTGGTTCAGTGGTTATGGCATTGGTAACCATTAAAATGGAATCGGTGGTAATTGGACTACTTTTAAGGCCCTGTCTACACTGTGATGGATTCTACACTGCTGTCTGATGGCAGTAAAGTATTCTAATACTATTCCATCCATCTGAAAGGTGAGAGAGTTGATGAACTATGTTCTACTTAACCTTGGTATCTGTGAAGAAAGCTGGAGTTCAGTTTTAGTGTTGGGCATTGCAGCTTAAATAATGCAGCAAGGGTAAGTCTTGTAGTAAAGTACACATTTTCAAAAGGATTGTGGGAAACGACCCAGAACTTTATAAAAGACTTGGAAGCTGCAGAAGACATTTGCAGGTGGGTATCAAGGCATGATGCTGTTGGTGTCAGCTTTGATTATATTTATTCACTTACCAATCTCTTACAGTAGAAGGGCAGTATGGAAGGGTGTTTTCATGTTATGATACCCACAGCTTTTAGATGGAGATTCTTTTTTTTTTTTTTTTTTTGGCAGTCCTTCAGCATGTCTGATACGGTTGCTTTGCATTCCTGGAATGCTGAATCAATGCAAATCACACTCTTCTTCTTCCTGATGTTTACTGTGGTAGTACTTAAGCAGCTGTGTTTACTGTGGTAAGATTTGAGAGTAGACCTGTGGAATTGTGCTTGTTTAGTTGGACCAGAGGTCACCTTGTTGTGGCAACCCAGGGAGACCCAGGTGAGGTTTAAAGCAAGTCTGAGGAGATAACCCTGCTCCCTTGTTCTACTCAGTGTTGTACACTGGGATAAGATATGATGGGAAAGCAGAGGAAAGCAGATATCTTGAGTGCCCATACACCTTGTCTGTGACAGAGAATTTGGAATTAGAGCCAATCCAGCATAGTACTGAAACCTTTATATGTACGTAAAGATGAATACTGAAACCATTATATGCACATAAAGATGACTACTGAACTGATGCTTTATGGAATGTCTGAGAAGTGTATAAATAGCTCATTTAACATATCTGAGGGCGTCAGCACAGTCTGCTTTGTAAAGCAGAATATGAAAGAAGAGATCAGAGTTTTCTCCTTAGCTCTGCAAATAACTGGTGAAGTGGAGCAACACTGGCTCTTGAACTCTATATTACAGCTGCACATGCATTGCTGCCTCTGCAGTTCTTTGCTATCATCATTACATGTTTTTGTCTTTCTCTCTAGCATTATCTTAAATGAGAAGGATTTGTTCAGTCCATTAAGCCCAAAGGTTTCTTCTTGGTATCTCTTACTCAGTTATTAGTCTGAAGGTATCTCACTGGGTATTAGTGCAGCTAATATGTATTGCAGTTGTACTAAAACACCCCTGGATTAGCAGATATTGTGTACAATGTGCTTCCGTGTAACTTGTTCCGTAATTTGTCTGATTAAGAATGCTTGGTATAAAGCAGAATAAATTGGTGTGTTTTAATTATTTTTTGCATTATGAATAATGCGTTACTTCTACAAGGGACTGCATTATTTCCTTCCTCAAGTTCTTGTACAACATAGTTTCAGTTCTTGGAATGCCAGTCTTTGTAAGAAATAGCAATTGTATAAATTTTGAAGGCTGATACTACCAATATTACTCAGTTTTAGACCTTGATGAAGCTGGTGTTGGTAAGATGACCATCTGTATATCTTTTTTAGCTGTTCTAGCTCTACTACTCATATGATTTTTCTCCTAAAGAGTATTTAATAATACACGGGAAATCCCCTTTGTTATTTCCATTGTAATGTAATTTGGCTTTATGTATGTCAGAATCCAGGTTCATTTGTCCTAGATTCCTTTTTATCTTTTTAATAGTTAAGAGTTATTATAGAAATGGGGCTAATCTCTCTTTATGTTTTTTTAAGTACCATAAGAGGAAATAGATTCTGCTTGTAAGAGGCTATTTCTGTAACAGTATATTCCTTGTAGGTGATATATTGCAATTTAAAAGACTTAATGATCTGCATTCAAAGTTTAACCATAATTTTCTTACAGTGGAGACCTTTATTCTCTAGGAAAGAAGAGTAGTCAGTCGTTTGAGAAAATACTTCATAACAATAGTTTTCTGGTTACATTGCCAATAGTTTTAACATCTAATTAATGAAAGCCATTGGAAGTGCTGGAGCTAGTCTCCCAACTACTAACCATTAGCACAAAGAAATATATCAGTTGCATCATACCGTTTGTCTTGCCAGTCTCTAAAAATTGAACAGAATGTCAATAAGTGTAACTTTTCAAGTATTCAGAAATAAATTCTGGTGTTCAGTGTGCAAAGTTTGGATGGTTAATTTTTCTATGATGATTTTAAATACTGCTGAGTTGCTAACTAACACTCATTGCTTTGTATATGATGTATATGCAAATTTTCAGTCAGATCCCATTGCTGTACACATTAACATTTTCATTAAAAGATGGAGAAGAAGAAAATAAGCTGTGGACTGTAGATTTTGCATTTCTTTGTGATCTGGTTGAATACAAACTTTTTATTAAAGTTTATGTGAAGTAGAGTTTTGCAGTTTTTCACAGACTGCATTTAAATTCTCTTGAGCCAACTTTTGTGACTTGAGACAGGCAAACTTCCTTGGAGCACAGCAGAGGTTTTACATAAGTAGCTTCTTTGGCAGTTGGCTTCAATGGTTGCTGTTTGGTGTTATTCTGAGTGATAAATATGTTCTAATTATGTACTTGTTGTCTTTACAGTGTTCTGGATGATGAGGGGAGCAACCTGCGTCAGCAGAAGCTTGACAGACAGGTAAGATTTGGGGGAGTATCTTATTGCTCTCTGAAGTCTAGATCTTGGAGTTGTGAAATCTGCAACACGCCTATCTGGTAATTGATGAATATGTCATGCAAGAAAATTGCATCTCTGATTAGGGAATGCAAATGGGAAGTCTGTGGAGGTTGCATCTTATGTAAAATTCTAACTTCTGCTGAAATTTTTCTTACAGCTACAGTTTCAGTGACTAACATCTTTACTGCCCAGGACTTATTTTAAGTTTGCTTACAGTGTGTTTATTGTCCATCTGATGGACTGGAAAGGACAAGAGGTTCTTGTAAAAATGTTGGACAAGAGATTTACCACAGAGTTTTTACATCTTTTCCTTTTCATTCCATGTGTTTAACATCGTGTCTACAGACTATTGGCATTATGTTCTATGTTGCCTATTTTGCTACTGTTATCCTGCATGATTCATACAAGAAAATTATTCAGAATCTCTCCAATGAAATCTCAGGAAATTTTGCCATTAAATTTTAATGGGGTTTGAGGTTTCCATTTCAACTTTTATTGTTGTGTGGTGCCTCTTCCATAAACCTTTGTGTTTATAATTAAGCTTTGTGAGTTTAATTTTTTGCTGTTATATCCTTTTCTTCTGCCATCATTTTTTTTTTTTTTTTTTTTTTTAAATCTATTTGCATGTCTACTAGCATTTCATTTCCAAGTGAGAATCCTTTCTGCTTATTGTTATGCTGAGCATTCTGAAGTTATCTTGGAATGTTACAGACACTTTAAGGAGCTGTAAGGCTCTAGTCTCCATTCTTGTTCTTAAATCTTACCTTTTTAAAAGCAGGATATCACTATATATGAGCACAGAAGTGGTAAGGAAATGAATAAGTAAAATTAACAGTTCTGTTCTCTGTGACTGTGGGAGACGTCTCAAACAGAGAGGTATCAATGGATGCTGCATAAAGCAGCTGGGAGAAGAAATTTGTGTGACTGCTAGGATAATTCTTCACATTCTGTCAGTATTGCTTTGGCTTTCTGCAGGCGTAGCTGAGAAATGCAAATGTTTAATTAAAGTTTGTCTTGTATAGTTAGATTAAGCTCACGTCCAGCATTATCATTTGTTCCTAATTTGCAAATGATCTGCTTCTGATTTATGGAAATTTAAATTGGCATCTCTGTGTCTCATACCCTTGCTTACCCTCCCATTGCTTCACAGCTTTTCTCACTGTTGTTTTTCCAAAGGTTATTTCCAAGTAAGCTCTGACAGCTGATAAGAGTGCTCAGAAAGATCTATTTTAATTATTTACTATTTTCAGTGGAAGGTGTTTTAGCAGTGGGTTGGTGTGGGTATTTTTTTTTCTCAAAAGATTTTCTATTACCCATTATAACCTAAGATCCTAGTTGCCAATTCCCACCACTAGAAAACTTAGAAGATGTAAAGATAATCTGTTGTTTTTCATCATGGATTGCTATTGTTTGGAGTCCAGTAACCTGGTTTTCTTTGTATTTTCCTCAGCGAGCGTTGCTAGAACAGAAGCAGAAAAAAAAGCGCCAGGAGCCATTAATGGTTCAGTCCAATGTGGACAGTCGCACAAGAGCGCGTAGAACGAAACATTCAGAAGAACAAGCACCATTGGTTGAATCATATCTTAACAGCAACAGCAGCACCATATACCATGGTATATCAATATGGTCTATTGCATGCATATTTACCGCAAGATGTAGTATGATGCTGTCAGTGTTAAGTTTATGCTATGAGAAGAAAGGTGGTATTTTCTAGTGAATAATCAATAACCGTCATTTGTGTTTGGGAGTAAAAGCCATCAGACCAAAGAAGACTAGTGAACAGAGGAAGGAAACTAGGTACCGTATTAGTGCTGTTGGCAATATTTAAGTGTTATCAGCCTTTGCTCCTTCTGAAGTAAGGCTCATACTGTACTACTCTATGGATCTCTTATCAGTGTTAATGATAAATTTGAAATTTGTTAACTGATTTCAACTAAGTTTGTATATCACAACCTCAAAGATATTATATTTCTTCAAGTTTAATTAAAGTAGGTGAATAGGTAGAGAAGAATATCCAAAACTTGTAAACTGTAGTCTGTGGTTTCTTATTAAAGATTACAAATTCCAAAAGGGACAGAGACACTTCAGGTGTCACACAGGAAAAAAATTGTAAAGCCATTTCAGTACTGCTCAGAGAATTTTGTCATCAGTGATAAATCCTAAGGAAACCAGTTATTATTTAGTTCTGTGTTCAGGTGGCCCATGCTAGCTGCCCCGATGGTGCTTAGATGAATACTTTTCCTCAGGATATCCTAGAGAAAAGCTTGGGAAACACTTGTTCAGTATTGTGTCTCTTATAGATCTCATTCCAGCCTGATAGTACATCTAAGATGTGTAAAGAACACTGATCTTCAGTTTTTCTTGTTTTGCATACCCTAATGTTGAATTTGATTCAACTCCATAGCAAATGGCTTCTGTTAGTGCTGATGAGTGTGCAGGACATGAGCTGAAATAGAAGGGTACTGGGAGTGCAATGGCTGTTTTCAGGTTGAGAATTCTATGAGGTAGCAGAGTAGTTAGGGTTCAGTGTCTGAAAAACTGAAGCCTAAGATGTCTTTGTAAATCTACACCTGAGAAAAAATGCCAAAACAGTATCTTAGTTTTAGAACAAACAAAAGCATAGTTGTCTGTCATTTCAGATATCTCTGAAGTGCACTGCATGTGCTCTACTTTATGTCTGTTCTGTAACGTCATTTTCAGCTAGTGGTCACGCCTTATAGCAGAGTTGTAGCAGACGTTTAGTGGACTAACAAATTATATCGTGAGAAGGTCACTTTTTTTTGTTTTTGTTTTTAATTCTTTTATACAGGGAAAACATATTTTCTGTCGTTGCTCATCACAGCCTATCAAAGGTACAGAAATTTTATGTAGCAGGTAGTATTGTATGATATAGAGGTACCATTATATACTGAATTTTTATATTGCCAGTAGAATCAAGTTTGAATTTTCATAGCTCAGAAAAAGAGGCATTATAATCCTATAAAAGGTAGCATATTTCTTATCTATATTAATTGAAGTAAATTTTGCAACAGTTTGCACCGTAGCAGACTTTCTGACTTAAGTGAGATTAACTGTGCCCTTAAGGTAAAGTGTGACTCTTCCTGTAATGTTGTACTGTACCATTTACTGGAATATTTACTAATCTCTTCTTGAATCTCCTGATTTTCTCTGAACCCTTTCAGTATTTAGCAAGGTATCAGAGAAGCAAAAGTAATCTTTTTCATATTCATCTGAAGAATCTGTCATTCTTTGGGGGTTAGCGGTCTTTGTAATAAGCTGTGCCATTAGCAAAAGCCAACTTAGGAGAATTTGGTTACTTAGTATAGTGTTTTATCGCCTTATAAAATCCTTTGTTAGGAACATTACTCTTGAAAATATTACAAGAACTCTGAAAGCATCCTTTTTTGGTGTGGTCTTCTCTGGGAATGTGCTTAGTGTTTGCATGATACAGTTAGGTTCTGATGACCGGTTTTAACTACAGTATTCAGCTTCAGGGTTGGTACTTTTTTTTCCCCCCTTCAATGAATACATTTGTATGTGGGAGTGTCGGATGCATGAGACAGCTGGGCTGTTTCTAAAGAACTATTCTGCTCTTTTCCGTTCATTTGTTTCTGTTCTAGGCATGCAGATTTTAAGTTAAGAATGACTCTTTGATGGGAGTTGAAGGTCTGCTGAATGAACTACATTGCTCGGATGAACACATTTGTTAAGTCAATTCCTGTACAGCAAATACTGCAAAAAGAACACTTTACACCTACCGTCCTCCTCTACTCTTCTTTCCTTGTATTAATTCTATGCAGCACAAAAGCACTGGTTGATTTCAAAATATAATTGGATGCCTATTTGGAGATATCTCTGTGGTACTTTGCAAAAAGTAGGTCAGAGAACATCTCAGAATTGCTGAGATCTTAGGCTTTCTGCACTGAGAAATTCTCTTTCAAACACTGCCATTGCTTATTTTGTTGCAGTTATCTTTGCTACAGTGGTTCTCTGATGAGCAACTCTATTCTGGAATAAAAACCGATTTCATTCCAGAATTATCATCAGAGTAGAGTAAAAAAAGTCAAGATCATTTTTGTTCTGGAAGAAAACATTGGCCTGGGGAGCTCTTTGTAGGTAGATAGCATGGAACAATGTATTTTACTACTTAAACTGATTGTGAATTCTTTCTGTATAAGCAGCCTTTATCATTAGGTAAGAATTTTCAGATTCTGCAGCTTATAAATAAGTTCCATGTTGAAGTATATCCCTTTAAACCTTTTGGTTACTGTCATACTAGCTTATTAACTAGTAACAGCAGAATAATGTGAGTTATCTGCAAGAACTGAGATGAATTTGGCTGAACAGGCCAACCTGAGATCAAATGAATCCTTGACATTCTAGTCCGTGAGTGGAGTTAGTCCAGTTAGTCTGAGCTGGGGTACAAGCCAGTTTGCCACATTTCCCACTACTTGCCAAACAGTGTCTGTAGATCAAGTAGGACCAGAAATTGTTTTGGGAACAGAACCTCTTGCTTTATAATCTTTGCCCTTAGGAATTTAGGCATACTAGTAGAAATACTTTAATGGCATCATTTCTAGATTAAGTCCAGAACAAAACTGACTGTGGAGGGAGCAGGAAGTCTGCATGTAAAATGAGCATAGTGGCCTTTTCCGTGGCACTGAATTGAATGTATTGATATTATTTTGGGGGCGCGCCTGTAGGTTAGGTAGGTCTGCCTGCCATTTCAAGCAGTAATTCTCCTTCCATTAATTTCCGTGATGTTTAGCTCCAGTTTATTACAAACAAAGCCTGTTTTTCTTGTAGTACTAAATAGAACTTCATTACTTCATCATTAAAAATAGCTGAATAAGAACATGTGTTGAAATTAAGCATAGATTGTATATAGAAGATAACAATCATTTTTTCAGTGGAATAAGCTTAATCCTTCATTGCTTTCTCCTTCTTGGGACCTTCTTTATTTTCAGTTCAGTGCCCTTCAGAAAGCAAATTGCTATCTGCTTTTTTAAAGCTTTTATTAAACATTGTTTGCCATTCTGTAGCGCCTTGCAGTTACATCTACTTGTTTGTTTTCATGTATCTCTACACCCCTTATTTTGAAGCTTTTGTTCAATACACTGTGGCACTGACACAATGTGGCACTGCAAAATTCTGCTATGACTGTAGCTCTTCTCAGTCTGGATTGCAAATACAGACACAAACCAAGTAACATGCAGAGATACATGGTTTACTGCAACAATTTAATTACATTATTTAATCACATTTAATGCAAATGATGAAAGCCCGTTTTTACAAGGAAGAGTAATTTTATTTCTATGAACATGGTGAATTTCCACCAGGGAGAGATTTTTCTTTTCACAGCAGTGAGGAAAGCAGAGATTTGAATGTGTGCCAGATATGCTTTCATTAATATTACCGTATTTTGTTGCAGCTGTGGCTTTTTTTTTTTTTTTTTCCTAAAGACTTGGAATTAAAATTGTTTTCCATTAGAAACCCTCTGAACAATTTTCATGTCAACTTCCAATTTAGAGATTTTGATTAACCATGTGCTAAAAAGCAAAGTAGATTCCTTATTTTCCTTTTCTGGCATTTGCCAGCACGTCTAGATAAAATGGTTGTGTCGTGTGTTGAACAGCAGATGTCAGGTAAAAGGCACAGCTTTGGACTGCTAAGTTTGACATGACATTCTGACCTTCTGTCATAAAGGGTGAGAGACAGTTTTTTGATGAATACCAAGCTGTCAACTTACAAGTGAATGTCAATTAACCATTTAAAACAAACAAAAAAAAAAAAACCCAAAAACCCGTATTTAGGCATTCATCAGAACCGTGCGTTGCATCCTTGTATTTCACTGACCTTGAAATGAGGTGTTAGTTTATTTTTTTTTTAAGACAGCCAGGAGCATTATATGGACAAGGCTATTAATATTGAGAGATCCGGCAGCACTCCAAGTATCGTGTGGGCAAAACACCTAACTTCCAATAAGCATATATTCTGAAATCTCCCTTGCAGCTGCAGTCTCTTTACCCTTCATCCTTTGAAGCATCTTCTTGATGTATTACCAGTCATTATCATTCTAGTACATTCCCAAAATAGATGAGCTAACCCTGTAGCTGCAGAGAACAGAAGGCTGCAAGTGGTTTAGAGGTCTCTGTGTGTTTCTTGGTACTAGAAGTTTTGAGAAGGTTTCAAGACAGCTGAGGGAAACTTCCTGGAAAGCACCCTTCTGTTCCTACTAGAAATACATTTCCTTGTTGCATTTTGATGTTGGGAAGCAGCAGCAGCTGCCTAAAGGAACAGGGAGTCTGCTTGTGAAAGTGAGCCCAGCACCACCAGTGCCCTCACAAATGGGAACCCATCCCACAGGCTCCAAATCCAACAGCATCCTCAGCAGTCCCAGATGCAGCAAGGAATGAACTGGGGTTCCTCAAGCACCAGCATGTCCTCATGTACCCTTGTTCTTTTTCTCAGCCTTTTCACATTGAGCTTCAATTACAAGTATTTTCACCTTTGTAAAATCAGGTTGATAATGCACCGTTATTCAGGGATGAAACTGCAATAGGCAAACAGATAGCAATGTCTACAGCATGTAATGCTGGCACATATATGGTTTAAATTTTCCTTTTTCATCCATTATATTTGAAAGTTCTGTTTACCGTATGCAGCAGTGACGTTGTATATTCTAAATGGCTGCTGCTGCAGCAAAATTTTGCATTATAGGTTAAAGTAATGGAGGTATTTCCTACTCTGGCCTTTGAAGCACCCATCACGGTACTTATAATCAGATATCTTTCACTGGAACTTATGGGACAAAATGAATTCAAAAAGCCTTAGGCTTTTTTTTGTTTAATCAAAGGACAGCTGACTAGACAGTGAAGATAAGTCTAACTTTTCAATGTACAATGTCAGAACATTTCATCCCTTGCTTATTAATCATTGCTTTGGGCTAAGTAGATGATGCTTCATCTGAATGAATGAATGTAGTCATATTTAAAAGGGAACTGACTAGTCATTGAGTGCTGGTGTATGGGAAATCACAGCTTGAACCACTGATTAATTAGCTGAGGCAAGTGTTGGGTCAGCTGTGGGAGCACAGGTGAAAATAATCTAGCTGTGCTCTGGAAGGGGTGGGCACTCCACCTCCTCTGAGACCTCATTTAAGGGCTGACCACCACTGAGGCAGCATCTCTTGGAGATTGCTCCCCATTGGAGACTGCCTCAGCTATCCGGTCAGGGCATCGACATTGGTGAGTTTTCTTTACTAATAATCTTTGACTATCACCATCTTGGTCAGTATCTTTATATTAGCCACCTTTACAGCTGGTCATTTGTAAAATAATGAAGTTCGATTATAAGGAGGATTATTATCTTTAAAATAATGGAAAGAACATACCCTCATTTTTATAGACTGACTGAGCTTCAAATGCAGGACAGATTGCTGGGATGACCAATCCTGCTTATTTAAAGACTGTGCATCAGGGACACTTTGCTTCCCTGCTTAGTCCAAGGCTGCCATGCCTGTGGACATAGGATGCCACGCTGTCTTGTATGGGCCACTTTCCCTGACATTCTGTGCATTTGTTCCCCAGTTTGTCTTGTTCACTTTTGCAGTGTTCTGTGATGCTCAGCAAGGAGACCGCAGTCTTGAGATTTGTTTGATAAAAGACAGGAGTGAGGAACTGGGCAATGCCAAGCTGTTTATTTAAGCTATTAATCACTCACACCTCTGCCAATTTCGCCTGCACACTCTGTGAAACTTGGACTTTTCCTCTGTGTAATGAAAAGAGTGTGGGTTCAGTAAGTGCTCCAGATGATCCTTGTGCTATGGATGTAATATTCTTCATACAGGATTGCTGTACTGAGGAGAGCAGCTCTGGGGTTGTAAGGTGCATTCACACAGACATGGCTGATTCCATCTTGCACCTCTGAGAATCTCCTTGTGTTTGCTTCTGTTTCTCTTCGTGTGCATGGAGGATGTGGTGAACAGAAAAGTTGCCTCAGAGACCAGAAACCTGGGAAGAATTTCCCTTTTCAAAGGGACAGCTGGCTGTCCCTGTGTCATGGGGCATCACTAGCCCTTCTGGGGCCTTAGAAAGTTTGCCAGGGATGTTTTTACCTAAATTTATAGGTAGCCAGTTTGTTCCAGTTAGGTTCCTTTGAGCATTTTTATTTGTTCATTTATTTTTAAGAGAATGATTCAGTTTTGGGAGTAAGAAATGGTGGGAGGCCCAAGAGTCAAGGTGAGATTCCTGTGGGGTAAACCAGTCACCTCGTAAAGCTGGGGGTTTAGCAATTAACAGCAACCAGCAGCTGATGCCAATGTTTCTTAGTGCCTGCCTACAGGTTATTTTGCTTGGGGTGTGAGGTTTGATGATTTCTTTATACATTTCACAGTTATGATTGTTTTTATGCCTCTCTACCTTGGTGATACTTGAATTCAAGGCTCTGCCTGGCCAAAAGAAAGAGATACTGTGTGTGTTGCTTTGCACAGGTTGAAATATTGACCTCAAAGCATGTCATGCTTGTAGAAAGTAATAAAGCCTCTTTTTACTTTGAAAGCATCTAACGGGATGTGAATTATGCTGATGTTCATAGTTCATGCCAAGCATAATATGCTGAGACTTCAAGAAATTAATTTGCATGGTGCAAACTAGGAGTCTAATTTCAGCTTTGTCTATAGTTTCTCCATAAGGTGCCTGGTTGTTTTAGTTATCATACTGTGGTACTGACAGTTGTGCAAGATGTTTCTTTGAAAAGAAAACCAGTGATTTCTTGTTTATTGTTCTAGGATGTAGCTTTAAACATAGACACTACGACGTCTAAATGAAGCTCTTTTGCCTTCGTGCTGCCACTGTTTGTGATCAGTATGGCAGACTTTAGGATGAGGAAATGGTCTTCCTACAATAGCTCAGCAATACATTAATATTCTGATATTATTTTTGGCCTGAAAGCTAGCAGCTAGCATGTCATTGGAAAGAGGGAGAAGGTTAAGAAGTACATCCCAGTTAACTTAACGCTTCCAGTTTTTTACTGTAACTTTGCAATTTCTCATTTATTTGATTCTCCTCCTTGCATGATTTATCTGCAATACTAATTTCTGCTATGTCTGCTTATATCTGTATGCCTTCTCTGAATTCTCAGTACATTCTCTCTTCTCTCTCTCAATTTGTTTCTCTCTTTTTTTCTCTCTCTTTTTCTTTTTCATGGGGTACCCTGAATCTCTCAAGCAGTACAGGAGGCCGAACAGGAAGATGTAAAGGTGGTAGTGGATGCCCAAGCTCCGAAGTCAACTAAAAAAGCCAAGGCAGCATCTGCGAGCTGTCAGACTGGCAGTGCCAGAAAGGAGAAAAAAGGGAAACACAAAGGTTAGCTGCATGCTGCTGAATGCCAGATGTTAACTGACTGCATCAATACCTTTCTTCTTCCTCCTTATTTTTGTTTTGTTTAGTTTCTATGAAGATCAGTGCCTGAAAGGGATTTATTGAAGTTTTTATGAGGTTGGGAAATGCAGATGACTTGGACCTGTGTGTGGGAAGGAGGGCTGAATGTGTAAACCACGTCTGTTCCAAAGGAGCACATTTGTTCAAATTCTAGATGGGTAAAATAATCCTGATGAAATTCATGTTTTTCCTGCAGTGTTAAAGAAATGACAACCATCTCACACCGGTATGATTTTTCTCTGTCTGTCTGTGTGCGCTGTAATTTGGAGGAGCAGCGTTCAGTTGCAGTCATTCTAAGACTGTCACTGATGTTTAAATGCTGCACAAATTTGAGGTTAAAAGTGAGCATTTTGAAAATTAAATTTGACAAAACCAAGATAATATCTAAGGAATTCTTCATGTTGTTACTTCAGGATTAATCTGTCCTAACTGGTAAACTTAGGTGGGGTGTTTGTCTGAAAAAAAAAATTGTTTGCAATGAGTTTGCAATGATTTTGGGTAAGATATTGATAATGACAGAAGTGTAGGTAATATAATAAATATATCCAAAAGATTTTTCATGTATGCACACACGTACACAAAAGAGAGATTCTTGTACCATAATATGCAGGGGTTTTTCTTTGACAGCTGATGACTAATGAAATTAATAAATACCTTCCCACTAGTGTGAAGTTCTTGGTAAGGCTATTGTAAAACTGTTATGCCTAGACTATACTGTATTCCCATCTTACATTTTCCTGCAGTCTCTCTATGTTATGTCTCTTTATATTAAGAATGTAGTGCCTGTTGTCGACAAGTCTACTTAACGATAATAATGACTAGCAAAGGTAATTACTGAGGTCAGAGTATGAAGCCTTATCTACAGGGATTTTTCAGGACCTGAGCCTACCTTATCAAAATCCATTAAACCACGCTGCAGCCTAATTCTTGAGATGTGAATCTTCAGCTTCTTTATATCATCCCTCTGGGACTGGGTTAGTCAGGTTTCAGAGACTGGCCCTGAGGTAAAGAGTTTATTCGCTTATTAATTTGTAAGAAAGGTGATGTTTGTCTCGTCAATACCTAAGAATAAATAATAAATAAAAGACAAGGGTAAATTTAACTCTGTGTAAAAACTGTTGCAAAATGAAGTCAGCAGAAAGCTAATATTTCTGAGCTTAGCATAAAAAGTAACTCCACCCCAGCACAGGAATACAGATGCCAAGTTTTATTCTGAAGCAGGTTTCACTGAAGAATAAAATTTCTCTTACTGGTTTAAAAGAGAGCCTTCCTGAGGCTGCAGTTGAGCACTGTCCGGAGTAATACTTATATTATTCCTACTGCATAGCCTTGAGGCTCTGTTTCACCTCATAGTGCCTGTTTGAGATGTCTGTGTACGTACAGAACTTAAAGTATTGTTCTGGTCAGATACAGTAGGCTTAATTTGGGAAATCTGCATTGTGTAGGTCCAGTGTATGTTTATGTGATTAAATTTGCACGTTTTCTGATTGGTTTTCTCCTGAATTCTTGTTGGTTATGTAGTTAGCAGAATCTTCATAATCTCCTCCATTGCTGTCAGCTGCTTGAAGAGAGTTTTGTGTTTGGTGTTGTGTGATATTTGAAGGATGGAGGGGAGGAGCTTGTCCACTTGTTAACATTTAAGCAATCCAGGTCTGTTCCATGCTGTAACTTTTACATGTCCTGCAAGTGAACATGATGGTTGCTGAGGGGTGAATGCACTTTTGCTTGGTATGATAGCATTTTAAAGGTTTCTGTTAGTATTTAGTTATAGTATTACTTTTCTGAGTGCAGCTGAGCTCTTTGTGCTTGAATAAAAAAAAGCCTTTGGACTAGATCCTATGAATACTAAGCTAATTCAGACCAAGAATCATTGAATTATACATGAATAGCTCTTGCAGCTGTAATGTAATGATCCTACTCTAGTCTTAGATGTGTAATGCTTTTTTAAGTGGCTCAAAGAAGATGAAACTATGATCAGAACAATGTGCTAAAGATAAACTCGAGGGAAGCAGTAGGTTTAATGAGGTTACGCTGACACAGGGCAAGAGAAGGATGTGGCTAATTGCTCGTATAGAGCTGGTGGTTGCTGCTGTGTGAGGGTTCACTGTGTTTTGTAACTCTGATGGGTAGTGTAGCCTTTAACAACTTTCTCTAGATTTCTGATTGCTTACTGATATTTCTCTCTTGATGATGTATCCCAAATATACTGTGCCTGTTTTTAAAAAGAAACAGAGTTTCTATGGGAAAAAGACTGAAAATGTAGTGAATTAATTGCATTTTGTAGTGGTATTTCTGAAAGGCTGGGTGTCCAAGTTTACTGTTGGACATAATATTTGGTATTGGGAAAAAGGCAAAAAGTGATGCAAATGAATACATAAAGTTGTGGAAATAATGGGTTGAACTCTGTGATGCAAGGAAGGACTGCATAAGGATATTAGTGAGCCGCAGAAAACAAGTAGTGCAAACAAGTAGAAACAATTGCAAGTACTAAACAAGTACCTATGAAAAACATGCACCCAGCATGGGATGCAAATACAAGGCCAGAACATCTTTAAATCCCAAATGCTGAGATTATTCATTCCAAATTGAGATTGTGCAGTTATGCGTTGTAATGTGAAGTGGTTTGGTTGTTGGGTTTTTCTTGTTTGTTTACTTCACAAACCTACACTGAGAAAATAGAAAAGTGCTTCTGTAGCTTTTTGCAGTCAATCATGCAGAAGTGAATTGGGAGGATAAAAGGAACCTTTATCAATATAAAAAACAAACAAACATGCAAAGCCAGAACATAATTCAAAGTGGAATCTGATATGAACATTCATAATTCATTCCAGGAGGATTTGTTTCTAACTGAACCCATTGTAGATAGAACATGTTAGCATGTTCTAGGAAACATTATGCTTATTGCACGTATGATGGTCAGAAAGCAGATGAGAAGCTCTGACACACAGTGCTTTTTCTGCCAGGATAACTGTTTCGTGTTTTGATTTCATTTACTTCTTCCATGTTTATTTCCTCTCTTTCACGCCTGTCCGTCTGTTTTGATTTGTGCATCCTGTCCCATTTTTTTTATGTAACAAGAAACTACATTAGTGCTGGCCAACTCAGAAAGTAGCACCATTTGTTGGATAAAAAGCATTATTTCTCACCATAGCACTTACTCTGATGTGAATAAAAGAGCTTATGTAGAGTAGATTTATCTTGGCTTCCTGTGCATTAAAGAGAAGGGGTTGTAGGAGGAGCAAATGAGTTTCCACTTAGAAAAACCCTGCTGTTACCAGATTTGACAAACCTTAGAAGCTATGATTTAGGAACACACAGATTTAACTGTGATGAAATCCAGCTACAGTTATCTAGATTTCATCAGTGTGAACGTAGAGGTTGCTGCTTGAGTGCTTGCTGTTGATGACCTGATGTGATGTTAGCAATAGGCCTTCCTTTGACTGAAGTTTAGACTTGATCACCTCCGGGCTCCCTTACTAAAACAAACAAACAAAAAAAAAAAAAAAGAACCAAAACATTTATATGTATCAATTTCCTTGCCAACAAATACTTTTGTGATTTTGGTTGCTTTTTTTCCCTGTTTTTTATTTCTGGTAGTTCCAGGTTTCCTCTGAGACACGACAGTGTCAAAGTTTTCCACAAGGTTGTCACTGAAGTGAGTTGCTTCAGTAACAGGGTTGTTTCAGTCTCCCTCTTTCTTCCCTGCCCTTCTTTGTAGTTGCCTAGAGGGTAATATAGAGAATTCCTTTTCTTCTTAACAGATATTCAAGGACATGTCCATAAGTTTTTCTCTACATTACCCTTGGGAAGAAAAATGTAGAAAGCCCTGCATCTAGCTATAAACACTTTATTTTTAGCACAGCCCACTCAGCTCGTCTTTCCTGACACTCTTCTTAAACTGGAAACTTAAAGCTGTGGACATGAGTTGTTTGCTTTTATTGCTCTGTGAACCGTCCTTCTAGCAGGTGGGTGGAAGGACAAGGAGGCAGTGAGGCAAAGAATGAGAACAAAAGGAAAAGGATCCACCTCAAGTATCACAACTGTGCAGGCTTGAAAGTACTTTCAGATATTAGGCAGGTGATGATAAATCTGTCTTTTGAACTATGACTGGACAAAATACACAAACATATATTAAAAAAATGTGTGTGCTTGCATTTAATACCACTGCATATAAGTACATTGCACATACATATATAACTACAATAATGCATGTGCACACACACAAATGTTACATAGTTAATCCTGTGTTTGCCATGAACCATCTACGGCATCAAATTTATCTGCTGCTTCCCCCCCATCTCTCCCCCCTCAGCCCCCCCGCAAATATTTTAATACTGTGGAAGTTATATTTTTTTTCTCTCTCTCTGCCCAGCTACATCTTCCATTGCTTTCAATGGGATCACCAGCAGAACCATTTGTAATGCTTAATAACATACTCTACCAGTGATGCATGCTTTAGAATGCTGGAATTGATTTTTCTTTTCTAAAAGGGTGCCCTGCCAGGGTACCCTTTGTCCTACTGCCTAATAATACGTGATATTCTTGACAGCACGGGATGTGAGTGCTGATGTTCTGCAGGCATCAGAAAGCAGCAGTCTCTGCTGCTGTCAGGGGCAGTTCTTTTGCTGCAGATATTGATCTGCTTGGAAGAAGAATAATTAGGGTATTTTGTTCCTTTTGAAACAGGTTCTCAAAGTCAGGTTTTGAGCATCCAAAACATAATCAGATTTAGATGTACATAAGGGATGAGCATCTTGTTCAATTCATGTGTGCTTAATGCTTGACATTGTAAATGTTATGGTAAGATCCACCCTTTGGTCATTTTAATGATGGTTAATATGAATAGAGCTGTTTCAAGTACTGCAGTGGATCCAAGCAGCTCTCTGTTCTAAAATACCTTTGCTGTAGTACTTATCCTGAAATAACTCATAGTCAGCAAAGCTGCTGTTCTGCTCACTGCCATGTTATCCCTGCAGCATTAGGAATTACACTGTTCAACATAAAATTTGTCCCTGCTAGCTAGGAATGTTTCTGTTGCCTAACTTGGTATGTAAATATTTAGATGTTTAGATGTTTAGAAACAAAGTTTCCTTTGTTACTGCTTTTCTCAGGTTCAGTGCTTAGTTCACTGCAGTCGTTGGTTTGTGCTTAATATTTTTCAGTACTACCAACGACCTGATGAAAATCACAGAATTGTAGGGGTTGGAAGGAACCTCTACAGGTCATCGAGTCCAACTGTCCTACCAAAGTTTTCTGTACCTTTCATTATTTTTAATGTTTGTTTTCAACCTCTTGTTTGATTTGACTTACGCTGGGTGAGATTAAAGTGTGGGTATCTGCAACACCCATATCACACTGTGTAAGTTAGACTTACACAGTTTCCTAAGAGAAGTGTCAACAGAAAATATGTTGAAAAGAGGTCTTCTCTGTTTTGGGACTGATGCCTTTCCAGTCAAAACTTTGAGAATTTAAATCATGGCTGGCAAAGCTTGCTGAATAAACACAGCTTTGTGTTGTAAAGACCTGTGAAACAGCAATCTGTTTGACCAGTGTATGGGAAATCACAGCTTGAACCTCTGATTAATTAGCTGAGGCAAGTGTTGGGTCAGCTGTGGGAGCACAGGTGAGAGTAATCTAGCTGTGCTCTGGAAGGGGTGGGCTTCAACTCCACCTCCTCTGAGACCTCATTTAAGGGCTGACCACCACTGAGGCAGCATCTCTTGGAGATCGCTCCCCATTGGAGACTGCCTCGGCTATCCAGTCAAGGCATTGACATTGGTGAGTTTTCTTTACTGATAACCTTTGACTATTTATCACCATCTTGGTCAACATCTTTATATTAGCCACTTTTACAGACCAGTGAACTAGAATTCATTCAGACAGCATGCATTTTGGTACAGCTGGATGCAGGATTTATATTTGTTTTTCAGTAATGTAGTATTTAAGTAACAAAGCACATGGGGAGCACTTGTGGCTTGGCAGACTGTCCTAGGAAACAGCACCCCCTGAAAGATGAAAATCAAGGTGAGATGAGCTCTGTTCTTATGCAGGAAATGGCATGGAAGGCCACAAGTAAACTAGTGGCACTCTAGGCTTCAGAGAGGAAACTTTCAGAGAATTTGGAATTGTTTGAAAAGTGGAGGACAAGAGAACAGGCAGTGACACAGAAAGTTTAGTTCATTTCACTGATCAAGGATAAGGTTGAGAGGTGCGTTGAGGACTGACTTCTGAAGGGACAAGGTACTTGATCATGTAGAATGTGTGTTCTTTAACAGATGTTGTAAAAGTAATCAAGTAGCAGGAACTCATTAGGCCTGTTCAGACTGAGTCACACATGGTGACATGCACCACACATGGAGGACAATGCACCACAAGAGCAATGGCAATGGGGTTGCAGTGCACTCTGTGTCACATGGAGCACCTGAAACTCTTACCTTGCCAAGGTGATAGAAACATTTCCTTTGGCTTTATTTATACTCCCCAAGTTGGAGGGACTGATTGTTTATTTGTTGTTTGTTTTACTATATATATGCCAGAACTTACAGATTGGTGCAGAGTTTGTCATAAGGTTCTGTGTGATGCAGCAGAGTCGATTCCTTCTGACCTTGAAATCTGACTGTGGAAAATGTTGGTCACACCTCCTCTTGTTTTGTCTCTCTCTTTTTCCATCTAACCTGGAAGTTTTTAAATACTTGTGTGGTGTTTGACTGCATCTTGTTAGGTGGTAACACAGTCAAGTGCTGTTACTGAGGGGGTGGACCACTTTTTTTTTCCACTTATGCTTCACACTGCAGTGACAGTGACATCAGGTACGGCAGCGTACACTTAAGCATGCTAATATATCATCCAGTTACCTTGTAATGCAAGTTGACAGCTACTGGCAAGGGAGGTGTAATGGTAATCTTGGAGACTTCTGCTACAGATAACAGTTTGAAAACACCCCAGACCCTAACAGTTCATTCTTAGAAGATTCATTCAGCTCTGTTTGGTCTGAGGAGCAGCATATTCTTATACTGACCTAGCTCTTTGTAATGCTTTCTAAATAAAGTCTTTAAAACAGCAGCAGTGCAAAGGGTTATGTTATTTACTATACCTGTAATTGATTTTAGTGTTTTTTTTTAATTGGTGTAGAAATGCATTTTTATATAGCTAGTTTAGTAATTTATGCCAGCACAAAATCTTCACTAAGAGCTGAAGTATGTTTGCAGTCTGATGTTTCAACCTACTGTCCTGAAGCAAGAAGTTAGTTAGCATATGATAAGAACACCCCCCACACACTCCATATTTTCATTCTTACATCTTCAGAGGCAACTGACAGCAGCCATGAAATAAAGAGAACAAGAACTCAGAATGACAGTATGGCTGAAGCTGGAAGGTGCCTTGTGCACTGTTGCCCAGATATCCAGCCTGATTGCAAGTGTCTCTAAGAACAGAGATTGCAAGGGATATTTATCTTCATACACTTTCATTCTGGCTTTCTAGCTGTATGACAGTTTACTGATTCGGTAAGTGTATTTAGGCTTGTTAGTCTGATCTTCCTGTTGTATATGCAGCTAGTTCTGCAGGTGAATTTTCTAGGTTTCTTGGTTCTTAATGGGATTCTTCACGTTTTATGGGGAACATGGAAGAATCTGGAACTTAGGTTTATTTCCAAACCAGTTGTATCCCCCTAGGAGAACTCCATCTGTTATTCGTCTTTCTTTTCCATTTGATTTCTGTTCTGTTTTTGGTGAATGGGTACGTTGCCTTCAGGGTGAGGAGGGTAACAGTGAAATTCTGATCACCTCTTGGACATTCAAAAGCACAGCATATGGGAAGTGAGGCTTTTACCTCTGACACAATTTTAGTCTTGCTTAAGTCTAGAAAGTATTATTAAATATGAGCCTCTGACCTTTGTTTCCTAGAAGGATGCTTTTTATAAGGAAGTGATTCTCTTTTCAGTAATTTCTTGACACAATGACAACTAAGGCTGTTGCTGTTGTCTGACAGGAATTGATGGCCCAGCTGCTTTTCAAGATGATGTTCAGAAAGCAGGAAGTCAAGTGCAGATTCTCACTGTTGGGCAGTCTAGCCATGATGAAGATGATGGAGAGAAAATGGCTACTGGCCAACAACAGCAAAGCAAACAGGATCTTAAAACAGCAATGCAGAAGAAGGGTAAGTAGCTGAAGCCATCTTCAGATTCTCATTGCTTGTTTTATTTATGCTGATTCCTTTTATTATTCTCATGCTCAGCCCTAGTCTAAGCAGAGATTGATATTTTTCCTTTCAGGCTCTGTTCCATTATGTCTCTAAAAATAATGAAGTTCTCTCTTGTCCCAAGGAACAAATGCTCCCCAGGCTCTCAGAACTATGATATTCCCATCTGCAGTACAGTGTGGCTATTAAAGCACCAAGCAGATGCTAATGCTCACATCCATCTGTTACTTTTTGATATTTTATGGCTCTGGAAATCACGTATGTGACAGCTGATGAAGAGTATGGAATAACGACATTTGAACTAGAATATTAGTCTTAATAGTGCTGTTGGTTAAACTCTGTTCATGGTTTCACAACGCGTGTTCATGCTTGGAGAGTTGAAAATTACAGTACTGCATTCTGCAGCATTTGTCCCACGTTGTCCTGAAATGCTCTCACTTCTTTGGTTTTTCTTTTCCTAAAGGCACACGTGATTTAGGAGATAGATTGTGTATGTATGAATTCATGCATCTGTGCTTTCCTTCCTGCAGTGTTATTATCTTTTGTTAAACATTATCCGTAGGAAGGAAAAAATCCTAAAATCTTCACAGAGCTTTATCTGAAAGCATTTATTTAGGAGTTCTTTTTCAGTGTATGGCTTTTGAGGCTATGATGGCTTGAGCCAAGCGTACTCTGATGCTTTAAGAATAAAGTCCTTGTGTATAAAGAGCAAAATGTAAGTGCAAACTCGACTCATCTAGAATAGACTATTCATATCTAAATGCATGCTTCTTGTCTGCAGCACAGTTCTCACTAAGGTTCATTTTTTCTGGGACATTACTTTGCAGATGTGAGCAACTTCAACTGAAACGGGCATATTTTATCCAAGTGGGGCACTTCCTGGGCATTTGAGTCAAAGGAATGTTGGCATGTCTAACAAGTTCTGATCTGTGTGATGATTGTGTTGCCTTAGACTATGGCTCAGAATATGTAATGATTGGACACACTACTTACTGAAGCTGGTTGACTTAAAAATTATCAGCAGACTTCTCAATTTAGGTCAGAGCACTCTGATTTTTACTCTGGGGGACGTTTCTATTTTTGTTGATTTTCTGAGTTAATGTATATTTTTATTCTCTCGATTCTTTTGCTTGGTTTTTTCAGTAGAAGCAATGTATGGTATGGCCTTTTTTTACCCAGCTCTGAGCATACTCCTGATCAGAGCAGACACTGCTGAGGCTGTTTGACTGGTATGCTTCATGTCTGTGCAGGGGCTTTGTTTTTATTAACAACAGAACTGCTGTCTGGGGACATGAAGTATTAAAACAGGACTGCAAATAGTAGTACCTCCATAAAATGTTTGCTTTGCCTATGTGGTTTTGCACTTGATACCAGAAAAAGAGGCTTGATAGTATCTCAGTAGCCCTGGGAAGCTTTATGTAGGGCTAGGACTTTTCGTGTGGATTCCCACTGCTGCTTCACTGCTTGTGGCATGTCCTTTTTGGCATGTCCCCATTGGTCTGCAAAGCATTTAGGATGGCTTTTTCCCATCAGTTCACACTTTGCACTGAACAGGAACAAGAGGATAAAATCACTGAGGTGAATGCTAGCTGGCTTGATGGGAGGGGCAGGTCAAGTCCCATTAAATTGGCTTACCCTGTTTTGTGCCTATTCCGCTCTGTGACTTTAACTTTGTGGATAGAAACCTCACTGAACATATGCATCTCTCCTCTCTGAGGAACACTCAGCAAGTCAAGCTCAGTTAGAAGACAAGAGGGCATAGGCTAGTTGAGTGTGAAGAGAATATGCTGTTTGCAAGAAAATGCCAAATGTTTTATTTGATTACTCCATCTGTTGGAATTGCCATAGCTAAAATCATTTACTTCCTGAAGGAAATATTTGTCCTTTTAATTTCATAAGTCTTTATATGTATAGGTCCTTGGTGGCAAATGAGTCACTAGGACAGAGCCAGACTTCTCTAAGTTTCACCACTCAATAATTAACATTCAGTCTTCACATTTATCAGTTTCCTGTGTGTCTCTGTACAGACTTGGAATGAACAGTTTGATCTTAGTTCTTTTCACATAAAGTTACAGCTCTTTTGAAGTTCATAGAAGTAATAGGTTTGATTCCTAGATTCAGGAACAACAAGGGAGCTCTTAGAAGCAGCCATCCCCACAGGTCTTCACTGCAGGCTTTTCCATTCCCCACCAATATTCTGCATGAATGTAGAAGCAAACTATCAATGTCTGTGTATAATAACATATGCAAGCATGGCTTTTCTGCACAGATGCCAGCTGAAGAGATGGGTTGCTTCTCCTAACCATGAATATTTGACTAGAACATTGGTTGTCATCATTAACAACTAGTGTTGGTGATTAATGTGCGTGATTAATAACAAGTAAATTCTGCAGGCTTTAAAAATACAAGTTGACCCATGACTTCAGGCACCCTTGCATAACCAGGTCCTACTGAAACTTTCTGCTGTCATGCTGGGTGCTGTATGTCCACACTGCAGCAATTGAGGAAGTGGACTGTGAGACCACTCATGGTGCAGCTGAGTGAAATACAAAAATTGCAGTCTGCTTCTGCTTCATTTTTATTTGCTTTTACTGCTTTGGTGTTGTTTTATTGTCAGGTATTCATCTGGTGTCAAAAGCTATTTTAAAGGGCATGAATTGAAGTTACTGGAAAGAGCAATAACATAAAAGATTTTTAAGAGCTTTTTGATGTCTTTTTTTTCCTCATTTATTTCCAAAACTGTAAGTGAAGCAAACCATTACTGGTACAGACTCTGGTATTTATATTTTTATGGTAGTTTGGTCTCTGCTTATTGTAGACCATGCTCATACTCCAGAGACTGAGTTGCCTGAAAATCTCCGTGTGTACCTGTGGAAGTTCAGAAGCACCATTTAGATAGCCTGAGATCGTTAATGCACAGACAGCGGACGCAGGGGTTTAGGTAGGATTTGGGCCATCCAAATAAGAGTCTAAATACTTCTTTTTCAATGTTACTGAATAAGTATTCGTACAGAATCTGTGCTTGTGACTTGTATCTATTAGGTGGGGGTTAGAATTAGGCCAAAAACTTACCATGAAGGGCATGTCATTCACAAGTGTTTATGGCAAAACCTTTTAGAATGGACAATTCTTTCTGAAGCTTGAGCTCTATGAATCAGGGCTATATGGCTTTATTGGAAATCCCCAAAAAAGTGACAGTGGTTATAGTGAGTGGAAAGTGAATTTGGTTGTGCAGAAAGACATGTTTTAGCTCCGTGTGGTAACCCTTTAGTCCTGTGAAGAATGCTATTGAGAAGTTGCTTGAGTTTGCAGAATTTTTCCCATAGATGTTTTCCTTTCTCAGATCCCCATGCAAATACATCCTGGTCCTCTTCCACTTCCCAGTCCAGTCTTGTTGCCCTGGATCACGCTCCTGGTAAGTGCAGAAAGAAAAAAGTTAATTATGCCCACACTGTTTAGCTCTGGAAATCGAGTTTAATTTATCCTTCTGACTCAGGCTTAACAATAGCAGAGATTCTGGACCAGATGGTTGTTGGTTTATTTTGTTTCATGATTTTTGGGAGGCTGGGAGGAGAGAGCAGCTGAGAAATACTGCATAGTCTGCTTCTGATATGTGACACTTGAGTACGGGGTGGCTTCATCTGAAAAACTAGACCTGGCAAATATCCCATTGTTGGATACTTTCTGCTGCAAAGTCCTGTTTGATGTTCAAAGTTTTGCTCCCCTTTGAACTGTCTGAGGCTTTGAATTCTTTTAAAGTCAGATTTTTAAGTGCTCCAGGGCTGTACCTTTGGCCTTTTTTACATGAAATCAATATGCATAAGAACATTTCCTTAATATGTTTTTTTTTCTTCTCAGTGTAAGAAAGATCAGCTTTTCATTGGCTATCATAGGAACTGTAACAGTGTACAGTGTTAATGTTAATTGGTATATCATAATGCACTGCTTTCTCCTTAGGCATTTCAAGCAGCATGAATTTTGATGAGGAAGAGGATGAGGAAGATGCAGACAGCTCTAGCTCTTCCCAGCTAAACAGTAACACCCGGCCTGGTTCTGCCACAAGCAAGAAATCCAGTAAGGTAAGTAAGGGGTCAGTGCTGAAGAAGGAGCATCTGGGTCACTGTACTGCATCAGTACAATGCACAGTCAAGATAGGCCTGTTTTTTTTATTTTGTTTTCAATATGTACTACAGCATTTCTGAGCTAATTTGCTGTGAAGGCTCTCAGTTCACAGAAGTAATGAAAATAATGACTTGGAGCAAAGAATAGCAAATATTGTCCAAACTTGAATGAAGAGGAAGGTAAACAGTAAATATTTACCTTTCTGCCTCTTGAGGGATCTCAGAAGGATCTTTTGTTTCTGTTGTCTTTTCTCAGCATTTTTCTATTCTGCTCTTATTGCTGGTATCTGATGATTTCAAGGCTTCAGGGTGTTCAAATATTCCAGATCACGAACTCTTGTTAAACCAGTTGATAATGGCTCACTCCTTTATGTACTACAACTGATTTCTCATTCCTCCTAGAGTTTTCTCTACCTTAAACTATCTCTCAGCCACTCAGTATCTTCTTCTGGGAACACTGTTGCCCATGGGTATGAACCTTTTCAAAAGAGAAATGTTTTGAGACGGGAAAGTGTGAGCCAGAGTTTGATTTCGTAATATTACCACACTCTGATCGTGCAGCTGCCGGATCTTCTTTGCCAAATGTGTCCGTATGCTCAGCATCAGCAGGTCGGAACTGCTTTGTGGGCCTTTGGTAGGCAAGAGCTCAACTGGCTGAACAGGGAGATGCCCTTAGTTTGATAAGTTGCCTTAAGGCCTCTGTGGAACTAGAATGGAGGAAACTATATGTCCCTTTTGTTTTGTGTGTTGTTTTTTTGAGTGTTAGCGAATGTCATTCCTTCATATTTAGAACTTGGTATCTCAAGGAAACCTGAGTTTTGCTTGCTGTTTCAGGAAGTGGCCTCAGCCCCCAGTCCTTCCACAAATGAGCCTCTCATAGATGTTGATGACCTGGAGGAATTTGCAGTTAGACCTGCTCCACAGGGTGCCACCGTCAAATGCAGGATCACAAGAGACAAGAAAGGAATGGATCGAGGGATGTACCCCACCTATTACCTCCACTTGGAAAGGGAGCATGGTAAAAAGGTCATAAAATAACTCAAATAGCATAACAGTTGTGCCTGAATAGTAAAAAAAAAAAATAAAATGAAACGTCTGAAGAAGTCTTACAAGAAAATTGTAATCTTGTATTGTATATGCCTTATCACTGAGTTCTGCCCTAGTCCTTCAAAAACAGAACAACAATATCGCTTCATTCTGCTTGCCTTTCTCCATGTCTAATCTTTGGTTTGAATTAATCTATGTATGGCACCTTTTTGTGAGAGCAATTGGGGCTTTCTCCATTCCATGGCCTGAAAAACATCTATTTTCAATTCCAGCGGAAGAGACAATGCAGCCTAGAATTAAACATTTAACAAAATAGATTGGATTTAATTATTTAAACCATAAATAATGGACTGAGTGGTTGAGAAGTCACTTTTCTGTCCTGATTTTTATCTGTTTTTTGCTGTCCCAGGAGACCTTCTTTTACTTTGCTTACTGTGCTAGAAGATAGAAAAAATTGCCCATGGTTTCCTTATATCAAAGCAGAATCTGGTGTGCTGTAACCCCTTTGGCATTCTAAAGTATGATGCTTTTTTGCACTGCTTAGGTGTTTCTATTAGCTGGAAGGAAACGAAAGAAGAGCAAAACCTCTAATTACCTCATCTCCATAGACCCAACTGACCTGTCTCGAGGTGGAGAGAGTTTTATTGGAAAACTGAGGTAAAGACTGAAGCATCTCAGAATATATTTTTTCTAAATATAGGTCATATAAAATTAGGAAGCCTTTAATCGGTGTGACTTCTTACTTGGAGGTTTGGATACATGAGGTGATGGCAGTACTGCAGTTTATCAGTATCCAAGACATGGTTTCAAGATGTCTCAAGTATTTATGAAATCACATTTGATTAAAAGTCAGCAGACTGAGACTCTTAAATGCTCAAATGCCAGGTTCTCAAGGGTTGTGGGCATCTGAAGATGCAGACACAGCTTATCTTAATGAAATCTGGAGAAGTGCATGAGCAGATTGTGTCTACCCACTACTGATATAAACACTTTGGAAGTTCTGTTTCTTAGCTAATCTGAAAATCTCTTGGATTTTGCCTGATTCTTGAGATCCTGATTAGAGTTATTTGCATGTAGTGGACTCTACTCACAACCACTTGCTTCTTTTCTGTCTGTCATCTCATCATACATCCATCTGTTGTTGATACATATGTGGTGCCTCCCAGTGTGTCTTTAGGTTGTCTGTGCCTGAGGAAAGGGACTGTACTACTAATTGCTGTTTGCCTGTGTGGATCTCAGGACTTCATGTGCTACTGCAGTGCAAACACAGAATGAGGATAATGCAGTGTTAGTGTACCCTAAGCTGTATTCTGCAGTCTTTGATATGATTTCCATTGAAGTATCTTATTTGTAACCTTATGAAAATCACTGTCTGTAGTCCAGCCGAGTCGTAGTCAGATGAGAAAGCCAATGATATTTTAGATGGTAAGCATACTGTAAAGAAATAAAACGATAAGACAAGATAGCCCCAGCCCTGCTCAGATGTTTCTTAATTGCCTTCTTGAATTCACTAGCTTATGAGAAGTCTTCAGAGAGGGACCTTTACTGTGCCCTGTGCTCTACCTTTACATTTTTGTTGTGGCCTTTAATCAGTTGGGATTAAAGTTAACTATTTGTACTTGATATTCTTTGTCCTTCCTTTGGAGCTACAATGCAGTAAAGGATAGATATCTGAGGCAGTGTTATTGACAAATGGTGATTGGATTTTCCATTTTTTTGATAGATCAAATCTTATGGGAACTAAGTTTACAGTTTATGACAATGGAGTAAATCCAATGAAAACAACATCAAGCCTGGAGGCGAGTGTCCTGCGTCAGGAGCTAGCTGCTATTTGTTATGTAAGTACTGCTCACAGGCAAAATATGCAAGAAAGGGCAGTTCAGTTTCTGAAACAGCACACTGAATTTCTTTCTCACTTAAGGTTACGTCAACCAACATTTCTGCTTTTGCACAGTGAAACATCTGATCTTCAATAGAGAAACCAGGAAATTCAGTGGAATGTAAGAGTTAAAAGAAAATTTTGTGCACAGAACCAGGTTGTCCAGTTCTCACTTTTGGTCAGAAGCTGTCAGAGGTTTGACATAACCTTCTTGAAGGGGTAGGATGCTTCATAGCCTGCAGACATCATCTGAGAGAGCCTCCAGAACTGGGAGGAGCTGCACATGTGGAATTTCTGCACCAGGCCCTGATCATATATAATGACATGTTAGAGGAGGGCCCCTGTGATGCGAAACACAGGTAGGTGGATAGCTGTGGCTAGTAAAAGCTATTAAACTCCTTAATAGGAAGACTAAACAAAATCTAAAATGCAACTGAACAAGAAACCAGCCTGTTAGAGGAGACTAAATAGTTCTTGTTAGGGGCAATGCAGATGGTCAGGACTTGAAGCACAGTTGTTGTTTTAGAATGATTGCTGGATGACTGTTGCAATGAGAGTATTCTTTCTGTCCAGAAATCTCTGGGCCCAAAGAACTCTTCCAGTCAGAACTGATACGTGTGGTTCTACAGAAGGTTTTCTCTTTTCCAAGATCAATAACTGACAGAAATACCCAAAACCAATTTTTCTGAGAAGTTCTGTCCAGCTCTAATCAGGAGTGCCTGGAGCTCTTTCAGTGTGAAATCCAGCTGTTGCAGCATATCCCCATATGTGCACAGAATGTGTTTCTGGAAAGATTAGCGTTAGGATGTGGGAAACAGTGTGGGGAGCCTGGAAGCTTTCAGCAAGAAAGGAAAAGGAAAGCAAAGAACAGTCCAGTTAGCAGGACTTAACGTCAGAGTCCAGGATTTGATGCGAGTCTATATCATCAACTGACGTCTCAGTAAGAACCTAGAGTAACTTGCATTTTTAATAAAGGTAATTGTACTGTTTTACATAGAGCGTTCGCTGGATCCAGTTAACTAATTGTTTGGTGCAAACTGGAAATACAAAGAGAAAATAACAGTTCAAAAAAGGTTATGCATTGAAAAGTTATGGCACTGCTTGTAAGAGTGAATAACACTGATATTTGAACCACTGATGTTACCAAATAAATGACTGCGCTGCAGCCAGTAGAAGTATTTCAAAGTGCAGAGCAGATGCTGGAAAGAACAGAACCATGGCTTCTGTTGAGATAATGTGGCTAACACCTAAAGCTGTTTTTATATGCTTGTTTTTGGGTCAGCAGTATAAACCTTGTATGTTTGTATAAGAAGGTGACTCATTCCACTTGATGTCATGGAGAGAGGCTTGCAGGTGTGCTGTGGCAAGAGGACAGAAGGAAATCTGAATGATGTTTCGTTAATAGATAGGTTTGCTAAGATAAGTTTACTGTTCCTGGCTGCAGCAGAACCAGAGTAAAAATGCTGTAAAGAGCACTCCTGAAACACCCTTGTCCCAAAGTATTCTTTTAATTCCTCCCTTGAGATTATTTCTGCAGCAAAAGCTCTAATAAACAACTGGTTGAAAGCACCACTATGCAGTTTGCTATCTTTCAGCTCATCCAATCAAGTACCCACCTGGAGAGCAAGCTGTACCTGCTTCCACCAACTTACTGTGCCTGACCTGCTGATGATTCAGCACTCTAGTTTATACAGTTGGAAAGTGTTGATACATCTGTTGTTAATTGTGGGATAAAGGTGCTGAGAGCTCTCATTGATTTTCTTTTAGAGCTTAGGTGGAAGAAAAATGTGTATGGCTGCTGGAAGTGAGCTTGGGTGACATGGGAAGACTTACAGAGATGCTGTTCACCACTGTAGATAGAAAATTTGTGTGGCCAAAGCATAGTTGGAGTTGAAGCACGCTGGTACTGTGGATGGCAGCAAAAAGGGCTTTTCTAAATACAGTAACAGCAAAAGGAGGACTAGAAATAACATTGCTTGGTTACTTTATAGGGATGGTCACTTCACCAGCAGAAGGTGGATGCCCCCCCTACTCAGGCTAACAATCACAGCCCCAGGTGCTGGAGTTCAGGGAGCATTTAGACAGCTCTCTCGGACTTGGAGTTTGAACTTTGGGTGGGGGCAAGAGCTGAACTTAATGATCCTCATGGGTCCCTTTCAACTTGGAATTCCATGATTATGGAGCTCATCTCAGGACGTTTCAAGTAATATTTAAAAAAGTTAGTGCGAGAATGGAGTTTCATCAAGTGCTTTTAGCCGTATTTACTCTTCTTGATGATGGCAGGCTGGGATATTAATAAACCTAGAGCGGCATCTAATGGCTGACTGCAGAATTGCTTGGCAAAATTATCGAGAAGCAGGGAGT
This sequence comes from Coturnix japonica, assembly GCF_054131305.1. Lineage (NCBI taxonomy): Eukaryota > Metazoa > Chordata > Aves > Galliformes > Phasianidae > Coturnix > Coturnix japonica. The sequence continues at coordinate 16,792,019 of NC_140667.1, read as the reverse complement.
TGTAGCTCTACTGTCTGTACCGGTATATTCTGCTGCAGATTCCTTAATATCCTCAGCACCTCACAATTCAGATTCTACAGGCAGGGAGCTCAGCTGATACCTCAAGGTATGGCTTTACTTTAAATAAAGCAGTAATAAAACTGCATCTTTCTGCTTAAACTGTGATTGCTTGCTTTGTGCTTAGATATGGTGGGTTTTGTGGTTCTGGGCTTTTTCTGGAATTAATCTGCAGAATATAGGAAGGACAAGGCACATCAGTATAAATCAAGTGCAGAGAGTGAAGTTGCTGAAGGCGTATTTGGGGGGACTAAATTGTGAGCTCCTTTGTTCCCCTGTGAATGCCATTCATAGTCTTGAATGTATATATGATATAGTGGAGCTGTGGAATAGCAGAGAAGCAGGCAAGGGAAAAGGACAAGGGGAAGTAATTGTGTTTGGATGCAAGGTATATTGGAAAGGTTTGCTCTTTCTTGAAGCTCCTCTTTTGTCCCTGCTGTTTTCTTTGTACGTTGTACACTTGTAGGATTTTAATTCTGTACCTTGAGTTTAGCAAAGCTTTGCCAAGTAATCTTTGATGTAATTGTTGATTGATAGAGTATGAGAATAGAAACCATTCCCTCAACATTTGGCAGAGATGCTGATTTTTAGCATTTAAGGAAGTGAAAATCCAAAGAGTGCGGCTGTATTGTTTCAGAGTGACGGTGCTTCTTGTTGGGAGGAGAGTGATTCAGCACTGTTATTTAATTTTACCTTGAATGATGTCTTCAACCAGTCAGCATCTAAATGAATTGTGCATAGCATAACTGCAGCTTATTGAGCAGTAAAGCTTGTAAGGCATTGCAGAGAAGATCAATATTGTCAGTATCTAGCAGCAAGTAAGCATAAGCGTGAATCTTAGATATATTCTTTTCTGCTGAATTTCTCATCCTGCATAAAAAATAATCTGCTGGCAGCCTTTTTAGTTTGAGTTTTGTCGCTGTACAAAATCAAGCAAATGCCTCCTGCTAAACTAAGCATTGGTTTACTTTGCCAAGGACTTTGATAAAAGTGATTGAGAAAAGAGGTTCCATTTTTCCAATTAATGTATATAGTCAGGGAGATGTAGATATACCTAGATTGTTTCAAGAGTAGTCATTAAAATGCCTCTGAGGAATTTTCTTTGTGTGCATTAAAAATTTCAGTGAGTTGTTTAGGATCTCCAGATGGTTTGCTGAGGTAACCAAAGGGATTTCAAAGGTCTGATGGATGGAGAAACATGTTCCATACAAGTAAATGTTGCACAGACCCCCACACATGGGAAAGGTGAAAGGGAAAATTTCCATGCGACACCCTTGACACCTCCCTCTCCACCCAAAAAAAAAAATGCCACAAAGCAGGGGACGGACTGGGTCTTTCAGAGGTATCGCTATTTCATGTGGTTGTGTTTCAAGAGGATAGTAGAGTACCGGATGCTTTTGCACAAACCTGGTCAGAAATGTATCTAATCACACCCACTTAATGGAGGAACTTGTATTTCCTGTTGGCATCCATGTTATTTCTTTAATTTCTCTGCTTTCACAGCTCCAAAATTTGCATTCATTCTAATGTGTTTTGTTGTTTTTTGGTTGGTTTTTTTTTTTTTCACCGTACTCATCTCTAAGCATAATGTATCCGAAGACTTTGAAAACCACAGCACTGGCAACAGATGCTCTTACTGGTAGCTTCTTCTTGCTTGCTCTTGTGCTGACTCTGGAATAAATGGAGTCCCATGTATTTAATTTGGTCTCCCATCAAAATGTGTGACTGCATTTTGTTTTCTAAATTATATCTACTTTGTTTTCAGCTTTAGCAGTATCCAAACAATCTGGTTCATCCATATCTTTATTTAACAAAGGGATGTATACTTTTTAAATTGTATTAAGATTGCTGGTGCCCAGTGCCATCCATGGAAACCTGTCTGCTTCTGTTTTTGCTGTTGTCAGAGCTTCTCAGACAAAGCTAGAATGTTTGGCATGCCAGTAAAGGTGGGAGCTCAAGGTGTTTTTTGAATGGACTGACTTCAGGTCCATGGGCTGCTGCTCTAATGTCCCTCTGAAGAAATGGTCTTTAAAAATACAGGATATGATGAACTCTTTTCTAATTATTTTTAGGAAACAAATGTCCTGGGGTTTAAAGGACCTCGCAAGATGAGTGTGATCATACCAGGAATGAATATGGACCATGAAAGAGTTTCCATCAGACCAAGAAATGTAAGTCATAGCATTGGTCAGCCATAAAAAGCTACCTGAATTCTCCTTTGGTTAGAGTTTGTTTTTTTGGATTGTTCTTTTTGTCACTTCTAGAGATTTAGAGGCTAAACAAGTATTCAAACAGATGAATAACAATGGGATGTGTGACTCCTTCTGTGACTCATAACAGCACTGCAAATAACAGTGTATTTTGCTAACAAAAGATACTGCTAACCTTTTCCAAGGTGTGGAAAGAACTTGAGTGCACAGTCTCATTAAGATACTCAGAGAATGAATGAAATCCCTATTTCATTCTATGATGCTGTGCCGAGAATTGAGACTGACAGTTAAGTATTTGGGATTGATTAATGAAGTTGCATGGTTTTTTTGCATGAATATATTTCTTCATTTTGTGAGACTGCGAAACTGAAGTGTTCGTCTGTGGTGTGTGCAGGAACATGAGACGCTGCTTGCAAGATGGCAGAACAAAAACACAGAGAGCGTCATTGAGCTGCATAACAAAACTCCCGTCTGGAATGATGACACCCAGTCCTATGTTTTAAATTTCCACGGTCGAGTCACACAGGCCTCAGTGAAAAATTTCCAAATAATTCATGATAATGATCGTAAGTATCATTCCTTATCTATAATGTGTAGAAACAGTACTGCACACCCAGGCTGACAGTGATTCTACCCTTACTGTTACCTGAGTGAGTTTAGTTTAGTTGCTTGGGTCCAACTTGCTGCTCCTCTGCCTCATTCTTCAGACAGAGGACAAAGAGTATAAAAAGGAAAAAATACTGACGATTTTTTGAGTATGATACAGTAGAGACATGGCAACATCTACATCACAATCATACATTTTCTTCTGCCTTTATCCTTACTTATCCACTTGCCTGTAATTAAGTAGGAATAGAATTAATTCATTCTTGATACATGTGAAACTCAATACAAGTAATGCACTTGAATATTTTATGGAGAAACAGTTTTCCTTATGTATTTGCAAAAAAAATCCCAAATCTGTAACGTTTTGTAACAAGCCTCACAATCCTTATCACTTAGATATTCCTCAGCTTGCTTCTCCTTGTGATATCACCACACCCACTTATGAGTTAAGTGTTGTCCAGTTTGATATGGGAGCAAGTTTGTATTTTGTTCAACTGGGTCAGAGGAGGATGTTGTATGTGTGCTTCTTTAATGAGAGCTGCAAGCAAAACTAATGTTTTTTTGCTTCTTGTGGCCTTTCTTGCAGCTGACTATATAGTGATGCAGTTTGGCCGTGTGGCTGAGGACGTGTTCACCATGGACTACAACTACCCGATGTGTGCTCTACAAGCCTTTGCTATTGCCCTTTCAAGCTTTGACAGCAAGCTGGCTTGTGAGTAAAGGGGCATGGGAGAGCATCCTCTCAGAGGAATTGGTTTGCCATATGATTCTCAATTCCTGCCGGTGTCACTAATGGTCCATGCTAAGGTCAGGGAAAATGCTGTTGTGGAGGACCGCTGGATTGCTGGAGAGAAATTTAAGAGGAACCTTCTAAAAATTCAGGACTTTCAGGAAATAATGCTTTCCTTTTTTAATTTTTATTACTTTTTTCTTTTTTTTTTCTGTCTTTTTTTTTTCTGGAAGTGGCATTGAGTTTGTGTAAATAGAAGTTCTATCTCACGTCCTTGATTATGCTCTGGAGATGTGCCATGATATACTGTACCGTGGCTCCGGTAGCACCATTGTAACAGTGTGTCTTTTTTTTTTTTTTAAATCCAGCAAGTGCGCTCTCAACAAATTCCTTTTTACATTTTAAGAATTATTCCAAGGCTGCAATCGTACCTCAAGATTGCATTTCCTCCATCGAAAAATCAGAACTTCATCCAACATGAAAGAAAGATCACACACACACACACAAAAAACAAAAAGCACTTTTTTTGAAGTTGCAAGGATCTCGTGTAGCTTACGGCCAAGTCTGAGTTGAAAACCTATCTGGACCGAACTTGATGTATCACTATAGTACATGTAGAGAAGGGCATGATGAATTTTAATCACATTAGGAGGAAAAGGAGAAGTAGAAAGCACAAAATAATGTTGCACAAGTCACTTGAATTCTAAGCTGTCTTTCTGTTTTAACATCTATATGCTTTTTAATTTGTTTCAAATGAAAATGTGTGGGGGAGCACAGAAGAGGGAAGGCTTTAGATGCCAAGGAAACGTAGCGTATGCTGAGTTTGGCATGTTGCGTGTTGGGAATTTATAGCCTTGTATCGCTGTGGTGATTCAAATGTGTTTTGTATGGAGTGATACAAACAGTTGGGCTCTCTGCAGTGAATCTTCTTATTTGATGCAGGCTGTGTAAAGCTGAGGAAGGTAAATGGAAATGTTTTATTAAATTTGTCTGGCCTTTTGCGATTTCACTATTTGTTGACTGCGTTTTTTGAACTTCCAGCAACAACTGCTTTTCATATTTATTTCCCACTGTAAGAACACCTGAAACCAGTTGAAAACCGTCTATGTTGTTCTGTGATGTAAACATGGCAGCTACTGAGCTAAGTCCTTCTAGGCAAATGTGCCGTATGCTGCATACAAATCAGACATTGGAAGGACACCAAATAGCTTCAAATAGTGTGAGGTTTTTGTCTCATTATTTTTTCTGATTTGAATGGGATATACAAACAAATACCATTTCAAAACACAAGCGAAGAACAAGCTTCTCTTCTTTCCCAAATGTCTCAGAAGCCAAGAGCTGCAACTGAAAGCACAGCATAAAGCACCTTTAAGAAAAAAGAATCTTTTTGCCATTGTTCCATATAATGTAATTGCCAGTGACACACAAAGTAACAGAATCTATATGCTGTTCACCTGAAAGGTACTGAAATGTGAGTAGAGAGCAAAAGTTAGTTGTATTTTATACTGTGCGTATTCAGATCCACCTTTCTACTCTTTACGGACTTGTGTTGCACAACCAAAGATTACGTAAGGAGAAAATGAGATCAAATCTGCTTGTCTCGTGACTGTCAGCTCCTTTTAGATGATAGAGGCAGGTCATAAGGACTGGTTGTGCCATCTGGACTGTATAATTTCAACTAATAAAAGAAATATGCTGTCTTCTTCATGTTTTGCCTTCAGGTCTCCTTCCCAGAATACAGGCAAGAAAATTTCAGATAGATAAGAGATGGAAATAAGTAATTGCTGTCATTTTATTCTATGAAAAAAGTCTGCTGGCTTTGAGCAGTGCGTTGTCGATGGACTCAGCCTGTCAAATGTCATCTTTAAACAACAGGAGGCTCTGTCATTTTTTCAGATCTCTTTGCAAGAAGCTTTTCCACGCAGTGGTATGAAGTGGAAAGGCACCTTTTGTTTGAGAGAAAAGAGCAGTTTGTTCCCTCAAAGAATGATTGAAATGATGAGTGGTGAGCTGACGTCTGATAGTGAGCACTTTGGACATGGATGCTTTCTTTTCTTGTATATCCTCTGGTTTCCCACTGCCTCACATGGGATCACATCCATGATCTCGCTTTGGCTTTTAATGGAGAAGGCCCTTACGCCTTTGGTTGCTTTCCATCAGTCTTCAATAATGAACTCCAGTGATAAACATGTTTGAACTGCAAAAAGAGACAGGTAGGAATTCCTGGGGCTGGTACGTAGGCCTGAAATGGATTCCAAGAACTCTGCAGCATGCGCGTGGTTGAATGTGTGGCTTTAATTCTGTGGATCAGTGCTGTGTTGCCTTTATAGCCTGGGAAAGTGACACCTGACATAGTTTTCTGCCACTGTCTGTTGCACAAAACTCAAAGTAGCTAAGCATCTTGTGGTGCAAATATACAGTGCATTGGCTTTGACAGTGGAGTTGATTAAGGAGAGGTCATTTTTAACCCACATCTTAACAGTGGTCTCGCTTGCATCCTGGCCCATGGGGAATTGCTGGTGCACAAGGGTGAGAATGATGCTGGTGCACAAGGGTGAGATGGGCTGGGGAAGGGCAGAGTTCGGCATCTTGGGATAGCATTGCTGGCAGCACATTGTGTAACCTCACTCTCACCGTGTGTTCTTTGCAGGGCAGGAATTTTTTTTAACCAGTAAGCATGGCAGGAGGAAGGTGGTGACTCAGACTCCCATCATCGTAACAGAATCAGTCACGCAGGGGCATCAGTCAACGTGCTGCTGAGAAAAAAGCACCCCACAGTAAATTAAGGTCACTAGATGGGGTGGGTGTTAACCTGGGACTAACAGCAGTGAGGAACTCTCATTAAATCTGGGTCAGCTACAGCAAGATTTGTGCTGAGTGGCCTTTGCCAAACCCCTGGGTCCTCATGGTTGTTGAGTACGGTGCCGTGCACCTTTCTTTCACTTGACCGCTGCCCTCTGCTCCAGGAGGAGTTGCTCTTAATTTAGGCTAGCACATGTTTGATTTCTGCTGGGTGCTTTCTGGTGGAGGCCCCTGCTGCTTTTACAAGTTGGCCCAGCTGATATTACAAGTTTTCCAGCACATCTGCAGATTTCATTTGCTAACTTTGTAAAGTCACAGCAGGCTCTGCCTGAATCATGCCTGAGACTGCACAGTCCCCACAGTTAGATGGTCCTCCAAAGCAGCAATAGGTCTTGGAATCAGCATTTTTTTTTTCAGATGTGTGTGCACCTGAAAGTAACACAGGAGTATTTAGTGTCACACTCATATTGGCTGTAGCTTCTGGAAGGGCTACATATTAATGTGCAACAGGACATAATCTTGTTTACTCAGTGTGACAAAGAATAGAATGGTACTGAGCTGTGTATTTCCTTTACACAGCCCTAGCGAGTGTTTGGATACAGTACATTTAATATTATTTAAACTCTTGCTATTGATATTTTTTGCATCTGCTGCTGATTTTGGCAGAGAGTTGTAAACAAATTCCTTCCCTGAATTGCTTATAGGCGAATACTGCACGCTTTAATGAGGTTCTTAATCTAACTTGTCACTCTGTGTACATCAAACAGTTTCTTCCCAGCCCTTTATCTAATTTTCTTCATCTCTGATGTTCTGTTTCTTCTCATTCTGTTCACAATCCCTTTATCTTTTCTTCAGGGACATGCAGCTCAAAAGTGTTTATTTTGACAATATTCCTCAGTGATCTCTCCACAGATGAATAATGCCTTTGGTGCACATCCAGTGATGCTCCTACAATAAAAGCCTTATCACAGGGGGGAATTTGTCCCTTTGGCTTTTCAGTGGAGTAAATTAACACATTAAAAAGGAGCAGATATAGAAAAGCTTGCCTAAAATGTAATCGCAATTTCTCTCGGTAAACATTGGGTGAACCAGAGTTTCCAAATCGTCGTTTGCAAATCAATGAGCAGAGCTGTCCGCAAGCCTGGAGGCAGACAGTTATACAAATTCCCTTTGTAGTGCTGCCTTATTTTACTTTTCAAAAGGCTTAAAGCGATTCTGTGAACTGAAACGTGTTGGTGCCCTAAAACAGAGTTTGTTTTCTAGAAGCTCAGCATCACTCTGTTCCTTTAGTAGGATAATATGTGGCATGTAAAGCTGCACTCATCCCATCAAACAGGGACATTGTAGCATGCCATTGGAGATTCTGATGCTAAGAAGGCTGTGAGGATGGTTTTGCAGTAATGACTGGCAGATCTGTCCCTGTTCATGCTGCAGATAGTGCTGTAGTGCTGCAGATCGCATCCTCGTGAGGGACTGAAAGAGCTCTGCTGGAAAGAGCTGCTCACAAAGTCTGGTAGCTGCATGATTGAAAACTGTTACTGTGGACTCAGATGATGTCATGGGGAGCCAGACTTTGTGGTGCTCCAAAGAAGGGGGACTTTCAGCAAGCCAGAGGTCTCTACAAGTGCTGAGTGTTAGAACTCCTTTTTTACCTCTCAATATTGGATCCTGTGGAATTCTAGCTGGTTCCCCCGTGCTGACACATTGCTCTCCTACACCTGTATTTGCAGGCTTTTCCTTTTCTTAGAGAAGCATGTTCTCACCTGTATAATATCCTTACTTGGCAAATAAGGACGGCCCATGACAGAACAGCAGTCACCTTTACTAGAATGAGGTGCTGGCAGCTCTCTCAGTCTGGTGTTTTGCACTTAATGATGGCCCAGTAATGATGTCTGTGTATTTGATGATAATGCATTTCTATGTTGTTTGCATTCAACTGCCTAGGAATTTTAGATTCCTTCTTTCAGTAAGGACATGTTTATCCACACTGGCAATGGAAAGACTTGAATTAGCATCCCGAAACTGATTAGTGAAAGCAGCACAGTGGCTTGCTAAGTAAGTTGCTTTAGAAAGAAGACATAACTTAGAAAAAAATATGCTTACATTCATTAGGGGGAGAAAAAAAGTTCACTTTATAAACTGGTTACATCTATAGCAGCAATTGGAAAATTGCTCTCTATGGTTCTTTTTCCCCCCTTGGATGTGACTCAGCTGCTCAAACTGTGGTGAGGGCAGACTCTGACTCCATCATCACGCACAGCTGATCAAAAAGCAATGAGTCTCATAACTTCAAGCTACCCTTATAGTCACATGGGATGCTTACTGTGCAGTCTGTTCCCCACATTTGTCCTTATAATTGTGTTTTCTGCTGAGGTTTTATATTTTAGCATTAAAATCAAGCTAATTTTAAAGCTTACATATTGGGTAGGAGTTGTGCAGGCTTTTCTTTCCTTAAACTTGTCTTGAACACTGGGCTCTCATGTCAGCAATCAGCTCCTGGCCCTGCCCTGTGCTGCATCAGGACTTGGTGTTAGGTCTGACCATACAGACCTCCCTGTTCAGGTGGCACCACTTTGTTTTTAGGGAGCTCGCTGCTGATAGCTTTCTTATTGCACTATCTTTCACCACATCTTGGGGCCAGTCTTGCATATATGTCTGTCAGCCTTAAAAAATATATATCCAGAAAATCCAATGAAATAATTACACTAAAATCGAGTTTCATGCATATTAGAAGTTAGGAGGCAGTCCAAGAACAAAGATGAGGGTGCTGTGTAAGTGTCAGGAACAGGAAAGTTGCTCAGCAACTCAATTAAGTTGGGCCATAGAGTTTTGCTAAGTAAAAAATCAGTGAGGTTCCATTTCATTTCTCACTGTATTTATAGGAAGATTCAGTGTGCTGTTGCGTAGGCTGAATAGGATCAGGTGTCATGTATTATAACTTGGACATATAGTTCAAAGTAGGGCTACAGCAGCGATGCTTACTGTTACAAGCACTGTAAAAGGGTTGTCTTTAAAAGCTGGGTGTGGAATGTAGCTCTACAGCTGCAGTGGATTCTGGAGTCATTGCATTCAGTGACACTATGACAGGTTTGTTTTTTTTCCATCAGGCTGAGGCTCTGTGACAACAGCAGTGGTTGTTCTGCCTTGATTTTGAAGCACGTGTCTGTGAGGGTGAATTCCTCTTTGGCATCACTGCAAATCCCTTCTTGCAGGCCATACATCCTTTTTAGCATCTTAGCAATATTGGTTACTGGGATTTCATTATTATAGCTTAAGATTGCTGACATTTATCCATCTGTAACTTTCTCTTGTTTCAAGCTTGTACAGTTTTTCCATATAAGGACTCTCAAGAAAATTGGTAAAACCTTTGTCAGTGAATTAAAGTGTGTTAAATCCCTGCATATATGATGTTCTTGTTTCAAAGTAGGGTGGCCTTTAATTTGGGTTGCATAATCCTCAGGGGGAGGATCTGTCACATTGCATGGTTCAAGGTTGTTGGTGAATTTAAGACACTGAGTGGGTTTCTGGCCGAGGCACTGGAGAACATCTGCAGAGGGATTCTCCTTTCTCTATTCTCAGGGTGGTGGTTACAGCATACAGCATGGCACTTCTCATAGCTGCCTCCTTGAGCTGTAGTCACAAAGCTCAGCACCTGCACGCCACAGGCCTCATTTCTGAACAAATCAGTCCTCTTTTTTACTGTAGTGGTTTTCAGCCCTCTGTGAATAACTGACAGCTGCATAATGAATCTGAGCTTCCTGGGCTTGTTGTGGATGCCTGGGACTGTATGCTAAGTGATGCTTTAGTGGTATAGCAGAGCAAGATGTTAAGAGCATGATATAAGTACGCCAGTATAATCAGATTTATTTTTACAGTGCCCATCTCAGGTATGCCTGTTCCTCAGTGAGAAAATAATCACCCTTTTTCTTTTTCTTCTTCATTTCTGTCTGCCTGGATCTGGAGGACAAGCGCCCATTTTAGCGTTCATGCAAGCAACCACCGTGTACAGAAATGTGCACACAGCATATTTGTTGTGGATGGGTTTATCACTAAGCAGTGCCACCGTTACTTGCTCACTGTCATTCTACCATATAACTGTGCATGTTCTCCCTTTGTGATCTTTCCCACCCTCTGTTGTCGTCAGTCAGAGGACACTGCTGCAAAGGTGTGCATGGAAGCTTAGAAAAGAACCTGCAGAACTGAAGCCGCTGGGATCCAGATCTCCTAATACTGAAGAAACAGCGCCTTCCAAAGGCAGAGATTGGGACCTGTGGTTCAGTTAAGTTTGTAGAACATCCAGGTGTTCACCTTGCACGTAAGACGATAACTCTACATTATACTTGCACAATATTCAGCCCAGAGCCCAAACAAAAGAACATCAAAGTCAAAGGAGTACAGAAACCAAACCACAAGTGAAAACAAGCTCCCTTTACAGGTCTGGAGATGCACCAGCATCCAAGCAAGGCAGCGGTTCCGTGCTGAGGAATGACAGCAGGGTGATTTCTGAGCCGAGAATGAGCATCCTGCTTGGCATCCCTCAGAGTGAGTAATGCATTTCCATACTTGTTGGTAGACTATGGCGGTCACTGGTTTTGTTGTGTTATGTTTGTCCACACCATTTCTTTCCTGTGCAGCTTTATTTCATCATGATGACATTTTCACCCATTTATTTCACATTAGGGATTAATCCAAAGCCTCGTGTCACTGGAAGTTTCTATCTTGCTTCCGTTGTCCCTCTATCATGCCACAGGTGCATATCTCATGTTTTCTTCTCAATAGGCTTCCCAGAAATCAGGCATTATTGGCATGGACACTTAGTTCAGTGTAGGGGCTTAGAAAGAAGGAAGGATTTTGCCTATACCTCGCTCACACTAAAAGGGGAATCAGAAGTTGTCAGTCAGGGAAAAAGCTGACCTTTTCCATTAAACATGCCCTAACATTCCTTGATGTTACTACTGCGATTATACGGGGCATTTAGAAAACAAAACACTGCTAATAGTTTTCCATGTTTTAAAGAATAATACTGAGTAACTGACCCTGCACAAGATTTACAATTCATATATATGGAGTTTCCCAAAGGAACAAGGTCTGTGTATGGGAAATCACAGCTTGAACCCCTGATTAATTAGCTGAGGCAAGTGTTGGGTCAGCTGTGGGAGCACAGGTGAGCGTAATGCAGCTGTGCTCCTGGAAGGGGTGGACTTTGACTCCACCTCCTCTGAGACCTCATTTAAGGGCTGACCACCACTGAGGCAGCATCTCTTGGAGATCGCTCCACAGTGGAGGCTGCCTCAGCTATCTGGTCAAGGCATTTGACATTGGTGAGTTTTCTTTACTAATAACCTTTGATTATTTATTACCATCTTAGTCACCATCTTTATATTAGCCACCTTTACACACCACCTTTACAGTCTGTGAGAAGTGAACCTTATTTGGTGGGTTACTGGAAAATATGTATTGAGAAAGATGAATACTGGAGCTTTGCTCATAACTTCTTAGTATCTAAAAAGTGTACAGTTCTCTACTTGTGACTGAAACTATTTCAAATAAAATAAATCTCATACTCAGTGACATGAAAATAAGGCCAGCTGGAGATGAGATACATGGTATAAAGAAGACACACAGACCTGCCACGCAGGGCAGGATTCCCATTATTTGGAGTAGGTTTATTTTATGACTTATTCAACATTTTCCAAAGGTGCATATGCTGATCTATATATGTGCTCTACACACACACGTTACATAGTCTTAAGATTCTATTAGTCTTAGCTACAGAATAATCCAGCTTCCTTTCCACTGTCCACACTGACAGAACAAAATAATTGATTAAATTGTCTTCAAGGTAATTACTGCAGGATATACCTGTTTTAGCATTTGTTGGGGCTGTATCTGCCTGTGAAGAGAAAGGCACCTTTGTTTCTGACTGGTTTACTTCAACTTAGGCAAGCAGAAAAAAATCTTCCTAAAGCGTCCACTGTGTTACAGTTGTGTGCACAAGATGTCTTGTCCTGTTTTGAGTAGTTACGCATCTCCCTTTGGCTTTGACCTATGTGAAGTTTCAGGTAAAACTGCAGGAATGTGCTTTTTGGAAGTAAATCTTTTGTTAAGAAACTCTTTGGAATTATGGAGTGATGTGTTTATTTACTGCTATACACAACAACCGATTCCTTCTTTTTAACATTATTTATGCCACAGAGGTTCCACTGACAATACAGAATGTTGTATAGAAAGAGTAAACTTCATTTGTTAGAAACAACCATGTCTTACCATGCCTAAGCTAAGAAATGCCTTAATAAATTACCTACTGAGAACAGAGAGGTTTTCCAGACTGGGAGTTTCAACTCCTTATAGTACACTTTAAATAGAATCTTAAACTATAATGCTAATATGAATTTTAACCACAAAGTATAACCTCCAAAAGCTATTGTATCAGACATAGCTTCACCAGATCTGTACACACAGCAGGAAAACGAAGATGACAAAGAGATTCTTAACAAACAGTGGCCAAGCAGAGACCCATGGATTTGCTATCTTAAGTCCATACTGTTGGACCAGCATGTACAAGTTCCTGCTACCTCAATACTGCAACCAGTTCCAGCTATCTGTTAAAGACAACGTTTATGGCATATTCATTTGTACAAATATATGTCTGAAAGGTGGTCAGAAAAGCCAGAAAGATGGAGAGTGACAAGTTATGCTGTAGGGAAAAATGTTTGAGTAAACAGTTACCTGTGCATTTGGGCAACAGCAGTTAGCAGCACAAAGGAGTGCTGCACAGTACTTAACGCATGCTGGAACAAGAATTTTCAGGCACACATAAGCTTAGAGTTGGATTTTCACGCACTCACACACACAGCGTCGGATTTTTTCCACGCACTCACACACACAGCGTCAGATTTTCCACGCACTCACACACACAGTGTCGGATTTTCCACGCACTCACACACGCAGCGTCGGATTTTTTCCACGCACTCACACACACAGCGTCGGATTTTTCCCACACACTCACACACACAGCGTCGGATTTTTTCCACGCACTCACACACACAGTGTCGGATTTTCCACGCACTCACACACAATGTGTCTGATTTTTTCCACGCACTCACACACACAGCATCGGATTTTCCACGCACTCACACACACAGCGTCGGATTTTTTCCACGCACTCACACACACAGCGTCGGATTTTTCCCACGCACTCACACACACAGTGTCGGATTTTCCACGCACTCACACACACAGTGTCGGATTTTTTTCCACGCATTCACACACACACAGTGTCGGATTTTACACACACACACAGAGTGTCGGATTTTTTCCACGCACTCACACACACAGTGTCGGATTTTCCATGCACTCACACACACAGCGCCGGATTTTTTCCACGCACTCACACACACAGCGTCGGATTTTACCCACGCACTCACACACACAGTGTCAGATTTTCCACGCACTCACACACACAGCGTCGGATTTTTTCCACGCACTCACACACACAGTGTGGGATTTTTTTCCACACACTCACACACACAGTGTGGGATTTTCCACGCACTCACACACACAGCGTCGGATATTTCCACGCACTCACACACACACAGTGTCAGATTTTTTCCACGCACTCACACACACAGCGTCGGATTTTTTTCCACGCACTCACACACACAGTGTCGGATTTTCCACGCACTCACATAGTGTCAGATTTTTCCCACGCACTCACACACACAGTGTCGGATTTTTTCCACGCACTCACACACACAGCGCCGGATTTTTTCCACACACTCACACACACAGCGTCGGATTTTACCCACGCACTCACACACACACTGTCGGATTTGCCACGCACTCACACACACACAGTGTCGGATTTTTTTCCACGCACTCACACACACAGTGTCAGATTTGCCACGCACTCACACACACAGTGTCGGATTTTTTCCACGCACTCACACACACAGCGTCGGATTTTTTTCCACACACTCACACACACAGTGTGGGATTTTCCACGCACTCACACACACAGCGTCGGATATTTCCACGCACTCACACACACAGTGTCGAATATACATACACAGCTGATGACTAATTAATTTCCACGCACTCACACACATAGTGTCAGATTTTCCACGCACTCACACACATAGTGTCGGATTTTACGCACTCACACACATAGTGTCGAATATACATACACAGCTGATGACTAATTAATTTCCACGCACTCACACACATAGTGTCGAATATACATACACAGCTGATGACTAATTAATTTCCACGCACTCACACACATAGTGTCGAATATAGATACACAGCTGATGACTAATTAATTTCCACGCACTCACACACACAGTGTCGGATTTTTTCCACGCACTCACACACACAGCATCGGATTTTTTCCACGCACTCACACACACAGCGTCGGATATTTGCCACGCATTCACACACACAGTGTGTCGGATTTTTTTCCACGCACTCACACACACAGTGTCGGATTTTCCACGCACTCACACACACAGCGTCGGATTTTTTTCCACACACTCACACACACAGCGTCGGATTTTTTCCACGCACTCACACACACAGTGTCGGATTTTCCACGCAATCACACACACAGCGTCGGATATTTGCCACGCACTCACACACACACAGTGTCGGATTTTTTTCCACACACTCACACACACAGCGTCGGATTTTTTCCACGCACTCACACACACACAGTGTCGGATTTTCCACACACACACACACACACACACAGAGTGTCGGATTTTTTCCACACACTCACACACACACTGTCGGATTTTCCACGCACTCACACACACAGTGTCGGATTTTTTCCACGCACTCACACACACAGCGTCGGATTTTACCCACGCACTCACACACACAGTGTCAGATTTTCCACGCACTCACACACACAGCGTCGGATTTTTTCCACGCACTCACACACACAGTGTGGGATTTTTTTCCACACACTCACACACACAGCGTGGGATTTTCCACGCACTCACACACACAGCGTCGGATATTTCCACGCACTCACACACACACAGTGTCAGATTTTTTCCACGCACTCACACACACAGCGTCGGATTTTTTTCCACGCACTCACACACACAGTGTCGGATTTTCCACGCACTCACATAGTGTCAGATTTTTCCCACGCACTCACACACACAGTGTCGGATTTTTTCCACGCACTCACACACACAGCGCCGGATTTTTTCCACGCACTCACACACACAGCGTCGGATTTTACCCACGCACTCACGCACACACTGTCGGATTTGCCACGCACTCACACACACACAGTGTCGGATTTTTTTCCACGCACTCACACACACAGTGTCGGATTTTCCACGCACTCACACACACAGTGTCAGATTTGCCACGCACTCACACACACAGCGTCGGATTTTTTCCACGCACTCACACACACAGTGTCGGATTTTTTCCACGCACTCACACACACAGCGTCGGATTTTTTTCCACACACTCACACACACAGTGTGGGATTTTCCACGCACTCACACACACAGCGTCGGATATTTCCACGCACTCACACACACAGTGTCGAATATACATACACAGCTGATGACTAATTAATTTCCACGCACTCACACACATAGTGTCAGATTTTCCACGCACTCACACACATAGTGTCGGATTTTACGCACTCACACACATAGTGTCGAATATACATACACAGCTGATGACTAATTAATTTCCACGCACTCACACACATAGTGTCGAATATACATACACAGCTGATGACTAATTAATTTCCACGCACTCACACACATAGTGTCGAATATAGATACACAGCTGATGACTAATTAATTTCCACGCACTCACTCACACAGTGTCGGATTTTTTCCACGCACTCACACACACAGCATCGGATTTTTTCCACGCACTCACACACACAGCGTCGGATATTTGCCACGCATTCACACACACAGTGTGTCGGATTTTTTTCCACGCACTCACACACACAGTGTCGGATTTTCCACGCACTCACACACACAGCGTCGGATTTTTTTCCACACACTCACACACACAGCGTCGGATTTTTTCCACGCACTCACACACACAGTGTCGGATTTTCCACGCAATCACACACACAGCGTCGGATATTTGCCACGCACTCACACACACACAGTGTCGGATTTTTTTCCACACACTCACACACACAGCGTCGGATTTTTTTCCACACACTCACACACACAGTGTCGGATTTTTTCCACACACTCACACACACAGTGTCGGATTTTTTTCCACACACTCACACACACAGCGTCGGATTTTTTCCACACACTCACACACACAGTGTCGGATTTTTTTCCACACACTCACACACACAGCGTCGGATTTTTTCCACGCACTCACACACACACAGTGTCGGATTTTCCACACACACACACACACACACACAGAGTGTCGGATTTTTTCCACACACTCACACACACACTGTCGGATTTTCCACGCACTCACACACACAGTGTCGGATTTTTTCCACGCACTCACACACACAGCGTCGGATTTTTTCCACGCACTCACACACACAGTGTCGGATTTTTTCCACGCACTCACACACAGAGTGTCGGATTTTCCACACACACACACACACACACACACACACAGAGTGTCGGATTTTTTCTACGCACTCACACACACAGTGTCGGATTTTTTCCACGCACTCACACACACAGTGTGGGATTTTCCACGCAGTCACACACACAGTGTCGGATTTTTCCCACGCACTCACACACACAGCGTCGGATTTTTTCCACGCACTCACACACACAGTGTCGGATTTTCCACGCACTCACACACATAGTGTCGAATATAGATACACAGCTGATGACTAATTAATTTCCACGCACTCACACACACAGTGTCGGATTTTTTCCACGCACTCACACACACAGCGTCGGATTTTTTTCCACACACTCACACACACAGTGTCGGATTTTCCACGCACTCACACACACAGCGTCGGATATTTGCCACGCACTCACACTCACACAGTGTCGGATTTTCCACACACACACACACACATACAGAGTGTCGGATTTTTTCCACGCACTCACACACACAGCGTCGGATTTTTTTCCACACACTCACACACACAGCGTCGGATTTTTTGCACGCACTCACACACACAGTGTCGGATTTTACACGCAATCACACACACAGCGTCGGATATTTGCCACGCACTCACACACACACAGTGTCGGATTTTTTTCCACACACTCACACACACAGCGTCGGATTTTTTCCACGCACTCACACACACACAGTGTCGGATTTTCCACACACACACACACACACACACAGAGTGTCGGATTTTTTCCACACACTCACACACACACTGTCGGATTTTCCACGCACTCACACACACAGTGTCGGATTTTTTCCACGCACTCACACACACAGCGTCGGATTTTTTCCACGCACTCACACACACAGTGTCGGATTTTTTCCACGCACTCACACACAGAGTGTCGGATTTTCCACGCACTCACACACACATCGTCGGATTTTACCCACGCACTCACACACACAGTGTCAGATTTTCCACGCACTCACACACACAGTGTGTCTGATTTTTTCCACGCACTCACACACACAGCGTCGGATTTTTTTCCACACACTCACACACACAGTGTGGGATTTTCCACGCACTCACACACACAGCGTCGGATATTTCCACGCACTCACACACACACAGTGTCAGATTTTTTCCACGCACTCACACACACAGCGTCGGATTTTTTTCCACGCACTCACACACACAGTGTGGGATTTTCCACGCACTCACATAGTGTCAGATTTTTCCCACGCACTCACACACACAGTGTCGGATTTTTTCCACGCACTCACACACACAGCGTCGGATTTTACCCACGCACTCACACACACACTGTCGGATTTGCCACGCACTCACACACACAGAGTGTCGGATTTTTTTCCACGCACTCACACACACAGTGTCGGATTTTCCACGCACTCACACACACAGTGTCAGATTTGCCACGCACTCACACACACAGCGTCGGATTTTTTCCACGCACTCACACACACAGTGTCGGATTTTTTCCACGCACTCACACACACAGCGTCGGATTTTTTTCCACACACTCACACACACAGTGTCGAATATACATACACAGCTGATGACTAATTAATTTCCACGCACTCACACACATAGTGTCAGATTTTCCACGCACTCACACACATAGTGTCGGATTTTACGCACTCACACACATAGTGTCGAATATACATACACAGCTGATGACTAATTAATTTCCACGCACTCACACACATAGTGTCGAATATACATACACAGCTGATGACTAATTAATTTCCACGCACTCACACACATAGTGTCGAATATAGATACACAGCTGATGACTAATTAATTTCCACGCACTCACACACACAGTGTCGGATTTTTTCCACGCACTCACACACACAGCATCGGATTTTTTCCACGCACTCACACACACAGCGTCGGATATTTGCCACGCATTCACACACACAGTGTGTCGGATTTTTTTCCACGCACTCACACACACAGTGTCGGATTTTCCACGCACTCACACACACAGCGTCGGATTTTTTCCACGCACTCACACACACAGTGTCGGATTTTCCACGCAATCACACACACAGCGTCGGATATTTGCCACGCACTCACACACACACAGTGTCGGATTTTCCACACACACACACACACACATACAGAGTGTCGGATTTTTTCCACGCACTCACACACACAGCGTCGGATTTTTCCCACGCACTCACACACACAGTGTCGGATTTTCCACGCACTCACACACACAGTGTCGGATTTTTTTCCACGCATTCACACACACACAGTGTCGGATTTTACACACACACACACACAGAGTGTCGGATTTTTTCCACGCACTCACACACACACAGTGTCGGATTTTTTTCCACACACTCACACACACAGCGTCGGATTTTTTCCACGCACTCACACACACACAGTGTCGGATTTTCCACACACACACACACACACACACAGAGTGTCGGATTTTTTCCACACACTCACACACACACTGTCGGATTTTCCACGCACTCACACACACAGTGTCGGATTTTTTCCACGCACTCACACACACAGCGTCGGATTTTTTCCACGCACTCACACACACAGCATCGGATTTTTTCCACGCACTCACACACACAGCGTCGGATATTTGCCACGCACTCACACACACAGAGTGTCGGATTTTTTTCCACGCACTCACACACACAGTGTGGGATTTTCCACGCACTCACATAGTGTCGGATTTTTCCCACGCACTCACACACACACAGCGTCGGATTTTCCACACACACACACACACAGAGTGTCGGATTTTTTCCACGCACTCACACACACAGCATCGGATTTTCCACGCACTCACACACACAGCGTCGGATTTTTTCCACGCACTCACACACACAGTGTCGGATTTTCCATGCACTCACACACACAGCGTCGGATTTTTCCCACGCACTCACACACACAGTGTCGGATTTTTTTCCACGCACTCACACACACAGTGTCGGATTTTCCACACACACACACACACACATACAGAGTGTCGGATTTTTTCCACGCACTCACACACACTGCGTCGGATTTTTCCCACGCACTCACACACACAGTGTTGGATTTTTTTCCACGCACTCACACACACAGTGTCGGATTTTCCACGCACTCACACACATAGTGTCGAATATAGATACACAGCTGATGACTAATTAATTTCCACGCACTCACACACACAGTGTCGGATTTTTTCCACGCACTCACACACACAGCATCGGATTTTTTCCACGCACTCACACACACAGCGTCGGATATTTGCCACGCACTCACACACACAGAGTGTCGGATTTTTTTCCACGCACTCACACACACAGTGTCGGATTTTCCACGCACTCACACACACAGCGTCGGATATTTGCCACGCACTCACACACACACAGTGTCGGATTTTCCACACACACACACACACATACAGAGTGTCGGATTTTTTCCACGCACTCACACACACAGCGTCGGATTTTTTTCGACACACTCACACACACAGCGTCGGATTTTTTCCACGCACTCACACACACAGTGTCGGATTTTCCACGCAATCACACACACAGCGTCGGATATTTGCCACGCACTCACACACACACAGTGTCGGATTTTTTTCCACACACTCACACACACAGCGTCGGATTTTTTCCACGCACTCACACACACACAGTGTCAGATTTTCCACACACTCACACACACAGCTTCGGATTTTTTCCACGCACTCACACACACAGTGTCGGATTTTTTTCCACGCACTCACACACACACAGTGTCGGATTTTTTCCACGCACTCACACACACAGCGTCGGATTTTTTCCACGCACTCACACACAGAGTGTCAAATTTTCCACGCACTCACACACAGATTGTCAGCTTTTCCACGCACTCACACACACACAGCGTCGGATTTTCCACGCACTCATACACACACTGTCGGATTTTTTCCACGCAATCACACACACAGTGTCGGATTTTTTCCACGCACTCACACACAGAGTGTCGGTTTTTTTCCACGCACTCACACACACAGTGTCGGATTTTTTCCACGCAATCACACACACAG
This sequence comes from Coturnix japonica, assembly GCF_054131305.1. NCBI lineage: Eukaryota > Metazoa > Chordata > Aves > Galliformes > Phasianidae > Coturnix > Coturnix japonica. The sequence continues at coordinate 16,770,948 of NC_140667.1, read as the reverse complement.
TGTCGTTTTTTTTCCACGCACCCACACACACACAGTGTCGGATTTTCCACACACACACACACACACACACACACACATAGTGTCGAATATAGATACACAGCTGATGACTAATTAATTTCCACGCACTCACTCACACAGTGTCGGATTTTTTCCACGCACTCACACACACAGCATCGGATTTTTTCCACGCACTCACACACACAGCGTCGGATATTTGCCACGCATTCACACACACAGTGTGTCGGATTTTTTTCCACGCACTCACACACACAGCGTCGGATTTTTTCCACGCACTCACACACACACAGTGTCGGATTTTCCACACACACACACACACACACACAGAGTGTCGGATTTTTTCCACACACTCACACACACACTGTCGGATTTTCCACGCACTCATACACACACTGTCGGATTTTTTCCACGCAATCACACACACAGTGTCGGATTTTTTCCACGCACTCACACACAGAGTGTCGGTTTTTTTCCACGCACTCACACACACAGTGTCGGATTTTCCACGCACTCACACACACAGTGTCGGATTTTTTTCCACGCATTCACACACACACAGTGTCGGATTTTACACACACACACACACAGAGTGTCGGATTTTTTCCACGCACTCACACACACACAGTGTCGGATTTTTTTCCACACACTCACACACACAGCGTCGGATTTTTTCCACGCACTCACACACACACAGTGTCGGATTTTCCACACACACACACACACACACACAGAGTGTCGGATTTTTTCCACACACTCACACACACACTGTCGGATTTTCCACGCACTCACACACACAGTGTCGGATTTTTTCCACGCACTCACACACACAGCGTCGGATTTTTTCCACGCACTCACACACACAGTGTCGGATTTTTTCCACGCACTCACACACAGAGTGTCGGATTTTCCACGCACTCACACACACATCGTCGGATTTTACCCACGCACTCACACACACAGTGTCAGATTTTCCACGCACTCACACACACAGTGTGTCTGATTTTTTCCACGCACTCACACACACAGCGTCGGATTTTTTTCCACACACTCACACACACAGTGTGGGATTTTCCACGCACTCACACACACAGCGTCGGATATTTCCACGCACTCACACACACACAGTGTCAGATTTTTTCCACGCACTCACACACACAGCGTCGGATTTTTTTCCACGCACTCACACACACAGTGTGGGATTTTCCACGCACTCACATAGTGTCAGATTTTTCCCACGCACTCACACACACAGTGTCGGATTTTTTCCACGCACTCACACACACAGCGTCGGATTTTACCCACGCACTCACACACACACTGTCGGATTTGCCACGCACTCACACACACAGAGTGTCGGATTTTTTTCCACGCACTCACACACACAGTGTCGGATTTTCCACGCACTCACACACACAGTGTCAGATTTGCCACGCACTCACACACACAGCGTCGGATTTTTTCCACGCACTCACACACACAGTGTCGGATTTTTTCCACGCACTCACACACACAGCGTCGGATTTTTTTCCACACACTCACACACACAGTGTCGAATATACATACACAGCTGATGACTAATTAATTTCCACGCACTCACACACATAGTGTCAGATTTTCCACGCACTCACACACATAGTGTCGGATTTTACGCACTCACACACATAGTGTCGAATATACATACACAGCTGATGACTAATTAATTTCCACGCACTCACACACATAGTGTCGAATATACATACACAGCTGATGACTAATTAATTTCCACGCACTCACACACATAGTGTCGAATATAGATACACAGCTGATGACTAATTAATTTCCACGCACTCACACACACAGTGTCGGATTTTTTCCACGCACTCACACACACAGCATCGGATTTTTTCCACGCACTCACACACACAGCGTCGGATATTTGCCACGCATTCACACACACAGTGTGTCGGATTTTTTTCCACGCACTCACACACACAGTGTCGGATTTTCCACGCACTCACACACACAGCGTCGGATTTTTTCCACGCACTCACACACACAGTGTCGGATTTTCCACGCAATCACACACACAGCGTCGGATATTTGCCACGCACTCACACACACACAGTGTCGGATTTTCCACACACACACACACACACATACAGAGTGTCGGATTTTTTCCACGCACTCACACACACAGCGTCGGATTTTTCCCACGCACTCACACACACAGTGTCGGATTTTCCACGCACTCACACACACAGTGTCGGATTTTTTTCCACGCATTCACACACACACAGTGTCGGATTTTACACACACACACACACAGAGTGTCGGATTTTTTCCACGCACTCACACACACACAGTGTCGGATTTTTTTCCACACACTCACACACACAGCGTCGGATTTTTTCCACGCACTCACACACACACAGTGTCGGATTTTACACACACACACACACACACACACAGAGTGTCGGATTTTTTCCACACACTCACACACACACTGTCGGATTTTCCACGCACTCACACACACAGTGTCGGATTTTTTCCACGCACTCACACACACAGCGTCGGATTTTTTCCACGCACTCACACACACAGCATCGGATTTTTTCCACGCACTCACACACACAGCGTCGGATATTTGCCACGCACTCACACACACAGAGTGTCGGATTTTTTTCCACGCACTCACACACACAGTGTGGGATTTTCCACGCACTCACATAGTGTCGGATTTTTCCCACGCACTCACACACACACAGCGTCGGATTTTCCACACACACACACACACAGAGTGTCGGATTTTTTCCACGCACTCACACACACAGCATCGGATTTTCCACGCACTCACACACACAGCGTCGGATTTTTTCCACGCACTCACACACACAGTGTCGGATTTTCCATGCACTCACACACACAGCGTCGGATTTTTCCCACGCACTCACACACACAGTGTCGGATTTTTTTCCACGCACTCACACACACAGTGTCGGATTTTCCACACACACACACACACACATACAGAGTGTCGGATTTTTTCCACGCACTCACACACACTGCGTCGGATTTTTCCCACGCACTCACACACACAGTGTTGGATTTTTTTCCACGCACTCACACACACAGTGTCGGATTTTCCACGCACTCACACACATAGTGTCGAATATAGATACACAGCTGATGACTAATTAATTTCCACGCACTCACACACACAGTGTCGGATTTTTTCCACGCACTCACACACACAGCATCGGATTTTTTCCACGCACTCACACACACAGCGTCGGATATTTGCCACGCACTCACACACACAGAGTGTCGGATTTTTTTCCACGCACTCACACACACAGTGTCGGATTTTCCACGCACTCACACACACAGCGTCGGATATTTGCCACGCACTCACACACACACAGTGTCGGATTTTCCACACACACACACACACATACAGAGTGTCGGATTTTTTCCACGCACTCACACACACAGCGTCGGATTTTTTTCGACACACTCACACACACAGCGTCGGATTTTTTCCACGCACTCACACACACAGTGTCGGATTTTCCACGCAATCACACACACAGCGTCGGATATTTGCCACGCACTCACACACACACAGTGTCGGATTTTTTTCCACACACTCACACACACAGCGTCGGATTTTTTCCACGCACTCACACACACACAGTGTCAGATTTTCCACACACTCACACACACAGCTTCGGATTTTTTCCACGCACTCACACACACAGTGTCGGATTTTTTTCCACGCACTCACACACACACAGTGTCGGATTTTTTCCACGCACTCACACACACAGCGTCGGATTTTTTCCACGCACTCACACACAGAGTGTCAAATTTTCCACGCACTCACACACAGATTGTCAGCTTTTCCACGCACTCACACACACACAGCGTCGGATTTTCCACGCACTCATACACACACTGTCGGATTTTTTCCACGCAATCACACACACAGTGTCGGATTTTTTCCACGCACTCACACACAGAGTGTCGGTTTTTTTCCACGCACTCACACACACAGTGTCGGATTTTTTCCACGCAATCACACACACAGTGTCGTTTTTTTTCCACGCACCCACACACACACAGTGTCGGATTTTCCACACACACACACACACACACACACACACATAGTGTCGAATATAGATACACAGCTGATGACTAATTAATTTCCACGCACTCACTCACACAGTGTCGGATTTTTTCCACGCACTCACACACACAGCATCGGATTTTTTCCACGCACTCACACACACAGCGTCGGATATTTGCCACGCATTCACACACACAGTGTGTCGGATTTTTTTCCACGCACTCACACACACAGTGTCGGATTTTCCACGCACTCACACACACAGCGTCGGATTTTTTTCCACACACTCACACACACAGCGTCGGATTTTTTCCACGCACTCACACACACAGTGTCGGATTTTTTTCCACGCACTCACACACACAGTGTCGGATTTTCCACACACTCACACACACAGCGTCGGATATTTGCCACGCACTCACACACACACAGTGTCGGATTTTCCACACACACACACACACATACAGAGTGTCGGATTTTTTCCACGCACTCACACACACAGCGTCGGATTTTTTTCCACACACTCACACACACAGCGTCGGATTTTCCACGCAATCACACACACAGCGTCGGATATTTGCCACGCACTCACACACACACAGTGTCGGATTTTCCACACACACACACACACACACACACAGAGTGTCGGATTTTTTCCACGCACTCACACACACAGTGTCGGATTATTTCCACGCACTCACACACACAGAGTGTCAGCTTTTCCACGCACTCACACACACACAGCGTCGGATTTTTTCCACGCACTCACACACACAGCGTCGGATTTTCCACGTACTCACACACACAGTGTCAGATTTACCACGCACTCACACACACAGTGTCAGATTTTCCACACACTCACACACACAGCTTCGGATTTTTTCCACGCACTCACACACACAGTGTCGGATTTTTTCCACGCACTTACACACACAGTGTCGGTTTTTTTTCCACGCACTCACACACACACAGTGTCGGATTTTCCACACACACACACACACACACACACACACAGAGTGTCGGATTTTTTCCACACACTCACACACACACTGTCGGATTTTCCACGCACTCACACACACAGTGTCGGATTTTTTCCACGCACTCACACACACACAGTGTCGGATTTTCCACACACACACACACACACACACACACACAGAGTGTCGGATTTTTTCTACGCACTCACACACACAGTGTCGGATTTTTTCCACGCACTCACACACACAGTGTGGGATTTTCCACGCAGTCACACACACAGTGTCGGATTTTTCCCACGCACTCACACACACAGCGTCGGATTTTTTCCACGCACTCACACACACAGTGTCGGATTTTCCACGCACTCACACACAACGCGTCCGATTTTTTCCACGCACTCACACACACAGCGTCCGATTTTTTCCACGCACTCACACACACAGCGTCGGATTTTCCACGCACTCACACACACAGTGTCGGATTTTCCACGCACTCACACACACAGTGTCGAATATACATACACAGCTGATGACTAATTAATTTCCACGCACTCACACACATAGTGTCGGATTTTTTCCACGCACTCACACACACAGCGTCGGATTTTTTCCACGCACTCACACACACAGTGTCGGATTTTTTCCATGCACTCACACACAGTGTCGGATTTTTTTCCACGCACTCACACACACAGTGTCGGATTTTTTCCACGCACTCACACACACAGCGTCGGATTTTTTCCACGCACTCACACACAGAGTGTCAAATTTTCCACGCACTCACACACAGATTGTCAGCTTTTCCACGCACTCACACACACACAGCGTCGGATTTTCCACGCACTCATACACACACTGTCGGATTTTTTCCACGCAATCACACACACAGTGTCGGATTTTTTCCACGCACTCACACACAGAGTGTCGGTTTTTTTCCACGCACTCACACACACAGTGTCGGATTTTTTCCACGCAATCACACACACAGTGTCGTTTTTTTTCCACGCACCCACACACACAGCGTCGGTTTTTTTCCACGCACTCACACACAGTGTCGGATTTTTTCCACGCACTCACACACACAGTGTCCGATTTTTTCCACGCACTCACACACACAGTGTCTGATTTTTTCCACGCACTCACACACACAGTGTCGGATTTTCCACCCACTCACACACACAGCGTCGGATTTTTTTCCACGCACTCACACACAGAGTGTCGGATTTTTTCCCACGCACTCACACACTGTGCCTGATTTTTTCCACGCACTCACACACACAGTGTCTGATTTTTTCCACGCTCTCACACACACAGCGTCGGATTTTTTTTCACGCACTCACACACATAGTGTCGGATTTTCCACCCACTCACACACACAGTGTCGGATTTTTTCCACCCACTCACACACACAGTGTCGGATTTTCCACCCACTCACACACACAGTTTCGGATTTTTTCCACGCACTCACACACACAGTGTCGGATTTTCCACGCACTCACACACACAGTGTCTGATTTTTTCCACGCACTCACACACACAGTGTCCGATTTTTTCCATGCACTCACACACACATTGTCGGATTTTTTTCCACGCACTTACACACAGAGTGTCGGATTTTCCACGCACTCACACACACAGTGTCTGATTTTTTCCACGCACTCACAGACATAGCGTCGGTTTTTTTCCACGCACTCACACACACAGTGTCGGTTGATTGAGCACAGTGAGCCTAATGTCTGCTGTCTGTTTTCTAGGAATCCACCCCTCCCTCAAACTGGTTAAGCTCCCAAGCTGAACATAGTCACTTTGCTAGAATAACCTTCCCAGCTTGATTTGTTCCTGGGATATTCAGACTGCATGAGCTACCGCATCACACAATTCTACTGGCACTTGTGGTTGTACAAAAAGATTGATACACAGACAGTTAGCTGAGTTACATTGTCCAGTGTTTGTTATAAACAGTACTTTGATTTTTATATGCAAGAAAAAACACTTTAATATTATTGCACTAGATTGTTATGTGACTTCAAAATTAATCATAATTTTCATATTCTCGTTTAGTTGGAAAAAAAAAAAATAGCAGAAACCAACATAAAAGCCCCTCATTTCTGGTGCAATGAGTCACATCGTAAACTTCCTACATGTGTGCCTCTTCCACAGACATTAGTTACTAATCCTTTTTTGCTGTATTTTTAGGACCAACATGCATATTTTATGCCTTATTTTCTGATCTCATCTAATTTCTGTAATTATCTGTAATCATTAACAAATACCCAGGACTAATTAGCACCTCTGTGTTGGCAATAGTTTTATCAGAAAATCTAAGTTAAAGAGCACATCTTGTTCATTTTAGCTTTAAGAACAGGTATCACCATTTAACTTTTTAACAAACAGTTTAAGTAGAAGAGCAAACACTTTTACTAAGCGTGACTGCTTTCATTGGGAGACCAGAGCTTCTGTATTTTTCCACAAGTCCTGGGCTTGCTGATGTTCTGACCTATGATTTTCATTTCATTGTCTATTAGAGATTCTTTTCAGAATCCCAATTTTATTCAAATAAGCTCGTCTTCAAATTACAACTCTTCCTTGCTAAAAACAAGCAATTACTAATTAAGAACGCTGGACAAATCTCTGAGTTGATTTTCTAAAACAAATAAATACACATTTCTGTTTCAGAGGGGGAGGAAAGCTGAAGGAAAGAAGAGTTAGATGAACAAGAAGAGTATTAGTTTGAAGGCTGCTTCTATGCTGCTATATGAGGTATCACAGGCTATGTCCTATGAGCGCTTCCTGTCACCCTAGACACTGCCAACTAGATCAAGACCTCGAAACTGAGCTGTTTAGACTCTTTGGCACCACACTGTCACCCTACATTACTATCATTTTCTCCTACTGGCACTGCAAAGGAATACAAACCTGTTAGCTGTGTGTCACATGTATCACCAGCGGTCCTAACAATCAGTCTCTGTGTTAGGAGGGCACTTTTGCTTACTGGAAGGTTAGAAGAGATCAAGGACAAAATCCAGACTTGATCTAGGGATTAAATCTCAAACTAGAAGCATAGTATTGTCACACTCATGGATTTCTTGTTATTTCTCCTGCTGATACAAGGAGAATTTAACTGCCAATACAAAGTCAAACAGTTCCAAAGGACGTGCTGAGAAGCCTATGGTGTGTTGGTAGGCCTCCCTTGGGGAACAGCTGAAGACCTTGCTTCAGATCACAGCCTAGGATTTACAAATGCCCCCCCCTACTGTTGCAGTGTCCTCATTAATACAGGCTGCCTCTGCCCCTAGTTTCCATGAGAAAAGGCTGAGACAGCCCTTAAGTAATTGACAAGATTTTAAAACTTACATAGCAACCTCTGAGTCCAAAAATAGTCTTTATAGGGACAAGTCTTCCCTTTAGCATTGCTGCTTTCCAGGCTAAACAGTTCTCAGCTTTGCTGGGTCATGTCTGACAGCAGGAATCTTACACTTCCTCTGCTGTGCTTAGAAAACAGAACTGCTAGGCCAGTGAGCACCTAAAATGCTGGTTTACTGCTATTCCTTAGTCACAAGGGTCGAGTTCTTAGTTTACTATCAATCACCTAATCTCCTTTCAAAAAACATCATGTATGCTGTTAGCAAATTTATGGCATTAGGGGGTGTGTCTCCCTTTCTGTTTTTCAAGAGGTTTCCATGTTATGTGCACGGCTATTTGGGTTTATCACTGAAGTATTTGGGCCATTACTAATGCAGTACTCACAAGTTAAAAGATACAATCTACATTTTTGTGCCTTAATTCTCAGCGCTGGCTCAGGGCCAGGTCAGCCTACTCAGACAGGACAGACCCTGACCACCAATAGATCAATAGGAACATCTACCACACATTTGTGTGTATCATACAGTGCAACACACACAAACTGTGACTTCTGAATATTATAATGAGTAGAGCTGTCAGCAGCAAGAGCGTTTCGCTGCACTCTGCAGCGTATTTTCAACTAAAACATTGTGGAACATGGAGTTCCTTAGGCACAACATACTATGTTTCAGCTTCTCAGTGTACGCAACTAAAAACTCTACCCTGTACTTCATGCATAGTGCCACTTTTCCATATACTGCACAAAGTTCAATGAACAAATTTGCATGAATTTACATGAAACCAAACTTAAAATTTCACATACCGTTGTAAGCAGCTGGAATTTGAAGCACAACTTAAGCACGTTATTTCTATAGACAGCTAAAATATCAGAGTCTCTGTTTCTAAAAGGTGCAGCAAACGTAAGACAGCATCCTTGTTTCTCATGGCAAGAGGTTGGGTTACTCCTACAACCCCCTCTGCAGCCTTCATCCATCTCTTAACAGATATACACATATATAAAACTATGATACTTGGACAGAAACACTGCCTATCAGGTCCTGCGTGCTGTAGCTGTGCAGCCAGGATTCCCAGTAAAAACAACACAAGTCCTCCTCAGAGACAGAGGTCAAACTACTGCCACAGTGAAAACGAGCATTGAGAATACAGCTAGATAAATAAATAAATAGATAAATAAATAAACAAACACAAGTCTTCAAAATGATTTTAAAAGATAAACACTTCTAGTAGCAAAGCGTATCAAACATGTTTCCTCTGTTATTTTCTCCTGCTGTCACTAACTTATTCCTTAATTCCTACAGTAGGAATTCTTTATGAATAACATACACACTGTAAACACCAGACTGCAGTTGTAACCTGGAAAATCAATCAGTGAAAACAATAGCAAAAGAGATGCCTCAAAGGCAGACACACACTGCACAACAAACCAGACAGGAGCATGTAGCACAAGACACCTTTCTGTTGATGCTGCTATTCTTTCCCCAAACTCAAGATAAGTCCTGGTGATCTGGAAATACAGCTGATAAGCAGTGGTTACACATATATTTTGTTAAACAGAAGACATGCACGGATTCAAGTGAGCTGTCCCAACTTCCTTCCAGTACTGCCCAAGTCCCAGAACCAACTCCTTATGCCTCAGCCTTGTTCCTGCTCTTCTTGGGACACAAAAGAGGTTAGGCTATAGTTTCTGCAGCAGAAAATACACTGAGAAATGTGCTGCAGATTTTGGCTGTGTGTGAATGTAGGGGACTGTACCAACAATAATTTCTTGGAATTACAGCAGCAATGACGCAACTGAGAATCATTCCTATGACTATGGTCTATTATGCTGACCAGTTAAGAGTAAGAAGGCATACCTTCTCCTCCTGCATCCTGATAGTCTCTTAAATGTACCTGAATTTGATCAGTTTTCATAACTGATAACATACTGATTTCATTTCTTTTTTTTTTTTTGTTTTGTTTTTGAGAAAAGAGATTGTTGACTCTTAACAAGGAAAAAATAAGAACTGCTTGTTCAGAAATTGAAAAGGAATAAGAACACAAATACATGAATGGAATGACCTCCTTCAGTGGTCCCTAAAAGCAATGACAAAGCACTGCCAGCAAAGCAGCAACGAGCTGACAAGCACTGCATGAAAGAGAGCATTGGCTTCCAGTTCAGGTAGTTGATGTGACTGTTACTGTGGGATGAAGTTAGAGCAAAGAGAAAAAAGGATACTGCTCTTTAGGAACAAAACCCACACAAACTGACTGTTTATGACCTTCAGTGTTACCACTTAGATAGCATCCACATATTGTCACTATTACTCAAGTCCTTTTGTGTTGCGCTTTCTCAGCGTGCCTGTGTTATCTGAATCACTGGCTTTTTGCTTTTTCAATGCTGCATTTTCATTGTCAAACTCCATGGACAGTTCCTCTGGGGTTGCCTCTTCCGCTTCACTGCAGCTCTCAGAATGAAATACAGCATTTTCCGCTATTACAGCTGGATCATCCTCCTCCTCATAACAATAACAGCATCCCTCAGTGCTTTGGCTGTGTTGAAGGTCCCTCTCCCCTTCACTGATGCCAGCTACCTCATCTTTTTTCTGCACTGAATCATGACTGTCCCTTCCCACAGTGAGATCAGATAGCAGGGCTTCATTGCACAGGTACTCCTCGTCTTCCATGCCCTCCATTCTTTCTGCCAGTTCTTCTGCAGAGGGCTGGCTCAGATCGGGATAATCTACAAGGATTGTGTCTTGCTTGCGCTTAAAGCAATCTGAATTATCATAGATGGGATACGTCTCTTCTGGGTAACCTGAGGAATAAAATGACAAGCAGCTTGAAACATTAACAGCATATAAAAGTAGCGCTAATTTCAGTGATGGATGCAGAAGTGTTAGAACAACTGTTCTTAGCACTGACAGCATAATTGGCATCTACTTAAGGCTACGTATTTGTGACAGCATTTAATGTCACAGCAAGAATATGCAAACCACGACTTCTTGGAAGATGATGACAAAACTCCTCTGATTTTCAGGGAGCCAGGATTTCAACCCAGACTTCCAAGAGCGAGTATTTAAGCTCTGCTGAAAGCTATGGGAGCTAATAGGTGAAAACTGGGTGTCTTTAAATACAATCATTTTTGTTCCCGTCTATAGCATGATTTGTGCTTTACAGACTTTTCATTTAAAAAAAGCATTATTTATAAAGCTGGAAAACAGATATGAGTCAATGGCTTTGTGCCAAACATACATCATGAGCTTGACTTCAGAAAACAGAGCTTGAGGCAGCTGTTTATGCTTTATATTAGGAAACATTGCTTCCTAAGGAGCAAGGAATTAGGTCTGCATAAAGATGCATTTAGAATTCTGAAAGCAAACAGCTCAACTAGGCTGTCTTGAAAATACATCTCTGAAACAAATTAACAATGAGGAAGAGAAAGGACATTATAATTAAGGATCTTTAACAGACAGGCTTGCTGAAGTTGTCTTTTATAATATCGAAGCAAACAAATCAAAAGTAAAAACTGTAGGTTTTCCAAATAGATCCTGATTTCTAAGGGCTCTACAATTTTCTATGAAATCTAGCCCAGCAAAGAAAGGGAAAGATGAACCTACAGCAGCCAAGACCCAGCAGCCAATGAAGTGTACGTGAATATTCATATGCCACTTCTGGCAGCAGACAGCGCAGACTTTATGCTAAAGGAAATGCCAGCTGCTCTAGAATATTCTTTTTTCCTGTTATGGGTGGGAAAACAAAGCACCTCTTGCAAAGCTTTGAACATTGCTTTCTGAAAAAGAAAGATGAAGTTCAGTTTTGAAAGGAATTCAGACTACAAGTAAGCCTTGCTCAGATTTCCTCATCAGGGTTACTGTAAGAAAGGCTCTTGCTTACCTTCCCAGTCCTCCATGTAAGGAGCTTCTTCAGCTTCTTTCTCAGGAGAGATGCCATCTATGAATTTGCCTTCCTTCATAACCCTTGTAATTTCTCGGAGTTGCTGCAGTAACCTTTTTTCCTGGTCTGATGTAACATTTTGAGCCCTGGTAAAAAACATCAGACAACAGAATTCAGTCCACAATTATTGCAGATTGCTTACAGGGTTTGGGCACAACTGTCTTGCTGAGCAAGACAGCTGGAGGAAACCTAGATGCAGTATGATCACCGTTCTTGTAGTCTGTGCTTCAACTCAGTATAAAGGTTTATTCGTTTATCTAGAAAGTCTGCAAACTTCAACAAGTCAAGGCAGGCAGATTCAGACAGCATTCCATGGTACAGAAGATGCTACAAAAACTACTTGTGTTTTTTAAGAGAATGTTAAGTGAGAATTAGAGAACTGTACAGTGTTTGAAGCACTGTAAGGAAACACAATTCAAAACCTGAGCTATGCTTAAATCTAACGTGAGCCTGATCAAAACGTCTCCAACAGGCACTAGTCTCAATAGTCTAATGATGTCCTATGCCCCCTAATGATACTAGATTTGCAAGGCCTCAATTAAGAAGCCAGATGGACAGATATTGAATGAATCCAACAATGATGCTGATTGAGCGCAAGTGGAAGAGAAGGAAGGTTTAAAACTGCTAAGAAGGTGTTACAGTTAATTTTAACTTACCCTTTAGAATCAAAGAGGGAGACTTATCAGATTAAAAGCAACCTAATTCTGACTAGTTCTACATTTCTGATTCTTGTGATTACTACCAGTGATAACAGAATTATTCCAAAATGATTACTACTCCTCAGGTGATGCAATTACTGTTACAACAAAGTGATTCCAACAGATAAGATTATGTAGTCGCTACATGCTATTTTCTCTTAAAAAAGAAAATCTCATGAAAATCTTATCACAAAAAGAAGTATTTGGAGAGTGGTGACCTGAGCTCTAGTAAGTCATTCAGTGGGTTACACACCAGCTGTCACTTGGGGGAAAATGGTTCCGAGTGGTTTTATTTCATCTTGCATTTCATGTTGATCTTGCGAGGATGTTTGATCTCTGTCTAAGTACCAATCCAGGCCCCTCAGGGGACAGAGGCATTACTCTGTCTCGCTTTTGAATCCTGCTGTTATAAACAGGATCTACAACCTCTAGTTGTTCAGTGGCTCTCACCATGCACAGAACACCCACCTGCAGGCAGTATCTGAGGTCAGATGGATGATCTACACTGATCTCATCTCCAGACAGAGATCATCTCAACATTACACAGCTGCTCAGTGACTCAAGGGTGAGATGGAGAGAGAGCACTGATGAATGATTTTGGACTTAAGATGCCAAATATCTACATAAATCAGATGCCAAAATTCTCAAAAACCTGCAGCGTCCATTCTTCAGTTTTTCCTCTTATTAATCTTTCTGAATAGATCAGCACCTTAACAGACACCTTCTGCTACACACAGAAGAATGATGATGACATGATAGCTACTCCACTAAGGCAGCGGTGCCATACTGGTGTAAAGACAAAGAACAGCATCATGCTGCTGGTTTGTTTTGCACACAGTTACAAACACCACTGCACACTAACAGAATGGAGCTCAGGATCCACCAGCAGCTATCCAGATACAAACTGACTGGCTGAGATGAAGACTGAAGTGTCAGAAATCTTGTCCTTGCCACTTCTCTGTGCTTCCCCTAAGAGGGGCTTCGCCCTCAATTTGTACAGCTGATACAGTCCCAACCCTACAGGGAGGTTACAGTTTGCTCCATCAAGCTGTGTGGCACTTTGCTGCACAGAACAAGTGAAGGTGTGAGACAGCATTTTCTCAAAAGCCTGGGTTATGCAGATGTACAATTCAAAACGCGAATTAACTGGCACATGAAAAGAAATGGTTTCATCAGCTAGCTGCCTTTGACAGAAGCTGTAATAGAACTGCCAAACTAATCCTCCTTTTCTAGACAGAAGTGTATGTAATTTGAATATTTATCACCTGGATAAAAACAGACAGATCTGTCTGTTTAGCAAAGTGCAGAGATATACCAGCACAAATAATAGGATCCATCAATGCAGCTGCATAACAGTGGCATTTCATATCAGAACTCTTAATATGCTGGATATCCCCAATAGAAGGCAGCAACACAAGGTCTCCGTGAGCATTTGAAAGATCCATTCCCACTCTACATATCTTACCTAAAACACAAGCTTTCCTTTAACAGGGAGAAGTCAAAGTCCGTGCATTATTTCTACTTCATTTAAGGTCTCCAGGAAGATTTAACCTAGGATGCTTGCAATGCATGAGATGTCTGGCTGCCTGCATACAGGAGATTTACCAGGGTACAGTGTGCTTCTGAACACTGACAGGACAGATGCAAGAAGTTTAAGTCATTGGTTTTGCTCTGTACATACCTTCAACAGGGCTACAGTTGCTTACATGAAACAAAAAGTACTCACTAATAGGTATAGCAAAGGTTTCTTATTCCTAAACTGAAACAGAATATTTCCTATTGAGCTATATTGAATGTAGTGAGCATCTGCAGTCTGACAATGACACGTCAGACATGTCAACTGCTTTATTTCTTTGCTTCATTATCTCAAAATAATCACTACTTAAAATGCACTATAGCCCCCAAACCATATCCCACAGAGTACCATCTCTTTCCCTCAAAAGCTTCAAAGCTCGGGCGTATCTGAAAAAACAGCTATTTGCTCCATCAAGAGGCGCCTTCCTCTCTCTTTTGAAGAGCAGCTACATACAAAATTCACTATGAGATTCCATTTCTGATTTCCCCTGAGGTCCTCAGATCCATGTATATAAATAGTTTGGGTGAACAAAGAAGGGAAGCACTACTAAATAAAGGCTCTCGGCCAATTGCACTGAATGGAACAAATGCACTGGACTGTTCACTCATTTCATCAGCAAAAAATATCCTGAGTGTTTGAGATGCATACAAGCCCGATTCTGGCAGCCTAAAGGTAAGTATAAAACA
Source organism: Coturnix japonica (assembly GCF_054131305.1). NCBI lineage: Eukaryota > Metazoa > Chordata > Aves > Galliformes > Phasianidae > Coturnix > Coturnix japonica. The sequence continues at coordinate 16,755,592 of NC_140667.1, read as the reverse complement.
CTGCACTAGTTCTCCAAACAGAGGTGAGTCAAATAGTATCCTGTTTCACTAACAGACACAAGGCAGCTTAGGGGCTCTCCCACTGAAACTCCACCTTACTCAGGTACTCTTAGCACCTTGCATTGCTGAGAACACCAGAGCTGCAACAGATGTCCTGGTGCAAAGCAGACAAAATTACTCATAGAAGATACAATTTGCAGCAAGCTGAATATTACAGGCAAGTTCAGCATAGAATTGTTCCAACAGAATGGTTTAAAATACAAGCACGGACTGATCGAGGAAGAGTTATTGTGTTACAAGCTATCTTTTTTTGCTTGCAGACTGCCTTGATATTTGTGGTATTTCATTTTTCAGAGGCTGCAGTTATGCAATGCCGAGCTGATGTCTTGTTACACCTCTTAGGAAAAGTATAAACTTGTTAGCAATGTTTCCTTCTCACATAGACTATTCCTCTCAAATTCATAGCAAACAGTAATAAACATAATATATGTTCAGACTCTAATCTTGCCACTCGCTTCTCTTATATTTCTAAGCAAATGTATGCATTTACTGGTTATGGAGTAGAAACAAATTATTAGACATTATTATCATTTCTGCCTTTAAACATCTAATTTATGGAAATTCTAACAGACATTTACACAGATTATCAAAGCAATTCTATTAAAAAAAAAATCCATGACACTAGAAAATACCATAAAACCAATGTTTCTCTTGGGAATCATTCAGAAAATTTTTCAGTGACATAAAACAGGTTGTTCTATATACATTAAATATAGACATTTTCAGGTTAGACATAGCTGTTGTTATCCTCCAAATAACACACTATTCAAAATGGGGAGGATAAGGACAGTGGTTCTTCTGTTTAGAGAACATGAAGTTGGAAAGAATTATTATATAAACATAGGCCTTGAGAAGAAAAGCCTGTAGAACAAAAAATGCCATGCTTAAAATTAAATTGCTACACTCTGAAGTGGAATTTATAATGCTATTTTTACATAATTGACATAAGAAAATTCAATTTCTAATCAGAAAAATAACTGCTCCTTGAAATGCTGTAGCTTGAAACATACCTGTCACAGTGAGGGCCTACTCTGTTGATTAACTTCTCCATAGCTTCTTCAGTCTCTCTCAGCTTTTCCTGAAGCTGGGTGAGCTCATAGTCAGCTGTAAAAGAAACAAAATACCAGGATCTGTCAGTGGGAGCTTTTAAAACCGTTGTCTCTTAATCCCAGGTAACAAACTGACTGTAAGGAAGCCAAAACACACAGCTTCAAGAGTTCAACACATTTTTCTCAGTCAAACAGAGAAGAGCTTTGCCAGTGGTAATGGAACATACAGAAACCACCTTCTTTCAACAGCTCATCCTAATAAGCAGAGTGAGTGAGGCATTGTCAGCCCCGGAGATTAAAGGAATGGGAATATGCAACTTACATATATTTTTTTTTTCCCTAAGGGAACCATAGTGGTTTACTGTCTACTGCAAAATTAAGAGTTTTCATGGAATTTGTCTAAAAAGTCCTCGGGAACAGAGATAAAATGTCACTCAAGCACTTTAATGAGCTTTTAGAAACCATATCTTTGTCAAATAGAATAACCACCATGGGATTGATGGCATCTGACACTGCACAGGTGTGGGAGGGTAGGCAGACCATGTATCCATTAGACTCCCTGGGATGCACATCACCTAACCATATGATGTCCGGAGAGCAAAGAACTGTTTTAGAAGAAGGTATAACCATAGAAAAAATGCCAGCAGTACAATCACAGACACGGATGCACATGTCTGGGAACATCCATACTGTCTCTAATTTAGTCAAAAGAGTTAAGAGTAAGGATGGCGTTTTGTAGCTGAGAATTTCAGCTGTTCTATCGGACAGCATTATTGCGCTCTTTGTATCTCTCGCAATTTCCATGGACATAGATAGGAGGCATAACTTTCAGAGCAACTTGCCCAAGACAATTTCCTTACTCGCTGCAGCCCAGGCAAGCCAAAAGGTTGGACATTTCATTAAGAGAAAAAAATTAGTTCCCATTGTTAATAATTAATTTCCAGGCACGAGGCATTACAAGTGCACAGAAAACAACCTGTATTACAGAGCATGATCAGTAATACCAAGTTTTATATAAGTTAATTACAGCTATGTGAAGAGCATTACCTTACTGTTAGCATTCTCTATAAACTCTCAACCACTTTGCTTTCCTATTTTAATTTAGCCAGCTAAGCATAGCGTATTTAAATACCGATAGGGTAACAAATACCTAATGTCTACAAATAGTTGAATCTGTTAACTCACTGATACTTAGCTACAATTACAGAAATATTTCAGAATCCTGTCTGCCTTCCTTATATTGAGGTCGCTAATAACTTAAGAAGCACAAACAGGGAATAGAAAAAAATAGGGAAGAGGCTGCTAATGGCTAAGAATACATATATTCAAAAAGAAAATAAATGACGATAGGATATGTTATTGTTATTACTGGAATATTACACACGAGCATCCTCTTATCTATCTGCTAATTGTTGGTTACATTAGCTTTGTAGCAAATAGCTCCAAGGCCACTATTATATAGTCTCATCAGCCAGATGAGATTAGAAAGCAATGGGGCAGTAATTCACTTTAACATAGACTCTTCTGGCTTGCTCCTCACGCAGTGGAATGACAGCTTTATAGCACGTCCAGAACCTGAAGAATTCAGTAAGACCATGACTCTACAGAGCCAATGGCTACTCAGATGCAACTTAGAAATAAACAGCACTTACTGATTTTCCTCTTCAAGTTCCCAGGTGCAGCAGGAGGGCATTTCCGTTCTCCAGGGGTAGTTTTTCCCTTGGAAGCCAGCTGATAAGTGAAAAAAGCCATCCCCTCAATGAGTTACAGCAACAGTGATATATAAGGCCCAAAGGCAACGAGGTAAAGGACAGAAAAGTAAAATTATGCTAGGAACTAATCATAGAAAAACATCGCCAGCAGCAAAAACAGACAACCATGAAAGATGCCGAGGAGATCTTCTCAGCTGAAAATTCCTGAAAGACACTTGGAACAAATTTTATTTTGAAGCATAAAGAAAGCATAACTTAATTTTAGAATATTTCTCTGTTGCAGGAAAGGGCCTGATTATTCTGCATATACAAGGGAAGAAATTATTGTTTTGAAATGTGAAAAGTGAAAGTTTCTGAAGGATTTGTAAGTGACCCCACTTGACTCTCTCGTGTTTTCTGCCACTTATTCCCTACCAACTCTGTATGTGTAGCAACAATACCAACTGGCTCCGTACCACAGCTGCAGGCTCCCTATTTGATCAGCAAACCCAATTCACCCTGTTCTTGCTGTGGGACTCTCCTTCTCTCTGGAGTGGACTCAACCACATGAACATCAATCTGTCTGCCTTAAATCCCTGCTCAAAGGAAAGAGATAAATAATCTGCAAGACTTTGTCCCCTTCTTCCTTCCACAGCAGCTGGCTGTAATCACTTACATGCATGGCACATCTGCGTCACAAAAAGCTTCAAGTTCAAATCACATGCAAAACATTTGGTTGGGATTAGGGCTGTACTTTCTGACAGCACCTCAGCTAGGTTAGTTCCAGCGTGGTCACTGCCACCTTACAACTCCCATTCTCCACCAAAAGGAATTCAATAAGGGTACCCCATCTCTCCCACTTTAAATGCACAGTGCAATCCATGTTGTATGTGGTATGTACAACATACAGTGCTTTATAAAAGAATACTATTTATACATTCAAAACTAATCTAACACGACCAGACATACATATCTTCCAGCAGGAAAAAGAAAATCCTTTAAAGATTTCTCACATCAGAGGTCAATGGAGGATTACAGTAACACTTTGCTGTACTTAGTTACAGCCCTTGCAATGGCAAAAAAAAAACAAACAAGAAACTAAATATACACACCCATCTTCCACATACCAGTCAAAGGTTTGTCTTAAGTATATTTCTGATCAAGGCCAAGATGAGTCCTGATATGGAAATGGGACTAACATTCCTGTTTTGAGTATTTTTAGTTCATACACTCTTGACTTTTCAATTTTCTTACCTTAAATAAAATATACAGGATATACAAGAAGATGCCAAATCCATATATAGGGATGATTTGCCCCACAAGACCTCTCCCAGTCCCACCAGCGCTTCCACCACCTCCTCCAGCTTTGGCCTTGGCGACTGCTTCAGCAAGGTGAGACCTTGGGAAAGGAGGGGCAGCTCGGCTGTCAGGAGTCCCCTGGTAATGCATCCTTGGTGGAAAGCGACCGAGCTTCCCTGCAATAAAACACAGCAGTCATTTTTCTTCTATTACTTATCACCTTTTTACATGCAGTCCAAAAACCAAACAGGTACAGTTCGTCTCTTTTCTCTACTTTTATTATAAATGCACCACCAATTATGAAAAGCTGCAAGGCCATAAGGCTCAATCTTCAGTCAAACTAGCTGAACTCCTGCAAGTACCCACCTGCAGGTTTTTTTCTGGAAGTGAGACAACAGAAAATTACATCACGTTAATATTTGTTCTTGCTAGGAAACACTATCAGAGCTAAATTGCCAAGCATAGAAAATTGCAATAAACTTATTAGGAAGTGATATCAATAATTTGTGAAGTCCCGCTATTAAAACGTTTTTCTTCTGGGCAATGACATGGATTTTTTGACTGCTAGGGCTTTAATGAAACCACACAGGCGTGCCCCACTGGCCAGAATGCTCTCAGACTAACTCAGCCTTCACTCTGAGGAAGCTGTTACAGTGCATTTGAGTTGCAGTGAATTACTCAAAGTATATCACGGAAACCAAAGCATCTTATTTACAAGAAATTCCCACTGATACAGCAGAAATTTAACCTTTGTAAAACATTCTACATTCATGTAAATATTCTTTAGTCATTAAAAAGAAAGAGAGAGAATGGAGAAAATAATTGTTAAAGGTGAATCGGTACTTAAATGAATTAATTTGAGGCCAAAAGGATACACTTCAGTCATTTGATTGTCAAAATAATTCTGAAGGAAGTCTAATGGCTTCTAGTGTTAGGCCCTTCTTGTTGATTTTGAACTTTTATAATGATCTCCTTTTTAAAACATTCTCTATTGTGAAGAACCCATACGAACTGTACAGGAAATCAATGGCATGTGCAAGTTGCCATGAATGAAAAGAGCTGCCAAATATGTGGTATATAAATGGGAACATGCAGACACCTGGATGCTGCTGTCAATTACACGACCTAACTCGTGCCATTACAAGATTCTAATGGCCTAACGCAGTGGTAGGTGATGTGACTGCTTAACATACAATAGTATAATATCAGAACCTCTTAGGCCTTCATCTTCCAGAAATATTAAGACTCAGCTGAACATAGAAAAGCTAAAGCACAACTAAAGTAAACCTACCCCAACAACCAGACAGCTGATAATACTCCGACCATCCAAAAGAAATCTGGTTTGCACTACATAAAATTCCAACTGGGCAAATAAGTTGTCTGATCCATCCTGTGTTCTCCTGGTATTCCAGCACAACACAGCACAATCACAGCAAATTACTGTAATATGCATAGGGAAAAAGAACAGCTTCCTTCTTGGAATACCAATTTATAGAATACCATGCCTAACATTCCCTTTGAATAGACCACTTTCAAGCTGTTTTAATGAAAAGCCACCTGGTAAGAGGCATTTCCAACAAGTGGCAGTTTGATTAAAGCAGGCTGTGCCAGAACAGGTGACAACATCATAAATCAGGCATGTCACCAAAAAAATAACCTGGGGCATTTATTTTCAGTTGGATGTTGGTTTTCGATTGGGAAGGTTTGCTTTGTTTTGTGACTCAACACTCATCACCAAGCCTACATGCCACATGATGGGCACTTGTGGGTACCAGCACCTGAGAATGATGCATTTGATGTGCTGCCAAAAAGTTAGCTATGATCAAGGTTTCTCGTATTTGAGATTATGCAATGATACTACAGACCTGTAGATTTGCAGCATACCTAAGCCTAAACTCAATTCCTTGAGAAGAAGAACACACAGCAACCACTGAAGGGTAGCTGAAGTATAGCACTCACACAGGTTCAATGTAGGTACCTATTCAGCAGTAATGTCAGCCCTAAAGTGCTTGCAAAGTTACCCTGGCCAAAGGAAACCAGCAATGCCACCAAGAGTAGAGCAAGCTGAGAATCACTACTGGAGGATGCAGAAGATGAAGTCTGCAAACTAGAGACCATGCAGGTTAAATTCTAGGCCACAAATAGATGACGTTGTATACTTCCATCACCCCTCTAGCTGGCTTGCGGGCTTTTTCCCTGCCAAGGCCTGAGGTTGCGATAGCAGCTACTTCTGTGAAACGCCTCGGCGAGCAAAACCAAGAGAAAGGCAACGGGCATAAAACAAACGAGCCGCACTCGCGTAAACACACAACTCCAGCACAAGATACACGAAGAGAGGGAGATGGGAACGAACTCGACCTTCTGCACCGCACGCATCCCTCAGGTGAGCGCAGGGGGGCGGACGCGTAGGGCAAAGGGAAGGACGGCCGCACCACGTCCCCCCACCGTGCGGCGGAGCATCCCCCGACGGCAAGACCCGGAGCGGCCCCATTACGCCCCAGCGCAGCGGGCGGCGGCCTCTTACCCTCGGGCGCTGCGGCCCCGGGCTCCTGGCTGCCGCCGCCTCCCCGAGACAAGAAGGTCCGCGGCAGAAGGAAGGAGACACAGAGCACCAGGCAGGACACTACGGCCACCCTGCGGCACGTCGAGGGCGCCATGCCGGCCCTCCAGCCGCCGGGCAGCCCTTACGGACCGCTCAGCGCCCGCTGGACTCTGCGCAAGCGCGAGCGGCGCACGCGTGCGCCGGGCAGGAAGCTGCGGGGAGAGATGCCGGCAGGGAGGGATGCAGCATCACCGTCCTGCAGCATCACCGTCCTGCAGCATCACTGTCCTGCAACCCCTGTTACAGCTTATGTGCTTCCAACACGGGCTCCTTTAGGCTCTGACCCACCGGCTATGTCCTCATATGGAATCATCCCCTGCCTTGCAGCGTGCAGGGTGGGATGAGGGACGGTCCAGAGCGCGTTTAAAACTAATTCAAGCGCCCTGTGACGACCCTGCAAAATGTAGTCGTTGTAAACGTGCGTGCATTTTCAAGACGCAGCTTGCGATTTGCATAGCGTCAGTGCACTTGTGTGGGTCCATCCTGAAGCCTCCTTCCCTGTGCAGGAGGAATAACGCAGCAAAACAGAGGGGGAAGCTGCTGTTTGCACTCGTTTATTTTCACCAACTTAAGCAAAAGAAAAAAAAAAACACAAAACCTGCCAGTCACGTCAAATTAAATGATACGGTTTTGTATTTCCATTATATTTATATTACGCTATATTACTGTAACTGAATTAGACTATTTTCCATGGGGTCTGGGCTGCGACTCCTGAATTTAACAAGCTTTACGCAAGAGTTCCCTTTAATTACGCTCGAGCTGAGAGAAGAATTACTCTGACTGGCACTGCAGACCACTACAGCAGCAAAATACCACATGGTCTTAAATTACTACAGAAGAGATATCCATTTTCTGGACAACTGGGACCAGACTGACGATTCCAGTAATTGTTCTTATTGAACAGCTTGGCCCTGGGGACCTTAGCAGCCCCTGGACGGGTTCCCACTCACCATTATTGAATTAACCTGGCTGGACCATCTCCTTCCACAGCTCTGCAGCCAGTCAGTCGCTCACCAGCTCTCAGGTTCCTCATAACTGAGCTCCTGGCATTCCCCGCTGCTGCTCCTGGAAGTAAAAGTTGATAGTCTCAGTTCAGTGCTTCACTGTGCTTACTTCCTAACCTTGCCACCAGCTATTGGAGCTTAAAGAGGCAACATGGGCAGGTAGAGGCATTTAAGAAGCCTCGCCCTGATCTCAAATTTGATGAAGCTAACAAATAATAATTAACTCAATCTGTGATAAAAAATGCATTGCTGTTCTCTCATTATCACCACAAGCAGCAGCTTTGATCTCTTCATTGAGACAAAAGCTTTCTTGGTAATCATGCAGTCATCAGCATGACCAGATGCTGAAGTTATCCAAATCATTGGTCCTTGAGCAAAAGCAAACTTCCATGACCATAAGGTGAACATATGCTACTACAGCACTCTTGTAGGGCTCTTCTTGTTCCATTTTGACTCCAGGGATGCACAGAAATGACAACGAGCTCTGAGAGAGCAGCATCACAACCCGAGCCTTTCAGGTGTTAGCTGCAACTGCTGAAGAATGGTTTCACCATTAGGAGTGCCAAGTGTTGTCAGCACAGTTGATTCAAAACAAAGATATCTGGGGGCTTCCTTCTCTTTCAGTGATGAGGTTTGGATGAAATACATTGCCTTTCTGCTCTCATCTTGTTCCTAGGAGGGTCACTGGAAGAAAGAAACAAATGCTGATGGCTATTTTCCCAGTATATTTACCTACACTGTTCAAATCCAAGGAAGAATAGAGAAGCTGATGGCCTGAAATTTACTTTCCATATGAAATCACTGGTTTTCTAAGTCCAACATTGTAGTTGGCCCACGGTCCCCTAAAGAAGCCAACAGCAGCTCAAAGCTAGAGCAAGGAATTTAATATTGGGACTGTACGTAGAGACTCCTTGTGAAGTATTAAGTCATCGAGTTATGTTAAAAACAGAAAACAAAAAGGAAGACTTCATAAATCCTATCTTTTTTCCATAGCCAAATGCAAATCTCTTCACTGAAAGCTTAGGTCATCTTCAGAAGCCAGAACCAGTTTAACATGTGTAGGTGAAAGTATGCACAAAGAGATGCTACTGGGTGCCACAATCTGCAGCTTAATACATGAATACTGAACTATGAATGATAAACAATGCTCAACAATTCTGAAAAACTGGAAAGGCATGAAGGCTTAAGAATGATTGTTAATAGTTTAGTGAAGAGAGAATTAGTGTGAAAGAAGATGAATTAATCATTTTAAGCCTGTCTTCTTTTTTTGTCTGCTCATTCTTGACTGGCCACATATAAATTACTGTAAAAATGAACAACCCTTGAAATGAACGTAAGTTAGGAACAAGTTAATCCAACAAACAAGTTGCTTAAGCGCCTCCTCATTTGTCTAGCACTTGCCAAAATACCTGTCATTACTGGTTCTCTCCCCTAGCTTTGGAAGATGTCTATGAATGTCTCTCATTGCAGTTTCTTAGTAATAAAGTCCGAATGCTGCAGTCTTAGATAAATTCAAACACTAGCAGAAAGTCTAGAAGCTTTTCTTCTGAGGAAAAGTGTAATGCTCTGGCAACTTCCAAGCATATATATTCACTGTGTAGCAAGGACATATCAATGGGTAAATGAGACCCATGCTAATACTGGGAAGACTTCCATGGAATGCTGTGCTTGCTAGCTTCCAGGGGATTTTAGTGTACAGCTCAAGAGCCTAGCTGGTAGACTCTTGCAGTTGCTAAGTCAGTACTACCCCTAAGTGGCAAAAATGGACCACATCCTGTGTGCTTTCTGTGGTAGTACTGGAGCTTCACAAGTAGTTTGGAGCAAGGATGTTGTTTCTTGTCTTCATTGCATGAGCAAATAACATACCTCCATGCTGAGAATTGCAGGGTTTGCACCAAATGAGAAGTGTTGACTAGAGGCTGGCATGTTTTCCAGTTCCATGATGCATTTACGATCACACAAGGGATGGCTCACACCTCGACTGTCAGTCCCCGTGATGAGGAGCACATTAAAGGTGATGGACTCACCTGTGGTCCAGGTGGTGCCCTGCGGAGGGAAGACCCTTTCCCCACATCCTTTTTGCTGACATTAATCAGCAGAAAGGAATCTCAAGTTTGAATTCTTTGGGCCATCCTGTCACACACACACACACACACACAATAAGGGAGGTAGTCCTCTGTCCAATTAATTAAACAAACTGATATAAATTCCCTTCTTAAACTGTACTTTGCATATCCATAATCTCTGCACTACATTTTATGTATACTTTACCCTTGGGTAAAAATTTGTGAGCATATAAGTGCTTTCTCATATAATCTTGCTAAAGCACGCTCTTGCCTATAAATATTCATACCAATGCCAAAGCATTTGCAAGCTTTCCCCAAAGGTGAAATATGTGTAATGTACTTTGCCTTCTGGGTATAAATATTATCCAATACATTTTGGTTAATATGAATACACTAATTATTCTTGTAACCCTTTTTAAAAGGGTCATCCTCATGATGTGAATTTTTTAAAAATGTAATTACAGTAATTGGATACTTAATCTAATTAAAATTGGCTTTATCTTTAATGGAAATTTTTCTAAAGAGGCAGAATGACAATTGACTTTCTGATAATCACTGTTTTCTTTCAGCTAGAGGATGCATTTAGTACGTACAGTAGGAACTAAAGAACGTGGCCTCTTTACTACATGCTTGCCACCTTAAGAGCCAGTTAAATGCTAATCGTATCCATTACCAGGCAAAACTTTCTCTTTCCTTGTAAATAAAAGTTCCGCATCCTGAGTATTGATTTCACTGTTGTTCAGATACACTAAATTTAAGAATTATTTGCAGTGCTGACTACTATGCAAAGCCTACCTTGAGAAGGACACATGCAGTATAGATGATGGAGTGCACCTCACTAAGCATGTTGCTTTAGGTGGCTGTAGGCAGTCACGTATGTGATGAGCTCCACTGCCTTCAGTGAGTGCATCTGCATGGACCGCAGCACCGGTGCATGTAAATTGAAAAATACCATTTTCTGATGCTGTTGAATGGAAAATCAAGAAGAATGAAGCAAGAGAAGAGATAGGGGCTGTGTAAGGATAGAACTGAAGAAGTTAATGGTGCTCGTTTCAGATATCAATGACATAAATGTTTATATCTGAGACACTGTTATTGAGTAGTAGGAAATAGGTACTTCTAAGGTGTAATTCATCTGACCATAGGTGATCTACTTTCAGACCTGATAGTATTTTTTCCCCTTGATGATAAAGGGTACCCAGGGTGCCTTGTCCAGAGATAGATGGAGAATCTGCAAGATATTGGTATTGAGTCAGATGAATGCCACCAACTGAAAAGAAGCATAAAACCCTGTTGCTGGAGCACATCAATTCACTCAGAAAGCAGAAGAGGCGATGCCAGTATTAGATGCCAAGTGAGATTCAAAATTTTGCTTTCTGTATCTCTGAAAATTGAGAAATACAAGTGAAAATTAAGTTGAAAGAGCTAAATAAAATTGCCCTGAGAAAGAATGAAAGAGGAAAATCCTTGATGGGCCTGGTGGTTTTGGAGTGTCCTTGTGACATAGCTCAAAACCGGGGAGTAGCTCCCCTGATAAACTCAAATGCAAATCTGGAAAAATAATAGAAAAAGTAATTTCTGTGAGTAAATGAGTTTGCCCATCTCTGGTGTTGTAACAGGGATGGCACTGACAGCAGAGGTAATTGTCACCTGACTCATGAGCTCTTCTTGTACATTTTGATCCAGTCACTAGGCTGAGCTAACTGAGCACAGTGACTACCATTACCTGGAGAACACGGCTTCACACTGCAATATCTGGAAGCAGATCCTTTTTAAAGCTGTTGTACCTTTCAGGGTCTTTGCTTCCAGGAAAAAGCATTACTGGAAGCCAAGAAAGAAAGAAAGCTTCTAAGAAAATCAATCAACTATTCTGTAGGCTCAGCTTTTCAGCTGAGTGTTCCTCATAGGCTGATGTGTCTTCATGACTGAAGACAGCAAGACATATCACTGAGGAACCAATCGCTTTTTACAAAGAGATTATTTTACAAAATAATCTACAGAATGTTTCAGCACCAATCTGTACACAGTGTGAGTGATAGTAAAGAGGCTTCTAAGTCTGTTCATGAGACTTATGTATTGAGAAAAAACACAAGTTTGGAGTGAAATTATCACCAATGACCAGAATCGTTTCGCTTAAAAGCAGGTATCAGGAATGCATAGGATCAGAACACCAGCAGAAGTATGAAGGAGAGCTTCTAGCTTTGTTTGAAAACTACTAGCACACTAGAACTGAAGACTTCAGCTTCTTAAAGTTTGCTACATCAAAGAAGTTCATGTTTTGGATTTGGACAAAAAACCATGCCTTTTTCTATCTGTTCTATCATAAAGTGTTATCTTTGGGTGAGAAACAACTGAATCAATAAATGATATAATCTGGTGGCCTTCACTAAGTTTAAAGCTCCCAGATTAGAATTGATTGGGAAGGCAGCAATGATACATTCAGGATCTCCAGCAGGGAGAACTGGTGAAAAGAAGATGATAGGTAAGCAGTCTGTACCTGCAATGCAGTTTGAATTTGGTGAGATTCTGTTGCAGTTACAGGTACTGAACACATTCGTACTGCTGGCAGTATTTCAGAAACATTTCAGGCAGAGAAAAGGAAGCTGTTGTAATGATCAGCAGCATGAACTGTCAGTTTCAGAGCTGAAGACCCTTATGCTGTGGGGCCACCAGTGGCTTTAAATACATAAGAAATGAGGGGATAATATCTTGCAAGAAAAATCTGAGCTCCTTAGAAATTAGTTTTTGGGCTGTTGTAGGAATTCCTGGTTCTATTTACAAGGTTGGTTCAAACCACTCTTCTCACAGTTGCTTGTAACTGAGGAATCTTGGCAGATGCCTATCTGAAAGCTTAGAAAAGTAAAAACAATTTGGTTTTCCTATCTGTCTTGGGTAAGAACTTTGCATTGCTGATGTGTGCTGCAGACAGACTTATTGGGAAGCTGATATCAAACACTGTCCTGAGCACAAGAGAAAAGCTGCTGGGGGGAGCAAAAATGTTCTGAAGGAAAAGAAAAATTCTGTTTCTTCTTCTCTTTGTAGACATACAGTTCAGCAGTACAAGTTGCAGAGACTGCAAGGAAACTGACCTTGGTATGTAACACAGGAGAAGTTTTCTTGTCTAAGAGAAGCCTTGAAAATTAAAGAAGAGTTATTGTAGACTGAGAACAAATCCTGTCAACTGGTTATACTGTGCTTTTAAAAAAGAAAATAGAGTCCTGAGGCTGCTTCATGATTTTAGAAAGGAAGGGTGATCTGAAGTAATAAAATTCACTAGCAAGTCTATGGAAAAGCTTTGGTTGAGTATAATGTAAAAACTGTGCAGTAGAAATTAGGCAGTGAGAAACATCCAGCTCTGCCATGGACACAGCCACAGCTTTGACTCAGCTCTGGCCTCAAAAGTTGGGCCTGGAAATAGGCTCAAGAAGGCATAGAGCAGCCAGCAGGCCAAGAGAACTGATGAAGGAGCTGTCTGTCAGTGGGTCATGTGAAGGTGGGGAATCTGCAGAAATATAAAAGCTGAGTACCAGAACTGAAGTAAACTCAGGGGAGTTGTGCTTGGCATCGGGGAGGGTCCTCCAGTAGCACTGCTTTAGTAAGCTGGTGGACAGCGAAGGCTAATTATCACAAGATTACTCTGGAGAGGCCAAGGAAGAAGGCAAAAATACAATACAGTCTCCTTTTGAAAAGAAAAGGTAGCAGTGGAAACCTCTTTACTGCTAAAACCCCATAATCAAATAACAGTTCTGTCTTAGTTATGGACAGCTAGGCTAGCAATACTTCACCAATTCTTGGTGTGCAATTCATCACGTATTTAGGGAACTTAGGATTTTTAAAGACACTCCAAACCACGGGATCATCTAGCTGTTCTCACCATCACCGTTTGACGAGAATAGCACACAACGCTCTGAACATCACATCCATCATTGTTCCTTAGCAAAACCCTTGGAAAACAAAGAGGAATGCAGCCATCTCTAACATCAGGACCAGATATCACAGCAGCACCTAACCCCCTATATTTAAAAGGCTGTCGGCTTTTGTACTTAAGTTCTTGCTCTTGAAAAGTTTCTTTCATCTCAAAGTGAAAATGTTTAATGCACAACTTCGGTTTCTCCAGAAGATGGCAGTGTCACTACAGAAAACAGGAGCAATTGTACTCCTAAGGTGACTGTTCCACTGTTTGCCAGCTCAGAACTCATATATAACAAGTTTGGATTTATTTTTTTTTAAATAAACAATCAGATAATTATGCTTCTGTGACTGTCAAAAGCAATAACAGTAGCACTCATTACAGCTTTAAAGTGTGTCTCGTTTCCCAAGGGCTCACAACAAAGTTTAATTTATCTGAATGGAAACAGGATACATGATTAGGCTGCAATTCATTTCTACCACATAGAGTGTTTGCTATAATTAATTTTTGCTACACGTGCTCACACCGAATGTTGAACTGCCCTCCAAACATTCACCTCATATACTTCTACCTTGGCAGGCACAGGTGTTGCAAGAGTTGCAGTGGCAAGTAAGTAGGTGTTAGATGCTGACTTCAGTCCAAGGAAATTGCTTAGCACATCTGGTGGCACACTGAAGATAAGGGAAAAAAAAACATGCAAACAGATGCACTGAAAATTAGTACAGACTCCAGCACTGCACCAGATGCAATGGCACGGTAACTACAATGCAAAACAAATTGCAGTATGCTAGCTGGAACATATAAACTAGATTCATGCTTTCACAAACTGTGTGAGCTGATACCTTTAATTTTCAGGTTGGGCTTAATTTCTGTTTATTTTTGTCACAACATTTTTCAAGGATTTTGTGTTATGATTACATGTGATTTGCTAAAAATAACCGATCAATGAAAAGATGCAGAACTTACTGTTCTTCTCTTTCCATTCATTTATTATATTTTTAAGTCTTTCATTGAGGGGAAAAAAAAAATAAAAAATCTATTCACACTAAAAAGGCTACCTACCAGTTCAGTGAGAAGTAGGCAAGCAAAGAGTTATTCTACACCCTGCTAACACATTCACATAAAACTCATCCAATTTTGTTAAGACCTTTTGTGGAGAATCAAAAGTCAGTGAAGATTGCATTGTAATTCCTGACCTGAAAGTCACACAGCTGGATTCAAGTAGGCCAGAAATGTGTGCTTTACAGAAACACCTTGTGGATTTTTATTATTTTTTTTTAAGCTATGAAAGTTTTTACAGCTGACCCTGCCCTGTGTACCGACAGCTGAGTCGCTAGTAGGAACTCATGACAGAAGACAATTGATAGCAACTGTCAGATAGTCAGAAGAAGGAAAGAACCACCTCGTTCCATCAGTTTTAGCCTCCACGTTTCCCTTGCAAGGGGGAAAAAGTTACGTGCTGCTCATTGGATCTGAAAGATCTAGTTTAGTGAGGAGCAATCAAGATTTAAATACACTGGAGGAAAATAATTGGCTGCTTGATCCAACAGCACCTTTTGAAGTCAATGTAAAAGCGTTCATTAGCATCAATGAGATTCAGATTAGATCCTTATTTCACAGTCAGCGGTATTATGGCATAATTGGCTGGTCAACAGAGGTTGAAACTGGGAAAAGTGCAGAGTCTGGAACAACATATCAGCCCAGAGTTGGGCAGCACACAGGGAAAGGTGTATTTCTTTCAAGTGCTTCAGCAACGGAATTGTGCTGAGAAACCTTCACATATGTTGTCAACACAGCTGGAAAATACACTGGACCAAAACTGTTTTTTATTTACATCTGTGCAGCCCACACCTGCACCACTCTACTGATTTCAGCACTATGGAAATATACCTAAGATGTGAAAACCTATTCCATCACAGTAAGAACAAATTCTTTCCTGGATCAACTTTCACAAACCATAGAAATTCATCGTAAACCAAGTCACTAATAATTCTGGCTGCTAGACCACCAGTGGCAGCACTCCAAGGTTCTTTATGGCCTTACAAACCTGCACATTATATCATTTACATGGCTCCTAGATGGACTGACAGCTGTCAAGCCAGAAAGTACCATGGCAAAAAATTCAGATATTGCTTACTGTTGCATACATTTGTAGCATTTGGAATAATGTAGCTTTTCTGGAGAAAACAGTTGGCCCAGATGGCCAAGCAATTACACTGGAAATATTTGAAATTCAAAATCAATTAAAAAAGAATTCAGACACGTAGCAAAAGGAAACAAAACAGTACTATGTAATCATCTCCTTACAATTACGACTGTATCTGATCTTAACCCAAATTTCAACTAAGATACGAGATGGAAAATTTACTACTGCATAGTAACATTTTATATACCAGTTACTTTTAGTTCTGAGTGCTGATGACTACGATGAAGTAACTGTTAATAGCACACGGCATTATGTATGTGATAAAAACATCAAAAACCATCAGAAAATCCATATTCTCTTTCTATATTACAAAACTTATAAATAAGATATTTAACTAATAAGCTTTCAAATATAACATTCAACATTTTATATAGCGTACGGGAGGAATAGAATGGGTCAGCGCTAAGAACTAATCAAAAAAAGCTCAGGTCCTGTGCCTGATAATATCCATTATTGTGGGGAGAAAAATGAAAAAGAAGAAACCATGTGAATTTCTTGCCCAGCAGCACTCCAACCAGTCTCGTGAAGGCCATCATATAGCTCTGTGCTGTTGGGTAAGAAAACAGCTAATCAGGGCTTGAAAACTACAAGCCTGCCTATTATCCACACACACCAACCAAGCTCTCAGGAGCCTTGTTATTTCCAGGGCAGCTACTTTCTGTGTGTACTTGCTTAAGTCATATAGTCTCTGTGCCTTTATCCCTGTTTGGTTGTGCCCTTCCATTGACACCCTCTATCAAGACTTCAGTTATGGATCCCTTTTCATATGTTTAAAGCTTGGTTGAGGCCTCTGGGCAAACAAATATTGATTCTGCTGATACGTTATCCCCTCTGGTGAGGAAAGGACTGACATGTATGTCTTGCTGCAGGAAGTCCCACTGTCAAATTGTAAGAGCTTCCAGTAGCACCACAACAGCATACGGATGGAGGGCTTGGCAAAAAGTATAGAAAGAGTGGCTTGTGATTTCCAATGGAAAAGACTGAAAAGATATTCAAGATTAAATAATCTTTGAAATTGCTGCTGTGGGGACTGTTAATACAGAGTTCCCATTAGAAATCTCTCAGGAGATCTTGTAAGATTAAATAAAATTAGCCCAAAGGCCCAAATTCTACCTCCACATCAGGCATCATGCACTGAAATGAAAAAGCCCTTGAACAAGATCAAATTCAGAGACAACTTGGATAAGGTCTGAATGTGTGGGATCGGGGACTCAGATACAAGACAAGTGCTGACTGAGCCAGGAAAGAACAGTTCCCCCATGCTTGCCATACCTGTGCAGCCATCCTCAAAAGCCCTGCATATCCTACAAGGTCTGTCGACCCCCCGGCCCAGCTGTCCTTCAGCTGGCAGTTTTGCTCACATCCATGGTTATACCCTGCAAATTGTGGAGAGAAAATGCATTAAGCCAATCCTGTGAGGACCAAAGTGCCTGCCAAACTTTTCATTTCAGTCTTTGCTGCATGCACTTGACAAAGCCTGGGCACTGCCAAGTGCCTGCACCTGCAAACAATTCCACTGAGCCCTTGGCGCTGCTGGTGGGACTTGGAGCTCAGCAGCCTCTGCTGGTCCATTAACTCCATGGGATGTTTAGTGCAGAGCTAAAATTTATTCAACTGCAACACGTGGTGAAGAGAAAGCACAATACAGATATTAGGGCTGCTCTTGGTAGCAACACTTAGCAATATGCCATTTACCAGAGTAGGTATGAATGTTAGTTAAACTACGTCAGAAGTAGCTGCAGGGGGAGAGACCTCATTACACAGCTACAAAGCAGAGTTTTAAGCAGGTCTTTCCCTTTATGACTACTTAAGAATATTTCTGCAAATTACCTTTTTTTCCTCTCTTAAGAGGTCTAAATATTAGCCCCATTTTCTTTCAGTAACTGATCAGCTGTCTGATAGTGTACAAGGCAGGTGAATGGTTGAAAACAAGCACTTCCAGGCAGTAACTCAAAAAAATCCTAAAGTGCAGACCTAAGTTAGGGAAGAGCCCAGCTCACTGAAAATACAGAAATAAAAGCAAAATCTGTGTCAGCAAGTCACCTGTGTTGTAGTTCATGGTAGCATCACAAGCAGCGAGAGGCAGGTGCCACCACAACCTTGATGGTGGTCTGGCACACTGTGCTGGTACACAGCCCAGGCTGTGATGTAACTTCCCCATCATCCATATACATCCATCAATAAGGGATGGTTTATAGATTGAAATAGAGGATAATGGGAGGATGGTAATTTAAATCACAGTACTTAATTCCTAACATCCCCTTACTTTCCTAATTGCTAAAATACTTAACACTGATTTTATCAATAGTCCATGATAAATAAAATTACTCCATATCTGCTCTTTAGTTAATTAATTACAGGCAGAAATATATATATATATATATATATAATGAAGCCAAAAGTAGATGGAGAACTCAAACTTCTGTTTGAGTCAAAGATGTGACTCTGCCATCAATGCAGTCACACTAATACCATGCAGCCTGCATATTTTTGGGGTTCTTTATTCTCTTTATTTGTAAAGAACAAGCAAGAGGGAAATTAGGCTACAATCCAGGACCAGCCCTTCTTTCAAGCTTTTTTGAGCTTTAGGAGCAAAGAAGGTAAACTGCAACTCAGAGCTATTGTAATCACTGACATTTGGAGGAAAATTCCACTGTTGTAGGTCTACAGCAGAATAAGTAAAACTACAAGATTAAAATTAATATATATATATGTATATATATATAATTCTTGAGAAAATAACTGAACAAGTGCATTAAGAAATGGGATCTGAAGTTAGTTTTACTAGGAGAATGAATAACTCAACTGAACCAGGGGGAAAACACTACTTAGAAGCAATAAATAAATAAATAAATAAACCAAAAACAAACCTGAGTTTGCATCCATCAGAGGATGGTGATGCACTGGAACAGGTTGCCCAAGGAGGTTGTGGATACTCCATCCCTGGAGGCACTCAAGGCCAGGCTGGATGTGGCTCTGAGCAGCCTGGTTTGGTGGTTGGCAGCCCTGCACATGGTAGGGGGGTTGAAACTAGATGATAATTGCTGTCCTTTTCAACCCAGGTCATTCTGTGATTCCACAATTCTGTGGTTCTATAATACATAAAACTGTTTTTACCACAGACAAAAACTAAATCACCCACTAGAACCGAACAATGTGAATTTTAGATTTGCAGCTCATTTACTATCTACAGTGAAACTTAAAATCCAGTTTTTGCTTCATGCAGATTATCCTTCTGAGGGGGGGGAGGGTGGGTTGGTGGGGAGGCAAACCAACAAAAAGCATCAATTTTTCTTTTCCCCAGTCTCTGCAAACCTTCCATAGGCATTGTTACATGTCTTCTCCCTCTCCTTGAAGACAAAAAGTGAGGATGCTTTCAGCCAAAAACTCTGTTACTAATGCTATTGTTTGTCCCATTTCTCCCCGCACCCTACACTTACCTCTCTAGTTCCATGTGATGATTTATTACCAAAGAGCGTATTTTCCATTATAAGAAAGGAAGAGGGGGCAGGCAGAGTACCAAACAAACTCCAGTGGCTGTATTCAAAGTGTAATGCTTCTTATCACAAATAATTTAAAAAATGCAAGAACCCCAATTTGCAGCTAGGAGGCCCACTTGAGGGATCAGTTAAAATTTACTCCTTTATACACATGCCAACTTTGACTTCAAAAAGACTTTATTCCCAAGGATAAACAACCCAATATTTGTGTAATATAATTAAGTGAAGGCATCTTTAAATGTCATACCAGCTTGTGCCATGCTTTAAATTGTTATGCATCAACAGAATTTAACGAGATGGCCAAGGATCCTGCTTCCTGCGTGAATGCGATAAGCCACAAATACTGTATAGCTCTTTAATAGATTGCCAAAATAAAGCATTTTGTATGCAAATTATTCATGGAGTGGCAAAGCTAATATAGTGCCAAAATTACGCCCACCGGTCCTCTGCAATTAGTAGTTAAGTTGAAGTATCTTCAAACTGCAGAATTTCTTTCAGTGTTTCCCAATACTTGAAACATCTTTTCATTTATTTAAATATGAAATAGCAGCTTTTATTTTGCTTTTAAGGTTCAGGGTACGCATGCGCTATAGCAGAGGGTTGGCAGCCAGGATCTAATCAGAAGAACTGCACAGAGGCTACACAGGAAAACAATGCACAAGTCCAGAGACTTGCAAAAAAGTTGGAGGGAAAAAAAAGCTTTTCCTTCCCCAGCCCATGCCACTAAAATAAAGCATGAAAAAATCCTAATGAACACAGCAAAGAATAAAAGATAAGCATCTGGATACTGGCTTGGGGATGGCTCACAGAGCCACCCTGTGCAGTATCCTTTAGTATCTTTCAGAAACCTACCTGTCTGAGGGAGGCACCTAAACCTTTAGCAGTTCTGGGAGGAAACATCCTTGGGTGCAACCAGGTGGAGGAGCCACCCACACACAATCTACTACCAGAAAAATCACTTAACCTCTGACTCAGCTAGAAGAGGAATTTGTGTAGACAGGGATAAGAATTGCACCTTGACAGAGAACTCTTTGGAAGAATTTCCATCAGCTGTTAAGTATTCAGGCAACTTTTCCACTCCTGAGTATCCTTTAGAGCACCATGTGGAAATGAAGCAACAGACAGGCAGGTGGGTCCTGCAGGTCATGTCCATGTGTTGCAGTGTTAACGCCGACTGTATTTTTCATTTACAATCTAATCATGAGAAAAGTATAGTGCATGTCAGGGGCCTGTGACAGTGATTTAAAGAGGCTATGTCAAGTGGTCTGGACCTGAATGCCCTTTCTTGGGTAGCCTGGAAATTTACTGCAAACTAAACAAAAACAGCAACTCTGATTACAGACTATTTTATAGAATATTGTGGAATTCTGTGAACTGTATTCAGTCCAGTGTACTCCAAGCGCTGCAATTAACCTAGGCAGAATGGCAGGATTAAACACAACAGCCCCCCTTTCTGTACTTTGGTAGAGATGAGTAGCAAGAAAACTGCAGTCCCTTGGAGAACAAGTGAAAGCAGCTGTCACCATTTCTGATGCTGCTCTTGCATCCTGCCTTTTTCGTGCTGCTGGTTTGAATGCCTGGCTAGCTGCGGTGAGTCTTTCTGCAACGCACCCAAAGGAAGGCATGAGGAGTGAGTGGCCCCAGCACCTCTGCCCGTGGCTTTGCCAAGCAAACCTTGCGCCGTCGGGACGACTTGGCAGAGCCTATTGGTCAGGGTCCCACACTGAGAACTTGTCATCAATTTTGTAAAAGAATAAAACAAAATTAAAAATGGCAACCAATGAAAATCAATCTTCTGATGCTCCGCTGCCTTAAATACCAGTAGAGCAAACAAACAGCCCTGAACAATACAGCAGAAACCATATATCAATTACCCTAAATGCTCAAGCATTTTTACTTCACAGCCTGCAACATCCACATGTAGTATCCGCACCCACTGCGCCGGGGTGATAATGGTGCCGCATTGTTCCTGGGCGCCTGGCGGCGAGATAAGGGCTGCCTGCACTTAGATGATAATGAAAGTGGGCAGACTTAACATTGTGATTTGAAAATTTCTTGGGTCTCAGAAAAAGGTTCTATTAAGCCCACTGACCCCAATTGAATATTAATTAGCTAATTAACAGATTTATTGTTCCACGCAATTTCTGGAGAGGCAATTTTTTTTTCAAGTGCCATTATTTTTTTAAATTATTTTTTGCATTGTGTATAATTGAATCTTTGCAGCTGCCAGCATCTTCTGCATGATTTGGCAAAAAAAAGAAAGAAAAAGCACTTATAGCTTTACCTTTTTTTTTTTTTTTTTTTTCTTCCCAGACCCAAACGTTTCCAATCGCTTTAGTTACTGCTTGGGGAGGGAGTGGGAAAGAGGCAGCTGATTTATGTCGCAGTCTACAGATTTATTCTTAAAAGCTTAACTTTAAAACATCCACACTTGTTAAAAATTCTGGGCCTATCTTTTAGCCTGAGGTTATTACACAGGACACTATTATTCCTGGGACAGAAACCAAGGTCTGCTTCCCCATCTCACTATACACCATTTTCAATGCTGCACATCTTTCCTCTCTTCTTACCTGCCTGTCCTTTGGCTTTCCCCACACACAACCTCTTCCTGCCACCGCCAGGCAGCCTGGCTCTATCTTTCCTGCAGCACACTCTTTGCGTGAACCAACACAAATCTCTTCTTCCAGCAACTTTTTGTCTCCGCAGGTGAATCCAGAGAATGCAAAGTGTTTTTCTAATTGCTAAATTATTGGTAAAAAAGAGATAGGATGTTATATCACCATATGGATGATTTCATACAAGTTGGTTTTGCACAGACCTTCTTAAGAGCTTCATGCTGAATTGCACAATAACCCACAGCAGTCACCCACGTGATGCTGTTATTAGGGCAGGTAAGTCCACTGCAGATTTCTTACATATCCTATATGGCATAATATCTTTTCCTGAAGAATCAAGCTGTCTCTTAAATAGACTGTTATTTTTCTAGTGCCGTCCAAAGACACTAACATAAGCAGCCCTTAATGCTCCAGAATTAACAACAAAGATATCCTTATAGCTTTTATTGGAGTATTTCAATGCATAACACCATTATCCCATCAGAAGTAGAAAAGGGATAAATAATATTGTGTTATAGAGCAGACAGTATGGCATTTATGTGGTGTAAGAGAACACTCAGATCTCTTAAATCCACATTTTCCTTTTTGATGAAGCTGCAGGTGCTCAGTGAAATAATTAACCAGTATTTTCTAAACAGTTCCTACTTCAACAGCTCACTGTTGTGCTGGAAACTTTGGTGACTAAAAACACACTGCTAATTTAAGGAAATGCTGTGCTACAAAACTGAACAAATTAAAATACATGAGGTATCTCTTTCCAGTGTTACAGGTGAGAATGGCCCAGGTTGTAAACCGTACTGCACAATGACAGAGAAATAGCATTTCTTCATATCCGACATTTGCGAGAAGCATTGCATCATTCAACATCCAGAATAGAGATAAGCAATCCAGAAGAAGACAAGCCATAAGAGACAAATCTGGACCCTGCTTACAAGTTTTATCGGTTATGGAGAGCAAAAGTGCTTGTGTCCAGACAGTTTTGTCCATCACAGAGAGAAAACTGAACCAAAATGTTCACATCTGGGTCTAGTTCTCTTATTCCCAACACTTTGCCCAAGACTCAGCTTAGATAATACATCTGGATATAGATACCTACACAAGGCATCAGTGAAGTTCATTAAGAGTTCCACACAGCGTTCAACACAAGAATGGCCTGGGAGAATCAAGGTGTTTCAATGAAGTGCTGCTGACATGACCATTTAAACCGCCTGATATTTTACTTTAAATTTTTAGATGAAATATTACATGAGCTCCGAGGGAAAATGAAGAAGAACACCAAGAGATGTGATTTCTACTTACATACAAAAATATAAAGAATAGGGAAGGAGAAGCATAAAGCTTGCAGTAGGATTATAGAGATATGTGAACTATGTTAGTGAAGAGCCTGGACTAGACTCATCAAAAGGTTGGTGGATATTATTTCATATTGACTCTGACCTTCTACTCTAATGTAATTACTAGGAACAATTTAAATAACTCTTTTTTCCATGAGGAAAAAAAAAAAAAGAAAGAAAGCATTTTCCATTGCTTAAAACTGGAAAACAAAATGTTTGATTGAGGTCATCTTGACATCCATTAGTGTGATAAATGAAGTGGAATTCAAGGCTGCTCCATTATCAAGGTTCATTTTCGTTGTTCAGATCTGGTTTCTCCCCCCTCTCCTTTTTTTCCTTTTTTTTTTTTTTGTAACAACATGGCCTCAGACTCAAGGCTGATTACAATAATTACATTTTCTACCCATAATAGTACAAATGATTCAAAGAGTTATTCAGAATGTTTCAATGTCAGCACTTAGATAAATGCTCGTTCTTTCCTAGGGATTGCATTTTTTATGCAGAAGGTTAGTTAGGAGCAGCAATAACGGTATAGCTGTCAGAAAGCCGAGAATTTACGTGCCCAGTAACTACATTCACAATTGTTTGGTACTCGGCATGGCAACAAGACTGAATGGGATACTAGATAATTTATAACTGCTCCCCAATACAAGAAGAACAATTATATTGTGTGCAGTATAAAATGGCCATTATTTAGCTCAATTTTTAAAAATTATTTGAACAAAATGCCTATCCTTTGCAGGGCTATTTTCTTCTCGCCTCTAATTAGATACCCGAGGAATACAGGATCTATAAATTTTAGCCAACAAATATATTTATGGAATTTTAATTTGCTACCTGTATACATCTGCCATAAACCCTGTGAGCCTTCTTCAGAAGGTTTTTAATCTTAAAGGGAGAAAATAAAAGAGAGAAGAGAAGAAAAATTAAAAAGAAAGTGAAAGAACGCAATAGTTGTACCACAGCTAGCTGCCATTTTTCTGGAAAGCAGTCAGACCCAGACTGTACGTCTCTCCTCTCACACTGTTAAATTACTACTGCATGTTTTATGAGGACAAGTTTGCTGCAGCAGACTTGACAAATTGCTTCTCCTTGCAGGGAAGAGCCTCGAGCAGACCAGGGTCCACAGGAGCCTCTAGCACTTGGCCAGAAGCCTCAGTCCCTAACCTTCCCCTTTGCTTTCATAATGAGTGGATCAAACTGCTGTGTAGGAAATCTTTTTATCAAAATCATCCACGTAGGAACTTCAGAATGCCACAGTAAATAATAAAACACCCCAAACCAGTCCATGACATAAATGACTGCCCTTTTTCCTTTGGGAACAGCCTAAGAAGAAAGGTTTCATAGCAGCACACTGTACCTGACTGCAATTTTGGTAGTATGAAGTTCTCTGAGAAACACATTTTAGTCTGGAGTGCAAAACTGATTTCCATTCACAGTGCAGGGGGTCCCTCATCTTCCTTTTCTTTTAAAGTATTTCAGGGGCAAGCAAAACACATAACTGATGATGTGAGGTAAGTTAGGTTTCACCAGTCTTTGCACAATTTCCTTGTAAATTACAGAATTTAGCTTGGGAAGAGACAAATAGATGGTGGGAAGCTTAGACTTGTTCATATTTGTGCTCTGTTAAAGACACTGTCACGGAATATCCCCAGTTGGAAGGGACCCACACAGATCATTAAGTCCAACAACTGCCTCCACACAAGACTACCCAAAAATCTAAATCTTACACCTGAGAGCATTGTCCAAACACTCCTTGAACTCCAGCACCTTTGTGCCCAAGGGACCTGTTCCATGCCCACCTCCCTCTGGTGCAGAACCTTTCCCTAACACTTCCCCAGCACAACTCCATGTGCTTCCCTTGAGCTTCATCACTGTCACCTGAGAGCAGAGCTCAGCGCTGCCCCTCTGCTCCCTGTGAGGAGCTGCAGCTTCCCTCAGCTCTGCTCTGGGCTGAACAAACCAAGAGACCCCAGCAACCTCTCATACATCCTGCCCTCTTGATCTTCGATCATCTTTGCAGCCTTCCTTTGGTTCTCTAATAGTTTTATGTCCTTCTTATATCAAGGTGTCCCAGCCTACAACTCTGTCAAGACCCCTTTGCAAAACCTTCCTACCTTCAAGGAAGTCAGCAGCTCCCCCTAATTTATCATCATTCACAAATTTACTTAGTATTCATTGAAGTCTTGAGTCCAGACCATTTATAAGGACATTAAAGAAAACTGACTGCCTTGCCAGCCATGCTGAACCCCACCCGATGTAACCTCATTTACCATAACCCTTTAAACCCAACCCAATAGCCAGTTCTTTACCCATCACCTTAAGTTTTGCTCAGAAGTATGCCAGACATTTTGTCCAGATGGACCCTGTGAGAAGCAGTATCAAAAGCTTTGCTGAAATAAAAAAAAAAAAATTACAACAGCTGGTTTCCTCTGATCAACTGAATAGGTAAACTTGTCATAAAAGGAGATCAAGTTTCTTAAACAGGATTTTCCCCTCACAAACCTGGGTTGGCTGTGACCAATGATGGCATCATCATTCAGGTCTTTTTCAGTAACTCTCAGAGTAGTCTTCTCCATAATTTTAGGAGGTACTGAAGCAAGACTGACAGGCCTGTAATCACCAAAGTCTTTTTTCTTACTCTTCTTGAAAACTAGGACAACACTTACATTATGAACACCTAAATTTTTTGCCAATTTTGAAAGGAAATTTACTATGCTATTATGAAGGTAGGCTTTCAATTAAAGTCTAAAATTAGGCTTTCTTCTCTTGAATGAGACCTTAAAATATCTGAAATATATTAATCTAATCTAGCCCAAGACTCAGTAGCTTCCATCAACATAGAGCCAAGTGGAAACACATTTCATTAACCTTCCCATGGGAAGGAGGAGACTGCCATATTCAGATCTCAAAAGCATTTAGCAGAAAAGAAATGTTGATTTAGAAAGTCCTGCACAGTAATAGTCATTACAGCAATGACTCACACCCTCTGAGGATGATAAAAAGGAGATCATGGTGTAAGAGGCACCCCTAGAGAAGGAGGGATTGGAGGCAGTTTGGTGGCTAAGGATCTCCACAGCGTATCTGAAGAGATATTTGAGGGATATGCCACTGCAGTCCAGTGTTGCATACCAACACCAGAGGTGGACTGTCCAAACCTACCTCTGATACCAGGCACCTTTACAATTGCAGACAGTAAGCTGTGATAAAGTGCAAAGATGTACACAAGGATTTCGCATGATCGCACCTGCATCTGTCTCACTGTGAACCCAGTCACATTTCTTCTAATGGGATATAACAGATACATAGTATATAAGAGAAACTTGTGACTGAGCAGTCAGAAGAGAAGCCGCAGCAGTGTCCTTCCAGCATTTTAACAAGAACATGCAACAGAAGTTCCCACCTGCCCTGTCCTTATTATAGTCCAAGGGTATGGACACAGGAGAGCACTGGGATGAGAGGCTGCGCTGAGTGCAATTAATTTGTATCTCCATTTAAATAAAACCCTCTCATAGTCATGGCTGGGGAGGAGACAGAGCCACTTGGCAAACAAAATTGTATTAAGTGCACTCCACTAGAAATGTTTATACTTTGTCCCTGAGAAATGTTTATTCTGGAGTACAGTATTTAGCTTATCAATTTGAAGATGAATGACGTTGAGAGGACTACAGAGGTTTTCTTATTTCAGAAGCATTTGTTAAGTGCTCAGCATCTGCTGTGGCTCCAAATTCAGGGTAAGCCATCTTCATCTAGAAGTGAGCAGAGCAGAGCGTGCTGGTGGGGACCTTCCAGCTAATGCCCAAAAGATCAATGAATGCTTGGGGGAATTTCTACCTTCTCAGACTCTCCTGGTGCTTAATTGGTTTCAGGAGGCTAAAATTTTGGGTTTTACTATGTGCTAACAGTGGGGTTAGGGTGCCTTGTAAACCTGCTTGCATGAACTATGTGAGTCCTTTGCTTCCTACTCAATGCAAACATCCACGTATTTGAGGTCACACTCAAGTTTTATGTTTTATACTATATTTTATATAATATTACTTATATTCCTTGAGAGAAACCATACAGGCCTTCCCAAGATGATTGCTTCACCAGGTTTCTCAAGCTATTGCAAAAAGATGAAGGAGTGGGGTACTTTGAGATGTATCTCCACAAGAAAAAAAAAAAAGAAATAAAAACCTTAAATGTTATCTCTACATCCGCTGCAAGGGAGAGAATCACTAAATAAAAAACAAGGGTAGGAGCAGAAAGGGAAGGAGCACTGCTCTGCATAACCTCCATCCATAACATCATATTTGATCTTTTTGAGGTTCCCAGAGAGACAAAGAGAGAGGTGAGGTATGAACTCAGGAATAAGTGTGCACTTTGTATCCTCGTCATATGATGAATGCTAACATTTTACCAATATATCTTCAAAAGGTTTAGCAAGGGAAAAACCTGCCTGAAGCCCATAGCTCAGGTACCAGACAAGAGATGATTTTCAATGAGTAGAGACATGAAGGGAAAAAAAAAAAAAAGCCACGCAGGTGCAACCACTACATGCTTCCTCACCCATCAAGACAAAGTGTGAAGGAGAGGTGACCTGGTATGGGAGTGTAAAGGTTGACAATATAAAGATGTTGACCAAGATGGTGATAAACAGTCAAAGGTTATTAGTAAAGAAAACTCACCAATGTTGATGCCTTGACCAGATAGCTGAGGCAGTCTCCACTGGGGAGCAATCTCCAAGAGATGCTGCCTCAGTGGTGGTCAGCCCTTAAATGAGGTCTCAGAGGAGGTGGAGTCGAAGTCCACCCCTTCCTGGAGCACAGCTAGATTACTCTCACCTGTGCTCCCGCAGCTGACCCAACACTTGCTTCAGCTAATTAATCAGAGGTTCAAACTGTGATTACCCATACAGGGAGGCAAGAGGAGAGATTCAGCAGCCAAGTGGTGAGAAGGAGGAGGAAGAGGAGAGGCACAGCTCCTTATCACATCCTTAGCACGAGGCATAACATCAGTCTCCATTACTGCTTCTATCCCTCATATTTCTCCACACACTCAGGAGCTTTGCTTTACAATAGACCTGGGTGCATAAATCACCTTGGGAGCAGTAGCATTGCAGTTAATAAAGAAAATCATGCATACACAGCATGAGAAATGTGCCAGACATCCAAAATACATGGAAAACTCCACAACTCGTGGTCACAAGCATTAAATGAGGTTCTAAAGCTTGTCACCTGCTTCAGCACGTGTCAAGTGCAGACTTGATGCAAGACTAAAGGAGAACAGTTTGTGAAGGTGGGGTGCAATTTGTCACATTCTGGGAAATTCATCACTCTATGTTGGACAAACTTGCAGCAAAAATAGCCAGTGATGGCGTGAGCGTTTTAAAGGAGGCAGCTACTCAAAAACTGCCCTGTATTAGAAATAGAAAAGAGTGGGCAAAAAAAGAAAAGCTCTTGGATAGAAGCAGCACATCTCAGCACAGGATTTATGCAGAGGATCATATAGATGTATGAAATCCTAACACCAGCAATTTCAATCTCTTATTTTCAAAGTTGGCAATAACATTCAAACACCATTATCACTTTTAAGGTCTCCCCACTCTTCTCAGCATTCCAAGCAGTCAGAGTTGTTATTCTCCACCCATAACAAAGGAGGAAATTCCTTCATACCACATTGTAATCGTGCAGGCACCAGGTAGGTATGCAGAAAGACAGATGACCGCACTCCTGCTCAGACACAAGTTTCTCAGCAGCTAGCACTAATGTAAAAGGGGAGAGAGGGATTTTTAAGAAGTAATCCTAAGGAGCTGCATCAGATCTGAGATGGCTGTGTTGAAGCACTTTGGAGACATTAAGTAATGAGCTCATTCTTCTATAATGAAAACAGGACAGAGAAAAGGATTCATTTAGTAAAATGCAAGGAATTGCTGTGCTGACCCCAGACACAAACAAAATACAAAACAGCGATGCCAATCTGCATTAACTCCATCTGAGTCACCCAAATTCATAACATTGTAAGCCAGGCTGTCCTTACAAAGTCTACAGCCAAGTTATAAGTACAAGGGATCTGAACCGTGGGACCAACATCCCAGCTGATACACATCCACTTCACCCTACTGAGAACAGAGAACTACTGCATCTAGGAGATCTTGGTCCAAAGGATGCATAACTTTTTTTTTTTTTTTCCCCAGTTATTTAATTTAGATAAATTGTACCTCATTGTCATAATTAACCTGTTTGCTATCTTCAAATTAGCAGAGAAGGCAGACCCTGATAGTGGTTTTTGCTCCTGGCAATGAGACTTTGTTAACATGACAAAGCTCAGGAGATCCTAAGCCTCCTCTGCTAATGAACTGACTGTGCCAAGCAGTGAACTGTGGACACAGTATAAAAGTTCTTTTCAATACATCCATGAGGGCCATCCCCTGCGCATCTTAAGGGGCTCCCAAAACAGAAAACAACTGCAGGCATCTTGGAGAGGTTCTTGTTTTGGATGTGGCTGTTTAAAGTTGCTAGTGCTACTATCTAACCCATTCATGTATTTAGGCTTTCCTCATGGCAGCAGCAGGACACGGTGTACCCAAAGGAGGAAGCATGCTCTGGGGCCTCTGAGCATGGCTGTGTGGTTTTCCAACTACTCAGAAGCTTACATTGTGCCAACAACCACATGCCAACACCACCCATACTCAGGAACCCCTGTTGCCTTCATGACAAACCCACCAGCACACCACCATGCACATGGGGAACCCCAAACCCAAACCATTCTGACTATATTGGCCCTTTACAGATACCTCCCGCTCACAAGAGTGGCAATTGCACAGTCCCTGATGTTGCATAGAGGTAAGATTTATGTGGTGAGGGGGGCTAAACGCTAGCACATTGGTTTGAACAACTGGATACTGTCGGATTTATACTCCATTTGGGATGATAATGAGGTGGTTAATACAGAAATACAAGACAGTAATAAACCATTGACTTTTATAGATCTCTGTGTGGGTCTGAATCATCACTTGGAGAGCAGGAGATCAGTGATATACAGCAGCAGCTCATCCCATTCTCCTGCTACCACCTGGGTGAGCACAGCCCAGCAATTCCCCTCTGCAGCACATGAGACTATGCATAAATCCTGTGGTGCTGCGGGGAATGTGGTTATCGGGCAGCGCTTTGTTAATGGAATAGGGATCAACTAATCTCAATTAAAAGCACGTTCTTCTTACATAGATATCCCTTTTCCTCCACACAAGTTCTGCTCATTCTTAAACCCCTTAATTATATTGAAAAGGCAGGCTAGCGGCTAAAGACAGATTTCATTGCTGGCTTAAAGCTAAAAGGAGGGGGAAAATCCGGTTTTCTGATGGGTGAGAAGGAGTACTAACTGATCTATCTTCAGACCACATAAAGTAACCTGAACTTGCATTAAAGTCATTATAATTTCAAGAGAAAAAAAAATTACGCAAACAAAAGATGCATGAAAATTTACAGGAGTTCAAGAAAAGGAATAGAACAAAGTCATGGCAGAAGTGTTCTCTCAAGAAGCTTCACCCACACACTGCAGACCCACCACAATGGCCTGTAGGCAGCAGGTAGGCAGATGGACCAGATGATCTCAGAGGTCTTTCCCAACCTTAACGATTCTGTGCTTCCATGAAATGTGGAACACCTCATACCTGAGAGCAGTCCCTATAAGCAGTGGGGCAGCACTGTGCATTCCCAAACTCTCCCCTCACATATGAGTGGCTGGGAAACCCAGCAGTCACAGTGCCTACACATCATACAGTTAGTGCTAATCCACCCCTTCCCTGTCTCTCCTGGCACAAGAACTTCCACAGCGGCTGCTTGGGTGCCAGGATCCCCTTCCTCCTGCAGGCTACCAACTTATTTGACTCCACCAGGGGTGCAGTAGATGAGGATTTATACTATGTAAGAAAAGAGATAAAATGTTAAAGGAAATGGCCCAGAAATGCTGAAATAGAAATGAAGGGCTGAAATAATTTACTAGCACTTTATGCAGTGGCATAGATATAACAAATACTAGTTTGTTTTTTTATTGAGAATCCTTTTTCTTCCCCAGAAAATTGTTTATGCAGAATCTCCTGAGAAGCTTCATTTTTTATTTATATATCTATATATAAGAGAGGTGGTAATTTGAAGCCTTCCAAACAATCACCTGTAAATTATTATATTCCTAAGCAGCCATATACACCCACGAGTTAGTGCCAGGACACTGAAGCTGTATGCAAAAAGTCCTATTTATCCTGCTCCAGGCACAGGAGGAAATATGCTCCATTCTATAAGGAAATCTCTCATTAACACATGTAGTTAATTGAATATAGAAGAGAGCCCTTCAGAAGGCCAAGGATGACTGGACATTAATCTGCTAAGCAGCATGATTTACCACACAGTGATACCCACATCCATCCCTTCCACCAAGGGCACAGATTTAACCCCTGTGCAGAGCTGAGCAAAACTCAGGATATTTCTTGCTCTGCACACGTGCATCTGGATGCAGCATGGAGAGGCACTGCTTGTAGAGCTGGATGGCAGCAGCAAGAAAGATGCACAAAACATAAGGGAAAGGCAAAGTGATGGGGGAAGGTGGCTGCAGGATGGAGAGGACTGAGCCCCATAGCTATGGTAGAGACATCACTGTATGAGCAAGTGTATAGGCAAGCCTAGCTCCCAGCTCTGCACCAGGGACTGGATGCCCTCTGTCTCCTGCTATGTGCCCGACAGTGATGAATCTTAAACTAAAAGGCCAAAGGAATTTATTGTCCTCCATTAGTCTGATACAATGCAATTTATTTTTCAACAGCTTCTCTCATGCAAAAGCATTGCAAAATGATTCACAACAAATCACAGCCGCCTCATGCAAATTTGGGCAGCTCATATCCAGCCTGTTTGTAGCAGTGAGAGGTGCCCCACTGGCTAGAGCACAGCTCAGGAAGTTAATTATCTGCAGAAGGGGTAATTGCATTTTGTTACAGAGAACTGGCAATTGGTACAGGGTAAATACAGGGAGCAATAGGCACAGGTAGAGCCAGAGGGAAGGCTGTGGGGTTAGGGACACTGTATAATCAACAAAAATAGAGTAGTATGGTTAGAAAGAGATAATTGGAAATAAATGAAAAATGCTTACCTGTGCAGGCTCACAGGGAAAACACCAAAATGAGCAGCCTCCAGAAAGAGATCCTTCCCTAGCCACAGTCAGCCCTTAAATGGGGTCTAGGACAGGTGCAGCCAAGCTCCAACCCTTCTGGTCACACAGCTCAATTGCCTTCACCTGTGCTACCACAGCTGATTCAGTGCTTGCCTCTGGTGGTCAATCAGAGGTTCAGGCTGTGATTCAACAGTTCCCATACAGGCACAAACCAATGATAAGGTGAGGTGAATCATGAATAGCAACACTGAGGTGTTTGGGAGGAGAGGAGCACACAGGATAAGAGCTGTAGGGAAGGTGGTCCTGGGGCCAGGGAAGAGGACAAACCACTGACATGGTAGGGAGCCAACATGAGGCCTGGAAGATGGGAGAGATGCAGGGACTGCATGGGGATGAGCTAAATCCTATGGGTCAGGATCTATCCCAATGCATTTTCACAAACTCGAGCAATTTCTCAAACTCCCAACACCAGTTTGCTGGCAGAACCTTTCTCCCTGAGCAGGTGTTAGGAGAACTTCATGCTAACCTGATGGATGGGCTAAATGAGCACCTCTCACCAGCCCCGCTGACTGAGCACCTCTCCTGCCTGTTGGGTCAGCTGTGCTGCTGGTAGCTCTCATTCTCACAAAACCAGGACAATTCTTCTGGGGTTACTGCATGGAAATCTCACCCAGCCCCTGTTCCAGCTTCCCCATTTTAATAGTGCCCAGAGGCTGCAAGTGACCAACGCCGCAGCCTTTTGTGAAGCTGAGGAAGGATTTCTCCCTCCCATCCTACTCATTAGTCCTAGAAGGTTTTTGTAATTTTATCCAGCAGTTCAATAATCATGGTACTTCAGCCGTTTCTGAAATGGACAACAACTCTGAGAGAAGAGGACTTAATAGAAAGCTCATTCCTTATTTAAAAGCCAGAATAAAGTTATCTGGGGAGAAATTAAATTGTGTCAGCGTAAAGCCAGGAAAGCAGAGGAGTACAGGGGCCTTGGGGCACCCTGGCTGTGCACATCCTTGGGTTGCATGAGGTTTTTCCAGAGACATTATTTCAATGCAGATGCTCCCAAAAGCAAAGCATCCCCCACAGTTAATCCTATACAAGTTGAATTTTTTTTTTTTATGCTCAAAAAGAAACAGCTTGTGCTGCGCCAGAAATAAATGTTTTCTTTCTGATTATTCTCATTGTTGAACCTTCATAAAGTGGAGAAGCCAGTGGCAAAGTATGTCAGACGTGTCTGCTAAGGGGTTAACATTTGTAAGATGAATGCTGCAAGAACTTTTTTGGTATTTTTAATTAAAAAATATATTTCTGGAGCAAAAACACAAGCAATAAAGAGTGTTTGCCTGTTGGGAGGCTTGTTTTGTAATGCGGTATGAATAACCAGCTGACAATCCCGTTTTGTGTTTTCTCTTCCTATGGCCAATGGCCAAGAGCCAGCCAACTTTATTGTCCTTGAAATGTCATGATTTTGAGTATGCACAGAATCCTTAACTGCCCAAATTACTGCATAACATTCCTTTTTATTATATGGCAACAATGTGATCCTGGGCTCAAAGACTTACTAGTTAAGAAGATTATGTGTTTTCCTTTTTCTGTTTTGTTAAAGTGCCAAGTCTTGCATTTTTGGCATCTTCTAAAGAATAAAATGTCTTCTGAAATATTCTCTCAGAGCACAGAAGTTACCTCAGAGGAGCTCAGAAATACAGTGCTTTTCAATACTTTCTCATTTACTCAGAAGTTCAGACGCATTTCTTTTCCTCAAAAGCTTCCAATTTTTTCCTCTTTGTGCATATTGACAGAAAAAAAAAAAAAAAGAAAAAAAAAAAGATTGTCCTTCATAACTTTGCATGGCGTTACTCTGAAGTTAATTTATCTCTCTTTCCCCCTTCCCAAGTGTTGCGAGCAGGAATACATACGCCCAGTCACCTCACAGACCTGGCTGTGCTGTGCTGTGCTACCAGGACACGGCATATTGGTTGTGCAACAGTCCAAAGTATGGGACCAGTGGCACTGGCACTGGTTCTGCCCATTGTCATACTAAAGCATGCACAGTCCAGCAGGGAAAACTGATATCTAGGATTCAGCTACGTTCCTCAGAGGGCTAAGGATCAGCAGCAAAGAGGAATAGCCACTTGTATTGGCACACGTTGACTTGCTGGAGAGGAGCTCTGCAGGGTGGGAGCTGTGTGTCCTGGTGGACAGCAGGTGGCCATGAACCAGCAGTGTGCCCCTGTGGCCAAAAAGGACAATGGTATCCTGGGGAACATGAAAAAGAGTGTGGCCCGCAAGCTGAATTGGGTGATCCTCCCACTCTACTCTGCCCTGGTGAGGCCACAGCTGGAGCACTGCGTACCATTCTGGGCTCCCCAGTTCAAGACAGGGATCTCCTAGAGAGCGTCCAGTGGAGGGCCACAAAAAAGACGAGTGCCTCCTGTATGAGGAAAGGCTGATAGACCTGGGGCTGTTCAGCCTGGAGGAAAGAAGTCAGAGGGAATCAGCAATACTTAAAAGCATCTGCAGTGTGGGAGTCAAGAGGATGAGGTCTGGCTCTCTTCAGTGGTGCCCAGCAACAGAAATAGGGGCAATGGGCACAAACTGGAACACAGAAGTTCCATCTGAACATGACAAAAAGCTGCTTTACTGTGAAGGTGACAGAGCAGCAGAACAGGCTGCCCACACGTTGTGGAGTCTCCTCTCCTACCTGTGCAACCTGCTGTAGGGAACTTGCTTTGGCAGGGGGTTGGACTCCTGATGTCCCTTCCAACCCCTACAATTCTGTGATTGTATGATTTCCATCCTAAAGCCATTTCCTGTATAGACTGTCAACCAGGGTAAAGTGTTGTCTATGGCTCAGCTATATTCCTGGAAGAGCTGCGACTGCACTCGTGCTGTTCTGAATACAGCATTTCCAGGACATTCTCCTTCCCCCATGCCCTGCATTGGGGCCATGCCCCCACCCCATGCCCCCAGCCACACACAGCAGAACAAAGCAGCATGAGTGAGCTCTGCTTGGCGACGGGAAACAGTCTGTGAGCCAACAGAAGTGGGCTGAAATGCAAATATAGCATTTCTTGTAAAGTAAATTAAGCTAACAACGTGGTAACAAAATGCTGTTAATATTAGATTAACTTGTTTGGCAAGATATGAAATCAGAGGAGCTGGGTTGTCGATAGTGGAGTGTTCAATAACACTAATGCTGCTCGGGGAAGTATAACATCCCTCTGAAACACAGATGCACGAGCACAAAAATTAAGACTGGAGGAAGAGCCAGAATCTGAGCAGCAATTACACCAGCATTAAAGATGGATAGAGAGGAAGGTTGAGATTTTTGATTGCCTTTAAATACTGCCTTGTTTTTAATCTCAGAACCAGGCTGTGCTATGATCAGCCATTAGCTGATCCCAGATTTCAATATTTGCAGTGTGAACTTAAAATAATGCTTTGAACTGAGCTAAGGAGGTAAATGGCACCTAATTCAGAGGCTGAAGCCAGCTGTGTGTGTGTGGGATGGGCTGTGGAGTGACAGGGACCTGAGCAGAGGAGTCACCCACAGCCACATCCCCAGTGCTGGCACTGAGACAGAGGCGTAAATGTCACACAGAACGGCAGTGGTCACTAAACTGATTAAGCAGTGGTTATCTTTAGCAGTAAAAAGGCTATCTGCTAATACTAAGTGATTAGAGCCTAAAATGCCATTTACTCTGCTCTGATTCCTTGAATGAATATTTATGCCAAGTGATGACTATAACACCATCAAAAGGTTCTCCTGCTCTGTTCTTTAGAGTGAAAGTGATTATTCAACAGCAGGTCTGCGCTCCAGTACTTGTTTCTATTAAGCAAATTTGCAGCGTTCAGACAAAAAATCCTGATTGCATCGTCCTCCTGGGAGTTTTATTTTTAAAGAACTCACACTCCCAGCACTCCCAAGGGCACATGCTGCTGCAGGTGGGCCATGTCCACAGTACAAGGACAGGAGAGGGTGACAGGGATGCTGCATAATTTCTCTATGGTATTTTGTGTGAGCCAACTCACATTTAACTGAACCTTTCAGGATAGGAAGGGATGGGCAACAATGCTCTGCGCTCTGCTCTCATGTCCCCAGCCCTAATTTCCTTGACACCACATTACCATGCTGACAGTGCCATAGAAGCCACTGAGATGTGATCTTAGTAGAGTTGTTTCAACTCACCCGTCCCAGTCACCACTCTCACCTCTCCATGAGCCATTCTTTTCTCCTGCACTGTCTTCTGCTCCTCTCTCCCCACCTCCTGGTTGTTGGTTGGCTTAATCTGTTGCATTGCAGAACATCAAGGAAAAAAAAAACAACAAACCACTTCTAACACTATTCTGCAGCACACCCTCATCCCAAACTGCTTCCTCCTTATCTTCCTTCCATCATCAGTTAATCATAAAAAAACTATTTTTGCCTTACAGCAGAGGAAAAATATTCAGTGTGCGACCCCCTGCTTCATTCACTCAGGTCCCAGGGATGTCTGTAGGTATGTTTAAAACCTGCTTATCATCAAGCCTAGGAAATATGGCCTTTTACCGCATTAACAAACCACAGCTAAGATGACCAGGAAACATTCATAATTTTTAATTCACACCAGTAATAAAATTGCATTACATTTTTCATAAAATAAATGTTCCAGTTTATATACAGAAAACAGACTGTACAGAGCCCTCCCCCAGACCCCGGAAACTCACAAACATACAGGCAATGCAGTGCTCAGCTAAGCAGGCACAACTGTACATCTAAAATTGTAACTGCTTTGTGTTGGGGTGGGGGGAAAGTACTACAATGTATATAGTCCTCTCTGGACCAGAATTAAAAAAATATTGCAGGCAAGCTGACAGACGGCTGGCTGCTGGCACGGCCGGGCGCCCATCCACAGTGCTCCAGCGAAGCAGGGATCGCTATTGAACCTGGGACTCGAAGCTCCCATTCAGCTGCCCTTCCTCATAGTCCATCTGACACAAGATCATGTTGTTCTTCAGGAAAAACTTGTCTCCCACACAGAATCTGGAAGACAGAAAGAATTAACTGGTTTCATTATGCACAGGAGTTTTGGCACTGGGTGATTTTATTATGGAAGGAAAGGACATTGCTGCTTGGAGCAGAGGGCAGCCAGGGGCTGAGGCAGCTGAGTGGGACATCCCTGCAGTACAGAGCCTGCGTGAGGCCTGTGCTGGTCCTGTGCTTCCCCAGCTCCCCCCGGTAAGGCATTATTTGCACTCATTTCCAGGCAAGGACTGGCTATTAAGTCCTTCCTCACCCCCTTGTGTACAGTGCTGAACAACAAATAGAAATTTCCTGATGGCTGGGCTCCTAACCTTTATCTTCATTGAGCGAAGGGCACCGCTCTCCATATACCATGTAAATTGTTCTGTTTGTATTGAAGTTGACAGAGAGGCTTGTGATATTTAACAATTTTATTTGACCATTAAGGTCAAAAAAGTTCCACATATAATATTGGAGAGGTGTAAATTGACAGCCCATAGCTTTTTCACCCCGCCTGCTTGCTAAAGATTTGGAAGCTCATCTTTTCTTCTTAAGATAACAAATAATGCCCTTTGAGCACGGTTCAGGGGATGCACTCTCCACCACACCAATGGGATGAGGACATTGCAGAGCCCACCACAGCCCCAAGTGCTGGGTCCCATCTTCATGGCTGGAAGGGGCTCTGAGCCCGCTCTTTTCTCTCTCTGCTTTACTAATTCTGAAATCCATCTATTTTTATTTCTGCATTAAAAAGCTAATAATCAATCTCACTTTGAATTAACAGCTTTTAAGCTGAGAGCTGTGCTGCGTACACACTCCTTAAAGCCACATGCCCCACCAGCAGGTCAGTCCCTCTAAGAACAGACACAGCTGACTGCATTCTGCTGCTCCTCATTACTCTGAGCCTAACAGAAGTCTCCAAAGAGAAATGTAGAAGTGACTCTTGCCCCCACCCCCCTGGCTGCCTCTCTCCAAACCTAGTTGTGTATTGAGGGGCTGGGGGTGTGTGTGGCACTGCCAGGAAGGGCCACTGGGCCCTGATGTCCTGGGAGAGAGGCTGGTTGCATAGGGAAGGGTGTGCCTCTTGGTACCTGCAAGCCCAGATTTGGAGAACGAGGCTAATGAAAACACAGCGTGCTCTGTATCAATATTAGATTTTGCACAGATGCATTTAACGCTCTGTACACAGACACGGCCTAATGAAGCTGGAAGAGAACTAAAGGAGAGGAGCCTTCACCACCAAATCCTTTTATAGCTGGAGAAGGAGGTGGGTGCCCCATCCCAAAGGTGCTTGGGCACCCACCTCTGCAGCTATTGCTCCATGTTGACCTAAACTCGTGGTTTTCGCTTCAGCTTCCCATGCTGCTGTTACAGGAATGCTTCTACACCATCCTTTGGGGCCGGAATCTCTAAAGGATAAGCCATGAAAGATTGTAGGGCGAGATCTAAAAGAACACAGCTCCCAGTCTGGAAATGAAACCTCGGCCGCACTGTGCCTTAGTAGGAGGGATGCGAGAGTAAAGTGAGGTTTGGCTACAAACCCTCACCCTCAGGGCTCCCTGTATCGCTGCCAGCTGGGACCACGGCACAGGAGCCGCGGACAGGAACGGTCCCGGAGCCGCTAGAGGTCAGTGCCGCCCGCTGCCGCCGTGCCGAGAGCCGGACATGGGCAGCAGCCGGCCGCACCTCCTCGGTGCTGTGCAGGGCCGGAACGTAACCCGTGTTGGTGCGTGCAATAACCGCGTCCTTACCGCTGGTTGCAGAGCTGACAGGCGAAGCAGTCCAAATGGTAAACATTATCTCTGGCCCTCATCACCATCTCAAAGGCAGGGATCAGCTTACTGCAGGCAGCGCAATTCCCGGTGGTACCAAAGAGCCTGCCAAAGAAGCGCGATCATTAGAAGCCATTTTAATTAAATGGTGGAAGGACTAATTAAGTGTAATTAGCGGTATCAAATACTGTATTGCACCAATAAATAGAAGTCGCGGTCTCCATTTCGCTGACCAACCAGTGTGCTGGAGCTCGGGCTAAAGCTGCCTGCTGAGCAGGCTGCGATCATCGAGACGAAAACTTCATTTGGACTGCACGCCCAGGGCTAATTTGCTGTCTAATGAAGAAAAGCATTAAACACTCGCAGCACAATTTTGGGGCTCACAAAATTTCAGTCAAAAGCCTCTTCTTGCCCCTGTGGCTCTGCCAGCCCAGCAGGCAGCACCGCCGTGCTGCCAGGGAAGAACCTTGCTCACTCACTGCTGAAAACACAGAAACACGCTTTCCCCGGTGATGGGTACAGCAGCAGTTTGCAAAGCTTCTGGAGGAGGGCAAGCCCTACTGCCTGGCTATGCATCCCTCCCGGGAGCAGCTCAGCCCTATACCAAGACCTGACCAGCGTGCTTTGCTTTTCCACTTCAGCTCCCCAGCCCTCGAGGACAGCCCCTCAGCACTAGAGGCTCTGCCATTTCCATCTTGTCTTTCACTATCAGTCTCTCCAGATGTCTGCTGCTGTTACAGCTCCCGCCGGGGACTCAGCCAAGACAGCAGAGTCCTCCCCCCGGCCCCATCTCTGAGCCATCCCCGCCAACCCACAGAATCACCGCCGCACAGACCAGTCATGGCGCCAATCGACAGACCAACAGCACCAGGTCAGTGTGTATGTGGTCAGCTGCTTTGCTCTGGGGATGACAAATACTCTCAGAGTGAGGTTGAATGGCCACTGTGCACCCCCGTTAGCCCTGTGTGTGCCACGCGCTGCTGCCCGCAGACAGATGCAGGCTCCTGGCTCGTTTCGAGCCATTGGTTCTGGCCAATTCCACAATGCACAGACCAGGAAAATCTATAACCAATTTCTAAACATGCAATTTGCCAAGCTGATCAATATTAATTATTACTGGCCAGTAATTGTGAACTACAACACTCAGCAATGTTATAGAAACCTTCACATAACTCCCACCCACACTGTGCTGTGCAACCAAAGCAAGTTTGCTCCCAAGCTAGAGGAAAGGCTGCCCTTGTTTGTCAGGTACCAGTGGACTTTCATTCCACCTAGTGGAAGAAGCCCAAGAGAGTCTTAAATCACAGAATGGCTTAGGTTAGAGGGGACTGCCTCCTACAGGAATGGGGCAATAACAGCTTCTCTAGGCAGCTGTGACAGTGCCTCACCACCCTGAGTAAAGAGCTCCTTCCTAACATCCAAACTAAATCTTCCCTCTTTTAGTTTAAAGCCATTCCTCTTTGTCCTGTCACCCTCAGACTGTGTAAAAAGTTGGTCCCCTCTCTTGCTTGTAAGCTCCTTGAAGCAGCAGCATGTTTTCCCCAAAACTTAAACAATGCACACTAAAAGGAAACACTTGAACTACTGGCATGGAGCCAGGAGTTGGACTCTATGATCCTTACAGGTCCCTTCCAACTTGGGACGTTCTATGATACTACGCTGCAGGATGGAAAAGTTGCAATGGGAGTAGTCCATACTCTTCCCCTGAGACTCCATCATTCGAGGACTGAAGGAGAAGGGAAAACCCCAGCTCTACAGTTCCAGCAGCTGCCTTGCCCTGCCAAATTCAGGCCATGCAACCTACTGTGGGAGCTCCTTCCTTCCCATGGGCCAACACTGCAGCAGCAGGCTGGGAAATGCTGCGCCAAGATGCACCCGGCTCTGCACCCTGCAGTGCTCGGCCCCCATCCAGCACTGTCCACAAATCAGGCGCAGCACAGCCCCCTGCCCCCTCCCCTGCATGAGTGGCTCCCTTCAGCACGGCAAGACCTGGCGGCTTTGTGGGGTTTTGTCACTGTCACAAAACCAGGCGTGCGTTTTTAGAGCTCCCAAGTCACAGTAAACTCAAAAAAAATGAGCCCAATCCATTAGACGGGGAGACTGGGAGGTTAATCCTAGATTTGCTCTGTGCCCAGCGCTGCTACGAGCACAAGTGTAAAATATCCATTATTCATTAGCATCACCGTTGTGTGGAGCTCAATCTAGATTAAACAAAATAAAGGGGCCCCAGACAGCACCATTTGCATTGTTAAGCAGGCGCTTTTCTTCAGCCTTCAAATAGGAGACTTTTCTAAATGGAAATGATGGGGAAATTTGGACAGATGTTCACTTAACTATTTAAACAGTTAGCTTAAGAAACATGAAAAATGTATTTGGCATCGTGTTCACCTGTCTCCTTTCAGGGGGTTGGGGGTGCACCAATTGTTAAACAGCTCTGACTGTTTGCATAAGATCTACAGCTTATGTTCAGTCCGGCTGAAACCGCGTCGCCTCCCGATGTCTACACAGCCCCGATGCACAGCCAGCCCATGTGCTGATCTTTTCCTCTTCTAGCAAGTTTCACAACTCTCTGTCCCTGCCCTTCCCAACCGGTGAGCATTTCACACTTATTCCAGCACTCCCTGATTGGAATCTGCTTCCCAGAGAGCCATTTAGAGCCCTGTGTATTCAGCACGCTTCTAAAAATACGCTGCGGTTTGTAGCTCAATGAGCAAGAAATGAACATTTTGCTTTTCTTCGAGGAGATTAAAAAAAATGAATGCAGACTTTTGCCTTTCTTTTTTTTGCTTACTTGTGACGAACCTGCACCTCTGACCCCTCCTTACCCAGCACCAACTGGAGCTGAAACCTGAGGTGGGGAAAGCCTAGCGTTGCAGGAGGAGGGAGTGCATGAAACCCCTCCACCATGAGCCCCATCTGTGGGTAAATTCCAAATAACCCCACACGAACAAACTGATCTGCAGCCTGTCCCCCAGGCACCTTCACAACAGATGCGATGCTCTCTCACACACTCACACACACAAAGTTCAAGCACTTCAGAAAAAATCTGTCAGGAGATGCTCAGCAGCTACTTACCAGCTTGGTACCAATAGCTTAAAAGAAGCTGGAAATATAGAAAGGTTTTGCTCTGGAGCTGTTTTGCTGCTTTTAAAAACAGCAGTTATATATATGTATATATATATTTTAAATCTCCTTTTTTGAAGTTAAAAGGCATCGATTTTAAAGCACAGATTTATTCCCCTTTATGTAACAAGAAGACCTAGCCAGCTTGTAAATAAGCACAGACTATGCAGATTTAAAATTTAACACAATTAAACTTTTACCCTGTGGTAGTAATTATGTTTAATGGCTCTTAGCCTGAACTTAACCACGTCTATTGTTGTCAGCCAGTCTAAAAGCAGGAGTTTGTCCAAGGACAATTTTCTGTAGTTTATAGGCACACTAAAAACCTCGCTACACACTGTTCTCATTGGCCGCTGATGTCAGTGTGCATAGTAAAAATTAAAGCTAATTGGCATACAGGAGCAGCAGTGAATGCAAATGAATTAATGGGAAACGAGGGGAGCACTCCTGGAAGCAGCATGCAATGACTGAAGGGTGCTTTTTAGGTAAAGGCTTGTTTGCGCTCCAGAGTAGCCTTCTGCACGATAACACAGACTTCACCAGCTCTGAAAATACACATGAACTTGATTCCAAGCATACTAAAGTCACTGGCACCCTGCAGATCTGGGAGGGGGGGCAGGGGCTGGGGGGAAACAGAATGGCAAAGAGTCCATATTGTAGGAAAATGGGAAAGAATGCCTCATACGATGACTTTAAGTTTGGTACCTCTTTACAGACTTTTTTCCTTCTCAAGCCAAATTGTGCCATTAGGCTGAACTGGGAACTCTGTTATTTACTTCTGTCAGCTCTAGAAACAGCAATCTGTGCTACAAGGAGGGTGTCCCTGCTCCTTATCTTTCCTCTGGCCTGGTGGCTGCTACCTAGTAGCTGACCATCAAGAAAGAGGAATAACATCTTCCCTTGGTACAGAGAGAAAATGTTGGAGCTGCTGACTTCAATAAAGGAAACAAAGAACAGGAATGAGGACAGACAAATGAAAATAATGAATGGTACACAATGGATGGGTTGGGACTTTCCAATTTTTTAAACATTTCTTTCCTAAGTAACACAAGTTCAAAATTCAACTGCTGAGCTGAGACTGAGAATTCCCCCAAAACAATAGGTTTTGTCAACAAAAAAACCTAATAATTATGAACTCAAAAAAGGTCTAAACACTTATCTACAAAGAAGTATCTACTTTTTCTTTTTACATGTAAGTATCATAGAATCATTAAGGTTGTAAAAGACCATTAAGATCATCTAATCTAACCACCAACCCAAACCCACCATGCTCACTATCCATGTCCCTCAGGGCCACAGCTCCATGTTTCCTGATCACCTCCAGGGACAGTGACTCCACCACCTCCCTGAGCACCCCGTACCACCACCTCACCACTCTTTTGGAGAAGAAATTTTTTCTAATATCCAGCCTGAACCTCCCCTGGTGCAACCTGACATCATTCCATCTCATCCTATCACTGTTACTTAAGTACAAGGCAGACCCAAAACTCAGTGCTAGAAAAAGAGGATTTCCTACCTTACAATTTGAAACAGACAAACAAGTAGCCATTAGCAGCTCACAATTAATATTTTTTCTGTCTGAGGATACTGAAAATATGCTGAGCCACAGCCTGACTTGACCAGAGTACTGAACACGCCAGTAATTGCAGGGAAGCCTGAACATCACTTGACAAGATGAAAAAGGTGAACCTTAAAAACAAGCTTGAGGACCCAAACTTTCATATAATCAGAATTTGTGTAACACTCAGCAAAAGCCCTGACAATGGGCACTTCAGCACAGTACATACACATAAGCTGGGACACCCTCCTCTCCAAGACATCACTGCCAATGCTGCAGGGGGACATCATGTCAGAGGGGGCAGAAGAGGTGCCTTTTGATACTAATGAAGCTGGTCAAGCTGTCCTCCTGTGATGCCTTCAGGTTCGGCCCTGAGGAACTTCCATCTTGCGTGCCCAAGGGTTTGTCATTCATGGGCAGCGTAATGGGAGGACTTGAACCACTCAGTATCACAGCCCTCTGGCTGTGTGATCACACTAGCTCTGAGATCACTGGCCATAAACTTCAAGGTTGCTCAAGGGCATATGTTTCCAGCTGAAGAATGCATATGGATGTTCACTTATTTTTCTTCCTTTTGTCTCTTCCTCTGTATTCTCATAACAATATTAACAGCGGGGCTGGGACTGCTAACAGGTAGAAGTTCTTGTCTTCCTCCCCTGTCCACCTTTCTGTGGCAGAACTGATGCCACTGACCCAAAAACCCATCTTGGCTGCCCCTACACTACTGAACACCTGGGGTACAGCATCCTCGTAGGGGAGTTTGAAAGCAGCAGTCAGCAAACTGCAAGTTTCAAAGCCCAAGAGGCGTGTCAGCATTCCACAGCTGGGAAGTAATATTCCCCAAAAGCTTTTCACCTCACTGAGAGGTTGTGGAGAGGGAAGGAAAAAAAAAAAAAAAAAAAAAAAAAAGCAAGCAAGCAAACAAACCAAGCATTGCTTGTTTATCCTGAAGAGTATTGGCTGTGAGAA
The DNA here is from genome assembly GCF_054131305.1 of Coturnix japonica. Lineage (NCBI taxonomy): Eukaryota > Metazoa > Chordata > Aves > Galliformes > Phasianidae > Coturnix > Coturnix japonica. The sequence continues at coordinate 16,710,697 of NC_140667.1, read as the reverse complement.
ACTCCTGGATCAGCTGCCATGGAAAAAAATAATAAAAATCTGTGCTTTAACATCACAAAGCAGAGCAATGCTGCCAAGACACATTGTATTTGGAGCCTAATTAATCCTCCTTAATCTGTATAGACACCAAGAGCACAAGTAAGGGTGTCCTATGTAGCTTACAAGTCGCTCACTGTTGTGATGCAAGAGCAGCACTTCAGTTTAGCAACACTGTGGGCTCTGGGCAGACAGCACATGTTCACCACGCTGCACTGATACCTCCCACAGTAGAGCTGGGGAGTATTTTATTGCACCAGGAGCAACACCTGGAGCTGCATGCAGCCCCTGATCTGCACATTATGCCATGTCCCAGAGCAGCCTCCTCGACAGCATTTGCTTATCAGAAATAATTAGAGGTAGGAACGCTGGAACCGTGATTATGAAACAAATGGTAAATCTATTTGCTCAGATGAAATGTATCGAAAGCTACATCTTGGCACAGCTGGAGACTGAGGAGATACTGCAAGGATAACAACTCGAGATCCAATTTCATCTTTCATGATTAAAAAATGAGCAAGAAAGTGTTTTATGAAATGTGAAGGTTAACAAATGTTCCTTCGCAAGCAATGATGACAGTTTATCTTTTGAAACAAATGATCAGGCCATAGTCTGCTAGTGACTCCTGAAATACAGTGGGTAGGCTTCCCCAAGAAGTGTTCCTGTATGTAAGTACCTACACCTTGGTGCCCCTGTGCTGAAGAAAGGGGTGTGCTGCCTGGTGCTGGGGGGTGTCATGGCATGGGAAGGAGCTGGCTTGCCGCAGGTGTGTAGACCAAGCCCCAGCACAGGGTGGGGAAAGCACACTGTATGCAGAGCAAAGCTCATGATCCTGAACTAAATGCTTAGCTGGGGGGCAAATGCAAAGACACCAGTCTATAAAGAGACAAAGAAGCAGCAGTGTTCTCCTGACCATTACACAACAGCATTCCTTTTGGACTTCAGATTAGAAAGATGCAGATATTTACATTTATGGGCTCCAAATCAGTCCAACCTTTAATTTTTTCAAGCGATGGTCCATGTACTAAGTAGCAGCATAATATGTGACACCGCTATTATTCACAGAGAGGTAGTCAGCTCCTTTGGCTGTCCTCTGAAGTACTCACTTCTTGGTATAAACACAGTGTGAGGTACAAAACCTTATTTTTAGCAATGAGTTCTGCTAAAATTTGACGAGTAGAACAAATATCGTGAGTTGTTTAGCGAGGTGAAAAAGCTGTGGGTTGAGGCTCTAAGACTATTAAAGAGAAGGAATTAAGTATGATGGAAGTGGGTAATTCTCCAAGAAGAAAAATTCAAATTACCAGGACTGACAGTAGAGAGGATGGTGACAGCAACTTTCGTACCTTCTATTCATAGAACTAATAGCTAAAATTGAGAGAGAAAAAAATACGTGTGGAAGACAACAGGAGATGTTTTAAGGTAAAAAACTGTTTTATACTTCCATAAAATATGGGAGTATATGGCATTGGCCCTTGTTGCTGAATGTGTTCCACAGCAGCAGGAGGACAGAACCTAGCAGTGCAGCTGAAACCTCTAAGTGATCATTGACTTGAGTTTGTTCATTAGCAAGAGCACAACCCATCACAGCTGCAAAACTGTCCAAACATCTGAATGCAAGCCAATCACTGTGTTGCGGAACTGATGCTCCTCCTTCTGACCCAACTCTTGGTCAAATTTGCTAGGTTGTGACAATTACAACACACCACCCAGCAGCAACAGCTAAGGTAGAATACAAGTAGTGATCAAAAGTGCTCTAACAGACTGCATTAAGATAGGAGAAAAATACTTAAAGCAGGATGTGGGATGCTTCCTGGGGTCTGCAATCCTGGCTTTATTCCTACCTTGAGCACAGAATTCTGGTGTGTCCCAAGAAGCCTTGCCACCCTTGGCCCTGATAGAAGATCATGGATTGAATTTTTCTTCTTCCAAGAAGCATTCTCAGGATAAGCCATGGAAAAAAAAAAAAAAAAAAAAAAAAAAGAAAAAAAAAAAAAGATGCCCCACAACTGCAGCGATAAAAAAGTTCTTCTAAGTTTAACAACATCAATAGTACTTTATTTTGGCACTCTAATGCGTCTGATTTGATGATACATATTATTTTTGTTATGAAACTGTAGCAAATGAAAATCAATATGGTGCTCCTTAAATGGTTGAGACACAAAGTAGCTTATGGGTCTTGAAAAGCGAATGTAAATGGCATCACTGCCCAGCTGAAGAATTTCTAGCAGTATTCTGTAACTCATGGATCAACACTGTATTTATCTTCCAGGTCAGATTTAAAAAAAAATACATTGTATATCAAGTGCACTTACAACAAAGTCTGGAGAAGTGATAAATAATGAAGAGAAGGATGACTGATGGAGAGACCAGAACTGCTTGGCAGGCTGGGTGCAAACAAGATATGTGTTTTAATAAGACCATCTATAAAGAAACACTCCAGAAACTAATGCACCCTATACCTTGTGGAAGGAAAACTATTCCTAGAAGAAGCTCTTCTGAAAGACTTAGGGGGTCCCTATGAATGCATTCCAACTGTGAGCAAAAGTCCTTATGTCAGAAGGATGTTTTTTTGTATGTTGCCTCAAAGAAAGGGAAATGGCAGCTCCCAAATGGCAGCTATTAGATACCTGTCTTCTTTTTGGCTCAGTTTCTTGTTTTAGAGAGAGAAACTTGGTAGTGAAAGTTTTGCTGAGAAAATATTTATAAAAGATTTTCAGGAATATATGAAGGACCTGATCACTAACTACCTAGGCACCCTCTGCACACCAAAGGTTAGCCAGCAACTCAGCTCCTGTTCTGAAACCAGCATGGTGGTTTATGTTGTGCTGGCTGAGTTTGCTCAAGAAATATTAGCAGTCCTTTAGGAAAAAAACACAACACATTAGCTGGAGACCAAGTACACTCTCACTCTTCCAGATGAAAAATGAAGCAAAACTTGGAGGGTTTTGCAGTGCGACCCTTGTAAGAATGTTTCCATTAGGGCTGCTGCTGTATTAAAATTCATTTGTGTTTATCAGAATTGGTTTGTAAAAACAAACAAACAAACAAAAAAAAAAAACAACCAACCAAACCATACACACCAGGCAAAAAAAAAAAAAAGCTCTGTTGTTACACATTGCAGACACATACTGACAGGGTAGCTCCAACTCAAGAGTTGGTCTCTGCAGACCTCCTCAAAAACAACAACAACAAAAAAAATCTGAAGTTGATCTGTAATTTTGGAGTGTTTGGCTCTGTTTACTTAGCAAAGAGACAAGAGTCCCCTGGGAAGAGTCTTACTGAATACAAGCACCAAAAGTCTATCTAAAAGCAAGCAGTGAAAGCAAAAAGGAAAAGGTAAAAGCCTGGTCAAGGCAGGAGTGTAACATCATAAATACTAAGGAAGAATTAAAACTCCCCTCTTTACTTTCTCTGAAAGCACTTCTTGCTTTTGTTGAGGTGAAACAGTAGAGTTAAGTCATGTCCTTTTCCTAACTTGAGCTAAAAACAGGCTGATACCTCCCTGACTATGCAATACATGAAGTGCAAACCAAAGACCATGCACAGACAGGGAAGGACCACCAGACTCTCTGTGGCAGGGCCAATCATGCACGCATACACGTTTTCATAGTAGGGGCTAGAAAGGCAAACAGCTGGCAGCGAACTGAGGTGCTTGGGAAGAGCCCACGCTATGTTCCTCTGTTTACCTCAGGTAATCTCTGCGGCAAAGGATGAGATTTGCTTTTGTGTAAAGGGTTGATCCAACCTCTCCAAGACGACAGTCGCAGCAGGCACACTTCAGGCAGTCTTCGTGCCAGTACTTATCCAGGGCCTTCAGCAGGTACCGGTCCTTGATCTTCCGGTTGCAGCCAGCACAGCCCTTCTGCTTCCCCTTGGGTTGTACGGATAACATCGGCACACCTGCAACACAACCAGACAGCGGGGTTACAAGATGTTCAGACAACTTGAACAGGTTTCCTGCACTTGGGGCAGTGCTGGGAGCAGCAGTGAAATCCGTGAGCAAATTCTGCTGCTGCTCCCACTGCAAGGAGCTCATGCTGCAAGAAGGCGGTGGTCAGAGGAACTTCATTTGCTGTCGCATAGTAGGTAGGAACATGACGCCTGCAGGAGCACGTTTTTTTTCCCCAAAGGTAGGGCTGACAAAGCAACACACTTTTGATTATTATTATGTATCAACATTTTGCAGCAGAACCAACCCACAGCAATTCTAACGTTTGTTTTTCCTTCATTAGCAGTGCCCTTGCATCATTAATTGCCCATGACAGATCAGAAGGGCCAAGTGTGTGCATCCCTGCCCTGAGCCATCCAACACCTTGTCTGGATGTAGCTGCAGGGAAAGGAGAGGTGTGGGTGCAAAGCTGGGGCATGTCACTGATTCTCCTCCTTCGTAATCCCCACTGGAGACACAGGTTTAACCAACACAAAGCAGATGAGAGGGGACGTGGTGGCTGGGCTGGCAGCATCACTAGTTGTATGCTCTTACCCAAAGTTCCTGTAGCAAGCTGGATGTCCCAGAAAGTAACAGCTTGATAATGGAAATATTAGCAGTCCCTTGGCCCAAGCAGAACAAGCCAGTGCTACTGCAGTAAGTGACATTTGCTGCTTTCCTTAAAAGCCAGGGTGACCTGGTGGTGGTGGCTAATGCGCAGCCCATGTAAAACCCACAGCTCGTACAATAATAATTGCTTTGTCAGAGCTGCGAGCAGACGACAATAGCACTTAAGACACCTCCATGCCAACAGCGAGGCATCGATCTGGTTGTTATCAAAGTGGTCCCAGCAGCACGGAGACGGGTCAAGTAACATTGGAGAACTCTCCAGACTTAAAGAGCCCTCCTGCTCGTCGCTGCGACACCGGCAAAGTCAACACTGGCAAATTTCTGATGTCAGTGGCAAATACGCAATAATGAAGTGAAAACTTAAACCTGTTTTTAAGCAGCACACGTGCAATCCAGGATGACACAAATGGGGGTTTCAAAATGCTGGGTCTGGGTAACTGGAGCCCATTGAGCCCTCCTGCCTCTCCGCCATTTCGGTTCCCTGTTCCTCCAAGCACTCCATTGTCTTAGGAGAGGCTTCCGCCAAGAAGGGGAATGTACCACTTTGATTTTCTTCTAATAACTAGCAAAGGAACAGATATATATATTTTTAAACAGTACCTTAAGCAAGGAAAAAAGCAAAGTATTTGGTCAGTGTTCAGCAGGGGGCTTTCTAATGAAAAAAGGTACCATTTCAGAGATCATATGATGTTCAAAGCTGCTATTCCCACTCAGATAATAACGAGCAAGGTCAGCCTCCGCTGGTCAGGTTCAGTGTTTTGAAATTACATCCTGGTCTGTGAGGTTCCCTGCGCCGGCCCAGCGCCGCGGAGCACACACACACCGGGCCGAGCAGCAGCTGCAATTAGCTGGTGAGCTGACACAGCAGGCAAGGCGTGAAACAAAATTTCAAAAACTGCCAAACTCCATCAGCACGGGCTCCTCGCATGCCTGCCATGTCATTTCCAAGCAACAAGAGAGCAGCATCTCAGAAGCTTAACCCCTTTCGCAGTCGGAGGTGTGTGGAAAGAGGGCACGGCCAGCACTGAACCCCAGTTTCCTCCTCCCGCCTCCTTCCAGGAAACCATGAACAGGCCGGGCTTTGCAGGCAGAAGCCACCACCTGCAGAGCTTCTCATCCTTTCTGGAAATTTCCCCACTGCAAAAACACAATACTGCTTTGTTCCTCTACACAGATTTTTTTCCACCAAGATCCCACAATCAGTTAGGCAACATGGGGCCCTAACCAGGAGGAAGGGCTCACCCCAGCAAATGCACCCAGAAGGTAAAGAGCAGCAGTGCAGAGCTAGGAAAATGAACAGAGCAGCACTCATCCACTGACATACATGACGATGGGGAATGCTGACTGGACACTACATTCCAAAAGGACCATCCGGTTGCACTCCATGGTGCTCACCTTCCATCGCTATCTTTGCTTAAGAGCGGTGGATGAAGCCTTTCTATACTTGGCTGCCTATGCTCCCTTCTTTGCCCTTTACAACTTAATAGACTTGCTGCTGGTTAATACAAAACAAAACCTGTTCTGAGTGCTCAGAGCTCCAATGCACATTAAAAAATTATAGACGCCACCTCTGGACATACTGAAATTTATGGCTGTGTCTAAAGAGGCTGTTATTGCAGTCAGTAATCTAAACTTTACCTCTGTACACAGGCGGGCAAACCAGCTGTAATCAGCCCGTATCTTCTCAGCTGGGGTCTTCCTGCAAAATTATTCTGCTGGCTTTGTAAGACAAGCATCTACTAAGCACACCTCCAAGTTTTTCTAGCCTGTTTTACTGACATTTCTATTCAACACAGTAATCGGTTGCAACTCCTCTAAGGGCACTGCTCATAAAGCCTTGTTTCTAAGACAGCCCCTCAACCTTTCCTATAGATGTAGGACCTTCTAAAAGCAGTTATCTGCGATGGTCCTAAGGCATACATCTCTGCAGTGCGCTGATCTGCATGAGAGCAGAACACACAGAAGCTCACCACCTGATTTCTTGAATGCAACTCTAAAGGTTAATTGGTCTGGAAGAGCGATGTGGGACCGCTGGCTAACGATAGGTGCCTGGAGGCTTTGCAGCCTTGCTGTTCTTTCTGCAGGCAAGTGCAGAGCAGGTGACACCAGCGGGACTTCTCAGCCCACTTTGGCACTGAGGGGCTGCGGGAAGCACTGCCACCACTGCCTCTGTGGGATGGGATGGAGAGCAGCGAGCAGCATCCAGGAGTTCAGCTACAGGAGGACCTCCTCCAGCTCCCCCAGGAGCCGGCCGAGTCCTCCATTTGCCATTTATGACAGCTAATTAGTTATTCTATTCCAAATCTTTGCTTTAAATAAAAGAACTAATTATACACAAAGGTCAGTCCCCCACCTCCTGTGAAGCACACATAATTGGCTTATTTCTCCAACACTGTGTGTATGTTTCACACAATGCTTTCGGGCAGATGGCTTTAACTCTTTCCCTCAGCAAGTTTTCTCTCTTTTGTTCTGGTTTGGGTTTTTGTTTGTTTGCTTGTTGCTTAAAGTTTCCTTCTCGTTAGCTACCTCTCCCATAAAAGCTTGCTCAAAAACAAAGCAGAGAACTAACAAACGATTTACAGAACTTACAGAAGTGATCCTTGCAGGGACGCAGCATGCCAGCACTAAGAGCAATTCTGGTTCCAAGACTGGTGTTTCAGGAGCTGGGCACCCAAGCCTAGGTTTCAGAGTTCCACTTGAGGGAAAAATGTTTATTTCTAGCACAACGTCCTGTAAATGAGCTGACCTCCTTTTGCCTACTAACAACAGCAAAAAAAAAACCACCCCAGCATTTGGCTGCAAAAGATGAAAAAGTAACTGAAGAGTAGGAGTAATCTTATTAACTCCTGTCTCATCACAATAAATAAGCTGCAGTCTTGTGTCTTTTATCAGAGGATCTGGTATCATTTAAAAGCTTTAGAGCCCTGCATCACCCATTTAAGTAAATGCAGACAGCCGCTGCCAAAAAGATGCAGTGAATTTTCATTCCCTTAAAAAGAAGCTCCCTTTGTGTTCCCAGTGTTGTATTACTCACCTTCTATGAAGATTAGGCCCTGTGAAAGAAGGCAAACCATGCACTTCCCCTGAACCGAGCACGCTGTCCCGGGTGCCTTCACCGAAGGATGATGGCCAGCAAGGTGAAGCTCATCATGTCATCAGCACATCCAATTAAAACATTACCTTTGGAACACTGAGTACTTGCAACTAACTGCTCACAAATGAGCCTTCCACCATTCATCAAAATTATTCAATGAGTAACCACAATCTTTTTTCATTTCCAGTTTCATGGTGCAATATATAGTAGGTGATTTCTACAGTGGCTTTAGCAATTCATTTGTGGTATTCTTTCTTCTGTGTCATTATTGAACAAACTCTCCAAGCAAGGCAAAACAAAAACACATAACAAAACACAAAAAACAGTTGGAGAGTGTGCTTAATAGGAGAGGCAATGTTTTGATCAGCAGTTTTGCTTAAACTATGCTATAATCCTCCTCCCAGTAGCATCACAGTTTTGGGGCTCTCCAGTTCTGAATGAGCCTGGGTAAAAAAGCACACCGTAGGGTTTCATTTCCTCAAGGGCTTACCTCCTGCTCCAAGCTCACTACGGACAGACCCTGTTTTCACATCCTTTGCTCTGTGATATCCCAAATAGCATCACTGGATTCACATCACTGGAATGTGTACCAAAGCAGATCCCTGATTCAGGTCATGAGGCTCAGGGTTAGGATCTAAATTTCTGTTTTCCTCCAGAGTTCTGACACCTCCAGGGCTTGGTTTAAGACTCTCCATTGCAGAGTTGCTCTCACCTGAGGACAACCTGTCGCTCAAGGAAACACAAGGCAGCAGGATGAATGCAACTCCTGTTGCAGAAGTTTCTATAAATCATTCTTGTATGCAACATTTTCCCTGTGCTCACAAAATACACCTGTTTGAGGTTTAATTTTTCACAATTGGCATGTGCCCAAAGCTTATTCTTAGCACATGTCATGTTTCAGTAAAATCTATTTTTACTGTTTGAAGCCCTGGGAACAGTGAAAAAAAGAACGTGAAGATTTCTTGTACCTTAAACCTCCACCATTTAGCACTCTACAATGTAGCAAAGATCCTGATTTTTGGTGGCCAGCTCCCTCACTCAGTTGCTGTAGTAGAAAGAAGTCTAGAGGCAGAGAGTATCCCTAAACCACTTGCCTAGGGAAACAGTAACATCACAGATGAAAGTGTGTTCACTGGCAACGATGAGCCTGGACCTCTTCCCGCACTCTTCACTACTCCACAGCTTTGTAGGTGACCACTAAGAAGACACTGAGGTCCCAGCATTCCCCTTCACGGAGTTTAGGTGTCAAAGCAAACAAGCAGATGATGAGTCTCTGAGCCAACTGATCACAAAGGTAAGAAGCAAAAAAGCCAATTATTTCCATGCATATGTGGAATACCCCACAATGCTGACATTCTGGGTAAAACACACTGTTTAACGCACTGCTATCGAGGTTCCAGTATATATGCAAAGACGTGCAATGTAGCAAAGCCCAGGCTTAGCAGGGAGACATTAACATCACCCTGACAGATTCGGTACACTGTAGTTGTGAATATTTTAAGGAGAATAGAACTATATCATTGCACAATCATCATCATCTTTTCTTCTGCCTCTTTGCAGACATATACAATGTCAACCTAAGCTTTCGGCAACCTTAATAGAATTTCAGTGCCCACTGCCAAATGGCCATTTGATGTTCTGCTCTGTGTACACTGATGAAGCAATCTGTCACAGCGCTTAATGCAGGCAATGACGACTATCCAATCTAAAGCTTTAGCAGGCTTAGAGAAATTTCTCAAGACTTTTGGAGCCTATAATCATTTGTGCAATACCACAAAAGAATTTGGAATCCTGGCGCTCTGTCTTTAATGAAATATGAATATACTCCGTTAAATGTTTCTAGAAGAAGCCCTACTTGGGCCAAGAGCATATTTTACACAGTCAATCACTAGAAAGTTTTTCTGGCAACTCTGAATTAGCAAATGCTGTGGTGGTTGCAAGCCATTCTATATGAAAGTATTGGCCACCCCCTCAAACTCACCACAGAGCCAAACAATGATGCTCATATGCCCCACACAAGATTAGCACAGCTGCACCTTTACCTCCATAAATGCACCAGAACTAAACAGTTATTGGCATATTTTCTTCAGTTCCAGGAGATGAGGAAAGATTCACCTGTAAGTAACACAGAGAGGGTCCCTGCACTTAATGAAGTCCAAGTCAGGGAGACAACTGCTGCCGACCTTCAGGAAGCCACGAAATACACCTCCCTAATGACTCAGAAAGATGCAGTTATCCTGGAAACATGGGCTCCTCTCCCTTTCCTAGCGACAGCAGACCGACCCGTCTGCTATTAAAAGTTGAAAGGAGCAGGGCAGGAAGGAAAGCTATTTCCTTCTCTTGTTGAAAGGAAAAAACACAACACACAGCCTTTTCCAGCACTATTTGCATGCTAAGCTGTCAGACCATGCACTTTCCATTAAAGAGATAGCATCCCTTTTCATAAGTCCATTTGGGATCCATTTTAGTGTTATCTAAAAATCAAATCTACATGGTAATCCTTTTAATGTACTCTTGACTTTTAAAAACAGCTTTATGTTCCTTCAGGAAATGTTTTAAGCCATTACTCAGTAATTACTACTCACCCATGAAAACACTGATCTTTTACAATATATAATCAGTTTGCTGTCTTAAAAAATAAAGCAGACTGGAATTTTTTCTCATGATAGCAGGGGAGAAAAACCAAGTAGCAGAGAGCATCCTTCCTCCCCCAGTATTTCGAAGCAGTATGCTTTTCCTGCAGTTTAAGTCCAGAACGGGCGCCAAACACCATTCAGACCTGCACAGGGAGCACTGAATGTATCTGCATTTACCTGCAGCTGACACAGCAACATCCAGCCAATCTTCAGGAGTCTGAAGAGTCTTAACACCAGGTCCTAAAGGTTGCACTCAATTCCCCCCAAACTCTGTGTATACTCACAGCAGGGCTCAAGAGGGACAAGCACCCCAACTTGCCCCTAACTTCCCTCTCCAGCACAGCCAGAATGGGGACAAGGGCACGTTCTGCCCAGCCACGGGTCCATCTTCCCCTAACACCATGAAGACAGAGAAGACAACAGAAGCAGAGGCTAAAGTCCTACAGTGCTGCTGTTCTTCTCATTACTGAGGTCTAGATTTAGCCTTACTGAATCGCAGCTTGCTCCCAGTAACTTTTAATCTACCCCATTTCACTACTACAATTCAGACAGAGAAACTCTATTTGCTTTCATTCACAGGGAGAGGTATGCAGATCCCAGTACAGTGCTGTTTGTTAAACATCTCTGTAGCTGAAACTGGCCATTCCCCATGCTTTAAACCAAATTTTATTGTTCACAACCAACAAAGTCAGCCCTCACCATCCACAGCTGCCATTAACATTACCCTTCTTTACAAGGAACTGCACTGATAAAAATTCAAAGTGGTTCCTTGGCTTCAGCTGTTGTATACTTTGTGGTGATGTATAGATGGGAGCTGAGCACTACTACCCCGAACAATGGAAAAGACTCAAGTAAAGGGAAAAGATCACACAACATCTTTCTTTTGTTTCTTTTTGTGAAATGCCCCAGAAAGTCTTGGAAAACCCTGCTGCAATTCACCATATATTCCAGAGTAAAGTGAGCACTAAAGGGTTTGGGGCAAGTCAGCATGACATTTAGTTTGCACTAAAGCATCTTAGAAGTCATATGAAATATAGCGTAACAGAGCATATTCTACTCTATTAAGCATTCAGGAGCCTGGCATCACAGTATTCAGAATACGGATGAGAAGTTGGAATTGCACAAGACATTCCTCCTCTTACGGCTGACCACTGAGTTGAATTCAAGCTGATCCTAAGGGAGTCATTTTCATTAACCTGAAGTAGCTCTCTAATCCTATTCCTTGAATTTCAGACCACCACCACTACAAGAATTTATGACCTGCTGCCTGCACCTTGCATAGCGCTCACACTTTACTCGTTCCCTGCTCCCCTGGATCATTATCACCACTCTGTGCAACAACTGATTCTCTTAAAGTGGAAGTCTGCTCTTCAGTGCACTTATCTATGCTCCATTTAACTCTCACCAACATACATGAAGATGCTGATGGTTACACTTGGGTTAAAACAGTGAAAAAAATCACAGGGCCTAGCCCAGCTTGCAGAACCAAGGGCTTCCTGAAGGGTTCTTCCTGAAGCCCGAAGAGGGCACATGTCTACGATCTGCCTCAAACATCAGGCTGGAGAGAACTCCCAAACCACTTACTTTCAGCTCTAAAATCCTAACCTGCTGGCTAAGAAGCTGACTGAGCAGCCTGTCCTCAGCTCCGGTTTGGTGGGATTTTTGCTCGGTTGGCTTGGTTGTCCTCCACCTCACCATAAGATTCCTGACTGCTGAAATGAACTCCTTCACCAAACTAATGAAACAAGGAGTCTGAAGTGCTTTGCAATCCTTTTTAGAAAAGCCTGTATCTCCAGATGAGACTCAATTTCACAGCATCAGGGAACTGTGTGCCAATGCACTGTACTGGAACACCGGGGCTAGCAGGAGCAGCAGACAACAATGCTAACATCAGGGTTATTTTAGATTAGAGCACTTCCAAATCAATTTTGGATTTAAACTTTTAAATGCACTCTCCAGAAAGAATCTGCACTGACTGAGTATTTTCAAGGCTAATTTTCTAAGCCTGAGTAAAGCTCATTGTTATCTAAGGAAAAAAACACCACTAACCCTTGCTACAAAGGCAGGGTCATAGCTCGAAAATTAGAGAACCGTGCTGCAAAGGAATAAACTACCTAAGAAAATGTCCATAAAACTGCAGATAAAAAAACACTATTGATACCACTAGGAAGAGAAGTTTCACTGAGACCAGAAGTTATCATGATATTTGGGACCCAGCGCACTTTTCCATGAATGTGCACTGCCGCAGGGGAAAGATGAACAAGCCAAACATCCACAGGTAGACAGCAGGACTTGGCCACAGCAGAAACCCTGTGGAATTAAGACAGAGCCACAGCACTTTGCAGAAAGAAAGTTGTTGTGATGAGAGAAGGGAGCGTGTAAGACAGATGGGAGAGCTGAGGTTAAAGTTCAGACCAAAAGCAATTAAGACGGGTGAGAGTGCCCTGCAACTTGACACGGGTTTGCTTTGTATTCAGAACTTTTCACTAGCATTAAGCATCTTAACTTGTGTATAGAGAGATTATAATTAAAACCTGACAAGCTTAAATTAGCCATTTATAAAAGGTTCTCCAGAAAGCTTTTAAAGTAGACTAAACATATCTATTAAAATGGAAGAAAGGGAAAAAAAAAAAAAAAAAAAAAAAAGGAGCCATTTTCAGTTACAATAGTTTTCCTTTCCAGATATCCCAAAAGATTAGACAAATTTAAAGCCAAAGTTCTGTGATTGTCCAAAGCCACTTAAAGGGGGGAGAGGGAAAACGTGTGGCAACTAGGAAAACATGAAAAAAAATCCTTTATTTAAGGATTCATTCTTCGGATGAACACAAGCAGTCCAGAAACCTCAGAGATCCTAATTTCCCTTTAGGACTTTGAATGCTTCAAGGCACGATTCCCCAAGGCCAAAGAAAGATGCTTGGCTGCCAAAAGGCTGGAGAGCAGCCGGAGAGCAGCCAGAGAGCTGCCTTTCCCCCACTGCCCATGAGAGCGGAGGGTGCATCTTCACCCAACACTGGCTGTTTGGATTCATTTCAGGCATTTCAGTGCTACACAATTCTCCCGAGTTCAAGAAACTGAAACTAAAGAAAATTTGCTCTTTATCAACTTGTGCGCTGGTATCAAACAACGCCAGGTAATTTATTCCCCCTCCAAAAGAAAGAAAGAAAAAAAAAACATGATTATTTTGATATTTCAAGATGTTCACAGACTGTAAATCTCTGGAAGCCAGGTTTGCAAGAATATCACAGAATCACAGAATTACAGGGGTTGGAAGGGACCTCAAGAGATCATTGAGTCCAACCCCCTGCTAGAGCAGATACCTGACAACAGTTCACACATATAAGCGTCCAGATGAGTCCTGAATATCTCCACAGAAGGAGACTCCAGCAGCTTTCTGGGAAACATGCTCCAGTGCTCCATCACCCTTACTACTGCAAGGAAGTTCTGCATGTTTGTAAGGAACTTCCTATGCTCAACTTGAGCTTAAGGCTATTACTCCTTATCCTACCACTACACACCACTGAGAAGAGCCTGGCCTCATCCATTGGTCTCCCACAGTATAAGTAATTAAGGACAAATTAAGTGCAAACCCCACCGTATTAATTCCAAAACGTACTAGATTCCTTCTTTTTATGCCTCTTCTTTTCATAAAGCAAACGCAGTCCTCAAGGAATATAGTCCCACTGGGCTTCCAGCTGGGAGGGAACCGGACAGTGGTGGTTTTCTAGAGCACACTGCCAGCCTTGCCATGTGCAGCCTGCTCTCCACACACCTTTCTGCAGAAACAGCTACAAACATTTGCTCATTGACCCAGAGAGCTTCTCAGCAGCCCTGCATTATTCCTAGCTCTGATCGCTCCCAAGACCATGTCATCCTCTCTGCAGCTCTCGTTTTTAAAGCTCTGGAGCAGATGCTTATAGATGCATAAATATACAATGGGGATATTCATAGGCCACGGGGTGCTCTTGTCCAAACCTTGTAGCAGTCAGTTGCCACTGCTGAAGACTCGGAAGTTATGTGATTGCAGCATTCTATTTTGGGGTGAGAAAGAGAAGCAAGCAGAAAATAGAAGAAGGGAAGACAGCACAAATGTTATATAAAAATACAGTACAGGCAGGAGTACAGTAGTTCTTCAAAGGCAGAAGCTAGCGCCTGGCCCTGAGAAAAATAATCAAGCTGTAGCAACAATGATCGCTCTAAACCCATGTCGTTTATCTGCAGCCTACATTCATTGCTTCCACATACAAAATGTAATCCTTTTCTCAAATTTACTTCGACTCTACCGCACTCCGCGTGGTGCCTCTTTTCAGATGAGTGCCTGCATTACCTAAGCCAGGGAAAGGAAAGCGACTTTAAAGCAAGCCATGATGAGGAAGGCAAGCAGAGCTTAAGATGAATAATCTGTTGTTTCTAGTGATGTATGGTCCCTCTTTTTTTTTTCTTTTTCTTTCTGCATACCAATGGCATTTGAAGTAATAAGGTACATACAGATATCTTCATTCATTTTGCTTCATCTCTATATACTGTTATGTTAGTTATACTAACTCACAGACAGCCAAAGCGCTGATAAGAAAAAACAACACCTGCCCCTGATCCAACACCTTGTGGGAACATATGAAGGAGAATTTGCGAGACCCAAGATCCATCCTGGGTCTTTGAGCACTTACAACAGGAACTGGGTGAAAAAGAATAGACATCTGCATCCCAGCCACCTGGCAGTCCAAGTACATGTATCCCATCTCCATTACCTGTAGCAGCAAATTTACAGCAACTGCAGAGTGTGGAATTGCCGCCCTCCTTTCAGAGAATTAACCAGCAGGAAGACTACCCAGAGACTTCTCACTTTCTATGCAGGTTCAGCCTTATTTTCACTTCAGTCCCAAACCCGACACAGCTAAGTCTGACCGCAGCCACAACAGGCAGTGCAAGAGGAGCTGCATATCTGCACCAAAAGCCAACATGACCCAGGAAGCTGAAAGCATGTTTCTTGTTTCTCCTCCCAACGCGGCAATGACTGCAGTGGCATCATCCATTCCTTGTCTCACCATGCTTCTGCTGACAGCTACCTTGGATGCAGGCTATTTTCCCAATGGAATTCCTGGCATGAATTTCTTCGTCAGTCTGCAGAAGACCAATAAGTGTCCCCAAACCCAAGCTGCTGCTCCACTCTCTTATGAGCTCCATCACAAACTACTTCTAGAGGCCGGGCAATCTGAAATCTTGATCTTTTAAATATGCTTTCAACGCTGGCACCATGCTTCTTTTGCCTAGTAACCTCTCCATATTGCAACCACAGACAGCTGGAGGGCTAACACACTGCCATCTCCAGAGAGCAGCGAAGCCAACAGACGTCACACAGACAGTGCTGTTTAAATCAGGGAAAATACTTCCCCTGTATTAGCGCTCCAGGACGTCCTGTACCTCTGCAGTGTGGGCACCACTGCTGTATTTACAATTTGCCTGTCCCTCTCTTTGAAGACAGCCCTCAGCAGTTCATCGGCTATGAAGGTCAAGGGCTCCGCCAACCCTCCTGAGATCTGAGTTACTGGTTCCACGGAGTCTGCCAGTATCAAACCTGACACTTGGATCAGTAGTTACTCCCCAGGCATATCTGGTTTCCCATTTCTTCAGTTTCTAGTGTCAAAATACACTTGCAGTACAGTATGCAAAGCTCCACAGGCAATATCCTCTCCCTGTTCTCCAGTCGTGGTAGGAGGAATGTCTATTTTTACAGGGGAAAAGTGTACTTCAAGCCAACATATTATCCTACCAGTCCACCCAGGCTCCTATTTGTGTTACAGAGCATAGAAAATGACAAACCTGCATCCCACAGTTAGTGTCACATTATCAGTGTATATAAATGTTTTGGAAGTTAGCATTTGAGGCAGATGCTCTGCATTAGAAATGCTACAGAACAATCGGATACACAATTCACTGGTAAATTCATCGCAGCTCCAGTTTACCATTGGGCTGCAACATGACATCCCATGCTGCTAGGCTCCAAGGCAGTCTGCATACCTGCATGCTGCCCTCCCCAGAGGGTATGAGTTAAAGCAAGGGACAAAATGCAGCTTAAACAGGAGGCACTGAACTTTACCAGGTCATTATGTGCCCTGGTTATTAGAATGAATCTGAAATTTCAGCAGAGCTCTGACACCTACAGACCTGCAACTTCAAGGCTACGCATTTAAGCTTACAGCAGCATTTGTAATGTTTTCATCTTTTCTTGCAAACCCAGAACAGTATTAGTGGAGTTTCTGGACACAAAGAACAGCTCACCCTCATCACCACACTGGAGGAAATGGGCACCAGCTTTGCTTCCACTGACTGCATTTACGGGCCTGTGTTGGTCCCTTCCCTTCTTATTCTCTTTGGCACGGGAGATGCCAATTTGGATTTCTGTCCTTTTCCATACAACTCTTGTTGGCTCTTTCTCAGTCCCATTCGACTACTGCAGAGAAGGTCCCCATTTGGACACGATGCACCTTATAAAGTAACAAAAGAAGAGAAATAAGCCCTGGCAACACAGAGCTCGGGCTGCAGGAACAGTGAGACGATATCAAATGTTGCTTTAAGTGCTGATATTTTTTGTGCTTTGAAAGAAAAATGCCTTCAGGAATCGCAGCAGGAGTCACCTCTATATAAAGACTTTGCATATAAAGGGACATATATTATTCTCAATTAATGGCATACTGATAGACACGTTTACATTTCTAAGTGTCAGATTCAGCAGAATATGAAGTGACTGAAGGCCTCTTATTTCACTCTGAAAATGGCCGTAAAAGGATCTAAAGAACACAACCCCCCCACCACCACATTTTGTAGAAGACACAAGCCATCCTTTGATTCCTTACAGTTCTGAGAGCCAGTTAGTGCAGCAAGGCTCTCCTAACACCAACACGAACATCTGCAGGCAGCAAAGTGAACTGCCACTGCTGCTCCTGCACAGAATGGGAGATTTCCCCAGCCTACTGCACGGAGGGGCTGTCATAGATCTTGGCTGCATCCTCCCACAGATTATTAGGGAAACCTAATGTGGCAGAACAACATACAGGAGGTTTCTGGGAAAACAAATAGCGAGCAGCCTTTGGTTTTTCCACTGTTTTGGACACTGTTCAGTTGTTCTTTTGTTTTTTAGTAAGAATATCCCATATAAAACGAAACTTCCCCATCAAGTTGCACCACAATTCACCGTTTTGAGGACTTCAAATAAAAACGTCTAGCCATCTACTCAACTGTATAAATCAACATGCTGCAGGTATTCCTGCCTGGTTGCCTTACATTAGACCTGTAAATAATTCAGTCCTCAAATGAGAGCAGCTAAATTTAAAAGGCACCCACAAAACCTACTGGTGTTTGCTGGAGCTTTTGATTTTTGGATTTGGCTTCACAGAGAGGGTGGGAAAAAGCAATTTACTATCATGGCAAAGGACGTGTGTTGAACGCGAATTCAGCAGCATCGGCCTCGGGCCCAGCATGGGGCTGCAAATCCCCTCGCACTTAGCCCGGCACCCAGCTCTGCACTCCCAGGACAAGCCCACCTCTAAAACACACAGCAAGGGCTGGGATAGCAGCAGCTCCCCAGCTGTGATTAAGGACAGCACTGCAGACCAGAAGGGCTCAGATTATCACTTAGTAGAAGCCAGTCTTCTGTGTGTAAATCTGCGCAACATTGTCTTCACCAGTCCCAGGGCGACAGCAGTACCAATCATCTGATACAGATTCGGAGTGGTCCCCAGCACTCTGAAAGCACCAGGTCACTTTGTGAGCAAGCTGCCGGGTGCAGAAGAATTAACATAACCAGCTAAATTTACCCTGGCCTAAAACCATCTGCCAAAGGCCAGGTAGATTTAAGATATGAAACTTCCCACTAGCTCACTTTAGAACTTCCACAAAGACCCCGTGATGTGTTTGTTTCTCTGGAAACAGGAGTTTACATTTCCTTTTCGGCAAAGTCTTTGGAAGCAGCGAGCTATATATTCCCAGAGAAAAGGCAGTTTCCCCTCTTCTTAAGTGATGGAAAGTCAATTTGCATCATAATTACAACCGAGGCTCTATAACGTTACTTTTAGTTAAAACAGTAAACTACCATAATATAAGTGTACCTGGGGAATATTTAGAGAAAGCACTAATGATTTCTTCCCTAGTGGTTAATAAATCCACTTCCAGATCAATTTGTTCATGATAGAAACTTGAGAGCATAAACAGTTACACAAGCACATTAGAGTGTGTCTTTCCCAGTATAAATGATTTATTACAATGATTAGCAGCACGTAAACAATTTAAAATACAACTCTAATTAGGTTTTTGGAAGAAAAGGAGAAAAACCTTCCTGACTCCCTCTCCACATTATGTTTTACTTTTCTAAGTGTATACTTTTTAATTAAATCCAAATGTCACAATAAATTTCAAGTGTTTTATTACCACCCTGGCTAACTAAGCCATTCATGCAAACAGCCGTTATATTGAACCAGACGCGGGACTGAAAGCAGTTGAGGGGAAAGGAGAAGAAGGGGGGAAAAAGGCAATTATTTCTCTATTTGACAAGAGATTTGTACAAACGTTTGAAGACATGAAGATCTCCGGCAAACTTTCTCTGTTTTATCCAGAGAGCTTGGCCAGCTAATTGCTCTTTAATACCAGTTTCCGTGATCGAAAACGTCATGCCCCATTAAGCTTTCCTGGTTGAAAGCAAAAGGAGAAGGAAGAGGAGGAGAGGAAGATATGAAAACCAGTCTAAAAGCTAGCCAAACAACCAGGCAAAGCTGATGCTGGGATGCTGAAGGCAGAGCCAAGAGAGGCCAATGAACACCAAAGCCTAATGGCCTTTAGCAAAGGAACAGGTTTGGGGAGCTCCAGGACCAAGTGTGGTGGTGGGTTGCTGGGCAGGGAGGAAACCCAACCTGAGAGGCTACCCAGTCCAAGAAACTACCCAACCCAGAAGCTGATCCCTAAGCCCCAGTGCCACTGCACAGCGCTTTGCTTCAATACTAACCCTAGCAGCACGGTCTAAACAGGACAAATTTAGAATCATTCAGACAAAAGGCAGCCATTAAAGAAGGCAGCTGCAATTATTAAAATAGGTTAAGGAAAACGGGCACTATGCGGATGAAACTTTTGACCCCAGCTCGCAGCTCCCTCAAGAACACTTCAGCTTAATTCATCTAAATTAAAAACCAAACATCACGTTTTAAAGCGGCACCAAAAGATCGCTTTAAAAATGCGATTAAAAAAGCGGGTCAAGGGTTGGAAATTAGTAATTACTACTACAATTAACCAAAATCAGACAGAGACACATAAATGGTGCATATTACTGCGGTTCACATCTGAAAGCCAAATGTGAGTGGAGCGCAGGAGAAAAAAAGCTGCAAGACACAGAACCACTCATATCACTAACCTCTGCCACAGCAGAGGACCCACTCTCGGAAGTTTACATCGTTTGTTTCCAATGAGAAGTATTGCTGCTGCTTACCTTGCTCAGCTACTAGACCATGCTCTTCAATGGTTACAGAATTCTTTGGAAACTTGTATTTTGGTATTTCTTCCTGCTTAAGATCTCAGTGCATCTTCATGCTATTGGCGGTACATCTGCCCCTCACCTCCTGTTTTAATAGTTCTGAAAAAGGATGAGAAAGGCCAACTTTTGAACATCCTGCTATTGAGAAGAGGTCATTTGCCAAAAATGCCACCTGCTAGGGTCCATATTGTTTGAGCGCAAAAGCCCTTTGAGGACTGCCAAGGACAGAACATAAAGGGTTTCTAAAACAGACTACTTAGCAGTGGACGGAGACAGGGATACTCTGTATGCAACTATCATCGTTTAGATGGATTCCCTTAGGTTTTTAGGAGCCGAAAGATAATTTAACAATTAACACTTTGTTCCCACTTCAATCTCAGAATGGCTCTTTGTGAGCTTCCTTGGTGAAACTTTGAAAGCGCACAGTGGGAAAGCACAGACTGACTACTGTTTTGAACTATAACCAAAATGAACTATTCTCTAGGTCCTCCCTTGAAGCTATCATCTACTTTAGGCTAGATGAGGAAAATCTAGGTTCAAATCTTATTCAGGCTTCAGTTTAATTTTGAGAGCTCAGAAGACTCCACAAATCATTTAAGTTAAAGTAATGAAAATAGGTGAACTTGAGAAGGTGGACAGGCACGAATGATCTCTTCCAAAATAGGGAAGAATCCATCTGTTCCCTTTTAAAGTGCATAAAAGTCTTTGCAGCAGTAATGAAAATTCAGGGATGTAAGTCATGGACATCATAGCAGTCTATTAGAGAGAGGAGTGGGGCTGTATTACAGAATACTGTGAGCAGCAGCGATTATATAAAAGGGATGCTGCAAAGGCAGCATAGCTAAGGGCAAGCCAAATGATTCAAGGACTCAGGAATCTCAGTTCTTCAAAAATGGAGGAAGAAATGAAGATTTCTATCTTTGAAGAGGCAGGATGAATGCAGAGCCATGCAGACGCCTGAAAGAAGCTGTGAAGATGGAGGTATTAAGCAGGATGTGCTTCTCAGGGCAGGAGGCAAATGGCTTCACGGTTGATGACGGGGCTGCTGCCACAGCCAGCATGGGGGCAAAGGGTAGGAAGGCTCTGCCATAGCACCTGGGCCAGTCTCTACTTCCCCTTCATCTCTCTTTCTTCCCACATGTTGAAGCAGGCCTCCTGGCCACACACCCCCAAGCAGGAGGGAGGCACAGCCTCCATGTCCACCACCTCACACAACGCAGGAGTCTTTCTTCCAACCCATATGCTCCATTCTCCTCCTCTTCCCTTACTAGGTGCCACACCTCACCTCCTCCCATACATACACAAGACTCAGTTTACTTCAACGTTTCCAAAAATACTTCTGTAGGTTTTTTTTTAGCAATCTCCCTACTAATATTTTCAAACTTTGATTTCAACCAATATTAGAATCAAGGAATCACTGAGGCTGGAAAGATCACTGAGATCATCCTGTCCAACCATCAACCCACGCGTGGACTGCTCTAGATCACATCCCTCAGTGCGATGTCTGCCCATTTCTTGAGCATTTCTAGGGATCATCCAGTAGAGCAGATGTTTTACCTAGTTCACACATTGTTCCCAAATTATATATCTGTGATTCAGAGGAAAAAAACATAATACATACTACACAGAATAATGAAGAAGAATAGTGAGGAAGAAAATGAAGATGACATATATTAAATTGCATAATCAATAGAGGAGGCCCTAGTCAGATTAACATTCGACACAGTACAACACAGAATCTTACTCTCAAATTGGAAACAGCCAACACCCACACTGACCTGCCCTTGGGTATGGTATTGAAACAAGAATCACAAGAACTTACATGTTATTTGCAATTCAGCACATAGTGTTCAGGACTGAGATTTGAAGACCAGAATTGCACCCTCAGCACAGGTTACCAAAATGGTGCTATTTTGGGAAACTTACATGATTTTCATTCAAACATTGTAATATAGTGATAATTTCTTCCTCTTCTGTTTACATAAAAGTACAAATAGGGTCATGTGTGTTTAGTTTGTTATTATTTATTTCACCTACGTGACATCTTAGTACTTTCTTCTAGGACACAGAAACCATCT
The DNA here is from genome assembly GCF_054131305.1 of Coturnix japonica. Taxonomy (NCBI): domain Eukaryota; kingdom Metazoa; phylum Chordata; class Aves; order Galliformes; family Phasianidae; genus Coturnix; species Coturnix japonica. The sequence goes on along the minus strand of NC_140667.1, from coordinate 16,688,778 downwards.
TCAGTATTCACACTGTCAGTCAGCACCCACAGGATGTGTAAGACCTTTTCTTCACTGGGTAGGCATCCCTGTTAAACTCAAAGGTAAACACCTACATGGAAGGAGCTCTCAGAGAGCTTAGAGGGAAATGCTGAGCAAACACAGCCCTGCTATGAACACTGCTCCTTTAATGACAAACTCACTGGGATGCTTAAGTTGCCTTGAGCGCTTGGTTGTGATATTCAGAGGAAAGGAAGTTCAGAGTTAACTTCTCCCATGTTCTTGTACAACTTCAAACACTAACATGCACTTAACCAGCTAGTTTTAAACATTTTGCCTTGATAAGCTTAGTTTAAAACTAGTGTAATATCATTCTAGGAGTATTAATTTAATTGAAACAAAACAAGACTTGTCACACTGTTCTCAGCTGGTACTGCTGACTAACTCACATGGCTGTCTTGCAGCTGAAACCACCACAATAATGTTCATAACTGGCTTGCTCTTTGGGTTGAATGGAAACTCAAGCCAAGCCAAGAAACATTTGTTTTCTTTGATAATGCACCACCAAGGAGAGATCTTCAAAGAGTCACTACTGTAAGTTTACAAGATAACAGAACACATGCTGAGAGAACCCGAGTACCCTTTGGGATTTGGAAATGGTTTCATTGAGCTCAGTTTTTTATCCAGGTCCGTGTTGGGTGCAGAGGGGCAGAAGGTGGCATTGCTTGAGACTTAGACATACAGAGCTTGCTCAGTGAACAAGAAGGAGCCAACCATCCCAAGCAAAAAAACCAACCAAATACAAAGAAGCAAACACTGAGCATGTATCCAGAGTATCACAAGGGCTACTGTAACATGGCCATGGCTTCTCAGTTCGGTGCTCTGTTTCATGTGAGAAAACACAACAACAAATACTGTCGGAGCATTTGGCACAGGAGGCAATCAGAAATTTGTTTACCATACATAGAATGGACTCAGTTTTGTACATACCATGGAGACCACAGGGCAGTGATTCCTCCAGCCTGGGAGAGGAGACAGGGGAAGAAGAGATCAGGCTATCAGTCCCCAGTGTTGCTTTTCAAGTCTTGCAGACAGAAAACTCTGTGACTTCATGGCTGGACACCTACAAGGAGACATCAAAACTGTTCTCCTTCCCTCTATCTTGGCCAGCACACAGTTGTTATTGCCTTCAGCCTGCTCAGGATCCCACCGGGACACATTTTTCTTCTGAGAGTGACCACTGGCAAATTGCAACTCCAGACATAATGCAGCCACCACGCCAGAGCGCTGCACAGTAACTGCCCACAGGGAGCACAAGAATTGTGCTGGGCACAGTTAGAGCTGAGCAGTGCATTACTATAGCAGGGCCCCTCTGGCTGCTCTAACTCAGAACTGTCAGTGTTTCCAGCAGCTCTTTCTCCAGGAATTACTACAACAGTCCCAAAAAAACAACAACAGACTAGAAAATAAAAAAATAAAACAAAAAACACAGCGAGTCTTCAGGTCAGCCTAAGAAATCAGTCTACAGGTATATACGTCACCTCCACCCCAAGACAACACTAGGGCAAACCGCCATGAAACGTCCCCAGAGAAATCCAAGTCGTTTAATATACACACACCAAACCCTTGAGACTGTCCACTTGTGGGCAATGCTGATGCACCTTTGAAACCCCCACGTGGGTTCAGGTGCTGTGACTGTATCAGCAGAAAGGCCCTTAACTTTCCAGGCACTACAGGAGGCAAGACATCAGGACTCATTTTATTGGGCCTGTTTTGTTGTTGGTGGTTGTTTTTTTTCTTCCATTCAAAAGAGCACTCTGCTGCTGTTTCCACTATGAGCAATTCCATCCGATTAAGGTCAAGCCTACAGGGTGGAGTGTGCATGGGGGATGAGGAGCAGAAAAGATGCTATGAAACCTAGGAGCTGTGTTTGGTGAAGAACAGCTGCACCAGTCAGCATCCCGAGTAAGCCACCATGGGAATAATGTTTGTCTCCCACTTTCCCCAACGTATTTAATTCAGGGCCAAAGGGGTACTATGCATTCACCTTTGAGCTCCTGTGTCACAAGCAACTATATTCATTCAGCTTTCCTATTTAACTAAATGGAGTTCACACATGCTGCAGTATAAAGTTACCTCTGCCCATCTGAAAGCAGTCCAATCAATGCTACGCATAGAGAGAGGCATTTGATTCAGCCTTAAGTTAATTCTTAGTAGTCGAATCTGTGACAGCATTCTGACCCTTTCAAATCAACTGGGAGCAGGCAATCTTTGCAGAAGATCCTCAGGCCTTTAATCAGATTCTCAGTGGGTTTTAAAGAGATACTGCAGCATCAGTTTGTAAACATCTCTCTAGTGAAAATAAAGATTACTTCTGACCCAGCCAATTACTCAGTCCCAGAAGATATATCCTACAGTTATAATTGAATGAACCGTAGGGAAAGAAAATATATTTTAGGTAGGGGGTAGCAAACCCAAATCCCAACTTAGGATGCAGGCAGCACCGTGTCCTGTGGAAAGATCAGGTAGAGAAACACTTACAAAAAAAAAAAAAGACTCTTAAATCACCTACTCCTTCCTTGTTCCAGGGCAAGATTGCTCTCTTGAGTGCAAAGCCCTGCTAAGATGAGTGCAAATTATCAGCTGAAGCTGTTCCTGAAAAGCAAGTGTGATGGGGACAGACCAAAGCATTATTTTGAGGAGACCCATAATACCAAATAAGGGTTTGCCACAACACAGAGAACCCTGGGAGAAATGTCAGCTCCTGAAACAGGAGAATACTGTAATTTGAGTTTGCCAGTAGAAAGAAAATGCTGGAGAAAGAGCAGAGGACTTTCGCTCAGCCCAGAGACTGCCAGAGACATTAAGCAGTCTCTTGCTGCATTACTTTAAAGCTGCATTTTAGCATTAGGAGCCAATGCGCTCTATTGTGGAGAGATATAATTACCGACTTAAAAATAAATAAATAAATGTAGTTCTTTATTCTGGAGCTATTACAGGGTAATGTGTAACAGACATCACCCGATGGGCCGTGAAGGCTCCAAGGGCCATTACAGCCTCACAGGTCAAGACCTGCACAAAGATTTTAAGGTTTGTGGATCACTGCTCTCACACCGAGCAGCACGGGCAACACCTGCACACCAACACACGTGCAGGAAAGCCAGGGGACACTTCTGCTACTGCAGCTGCTTATGGGTTTTGACACTCAGATCAAGCAGCATCAGATCCCTGGGAAGTTCAGAACCCGCAGACCTGCAGTTTGCCATTCCTACCAAGGAGTTCACCTGTAAGCATGGGCTTTTTTTTTTCCTTCCTATTTTTTAAGGGAGCATCAAGGAAGAAAACGTCCCTCTCCTTTCCCTGCTTCCCTGCTGGGGCCCCCTTTTTCTTTTACTTTCACAGAGGACTAAAAATCCCAGTGACGGGTTTATAAAATTTTAATAGGAAAGAAAAAGGTATCCTCAGGCAGGATCTTATGTGCAGACTTCCACCATAAATGAACACTGAGGAAAATACAGGTTTTATATGGAAACACTGACAGAACTTCATACAATGTGATATAATGCCTCTACATGGACTGTGGACCTGGAGGGATGGGTGAGTCCCACGTCCAGCAGCCATAGGCTGCCACACCACCCGAGTGTGGTTCAGCTCCACACCTCTACTGCTCCCCAAGGAGAGCTGACCTAAAGACAAAGTTCCTCCTGTAGCCCAGAAGCTTTCCTGTTTGTAGTCTAGAAATATTCTCAGCCATTTACAACCACTTATGGTAATTACAGTAAAATCTTTGGGGAGCAAAAAGCCTCTTTTCCTTCCCTTCCTGATGTTTCCCCAACCTGTGGCCTCATGCAGGGCAGAGCGGCCAGACTCTGCTTTGCAGAGTTGGACCTGCCTAAGCACAGACCCCTCTCTCTTCAGGAGTATGCTCTCTTTTCCCACTCATTCACTGTCCTCAGTTGACCTGCAGCTTACCCCATACAGACAGTCTGCCCGTGCCTCCTCCAGCACTGACAGCCATCGTGATCGGCAGTTCACAGAATATCACAGTATTGCAGGGGTGCGAAGGGACCTCAAGAGATCATTGAGTCCAACCCCCCTGCTAAAGTAGATACCCTACAACAGGTCACACAAGAAGACATCCAGATGGGTCCTGAATATCTCCATAGATGGAGACTCCACCACCACTTTGGGAAACCTGCTCCAGGGCTCCACCACTCTTATTGTAAAGAAGTTCTTCTGCATGTTAGTATGGAATTCCCTATGCTCAAGTTATAGGCCACTACTCCTTGTCCTATCACTACACACCACCAAGAAAAACCACCTGGCCTCATCCATTTGCCTCCCACTTCCCTTTAGATATTTACAAACATTTATCAGGTCGGCTCTCAGTCTTTTCCCCAGGCTGAACAGCCTCCCAGCCTTTCCCCATACAGAAGATGCTCCAGTCCCACCATCACCTTTGTGGCCCTCCTCCAGACTTTTTCTGGGAGATCCCTGTCCTTTTTGAACCGGGGAGCCCAGAACTGGACACAGTAGTCTAAATGTGGCCTCACCAGGGCAATATAGAGGGGGAGGATCCCCTCCCTCCACCTGCTGGCAGTTCCTCATTCACTGCATGCTGGGATTGCCCTTCCTTTTCCATAGCTATCACACCCCACTGCCTTCTGAGGTCAACCAGCACAAGTTCACAAACGGGACAGGCTCTGACTGTCAGCAGAACTTATGGCTTTGGTTTTAGCTCCTCAGCTGCCACTTCTTAATACAGAAACTGATGCCGCGAGGCACAGTCGCACCTTGTTCAGGCTGTTATTCCTTAAAGCAGCCACAAGCCCAGAGCAGCTCTCTGCAGGAAGGTAGCACAGAGCTGAGCAGCTTGTTACCTTTTACCCGTTGCCATCCACATGCACACACATCTGCCCACCTAAGTTTTGCTCTCATGGAACCTGATGCTCCTCAGCTGCGTGGAGGAGGAGCAGCACCACCTCATTCAAAGAGGTGTGCAGGGTGGAAGCACCATTATGTGTTATTAAAGCGTCAGAGGTTTAAGCCCCGTGTTGGTTCAGTCGTAAGTTACCAACCAGCGCCGATGGCAGACATAAAGCTTCCCTTAAATTATTAAGCATAAAACAGCAGACTGTAATATTTTGCTAAACCCGAGTACAGACACAGACAAAGATGTCATTTCAATATTTGAAACCAGCAAGTTTAATTTAAAATAAGAGCAAACCAATAAGCTCAGAAAATAGCAATGTGTGAGAGGAAAATTACACTGCTAGAGAAAAAAGTGGAAGGACTTAAGAAATTTATAAAAGTAATCTCCAAGTGGAAATTAGAAATCAACCCCTAGAAACAGAATAACACAAAAGAAATATTACTGTCCACTTTCTAAATCAATATAACACCGCTACACGACAGAATTACCATGGTAACTCAAGTAAAAAGAATAAAGCAATTCTTATTATTTCAAAATAAAATCACAGCCTGAAGCCCAGCTTTTATTACAACTGCTGATAGATCGCTGGCTTGTATTTATCTGAAATATTGCTTTTCAATCAGCTATTTTATGAATGTACAAATTTCACTGAGCAGCCCACTTAGACTGAATGCCTAAAAGCCCCCAAAAAGACCAGTCGATGGATCGATTGTAGGCACGCACGTGGGTTTTTAAGGGAGCCTTATTATACAGGCTTTGGTGTTTCATTTGATCCAAATTAAAGAGATAAGGGAATGAGAGAGGCCGACTCAAACACTTGCTTAGTCTGAGCTCCCTACGTTCCATCTTAGGTTTGCTGGAAAAACATGACAGGGAAAGAGGTACGGCAGCACCCAGACCTCCCATCTCATACAGGGCCCAGTGCACACCAGCACATTCCATCCAGTCAAAGCAAAACAGAATACACTACCTGAACACAGAGCTGCTCAAGGGCATTTGGCTTGGGACAGCTTGCAGAGTAAGGTGTCTGTGATCACACTCAGCTCAACCCAGAAGTATGCACTGCCTCTCAGAGAAACATGGTCCTCCACCATACACTGCAAATGTGCTCTAAAAGCAACAGGAAACAATGTGTGCTTAATCTGAGCATGGTCTGCAGAGAGGTCACACACTCAAATATCCTGTTTTCTGCGGTATCTGGTTGTATTTTAAAACACTCTTCCTAGAGACTTCAAGCCAGCTGAGGTCACAAACAATCACACTGAGATTAGGAAAGGGAAAGAGCTGAGAGAGCAAAGGGGAGCCTCATCTGACACACTGCAATAGGACACCCTGAATTGCACTGAGAACCTCTTTGGAATTAAAACAGAGGAAGCAGCAAGCTTCTGGGGCAAATAAAGAGTTTTTATTCTAATAAAGCCTTGCCCCAGGAGAGGGAAAGAAAATCTTGAAAGATGGAGACAGGATTTTACATGTGCTAAAAGCATTGGTGTGACACTTTTTGGGAAAGAAAGGGGGAAAAATACCTTCGTTGTTATACATGACAAAATTGCAACTAAATGTTTGCTTTGATCCCAGCGCATAAAGGGTGAAGCTTTTAGGCAAGGAGCGGCAGGTGATCTCAGCTCTTCTGCAAGTCCTAATGCTCCTAAAAGCCACTCTTCCAGTTTCTGTAATTGGGCATCAGTAGTTAATGTAGTATTGACTGCATTACATGCTCCTGTGCATCCTCTCACTAATGCCAATTGCATCACCTTGTACATTTACCATATTGCTTAGCCAATAGCTGTTAAAAGCAATCCAAATCATGAATCATATAGGAAACTTTTAGCAAGACACGACATCCAAAGGAGACAATTTACAGTTGAGTTAATCTGGGTACATTAGCGAGACATGGATTCAGGAAGACAGACCAATTTATGTTACTTTAGTTTTACCCTTTATTGCTTTGTATAGGCAAATGAATGGAAGGGCATGGAGTAAAAACAGATATAAAGGAGTCCTTTTCAAAACAGATCTCCATTCCGCGCAGACAGGTCAAAGGGTTTGAGACTGATGCTTGGTTCAGGCTTTCATAACCATAACAGGGTACTTACAGAAATCATTTTCTACAAAGGAGGATAAAGACAAACATATAATGGATTCTGAATAATGCTCGATACCCACCCCCACGGCGCACAGCAGGCAGAACCCAAGTTGCTCAATGTTCTCCACGCACGGCCTGTCCACGAGTCACCTGCTGCCGAGCACGCCAGGGAGGGACTGCACACAGCATCCCAAAGCAGCAGGGCATGGCAGCCCTCCACCTGCCTGCACAGAAAGTAAAGCCCTCCCTACTGCTGACTTGAAAGGATTATGTCCTTTAGAAACATGTACCCATCCCTCTGGAACAGCAGGGAACAACACGAGCATTACAGAGACATTGGTTAACCCACATCAGCGCAAGGAAGATCCAACCAGGAAGCAAATCAGAAGCAAGCACCCACTGACAAAGCACCCATTGCAGAAAAATTTCACACTGGTTTCTTGACCAAAAGATGCATAGCAAACTGGCATTGCTCCTCACTGCTTTTCTGACCAAGCTCAACAGCAGCAGGAAGTGAGAAGATGGAAGGAAAGGATGGGAAGGAACTGCTGCTGCCACCTCTGCTGGGGCAGGGAGCATTTTGCAGTGCTTTTGGAGGAGGAATGAAATGAACAGAGAGGTAAATGGGGCCTATGAGAAGCAATCAGCCAAGAACTTCACAAAAGAAAAACCGAATTGCACTCTTACACATTGGATTCCAAAGCAATGGAAACTCCGCTGCTTTACGTCTGGTCTGAAAAAGATCATGATTCTCCTTTGAAAAGCTTCCAGAAGTCCCTCCGAAAGACTTGCACATGCAGGGAAAATGCCAAAACAAAACATTTTCACTAGCTGATCAATTTAAACAGCTGTGGTAAAGCTGCAGCCACTGGCACCATCATTAACAATTTAAAGCATGGCTGCTTTTGTCTGCCTTCCCAGTTACATTCTCATTATGCCTTTTTATTTATTAGAAACACAGTTCTCCAGAACACATTTCTGTATCTCAGATCCATAATAAAATGAGTAGGAACATCCCTGGCTTCCACTCAAATGGATGTTTATATTGGCGAGAGGGTTAATTGTTTAATTCTGGTCCAAGTTCTCTGCAGTTCAGTCATGAATATGCAACAGTCATCCACTTTTTCTTCAAGAAAAAACACAACTGTCGAAATCAATAGTTTAAAAAGAAGGCAAATATTACTTTCACTGCCCAAATCACCCTTTCAGAGCTCGATTAGCATGCAAGGAACTCTGAATGCTGGAGAAAGGAACTCAAATATTCAACGAAATTTAAAAACCCTCTAAATTTGGACAACATCCTCCGTTATCTGCTTTGATGAGCAGTGCATGAAGGAACGAGTTTGTGAGAACATCCACTGGAAAAGAGAGCTGAACATCTGCTTGCACAGATAGCACCCAACATCACTCATGGAAACTTAGGCTCGGGAGTTGTCCTGCTGGAGAACAGAGAAAACACAGGCACACAAGCTTACACACCCAGAATGAAAAACAGTAGCTGCAGTGAATTGATCTCAAACCATCCATAGGTTTAATTATGTTAATCTAATAGTGAGCAACTTTCATTTTAAGTCGCCCTTCCATCCGCCCCCAAGTCTTCAGTGAATAGGCTCTACATTCATTGAATAAATCATTCCCTGGCAACAGTTACGCACATTACCGAAGTTGGGGGCCGTGCCTTCCATACAGCTTAAAGCAACATCTATGTATTCTAAATGGTGACAGTTCTGTCCAATTTTAAAAAGATATGGACCCGTTAAGAGCTTTATAGTTCAGCATTTAGCAGCATCTGCAGTGCCTTTTTTATTCTTCCATTGCATTGCTTAATGCTCAATACCATCATTCTGATTACAAATTGATTTTAAGTGAAACACCTTATTTGCCATAAACTTTCATGTTCTTTACCTAAGTAAGACTTCTCTCAGATGCAATTGGTCATAATGCTGTAAGAACAGTCTGCCTTTAGCAGGAACGGAACGGTTTGGGCCAATGACAGGGAAGCAAAACTTGGAGCAGCAGGCGCATTTGCGGATAGAAGAAAACGATATCCGAACACAAAGCCTGAAAACCTCAAGAAAGCCTCCAAATGAAATCAATTAATCCTCCAACCATGATAAATTTCTTAACCATTTAAGAAACATATCTCAGACTCTGCTGTGACCCTTTATCACCAAACCTAATGGATTACTTTATTAATAATGCACTGCTCTTAAAAGGAATTTTTCCGAAGATTCTACCATAAGAGAGTATTTTCAGGATGGCTATGACAAACAGGCTGACACGTTCATGTTGTAGCTATTAAAGATAATAAAATTTAACGCTAACTCCAAAGAAGATGAATTATGTTCTGCTGCCAGGGTATCAAGCACCCTTTCTACTATATTAAACCAAAATTACAGTGCTACTAATTTCCAAGAATCGGCTTCTTTTTTCTGTCATGTTACTCAGGCTGAAAAACACTCATAGGCTATTTGAGTACTTATGTCAACCAGACAACCAGCATGTCTCACCAGCTTCTGGGAATGAAGAACGATGATCCCCTATAAAGATGCCTACCCTGATCTTTCAGCTATCTCATTGAGGCAGATACTAAAAGTCTTTGATTGCCTGGCAGCAATGCACCTACACAAAGCAGCATGCTCCTATCGGGACTGCTAACTCCTTTCACCCATCTTCTCATAGGAAGAATAACTTGCTTTCATTTAATAGATATCTAGGTTTTCAGGGCTCCAACTACACTACCTTTCATTTCTTGAAAAGGTTTAACTAATATCCAAGTTCTCACGCCTCTGTATGCCATGTCCAGGTGCAGAGGACACCTATGGAAGGCTACCTTGTCTACTTCCAGCTCTGCCCTTAGTCAGATTTGGAGAAGCATTCAGATTCTTCTGGTCTTCTTCAGTTTCCTGCTTTTACCACCTTCTGTTGTTTCTTTATAAATACAAGAATCCGGTGCTGTCATAAGACTAGACAGGCCAAAACTCTGAAATTACACCAAGACCACACGTGCCAAGATTGCTGCCCCAACAAACCACTGAGTAACCCAAATAAATAGGAAAATACACAGTCCTCAGTGTCCTGCATCAACTGTTCTTCAAATAAGCCACTGCCTGGGAAGGTTGACAGTATTTCTTTGTGAACGTATAGCGAGACAATGATGGATCACATAGAAAGTCATAGACAAGTGCAGAAGACAGAAACAAAAAACCAACTGGAAGTATTTGGCAACAGAAAAAATTAAATTTCACATTGCAAGAGGGGAAAAACAGCCACTCTGCCATTTATCCTCCTCTCTCTTTGCACAGTTCTTCAGTAGGTAGGTGTGAGAAAGGTGCCTTAAAGCCAAAATAAAAGATACCAGCTACACGTAGAACTCTCCTTCCAATGCAGTGCTGTTTTCATGGGGATTCTGGGCAGCCAATACTTGCCTCACTTTTGCACGTTTCATGATCGTTACCAACAGAGGCAGATCACCAGGGCCCATCTGGCTGGCAGCAGGTCTCCCTCCATGCCCACACGTCCATGTGCACAAGCACAACTGGTCACAAATGCACTCCCAAGGCCAGCCCGCAGCCCTGCTCCTTGGCTAGAGCACACTTCTGGCCTGCCATTACAGAATCAATTTCAACACTTTTCCAACTCCCAAATGCTGTTTCTTTCCTCCTGAGCAGGGCAAGATGGGTTCTTACACAACAGGGAACCCAACTGCTGCTACTAATCCAGCTTCAAATTACCTAACGTTCATTGCCCTGAGTACCTCCCATCAAGCTAGGGAGGTTCTCCAACCCTGGTGCGCTCAACCACTGGGTATTCATATTTTCTTTTCATTTTTGAAGGGCCATGGATTTTATATATTTTTTAATTTTTTTAATTTTTTTTTTATTTTTTTTTTTTTAAATAAAAATTAAGGTTTGTGTACTGGCACACAGCCCTTCCAATGTCATTTACTCTTGCAGTCTGTTTAATCAGAGTTCTACTTTAAAACACAAAGGACCCATGATTTGGGGTGCTAATGTCTGTGTGAGCACTGGGACAAACGCGCAGCTGATCAGGGCTTATAGAAGTGCAAACAGAGTCAATAATTTGGTTCAAGGATACGATGTCTAGTTAACACAGTACAAGTTAGCTAAAAGGAAACTTTCACCCTCCCCACACATAACAAAGAACCGTGATTTCTATTAGTGCATTTCATACCATACATGCTGATTACTAGGCTGTGCTTCATTGTTAGCAGAGATTACAGCTGGGATAAGCTGCAGCTTTTTCCTAATTGCTATTATGATGACTGAATTTTTGTTTTGTGTCAAGCATTATTCACACATTATACTCAAAAATTTGATCCCTCCACGACGCATTATTGATTCCATGCAGGCAATCACGCTGCCGCCAATGTGAAGAATTAATTTGGGCTATTCTGCTTGATTTGCATTGCTCCATCATAGCAGAACACAACTCTATGGGGAAACACAAATTGAAAAGGAAGATTTGACAAAATATGGAAAATGCCGCCGTCCTTTTAAAGAGATGAGCCTTAAGAAGAGGAGGGGAAAAAAAGCTGAAAATAACAAAGCCCAGCACAACACGTGTGGTCCAGTAAGAAGTAAGGTCAGCCAGCCAAATTCATCTTAGTCAGAGGAAGGTTACAAGAGTAGCCTTACGCCTCTAATAAAGTAAACTAGCTTGCTTCAACTTGTATTGCCAAAGAAAACAAGCGAACACCTCTGAGAGCAACACTGCTCCAAAGCCTTTGAAACCTGTTAGCTCCATTTGTTTTCCCAGCATAAGCAATGCTCAACCACTTAGCGTGTCTTTTATTCGCAGTCCAGTCAACTGCAAAGCTGATCTAGAAGATGTGAAACAGATGCTTCACATCCACCTCTTTTTTTTCAGAGTTCTCCCACGTTAACAAAGGGAATTATGAGATGTCTTGACTGAAATCTAGACAGGGATTTCATGTGTTTTGACCTGAAGATTATTTCACAGTTTTAGGATGCCAACTTCATTAGAACAGAATCCCTTGAGAAGGGCAAGCAAACTTACATGTGGGTGCTGAGACCCCACATTGAGTCAACATCTGATCAGAATCTCCTTAAAGAGGACACTGACAATGACTCATTTCTGCTTGGTCACAAATGTTGGGCGCATAACCTCCAAGCCCATGCACACTTTGTCCACTGTCCCAAGCACTTCACACCTGAATGAGACAAAAACCCACATTCCGTCCCAGAAACAAGCCTCAAACTGCTACGCGCGTCAGCACACTGCATCATTTTACAGATTAAAGGTGTCAGGAGACGAAGGACCTCAAAATGCTAGATGCAAAGCATAGTGTTTCCCAATAGTATATCTTGGGGTGCCATGTGGGAGAAAGAGGAGCATCAGTCCAAGATTGGTTAAAAGCGAGATTACTTCCATTACGGCCAAGTCTTCTTTTCTGATTGTGGTCCAGTACAGCATTAATTTGGCTTTGAAACACTCCAAAATAGATAGGTGTTAGGGAACAGAGATTATATTGCTTCAACCTATCAACAGGGAAGCTTTCGGCACTGCTCACAATGCACAATTACAGGAAAGCAAGAGACTTTGAACTGCATGTTATTTTCCCCAAATATTTCTAAAGGTAATACATATATTCAAGTAAAATCCACCCTACCGCCATAACATTCCATTTTCTCCAAGCTCTTTGGATCCCCGTGAAAAACTGCTTCCTGTCTACAGCCTGCAAGCATTTACTATTTTCTCCTATTTCCAAGTAAACTTGCTGGTTATAGAGAATTCTATATAAATAAAAGCAGAGAATCCAGCAACTGAGCCATCAGCACAGCCCTTCACTCACTTACGAAGGTGAGATGGAGCAAGGAGATGATAGCTGTGGCGGTGTGCTGGGTGTTACAATGCAGCTCCTGCCTTCGCTACGCAACACGCCAAGGCGAGTGGCATTGCCAGCGCAGGAAGTCCATCAGGATGGCCACTGATGGCTTCCACTGCTTCAATCTTTCTTTGCTGGAAGTGTGCAAGTTAGAAGGGAATTTCCAAACCGCAGCATAGTGGATCCTCATTGAGAAGTTGCAATGGGACTTACTGCGTACATCCCAGGCACAGCTGGTGAGCAGGCAGTTGGGTTTGGTACTACCGAGCACTGCCTGCCAGCATCAGCACCTAGCCCTCAGCCACCCGCAGCAAGGGCTGCTCTTAACAGAGCGACTGTTTGCTAAGTCCTAAATTAAGTCAGGTCCTACTTCCGCTTCATTCATTCAGTCACCTCCCAGCAAACCTCCATTCAGAGTTGGGAAGAAGGCACAGCTTTTCTACTGGAGCAGCTTACGAGCTTATCATCAGCACGGTTAGAGCAATGGAGAAAAGCTGCGAGAAATAGATATTAAGGGTGTACATTAAGGAGACCCAAATGACACGCAACGGGAAGGAAACCATCTCAACATCAGGTTTACATTCAGAGCCATTAAAATAAATGAATGTATTAGGGTGAGTTGGAGGAGGAAAAAATCTAAACAGACAACAATAAAAATAAGAATGAAGCTGCTTCCGCACGCGGAGCTCGGGGTAAACCCTCGGGTCCCGCCGGGAGGAGATGACACGCGTGGGCACGCAGTTCCCGGCCGCGTCCCGGCGCCGCTCGCCCACCTACCGTCGTCCTGCTCCAGCACCATCATCGCGGGGCTGCGCTCGGGCAGCGCGGACCTCCGGAGCGGGGGAGTCCTCGTGCGGCGCGGGGCTCCAATAGCCGCCCGTCCGGCGTTTAACACAGATCTCGCTCCGGCAGAGCGACGCTCGGGGGCAAAGCGCTCTGCGGGTACGACTGCGGGGCTCACCTACTTCTGCGCCGCAGAACTGCGAGGAACTAAAACTGCAATTTAGAAAGAAGGGCGATCGGAGCGGTTCCTCTGGTTCTCACCTCCTCAACGGCTCAATTTACAGCTCATAACCTATTTTCACACGATCGCTTCTGACGGCCCGTTCCCCCGACCGCCGCAACGAGCCGGCTCTCGGCTTTATGAAGCGTCTCTCTTCGGTTTCGGGCTGAACCCAGCTCCCGTCACCCCGGCAGGCCGGCCCGCAGCCCCGAGCGCAGCGGGGAAGGCAGGCGCCCGCCCCCGGCGGCGGGATGCGGCGCGGCAGCACCCCCTGCAGGACGCACCGCGCTCCTCGGCCCGGCCCGGCGCCTCCCGGGGAGCGGCCCGCGGGTCTCGGGGCCGCCGCTCCTCTTGGCGAAGCGCAGGGCACGAACTCGCCGGAGAGCGAGCTGAGAAGGTACCCGGCCGGCTGTACCCGGCGGCAGCCCGTTGCTCGCAACTCTCGCTCCGGAGACTATAGCTCCACTTTCACTCGGTCGCTACCACGGTGAATATATCAGCTCGGCCCTTGCGGGTCCGCCCCACCTGTCAGAGACGCCATCGACGACCGAACGCAAAGCAACAAGTGCGGACCCTGCGCCGCGCAGCCCCAGCGCACACAGCAGCCGTCACCCCGACCGCGCTCGCACAACTGCGGGGTCATGATCTCCGCTACCACCAACCTCACCGCCTCGGTCAGCTTGTGATACAGAAAGCACTTCATTCCTATTTTAACTTCTTCCCTTCGCAACCCACACAACACACTGCAGGCTCAGGCTGAGTATCCGCAGTACTATTGCTAGTTAGATCCCTTATCCCCAGCTGAGGTGGCATTTTCTTCCCCTTCATTCCAAACGCTTGATCCCAACAACCCAACAAGTATCACGGCCCTAAAAGGAGGACGGTTCACCCAAAGATTAAGGCTAATAGTTGAAAGCATTAGGCACAAGCTAGCAGAAACATGGGTTGTTCTACCTTTGGAGTGTTTTAATACTTCTAATGTTTCTACCAGATCTCTGATGGAGGCTGTGGACTCCAAAAATGTCCCTTCGTTGTCCGCGTACATTTCAATCCCATTGCCTTCAACAAGGACGCACCGGTCCTAAAACACACGGCACATTTACACTCACACTGATGGGTAATGGCAAAAAAAAAAAAAAGGGGGGGCTGTTTTCTGATGAAAATGAAGTTAGGCACTGCTTACTGAAGCTGAGTTCTGTGGCGGGTGGAATGCAGATAGCGGTAGGCTGATGCGGCACAGATCCCATACGTGTTCATCCTTTACTGCTTCACAGCATCACAGGAGCTGCATTACTCCCTTCGAAAATGGTTATTTCTAAGTGCTTTCTCTGCTTACTCATTTAACACACCAACAATAAAAAAGTTTCCTAACCCCCAACGCATTTGTACCGCAATTAAAGCCAACGACAATTAACACAATCTGTCGGAATTAATCACGACGCCTCATGTCAGTTTACTTTTTTAAGCAGAAATCTGGGCTTTGCAATCAAAACATTTACGTATTTGAGAAGTATCTTAACTCTCATTATCCCGAGCTCCCTGAACGCGGTGCGTAGGCTGGCTTGCTCATAGCAAACCCAGCAGCGACGAGCGCAAGGCAAACCTAGGGGAAGTTTTTCTTGCTCTCCACCTTCCTGCTCTTTCCCCAGCTCTCTCCCCTCAGCTCGTATTTCGGGACGATGTTTGCCAAATGGTAAGGCTGTAGTTTCTAATATCAAGCCATGTTCTATCAGTCAGGTCACAACATGTCACTTCCAACACACGGAACGATGCTACCTCCCTGACACAACTTGACACGATGCCACGACACATCAAGTCTGAAACATTATTACTGCTGTTATTTTTGCAGCCTGCCCCTTTGCTCCCATTGATAACTGTGAAGATCACGGCAAGGTGTTGGTGCCTCCGCTGCCTCCCGCAGCACCAAGGTAGGCTTTCAATCACAAAGCTGTACAGTGGCTGTCAGACCCCACAGGTGATGTGGCTGTCACATCAGGGCTTGCACGGCCCCGAAAGCACTGCTACAATGGGACCCAGAGGCTGGGTGAGTGGGCAGCTGCCCCTGAGCCTCAGCACAGCTTGCTGCACAGCTCTGAGAGCGCAGCATGCTGCAGACCCTACCAGCAAGACGGCCAGCATCCTTGTAATGAACCAGCATGGTGGGGAAACCATCTCTGACAGCCTGTCCTCTCCACAGAGCAACAGCTGTGAAGCCCACCGTGCTGGCAAGGACCACATAAGAAACACCCCCCCCCCCCCCCAAAACCCCAAATGGCAAACCCCTCTTCAAACCAAGGGGACCGGATGCTGGCCACAACAGCAGGATTTTTAGGTGGCAGAAATCAGAATGGCCTGTGACAAGACATAGAGCTGGCTACAGGAGTAATGGAGATCCCCTTTTAATGCTTGCAGAAGGGCATGTGAAGCCTGTTTGAATCAAGCAGGAAGAAATGCAATACAGCAAAATGAACTCTTCATAAGGAGTTTCTCCTCTCCACCTCATCTCCTGCCCATTTCCCCAGCACTTTTAGAAGTGAGTGTCCTTTATCCTGGAACACGACTGCCCGGCCAACAGCACAGATAGCTCCTGGATGCTGCCACCCACATACCTCCCTTCAGAGGTTTGCTGCCTACTGCACTCCCTTCAGGCTCACCCTGCACTCAGTTCCTCTTTAGTTCTGCCACCGCTATTTAATCCCTTTTAGGCAGCTGCTCGCGAGGACTCCTTGGAAGGAGGCTGCTGAGAACTGTCTGGATGATCAGCAGACTCACTTTCGTCTACTCACAGCTCCAACCCCGAGCTCCTCGAGTTTAACGAGCTCGTCAGGAGCCCCTGCAGCCCACCTGTGACCCCGCAGCACCCGGCAGGCAGGCACGGATACAGCTGGCACGAAGGCAACGCCCCGCTCACTGTTACGGTCAGGGGACTGAGACGGATGAGAGCCTTCCCCGCCCCCCCTCCCTTTCGAGCGACATCCGAGCAAAACTTGCATCGCTCCGTTCTAAGCAGGGTCACCCCCGAGAGACGAGCTCCGTTCCTCAGTCGCACGAAATTACCCTGACCGTCCACCTCGGCCGTCGCTTCCCCCCCTTTACCTTCCGCACGGGGTGGTTGGACGAGAGGGTCCTTCAGCGCTCTGCCGGGCCGGGGAAGTTCTCTCCCTCTTCTGCGCCACGCACGCGTTCGGCTGCAGCGTCGCGGCCGCCCGAGCGGCGCTCCGCCCGCGTACTCTGAGGGCTCGGAGGGGCGGCCGCAGCGGCTCTCGCGGCCGGGCGGTGCGCGGCCGCGGCTCCGGAAGCGCTGGAGCTCCGCGGCCGCTCCCCGTTTGCCGGCGGTTCCGCGGCGGAGGGGCTCGCCCCTCCCCGGGGCAGAGGCTCCGCTTCCAAAGGAGAGCGGAGAACGGGAGGGAGGGAAGTCCGCGGCAGAACCGCGCACGAAGCCGCTCCCGCCCGCCGCCCCGTACTCACTTTTGCCGAGTTGGAGCCCCGCGCCCGGCGCGCAGCCGCTTCCCGGCCGGGCGGGACGCTCCGGGGCCGCCACCCCCGCGGCCGGCGTGGCCGGGACGAGCTTCAGCCGGCGAACTCACAGCGGTAGTCGGCGGGTGGCGGCCGCCCCGGGCCCTTCGTGATGCTGCGGGACGGCACGCTCCCTCCCCGCCTCCCTCCCCGCGGCCCGGCCCGGCCCACCTACCGTCCTCCTTGTCCAGCACCATCGTCCCGGGCGCCGGGGGCGGCCGCCGCCGCTCCGGCTGGCTGGGGAGCTCCGGGGAGGCTCCGGGTCGGGGTGCGGGGCGCGGGCGGCGGGCGCTGCCCCGGGACGAGCGCTGGGAGCGGCCAGAGAGGCGGACCGGCGCGGCTCGGCGGCCAGCTTAGGTGCGGGGCCGGCGGGGCTCGGTGCGCGGCTCGGTGCAGAGAGCTGCGGCCCGGCTCCGTTCCTCCCGCGATCCGCGCTGTCAGTAATCGCCGCGGTGCGATCGCAGGCGGCGGCTCGCAACCTCTCTTCCCTTCGCTGCTGCGGCCGCGAGAGCTTTCCCGGCTTCTAAAGTGCTTTTCTCTCGATTTCACTCTAAATCTAAAATTATATTCAAAGGCGGGGGGGGCGGGAGGGAGGAAAGCTGCGAACCTATCACGGAAAGCAGAGGCACTTGCCGCCTGCCTCCCGCCCGCTCGCTCTCTCTCAATTTATGTGCTCTGCGCTCTCTCCTGCTGCTGAATAAATGCACACATTTCCCAGGGACCCTCAGATTCCCCTGTTAATTAAATCAATTCATTATGCTCAGATCTGATTAGCAGCCCCTTCCCCCCCTCTTTGAATCAATTATTCAATACACAAACATAATTGCCTGTGCCAGAGGTGTCTAAGTATTAGCTTATTTAACTCCAAGGACACTAATTACCCCTAGGGCAAGGGAACTTTTCTCATTAATTCTGACAAAACACAAAAGCACAGTTAAAGTGTGTGTGTATATACGTGTGTGAGAGAGAAAATGGGGGAGTGCACAGCCGGGGAGGGAGGCATTCCTCAAACGCACGTGTTACTGTACAAATAAGCTCTATTTTCTTTCTACCTTTTGCATCAGACTGCTCCCCAGTCTGATGCAAAATCAGACTGCTCCCCAGAAAGAATGAACTCCTTTCATTCTTTTCATTAAAATACCTCCCTCCTTCCCCCCTTCCCCCCATTTGTTATTGTTGTTGTTTAAAGTAGGGAGCAGATCTGCAATGCAATGGTGGCAGCCAGACCCCGTTGGCACAAAGTACGTAGGAGCGATGGGCAGCAAAGCAGGATTCGCAAATAGTTTTGTTTATCAAAGCAGAAAACTGTGCGGCAGACAATCTTCTCTACTTTAGAAACCAGTGAAAGAAATGGCCCTCTGCTGCAGCCAGTAAGATGATACATAATCTAGTATGTACTGGGAACGGTTCTGAATTGTTTACCATTTGAATTAATGTCAGTGCCCACTATTAATGTACTTGCTTCCTACATTTACCATAATGGGCTTGATTTCCATTAGCTGAAGCTAGAATGCTAAAAAGAGCCTGGGCAAGACTGATGCAGACTGAGATCGACCATCACTGTGGCATCTGAGACACATGGCTTCTGGCTCACACGTTACCCAAATTTTACCTCTGCATGACCCTCCTTTCAATTAAAAGAAGGGGGGCGGAGGAAGAAAAAGGAGCAGTAAACGATTCCCCCAGATTAGGTTTTTTTACTTTGTGAAGACCTATATTGTTCATGTCCTCAATCCGTGCAGAAGTATTGAAGATTTTCTTTTTGTTTCCTTAGGCAATGCATGAGCCGATCCATTAATCCATTTGGCTTTATATATCAGGAAACTGATATTAGCTCAGCTTATCTGTTAGGTTTTATTCCCTCCTCCTCCTCCCAGTGCTGCCTTCTTTTTGTACCTTGATCAGGCTGGTCCCCCTTGAGGGGAGACAGAGCATTTTTGGTAAGTTTCAGGGGGGAAAATGCTGTGTGTCTCCTCTTGGGAACCATCCCCTCCCTAGTTCCCCATCATCACATTCCCCCACGTCAAGACAGCTGTGATTACACTTGCTCTGTTGGCAGCCCTCTCCACTCACCCAAAGCACACCTTGTACACTAGGAGCCCACAGGTGGGGCTGTGGACAGTCAGCACATGGAGCTACTCTTCTCCCCACAAATAGCGCAATAGAGCTCAGCAAACAAACTAACTGACTGCACCACATAGCAAGCATAAGTAGGTCTGGGAACATAAAGTTGTGTTTCATTAGCTCGGTACCTTTGTCTGTAATACACACACATAAGGATAAAAATGCCTACAACTTTGTAACACAACAAACCCCATTTCCATGCTATGGCATACACTGCACCCCCAGGAACTGTAAGTCAATGAGACTATCTTTATTCCCCCCAACCTTCCCAACAGAGCGTTGTGAATCAGTATGTTTCTGACTGTCCCCAGGGTTCTTGAGTCCATTCCTTTGCTCCCACAGCCAAAGAGTTTGAGCACAGAGCCACAGCCTCGGGATCTCAGTGTGCTGCTGTAGAGCCCTATTCTAAGCTTTGCTTACAGCTTCACCTAAGCACAGACCTACCAAGCAGCAGGTATTTGTCTGTGTGCACTGGAGCTCAAGGTCACTGTTGGGATGCCAAGGGTGAAACGGGAAGAAACTGAAGGAACAGATGTTGACTTCAGTACCATTCTTAAGAAGTGATGTTCACACTTGAATTGAGAGAGATGTGGTCACTGGAGATGAAAAGGAAAGAGGTGGAGGGGAAAAGCGAGAGGCAAATTTGCACATGTGCACGCGCATGAGGGAGCGTCACACAAGGGGAGAAAAATAACACAAAAAAACCCGACAAAACCTACACCATCCAATTCCCAAACAAACATTCTGCAGTTTAATTTAATCCTAATGTTATATCTATATAGATTTTGGGTTTATAGTAATAACAAGGGAAGAATCCCAGAATAAAAGCCCTCACTTCAGATAGATGGCCTTTTCTTTTTGTTGTTTTACAGAGTGGCAAAGCACTATTCTAAATGGTTTTCCATTGGATTTGTTCAGTGGGTCCTTTCAAACAAGCGAGCAGCTCCGAGTAATTTCCAAACCTCCTTCACCCAGTGGGATGGAAATGCCATACAAACAATTACACCATGCTTCCATTTGTTAGACTCATGACAGCACATAGGAGCAGTAGGTTAAAGCGCTTGGAGACAACAGGTGCCACAGGGAGCAACTGGGAACCTTGACAAAGGGCAGTGTCAGAACTGGGATCCAGCCTCAGTTGCCACACCTCCATCCTCTGCAGCACAGTGCTCAGGCAGAGCTCTGGCAGGAGAGGACCATGCATGCAGCCACCAAGGTACCAGGTATCATTAACACTGCCCACTCCATTACAGTACACTCTGTCCAGGCAGCACAAGTCACTGTGCTCAATACTGCAGAAATGCAGATAAAAGAGCAGTTCTCTGCCCAGGAGAGCTTTTGGTCTAGTATGAATTCCCAGTACTACTGGTGTGGGAGAGAAGAGGTGCACAGGAAGGAAACTATCCATGTACTGCAGCAAGGATGGGGCTCAGACCTCTGGCTCTTACTCTGTAACTGCTCTTCCTTTTATTTTGCTAATCTTGAGCACAAGTGAGAGAAAATGAAGTTTCTTAAGAACAACGTGCAGCTCTTATTAAACTGCTAAGGAAACCTGCAATATACTTAAGTCAAGCCTTCAGCAGACCCGTGAGGTTTCATATTATCCCATGCCTGAATGAGGCAGATGACTGGAGCAAAAAGCAGCTAATGACATAAAAGCATTCTTCTACTTTCAGTCTCTCTTAATTAAGGAGTTGGTTAATGTTTCAGTGTTGGGAATTATAAAGCTTCATCAGGGAGGTTAATATGTTTTTTTTTTTATTTTATCTTTCAGCTGACAGGAGGAAGAAAAACCAAAAACAGAAAAAAAGAAAAGAGGGTGATTAAGCCACGTGGCAGTCAGAACCCCACACGGAGGGCAGGATCAGGCCATACCAAAGCCTACAGCTGCACACAGTGAATTTAGCAGTTATTGCCAAAGTCAGATTTCTGAGCAGATGATATTTGTGTGCCTGTTTAGACACATGGGTTTTATTTCTTGAAACCACCCAAATAACCAAAATGACTCACGGAGCTCCATACTGAATTAGCCCTCTCTGTTATTACCCATTTCAGAATCACTTACACCTAACCTGCGAGCATCACAAGAGACTGACCACAAGCCTGACTGTCCACTGCAATCCAACAGTCATGTGAAGGAGGAGAATCACAAGAGCTCTGTAAAGTTAAGTTCACAGAGAGCACGGGCTACGGTTCAAAAGACCACTTAAATACATACCTGAGATCTGCAGACCTCAGTTATGTCAACTCCTGCTGGACTAACTGAACTTACATACACATACATCATAAGAACAAACCAGATTCAATTCTGATAATGTTTTGCATAAAATTGATGTTAAATATTTTTGCAGACATGAAATATAAAAAAGAAATAATGCTGTGTTAAAAAAGCAGCAATTCCTTTGCTAGAGTAAAAATGGCAAAGCTTCAGAAGTGCAACCTCTAGAGAATGAGCTCTCTACCACTGCAATATAAGGCTGATACTTTAAGCCACAAGACTTTACAACCTGTAGCGATCTTCAAGAGATATTTACAGCTGATAAATTAGTTATTTAGAAGTTTTGTGCCACTCCCCATAGTGAAGACTTCAAAAATAATAATAATAAAA
The DNA here is from genome assembly GCF_054131305.1 of Coturnix japonica. Classification (NCBI taxonomy): domain Eukaryota; kingdom Metazoa; phylum Chordata; class Aves; order Galliformes; family Phasianidae; genus Coturnix; species Coturnix japonica. The sequence goes on along the minus strand of NC_140667.1, from coordinate 16,666,660 downwards.
AAATGTATTTCTAAAAAAAGTAGTAAGACCTACGTTTTTAGTTTGCTTCCTGGTTTCACACATAAATCTTCTCCCCCCTCTCCTTCCCCCCCCAGCTTGGTTGCTATGAACTCCATAATGTTACCTTCTACAGGAGAATCCACCATCATAAAGATACTTGAGTGGGTATAAACCACTGGAGGATCAGGTTGGGTGTGCCACTTTGCAGACCCATTAGCATCTCCACAGCACCCGTACAGCTGGGGACAAGGACAGGTCTATGACCCAAGAGGATGGCTTCAGAAAAGGCTCAAACTAGGAGCTAGGACAGGCTGGCTTCCCCAGGCCTCAGGGAATGCATGCTTACAGGAGACAGATCTTTTCCAGGAGAAGCCTCCCTTGTCTTACCACAGATGAAACTTTCCTTCTCACATTCTTCCACCTACATGGTGAATCAGTTCCCAATGATGATATATAATTCCAATTCACACTGAAGTTAGGCAGAAGTTTGGGATTCCACCTTTAGCCCAACCTTCCTGAACAAGTCCATGCATGAATTTTTGGCTCTGCCACCTCTTCACACAGCAGACTGTACGCTTTCCAGAGTTTAACATACATGAGAATGGATCATTCAGAACAAAAACACCACCAAGCCACATGAGTATGTTAGGGCAACTGTGTTTGTATAATGTTTCTCACTTCTGTCTGGATGGATAACCAACATTGCTCAGTGTCCAGCATTCCCGAATGCCCTTCTGTGCCTTATAGTTCATTGCTACTCTAAGTTTTTTTGGCAGGTGGCTCTGCCTTTTTTCTTTATCTCAGAGGGTGTGGTAGATAGACAAGAAAGACAAATCCAGCCTCCTCATATCTGCCTCAGTTGTTTTATGGAGGAATCCAGAGGGACAGCATCTGATTCTGGACTGACACATGGAGCTCACGGGCACATTGCCACATCCACTGTTCTGATCAGTGCTCATTGCTCCCAGCCTGATGTCAAGCAGAGACTAATCAAATGTGAGATGGGTGAACAGAGGCAGAACTATGGAGCTGACTCTTCCTAGCCTGTTGCTGTTGGTTTTTCTTCATTCTGAAGCAGTACGTGTGGTCCCAGCCACAGAGCTAGACAATAATATGTCCAAAAATCACAACATCTTTCTTCAAAAGACACATTCTTCTCTCACTGCCTTGCTGAGGAAGGGACCAGGCAGGACTGACACAAAGTCAGAGGTAGAAATACATTAACTGAACAGATACAATGTAATGTCAGTCTCTTGTTACTTTGTGATGACAATATTCTAAGACACTGCCAGTGCGACCTGTGTTTTGTGGTTCCCTCTGTCTCTACTTGGCATAGGTAACATTCACCAGGTCTTCATAGTGTCATTCCAACAACACATCATCTAAAAACATGGATTCCACAGGACAGAAGCTGCTTGCACAGTAGTGGTAGGTGCACACAAAGTATACAGCATGACTGCTGAACACTCAACAGAGGAATTCCAGCTATTCCCAGCTCACACAGCCCAGGGAGGGACTGCTGCATTGGACCATGTTTCACACATGCTTTCACCAGCATCCAGCTCAGTTTGAATCTATAGTGCTAATCTTGATTCGTTAACATGTGAGAGGAAAAAACATCCACAAACCAAAGAGTGCTATTTGACTATTCTCTTCTTAAAACAAGAAATAAAAGAAACCTAACCTAGGAAGTTACATTGTTCTTCTTTCCCAATCCGAAGTCAGATACAAATTTAATGTAGGTGAAAGTTACAGGAGATCTTCTGATAAAAGCAGGCAGGTAGAGCTTCTAATGAAGGCATACACTGTAGTGCACATCTTGCCAATGTTTCTTAATGAATAATATGTGCACTCAGATGAGAATAATATTGATTGAGGTCTGCAGGCAAAGTTCTCCAGGAAAAAATTATTCTAGGAGCAGAGTCCTTTTTGAAAGATTTTGATCTTTTTCTACTGCAACCTTTTCCCTCCCCTCTCTTTGTGCTACCCAAAGCAACTGACAGCCAAAAAATGAAAAGCTTGCCCTGCATCTAATGTATCTATCAGATCCAGAAAGAAATTTATATACCGATACTAAGAATGGCTGCACCATTCTCCTTAGCTGGTAGAGGGCACAGCAGTGTGTAATTAGGACTGGATTACTTTACTCAGAACTGGAGCAGAGAGCAGATGTCATGCATTAATATTGGCATTTGATTCCAGACACTTTCTCTGCCATGTTTGCAAAAACAATTTGCCTTCCTACCTTGGATCTTGCCTTGCATTTACTCTTAGGTTGCTGTGACACAAGCAAAAAGCCACCAATGGCCACATGAAAGTACACACAGAGGGACAGTTCCAGACAGAGTGGATAAAACTTACGTTTTCAATCCTAACATTAAAAAAGTCATTTGCTTATTATATTGATCAGATTAATATTCCACTAAGTGCCAGCTCAAATACAAGAGGCCATAACATTATAACACATTTAACATAAGCCAACAGTAAAGACAGACATAACTTACTCTGAATTAACATTAACATACACTATTTGTAGTGCACATGAAAGATGCATCATCTACCTTCTCTCAGACATAACCAATGTTTTCCCCACCTGTTTTTCCACACAGAGAACTTCAGTTCCGACTTAGCTCCAGTTCAACATTTATTGTATACTGCCCTTCCAGAAGGCCTACACCTGAATTTCATGCTGTTAAAAATCACTGGCCCACATTCTGAACTGTAGCCAGCTTGCATTTGATCAACTGGGTTCTGGAGGTTTCTAGAGAGTAAGAGGTGGCCTGCCTTAGTTTAGGAGAATTCAGGGTGCATTTGCATGTGTTAACACCTACTTGTATCACACAGGCAGTGATCCACATGGTCACTGTCAAGAATATCACCAAACTTCTCCATCAGGAGGAATGTAAACCACCTCTACTGCCTTGGATCCTTTGTGATCCCAGTGGGTAAAGAGTGAGAAATGTGACTGCAATAATAGTGTCATAGCTAAGAGACTGAAAGATTCTTGAACCCGTGGACCACTAAGCCCAAGAAAATGTTCCTCTTTCTTTTCCATAACATGCAGTGATGGCAGTTGCCCTAGTCGTACAGGAGGGATGTGTGATGGATAATTGATAAATTACCTTAACAAATGAGGAAAAGATACTGAAAACAGGCAGGCAGGTTCACATTCTTCTGGTCCATCAGCAAGTGGCAGAAGTGAAGGAACTGCTATCCTAAAATAAGAAAATAACTGGAGTGAAATGGTAGTTGTTGTCACAGTTCTTTTTAGTCATGTGAGAAACCCAGTCTGAGACCTTCGAAGATAACCACAGAAATTATATCATTCTCTCAGTAAGAGCTAGAAAAGCTTCTTGACTCACAGGGAGGTCAAGAAGTGAGAGCCTAGTGGATCATTTGTTGCGTTTTTAATGTTTCATGGCTCAGGGTCAGTCAGAAATCCCTATCTTAAGGTTGGGATGAAAGCAGTCTGGAAAACAATCTTGCTCCTTTTCTATTACTGGCAAGGCCTTGCTTAGGCTCTGCCATTTCTCTCTCTCTCATAGCAGATACTGTAGTCCACTCCTGCTCACTGCACTGTGGATAAATCCACCCTAGGAGCTGACATGATGCTTCTCTGGGATCAGAGCAGACCAGAGGACCTTCCCTCCAACATTCTGTAGCATTGCAATTTGATGCAATTTAAAAAAAAACAAAAAAAAAAACCAAACAAACAAAACTAAAGCTAATGCTGGGGAGTAACATTCCTTACAGTGCCTGTTGATAAGTGAGTACTAATATTTACTTTTTTCTTTTTAATAGAATCAATAAGTTGACACAAGGAACATGAATACCAACAAATCTACCTGTTAACTGAGTAATGAGCCCTATTTCTTTGACTCTAGCCCCTTCCCACTACAGCAACATGGCTACATTTGACACAAGAGAAAGGAGAGATAATCAATCTCCTAACTGCTTAGGAGACAGCTTGATGTAAAAGAAGCTGGAAGCCACAGTTTAGAAGGCCTGCTAATGACTACATCTGTTTCAGACAGACATATTTTGACTATAGTTGCCACACTGAATAGTCACTGGAGTCAAGCAATAGCTTAAAAAGTCTGAGATACAACTCTGCAGTATTTTACAATGGAGTTAAGAGCTAAGCCTTAGAAGAAAAACTACTGCCATCCAAACACACAGCTGAAGCATGTCCCCTTCGCAAACACCACTCACTACTTAACCACAACCTCACATTGCAACACACTTGCAAATGATCTATAATGCCCTGCATTGATAGCATATCAAATTTGCATAAATATGTCTCAAATATTTATGAGCCAGTAGACATAAGCGTGCATTTAAAGGTGACTATCATTACAGACATAGTTTTTACATACTTTAATTCAAATAACCACATTTTGCCTTATCAAACATTTTGGGGATAAAACATAGCTTGCCATTAGTTTTAAGCTCTAAAATACTGTTACAAAGGAACAGCACTGCCAAAAAAAAAAAAAAAAAAAAAGAAAAGAAAAGAAAAAGCAAGAGAGAATGTGAGCAGACAAAAACACTTTACTGAAACCCAGCTATAAGATCTAATGCCATGGAATGACTAACAATAACATATATATTACTTTAAACAAGAGAACAATTTTGGATAACTCTCCACTTCTTTGTGTGGTACTTCAGTTTAGGCCTCATGAGCTGTAACCGTGCAACAGAAGCAGAAAGGAGCAAAAGAGCCCACTACCCCTCTTGCATGTTTAAAATAGGCCTCCTTAGAAGCAAGGATAATTCCTTATTTCCTCCAGCTGCTTATTTACTGGTGCTTCCCTTTTCATTTAATTAGAGCTAAAAAAAACCCCAAAACCAACAGCAACAACTGGCCCCAGTAGTTTTTCAGAACTCTTTCCCACCAACAATCCCTTTTCTTATCAGCAGGTACTAAGAGGCACTGAGGACAGCTGCGTAGCTCGGAACAAATTTCTCAGACAGACCCTTTTAAAGCTTTTCTGTACCCAAGAAGTCTAACTCTGCCTGAAAGACAGCGATTAAAGTTTATAAAGAGTACAGAGATTTTACAGAGAGCAGCACGATGCCCAGGACCAATTAAATGTCATCTTAAGTACTTAACTAAAACATTTTTCATACACTAGTAATCAGTTAAGTGGAAGGTGCCAAGTGAAACCTACATTTTAATTTTTGCCGTTGAGTTAATCTCAAAAGATTATGCATCATATTTCAGGAATGATTGCAGAAAGCTTTCAGTATAGCAGTCTCTGTTAAGTTGGCTTCAGGAGCTCTGCAGAAGCCTGAAACAAGAAAACACACATGGGAAATTCAGCATACCCAGGAGCAAATACGTGCAAATAACAAAAAAAAAAAAAAAGTGCTGCAATTAAGCTCAAAATAATGCAGGTGGTATCACATGAGGGGGTCTCAGTTAAGAGAGTCTCAGTCTGTACGAGGATATTAAGTGAGCTTTATTCTGTTTTCAGGCAAGAGCAATAAAACCCAGCTTTTCCTTTCTCCAACATGTGACTAGTTAATTTGCAGCATATAACAATATGATAAAGTGATTCACATGCCCTTTCTTTGACAAATGCTTTTCTCCAGAAAATGTGACTTTGAGAGATTCTGGGGGGAAAAGAGGACACAGTAATGCCTGGGGGAATGTGGCAGGAGGTCTTGCACCTGGGACAAGAGACTGGAACTGGAGACTTTGTTGCAGGTCTGGTACACATTTTCCATACAATGTGCGACAAGTCTCTCAGGCAGCAAAAGCAAAGAGTCAGGTGTTAAAGTTTTTCATGCATGCTTAGATGCCCTCAGCACAAGCCTGCATGCAAAAAGTAAAAAAACAAACAAACAAAAAACCCCAAAACAAAACAAAAACAAACAACCAACCAAAAAAGAGGTTTTTCCTGGTAAGATGGACATAAACTAAGAGCATAATCCTGGCCTAACCTAACTGTAGCCAACTACCCCCATGCTCTCCTTTGGAAGGGTATTAATATTGGGTTCTATTTGTTTGGTCTTTTTTCTTTAACCTTGGTTACAGCAATGGCTGGGGCTAAGGAACAGACCAATAACTAGAGCACAACTTCAAGGGCAGCTTTTTCTAAGTTCAAGGGAAAGAGGAGGAAAAGCATGGGCTAGCTTTGCTGATTGCATGGGAGCGCATGCAGCTCCTCATACCTGTGCAGCCACACTACAACCTCACTTGGAAAAGCACATAAGCTTTTGGCACAACATGTAGCATTGACCATCTGTTACAGTCGGTGTTACAGCTGGAAAGATTACCATGGTGAAAATGGGAAATGAAACAAACAGGGAAGGAATGCTCACCTGTATCTAAAGATCTGGGTTCACAGGAAAGATTCCACAGAGGAGAGATCTCCAGAAAGAGAACCTTCCCTAGTGGCAACCAGCCCTTAAATGGGGTCTAGGAATTGCCTTCACCTGTGCTCCCAGGGTTGACTCAGTCCTCACCGCAGGTGATCAATCAGTGATTCAGGTTATGATTCAAAGGTACCATATATCATCTTTCTTGAGATGATGGTCAAATGGCCATGGACTTCTCATTCTTGTAACAAAATACACTGGTGTGACCCCAAGACCATTCCTGAGCAGATGGGAGAGCTGGTTTAATTCTTTCATGTGCCTGGAAGATGTCATGTG